>NC_082711.1:86754425-88194425 GCF_030144855.1 Hypanus sabinus
TTCATGCCACTGTGTGATTTAATGTGATGATGCAGTTTAGTTGAAGGATGAAGTTTTTATCTAATGCCTAAAGTTTAAAAGGTCATTGCCAGCAGGTTCTTTACAATTCTGCTAGTTTGAGAATCAGTGGAGAGTGAAGATCGAAGTTCAGGAGTTAAAGATCGAGGAGAATCGCTTTCTACGGTGAAACGGGTTCGGCCTTTGTTTGATCCTTATTTGAAAGGATTTTGTTGACTATTCTCACGTTAATCCCTGGGTTTAACCAGAAAGGATTGTGGATAGTGAGGAAGGAAAGGTCAGTGCCTTTAAGCCGTTCTGTTTCGTAAATTCTTCGTGGGAAAAGTTCGACACTGGGGATCGAAGCCAAGCGACGTGAAAGAGAATTTAAATTGTCTTATAAAGTCTCTCCTTTTAAATGGACTGTGAGCATAGCGAACTGTTGGCAATACCACTTTAAAGAACTGTTTTTGCAATATCGCTTTAAGAACTGTTTGAGCTGCCGCACTGCAGTTGATTTCCGGTTACGTTAGTGTTTGTTTACTTTTGGGGGGTTTGTTTTCTGTGTATAATAAACGTGTTGTTTATTATAAAAAACCCTTGCCGAACTCATATATTTATTGTTTCCTGAATACGTAACACTAGAAAAATACAAGATGTTGCATTTAACTTCTTTAGACTTACACGATTACCTGGAAAACCATCTCGTAATAAAAAATATCGCCACATTTTCTTTCTGATGCTTAGTAACTTTGAGTGATTAGATTGATTTTTTTCTGTCTGCACTAAATGAGGCGGTGATGCTTTGGTCCTCTACACTAACACTCAATTTTCCTCTGAACACACGGAAGCATATTTGCTATAAATTATGGAAGGATGGTGGTACAGAGCATGGCAAGTCTTGTCATTTCCACAGCCTCGTGTTTTTTTTTTACCTACACTAGACACAGTGACTTTTTTTCAAAACAAATTCTAATCGTTACTGCAATTTTCCCAGCATGCCTAACCATTTTTCTAAACGGGTTACCTTTTTGTTCTGCATAACAATGTAGAGAGAGCAACAAAATGCAGCTGATTAGGACGACGATGCCCCACTTTATGGTTGTTCAGCCGGTGTGAGTTGCCTTGTTCACTCTGTGACCGGGATTACAGTCTGTTCTGAGTTTGCGTTCTCACTGACTGACTCCAAGACGCCACATTTATACTGCGCGGTTTACTGCTTCTGCGCTCAGCTTTCCATGTCACCCAACTGGAAACACAATGGCGCCAAACTCATTCCCGATTAGGATCCTCGGGGCTGACAGCTGCGATTTCGAATTCCATAAAAGTGGATTGGCGATCATTAATTTCTCAATTATTGCTTATTTTTTATCATATTATCATAATGTCATACAACAGAGAAGCAACACACACGAAGTGCTAGTGGAATGCAGCAGGCCAGGCAGCATCTAAAGGAAGAAGTACAGTCAGGACGAAGGTTCTAGGCCGGAAACCTCGACTGTAGTTCTTCCTATCGATGCTGCCTGGCCTGCTGCGTTCCACCAGCATTTTGTGTGTGTTGCTTGAATTTCCAGCATCTGCAGATTTCCTCGTGTTTGCAACAGAGAAGCAGATTCTTTTGACCCAGATAGTTCCTCTCTCCGCTCAGTTGTGAAGAAGGGTCTCAGCCCGAAATGTCAACTGTTTACTCTTCCATAGGTACTGCCTGATCCACTGAGTTTCTCCACTGTTCTGTGAGAGTAATCTTAAGTTTTCCTTAGTGGCTGCATTTTCAGCCTCACCTCGTGTACAGCACTTTGAACATCTCAGTGCTACTGTAATTAAAGAATAGACCTAGAAGGAGAGGTTTTGTTGCTTTATGTCTGTGAAAGAACATACCATTCCTTTGTTTAGTGTTCTATACCCACAAGCCGTAAGGCTTAAAATGTGTGTGCTGATTTATGCCATTCAGCCCAACAAGTCCTCCTCAGCAAGCAGAGTTTATAACCAAAATTAAACTGTGTCTGCATCAAAGCAAGAAACATTTGACAGATATTTTAAAAATTGGGTTCTCAGGCCATTATGTTGCCCGAGTCTGTCTATACCTTGGAATGCCCTATTTTACTGTAAGAGGAATTGAAAATGGAAGACTTGAGGATCAACAGCAAACAATCTCGTTAACTTATTTTCTACACTGTAGCTGTGACAATCACTGACACTGTCACACAGTCTGGGCGTTCTTGCAGACGGGCAGCTGAAAGAAGAGGACAATCACACACTTAAGAATGCACACATTCCAGCCAATTAGGGTTTCTTTCTAATTGTATTTAGCTCCCTGTATTTTGTTTCAGTCTTGTCAAATCTTGATCAAAGCACAATGATGATGATTCTCCCTGCTTACCTTAGTCCACACTCCTGGTAAGAAGATGAGTGATTTAGATAAACGCTGTTAAATGAGCGGTATCAATTTGTTTCTGGGACACTGTTTTCAAGCTGCAAGATGGCATTAGATTTTAGTTAGTATGACAGTTTAATTTAGCAGTCCTGTTAACCTAGAGTATATATTTTTTTCCTTGGTTCTACACAGTTCTTATTTAACCTTTGAGAAATCTTCATTCCTGTCTTTGTATCTCCCTCCAACCTTGGGCCATCACAGAACTCCTGTCAGCAAAACTTAACCTTCAAAATGGACCCAGCAGAGAGAGAACAGCTGAAATCGGCACTGAATTTTGTTGGTCAGGTGGGGGAGAAGTTAAAGTCGGTGGAGGCTGGACTAACAGAATTGTCTCCCACAGTGTGACACCTTCTCTCAGCAGAGCAAGCTCAGTCCATGCTGGAAGAACAAGTGTCAACGACGGTTCAGAAACTCACAACAGACAGCCAGAATCAAGTGGCACCATTACTGCTCTCACTGCCGTGGTTCAGCAGCTCTTTGCCAGGCCGGCCCCACTTCCAGCACCGTCACCATCCCCATCCTCCTCTACGCAGTCTCATCAGCCTCTGCCATTAATGCTCCAATTCCCGTGGCTGCTCCCGACTTGAAGCAAACATTCCTCCAGCAGGCAGGTACACCGGTGACCCCGACAGTTACAGAAACTTTATTACCCATTGTGGGTTGACATGCCAAGCTCAGCCAGGTCAGTTCAGAGGTGTTGTACGTAAACTGCCTTACATGCAGAGTATCTTAGAACGACCCGCAACCAGCCTGTTCACTGGTCTAGGAGAACATGGTTCTCCTCCAGCCCACTCTTCCCAGCAAATTGCCACTGAGTTCCAGAGAGTGTCTGTCCTTCCAGTATGGGGTCTGGAAGGTACCCACCAACTCCCAGACCTGCACCAAGGGAGAGGGTCAGTGAGAGTTTACGCAGTAAAGTTCCACCCTCCTGTGGCTGAGATGGGGAGGGACGAGAGATCTCTCATCACTGCTTTCCAGCGTGGGCTGAGCACAGTGATCCAGCACGAGATCACAGTACATGATGAACAGGACAGCCTGGGTGACCTGATGAATTTGGCCATTCAATAGACAACCGTGTAGTTGAGTGGTGCCGAGAGAAGATACCCCAAGCCTCACACTCGTCGGATCACCACCTGACTTTACCTCCTCTCTCAGAACACTGGCAGGAATGATGGCAGAGCAGCAGTGGCTGGAATTTCCGGAAGCAATTCAGGAGGAACAAGATATATATATGTCCCTAAGAGGAAGAAGTTATTCTAAAAGAAAAATGACACAACCATGGCTAACAAGGGAAGTCAAAACCAAGGTAAAAGCCAAAGAGAAGGCATATAATAGAGCAAAAATTAGTGGGAAGTTAGAGGATTGGAAGCTTTTAAAAACCAACAGCAGGCAACTAAAAACTCATTAGGTCGATAAAAATGGAATACAAAAGTAACCTAGCCAATAATATTAAAGAGGAAAGCAAAAATTTCTTCAGATACATAGAGTGTAAAAGAGAGGTGAGAGCAGATATCGGACCACTGGAAAACTATGCTGCAGAAGTAGTAATGGGGGACAATGAAATGAGAGTTGAACTGAGTAAGTATTTTGCATCAGTCTTCGTGGTGGAAGACACTAGTAGTATGGTGGAAGTTCCAGGTGTCAGGGGTCATGAAGTGTGTGAAGTTACCATAACTACAGAGAAGGTTATTGGAAAATTGAAAGGTCGGAAGGGTGATAAGTCACCTGGAGCAGATGGTGTACACGCCAGGGGTATGAAAGAGGTGGCTGAAGAGATTGTGGAGGTGTTAGTAATGATCTTTCAAGAATCACCAGATTTGGAAAGGTTCTGGAGGACTGTAAAATTGCAAAGGTCACTGCACACTTCAAGAAGAGAACGAGGCCAAAGATAGGAAACTATAGGCCAGTTAGTCTGACCTCAGTGGTTGGGAAAATGTTGGAGTTGATTATGCAGGATGAGGTCTCTGGGTATTTGGAGGCATATAATAAAATAGGCCGTAGTCAGCATGGTTTCCACAAGGGAAAATCTTTGCTGACAAATCTGTTGGAATTCATTGAGGAAATAACTGGCAGCAGAGACAAAACGGGAAGCAGTACATATGGAGTACTTGGATTTTCAGAAGGCCTTTAACTGGGTGCCACACGAGGCTGCTTAACAAGCTATGAGCCTGTGGTATTACAGGAAAGATGCAAGCATGAATGAAGCAGTGGCTGATTGGCCAGAGGCCAAGAGTGAAATAAAGGGAGCCTTTTCTGACTGGCTGCTGGTAATTAGTGGTGTTCCACAGGGGTCTACGTTGAGACCAATTTTTTATATGTCAGTGATTTGGATGATGGAATTGATGGCTTTGTAGGCAATATGAAGATAGGTTTAGCGGCAGGTAGTTTTGATGAAGTAGAGAGGCTGCAGAAGGACTTGTATAGGTTAGGGGAATAGGAGGAGAAATGGCAGATGGAATATAGTGTCAGGAGGTGTATGGTCATACACATTGGTAGAAGAAATGAAAGGGTTGACTAATTTCTAAATAGAGAGAAAGTACAAAAAGCTGAGGTGCAAAGGAATTTGGGAGTCCTTGTGCAGGATTCTTTGAAGGTTAATTTGCAGGTTGAGTCTATGGTGAGGATGGCAAAGACAAAGTTAACATTAGTTTCAAGAGGAGTAGAATATAAAAGCAAGGTTGAAATGTTGAGACTTTATAAAGCACTGGTGAGGCCTCACTTGGAGTATTCTGAGCAGTTTTGGGTCCCTTGTCGGAGAAAGGATGCTGAAACTGGAAAGGATTCAAAGGAGGTTCACAAAAATGATTCCAGGATTGAATGGCTTGTCATGTGAAAAGCGTTTGATGGCTCTGTGCTTGTATTCACTGGAATTCAGAAGAATGAGTGATGACCTCATTGAAAACTGTCGAATAGTGAAAGGCTTTGATAGAATGGATGTGGACGGTCTATGCTGGGAGTGTCTAAGACCTGTGCACACAGCCTCAGAATAGAGAGGCGTCCTTTTAGAACAGAGATGATGAGATATTTCTTTAGCCACAGAGTAGTGAATCTGTCGAATTCTTTGCCATAGGAAGCCTATGTTTCTATGTATATTTAAGGCAGAGGTTGATAGATTCTTGATTAGTCAGGGCATGAAGGAATATGGGGAGAAGGCAGGAGATTGGGGCTGAGAGGAAAATTGGATCAGCCATGATGAAATGGAGGAGCAGACTGGATGGGGCAAATGACCTAATTTTGTGCCTCTATCTAATTGTCTCATCTTATAGTCTCATCATTCAATACACAATCTACGCAAGAATCCACTCAGGGTGGGGCCCCACACCTATGTCAGGGCAAATGAGATCAGCATAGATGAACAGGTGTCTGCCTCTGCTGTGGGTTTCAGGATACCTTTGGATATTGTGTCCCAAGTGCCCAGTAAAAGAGGAGACCTGCCTGTAAGAAGGAGAATTCTTCTGAGTTGATTCTCCCTGCAAGCATCTTCTCCTAGTCAAGTAATGCTCCCAACTTGCCTGTTCTGTGACATAAGACACTTATGCCAGAATCCTGTACATTGATTTCAGTTCAGCGTTCAATACCATCATCCTGCAGAGACTAGTGGAGAAACTGTCGCTGCTTGGCCTTAACACTGCCAAGTGTCGCTGGATTCTGGATTTTTTGACAGAGAGACCACAGTCAGTCCATGTTGGCAGGAACATCTCTGACTCCATCACGCTGAGCACTGGATCCCCACAAGGTTGTGTGTTTTGCCCTTTGCTGTTTACACTGCTAACACATGACTGTGCAGCCAGATTCAAGGAGAACCTGATCATTAAATTTGCTGATGATACCACAATGGTGGGGCTCATCAGCAAAAATGATGAAACAATGTACAGGGAGGAGGTCAAACACCTCGAGAGCTGGTGCAGTGACAACAACTTGATGCTTAATGTCACCAAAACCAAGGAGATGATCGTCGATGATCAGGCTGAGCACACATCCCTCAGCATCAGTGGCTCCACAGTGGAGAGAGTGGAAAACATCAGGTTCCTTGGGGTGCAGATCTCGGACAATCTCACCTGGTCCAGGAACACCACTGGGATTGTGAAACAGGCCCAGCAGAGATTGCACTTTCTGAGGAAACTTAAACAAGCATTACTCCCCACTAACATCTTAACTACGTTCTACAGAGGCGTGGTTGAGAGTGCGCTGACCTTTTGCATCACAACCTGGTACTCCAGCTGCAGTGCTGGCGACAAAAAAAGCCTTGCAAAGGATGGTCAGGGGAGCAGAGAAGGTTATTGGGGTCCCTACCTTCTGTCCAAGACATCATTCAGAGTCGATGCCTCCAGAAGACACGGCACATCATTAAAGACCCCTCACACTCTCTCCATGAACTGTTTGTTCTTCTGCCATCAGATAAACATTACAGGAGCATCAAAACTAAAACCACAAGGCCTTTAAACAGCTTCCTCCCACAAGCAGTCAGACTGCTAAATAGCTGCACTACCTGACTCCGCTTTGGACACTTATAACTTGTTTTTAACTGACATGTGGCTGTTGTGTTCTACTATTTATTGTTGTGTTTATCATTTAGTGTTGTGTTTGTTATGTTATGATTGCACTGCTCCTGGGAAACGCTGTCTCATTCTGCCCTGCAGAGCTGATGTACCATTAGAATGACTATAAAGTTTTTGAATCTTGAATATCAAGGCCCTAGTTGGTTAGTCTATGGGCACCAGTAAGATTTGATCGACCTGTCGACAGTATTCCTCTGACTTGTGTCAGGAAATGCAGAGGAAACCTCACCCAGAAGCAGAGCAATGGAGATGAATCAGTGAATGATAACAGCAACAATGCACCACAAAGTAACAAGCCATGAGGAACCGCTAAACAAGCAAGAATAGAAATTAAACTTTAGGCTGGAAGAGTGAAAACTAGGAGCAACTGCTTCAGCCTGGCTTGCTTGATGAGAGAACAAGGACTATGGATGAGATCTGTGGTTAGTTACAGTCAGTTGTGGCTCTGCTGGCAGAGGTGATTCATGCAATACAACAGCTCCTCACAGAATGACAAGTCCAGCCCAAGCCGAAGTTCATGGAGGAGAAGTTAAAACCGGTAGAGTCTGGTTGCTTGAAGTGTCTCATGCAGTACAACAGTTAATTTCAGAGCGGCAAGCACCATTCAGGCAGGAAGAACAGGTGTCAGCCCTCACAGTGACAGCTTAGCAACTCGCAGCATTCTTGGGCTCTAGCTCGAGACATCCTGGACAAGTCCCTCATACAGGATTTCAAGTGACCTCAGGAGCTGTGCCTCGGAGGGGGGACCCTGTCATAGACTCTGCTGCAGGAACTGGGCACCCTCACAGGCGGGCTGCAGAAGGGGATCAGCAGTCTTGCTCATGAGTGGACACATTCCAGCCAACTAGTGAGTCACTGTGATTATATTTAATTCCCTTCCTCTCATTTTAGTCTTGTCCAATCTTGACCAAAAGCACGGCAACATTAACCATCCCCACTTTGTCCTTTTACTGGGAAAGAAGAGAACCACTTAGATTCGCTCTGTGAGCTTTAAGTGTTAAGTTACTCTTCTGAGCCTCGGTGTCGGTGTTAGCCTTCAGTTTGCGGGTTTTAGTTAATGGCCCTACTGGCCTAGTGTTTGTCGTTTCTACTTTAATTCTAAATATTTCTTATTAAAAGTCAATGAACTGCAGTGTATCTCTGTGTTTGGTCCATCATCGCAAAGTGATGAGTCTGGAATGGGTGGCAGGTGAATTCTATTAGCCAACTGGAGACCGGGGGGTGTCAGTGCCAGCAGGTTTGACAACATGTGCAAGATGGCAACCATAGACATCAGCTCCCCTATCTTGTTGATTCACCTGAACCGCCACTGGTGATTGGCCTTCCCTGGCTCTCTCGACACAGCCCACTGATTGATTGCTCCCCAAAGGCATTCCAAGAGTGGGGACTGGCATGTTTCGTGCAGGATTCCCTGAAGGTTAATTTGCAGGTTGAGACAGCGGTGAGGAAAGCAAATGCAATCTCAGCATTCATTTCGAGTCGACTAGAATATAAAAGCAAGAATGTAATGCCAAGGCTTTATAAGGCACTGCTGAGGCCTCAGTGGCTCCCATATCTGAGAATGGATGTGCTGACATTGGAAAGGGTTCAAAGGAGGTTCACGAAAATGATTCTGGGATTGAAAGGCTTGTCATATGAGATGCACCTGATGGCTCTGGGCCTGTTCTGAGTGGAATTCACAAGAATGAGGGGGGATCACATTGAAACTAACCGAATGTTGAAATGCCTCAATAGAGTGGATGCATCGAGGGTGTTTCCTATGGTGAGGGAGCCTAAGACTAGAGGACACAACCTCAAAATAGACGAATGTCCATTTAGAACAGAGGTGAGGAGGAACTTCTTTAGCCAGTGAAATTTGTTGCCACAGCCAGCTGTGGAAGCCAAGTCACTGGATATATTTAAGGCAGAGGCTGGTAGATTGTTGATTAGTCAGAGCATGAAGGGTTATGGGGGAAGGCAGGAGATTGAGGTTGAGAGGGAAATGGATCAGCCATGATGAATTGGCAGAGCAGACTCAATGGGCCTAATTCGGCTTCTGTATATTAAGGTCTTTTCTGCATTTTTAAAATTAAAACATGCAGTTGCCGCCAAGGTCTCTGAACATGAAAACTAGGATTAGATCAATATCAAATTCTTCCACAGGATTCCAAAATTAGAGATTTTTCCAAATTATCTTTTGATATACTTACCAAAATGTCATTAATGTTGCTTATGAAATTTCCATAAATTATTTGTGCATATACTTGTTGGGCCAAATTATCACTGTGGGGAAATTTATTAAACCGATTCAAAATTACACCCATTTAAAATGAAAATAATTCAAAAGTAATTAGTTTGCACAATGTTCATGCAAAATAGGCATATGTTTTTCCTTCGATATCCTCTTGTTGACACAAACACTCCTTCATTTCAATGATTTATTAGTTTATAACAATGTAAACTTACTTTCTTTCCTTCCCTCACAATTATGCCTTGCAATAAAAGTAACTAGCAAGTTAATTCCTGTATGCAATGTAATTGTACTTCAAACAATGCTTATGCTCTTTGAACTACTTCTGACAGCGACGTGGCACAGATAAGGCTGAGAAACTAACTCAGTATGATCTGAGTTATACTAAGAGGATGTAAGCTCTGTTTCAAAAAGACAGCTTGGAAATCATTGATATTTTTGTCAGGTAAAGTAATAGTATAGTTTTTAATTATTAGATTCAATTGCAATGCTTTATATTCCCTGAATGTAAACCGAAAACACCAATGGAACATGCTATTTCTATAACATGGGAAAAATGAGCATTTTCATAAACTCCAAATACTTGGTGGAATAAATTCTGTATTTTACTGTCTACTGTGGACTCAGTATACGTTTGCTTTTTGAGTACCGTGCTAAGTCCAGAGTAAAATGCAAAGATAAAATGTTCAGCATTTTGGTCGGCAGAAGAACAGCTCTGTTGTAACCGACTGTAGATTTCTTAGCGGCACTCAATGGACTTGGGGCTCAAGTTGCGAGGTTGCTTCCTTTTCAGCCACCAGAGGAGAGGCTTCCGAGCCACTGCGCTCTACCGGTTAGCCAGTAGACAGATGCTATTGGTGGGAAGGGGGTTCTGGACTGTATATATACATGCATATTTGGCATTGTTGTATTTTTACTGATATTGTATATGGGTTTGTTGATTTGCATGCAGCAAGCCACGGCGTTGCGGGGTGTGAAGTGGGTCTCGGGACTCTTATTATGTGATTGTGATCTTGTGTGTGACTGTTGTTAAGGTGTCTTTGCACCTTGACCCCCATAGTAATGCTGTCTCATTTGGCTGTATTCATGGGTGGTTAAATGACAACTAAAATTGAATTGAATTGAATTGAATTAAATTAAAATCTTATTGTAAATCTACATGTGATTGTATTTTGAAAACTTGTGCACAAATATACAAAATTTCTGCTCTATAAACTTATCGTTTAGAAAAATGTTTGTTCTTAGTAGTTTCAGTGTTACTCTGATGACGCAACAAATTTCAGATGTTCAGGATAATGGACAGCACAATGCCTCAGCCTGAAGTTCAGCCCTAAACTTCAGTACTGTCTGTGTGGAGTTTGCACGTTGTATAGGTTTCCTCCGAGTGCTCAAGTTTCCCCCCCCCCCACCAAATTCAAGGGATCGATTGACCACAAAGTGTTCATGTTTAAGTGAGTCATCTCTCCTAGGAAGAGTTGATGGAATTGCATGAGGACCAAATGACAGGGCAAATTAATGAATAAATGGGATTGTTCAGTGATGGACAAGTAGTCTCATTCTATGTTGAGGGAAAAGTGAAGTTGTCCTGCTCTGCTCTCTCCACACTAACACACCCGCAGATAAAGGAGGGTGCTTTAGTCATCTGCCAGACTGATGTCTACTTTGCTGAGGCCCAGCAACAACTCTCAAACTCCACCTCTTACTTACCCCTTGAACAGAAATCCAGCCATCGTCTCCCACACCATCATTGACCTTATTAGCTCTGGGAATCTCCAGACCACTGCCACCAACCTCAAAGATCCCATACCAGGCATGTCCTGCTTCTACCTCCTACCCAAAATCCACAAATCTGCTTGCCCATGTAGCCCCATTTTTTCAGCTTGTTCCTACCCCACTAAACTCATACTGCATACATTGACTCTGTCTTATTCCCTAGTTCAGTCCCTTCCTACCTACATCCATGACACTTCACGCTTTGGACCTTTTCAACAATTTCAAGTTCCCTGGCCCCCATCATCTTATTTTCACTATGGATGTCCAGTCCCTATACACCTCCATCCCCCACCAGGAAGGCCTCAAACTCTCCATTTCTTTCTGGACTCCAGACCCAACCAGTTCCCCTTCACCACCACTCTCCCACATCTAGCAGAACTTGTCTTCACTCTAAATAATTTCTCCTTTGGGTCCTCCCACTTTCTTCAAACAAAAGGTGTAGCCATGGCACTCTCATGAGCCCCAGCTACGCCTGCCTGCTTGTCAGCTATGTTGAACAGTCTATGTTCCAAGCCTACACTGGTGACATTCCCGCCCTTCTCCTACGCTACATCAATGACTGCATTGTTGCTGCTTCCTGCACCCATGCAGAGCTGGTTGACTTCATCAACTTTGCCTGCAACTTCCACCCTGCCCTCTAATTTACCTTATCTATTTCTGACATCTCCCTCCCCATTCTTGATCTCACGGTCTCTATCGCTGGAGATAGTTTATCCGGTGATGTCTATTGTAAACCCACGGACTCTCACAGTTACCTGCACTGTACCTCTTCTCACCTTGTTACTTGTAAGAACACTATCCCCTTCTCTCAATTCCTCCCTCTCCAACGCATCTGCTCTTAGGATGAGGCTTTTTGTTCTAGGACAAAGGAGATGTCCTCCTTTTTCAAAGGGCTTCACTTCCTCCACCATCAATGATGTCCTCAACTATATCTCTTCCATTTCACATACGGCTGCTCTTACCCCATCCTTCCACCACCCTACCAAGGATAGGATTCCTCTTGTCCTAACATACCACCCCACCAGCCTCCACATCAGCTCCACAACATAATTCTCCACAACTTCTACCATCTCCAACAGGATCCACTGTTATACTGCGTATAACACAGTATATATACACGATATATACTGCGTCCAGTGCTCCTAGTGTGGCCTCCTGTACTTCAGTGAAAACCAACATAGACTGGGAGACTGCTTCACCAAGCACCTGCCAGAAAAAGCCAGGTCTCCCAGTGGCCACCAATTTTAATTCCACTTCCTGTTCCCATCGGTTCATCCACAGCCTCCTCTACTGTTGTGATAAGGGCACCCACAGGTTGGAGGAACTACAACTTATATTCCATCTGGGTAGCCTCCAACCTGATGGCATGAAAATCAATTTCGGAAACTTCCAGTGATGACCCACCTTCACCATTCCCCATCTCCTTAACTCCTAGCCTGCCCATCGCTTCCTTCTTGTGCTCCTCCCCCCCTTTTCTTCTTTCCATCGATTTCTGTTCCCTCCTATAAGAGTCCTCCTTCTCCAACCCTATATCTCTTTTACCAATCGGTTTCCCAGCTCTTTACTTCATCCCTCCTCCTCCTCCTCGTTTCACCTACCACCTGGTGTTTCTCTCTCCCCTCCCCCACCTTTTAAATCTATTCATCTTTTTCCCTGTAGTCCTGCCAAGGGTTCTCAGCCCAAACTATCAACTGTACTTTTTTTCCATAGATGCTGCCTGGCCTGCTGAGATCTTGATTATCCACCTGTTGCTAATTAAACCAAATTAAACATAACAAATGACAAGCCACACCAAATAAGCACAATTAATTCAAACATTCAGGACATAATACCAAAACAAACTTCATTAACTCTTTAACTACATAGCACTTGCAGCAGTTTCACAGCCTCCAAAGCTCACTGAGTCTATTCAGCAATTACCTACTCCAGGGTAAAGCTGGCCAGGTGTCAATGTGGTGAATTCCTCTCTGAGTCATGGTTTGAAGTCTTATTCTGCAACTATTGAGCTCCAGGCTCCATTACTATCTACCATCTCATGAGGCACCTTATTAAATGTTTCTTTCTAAATCATTCAGACACTGTTCTGATAGTGTTTTGATTTTATCACCAATGACACAGCGACAAGTCAGTTCTTGTTACCTATACAGTAAGTACTTGTTGTTGTTCTTGCTGGTTCTCATAATTACCTTAGCCACCTGTCTCAAGCAGAACAGCTCCTTGAACAAAATTCCTCCAGGTGTATCTATTGAGTACAATGACTTCATAGTTTTGAAATGTTAAATTTCTTCAAGCTGATTTTGATGTTATCTTTGAAATGTTTTCTTTGCCCACCAGGGACTCACTGACCATCCTTTGACTGGGAGTAAAGTTCTGTTTGGGCAGAGGATACTCTCCACGGTACAACAATATCTCAAAACCGTCTGTGTTTCTCAGTTGGGGAAACCACAGCACTGTGAAATTGTCACAGGAGGAAAAACATTACATCATCACTCTGACACTAATCATGTATTCAAATATCAGAGTGACCCCATGTCACATCATATTGGGCAAGTCTCCCATTGTTTGCAGATCTTCCAATTAACTTGTTTCTTCTCTCATGAACTGTCTACACATCCCTCTGTGACCAAGGAGCTAACCGTGACAGTATTTGAGTGCACTTTGGTGCTCAACCTTCAGCTGTATGAACACAGTACCATAGCCTCAGTTTCCCTCCAAACAAATGACAAGTTTAAAGTAGGAAAACCAGTAAAAGGAGGGCTTAGACGATAAGGGGAAAGGTTATCCCTGCACTCAGATGAGTTACATCAGCTACGATTTCAGTATAAGCTGGTCAATGTCACTATGGGTTATGTTGTACTTCAAGCTCTGGTTGGAACAGGAGCAAAGCCATTGTTGAACTAATGGCAGAAAAAAGATGTTGCAAGTTGAATGACAACTATTTCTGAAGACAGAAAGCTCTCAGTCAAGGTCATAAGGTAGATTTGGTTGCTTGGGGAAAGCCTGTCCGACTGTGGAGGGAAAGACTGTAATTGTGGTTGGGGAGAGGAATAGGCCATGGTCAACAGTAAAGAGGCCAACCTTATAGGATCAGGAAGAAAACTGCTGCATTTGAAATGAGAAACTGTCAGATTACTGTTTCAATAGAGAGTATAATTACTGGGATAAGTAGTGATGACGGTGCAGTTAGCATTTCCAACTCATGGTCAGATTGACACCAATATTACTTGGTAATGAGTTCTCAGATTATTATTGCTTTCTGATGCACAATTTTATCCTTAAGAAAATGAGGAAACACAGGAGAATCTGCTGTAATAAAATACAAAGGTTCAACCACAGCTAGTTCAGCGTGTGTATTCAGGTCACCGCACTATGGAGAAGATGTGGTTAAATGAGAGGGGGTGCAGAAAATATTCATAAGGATTTTTCTGGGAGCGGGGGAGGGGTCTCGAGTTACAAGAAGAGATGGATAGGTTCCGCCCAATTTTCCTGGACAGAAGGAACCAGAGGGGTGAAATTATAGTCATTTATAAGGACCATTGTTAAAATAGTTACAGAGATTTTCCCATTGTAGGGGAATCTCAAATGAGAGGGCATAGGTTCAAGATGAGAGGAGAAAGATTTAAACAGATTCTGAGGGGTGGGTTTTTAATACAGAAGGTGGAGGGTATATGGAACAAACTGTCAGAGGAAGTGGTAGAGGTCAGTGTAATTACTACATTTAAAAGACATTTGGGCAGATACATGGACAGGGAAGTTGTAGAGTGTATGGGCCATACACAGATAAATGGTATTAGCTTAGCTGATCATCTTGGTCAGCATGGACGTGTTGGGCCAAAGGTCCTGTTTCCATGCTTTATAAATCTATATTCACATATCCTGACAAGCCTGCAGCCAGACTCATTCAGCAACCAATTTCTCAAGAATAAGATACTGTTATGATTCCATTAGGAAATGCTCAACCACTGAGCATTTTCATGGCCACGGTGGAAGTTGTCTCTCCCTGGAGTTGCTGGCTCAGAATTCCCTGTGATCCACGTCAGGGAGCATTTCCCAATACAACTGCTGGCTAATGCCTGGTGCAATCCAGCACTGTCAGATCATAGTGCAATGTCGGCTATATTTTCTGTTCAACTGAACATCTATATAATCCCAACTTTTACTTGCTACTTCTGTTTTTATAGATTTACTAATCTAAAGAAAGAAATCTGTTATTGAAAAGTGTGCATTTTAGTTGCCATGTGAAACCTACCTTTAAACTCAAATTATCCCAGTTTGGTCTAATTTGCATACATGTCCTGATGTCTCCCTGATCCAACGGTGATTTCCACAATAACTCTCAACCCATGGTCTGATATTTCACGGTCATGTTCCATTCTCCTCCAACACACACTCTGATCACCCACAGCTCGCAAACTAACCTGCTCCTACTTTTCTCAGCTTATTCTCCAACCACTTCAACTAAAACTTCAGTTCACACTTACCAGCATGTTGCTTTTAGATTCTATTTCAGTTAGTGCAGGAGGAGCAGGGCCGGGAATGGGGGCAGTCCACTCGGTACCTGTGTGCACAACTTGACTGGAAAAGAAACCAAGAATGTGAAATTGTGGAATGAAGTGAGGATTGGTGTCAGTTGTGCAGTTCAGAACTGAAAGCCAGAGCACATCTGAGATCAGGATCCAAAGGTGGAAACATGGCCAGGAAAATCTTTCAACAGGTCGATGATTTCATTTAATATCCGAGAAGGTATACAATATACAACCTGAAATTCTTACTCTCCACAGATATCCTTGAAACTGAAGGAACAACCCAAAGGAATGAATGGTAAAACCAATGTAGGAACCCCAATGCCCCCTGCCCCCTTCCTCACACAAGCAGAAACAACCCTTCCCCCACTTATTCTCGCATAAAGCATCAGCATTCCCACCACCCACCAGGCAAGCAACAGCAAAGCCCCCAAACAGAGACCGTGGTCTACAGTACATCAAAAACTGACTGCTCACTCCAACATTTCAACACCACACAGGCTACAAGAGTCGCTATTTTGTTGTTACAGTCAGTCTGTAGTGTTGCTTCTATTTTGAGTTTCCTGACTCGAGAGTCGGCAGCAAATTCTCCCTCAGCAATGAGGGAGGGAGAAGGAGGGAGCGCGTGGTTAATACTGAGTGCACAGCCTTCCAACAGCTGCTCTCCCTGTTTCAATGTTCCGGTTCCCGCTGTGCTTCAGTTCGCAACATTGGTGAGAATTCATGCAAGGCTTGAAGCCACCTGACTTCAGACTGAATATCAAAACGTGGCATGGTCAGATGAGTGACTGGGAACCTCTCAGGTGTGTAAGGGCTAGAAGGAGGGGAGTTTGTGGAAGAGGTTGAACATGTCAGAAAATGGGACATAGTGAGAGAAATCAGCAGGTAGAAGTGTTCATGGATATGGGTGAGGTTATCAAGAGTGGAGGATGGCTGAGAGAGTTTAGAAGGAAAGAAGGTAGTAGTAGTCAAGCGTGCATGTGTGTGTGACTGTGTGTGTGCATGAGACTGTGTGAGAGAGTGTTCCAGAAGATGGCACAACATTCCTTTTGTTATTACAAGTATTTTTAGTACAAAGAGTACAAGCTGACTTTGTTTCAGTTACATCAGTACAATGCAGGTAGTACCATAGAACGCTGAACGTAATACACCACAGGGACAGGCTTTTTGTCCCATGGTATTGTGCTGGACTAATTAAGCTAATGATGTTAATTACACTAACTTACACTGGCTGAACTTTCAGTAGTGCCAAAAGCAACTTTCAGAGTTGCTGAGGTGGTTAATTGATTTTAGGAACCTTACTATACCAGCCACCAGACTCTTTAAGCAGTCGCTGTTTACTCATATTATCTGACCACTGCCACTCATCCAGTAAATGAGATGTCTGCTCTGCCCAAGCCTCATATTCTTCTTCCCCAATGGGTGTGGATTTAACTCCAGAGAACATTCTCAGCCTACGATAAAATTGGTTCTCCGCTGGTACGCTTTGGCAGTGATGTAATAGCCAAAACCAGCTCAGAACTTAAATCAACAGCTGAAGGACCTTTTAGACTTTTCACATCAGACAAAGCCTTCCCCTCACTCCAAAGGAAAGAGAATAACTTGCCTTTAAAATAGTGACCCTCAGCTACTTTCTCACCAATGCTGCAGATATGAACAGGCCATAGCCCCGCCGTTCCAGGTACCCCTATCCTATCAGGCAGTGTGACTTCAATCATGGCACTGGTAGTCATATAACACCTGACCTTACTCTCCACAGCATCCATAATAAGGTGCCTCACTTTCCACAAAACACTGGCTTAAACAAATAAGCTGCTTAATCAATTCTTATACAGCATTCCAATCCTCTGGATGAAGCCCCCAAAAGATGCAACCCTCTCACCATGGCTTGTACAAACTTGGCTTGTTAGCTAATTCTGACTAACAGCCACATGACTCAGCATCGCATGGGTAATGGTGAGAAGGCCATCTTCAATAAGTATAACACTCCTCTCTATCAACCCACGTTCTTCTAAGGAAACCCATTGCCCGTCAAACTGTGTCTCACATTTGCATAGATGCCATGTAATGACCCCCGGTACAATCCACAATGTAAAATATCAGGCAGTACACAAGGTACATTTAAACAATTACACTTTATAAATTTTACTGTGACTGTGGGGTCAGTAATGAAATAAAAATATAAAATAAAAAGGCGCCAAGAATAGGCATTATACAGTTCATGCACAACGTTGGAGCTCACGCAATATCCTCGAACCACCATTTGATTTCCTCCTAACTCCACGAGCCTCGGACTGGGACCAACCATGGTGGTCTACCAGAGCGCTTCCCGCAATTCCTTCATCTTTGCTTTTCCTTGCTGAATCTCCCGTGCACCAACCCCAGTTCCCACTCATACAGACTTCCATTGATTAGTTCCAGTAGTTATAACCCAAATATTGCAGCTACAGAAAACATTACCTCATTTGTTAAGCCACTTTAGTATAACACTACAGAGAAGCCATATTATTATTAGCAGTTAACAGTTAACATTACAGTCAATATTCTGAGAACCCTACATAAGCAACACATGTCTAGGGTCGGTGTGTCAACTTTGCTGATGGCGCTAACTAAGAAATTCATGTACTCTTTTGACTGGAGTACCAAGTGGAGACCACTTCTACAGAGCTTAAGCAACAGTTTACAACCACTCCCATCTCAGCTTCTCCTAACCCGGAACTTCCCTTCATCAAGGAGATGGGCGCCTCAGACATAGGAATGGGTGCAGTGTTGTTCCAATAACCACCTTCGGACGAGTAAGCTGCACCCATATGCCTTCTCCTCCAGGTGGCTATCCCTGGCAGAGAGGAACTAGGACATCAGGAATCAGAAGCTTCTTGCGGTTAAGTTACCTCTGGAGGAATGGCATCACTGACTAGAGGAGGCCAAGAACCCTTTTATCATTTGGACTGACATCAAAAGCCTGGCTTTTATTCAGAAGGCCAAGAGACTGAATTCTAGGCAGGCCATGTGGGCTTTGTTCTTTAACAGCTTTGAATTCATCTTGATCTATTTAGAAGCCAGATGCCCATCCCATCAGTCTGATGAACCGGAACGAAATGAGTAGCCTATCACCGTTTTATCCGAGGTCAGGGTGGTAGCACCAATTCGTTGAGATATTGACCATCTGGTTCAAAAGGCCTAAGTGCAAGGGGAGATTCCTAGGAACGGTCCTCCAGGTAGGCTGTTCATCCCAATTTCCGTCAGGTTCTAGAGGACATTTGTCAAGAATGACCGTACACCCAGGGGATTGCCAGGAGCCTTGAGTTTATCAGCAGGAGGTATCAGTGGCCCAGAATGATGAGAGAAAGTCAGAAGTGCGTGCAGGCATGCGAGGTGTGCACCCAGAACAAGGAATCCCTGTACCTGACCTCAAGGGCTCCTTCATTCTCTACCTGTTCTGGAAAGACCTTGGGCATGCATCTCCATGGACTTTGTCACAGGCCTCCTGTCATCCAAGGGGAAGTCATACAGTTCGAGTGGTTCAGCAATACTTCATAGACAGGGGAGGATTCAGACCCGAGGAAAGGAGCTGGGTGCCTAAAAGAGACACGTCAGACCCGGCAGCCAAGGCTGTCAAAATTCAGCCAAAGGGGAGGGGGTCCTGTTATGAGACACCCCCAACTCCGGAGTACGGACAGCTGATGCGGCCCCTTTAAGGGTTCAGGATGGTCCCACTAATTGGTCATCATGTTTCAAGCACCTAGAGTTGAGTATTTATGGATTGCCTGAATGGAGGTTCAGTGCTCAATTGTAAGCCTTAATGTGATTTTATCTGGTGTTTTGAGCTCAGATTTGGGTCTAGTGCTTTGAGCTCAGATCCAGTGTAATACCATGTCTTGAACCTTGCTTTAGATATCTCAGCATTTGGGTCCAATTCATCCTCTTCAAGGACTCCCATCAGCTGTTGAAACCATGCCTAGGGAAGGCAGGGATGATAAAAATCATTCATGTTCAGACTCTGCTGCGAATTGCTTCTTTTCAAGCTCTGAGATACCATAGACATTATTGTCCTTTGCCTGTTCTTTCAGTGTCTTTTAACTGTGGCTCACTTTCCCTATTTGTTTAAACAGAATTTATCTAACTCTTTTTGCATTTCATATCTGCATTGAACAAACACAGGTCACCCTACAGCATTCTCTCATTTTCCTTTCTCTAGCAACACTTCTGCAGACACTCATTTAATCCATTCCACCATACAATATACTTCTCAACCTTCTTAATGGTTCCTGGTCAATAATGTACAAACATGCATGCTACCAGGGTCCTTTAGAGGTCTGGGAAAGGGGACTTTCGTACTACAATGCACACACAAACACATTTTGGAGTTCCTTTCTTTTAAATATCACATATACCAGTTTTTCCTGTGTCTCCTGCAGAACTCCAACTGGGATCACAGCAAACTCAAGCAGGACTCCAACCCATACCACAGCAACCTCAAGTGCGACTCTAACCCAGACCACAACAACCTCAACTTTTTTTTTAAAACACTGCTGCTTTCCTATGCCAGTGACTGAAGTGGTATAGCTTGACTATTTCACACAGGAAGAAACTTGCATTCCATCGGCAAACTCAGTACCTCTCTCAAATATTTAGAACTGATTGGCTATTGGGGCTGAATTCCTTTCTCTTACAACTCAAGCATGCTTTCTATTTCACTTGTACAGAGGAGAACAGCACAAGCCCCTGCAATCCACACTGTTCTGAAGAATGAGCAGAAAACTACTATTTTTATACAAAATTAGCTCATCAGTTATGTAAATTGATCATTGTAAATTGTATATATTTGAATTCCTTACTCACAAGATTAATAGCCATTCTCAATAGCAGTGTTAGAGTCAATTGAAACTTAAAGCAAACAGCCGATGATTCTTTGAAGTAAGAACGATAGAGCCTTAGTTGTAAGGTATGTTTTACATCCTTCTTGGACACCCACTATTATGCTTTAGGAAGATCTTTCTGGTAAAGTCTTACTGCAGGTGTCTCACTCATCTGGCTTCAGTAACCCAGTCGCTCTCATCTGGAGATAGCAGTGGTGTCTCCACCAGTCTCACTTCAAAGGGAGCATTTGACAACAACTGTCCCACAACTTCCACACTGGCTGCACTTGGGAGACTTTTACATTCTGCAGACATTTCCCAATTGTTCCAAAATCAGTTTTGTACCTTCTTGCACACACCATATCTGTAAATATTATATCTGATTTTATCTTTTGTTCAATGGTTTTCTCTTTTCATTTTTAACTTCCAGCATTGATCTTCTGTCAGTAAAATTGTGTCATATCCAGTTAGGTGATTCTGAATGCTGTGAGTTCTTGTTGACTTATAACATTAAGACTGTGATAACAAGGATATAGTCCTTCTCAAGTGCTGCTCAGTCACTGAGTGTACAGATAAAGTGTTGAATAACAGTCACAAAGTTTAAACTGATCTAAATGCTCTGAAGAAGTGTCACGATTCTTTTTGTGAAAATGGCATCTGTTAGAATTGAACATTTCAAGTTACGGCAACTGATTGTAGATCTGCAAGATGCAACCTTACTATAAATGGATGCTTCTAATTTGATCAAAATGGCAGTCTTGAGGCAAAAAATTGACCTCTACTGCCTGGAAATTGTATCAGATCAAAGAAGCAGGGAGAGGAACATCTGGTGGGGCAGGGCTGACAGACTCTGGAAAACTTCATTTCCACCTGTTAGAACTTCAGGAAGTTCTGTTGGGGTTTGCAGTTCTCTCTTTGAGATATTTGTCAGACAGGATGAAGAAAGTCCACTGACACGTCTTCATAATGTGGGCAAATCCCATCACAACGTAAGGCACATTATTTGCTGAGAGACAACTCTGAAATTAATAGTTTTATAATTTACCTTATTCAATATAACTGCGGTTTGTCAGGCAATTGCAGTTAAGAAACAACACGCCGTTATTTTCTTATTGCTAGTAATAGCAACATGGAAACAATGTTCACTGTTAAGATTATTCTGGGGATGATATTTTTTACAGCTTTGTGAATCTAGTTATGCCATTGTTTGACGTCACCCCTTGCAGACTTCTGCTGCGGTGGCAGTCGGCATACTACAAGAGTGTTGCAGTCGGTGGAAATAAGAGAAAAAGCTGAATGTCAGTAGGTGCCTGGGACACTTTTTACCCCATTATACTACAATACACCAGTATTACAACTTATCCAGAAGCACACTAAGTGATATAATGGATAACTGGTTTTCATGTTCTCTGGAGCATTTGATTCCATAATTGAGATGCTTCACTAACATTCAATTTCACCTGGTTCTTTGCAGAAGACACTGAGCAAAAGCCTAGTGCCTTTCTAGAAACTCACAGAGCATAAACATGTGGTTGTTACACTAATGCTCCAGAAGCACTGACCTAAATCGAACCCATCATGTTACAGTCAGCACTAACATGAATTACAGACCCCATTTGACTGCAAAAATGGAGAAGGTGAGCACTGGGAAAAGTTGAGAGAGCATGATCTTTGTGTCATCACTAGCCACTGTAGTACCAGATGATCAGGGGATAGCAAATGTTCCTTTTTTTCAAGAAAGGGAATAAGGATAACTTGGGAATTATAGACCAGTGAGTCTTAATTTGTTGGTGGGCAAATTATTGGAGAGGATTCCTAGAGACAGGATTTATGAGCATTTGGATAACCAGCATGACTATTTTGAGGGGTAAGTAATCCCTTATGAGTTCTTAGAGGATGTGATAAGATACTTTGATGAAGATAGAGCAGTGAATGTTGTATATATAGATTTTGGGAAGGTGTTTGATTGGTTTCCTTGTGGTAGGCTGATTTAGAACTTCAGAAGGCATGGGGTCCAAGGGACCTCTGCTGTGTGGATTCGGAATTGGCTTGCCCATAGAAGGCAGAGGGTATTTGTCAATGAAGTATATTCTGCCTGGAGGTTGGTAGCCAGTGGTGTTTCATAGGGATCTGTTCTGAGACCCCATGTGCTGTGTGAATTTATAAATGGCTTGGGTGAGGTAGTGGAAGAGTGTGTTAGTAAGTTTGCAGCTGACATGATGTTTAGTGATGTTGTGGATGGTGTAGAAGGTTGTCGAGGGTTACAATAAGACATTGACAGGAATCACAGCTGGACTGGGAAGTGGAAAGTGGAGTTCAACTCAAAAAAAGTACGAAGTGATTCACTTTGGAAGGTCACATTTAAAGGCAAAATACAGTCAATGGCAAGATTCTTAGTAGTGTGGGGGAACAGTGGGATCTTGGGGTCCACATCCATATATCCATCAAAGTTGCTGCACAGGTTGAGAGAGTTGTTTAGAAAGCATATCGTGTGCTAGCCTTCATTAATCACAGATTGAGTTCAAGAGCCATGAGGTAATGTTGCAGCTCCATAAAATCCTGTTTAGATCACACTTAGAATAATGAAGGGAAAGGCTGGCAGGATTGGGGTATCCAGGTTAATGAGGGATATTGAGTCTCTAGTCAGGAAAAAGGAGGCACATGTCAGCTACAGGCAGTTGGGATCCAGCGAATCCCTTGATATGGAGGACCTGGACCTGCTGCAATTTGCTTACCATGGGAATGATACTACAGCAGTTGCAATGTCACTGGCTGGACACTCGGTACTGGAGCACCTGGATTACAGTGACCGCTGGCTCATGAAAACAAGAGATTTCTGCAGATGATGAAAACCTTGAGCAACACACTGGAGAAACTCAACAAGTCAGGCTGCACCTATGGAGGGGGAACAATCAGACCACGATGCTTCAGTAGGACAGGAAATGAAGCCAGAATAAGAAGCTAAGGGGATGGGAAGCTGGTAGGTGATAAGTGAGTCCGGGGGAGGGGCAAGATGAATGAGTGAAAGATGGGGGATAAACCAAGAATCTGGGAGGGAATAGGTGGAAAAGATGAAAGGTTGAAAAAGAAGATATCTGATAGAAGTGAACAGTGGATGATGGGAGAAAGAGAATCAAAGGGAGGTGATGGGCTGGTGAGGAGAATAGAAGGGCTGATAAAGTAATCAGAATGGGAAGTCATAACCACAGACTATACCATGGAGTCTGCTCAACCTCACAACGGGCTGCAGAATGGGTTCTGCAATCATGCTTATGAGTGTGTATGTTCCAGCCAATTAGTGTTTCATTGTGGCGGGTTTTTTTTTTGAAAACTTTTTTATTGCATTTTTAAGTAGTTACAAAATGAAGTATGGAAAAAAAAATGTATATATCCCTTCCCCCCTCCCCTTAACCCCTCCCCCCTAACTGCCCTATAGAAAAAAAAAGAAAAAGAGAAAAAAAAAAGAAAGAAAGAATGCCTGGTTGTTGGAAGATCTCCACATGCTCCATGGAGTTCGTAATAACTTTAATATGTCTATTTATTTCTTTCCCCAAATAACCAATTGTTTCATCTTCAGAACATCTATAGATTTAATCCTGTCTTTTGTAAATAAGGGCTCCAAATTTTCAGAAATATTTCATATTTATCTCTTAAATTATAAGTAATTTTTTCTAATGGAATACAACCATAGATTTCTTTCTTCCAAGAGTCTATACTTAAATATGTATCTGATTTCCAAGTAACTGCAATAGCTTTTTTGGCTACTGCCAGTGCAATTTTTATAAATTCTTCCTGGTATTTATTTAGTTTGAGTTTTGGTTTTATCCCTTCAATATCACCTAATAAGAGTAATATTGGATTATGAGGAAATTGTGTTCCTGTAATTTGTTCCAGTAAAAGTCTTAAATTTGTCCAAAAAGGTTGAATTTTAGAACAAGACCATGTAGAATGTAAAAAAGTACCAGTTTCCTGGTTACATCAGAAACACTGATCCGATAAGTTTGGATTTAATTTATTTATTTTTTGTGGTGTAATATATAATTGATGTAGAAAATTATACTGCACTAATCTTAACCGAACATTTATTGTATTTGTCATACTATCAAGACATAGTCTTGACCAATTTGTTTCTTCAATTTTAATATTCAAATCACTTTCCCATTTTTGTCTTAACTTATGGACTCCTTGTTTAATTGCCTGTTTTTGAATCAAATTATACATACAAGATATAAATTTTTAATATTTCCTTTTTGAATTAAAATTTCTATTTCATTAGGTTTTGGCAATAACATTGTTTGACCTAATTTTTCTCTTAAATAAGCCCTTAATTGAAAGTAACAAAATAAAGTGTTATTTGATACTTTATATTTATTCTTTAATTGATCAAATGACATTAATATACCTCCTTCAAAACAATTCCCTATATATCTAATCCCTTTTTGAATCCAATTATATAAAAGTTGATTGTCCATTGTGAAAGGAATAAGTCTATTTTGAATTAAAGATCTCTTTGCTAATAAAGATTTTTTTGTCTCATCATCAACATTTATCTTATTCCATAAATCAATCAAATGTTTTAATATAGGAGATTCTTTCTTTTCCCGTATCCATTTAGATTCCCATTTGTATATAAAATCTTCTGGTACTTTTTCTCCTATTTTATCTAGTTCTATTCTAACCCATGCGGGTTTATCTTTCTCGAAAAAAGATGCAATAAATCTAAGTTGATTTGCTTTATAATAATTCTTAAAATTTGGAAGTTGTAATCCTCCTAGATCAAATTTCCATGTCAATTTTTCCAACGATATTCTTGACATCTTACCTTTCCAGAGAAATTTCCTCACATATTTGTTTAACTCTTGAAAAAACTTCTGGGGTAATTGTATTGGTAATGATTGAAATAAATATTGTAATCTAGGGAATATATTCATTTTTATAGTATTTACTCTACCTACTAATGTTATTGGTAATGCCATCCATTTATAAAGATCTTCCTGAATTTTTTTCAAAAGTGGTAAATAATTTAATTTGTATAAGTTTTTTATGTCATTATCAACTCTTATACCTAAATATTTTATACCATTTGCTGGCCATCTAAATTGAGTTATTAATCGACATTGATTATAATCTCCTTTAGTAAGAGGTAAAATTTCACTTTTATCCCAATTTATTTTATAACCCGATATTTTCCCATATTCTTCTAATCTATAAGATAATTTGCGTAGTGAATGTAATGGATCTGTTAAATAAAGTAGAGCATCATCAGCAAATAAGTTAATCTTGTATTCTTCCTGATTAACTCTGAAACCCTTAATATCTGGGTCCATTCTAATTAATTCAGCTAGTGGTTCTATTGCCAACACAAACAAAGTAGGTGATAATGGGCAACCTTGCCTAGTTGATCTTGTTAACTGAAATGATGTTGAAATTTGACCATTTGTCACTACTTTAGCTTTGGGATTAGTATTTAAGGCTTTAATCCATTTTATAAATGATGTTCCTAATCCATATTTTTCCAATACCTTAAATAAAAAATCCTGTTCCAATCTATCAAATGCTTTTTCTGCATCTAAAGCAACTGCCACACTCATTTCCTCTCTCTTTTGTGCTAAATGGATTATACTAAATAACCGAGTTACATTATCTGCCGATTGTCTATTTTTGATAAATCCTGTTTGATCCATATGCACTAATTTTGGTAAGCATTTAGATAATCTATTAGATAAGATTTTTGCTATTATTTTATAATCGGTGTTTAATAAAGAAATAGGTCTATATGATGCTGGTTTTAAAAGGTCTCTATCTTTTTTTGGCAATACTATTAAAATAGCTGTTGAAAAAGATTCTGGAAGTTTATGCATTTTTTCCGCTTGATATATTAACTCCATAAAAGGAGGAATTAATAAATCTTTAAACTTTTTATAAAATTCAGGTGGAAAACCATCTTCTCCTGGAGATTTATTACTTTGAAGTGATCCCAAAGCTTCCTCAACTTCCTTCAATGTAAAAGACGTATCTAATCCCTTCTGTTCTTCTGTATTTAATTTTGGAAGAGTTATTTGTGATAAAAATTCTTCTATCTTAACATCATCATTCTTTGATTCTGATTTATACAAGTCAGAATAAAAATTCTTAAAAGCCTCATTAATTTCTAGAGGCTTATAAGTAATTTCATTCACTTTTGTTCGAATTGCATTTATTGTTTTGGAAATCTGATCTGTTTTTAACTGCCATGCAAGAACTTTATGTGATCTTTCACCTAGTTCATAATATCTCTGTTTAGTTCTCATAATCGCTTTTTCTGTTCGATATATCTGGAGTGTATTATATTTTAACTTCTTATTAATTAGTTGTCTTCGTTTTTCTTCTGTCATATTTCTTTGAGATTCTTTTTCTAATTTTATAATCTCTTTTTCCAATTGATCTATTTCTATCATATATTCCTTCTTAATTTTAGAAGTATAACTTATTATCTGGCCTCTCAAATATGCTTTCATTGCTTCCCACAATATAAATTTATCATCAACTGAATGTAAATTTGTATCTAAAAAGAACTGAATCTGCTTTTTCATAAAATCACAAAAATCTTGACGTTTTAATAGAATTGAATTAAATCTCCATCTATAAATTGATTCCTCTTTATCTATCATTATCATTGTCATTATTAAAGGAGAGTGATCAGACAATATTCTTGCTTTATATTCCGCATTTTTCACTCTATCTTGAGTATTTGTTGATAATAGGAAAAAATCTATCCTTGAGTATGTTTTATGTCTATTTGAATAGAATGAATAATCCCTTTCTTTTGGATTGATTCTTCTCCATATATCAATCAAATTTAAATCTTTCATCAATGATAGAGTTAATTTTGCTACTTTTGATTTTGTAATAGCCTTTGTTGATCTATCTAAAACTGGATCTAAACAAAAATTAAAATCTCCACCTATTAATATTTTATCATGTGCATTAGCCAAATTCAAAAAGACCTCCTGTATAAATTTTACATCATTTTCATTTGGTGCATAAATATTCATAAGAGTCCATAGTTCTGAAAAAATTTGACAGTGTATAATTAAATATCTTCCTGCCAAATCAGTTAATACATTTTGCATTTTAATTGGTAAATTTTTATTAACCAAAATTGCAACTCCTCTCGCCTTTGAGTTAAATGAAGCTGCAATAACATTTCCAACCCAGTCTCTTTTTAATTTCTGATGTTCTATGAGTTTCTTGTAAGAAAGCTGTATCTATTTTCATTTTTTTAATATATGTTAAAATTCTTTTTCTTTTTATTCGTCCATTAAGCCCATTAACATTAAAACTTTAAAAATTCAATAGATTAGTCATTATTTTTAATTATGTTACTCCAATCTATAATAATACCTAATCTTTCAACTTTCATTGTATCCTGGGAAATCTTTTTAGAAGTCTCCATGTTGCTATGTGTGTCCCCACCAATCATCCAGGCAAAAGAATAGAAGAAAAATAGAAAATAAAGAAAAAAACAAAATACCCCCCTATTAATGTTGTGAAAGAAAAAAAACACAACATTACCCCCCTCTATTGTACGGGTCATGGCAATCGCCATGATTACACACGTGAATCCCGTAGTAACCGATTCAAAGCTCCCCAGCCCCCCCACAACATAAAAAGTATACATATAAAAAAAGACATACTATTCTCAGTTATTATTTCTAAAATTTTACTTTTCTCCCTTATATCATCCTTAAATGTCCATCAGTTCCATTCGCTATCTTTGTCTTCATCTTTAACCATTATATTTAAAAGTCTCTACGTTTAATTAGCAAAGAGATGGGAGTTTTTGTGCGAACACCTCCGCTTCTCGATAATCAGGAAAAAATCTTTTTCCCTCCTCCAAAAAAACTATCAATGTTGCTGGGTGACGCATTAAAAACTTATAACCTTTTTTCCATAAAACATTTTTAGCTGGATTGAATTCTTTCTTTCTCTTCAAAAGGTTATAACTTATATCAGGATAAAAAAGAACTGGTTTCTCTGCTATCATCAATGGACCTTTTCTTCTTTTAGCACCTTGGGCAGCCGCCTTCAAAATCTTTTCTTTATCCTGGTATCTTAATCATCTTATCAAAATTGATCGCGGATTTTGATCATCTTGAGATCTTGGTCTTAAGGCTCTGTGCACCCTTTCAATCTCAATTGAAGTTTCTTCTCCCATTTCCAATTTTTCAGGAATCCATTTTTGAAAAAAATTTATTGGGTCTTCTCCTTCGGTACCTTCTTTAAGTCCAACAATTTTAATATTGTTGCGTCTACTAAAATTTTCGAGCTTATCAATTTTTCCCACGAGTTGTGTTCTTTCTGATGTCCAGGCATCATTATCATCTTCCATCTTCTTCATTCTTCCATCCATTTCTTCCACTTTGACTTCCAAATCTGTAATTTTCTTTTCCATTTTATCCTGTTTCTTTGTCATTTTACCAAACATAGCCTCCATTTTTGTTATTTTTTCTTTAATTACTTTTAATGCATTTAATTTTTCTAATTTATGCATTATTTGCCTCAAAGTCTTTTTTGTATTTTCAGAGGAACTTTCATCTCCATCTTCGTCTGATTTTTCCAGAGAGTCCGGCTCTCTCTCAGACTCACTTTCACTGTCGGTTTCAGTTGTTGCTGGGATTTGTAGTTCTGGTTGCACTCGTTTGCGCATGCTCATTCCTTTACGCATGCGCAGTTCTCGTTGATCCTTTCCTTTAGAAATGGCCGATGCTGCCGCGGTCTCCTGTTCTGTTTCACCGGTGGTATGTTGTACCTGAGTCCGCGGTTCTTCGGTAGAAGTAGGCCTTGATTCTGTTCCAACTTGAGCGGTCTTCGCGGAAGTAGTTTTCTTCATCCTCTGTTTATGAGGCATAGCTTAAAACAATCCAGAGTAGTTTATGAGTAACCTTAAAAAAGTATTGATTGACTTTTCTTCACTTAAACATTAATTTATTAACTTTTTTACGGGAGGGCTGAGTTCCAGCGTCTCGATCCTACGTCATCACGTGACGTCCCCCCATTGTGGCGGTATTTAACTCCCTTTCTCTAGTCAAGACTTGACCAAATGCACAGCAACGTCCCTGCTCCCTGCTTTGTCCTTGCTCTGAGAAAGAGGACTACCATCTAGATTAACACTGTAAAGGAGCAGTAATCCTTTAGTATTGTTATTAGTTCAAACTGGAGTGTCAGCATTAGCTTTCAATTTGAGAGTTTTTCTTAATGGTCCTGTTGGCCGACACTTTATTGCTTTCCTTAAATTCAGAATGGTTCTTATTAAAAGTTAGTGAACTGTTCATCTGCTTCAATGTCTCTCCCTCTGCGCTTGATCCATAACCACACACTTTTGTCAGGGGAGTAGAAAATAAAGCAGGGTCACAAAAAAGATCCCTGTGCAACACCACTAGACATTGACCCCTAATCAATCTACTACCCATCCAAAAGGAATATCAAGGACAGGGCAGTTCACTTTGTCTACAAGGTCACACATGGTAGACTTGTCCTGAAAGTTAAAGTGCATGGGATCCAGGGTGAGAAAGCAAATTGATGATAAAATTGGCTTGGTGCTGGGAAGAAGAGATGATGGTAGAGTATAACTTTACAGATTAGAGATCAGCAACCAGTGATCTGCCACAGGGATTCGTGCTGAGTCCTTTATAGTTGGTCATACATATTGACTCTGTAAAAGAATATATGTGGCCATGATCAGTAAGAATACAGATGACAGTAAAATTGGTGTGACTGACAATGTAGAAGTTTGTCTAATGATCTAGATCAACTAAGTCAATGGACAAAAAATAGCAAATGTAATTTAATTCAGACATGAGAAGTGATGCAGTTTGGGAAGCTAAACCATGCCAGGAATGTGGCCAGTTTGCGGGGATGTATTTCAACAGAGAGTCCTTGGAGTCAGGTACATAGTTCCTGGGAAGTAATGACACAGATAAACAGAGTGGTGAAAAGGTCATGAGCTATGTTTTCATTCATTGGCCAAGGAATTCAGTATTAGAGGTAGGATGTGATGTTACAGCTGTCAAAGCCACCTTTGGAATACTGTCTTCAGTTCCAGTTGCTGTGCTGTACGCAAGATGTGACAAAGCTAAAGATGGAGCAGAAATGAATCGCAGGACTATTGCACCTGAACTGGGAGACTTGAACAGTAAACCCTTGTCAGGCTTCCAGCCGGGTACAGGTATCAATTATAACCAATGTTTTGATGACAAACTCTGCCATCTTCTTCAGTGATGATGCCTGGGTATGTCTAGTCCGGTGGTACTTATACCCCTGTAGTCCGTCCATCCTGATTGGTTAGTCTTCATCCAATCAGGTTTCCACTCTCCCACCTTGTTTACAATTGAATTCTAGATTGGGGGACTTGAGTTATAAGAGAAGACAAACAGATTCAACTGTTTTCTTCAAGTAAAGAGGGCTGATGTGTGACCTTATGGAGGTTTATAAAATCATGAAGGATATAGATAAGGGAAATATTCTGTCTTCTTATTAAAAGTTTAAGACATGTTTATGGCGAGAAGAAAGAACTGAAGGGGACCCAAGGGGCAAGATTCTCCACACAGGGTTTGGGTGTGTGAAACAAGCAATCAGAGGAGGTGGTAATGGCAGCACAGACAAAATGCTGGATGAACTCAGAAGGCCAGGCAGTAACTATGGGAAAGAGTACAGTTGACGTTTCGAGCCGAGACCTTTCGGGGCAGTTTACTTTGTCTACATGAATGTAGGCTAGCCTTTGACAAGGTCACATGTGGTAGATTGGTCCAGAAAGTTAAATGCATGGGATCCAGGGTGAGAAAGCAATTGATGTCCTATTGAAGGTTCTCAACCCAAACCGTCGACTGTTTACTCTTTTCTATAGATGCTGCCTGGCTTGCTGATTTCCGCCTGTATTTTGTGTATTTCCTCCTGTATCCAAGCATCTGCAGATCTTCTCTTGTAGATGGTAGTGGCAGGTTTATTTATGAAGTCTAAAGGACATTTGGATAGGTACATGAAAGGAAAAGCATTAGAGCAGGGGTTCCCAACCTTTTTAATGCCATGGACCAATGCCATTATGCAAGGGGTCTATGGACTCCAGGTTGGGAACCCTTGCTTTAGAGTGATCTGGATCTTGTACAGGCAAACAAATTAACATAATGTCATCCTTGTCTGATGGATAAATTTAGACTGAAGGACCTATTTCCATGCTGTGTAATGGAATTGCTTGATATTGATGACTACATTCCAGTGACCACTGGAGAGATGAGTGGAGATAAGCCTAATAATGTTTCTCTAAACCTTATGCATGAACACAGCTTCACTGAGATATGGAGATGGGAGGAAGTGCAGAAGTCGGATTGATCTGAAATGGAGGTGTGAGCAGTTGGTAAATCGAGGTTGGTGTCATGATGCCATAAAGTGGTGAATCCAATGTACTACAAGTATGACTATTGAAGCAATATCAGCTAGGCATATGGGAAGCATCCTCATAAATGTACAGCCAGTATCTCCATGTGTATTGGACAGGAACTGATTGGAATATGGAACAAGTTGTGAAATTCACATCTCTGGACTACTGGCCATAGCTACCCACTGCTCCAAAGCCAAAAAGCATGGCAAGTTCTTATCTTCCAGCCAGTAAACATTGACTTCTTTCACCACACAGAAAGTAACAGCTTAGAGGAATGGGTCTCTGATAGGCAGGAGGCCATGTGAATTGCTGCTGAGACCTTGGCTTTTTATAGTTTTCATAAATAACTTGGATGAAAGTAATAAAAGTATGGTTGTTATTTTTGCTGATGGCACGTAGATAGGAAAGAAAGCTAATTTGCAAAGTGGTCCTAAGGGGGTGGTTGCATGCTAATATTTACTTCTTTCTATTAACTAATTGCAACTATAACAGTTTAGGATATTACAGCCATATCCATTGCCTCTGCAGAACATACAGTAGTGATGTAACATCCATTTTGACAATGTTTAGCCTCCCTGTATAGCTAGTTACTAAATAAAAGGCCAATGCTTAGGTCAACACATTTTATCATGGATTAAATCTGGCATTGCTTTACACCCCCATACCATCCGGCATCTAATGGGAAGGTTGAATTTTTTCAAACACAGGGTGAAAGGAAAAACAGTACAATCATTATTGCATGACACGAGAGAGACTGCAGATACTAGAAATTGGGAGCAATGCACAAAGAGGAAGAAACAGGTTAGGCAGCATCAACATTTCTGGACTGGAAAGAAAGAGTAGAGATAGCTTTTAAAAAAACTGAGGGGGATGGCAGAGCTGGCAGAGTAATCCTATTCCCTCTGTAGTCATGGTTAAGGTGGGCTAGAAATCTACTGGGTTTTCTCCACATAAATTAGAATCCTACCAACTAAAAGTTCTCAATACTTCCTGTTTTAGAAGTGTAAGGACAAACCAGGACAGGTCGTACACAGTGCACGGTAGGGCGCTGAGGAGTATGGCAAACAAGGATCTGCAGCTTGGGAGAATGAGGGGAGATTTGACAAAATTATGAGGGGTAGAGAATGAGGGATAAATGCAAGCAGTGTTTTCCACTGATGCTGGGCAAGACCAGAACTAGAGGTCATAGGTTAAATATGCAACGTGGAATATTTCAGTGGAATCTGAGTAGGATCCTCTTCTATCAGAGAGCAGTGCCAGTGTGGAACAAGCTGCCAGTGGACGTGTTATCATCAGGTCTGATTGCAATAATTAAAAGAAGTTTGGATTACCACCAAGGACTATGAAGGGCTGTACTCCAGGTGTGAGTCGATAGGACTAGACCAGGGGTCAGCAACCTTTACCACTGAAAGAGCCACTTGGACCCGTTTCCCACAGAAAAGAAAACACTGGGAGCCGCAAAACCCGTTTGACATTTAAAATGAAATAACACTGCATACAACGTTTTGTTTTGCCTTTATGCTATGTATAAACAAACTATAATGTGTTGCATTTATGAAATTGATGAACTCCTGCAGAGAAAACGAAATTACATTTCTGCATGCAACAAAAACATTTTGAACTCCGAAAAAAAGACGTTGGGTTGAAGGTTACTTTTAAGTAAAATACTCAACGTCTATTTGAGTCCTTCTTGTATTTATGAAAAACGCCAAACTTAAATTTGCCGCCAGCAGCAAACCAAAAATAACGTCAGCCAGCTGTCAACCTGAAAAATGAAAGGACTATTTCACTGAACAATGAAAACATATGAATAAACGTAAAATAATAGGCAATTAAAATATTTATCATACTTGTTCAGGTTGACTCACACCTGACAATGCAGTCGTATTCAGTAGGGATGGATCGATGCTTAGGGGAGTGACCGGGAAGGATAATGTGTTTTTTTCCTCTCTGAACTCACAGAAGCGTTTCCCAAACGATGTTTGCATTGCGATGATTGCAGAATGTAAATACTCCGAATTTATCATGTCGTGACCTTGTTTGAACTCTCTCAAATTGGGGAAGTGAGACAATGTGCCTTTCTGTAAATCTCTGGCAAGCACTGTCAACTTGCGCTCGAATGCCAAAACATCCTCCAACATGTGCAGGGCTGTACGTCCTTACCCCTGAAGAGCTGTGTTCAGCGTGTTCAGGTGCACTGTCATGTCTACCATGAAGTGTAGCTTTTCCAGCCACTCTGGCTGTTCCAGCTCAGGAAAGGTGAGCCCTTTGCTGCCCAGGAAAGTTTTCACTTCTTCCAGACACGCGACAAAGCATTTCAGCACCTCCCCTCTGGACAGCCAGCGATAAAAACACGTTGTAGCGGTGTGCTACACGCAGTCAGTAAACTGCAGTCAAAGATAGCTTTATTCGAACGAAACAGCCTTGCTTTTAAGCCTCCCTCAACCCGCCCCCCATGGGCGCGGATGCTGCAAAAGACACGTACTCACAAACCCCCGTAGGCTATCTCCTTTAGCCTGAACGCTGGCTAATTGTGAGCCAGTTCGGAAGTGTCTGGAAATTTGTCACCACAACGTCTTATTTAGATTGTACAAGATCACCATAATCTTCAAATTTAGAATTACATTTCAAAAACTAACAAACTAACATAAAATACATTTTAATTAAATACTGACCATGTAGCGGTGTGCTACACGCAGCGCTAAAATTACGACACGGAGTTGGTAACTGCAATCGAAGGAAAAAACATTATTCGAAATCTTCAGCCTCACTTTTAAGCCTCCCTCAACCTGCCCCCCATGGCGCAGAGGCTCCAAAGCTCTGTGCTCGCAAACCCCCGTAGGCTATCTAATTGTGAGTCGGTTCGGATGTGCCAGGAAAAGGGTCGCCACAACCAATTATTTCCCAAAGCAACAGGGAGCCGCAGCACAGACGTAAAAGAGCCACATGTGGCTCCGGAGCCGCGGGTTGCCGGCCCCCGGACTAGACAGAATAACAGTTTGGCATGGACTGGATGGGCTGAGAGGCCTGTTTCTATACTGTACCACTCCATAACTCTATGTCTCAAAAATTTTAGGACCAGAAAGTGATAGAATCATATAACACATATAGAGGCCCTTTGACTTCCCATGTTCATGTTGACTGGGGAGAATCACTAAGCCATCGATGAGATTTACAGGAAGGTATTGTTTCCTGCCTGGCATTGCTGTCTCCTGCACCTCAAACAACGCCCATAGGTCAGCTGCAGGGTCATCAGCCGGGGACCACCACTCATTGGCGTTTCGCTCCCTCAGCCCTAGTACATCTCCTGGTGGCAGGGATATCTCCATGCTGTCCCCTGCCACTTCCAATAGGGTTAGTCAGTCCCCCAATTTCTGTTCTTCCTCCTCAGTCGCTGCCAAAAGCTGCCCCCTTCTACCTCTTTAGCCAATTCTCCAGAGTCCCACTCCAGTCACAGCCATATCACGGAGTAACCGTGTTGTCGACGCGCCGATGGAGTCCCGGCATCCTGCCTCCACAGGGTAGCTGATAGTCCTTCAGCCAGCTCTATTACACTCAGCTGCCGGTCTGAGTGCTTCAGCCTCTTTCACTCCCATTGGACGGTTAACTCAATGAGGAGGACTGTCTTGACAGCTGTGGACCACAGTACTCTGTCTGGGCAGAGAGATATGGTAGTGATTTCTGTAGTGAACTATAGCTCTTTGCCGAGATCTGCCCTCACGTTCCACTCTTTGCCCATGGAGAGGGTACCTGAAGGAGCTCTTGGGCAGGGGCATTCAGTTCTCTTACCAGCCTTAACAAATGGGATGAGTTGCTGAGGAAAGGCTGCTTCTTGTATTCCACCTACAGATCTCTAGGATCTCTGCCAGCTTGTCTAGGACTTGGTCATGTCACTATTTGTAGAGTCCTTGGGACAATGCATTCTTGAATCCTGCCAGGATGTGTTGGAGATTGGCATTGGTGGTATCACACAGGGGCAGCTATTCTCACTGCCAAGCCACTGGTGAAGATTTTAGGGGCAGGGCAAAGTGTTATAGGTTGCCCTGATACGGAAGCTGAGCCTGGCTTGTGCAATCTTCCACAGGTCCGAGCAGCTGAATGACCTATTGATGGTGCCCTCCCATGTTGTCCAGCATCCCTGGTGGCCCTGTACCACTTCCTTCACCCTGTAATGCTCCTGTTTTGTCCTTGAAAACTCTTCCACAGCCATTGCTTTCCTCTCTTTCTTTGAGGCCTTGGACATGCTGCCTTCCCCCCAGACAAGTCCTGCACGTCCAGCCTGGACTCTGTGGACATCCTCTTGGTTCTGCAGTCTGTTGATGGCCTGGTCTACGTCAGCTTGAGCTGTCCATTTATGGCCGGTATGGATTGGGGCATTGGTACTCCTTACCAGCAGGTCAGGGGACTCCCTCAGCTCAATGACCATTCAGGCTTTCTCCTGCTTACACTCCAGGCTGATGGGTCTTAGTTGCAGCTGTGTGTGTTGTCCCGAAGAGGCCTGTATCCGAGAAACACCGGGGCAACTCCAGCCATTACCAGATGTACGAGTCAGCTATCTCATCCATCTGACTAGCTGTTGCAGAGGGATATTTACACAAGTTCAGGGCCACGTCCCTATTTGGTACAGCGCAAATTAGTAGCACAAACTTTATACTTTCTGGGTTGTTGGCCCTGGTTGACTCTGGCCAGGCCCTCTGTGAAGACTTTCTGTGCTACATTTCCTATCTGCCTGTCAGACAGCTCTGCAGTGTACTGCCTCCCAAGGCTTTGCCTGGCCAACAATAGGATTTCCTCGCCCCCCCCCCGAAGTAATCCGGTTGCATCTGACCCCTCTTCAGAGCGATAGGCTTCATGACTTGGCAGGCTTGGAGCGTTTGCAGAACATTACTTCCTACAAAGTGAAACCCAATAGCATGAATGGCAGCCATGCTTCACCACCAGATAAACACAACACCTTCTATGCACGCTTGGAAAGGGAGAATACAACTACAGCTGTGAAGATCCCTGCTGCACCTGAAGACACTGTGATCTCCGTCTCAGAGGCTGTCTTTAAAGAGAGAACCCTGGCAAGGCGGAAGGTCCTGATGGAGTGCCGGGTAAGGCTCTGAAAACCAGTGTCAACCAGCTGGTGGGAGAATTCAAGGATATCTTCAACCTCTCACTGCTACGGGCAGAAGTTCCCACTTGCTTCAAAAAGACAACAATCATACCAGTGCCTAAGAAGAAAAATGTGAGCTGCCTTAATGACTATCGCCCGGTAGTGCTCACATCTACAGTGATGAAATGCTTTGAGAGGTTGGTTATGACAAGACTGAACTCCTGCCTCAGCAAAGACCTGGACCCATTGCAATTTGTCTATCATCACAATAGGTCAATGGCAGACATAATCTCAATGGCTCTTCACACGGCTTTAGACCACCTGGACAACACAAACACCTACGTCATGATGCTGTTCATTGGCTATAGCTCAGCATTTAATACCATCATTCCCACAATCCTGATTAAGAAGTTGCAGAACCTGGGCCTCTGTACCTCCCTCTGGAATTGGTTCCATGACTTTCTAACCAGAAGACCACAATCTGTGAGGATTGATGATAACATTTCCTCCTCGCTGACAAACAACACTGATACACCTCAGGGGTGTGTGCTTAGCCCACTGCTCTACTCTCTCTATACCCATGACTGTGTGGCTAGGCATAGCTGAAAGACCATCTACAGTATAAATTTGCTGAAGACACAACCATTGTTGGTAGAACCTCAGATGGTGACAAGAGGGTGTACAGGAGCAAGGTATGCCAACTAGTGGAGTGGTGTCGCAGCAACAACCTGGCACTCAACGTCAGTAGGACAAAAGAGCTGATTGTGGACCAGGAAGGGTACGACAAAGGAACACATACCAAACTTCATAGAGGAATCAGGAGTGGAGAGAGTGAGCAGTTTCAAGTTCCTGGGTGTCAAGATCTCTGAGGATCTAAACTGGTACAAACATATCGATGTAGTTATAAAGAAGGCAGGACAGAGATTATACCTCATTGGGAGTTTGAAGAGACTTGGTAAGTCAACAAATACACTCGAAAACTTCTTTAGATGTACCGTGGAGAGCATTCTGACAGGCTGAATCACTGACTGGTATGTGGGTGGGGGGATGGAGCTACTGCACAGGACCAAAAGAAACTGCAGAGGGTTGTAAATCTAGTCAGCTCCATCTTGGGTTCTAGCCTACAAAGTACCCAGGACATCTTCAGGGAGTGGTGTCTCAGAAAGGCAGTGTCCATTATTAAGGATCTCCAGCACCCAGGGCATGCCCTTTTCTCACTGTTACCATCAGGTAGGAGGTACAGAAGCCTGAAGGCACACACACAGTGATTTAGAAACAGCTTCTTCCCCTCTGCCATCCGATTCCTAAATAGACATTGAACCCTTGAACACTAACTCACTTTTTAATATATATTATTTCTGTTTTTGCACAATTTTTAGTCTATATACTGTAATTAATTATTATTTTTTATTATTCTATATTATGTATTGCATTGAACTGCTGCTGCTAAGTGAACAAGTTTCATTGTACATGACATATAAACCTAATTCTGATCTTTATGCTCGCACTTGTCACTAGCTCGTCCATCCTGCAGCAGCTCTCTGGTGGATGCTTGTGACATTGTCCATGTAGCTTCTCAGTGGAGGAAGCCTCTGTCTTGACTGCAGCTTTACCCCTCCTACCACCTGCCTTGTTCCAATAAGGATGATCTTAAAGGCAGTCACACACAGTATGGGAGAGATGGAGCACCCATTGCGATGCCTACTTCCAGCTGCTGCCACCTTGTTGTAAAGAGAAGCCCATCTGGAGGTCACTGAAGTAACCAGAAACCAGTCCTCTAATGAATCAGATTGTAAAAGAACTCCATCGGAAAGTGGATGAGCTGGTGAGGCATAGACCCACAGGCATTCACAAGATCTAGATCAAGAACCCTAAGATGCATTTTGTCTGGTCGAGGTGACTTATGTACCCTTGGGTCTTTCAGCTTTTTGAGCACCATCTCCCTTATAATAGTAACTGCACTCACTTCTCTTCCCTTGCACCGTTCAACATCTGGTACACAGCGAGTGTCTTCCACAGTGAAGACTGATGAAAAATACTCATTTAGTTCATCTGCCATTTCCCTGTTCCACATCATTATTTCTCTGGTCTCATTTTCTAGCAGTCCTATATCCACTTTCATCTCTCTTATTTTTTTTACATATTTGAAAAAGCTTGTACTTTGATACACTTTGATATTGCTTGCTAGCTTGCTTTCATATTTCATCTTTTTCCTCCTAATGATTAATTTTAGTTGCTCTCTGTGGGTTTTTAAAAGTTTCTCAATCTTCTGTTGTACCACTCATTTTTGCTTTGTTGCATGCACCCTCTTTTGCTTTTACATTAGCTTTCACTTCCCTTGTCAGCCACGGTTGTTTCTATTTTACCGTATGAGTAATTCTTTGCTTTTGGAATACATCTGTCTTGCACCTTCATCATTGTTCCCAGAGACCGTTCTGTTGTCATCCCTGCCAGCAGCTCCTTTTAAAATACTTTGGCCAACTCCTCTCTCACTGCACTCTAATTTCCTTTACTCCACCGAGATAATGCTATATCAGACTTTACTTCCTCCCTACCAAATTTCAAGTTGAGCACTGTCATATTGTGATCACTGTCCGCTAAGGGTTCTTTTACCTTAAACTCACAAATCGCCTCCAGTTCATTACATAACATCCAATCCAGTACAGCTGATCCCCTAGTAGGCTCAACGACAAACTGCTCTAAAAAGCCATCTCATAGACACTGAACAAATTCACTCTCGTAAGATCCACTACCAACCCAATTTTCCCATTTGACCTGCAAGTTGAAATCTCCCATGACTATCATAACATTGCTCTTTTGACACACCTTTTCTATCTCCTGTTGTAATCTGTGGTCCACATCCCAGCTACTATATTGGAAGGCTGTACATAACTGCTATCAGGGTCTTATTGCCCTTGCAGTTTCTCAACTCAACCCACAAGGATTCAACACCTCCTGATCCTATGTGACATCTTTCTACTGATTTGATGGCATTCTTTACCAGCATAGCCACGCCACCCCTCTGCCTACCTTCCTATCCATCCAATACAATGTGTATCCTTCAGCTCCCAGTGACAACCATCCTTCAGCTAGGATTCAGTGATGGCCGCAACATCATACCTGATAATTTGTAAAAGTGCAACAAGATCATTCACCTTACTTCTTATAGTCCGTGGATTGAGATATAACACTTTGAGTACTGTGTTTGCTACCTTTTTTGATTCTGCATCCTTAATGCACTGATACTCACCCTGCTGGCTACAATTTAGTCCTTATCATTTACCTGCCCTTTCTGACAGACTGACTGCATGCTATCTTTGATTTTTTACCATCCATCCTACCCTTTAACCCCTCACCCCAGCCCCCTGCCAAATTAGTTTAAACCCTCCCCAACAGCTCTAATAACCTGCCTACGAGAATATTGGTCCCCTTCAGGTTCAGGTGCAACCTGTCACTTGTGAACAGGCCATACCTCCCCTGGAAGAGATCTCAATGATCCAAGAACCTGAAGCACTGCCCCCTGCACCACCTTCTCAGCCACACATTAATCTGCCAAATCATCCTGTTTCTACTCTCACTGGTGCACGGCCCAGGCAGCAATCCAGAAATCACTACCCCAGAGATCCTGCTTCTCAGCTTTCTACCTAGCTCTCTAAATTCTCTTTTTAGGACCTCTTCTGAAGGATCTTTATCTTGCTGTCTATATTCATTCCAGTCATTACTGTGCAACCCAAGCTTTTAGCCCATCTTTGATCCCACCTCTCAGAGGGCCTTCGGGTTGCCTTTGTAGAACACAAATTGAGGCCCTTTGGCTCCCCGTGTTGATGCTGACCAGGAGGAATCACCAAGTCATGACAGGGAGAATATGAAACCTCCACCAGTCAGCACTGGAGACCAAGATTAAATCTTTGTGATTGTAGATGTGAGGCAGCAGCTCCACCAGCTGTGTCACTGCACTCTTACAGAGTTATATTTGCACTGTGCTATTCACTTAAAAAACTAGTATGATTCACAGCTTTACATAACTGAATAATTTTCACATGGAAAATTTCATTGACAGATTGAATGGTGTATAGTCAAATGGACTATTTACAGAGGACTGTACTTTCAAAACAGGAGTATTCACAATTCAGAATGTGCTTCACAAAGCATCTTTAGCCAATAGGTTATGTAACTTAATAAATTATTAATACAAATTTAGTGTTGTAAATACAAGAAGCATGGGATATGGAGATGAGTCACAGGGGTTATTGCCGAACTTTCCACAACACTTTCCTGAAGCCAAAGTTGTAATGTGTATTTAAGTGTTGAGAAGAAGGAATTCAGAAACATAACCAAGTAACTTGCTGCCTGACATAAATATATTCACACATCACACTGTACATGGAATTCCTTTACTTTATTTTGATTTTAGCACATGCACAATTTGTAAATAGAACTGCAAGAACTGAAATAGAGGATATTCTACACCATGGCAAGAGTTTAGCAGTAATTATCAGATTTAACTTCTTTGAAAATGATGACAAAAATCACACTGCTTCCACATCTCTTCATTAAATGCATCCAATTAAAGGTATGTGTGGATTAACGTGCAGAATTTCAAAAGAGTAAAATAATTTAAGACAATAATATTGATATTCTGTGAAGTTTTCTCTTTGATGCTCACATCTCCATTCCTTAGCTCTGGCCACAAATGATACTGATTTCTCTGTCCCAAAGGTGCCATTTCTCTGTCACAAACACAGAAAAGCAGAGGTTAATATCAATGAGATACAATTACATGTTTTTCTAATACAAGGCAGAATTTTGAGAGGAATAAAGATACATTCTAATGAACTGAAATGTCAAGGCAACTGATCGAGCTTGCCTGGTTGACACAAACTGAGAAAAAGGCCAGACACATTTTGCGGCAAAAATTAGCAAGTAAGATTTAAATCAAAAAATTCCTCCATTTTAAATGTGTGCACTTTTCCTTTTATTAGTAGAACATTTACTTAGCCTGTCAGATTCTACTGCAAACAATATCATTCAAGGATATTTTTTTTAAATACCCGTCTCCTTTATAATGAATAATCTGAGGAGTTTGGATATAGATTGTAAGGCCTATAGAAGACAACCTTGTATAGATGTGTGCTGGAGGGTATATTGACTGGTTACATCACAGCCTGGTAAGGAAATACCAATGCCCTTGAACAGAAATTCCAACAAAAACTAATGGATATGGCCTAGCCGTTCACGTGTAAAGCCCTCCCCAACATTGAGCAGAGCTGTCACAGGAAAGCACCATGCATCATTGAGGACCCCCACCATCCAGTCCACACTCTTCTCTCGCTGCAGCTCTAAGGAAGAAGGTACAAGAGCCTCAGGACTCACACCACCAGGTTCAGGAAGAGTTACTATCCCTCAACCATCAGGCTCTTGAGCATTGGGGAGAACTTCACATGCCTCAACACTAAAATGTTCCCACAACCAAATACTCATCATCTCAGGTTCTCAAAATTTATTGTCTATTTATTGTTTATTCTTTTTTGCATTTGCACAGTTTTTTTGGCATCTGCACTATGGTGGAATGCAGCCAGTCAATATATTCTCCACTATACATCTATAGAGGTATGTCAAACTTTTAGATGTCATGCCAAATCTCCACAAACTCCTAAGGAAGCAGATGCACTGCTGTGCTTTCTTCAATATTGTACTTGCATGTACAGTACAGGTCCTATGAAATAATAACAATAACACCTAGGAATTTATAGTTGCTAACCTCTCCACCTCTAATCCTCATCTGAGGACTGGCTCACGAACCTCTTGTTTCCTTCCCCTGAAGTCTATAATCAGCTCCTTGGTTTTGCCAATATTGAGTGAGAGTTTCTAGTTATGACACTACTTAGTCAGAAGTTCAACTTCCCTCCTATCACTACCTATGATTCAGCCTATGACAAATGGTGTTATCAGCAAACTTAATATGGCGTTAAAGCTATGCTTAGCCACAAGGCAAGTGTAAGGTGAGTAAAGTAGAGGGCTAAGCACACAGCCTTGCGGTGCTTATTTGCAGATGGGGTTGCCATTGCCTATTCAAACTGACGGGTCTGCAAGAGAGGAATTCCAGCATTTGGGTCCAAACCATCGTCATCAAGTTCTCTTGTCACAGTACGATTGAGCTAACATGGATCCAGGGGACATCAGATTCTCTTGGCCGCTGCGGCCAGCCACAGTGAGAGGATTTCCAGACAGAACCTGGCAATACATGACCTCCAGGCTGCTGTGTACCAGCTAGTCGCAAGGAGGATGTCAGAGTCACTCGGGCGAGGCTGTCAGTCGCTCTGCGGAGCCAGATTTGACTGGGTTTTTGCCACAATTTCCTCACTCAATTCTCATTGGTGTTTGAGCAACTGTCCCAGTTCCCTTCAGAATGCTGAAAAGCGGCCTTCCTGATCTCTCTCCTAACTGAGAGAGTCCTCGCCTGGGCCACTAATCATTGGGAGTGAAGATTGGAGATCTGTGCCGATTCGGAGGAATTCATGGCCACCATGGGAAAGGTATTTTATCATACTGCCAGGGCAAACAGAGCCTTGGATGTTCTGAAGAAGCTGCATCAGGGAAGTCATTCAGTGACCAACTATGCAGTTGAGTTCCCAACTTTGCTGCAACAGAGTGGTTGGAGAAGAGAGGCCTTGGCCACTCTGTACTGCCAGACTCTGGGACAAACTAAAGGATGCCCTCATTTTGGGAAAGCTAACTGGGGACCCAGAGGTCCTCAATGACCAGTCCATCCACTTTGACAATAATCTGGTAGAGCACAAGAGGGACCACATTACGAAGCCAAAGAGGACTAGCCTGACACTGGCCTCAGTTGATTGCGGACACTCCCGCCCCCTGATTTTGGACTACAACAGCCTGTCTCCTGCTCAGGTCTCTGTCGAGCCATGCAGACCTGTCACATGAGGCTCTCCGCTGATGGGGGGTCCCAGCATCAGAATCAAGGCTACTGCTATTACTGCGGGGAAGCAGGTCACCTGCAGGCTCAACATCCAAAGCTGCAGTCACCTGGAGAGTCACGATGTATTGGGAGGACTATGTTCGTAGCAGCCACTTCTCCCAATCTCATGGATTCTGGTTTTGTGCTGAAGGTGGAGTTCACCCGGGGCAAGAACTTGAGGCAAGTGAAGGCTTTTGTGGACTCGGGGGCAGTTAGGTAATTTCCTGAACTTAAGAACCACCTGTCAGTTTGACATACTGCCGCAAGGATTGATCAAGTCCATGCTGCGACTGTCTTGGATGTCTGCCTGCGTGGTTCTGGGCAGAACCGGCAACAGACTGTCACCTTGAAGTTGAGGAATGGGATCACATGGAAGACATTACTTTTAACATCATTGACTCATCACTCATACCCCTGATCCTTGGGTACACATGGCTGCCCCAGCATAACTCACCCGTGGACTAGAGGGATGGGAGAATCATCACTTGCTCCAGTTACTGTAAAATGGCACATTTGCGGCATTGTGTTCCAACCCCCAGATTCTCCCAAGACCAACAACCAGCAAAGGGACTGACATCAGGTTGAGGTAACCTGAAACCTAAGGGATCCAGCCGCCATATCTCGATTAAAGGGAAGCCTCCTAACCCTAACCCTAACCCTTGGAGCCTGTTCCTGGGGGTGCAAGGACAATCTGCAATACCTCATTGCCATTGCCTGCGGATATGACAAATTCTAGTGAACCTAGGGTGGAGACTCAGAGGTCAGTTGATCAAACCATCCCTGCCACCCAAGAAGCCTCAGGAGTCTTTCTTGAAGAAGAGTTCAGAGGAATTTGCAGCATTCAAGCTGGTCAAAGTTCCTTCCATGTACAAGGACTTTGAAGATGCCTTCAGCAAGAGAAAGGCCTCTACTCTTCCACACCTGGCTGGTGCATAGCAGGTATAGGCTGGTAGGAACAAATAAGGTACTTGGAGATAAGAAATGCAAGAGAAAGCTTGAAGAAAGAAATCTGGAGGGTTAAAAGAAGGTATCAGCTTGCTCATGGAGATAAGATGAAGGAGAATCCCAAGGGATTCTACAGGTATGTGAAGAGCTAAAGGATTGCAAGGAACAAAATTGGTCATCTGGAACATCAGAATGGTAATCTATGCATGGAGTCAAAAGAGATGGAGATCTTAAAATGATTTTTTGCATCTCAAGATTGCAGAGGAAGAGGTGTTTGCTCTTGAGGCAAATTATGGTGCATAAATCCCCAGGGCCAGACAAGGTGTTCCCTCAGATGCTGTGTGGCAAACAAGTAAAGAAATTTCAGAGGCCCTAGCAGAAATACTTAAATCATGCTTAGCGACAGGTGATGTGCCAGAGGATTGGAGGATGGCTAATGTTGTTCCGCTATTTAAGAAAGGCTCTGAAAATATACCAGGAAATTATAGGCTGGTGAGCCTGACATCAGTAGTGGGAAAGTTATTGGAAGGTATTCTAAGGAATATTTAAGTGCTTTGATAGACAGAGACTTATTAGGGATAGTCAGCATAGTTTTGTGCATGGTAGCTTATGCCTAACCAATCTTATAGGTTTTTGAGGAAGTTACCAGGTAAGTTAATGAAGCAAGGGAGTGGATGTTGTCTATATGGACTTTGACAAGGTCCCCAATGGGTGGTCGGTCAGGAAGGAGCAGTCACTTGACATTCTAGATGTGGTAGTAAATTGGGTTAGACATTGGTTTTGCAAGAGAACCCAGAATTGGCAGTAGATTGTTGCCCCTCTGTCTGCAGACCTGTGATCAGTAGAGTGCTGCAGGGGTTGAAGGATGAGGATAGCATCAATGATAGAGGAAGAGAAGCCCTGTTCTTTGAAGTAGGACATCTCATGTTGCTTCAATTAGCTTTGAAAAGTTTGTGTTTCAGTATATGGTTGAACGTCAACAAATTTGTGATTCCGCACCCCCCCCCCCCCAGTTTTGCCAGCTACCAAGAACATTGTTGAGAAGGTTTATACATTACACCACCTGAGGCTCATTATGGTTAAGATCACACTCCAGGTGCAGACAACCAGCAAGGTACGTACACACACAGACATACAGACCAGGAGGAACTCAGCAGGTCAGGAAGCATCTATGGATACGAATTAACAGTCAGCATTTTGAGCCAAAACCCCTTTTCAGGACTGAAAAGGAAGGGGGAAGATGTCAGAATGAAAATGTGGGGGAAAGTGGAAAGAGAATAGCTAGAGGGTGAAAGGTGAAACCATTTGGGTTGGAAAGATAAAAGGCTGGAGAAGAAAGAATCTGATTTGAGAGGAGGGTGGACAATAGAGAAAGGGAAGGTGACAGGCAGGTGAAAAAAGACAAGAGACCAGAATGGGGATTGGAAGGAGAAGGGAGGGAAAGAGTAAAATGTTTTTTTAACAGAAGGAGAAATCGATATTCTACCCAAATGGAATACAAATTGTTCCTCCTCCACCCTTAGGGCAGTGTTATCTTGGTACAAGAGGAGGCCATGGACTGACGTGTCAGAATCAGAATGGGGATTGGAATTAAAATGTTTGGCTACCAGAAAGTTCCGCTTTTGACAGATGAAGCGGAGGTGCTCGGCGAAGCGGTCCCCAATTTACGACAGGTCTCCCCATTGTAGAGGATACAAGATATATAGAAGCAGAATTAGGCCATTAGGCCCATCAAGTCTGCTCTGTCATTTCATTATGGCTGATCCAATTTTCCTCTCAGCCCCAATCTCCTGCCTTCTCCCCATATCCCTTCATGTCCTGACCAATCAAGAATCTATCAATTTCTGTCTTAAATATACATAAAGTCTTGGCCTCCACAGCTGACTGTGACAAAGAATTCCACAGATTCACCACTCTCTGGCTAAAGAAATTCCTTCTTATCTCCATTCTAAATGGATGCCCCTCTATTCTGATGCTGTGTCCTCTAGTCTTAGACTCTCCCACCAAAAGAAACATCCTCTCCACATCTACTCTATCAATGAAACCTATAGAATGGTGAAAGGCAATGAGATCACCTCTCATTCTTCTGAACTCTTGTGAATACAGGTTCAGAGCCAACAGATGCTCTTCATATGACAAGTCATTTAATCCTGGAATCTTTTTCGTGAACCTCCTTTGAAACCTCTTCAATGTCAACACATCCTTTCTAAGATAAGGGGCCTAAAACTGCTCACAATACTCCAAGTGAAGCCTCACCAGTGCTTTATAAAGTTTCATCATATCCTTGCTTTTATATTCTAGTACTCATGAAATGAATGCTACATTGCATTTGCCTTCCTCACTGCAGACTAAACCTGCAAATTAATCTTTAGGGAATCCTGCACAAGGACTCCCAAATCCCTTTATGTCTCAGTTTTATGTATTTTCTCCCCATTTTTAAAATAGTCAACCCTTTCATTTTTTCTATCAAAGTGCATGGCCATATACTTCCCAACACTGTATTCCATCTGCCATTTCTTTCCCCATTCTCCTAATCTGTCCAAGTCCTACTGTAGCCTCTCTACTTCCTCAAATCTACCTGCCCCTTCACCTACCTTTATATCATCTGCAAATTTGCAACAAAGCCATCAATTCCATCATCCAAATCATTGAAATATAGTGTAAAAAGAACCAGTGCCAACACAGACCCCGTGGAACACCACTAGTCACTGGCAACCAGTCAGAAAAGGCTCCCTTTATTTCCCACTCTTTGCTTCCTATCAATCAGCTACTGCTTTATCCAAGCTAGAATCTTTCCTGTGTCACACTTTATCAAAAGCCTTCTGAAGATTGAAGTATAAAACATCAACTGATCCTCTTGTCTATTCTGCTTGTTACTTCTTCAAATATTTCCAATGGATTTGTCAGGTAATATTTTCCCTTGAGGAGACCACGCTGACTAATTAGGCCAACAGTTTCCTTTCTTCTGCCTCTTTCCCTTCTTGGAGTGACATTTGCAATATTCCAGTCTTCCAGAACCATTTAAGAACCAAGTGATTCATGAAAGATCATTATTGCCTCCAAAATCTCTTCAGCCACATCTTTCAGGTCTCTAGGGTGTACACTATCTGGTCCATATAGTACTTTATATGTTTAGTGGTAGGATCCCTTTGGAGATGGCAGAAATTGTGGAGGATGATGTGGTGGATCAGGTGGCTCATGGGGTGGTAGAGAAGGACAAGAGGAATTCTATCACCGCAAAGGAGATGGGAAAATGGGGTGAGCACTGAAGGTCCGGAAATGGAGGAGATGTGGATGAAGGCAGCATCAATAGCGGAGGAAAGGATGAGACATCTCTGAAGTCCTGGAAAGGAAAGCCACATTTTTGGGACAAATGCGGCAGAGGCAAAGGAACTGAGATAGAGAACAGCATTTTCACAGGAGACAGGGTGGGAAGAGATACTGTCAAGATAACCGTGGGAACAGGTAGGTTTAAAAAAGTAGTCAGTTGACAGTTTGTCTCCAGAGATGGTGATTAAGAGGAGGGAGGTGTCAGTAATAGACCAAGCAAGAAGAGTGAGGAAGTTAGAAGCAAAGTTGATAAATTGACGTGCTCAGCATGGGTGCAGGAAGCACCACCAAAGCTGTTGGTCATGTAGCCGAGAAAGAGTTGGGGAGCATTACCAGGGAAACTTGGAACATGGACTCAAGTCCCTGGCTCAGGCTCAGAACCCTAGAATGGGTACATTCAATATTATCACATGTGGAAGTATTTTAAAACAAGACAGCATTAGCATTTATGTGAGAGAGCTGATGCATGGTGCATAGTGAGAGAATGGGACTTTCAAAATCTGGAGTTATTGAATAAAAACTGAATTTGCAGAAATTATGGAATTGGTTATATAGTCTTTAGGTCATATCATTCAAAATAAGCTATCAAAAGAATAATTTTGTTAAATATTTTAAAATTGAGAGGAAGGTAAAATTAATAAAAATCCTATGTCATGTTAAATGTAAAATGATATTGCCTTAGTGTAACTGGAAGTTGAAAAGTACTTGCTGTCTCTCTCAGGTTCTTGGTTGTTCAGAATAACTTTGAAATTGTTTTACTGTGCAAGAATTCTTTCCTTCTTCAACAAGAGATTCTGAAAATGCTGGAAATCCAGAGCAACACACACAAAATAGTGGAGAAAGTCACCAGGTCAGGCAGTATCTATGAAAAGGAATAAATAGTAGAGGTTTCAGACCAAGACCTGATAAAGTGTCTGTGGTGAACTACATATACCTGTCTGGACATGCCCCCCACCCCCCACCCCCTGCTGACTGCTCCTGTGGCTCCTCCCACGGACCCCGGTATAAAGGCGATTGGAGACACCGCCCCGGCCTCAGTCTCCAGGATGTAGTGTGGTGGTCGGTGGTCAATTACTGCTTGTTCTTTCTTCCAGCCAATAAAAGCCTATATCTCGTCTCTCGTCTCTGAGAGTTATTGATGGTGCATCAATTTTATTCGCTGGAAGTTTTAAAATATGGGAAGTACTTTACGTCAGGAAAAATTAGACGTGGACCCCCAAGCTCCAGAAGCAGCTCTTGCTTTTGAACTCTGGCTTGCATGCTTCCAATCATACTGAAGCGATTCCAGTGACTGAGCCTGCCACAATGTACAAAATACCACTATCTAGAGTAAGTCCGAAAGTATTCTCCCTTATCAGGGACCTGCCGACTTACCAAGGGGCACTGAACGCTCTCAAAAGACAGTACCTGCAGCCGGTGAACACCGTCTACGCAAGACATCGCTTAGCGACGCGGCGGCAGCAAACCAGCAAGTCGAGCGGGCAATTTCTCCGAGCCCTACAGACACTCGTGCAAGCTTGCGACTGCAAAGGACTGACGGCAGAACAGCATGCGGAGCTGCTAGCACGAGACGCCTTCGTTACGGGGATCAGGTCAGTGTACGTGCGCCAGCGGCTGCTGGAAAATGCCGATCTTACCTTACTCTCAGCGATCGAGACGGCCGACACGCTGGAGGCTGCTCTGCACAACGCTGACGCTGTCCAGCCGCGCGATCCCCCACCGGTTCCGTGGTCGCTGCAGACCCCGCCACCCGCGAGCAAATTCACCACCGCCGCTGCCAGTCGCGAGTCCACGAACTCCCCGAAACCGACCACAGCTGCTGCCAGTCGCAAGTCTGCACAGTGTTACTTTTGCAGACTCGAAAAGCACCCCAGAAAACGCTGCCCGGCCCGAGAAGCTACATGCTCCAGCTGCAGGAAGAAGGGCCATTTCACCAAGGTCGGTAAGTCGGAACCACGAGCGGGGTCGGGCAGCACTGCGTGTGAGGCATGGGGGCTGCCATCTTGGTCGCCGCCATCTTGCCTGCCTGCTTCGTGCGTGGCTTGGGGGCCGCCATCTTGCCTGTCCGCCTCATGCGAGACATGGAGGTGGCCATTTTTGTCGATGCCACCTTGCCCCGCCCCCGACCCACCAGTGCTTACCGTGCACCAAGACGGCGGTTCAACTCTGGCCTCTGTAGCCCTCGACCAAAGCGCCCCACACCAGCTTGCAAGATCAATGATGGACATCCTGGTGGAGGGGCACAGGACTAACTGCCTGTTTGACACGGGCAGCACTGAGAGTTTTATTAACCCGGACACGGTGCAATGCTGCAGACTCGTGACACGGCCGGTAAGCCAGAGGGTCACCATGGCTTCTGGGTCGCATTCCACAGACATCCAGGTGGGTTGTGTAGCAACATTGGTGGTGCAGGGCACAGAATATCGGAACTTTGCACTACTGGTCATGTCTCAACTGTGCACGCCTGTGCTATTGGGGCTAGACTTCCAGAGCCACCTCGAAAGTGTGACTATGGCATATGACGGGCCCCTCCCACCACTCACTGTCAGGAATCTTCAGTTTTGTGGGACTTCGTCATACACCCCACTACTGACCACACACACACACATCCCACCCAGCATCATGCCGACAGCTGCGTTACTGACACCACTTGCAGCCTCTCCACCCTCAAGATCCCTCCCCCACCGCTGTTCGCCAACCTGACCCCCGACTGTCAACCTGTGGCAACTAAAAGCAGGAGGTACATCGTGGGGGACAGGGCCAAAGCAACGATGCATGCGGTGGACGGGACCATTCCCTTCCAAGTAGAGAGTGACGCCTCCGACTTCGCGCTGGCTGCTACCCTCAATCAGGCAGGAAGGCTGGTAGCATTCTTTTCTCGTACCCTTCAAGGCTCTGAAATTCGGCACTCCGCGGTGGAGAAAGAAGCCCAGGCCATAGTGGAAGCTGTTAGGCACTGGAGGCACTATCTCGCCGGCAAAAGGTTCACCTTGCTGACCGACCAGCGCTCAATTGCGTTCATATTCAGCAACGAACAGTGGGGCAAAATCAAAAATGATAAAATTTTGCCCTCCATGCAGATCTTTGCCACCTGTGGGTCACCCGATTTTACCATTTCATGAAAGCTCGGAACCTGCCGTACTCCCTTGAGGACATCAGGACGATGACCAGGGACTGCCAAGTCTGCACTGAGTGCAAACCGCACTTCTACCGTCCTGAAAAGACGCAACTTATCAAGGCCACCTGCCCCGTTGAGCAACTGAGTGTTGACTTTAAAGGCTCCCTTCCCTTCACCAACTGCAATGTCGACTTCCTCAACATTATCAACGAGTACTCGCAGTTCCCCTTTGCCATCCCCTGCCCTGACATCATTACCACGTCCGTCATAAAAGCCCTGCGCCAGCTCTTCACTCTGTTCAGATATCCCTGCTATATCCACAGTGATAGAGGGTCCTCCTTTATGAGTGACGAGCTGCGCCAGTACCTGCTAGCTAGGGGCATTGCTACGAGTCGGAGCACGAGTTATAATCCCCGGGGAAATGGACAGGTGAAGAGGGAGAATGCCACAGTGTGGAAGGCCACACTTTTAGTCCTTAAGTCAAAAGGGTTGCCGGTCTCTCGATGGCAGGAGGTCCTCCCTGAGGCACTCCACTCTATCCGCTCCCTGTTATGTACATCCACCAATGCCACCCCTCACGAGCGCCTATTCTCTTTTTCCAGGAAGTCTGTCACTGGGACCACCCTACCAGTTTGGCTGACGTCCCCAGGGCCAGTGCTGCTCCGGAAACATGTGAGGAGCAATAAATACTCCCCGCTGGTGGAGAGGGTTCACCTTCTACATGCGAACCCCCAGTATGCCTACGTGGTCTTACCTGATGGGCGGGAGGACATGGTCTCCGTCCGTGACCTGGCACCTGCAGGAGCAGAAGACCACTACCCCGAACACTCCACGGTAACTATGAACCCTGTACCCGAGGTGACACCGCGCACACCGAGCCCTACACAGACTCCTCACGACACTCCTATACCGGGTGTCTCGCACGCGCATAAACCAGGAGCCTCATACATTCATGAGGGATCACTGATGCCTAGTGGGCTGACACCTCCAGTTAGATCAGAACCAGCACAACCACCGTCTCCGGTGCAATCACCACCGGCACCTGTGCAATCACAGCCGGTGCTACGTAGATTGCAGCGACAGATTCGACCACCTGATAGACTTAACCTGTAAATATACTTGTAAGAAACTTCACCCCATGGGGACTCTCTTTTAAAACAAAGGGGGGGTGAATGTGGTGAACTACATATACCTGTCTGGACTCGCCCCCCCCCGCTGACTGCTCCTGTGGCTCCTCCCACGGTCCCCGGTATAAAGGCGATTGGAGCCTGAGCCCTGCCCTCGGTCTCCAGGATGTAGTGTGGTGGTCAATTGCTGCTTGTTCTTTCTTCCAGCCAATAAAAGCCTATATCTCGCCTCACGTCTCTGAGAGTTATTGATGGTGCATCAGTGTCTCAGCATGAAAAGTCAGTTACTTATTCCTCTTCATAAATGCTGACGTGTGGGTTATTCCCTTTCTCCTTGTCATATTCTCTTTCCTACAACATGTGAAAACAGGCACTGTTGGAGATGTTTTGCTGTTTAAAAATGTTGGCTTAGAAACTTACCTGAATTTTAGTAACAATTTTGTCTGCAAATATTAAGGCTCCCATAATTATTTCCATTGCTGTCGCAGCCACCATAAATAAACTGTTCACATCTCTGAGTGAATGTGTTGAAGTAGTCTCGAATTATACTGTGTCTGCACATTCCTGAATGTTTTGGCTTATGACGGTTTGGTTTCACTGGAAGAGTACAAAGCAAGTAAATGAAGCTTTTGTAAAATGAATATAATGCAAAAACATAGGTCTCAATGTCATGATACAAAAAAAAACCACAAATACAAGTTATTACTATTTAGTAAAAGTATTGCCAGAAATAGAATTCACAACATGGTTGTCCTCTTTATCTGGGGTAAAGTTAATGTACATTGGGCTCTTCATTTCTTGATTCATTTATTAACTGGACCTTCACCAATTGTCTCTATGCAGGTCAAACGCTGTGTTAAAGCACATTTCATTTAGTTAGTAGTAAACTTTAACAAGTTCAGGCTGACAACCCTTGTTTATCATCTGTCTCCCCCAAATGTTGATTGATGCTAATGTTCAGAAAATTTTCCAACAATTTGCCCCCTGAGGCAGACTGACTGAACCGTGGTTACTCAGTCTCTGGTTTTCTCCCTTTTTAAACAATGGCACCACATGACCAAGTGTCCAGACCACTGACACCAAGCCCGTAACTGATAAACAGTCACAAATTATTATCAAAACCTTAACTATTTCCTCCCTTGCTTCTTTTTTGGGTCTGGGTTCCACTTTATCTGCCTCATGGAAGTAATTGAAAATAAAATATTATCTAAGCTGTGTTGATACAAATAGTGTCCCTGTGAAAATTGATGGTGATGACATGGATGTGGTGAGGACCTAGAAGTACCTGGGGGGGTGCACATGGATCACAGACTTGAGTGGAGCACCAACACAGAGGCTGTGTACAAGAAGGGCCAGAGTTACTTCTACTTCCTGAGGAGAGTATGCAGGACTTCTATGCGGTGGTGTGCTGGAACAATGGCATCAACACGGGTGATGCCAACAGGCTCAATAAACTGATTAGAAAGGCTAGCTCTGCTACTGAAGTCAAATGGACACATTGGAGTCTGTGGTGGAACAAGTGACCCTACAGATATCCTGGCAATTCTGGACAATGTTTCTCACCCTCTGCATGCCACCATGGCTGAGCAGAGGAGCAATTTTAGTGATTGACTAAGGCAACTGCACTGCTCCAAAGAGCACAATACGAGGTAATTCTAACCCTCAGCCATTAGGTTCTAAAATGAGTCAACCTGTATCTGGGGAAGTGATGGATCTCCTCCTGTTAGACTGTTTGAGGTAGCTTTTTTATTATTTCTTTCTTCTCTTTTAATATTTATATACCTGTGCACTTGCGGTGCTACTGTGACAGTGTAATTTTCTTTGGGATCAATATATCAAAAATATTTCTGTAATGCCTTTAAGTAATATCAAAAGGATTATGTTGCTAAGTATTTTGAGATTCAACAGAGGACAAATTTGAAAATTACACACTGCATTTTATAGTGTCACTCAATTCAGATTGTTGGCTATTCACTCTATATTAGGAAATGTCACAGAAACCAGAAGTCTTTCTTATCATGTTCTTGTTCTTAATGCTGATGGATCTAAAGTAGGAAAAACAGCTTGAATAAAAACTGACCACAGAACATCATACATTCATCCATTCTCTGAAACTCAGTGTTCATTTTATTAGGTACCTGTGGTCTTTGTGGTCTTCTGCTGCAAGTTTCAATGTGCTGTGTGTTCAGAGATGCTCTTCTGCACACCACTGTTGTAACGTGTGGTTTTCTGAGTTACAATGGCCTTCCTGTCAGCTTGAACCAGTTGAGCTTTTCTCTTCCGACCTCTCATTAACAAAAGGTATTTTCACGCATAGACCTGCCACTCACTGAATGAGTTTTTTTTTTCACACAACTCCCTGTAAGCTCTACAGCCTGTTCTGCACGAGAATCCCAGGAGATCAGCAGTCACTGAGATCATCAAACCACCCTGTTTGGCACATGGTCAGAGTTACACTTCTTCCTCATTCTGATGTTTGTTCTAAACAACTGAAACCTTCGACCATAGTTGTTTGCAATTATGCAATTTATGAGCAATATGATATCTAAATGAAGAATTTACAACTGAAATACTTATGGTTGGTTCCAAAGCCAAAAGAGAAACTGCTTGATAAACTTAGGAATTTGGCTTCCCTTGTAAAATTGGAAGTAACTCTCCATTACTCAGATTTGAATTTTCAATAGCACATTAAGAATCTGACCAGGGCACCATTTCTGCACAAGTAGTAATACAAAAATATTTGAGTCTCATCATGATGCTGAAAAACTAATTCTTGTCTTTATATTGAATACACTAGATTACTGCAATGCATTCTTTACTGGCCTTCCAAAACAACCTATTTACAAACTGCAACTCATTCAGAACACCGCTGCTAGACTTCTAGCCAAAATCATGACGAGGGAACACATCACTTCTGTACAAGCTACTCTTTGTATCTTTTTGAATTGATTTTTGAAGTTCTCTTACTGGTTTTTAAAAGCTCTTAATGGTCTGGGACTAGAGTACAACACAATAGTTTTTGTTTTACAATCCTGTTCAAACTCTCAGATTTTCTACTGCCAGTTTCTTAAATTTAAACAATCCCTCTTCAAAAGGTAATTGACAGGCCTGCTTTTTTCAACTATGCCCCTAAATTGTGGAATTAATACCTAAAGCTAAGTAGATGGAGTACTAGCCTACAAAGTACCCAGGAGATCTTCAAGAAATGGTGTTTCAGAAAGGCAGCATGCATTTTAAGGTCCTCCAGCACCCAGGGCATGCCCTTTTCTCATTGTTACCATCAGACAGGAGGAACAGAAGCCTGAAGGCACACACTCAGTGACTCAGGAACAGCTTCTTCCCCTCTGCCATCTGATTCCTAAGTGGACATTGAACCCATGAACACGACCTCACTTACCTCACTTTTTTAATTTATTATTTCTGCTGTTTGCATAATTTTTGATCTGTTCAATATACGTAAACTAATTGATTTGTTTATTTATTATTATTTTTCTCTTCTTCTTCTACATTATGTACTGCATTGAACTGCTGCTGCTAAGTTAACAAATTTCACGGCACACGCTGGTGATAATAAACCTGATTCTGATTCTGAAAGGTAGCCTTTTCTGATTGGTTGCCAGTGACTAGAGGTGTTCCACAGGGGTCTGCATTGGAACCTATTCTTTTATCATTATATGTCAATGATTTGGATGATGGAATTGATTGCTTTGTTGTATTGTTTGCAGACAATATGAAGATAGGTGGAGAGGAGAGGCAGGTACGTTTGAGGAAGTAGAGAGGCTGCAGAAGGACATAGACTGATTAGGAGAATGGATAAAGAAATGGCAGGTGGAATACAGTATTGGGAAGTGTATGGTCATGCACTTTGGTAGAAGAAATGAAAGGACTTTTCTCTAAATGGAGCGAGAATACAAAAAAAACTGAGGCACAAAGGGACTTGGGAGTCCTTGTGCAGGATTCCCTAAAGGTTAATTTGCAGGTTGAGCCTGTGGTGCAGAAGGCAAATACAATGTTAGCATTCATTTCAAGAGAACTAGAATATAAAAGCAAGGATGTAATGTTGAAATTTTATAAGCACTGGTGAGGCCTTACTTGGAGTATTGTGAGCAGGATTGGGCCCCTTATCTTAGAAAGGATGTGCTGAAACTGGAGGGTGTTCAAAGGAGGTTCATGAAAATGATTACAGGATTAAATTGCTTGTCATGAAGAGCATCTGATGACTCTGGGCCTGTATTCACTGGAATTCAGAAGAATGAGGGGTGAACTCATTGAAACCTATAGAATGGTTAAGGACATTGATGGAGTGGATGCGGATAGGATGTTTCCTATGGTGGGAGAATCTAAGACTAGAAGACACAGTCTCAGAATAAGGAGGCGTCTTTTTAGAAAGGAGATGAGAATGGTGAATCTGTGGAGTTCTTTGGCAGCTGTGGAGGCCAAGTCTTTATGTATATTTAAGGCAGCGGTTGATAGATTCTTTATTGGTCAGGGTATGAAGGGATACGGGGAGAAGGCAGAAGGTGTTGCAAGGAAACCTGGATCAGCCCTGATGAAATGGCAGAACAGACTCAATGGGCCAAATGGCCTTATTCTGCTCCTGTGTCTTACTATCCTTTGGTCTGAGCCATAAGGTATAAGACATAAGTGCTGAATTAGGCTATTCAGCCCAACAAGCCTGCTCCAGAAGCCGAATTTATAATCAGAATTAAAATGTATCTGTGTCAAAGCAAGAAACATTTGATAGATTAAAGAAATTGGTTATTTCACAAGAGAAACTCTAAATTTGATACCACTACATGGTTCTAAGGCACTTCAAAGCTGTGGAGAACAAAATGAAGAGAACAAAGTTTTCACATCACGTTTTTTTTTCAAATATAAAAATAAATATTAGATAAAGTTTATCTAAAATGGAGTGAAGTTAGGTAGCATTTTTTTCTGATATTCTAATGAACATTTGTAAGGCACATGCAAATTTCTGGATTCCATAGTGAAAGTTTGGGGTAGTGCTTCCAATGTCCTTATCCTGACTGGTTTTAAGGGACAAGTGGGAGAACATTTTGTCAAGTTGCCAACCTTTTGCCTGAGTGTAAAGGTTCTGGCAATTTAGAACGTGGGAGATTCGCCACAAAATGCATGCAGCTCATCCATTTAGGAAAGTGTACTCCAGGGATCAGTGTTTGGACAGTTTTTTTAGTCTACATTATTACAAAGATTTGTGGATGATACAAACAGCAATGAGGATAACTTGATATAGACTGATACGGGATATAGACTGGCTAGTTATGTGGTTAAATGTGTGCAGTGAAGTGTGAGGTAGGATGAATGAGGAGAGACAACAAATGATCCACCTGTAATCTGGTGCAAGACCTGGGCAAGTGGATTATTTTTTATTTATTTTGTTGCGATACATCGCGGAGTAGGCCATTCCGGCCCATCAAGCCAGGCTGTCCTGCACCTCCCAATTTAATGCTAGCCTAATCGTGGGATGATTTACAATGACCAATTAATCTACCAACCAGCTGGTCTTCATACTGGAGCATGCAGAGGAAGCCCACATGGTCACGGGAAGAATGTACAACCTCCTTACAGGCAGTGGTGGAATTGAACCTGATCATCTGTAATGTAAAGCATTGTGTTTATCACTATGCTACTGTCCCAACCGAAGACTTTCAAAGTTATCAGGCACGCTTAGAAAGTGGTTATAAGGCAAACAGCCATCTCATCATTAACAATGGAGGCAGAATGTAAAAGCAAGAAAATCATGCTGAACTTCTGTGAAACACTGGTCTGGCTTTAACAAAAGCATTGTGTTAAATTCTGTTTGTCCCATTAACAAAAGGATGTGGAAGCATTAGGGGGATCATGGAAGGCTTAAAAGCATGATTCCTGGGATAAAGGACAAAAGCTTGAAAAGTGTACAAGAGAGGTTCAGACAGTTTTCTTTGTAGCAGTATGAAGAGATTGTTGATAGGTGTATATAAAATGGTGAGCTGTATTGTCAGAATGGACCGTCTAGGACTACAGCACTGTGCAAAAGTCTTAGGCACCTGTAAAAAAATTCTGTAAAGCTAAGATGCTTTAAAAATAAAGAAAAGTTTATGTACAGTTTTATGAGAAAATTGGCTGGTAGGTGGTTCCAAACACCTTGGCGAACTTGTCACAGTTCTTCTGCAGACATTGGCTAACTTGCTTGCTTCTGTCTCTCCAGATAATCCCAGACACCCTTGACAATGTTGAGATCAGTGGTCTGTGGAGACCATACCATCTGAAATCATATAAAAATTCTAGGGTGCCTAAGACTGTACATTCAGTTGTGTACATTCAGGAGTCCAGGACTGGAGATCACAAATATAAAATAAAGTTAAGATTACTGCGAGTGAAAATTTTCTTAAGCAGCATGTGGTTGGACTCTGGATGCACTTCCTGCAGATGGGATGGAGGCAGGTTCCACATTGGCCTTCAAAAAGGAATAAAATTTGCATACATAGATAGAAGGAGTGACTGGGTGGAATTAGTGAGTTCCACTGAAAGAGGGTCCAAACAAAAGAGCTGAATGATCTTGTTCTGAGTACAGCTATTCCTTAATGACATTGAACACCTAGGAACTACGACTTTTGCTGTCTTTTGGGGGATAGAATTGCCTACCGCCTATATTACCTATATCTTCCATTTCAACAAGTGCTCTCAGGATACTGTGAAGGGATATAACCTAGCAGAGGAATACCACTGTGGTCAGGTCTCTGGCACTGAGTCTAGCTCTGTGGATCAGAAGAGAAGTGAGGGTGAAGAAGCAAGCTGTAGTAATAGGGGGTTCTTTGATTAGGGGAAACAGAAAGGACATACTGTGGATATAATGATATTCCTGGATGGTATGTCACCTCCTGGGTGACAGGGTTAAGGGCATCTCGGATTGAGTGCACAACATTCTGAGGTGGAAGGGTAAGCAGCTAGAGGCCATGGTCCGTGTTGGTACCACTGACAGGGGTAGGAAGGGTACAATGTCCAGCAAAAAGAGTTCAGGGAGTTATGTGCTAAGTTAAAGGATGTTGTGCAATGTTGTAATCACAGGATTGCTATCTATGCCACATGCTAGTGAGGTCAGAAGTAGGAAAATCATACAGTTTAACACATGGCTAAGGAGATGGTACAGGAGGGAGGGCTTTATATTTTTGGATCATTGGGCTCTGAAAGTGGTCTGTACAGCAGGATGGTTTGCACCTGATCTGCAGAAAAGTTATTATTACTGCATGTGGGAGTTTTAACTCGAGTTTTAGGGGAATGGGAATCAGAGCAACAGAAAATATATAATGGAATGGTAGCGTAGGAAGATGTTGCTAAGCCTGCATACAAAGTCAGGAATGAAAAAGGTCAAGCATGATGGGGCAACTGTTCTGAGCTACGTATATTTCAATGCAAGGAGTACTGTAGGAAAGGTGGATGAGTTTGGGGCATGGATCAGCATGGAGAATTATGATATTAGTGAGGCTTGGGTGCAGGAGAGGCAGGGCTGGCAGCTCAATATTCCAGGTTTCCATTGTTTTAGACATCATAGTACAGGAAGGACTGAAGGGGGAGAGGTGGCATTAAAAGTCAGGGAATACGTCACGGCAGTCCCTGTCAGGACAGAACAGAGAGAATATCTAGTGAGCCTTTATGGATAAAACTGAAGAGTAAGAAATGTATGACCACATTAATGGGATTATATAATACTGCAGACCACCCAAAAGAGAAGTACCGCCTAGCGGAGCAGTCATCGTGGGAGCGGTCATCATCAGAGTAGTCTGAGTCAGAGTAGGAAGGCTTGGGTGAGAACAGGCGGAATCAGGGTAAGTTCATTCCTTATTTCTTATTCAACTCTAGAAAGAATAGGGTGTGTGTCTACAGACACTGTGTTCTATTCTGGATGTCAGATGTCGGATTTCTAGGAGACTCCCAGCCTTCTTGATGCAACTCCTCAGAGACTGTGTTAGGGAACTGGAGCTGCAGCTCAATGACCTTCAGCTTGTTAGGGAAAGTGAGGCAGAGGTAGACAGGACCTACAGAGAGGTAGTCATTCCAAGGCTACAGGGGACAGATAAATGGGAGACTGTCAGGAGAGGGATGGGGGAATGTCAGATAGTGGAGATCACCCCTGTGGCCATCCCCCTCAACAGTAAGTACTCTACTTTGAGTACTGTTGGGGGAGATGACCAACCTGGTGGAAGCAACAGCAGGTGTGCCTCTGGAACTTGGGTCTGGTCCTGTAGCTCAGAAGGGCAGGGAACTGAAGAGGATAGCAGCAGTAATAGGGGACTGTATAGTCAGGAGGACAGATAGGCAATCCTGTGGATGCAAAAAGGAAACACGGATGGTAATTTGCCTCCCAGGTGCCAGGATCTGAGATGTTTCTGGGCATGTCCACAATATCCTGAAAAGGGAGAGTGAGCAGTCAGAAGTCGTAGTACATATTGGTACCAACAACATAGGAATAAAAAGGGAAGAGGTCCTGAAAAAAGAATATAGGGAGTTAGGGAGGAAGCTGAGAAGCAAGACCTCAAGGATAGAAATCTTGGGATTGCTGCCTATGCTATGTGACAGTGAGGATAGGAATAGAATGAAGTGGCAGATATATACGTGGCTGAAAAATTGGAGCAGGAGGCAGGGATTAAGATTTCTGGATAATTGGGACTTCTGGGGCAGGTGAGACCTATACAAAAGGGACGGGTTGTACTTGAATCTGAGGGAGACCAATTTTCTTGTGGGCAGATTTACTAAAGCTGTTGTGATTGGTGTAAACTAAAATGGCAGGGGGATGGGAATCAGGATGATACAGCTAAGGATGAGCCAGCAAGTTTACAAGTAGATGATGGGTGTAAGGAATGACAAGCCAATGATTGGGTACAAATGCAGACAGAGCAAAGAGTTACATTGCACCATAGAGGCAAAATTCAAAATGGTGAAGAATGCAGACCTAAAGGTGCTGTACTTAAATGTAGCATTTGGAATAAGGTGGACAAACTTAGAGATTGGTCGGTATGACATTGTGGGCATCACTGAGTCGTGGCTGAAAGAAGACCATGATTGGAAGCTTAACGTCAAAATATATACTTTGTATTGAATGGACAGGCAGAAAGGCATAGGTGGTGGTGTGGCTTTATTGGTAAGAGATGGAATTACATCCTTAGAGGTGACATATTGTCAGAGAATGTTGAATCTTTGTGAGTGGAGTTAAGAAACTGCAAGAGTACATAAACCATTATGGGATTCATATATAGGTCTCCAAATAGTAGCCAAGATGTGGGGTTGAGATTGCAAAGGGAGCTGGAAAAGGCATGTAATGGGGAACTTCAATATGCAAGGGGATTGGGAAAATCAGGTTGCTATCGGATCACAGGAGAGGGAATTTGTTGAATGCCTACGAGATGACTTTTTAGAGCAGCTTGTGTTTGAGCCTACTCCGGGAAAGGCTACCTTGGATTAGGTTTTGTGAAATAAATCAGATGTTATTAGGGAGCTTAATGTAAAGGAACCCTTAGGAGGCAGTGATCATAATATGATTAAATTTATACTGCAATTTAAGAGGGAGAAGCCTAACTCATATGTATCAGTATCACAGTGGAATAACAGGAATTACAGAGGCATGAGAGAGGAGCTTGCCCAGGTGGATTGGAGGAGGATATTGGCAGGGATGACGGCAGAGCAGAGATGGCTGAAGTTTATGGGAAAAGTTCACAAAGCGCAGGATAGATATGTTCCACACAGGAAGAAGTTCTCAAATGGCAGGGTTAGGTAACCATGGCTGACAAAGAAGGTTAAGGACTGCATAAAAGCCAAGGAAAGGGTATATAAGTTAGCAAAAGTGAGTGGGAAGTTGGATAATTGGGAAGTTTTTAAAATCCAACTAGAAGCAACTAAAACAGCTATAAGAAGGGAAAAGATGAAATATGAGGGCAGACTAGCCAGTAATATACAGCAGTATACCAGAAGTTTTTTCAGTTATATAGAGTAAAAGGGAGAAGAGTATTGATATTCAACCACTGGAAAATGATGCTGGTGAGGTAGTAATGGAGGAGAAAGAAATGGCAGATGAACATAATGGATATTTTGCATCGATCTGTACTGTGGAAGTTACTAGCAGTGTGCCAGAGTTCCATGAGTATCAGGGAGCAGGAGTGAGTGTCATTGCTATTACAAAGGAGAAAGTGCTAGGCAAACTCAATGGTCTTAAGATGGATAAGTCAACTGGACCAGGTGGACTATGTCCCAGAGTCCTGAGAAATGTTGCTGAAGAGATAATGGATGCATTGGTCATGATCTTTCAAGAATCACTTGATTCTGGCATGGTCACAGAGGACTGGAAGATTGCAAATGTCACTCCACTCTTTAAGAAGGGAGCAAGACAAAAGAAAAGAAATTATTGGCCAGTTAGCCTAACCTCACTGATTGGGAAAGCATTGGAGTCTATTATTAAGGATGAGGTTTTGGGGTACTTGGAGACTAGTGATAAAACAAGTCAAAGTCAGCATGGTTTCTGTAAAGGGAAATCTTGCTGACAAATCTGTTAGAGTTCTTTGAGGAAATAACAAGCAGGGTGAACAGTGGAGGGGCAATGGATGTCACTTACTTGGATTTTCAGAAGGCAATTGATAAGGTTCCACACATGAGGCTGCTTAATAAGATAACATCCTATGGTGTTACAGGAAAGATACTGGCATGGAGAGAGGAATGGCTACAGGTAGGAGGCGGCAAGTGGGAATAAAAGGGGCCTTTACTTGTTAGCTGCCGGTGACTAGTGGTGATCCTCAGGGGTCAGTATTGGACCACTACTTTTCACATTGTTTGTCAGTGATTTGGATAATGGAATTAATGGTTTTGTGGCAAAGTTTTCAGATCATACATAGATAGCTGGAGGGGTAGATAGTGCTGTGAAAGCAATGTGATTGCAGCGACAGACAAATTAGAAGAAAGGGCAAAAGTGGCAGATGGAATACGGTGTTGGGAAATGTATGATAATGCATTTTGGTAAAAGGAACAATAGTGTGGACTATTAACTAAATGGGGAGAAGGTTCAAACATCAGAGGTACAGAGGGACTTGGGAATCCTCGTACAAGACTCCCTAAAGCTTAATTTACAGGTTAAGTCTGTGATAAAGAAGGCAAATGCAATGTTGGCATTTATTTCAAGGGGAATAGAATATAAAAGCAAGGTGATAATGCTGAGACTTGTAAGACACTCGTCGGGCCGCACTTGGAATATTGTCAACAGTTTTGAGCCCCATATCACAGAAAGGATATGTTGTCATTGGAGAATGTCCAGAGGAAGTTCACAAGGATTATTCCGGGAATGAAGGGGTTAAAATATGAGGAACATTTGGCAGTTTTGGGCCTGTACTCACTGGAATTTAGAGGAATGCATGGGGATTTCATTGAAACCTACTGAATGTTAAAAGGACCAGATAGAGTGGATATGCAGAGAATGCTTCCTACTGTGGGGTATGCAGAACTAGAGGGCACAGCTTCAAAACTGAGGGGAGACCCTTTAGAACAGAGGTAAGGAAGATTTTTTTTTTGCCAGAGAGTAGTGAATCTGTGGAATGCTCTGCCACAGATGGCAGTGGAGACCAAGTCCATAGGTATGTATTTAAGCTGGAAGTTGGTTGTTTCCTGATCGGTCAGGACTTCAAAGTATATGGTGAGAAGGCAGATGTATGGGGTTGAATGGGATCTGGAATCAGCCATGATAGAATGGTGTAACAGACATGATGGGCTGAATGGCCTAATTCTACACCTATGCCTTATGGCCTTAACAGTCTGTGGAATTTAGAGGAATAATTGTCGAAAGATCACAGATAGTTGCAAGAAGCATAAGGTTGTGATAGTAGGTGATCTTAACTTTTCACATATTGAGAGGGACTCCCATACTGTAAAAGGGCTAGATGGGAAAGAGTTTGTCAAACATGTACAGGAAAGCTTCCTTAATCAGTACATAGAAAGTACCAACTCAAGAAAGTGCAATACTAGATTTCTTATTTAGGACTGAGAAAGGGCAATTGACAGAATTTTGTGCAGGATAGACAGCGCATCTAGTGATCACAATGTCATTAGTTTCAATATAATTACGGAGAAGGTTAAATCTAGTTTTCAGGTTAAGATTCCAAATTGTGCAAAGGCTAATTCTGATGGTATCAGAAAGGATCTGGCAAATGTGGATTGGGACAGGTTGTTTCCTGGCAAAGGTATACGTGCTAACTGGGAAGCCTTCAAAAGGGAAATTTTGAGGGTACAGAGTTTACACATTCCTGTCAGAATGAAATGCAAGAATAACAAGTTTAGGAAAACTTGGTTTTTGGAAAGATATTGAGGCACTGGTTAAGAATAACACTAGACAACATTTTTTTTTTCATAAGTGTTGCTTCCTCAGAATTTTTTTGTTTATGATAGACTGCTTGAAAATGAACACAGATATAATTTCAGACTACTTGTATCACATGGGAATTTGGAGAAACAACAAATTAACTTTTATTGAATATAAAGTGTTGAATTGCATAATGGCCCTGATGCATTGCAATAGTTCAACTAAGTTAAAATATTTTGTTAATGATTTTCATTTGTACTCAGGCTCAGTGTCTGAGTCTTCTTGCTTAAGTGTCCAATAATAATTCATCAGCATTGATGGATTCCAGTTGCTCTGGTATCTTTTCTCCATGACCATAATGTCCTGGAAAAACCTTTCACCATGCTCGTCACTAACAGCACCAAGATTTACAGGGAAGAAGTCTAAATAGGAAGACAGAAAATTAACCTTTAGTGACATGTTGCCTTTCATGATTTTATATGCTTGAAGCATGCTTTCAACCAGCTGCGTGTAGTTTGGTGCTCTGTAGATGTGGAGAAAAATTTCAACAACTTTCTTGAATGCCTTCCATGTGATTTTCTCCGGTCCCACTAGAAATTCTTCAAATTGCCTGTCATTGATGGCCTGTTTGATTTGTGGACCAACAAAAATGCTTTCCTTAATCTTGGCAACAGTTATTCTTGGAAGCATCTGTCTCAAATATCAAAATCCTTCATGGAAATTTTTGTACCTGGTGATAGCAAATTCCATCCTTACAGTCCTGAACCCAATAATTATTACTGAAACCTGTCCTGCCATGCAGCAGCCACACTGTCTAAGCATGCCCAAGCATGCCTGGACAAGATAGGAAACTTTCCAGCTTACATTGTAGGCAACATTTTAATTGACTTGAATTATGAATTTGAATAATAAACATAAGTGATTTCAAGAAATGGTGCGTGATAAGGAAATGTCATGGTGATTTTCACGATCAGTAGCCCAAACTTCATAAGGTACACCTAAAGGTATTCAGGAAGCAAAATCTTTGTTGTTCACTGTAAAGAGAAAGTGCATAGCAGCTATAACCCGGTAGGAACAAATGAAATACTTGAGCAATATACGAAATGCAAGGGAACACTTAAGAAAGAAATCAGGAGGGCTAAAAGAAGGCATGAAGTTTCCTTAGCAGACAGGGTGAAGGAGAATCCGAAGGGATTCTTCAGGTATGTTAAGTGCAAAAGGATGGCAAAGGACAAGATTGGTCCTCTGGAAGATCAATGGTAATCTATATATGTACCCTAAAAGGATAGGGAAATCTTAAATGGAGTCTTGGTGCCTATGTTTACTTGGGAGATGGACACATGGTCTATAGAAATGAGGCAAAGCAGCAGCAAGGTCATGGACCCTATACAGATTACAGAGGTAGAAGTGTTTGCTGTCATGAAGCAAATTAGGGTGGATAAGTTTCCATGGCCTAACAAGTTATACCCTTGGACCCTGCGGGAGGACAGTGCAGAAACTGCAGGGGCTCAAGCAGAGATATTTAAAGCAACCATGACCATGGTTGGGGTACCAGAAGATGGAGGATAGGTAAATGTTGTTCTGTTTTTTTAAGAAAGGCTCCTACAATAAACTAGTAAATTATAGACTGGTGAACCTGACATCAGTAGTGGGAAAGTTATTGGAAGGAATTCTAAGTGACCAGATGTATAAGTATTTGGATAGACAGGGACTGATTAGAAATAGTTAGCATAGCTTTGTGCATGGTAGATTATATCTGTCAAATCTTATAGAGTGTTTCAAGGAAGTTACCAGGAAAGTTGATGAAGTCAAGGCAGTGGATGGTCTCTACATGGACTTTAGTATGGCATTTGTCAAGGTCCTAAATGGGAGGTTGGTCAAGAAGGTTAAGTCACTTGGTATTCAAGATGCAGTAGTAAATTAGATTAGACATTAGCTTTGTGGGAGAACCCAGAAGTGGTAGTACATGGTTGCCTCTCTAACTGTCAACCTATGACTAGTAGAGTGTCACATGAATCAGTGCTGGGTCCGCTGTTGCTTGTCATCTATATCAACCATCTGGATGATAATATGGTAAACTGGATCAGCAAATTTGCGGATGACACCAAGATTGGAGGTATAGGAATCAGTGAGAAATACTATTAAAGCATGTAGCAGAAACTGGACCAGCTGGAAAAGTGGGCTGAAAAATGGCAGATGGAATTTAATGCAGACAAGTGTGAGGTGATACACTTTGAGAGGACCAACCAGGGTAGGTCTTACAAGGTGTGTGGAAGGGCACTGAGGAGTGTAGTAGAACAGAGAAAGAATCATAATTCCTTGAAAATGTTGTCACAGGTGGATAGGGTCCTGAAGAAAGCTTTGGGCACATTGGCCTTCATAAATCAATGTATTGAGTACAGGATTTGGGATGTTATGCTGAATTTGAATAAGACCTTGATGAGGCCTAATTTGGAGTATTGTGCCTAGTTTTGGTTACATACCCAGAGGAAATATATAAGAAAGATTGAAAGAGTACAGAGACTTGAGGACCTGAATTATAGGGAAGGTTGAATAGGTTAGGACTTTATTCCCCAGAACGTAGAAGATTGAGCTTAAATTTGATGGAAGTATACAAAATTATGAGGGGCATAGATAGAGTTGGGTGGTTGGGTAGAGATATATCTCTACCAAAGGAGGTGCAACGCTCTCTTCCCCTTTGCTAGCCTGGGGTCACCCTTGGGAAAGGTGTAGAACCAGCTTAACCTCCTGATCAAGGTCAAGTGAAGCCATGGGTGCAGGTGGTAGGTAATCGCATGAGCAGCTGGTGCACATCTCGAGTCCTGGCTATGTAACCAGACAATTTCTGAAGGGTATTGATAATGGCTGGGGTCACCATCTTGTAAAGACTGTCCAGAATAAGGCAATGGCAAACCGCTTTTGTAGAAAAATTTGTCAAGAACAATCATGGTCACGAAAAGACAATAATCGTCCACGTCAAATGACGTGGCACATGATAATGATGATGATAGTAAATACAAGCAAACTTTTTCCCCTGAGGTTGATTAAGACTAAGGTCATGTGTTAATGGAGAAAGGTGAAATGTTTATGGGGAATATGAGGGGAAACTCCTTCACTCAGAAGGCACAGAGAGTGTGGAACAGGCTGCCAGTAGTAGAAGTGCAGTCTACTTCAATATTTAAGAGAAATTTGGATATGTTCATGGATGCAAGGAGTATGGAGGGCTATGTTCCGGATGCAGGAGCCTCAAGTCCTCCACCACTATGATCAAGAACAGTTCAACCATCAGGCTCCTGAACTAGCATGGATAACTTCACCCACCTCAACACGGAACTGATTCTGCAACCTACAGATTCGCTTTCAAGTACTCTACAACTCATGTTCTTAATATTATTTATTTATTATTATTAGATTTTGCATTTGCACATCTTGTCTTCTTTTACTCAATGTTTGTTTGTCCATCGTTATGTAGTTTTTCATTGACTCTATTGTTTTTCTTTGTGAATGCCTGCAAGAAAATAAATCTCATTGTAGGGTATGCTGACATATATGTGCCTTGGTAATAAATTTACTTTTAATTTTGAACATTAACTGCAGTTAAACTGAGAGCAGCATAGTAATTTTAGGATGACGGTTCTTCTATATTCAGGTGTGGTCACCAGGTATGTTGTTAATCCCACTCTGTACACAAATGATTATCAACCCATGAATGGCAGGATTCAGATCAAGTGATTTGATGCTTTCAATTGCCCGCTTCCTCTCCACTACTGATTTGTCACCCTGTTGATTCAGTTCTTAAATCTATCAAACCTCGAATCTTTCCATGTCTCACCCCTCCCACGTCGAATTACCTGACCTTTCCAATTCAGCTTGGCTCTTAAATTGATCAAACCTCCGATCTTTGCTCACCTTGGCTCCGCCACGTTTAATTCCCTTCAACTCCCCTCCAGCAGCTCCGGCCCTGACATGCTGCAATCAGTCAGCTCCAGCAAGACTCCAGCCACACCACCGAAATGTCAGATCGTAAAATGACTCAGCTGAACTCTGTCAGGGAAGCCATGGGCCTCTGTTTGCAGCAATTGTTTACCAGAAAAAGTATGAATAATTAAGTATTTAGTTGCTTTGTTGTTTCATTGGCCACCGTCAAGTTGTCGCTCAAACCGGCAAGTAGCACCATCTTAAACCAGAAATATAGGCCTGATCCACCCTTTGAGTAGACATCCAGCATCTCATCAAGCCTTCAGCTTAAAAAAAGCTAATTTTGGCCTGTTGCTTCCGGAAGCACGGGGGTAAACTGAAGGGAAGAATTTGGAATATCTATGAGGGAGGCAGGGGGCCACTGCAACTCATTGGCAGTGTACATCCAATCATCTCAGGCTGACTAAAAAAATCAATATGCTTCAGTAATATGGAATTTTATGAGGGAGCTTAAACACCTCATTTACCTCTGTAGCTGTGCTGTATAAGTTTTAGATGACAACCAAAGAAATTTGCAAAAAATCGTTAAGCTCTCACAGTTATCTTACTGGCACGTGCAGAATTTGGGCTTCTCTAAATCTATTTTATAAATTGGCAAAATAAAATCAATTTCTATCCAATTGTATCACATGTAAACATACCTGCAATCGACGTTACCGTTGAGTAAGACTGCCCTCTTCAACTCCGAATCAGTAGACTTTGGCATAATAGAAGCCATATTTCTGCAGTAATTTTGAAGAGATCAGCATGTTTCAAACAAAGGATAAATATTTAAATTTGAGTCTATGTTTAGAAGAGAATAATTGTTAGTTCTATTTTAGTGTTGTGTACAATGCGATATCTAAAATGTGTGCTTATTATAAGTGACTGGGACTGCATGAATCAGCTGGCTAGTTCAACAGATGTTTAAGAGGCGATAAATACTCTGATAACCGACTTTTGCAGCTTACGGCTACTGACGTCAGCATGATCCACTTTATTAATAAATGCAACTTTAAAATAAACAAAAAGTATGTTTACAGGAAAGCTGACGAACCAAAGGAAGGATATGTGTTTTTTAAAAATATACATTTTTTTTCTTTGGAAGTTGCGTATGCAGTTCCAAAACAATATGTTTGGAAAGGAAGGATTTTCTATCATTCCACTTAATGCACAAATCTTTTAAATCTGGTGATTTAATCATATTATAGATTAAAATATTATGGGCACCGCTTTAAAAGGGTTGACGGCAGACTGCGGGATCACTGCTTGTGGCGGTGGAGTGGGGACAGAAGGTGGGCAGCTGCTGTGGCGGGAGAGCATCCTTCGCCACTGCTGAGCTTAACGGGTCCGGGAAACTGGTGAGCCCATCGCCTGCTTGTTTGTATTATGGCATGCTCTCGCCGCTTTTTAAAAAAATATTAAAACTGAGGTTGAAAATTGCGATTGTTTTGATACGATTCTGAACGAAAGTTGGTTTATTTTTAAGGCAATTATAGAAGGCAAATGGAAGATTTATCAGATAAAGACCGTTTGAAAATGGAGATAGAGCAACTTAAGAAAGAATTGCCTTTAGAGCGGATGCTGGTAGGAACTTCTGCTTATGTTTCGGAACAGTAGCATCGCAAAATCTTGCATCTGTTGGTGCTGTTTTGAAGAATTATAAATATTGTGTGTCTTCTCATTGCTAAGATTCATTTCAACATTTCCAAACGGCAAGCTTCCCAGTAATATTAAATAAATTTGATTAACGGTCGAGAATGGGAGAAACCAATTTAAATTTCATGCAAGTCTCAGGAAAAAATACTAATTTTACTAATAATCATAGAGTGCGGGGATCTACCTAGCTGATCCTAATTAAGGTTGGGCTTGGTGTATTGTTCTTTTTAAGTTGGAGTAGATGAAATGATACTTTATAAATAGAAATGTTACAGTGCATATTAACTTGAACCTCAAATCGTTGTTATAACAAACTACTCTTAGCTGCAATGTCCAAAATTTTACCATTTAGATCCCTGTTGCATTGACCACTTATGATAGACAGTAATAGAAGATAAAGTATCTTTAATGCACTTCAGCTTTTTACAGTTAAATAACTTTTGAAGTGTAACCTCTGACAAATAGCTGTATAAAAATGACCAGATAGTCAAATCCAATAAATGACTAAATATTGGTCAGGGCATCCAGATTAACTCTCATCTTCCAAATAATAATGTGGGGTATTTTGTGTCAACTTTAGAGGATATATAGCCTTTGGAACACGCCTGTAAGGGCAGCAGTCTCTGTTCTGACACCTTTAATAATTGGCATCTCCGCAGTCTAATAAAGTGTCAACATACATTTTTGAAATGAGAGTTCTGTGATACACAGACAAGAGTGGCACTCTTTGAGCCACATGGCTGCCAAATTAAATTCCAAGATGTATTATGTTTAGATTTTTGCCATCATTCCAATTGTCTTCTGGTGCTTATGGTTTGGCATTGAACTATTTCAGGTATCCAAGTGTGCGGAGGAACTGAAGGATTACATTGAATCACAGTCTGCAGAAGATCCTTTGGTAAAGGGGATCCCAGAAGACAAGAATCCCTTCAAAGAGAAGGGAGGCTGTGTGATCTCATAAATCAGATAGCACTCGCATATACTCAGGTCATCAGGGTATTTTCCTACAGCCTAGTAATTGTTCGTACAATGAAACCCTGTAGGTGATAAACCTGAACGAGGGAAAAGGAATGGGTACATTATCTACATTGGCATGTAGTCTTTATTGCTATTGAAATTAAAAGGCATTTCTGCAATGTTGCAAATAAAGTCGAAAATTTGGCAAATTCAATCGTGAATGGTGTTAACATTTAGAAAACAATGTATACTTCTGAAACTAATCTGTAAGGGTTAAACCTATAAAATCATAACTTAAGTTCCTTCACAAAGTAATAATACTATTTAAAATGGCATTACAAATGTGTACATATCCTAAAATGTGTATAGGGTACAATATTAGAGAAAGTGTATTTCCTATTTCAAAGCATATTGAAAATGCGCAAAATCAAATGTTTTATCATGTATAAACAGGTAAGAGTTACACTGATGTTTTTAAACATTTTAATACAGAATTTAACACATCTGGGCTTCAATTTAATGCATTTGTACAATACAAATACAGTTATTTATACATTAAAAATAAATGCTTTGAGTTGAAGGATTTTTGTGTTCCTGTTTTCCCTACTATTCAGTCATCAAAAAGAACACCAGATCTCTTTCACTGCTTTAAAAGAAACCTCACAGTCCAGAGATGCATATAGAATGGGATTAATTAGCGAAGGTGAGTAAATATTTGATGGAAGTTCGCAGTGTTGAGAAGACAAGTATAGAGTCAGGAACTTCAAATGGAAGAATCCAGGCAGCTGAGGTAAAAATGGAGAGAAGTTGCACAACATGCCAGTTTGAGAAGGATTGAGAATTAAAATAGATTAAATGACAAGGATGAGAATTTTTAAGTTGGTGAAGTAGAGGAAATTAGTTTCGGAAGGGTAAGTATGATTAATGAACAAGACTTATTGTGGAGGGAAATTGTATGTTGCAGAAATTTGGACAATTTGAAGTTTCTAGATGATACTGAGATGAACAAGATTCAAGTCCACAAAAGATGGCCAAAGATAAGGGTGTCAATGCCAAATAGGTGGAGGTGATCAGACATTTGAAGGGGAATACAATCATATGTGGTGGACAGTAAATGAGATATGAAAAACATGTCAAGATCACAGACAACTCCCAAGAGTGAAAACTATTTAGTTCATCCTTTGGGTGCAGCCAGGATAAATCATTAAATCGTCACACTAAAGAATGTTTGTTTCAAGTGTTGTGAGGAGTGAATTTTGGCCTTTTGAGTGCTTGCCTGAACAATAACATAATTTACTTAGGAGTGTAGATTAAGATGGTACTTCTGCAAAGGTTGTCTCCGAAACCAAGAGAGAAGAGGTAAAGTCAGGCCAAAGGGTCTTGGCCCGAAATGTCAATTGTTCCTTTTTTCCATAGAGGCTGCCTGACCTGCTGTATTCCTCCAGTATTTTGTGCGTGTTGCTTGGCTTTCCAGAATCTGCAGATGTTCTCTTGTTTGACATGTGGTAAAGGTGGAATTGAGTGCTGTTGGTTTATGTGCAAAATATAACTGGCCGAACATTTCAGATTTATTATCACATGGACATAGAAGCATACAGTGAAATGTGTCATTTGTGTTAACAACCAACACACCCAAGGATGTGCTGGAGGTAGCCTGCAGTACCACCAACATAACATATCAACAATGTTCAACACACAATACATAACAATTTAAGCAGCAAAAACAATAAAAGAAGACAATAAGAAAGCAAGCTGTTTCTGACACTTCCATCTCCTTCCACACACGGGCCTCCAACCTCAGCAGAGGCTACCTCCAGCCCTCCAATCTGTGGCCCTGGTCCCGCAAACTCTCTGGCCTGGATTCCCATCCTTGCAGACTTTGGGTTTAAACCTCCAGTCTGGCTCTGACTTGCCCTCAATTTCTGGACTCACCAGTTTCAGTCTTCAGCCTTCTGGCTTTTCTCCCTCTGGACTCGTTGGCCTCTGGACTTCAACCTTCAGCTTTGCACTCCAGTTTTTGCTGACCTCTGGAAATCAACACATGAATTCAGCAATCACAGTTTGTCATTCAGGCCTTGACCCCAAGACTCACCAATCACCGTTTTGATATTCAGGCCTCAAACGACCTGACCTCCAGGATCATTCAACTTCAACCACTGAGTGCCTCAGCTCTCAGCCTCTAGATTCACACAGACCTTTGATCCTAGTGGTTTGGAGGTGGTCACTGCCACTCCAACTCTGGTTTTGGTGAACTGGGGAGCGCTGGTCTCCTCGGTGCCTATTGGCATAACCTGACCCTCCAGCTCATCTAGGCAACACACTGCTCAATATTCAACACATATGAGGAAACAGACAGTCTCCCTCGAAACTGGATAATTAAATGAAACAAAATAATTTTTGAATGAGTTATTCATTGAAAATTAATGTAATAATTTAATAACCTAGGAAGTGAGAAATTATTTCCTCCAATGGAAGAATCCAGGAAGAGTAAGTATAACCTGAAAACAATACATTTCAGCGATGATGTTGGGAGTCACTTCTTCAAAACTTTCAACTGGTTCAACTTAATATCAAAGAATGCACTTAATACAGTATGCAACCTGAAATTCCTACTCTTCACAGACATCCAATGAACAAGAGACCCCAAAGAATGAATGATAGAAACAACGGAACCCTCCCACTCCCACACACAAGCAGCAGCAGAAGTATTGACCCTCAATCTCCTTCTCACCCCTTGCCCCAGCAGAAGCCTCAGCCCCCATCCCACATCATGCAAACAACAGCAAAAGCCCATCAAGAGACTTTAACCTAGAGTTCATCAAAAACTACAGTCCATAACTCAGCACTTGGGTATTTCAGACAGGCTCTCTCCGTATCGAGGGAGAGAGAATCTTCCCCTGCAACAACCAGAGCAGAGGTCATCAACTTGCTGTTCCAATGTTACGATCCTCCACGTCACTTCTCCAAGATGCCCCGGCACAAGGACCAACAGGCCCTCATTCACCATCAAAAGAGAGAGAGAAAAAGAGAGATTGCTCGAGTACAGGGGCTTTCCTCCGACAGCAGCGCACACTGCCCGATGTCTCAATGTTTCGGTCTCCCACGACACTTCAGTCAGTGACATTGGCAAGGAAATGGGTTAACCCCCAGGCCACACCCGGAAGGCGTGCATCTTCCAGGCCATTCCAGGAGATAAACTTTCACACAAGGTTTACTAACAATCAGAAGATCTCTCCCTGCAGAGCAGATTAAAATTGGTTCTGTTAACTGTTGAATTGGAAAGATTTTTCTTAGATAATGATATAAGCCAATATGGATAAATGGAATAAAGATGCTGACCTTGCATGTTCAAGTCAAATGGTAGAACAGATGAATGAGCCATTTCCAATTGTAATACGTTTTTGAGGGTTTCCATTCGTTACTATGTCAATGCTGGTAAGCAAAACAAAAAGGACAAACAAAATCAGCGGATCAACTCTCTTCAAGAATGTTATAAAAGCAGTGAATGTTGAAAACTCAGCAGCAAAGGTGGCAGTATCTGTGCAAAGAGAAACAGGGCTAGTATTTCATCTCTCATCCTCTGTCACTCCAAGGAGAAAAGGCTGAGATCACTCAACCTATTCTCATACGGCATGCTCCCCAATCCAGGCAACATACTTGTAAATCTCCTCTGCACCCTTTCTATAGTTTCCACATCCTTCCTGTAGTGAGGTAACCAGAAATGAGCACAGTGCTCCAAATGGGGCCTGACCAGGGTCCTATATAGCTGTAACATTATCTCTCGGCTCCTAAACTCAATCCCACAGTTGTTGAAGGCCAATGCACCATATGCCTTCTTAACCACAGAGTCAACCTGCGTACCAGCTTTGAGTGGCCTATGGACTCGAAACGCAAGATCCTTCTGATCCTCCATTTTGCCATGAGTCTTAACATTAATACTATATTTTGCCATCATATTTGACCTACCAAAATGAACTACCTCACACTTTTCTGGGTTGAACTCCATCTGCCACTTCTCAGCCCAGTTTTGCATCCTATCGAAGTCCCGCTGTAACCTCTGACAGCCCTCCACACTATCCAAAACAGCTTTGTATTGTCCATAGCTTGGGGAACATGAATGTTTGGTCAAATCTTTTACTATTTGTAAATAATTGATTAACATACATATTCGAAATTAGTGCTAGACTGTGAACCTGATTCAACATTACATTTGGTGTTTTGGTTTTTTGAGCATAAGTGCATCTCTTTAAGAGGTTATTTAAAAGAGAGGACCCTCCGTTTGAGTAATGCAGAGTCCCAGGCTGCACATAATATCGCTGGGTTTGGAAGTCTTGCTAACTATCTGATTGGTTACAGGATGCCGGTAAATTGATCAGACCAGTTAAATTTCACCAGGGTTAATATGGGACATCACATTGTTTCTATACTTTAAACGTTGGGTTTTCCCATAAGAAAAGATAGCCAGTGGAATGCTTTCTGGCTCTTTGAAGCAATTGTAAAACAATTGCGAGACTTTAAGATGAATTGGAAGATCTCAGTCAGCACTGTATCGTTCTGAGAGCTCAGAGCAGGACTATGAAGTTAGAAGATATGAATATACAGATAACCCGCCAGCTAAGTACAGAATTTAGAGGCGGCTTGAAGGGCCTATTGGGAACCTGATCCTGTTAAGGTTCAAACCATGTGAGACAAGGTGATGATCCTACTGTGGGGCTGGGAGATGGGGATATCTAGCTGGATGATGAAAATGAGGGAGAAAGAGTAGTGTGGACCTCTCAGTTTAATTGTTGAGGTGATCACCCTCTCCCTTGTGTGTCTGAAACAGTATGGGCTGGGTTAGTGATTACCCAGGTGGTGGGGGGGTGGGGCTTTGGCCTACAGTTTCTTCCTCTCAGAAGAGGGAGGGTGAGGAGGTTCAGGGATGTATGGGGGATGGTGTAATAGACACCTTCGAGACAACAGAGCTCAGGGAATTCTCCGCTAAGGAGAAGGGGATAGGTGCAGGCAATGAAGGGGAAAGTTTAGGAGATAGGCACAGTCAAAAGGCTGGGGAGCACATCTGCTCTCACCCCATCCTCCTGCCACCCCACTGGGGATAGGGTTCCCCTTGTCCTCACCTACCACCCAACCAGCCTCCAGGTCCAACATATAATTCTCTGCCACCTCCAATGGGATCCTACCACCAAGCACATCTTTCCCTCTCCCCCCCTTTCTGTTTTTGGCAGGGATTGCTCCCTACACGACTCCCTTGTCCAGTCGTCCCCTCATCCCTTCCCACCGATCTCCCTCCTGGCACGTATCCTTGTAAGCGGAATAAGTGCTACACCTGCCCTTACACTTCCTCCCTCACCACCATTCAGGGCCCCCCGCCAGACAGTCCTTCCAGGTGAGGCGACACTTCACCTGTGAGTCGGCTGGTGTGATATACTGTGTCCAGTGCTCCCGGTGTGGCCTTTTATATATTGGTAAGACCCGACACAGACTGGGAGACCGTTTCGCTGAACACCTACACTCGGTCCGCCAGAGAAAGCACCATCTCCCAGTGGCCACACATTTTAATTCCATGTCCCATTCCCATTCTGATACATCTATCCATGGCCTCCTCTACTAGCAAGATGAAGCCACACTCAGGTTAGAGGAACAACACCTTATATACCGGCTGAGTAGCCTCCAACCTGATGGCATGAACATTGACTTCTCTAACTTCCATTAATGCCCCTCCCCTTCTTACCCCATCCCTTATTTATTTATTATTTCTCCCCCCCCCCCTTCTTTCTCTCCCTCTTTTTTTCTCTCTCTGCCCCTCTCACAATCACTCCTTGCCTGCTTTCCATCTCCCTGTGGTGCTCCCCTCCTCCTTTCTTTCTCCCTAGGCCTCCCGTCCCATGATCCTTTCCCTTCTCCAGCTGTGTATCCCTTTTGCCAATCAACTTTCCAGCTCTCAGCTCCATCCCTTCCCCTCCTGTCTTCTCGTTTCATTTCAGATCTCCCCCATCCCCCTCCCACTTTCAAATCTCTTACTATCTCTTCTTTCATTTGGTCCTGACGAAGGGTCTCGGCCCAAGACGTCAACTGTACTTCTTCCTATAGATGTTGCCTGGCCTGCTGTGTTCCACCAGTATTTTGTGTGTGTTGCTGGAGTCTTTTTGTTGTGTGGTAATTGAGGATATGGAATGAGGAGGATACTTGAATAATCCTATCTAAGACAGAGATGTGTGCTTTAGGGAGCCTATCCTCCCAGCACACAATCAATAATGCCTTGAGAACTGTGCTTGCTTCCCCCTGAGCATAATGAATCACTATGGATTCAGGTAACGGTGGTAGTTAAACTTAGGTATCCCACTGTTACTGAATGGAATTTAAAACCCCAAGCAGTGTGGAGCACAGTAGAGGAGATTACTAAAGTCCTTTGCCAGCGGCTCTTATCTCAGAAATATACAGTGATAGTGGTATCCCACCAGAGGATATTGAATTAACTTCTGAAATGGTGGGACACATGGTTACTGGGGCAGTTTTCCCAATAAAAGGTGTAGTGCTGTCTTTAAAAACGATTGGTCATCCTATAAATGCTGCGATTTAATTATTACAAGTTTTAGAGTATGTAGAAGAGGGAGCGCTTAGCCAGGTACAGAAGTTAAATAAACAGGTGAGGAGAGCAGAATCCCACATGTCCTGTAAAGAAATGTTTTTAGCATTGCTTAAAGCTGCGGCTCGAGAGGAGTAGGCAAATAGGGTCCCACCTTCTATGCAATGGGGAGCAAGAAAGGGGGAACTGTTGAGGGGAAGGTTCCTTCTTCAAGCCCTCTTCAGAGAGGGGTTCCTTTTGTCCTCTGGCAGATTCCTTGCATTCCATTCGGGGTTCCCTGCAAAGGATATTGGCTAACGTTCACCGACAGTGGGAATCGGTGGGTGGGGGGTGGTTAGTATTTTTGTAGGGGGGGGGGGTCACTTGATGTGCTTCCTTCTTCCCTGTAAATAGAGTATGAATAATTTGAATGCAGAGAAATGTGAGGTGCAGCCGCACGAGCCAGTTTGTGTGTGTGTGTGTGTATGTGAGGACTTTGCCTTTAAGAGACTGTGAATGTGCTGGGTTTCATAGGAAGTCTTAAAGAAGAGTGGTACAGCCTTTGCTTTGTGTTTTGTGTTCTAAACTGTTAGTTTGTTTCTTGTGTTTGTTTTTGTCAGTTGCTTTGTTTCTTGTAAACCTGTTACGTGTTTATTGTGTCTTAATCTGTTACTTTGTTACTTGTTTCCCCATATAATTGGTTGTAGGGATAACTCATTTTTCATACTGGCCATATGAAATTTGAGCTGAAATTTGGACAACTTGGTTCTGGATATGAGATGATCGCATTTCAGAGGGAATTGAGTATTTAGAGAATAGTGCTATTTTTTTGTGTTTTCTAAATATCCAGTGACTAGTCAGGAGTGAGTGCATTGGTATCTCCCTGCATTTCAGAATGACAAAGTGGTGGATGCTAATTTGTGGTGGGGATCCTGTTTTCCTATATGGCCTACTTGGAAGACCCTTCTGGGAAATTCTCCCTCTTTACTACAGTAATGGATTTTTTAATCACATCACAGTGTCCTTCCCCCCAACACTCCACCCCATCCCTTTTGCATCCCTCCATCACACTAAGGATTTCATACCCTGGAGTGCTGACTTGCAGATCTTGTCCTTGTTTCAACCAAGAAAGAACTGGCCAACAGTCAAGAACCAACCAGGCCACATAAAACAAATTAACTAGTCATCTTACTTTTGTATGATGGTCTTAAAATCAATCCAGATATTACTTCCCAATAACATGTGTTGTTGTTAAGAATCCTTATTATTTAAGCTCATTTCAAGTTATTTGTTCTAGGGTTCCTTGGTCACTCAAACAGCTCTTCCATTGGCTTCTGGACTTAACCAGATGACTTACTGGGCATCACACTACCCTATCAATCTATTATAGATTTTCTTAAGTCACTGGGATAATTTTCTGCTCATTGGAATCAGATTCTTTGTTCCCGCTTTGTCACTCAACTTTTCTTGGTTGCCATTACAGGCTGTTCCTGGGTAACAAATAGATCCTATTTAATAGATGTCCAGTTGTCAATTTTGTTTGTATCTCCCAACCTCCTTCAACTTCCAGTATGTTTTTTTTTATTTCTAGGTAATCATTTGTTGCCTCTGAGCATTTGTATTAGGTTCCACTCATGCTCCTCCCAACATACATAATTCAATGACAAGTTTATAATCTAGAAAATATTGTGCACTCTGTCAACTCTACATTTAAATTCTCTTTCAAATCCCTTTATCTTTTCATTCCAATGGCTCCAGATTTTTGTGCGTCTGCCATCCATCTATCCCATTATTAGCTTTAGCCACCTTGGTCTTACGCACTGGATATCTCTAAAACTTTAAGCCCTCTTTATTTTCCTACCTAAAGTTATGATCACCTCTCTTAATGCCTCTTTATCTCTGTATCCATGTCCTAATGTCAAACTGTGATATACTTTGGAAAATATCTGTACTGTATCTTAAATACAAGTTATCATTATTTGTTGTAGTTACTGAATTAGGACCCGGCAAACCTTAGGCATATTAATCAATGTTACATTCCATTTATTGGAGCTCAAGTAAATATCCTTTGATTTGTTTCTCTTGCGGTTATCAGGTCTACATTTACCGTTGCTATTCTTTAGTGAGTTTGTAAAGAAATCTTTCTGTCAAAATATTATTAATTTCAATGATTATCCTATGGTAGTGGTAGTACACTTGTTGTTGGACGCCAAGTATCTGACACAGACCCAATTAGATAGATAGATAGATAGATAGATAGATACTTTATTCATCCCCAAGGGGAAATTCAACATTTTTCCAGTGTCCCATACACTTATTATAGCAAAACTAATTACATACAGTATTTAACTCCAGTATAAATATGATATGCATCTAAAATCACCCTCCCAAAAAGCATTAATAAATAGCTTTTAAAAAGTGTGTCCAATTTTCCACACAAAAGTGCTGTTATTGACCTTGTTGGCAAACCCTAAAGCAGTATTGTGCTGGTAAGCTGTTACACACACTCAAGCAATTAGTTTTTTTTTTCAGTAGCTTCACAAAGGTTGCAGCTGAGTTAGGTGAATAATTTTACCTTTCCAATATGTTGTACCTGTGATCTGCAGATTGTTTTTATCATGTAGCCTGTATTTTATTTTTTCCCCCCATTTATTTCCAGGTTACAATATAGGCCCTCATTCTATATAATCTCCGGTGTAAAGAGTAACGCATCAAGCATTTTCAACCAGCATTTCAATATCCCCGGGATCATTCAGGTCATCAAATACCTGACTTCACAATGTGGTGTTATATAGACCTATGTAGATTCTATGTTTTGGTGACTCACATGCAGGTGAATCAAATGATGGCGACAGTCACCCAGGACATGCCCTTGTCTCATTACTACCATCAGAAGCCTGAAGGTACACACTCAAGAATCAAGAACAGCTTCGTCCCCTCTGCCATCCAATTTCTGAATATACATTGAACCCATGAACACTACCATACACACAGAGTATACTTACTTATTTAATTTCACTAATATATAAACTTACTGTAATTCACGATTTTTTTCCTCTATTGTTATGTATTGCAATGTGCTGCTGCTGCAAAGAACCCAAATTTCATAATTTCTGTAGGTTCACTAGGTACTTTTAATGTCAGAGAAACGTATACAATATGCATCCCAAAATTCTTTCTCATGATGTATGCTGGTGATATTAAATCTGATTCTGATTCCACTGCTATGGAAAGTTAGGTACTCAATGTCCTTCCTTTTTCTGGAGGCTAACCTATTGGAGATGACAGCTGTGTGGTAAAGAGCAATGGCCACGACAAGAAATCAGGAAGAGCCACTGGGGTCTTGACCCCAGAATTATAGAAGAAGTCTTTATGATGGTATCAATAGGACTAAATCATCAATGAATTACATGATATAAACCAATGGGGTTACTTTGAAATCACAGGAGTTTCCCCTTACTGACAATGGGTTCAGAGAATCTATATATCAAATCATAATGGCCTGCAGCCTTCCTATTTTGTCCACAGAAGCTTGTTTTTTTTTACAGTAAACCAGCAAAAAACTGAACTATATGTTCGTTGTTATTCTGGTCAATGGGTCAATGAACGAAGTGTATAAAGGTTCATTTGGTTGCATGACATATGACAATTAGCCTACCTACTTTTTGCTTGCTGGGTGAATGCAGGTTAGATTAAAGGGTAACCCAATGACTCAGTGCCCCTTCAATGTCAGAGTCCTGGGTACTGTTCTGGCATCAGGAGATATCAAAACAAGAGCAGGCCCAGCATTCTATAGCAACAGAGTCATGTATTTGTACAAAGACGGACTGCTGATGAATGCTGAAATGTTTGAACGTGAGAGACTATATGGTACAGCTTATCTACTGAACGGCCCATATCCCCTCTCAATGGACAGGTAACCCACCTGTCTCCAAATGCATATTTAGCATGCAGGGAAGTTCCTGCTGCTGTCAGAGAAAAATCATTTGCATTTTGAGTATTTTGATTCAAGAGTCTTAGAAAAACAATATTCCTGGACTAATAATCTGCATTCATGTCGTTCCCTGCTTTGTCTGGCTAGCTTCATACAAACTTTTGATAACAAGGCCATGCATAGCTTCAACTGGTAAGCAGCAAGTAAACTTGAGCTAAGTATTTACCACTGGCACTAAATTTCTCCATAATCAATGATTTTTGTATTAATATTCAATGGCACTATTATTATCATATCCTTCATTATTAAGTACCTCCACTGATGAAAAACGTAACTAAGCAAATCATGCCAATATTATAAGTACAAAAATGGAAGGAAAGCTGGTGGTTATTCACAAATGAATGTTTCACCTTTAGACCCTTCAAAACTAAGGTCAAATCAGAGCAAAATAATTCACAATAGATAACATCATCTGGGATTGCCTAAAGTTACCTTGACTACTGTTAACAGTATCTATTCCCTCTCACTGCAGAGCAATATGGTTGTGGAGTGTACAAGATGTTACTTTGACATTGTTTTCCACCATTCGGTCATTATCTCAGAGAAAATAAGATGTAGAATTACAATCATCTTGTGAGTTCAACTGCAATGGTCAAGTCCCCACATTCATTTCTTATTTAGTATTATAAATGGAAAATCAAAGTATTGACAAGTTCAGGCATTTTGGGGTTGACATTAAATGAAGCCTTGCAAGCCTTGCATGCACCCATAGAATTTTTTGTCGGGATATAATCATTACTGACTATGACTAAGAGGGTGTGAAGATAGCCAATGTCAAGACAGTACTGTTTGAAAGTATACATTTCCAAAATTATAAGTTAATTAACTTAACATGCTTAGTGAATAATATGTTTGGATGTAAGCACTTTACTCCTCTCTATAGCTGCTGAGTTCCTCCAGCATTTTGAAAGTGTTACTAAGAAACTTGAAGGAAAAAACTTGACTTGGCAACCAGTTAAGGTAAATGTAAAAATAGCTGGAGGGACATAATATAGTACAGAATGTTCAGTGCTGTCTGTGCAGAATTTTGTTTCCAGACTGTCTGTTTGAGATTATTACAAGACAGGTTAGTTTTGGGCTCTGCCCAGGAATGCACTGGTGAATCATGGCGATACATCGCAGACTGCTTACAAAACTTCTAAAATGCATCTTCTGAATTACTCTCATTGTACTGTAATTTCCCTTTAAGCAACATACATTTGAATCACCTTAACGAACTAGCGATTTCGCGATCTTTTGAAGGACTTAGCAGACTTAACTCCCCAAGTAGGTGCGGCATTATTTAAGTAGACAAAGGAGCATTGGCACGGCTGGAAGAGAGGGTCGAGGAGAGAACTCCAAGCCAGGCTGAAACGGCAAGGAAAGAAACTCTGTCTACACAACATCTTGCTAGCAAATGTACACTCATTGAAGAACAAGACTGAGGATCTATGGACAAGATTGATGTGTCTGTGGGAAATGAGGAAATGCTATGCTCTGTACTTCACGGAGACGTGGTTCACTTCAGACATGTCAGATACATCAGTAAGACCTGAGGGCTTCTTCGTACACCAGATGGACCAGACTGTTTATTTGGAGAAGACAAAAAGTGAGGGTTTGTGTTTCATGATAAACTCTTTGTGGTGCTCTTGTCATGCTCATGTTCCTCCAACCTAGAAAATCTCATGATTATGTGCTTACCAACAGAATTCTCCTCCGTGATCATGGATGGAGTTTAAATACTGCTGAAGGCAGATCCTAAACAGCCCCTTAAAGTATTGAGTGCAGTGATCAGCAAACAAGAAACAGCCTACAAAAGCCTACTCCTTTCAAAACATTGTCAGGGAATTCAATCAGGTTTGTTTGAAGAAATCTCTGCCCAATTATTATCAATGTATTACCTGCAGCACCTCTGAAAAACCATCTCACGGGCGATGTGGCAATTTCAGACCACACTTGAATCATTCAACAATGCTCGATTGATGTGGCAGGGCTTAAATATCACCTCCTACAACGTGAAACTATGTGACAGAGGTGACAACAAGGCTTCACTCCCAGATGAATTCAATGCCTTCTATGCTTGCTTGGACTGTCAAAACATGGAGGCACTTTCACGTGCTCCCACAGCCTTGATTGCCCTGTGATTTCAGTCTCTGTGGCTGACATAAGAGCATCTTCCAGAAGGGTGAATCTAAGGAAAGTATCTGACCTAGACAGGGTACCTGACCAATACTAAAGACCTGTGCTGATCAACTGGCTGGAGTGTTTATGGACATCCTCAACCTCTTCCTTCAGCAGTATGAGGTACCCAGCTACTTCAAGGAGGCTTCAATGATAACAGTGTCCATGATCTTGGTAACCTGCCTCAATGGCCATTGTCCAGTAGCACTGTGATGACGTGCTTTGAGAAGTTGCTGATGAAAAATATCAACTCCTGCCTGAGAAGTGACCTGGATCAACTCCAATTTGCCTACAGTTACAAGAAGTCAACAACAGATGCTACTGCATTGTCTCTGTAATATCCAAGATATCTTCAAGGAGCAGTTCCACACGAAGACAAAATCCATTAATAAGGACCCCATCACCCAGGGCATGCCCTTTTCTCATTGTTATCATCAGGTAGGAGGTAGAGAAGCCTGAAGGCACACACTCAGCGATTCAGGAACAGCTTCTTCCCCTCTGCCCTACAATTCCTAAATGGACATTGAACCAATCAACACCACCTCACTTGTTCTAAATATATCATGTCTGTTTCTGCACTATTTTTAACACGTGCTGTAATTGATTGATTGATTGATTAATTGATTTATTCCTTTCTATATTATCATGTATTGCATTGTACTACTGCTGCTAAGTTAACAAATTTCATGACACACATCGGTGATAATAGATCTTCACTCAACCCTGGAACATCTGGTCAGGGAAGATGCATACATCAGGATGCTCATCATTGACTACAGCTCACCAATCGCCTCAAACCTAATCAATGCCTCCATGTGCAACTGGATCTTCAATTTCCTCACTTGCAGACCCCAATTAGTTGAATTGGCAACAAGATCTTCACAATCTCCCTCAGCACAGGTGAGGGAGTGCTGCATGGAACGCTGTTGCAGGAAAGCAGCATCCACCATCAAGGACCCTCACTACTCAGGCCATGCTCCCTTCTCACTTCTGTCATCAGGAAGAAGGTAAAGATTCCTCAGGACCTGCAGCACCAGTTCAGGATCAGTTATCACCCCTCAACCATCAGGCTTTTGAATCAGTAGGGATTGCTTCACTCAGCTTCACTCCGCTTGACCCATCACTGCACTGTTCCCACTGATGTGGATTTACTTTCAAGAACTCTTATTTATTGCTTTTTATTAATTTTCTCTTTCTTTTTGTATCTGAACAGTTAGCTTTCTTTTTGCACATTTGTTGTTTGTGTCATTTTGGGTGCAGCCTTTCATTGATTCTACTGTGTTTCTTGTATTTATTGTGAGTGCCCGTTAGAAAGTGAATCTCAGGGTTATAGATGGTGACATTTACAGTATCTACTTTGATAATAAACTTACTTTGAACTTTTGAACTTGAACTTTAAATCACTAGCAAAGAGTGAAAGAAATCAGCTCAAAATTATTAAATTTGTTCTCCCAATCTATCTTATTCTGTTGAAAATTTGCACAGGTAGTGTGACAGTTAGGGTGTCAATTTAATGCAATAAAAATTGAAAAGCTGGAAATTCTGACAGTGAAGTAAGATCTGTAGAATGAGAAATACGTTAGTGTTTTGGGATAATTACCCATCCTTAGAATTGGTGAAAGAGTGCAGTAAAGTTATTGTTGAGAAAGAATGGATCTTAGTGCTGAACCTACTTTAGAATAATAATTATCAATGCACACTTATAAACTATTGTGAGCAGCACAGTAGTGTAGTGGCTCACACAACACTTTACAGTGTCAATTTCCACTGCTTTCTGTGAGGAGTTTATACGTTCTCCCTGTGACCGCTTGGGTTCTATAGAAGATAGAACAGTACAGCACAGGAACAGGCTGTTCAGCCCAAAATGTTGTCCCGAACCAGCTAAAATGCAAATTAAAAACACCCAAACCCAAAACCCTCCTACCTACACAATGTCCATATCCCTCCATCTTCCTTACATCCATTTGCTATCCAAACGTTTCCTATATGCTGCTTGGCTTGCTGAGTTCCTGTGGTAAACTATGTATACCTGTCTGGACACGCCCCTGTGCTGACTGCTCCTGTGGCTCCTCCCACAGACCCCTATATAAAGGCGATTGGGGCACTGCTCCTCCCTCAGTCTCCGAGATGTCATGCTCCCTTTTTGCTGCTAATAAAAGCCTATCGTTCACTTCCTGTCTCCAAGAGTTATTGATGGCGCATCAGTTCCTCCAGCATTTTGTGAGTCCTGCTGAAGGGTTTCAGCCTAGAACCTCGACTGTACTCTTTTCCTAGATGCTACCCAGCCTGCTGAGTTCTTCCAGCATTTTGTGTGTGTTGCTCTTTAAAGCCTCTAATGTATTTGCCTCTACCACTATACCAGCCACCTTATTCTAGGCAACCACAACTCTCTGAATAAAAAACTTACCTCTCACATTTCCTTTGAACCTAATCCCTCTCACCTTCACTGCATGCCCTCTGGTAATAAACATTTCAACCCTGGGAAACAAATATTCCCTGTTTACTCTATCTATGTCTCTCATAATCTTATAAACCTCTATCAGACCTTCCCTCAGCCACCAGTGCTCAGAGAAAACAACCAAATTTATCCAGCCGCTTATGATAGCACATGCCCTCTAAACCAGGCAGTATCCTGGTAAGCCTCTTCGGCACCCTCTCCAAAGCCTTAATATCCTTCCTATAATGTGGCATCCTGAACTGTATACAAGACTCCAGATGTGGCCTAACCTGAGCTTTATAAAGTTGCAATATAACCTCTTGACTCTTGAACTCAAAGCCTGACTCATAAAAGCAAGCTTTCCATAATACTGTTCACCAAATTATCGACCTGTGTAGCCACTTTCAGGTCGCTATGAACTTGGATCCTAAGATCTCTCTGCTGAGCAACATTGTTAAAGATCTTGCCCTTAATAGTGTACTGTCTCCTTTCATTTGCCTTACTGAGTTGCAACACCTCACATTTATCTGGGTTAATCTCCATCTGTCATTTCTCTGCTCATATCTGCAACAAATCTATATTGTGCTGTATTCTTTGCCAGTCTTCTACACTATCCACAACACCCCCTATTTTGGTATCATCCACAAATTTATTAACCTACCCATCTGCTGTACATTTTCATCCAGGTCACTTACATGCATCACAAACAGCAAAGGTCCCAGCACAGATCCCCGCAGAACACAGCTAATTACAGACCTCCAGCTTGAATATATCCCTTCAACCACTACTCTGTCTTCCAAGCACAAGCCATTTCTGAATCCAAACAGCCAGTTGGCCAAGGACCCCATGCATCTGAATCTTCTGAATTAGACTTCCATGAGGGACTTTGTCAAATGCCTCACTAAAATCCATGTAGACATCCACTGCCCTACTCTCATTAATCTCTCTCTTCACTTCTCATTTTTGATTATGATTACTTCTTTTTAACACTAGTAGATTTTTGTCTAGTTCTTTTCTCAACAGCAACCCATTTCTTCCGATGTTTCCTTCTTAAGAGAACTGTGCCATTTTACGTTGGTTATCATTAACATAACTCACAACTCTCCCCAAAATAAGTCATTTAGAAATAGCTGGAGTCACCACTTAAGCTTGCATTAGCATAAATACTACATAGAATATGTAATATTCAAATGCTAAAACTCCTGTCTCCTGCTCCTATTCACTCTAATTGCAGAGGGTTTGTACAGTGCTTTCACCACATTTTCAAAAGCTGTCAACACCCCGTTAAATATCAACCCAGTATTCAGAGACAGGACCACTCATTTCTTCTTGCCTGGAGTGAATAACACCTTTGTATTTAACAGAGTAGGATGTTGCCATGAATTTTTATTCACTGAATGGGGAATTGGCTGTCAAAACCTCTAATTCATCTGGAAAAAAGCCAGCCGTAGCACCAGACTTTGAGGTTCCGGGTTCGAATCCAGTCGGCTCCTTGAACACTTTCCATCCATGCTGGGTTGAACTTTTAACTAGCAACTTGGCCTCATAGAAGAACAGACAAATGCTAAAGATTGGTTGCTGCCCAAAGCACCACAGGGCATAGAGGGGAACAACAGATTCTGGAAAAGTTGCTGGAATGTTATTTATTTTTAAACGACTGCCAGTTTAAGACTCTCCCACTAAGCTATTATATAGGGAGTTCCAGTGTTTTGAAGAAACAGTGATAAAATAATAACAATAGCCCAAGTTTTCCATTGCTATCTCCACTTTGATAATAAATGTACTTTGAACAAGCCTCAAGTACTCTTTTCCTCTTGATTGTAAGTTACCTGCATTCTAGAATAATTTCCTGCAGTTCATTCTTCACCTCAGCATTAACATCTATATTTGAGTCAATTGCACTTGTGAAAGTGATGGCCTGTAGCCAAAGTCACTTATACCAAAAATATAGGTAAATTTCAAAGCACTACAGTCTCCAGTTTAGTGATTGATAGCTACCCAAGAAAACAAAGGAGTGTCATAGAATTAACATATACAAACAACTATTCAGTCCACTATGTCCACACTGACCAGTGGGCACTCAAACATATCAATCTCTGTATGGTTGATAGCTTTAGAGAACAAGCTGTGTGAACAGAATCTTGTATGATTGCCAAATTGCAAGAACACAAATGCTACATGCGATTGGACAAGGACTAATTTAGTTGTAATTTAACAGCTTTCTTCGATTCTGCCTGCTTCCTATGTCCTGACTCTGCATCACTTCCAATGCCTCATTCTTCTGTCTGCATTTGCCCCATTTCTCCACTCTACCTCTCCCTGACTACACACTTGCCTCTACCCCACTGACCCATTCTTTCTTTGCTCTCTGCCTCCATGCTCCCCTTTCTTCTGTGCCAGCCCAGATTGATAAATTGAGCATAAATTAAACTGCATCTCTGAAGTACTGTTGCTTCCCCACTACTCTTCCAGTCATCATAGTCCACTCACTATTGACTGCTTCTCTACTGACTTCCATTGGGAAAACAATATTATTCCCTGTTGAAAGAAGGGAAAGGTGGAGGGATTTTAAAAAATGGATGAAGTATGTTCAGAATTGAACTTATCCTTAAGTGTGGAGTTTATGGGAAAACTCTCTGACTATCCTTCCTATGCTTCTCATAACTTTATATATTTCTGTCTCAGCCTCCAGCATTCCAGAGAAAACAATCCCAGGGACAGTAATTGGCTGAAGTGAATTTTTCCTGAACTTGGTGAATTCAAGTCCCTAATCAATGTTCCATATCTGCATTAGGGAACCAAAGTACAGCTAATTCACACAGTCTCAGTCCTATACTGGCAGGAAGCTCGACCTTTCAGCCATGATAAGACTGTGTGACAATGAATGTAAATATGCCAGTTTCTGCAGACTTTTAAAGAATTAAATGAGTGAATGGTGGCTCCAATTGAAAATATGTTTGGAAAATTAAAGATGAAGATGGTTGATAATTTAAGAAAGGTACTTTATTTCATTTCTGATGAAGGGACTGTTGCTCTTTCCACATACACTACCTGAGTTCCTGAATTTCGCAACTATTTTTAGTTTTTGTTCCCAGAAGTGTCTGTAACTTGGAAACTGGAAAGGCAGAAGAACACAGTAAAATGATAATTACCTGAGCAGTGGGAATTGTTTGGAGCTGCTGACTGCAAGTTCCAGGGTCCTGATCGACTTCTTCCTAGGATTTTAAAAGAAGTGGCTGGTGACAGAGTTAATCTGTCAGCTTTAATGTTTAAGAATTCTCTAGATTTGAAGAACAGCAAATGTAAATTCTTTATTCAAAAATGGAGGAAGACAGCCAACTGGAATTCACTGGCCCCTCAGCTTAATACTTGTCACATCGTAAATGTTAGAAGCTATAGTCAAAAATGTTAGTACAAGCCACTTAGTTAAAATAAGCCAAAGCAAGAGTTAATATACTTTCATGAAAAGGAAGTCATATTAGAAAAACTTATTCAAGCTCCCTGAAGAAATAATGTGTGCTGTGGATAGAGAAGAATCAGTGGATAAATTCACAGTGACAAAACACTACATCAAAAAGCACATGTATACGTGGTGGAATATTGGATGGGTAATAGATTGGCTGCCTAACAGGAAACAGACAATTGAAGTACATTGCTCAACTTCTGATTAACGAAATATAATGATTAATGTCCCATAGAAATCAGTGTTGGATCTGCAAATTTTTACAATTTATATAAATGATTTGGATGAATGTTTTGCTACTATTTCCTTAGTAATTAATTTGAGCAGTTTCCTCATGAAAAATATTTGGATTATTATTTCCTGCTATCTTTCTCCTTTCTCAAATAGGGCTCACACTAACAAGTTCAGGGACAGTTATTACCGCTCAACCATCAGTCTCTTTAACCTGTGGGGATAACTTCATTCAATTTCATTTGCCCAAGAACTAATAGACTCACTTCCAAGACTATTCATCTCACTTTCTTGATACCTATTGCTTATTTATTTATTATTATGCCAGTTGGGTGCAGTCTTTCACTGATCCTATTATGGTCTTGGACTTACTAAATATGCCTGCAAGAAAACAAATACCAGGGTTGTATATGGTGACATGTATCTACTTTGATAATAAAATTAGTTTGAACTTTGAACTTTGTTGTCCAAGGAATTTATCAACCTTTAATCCCACTAATTTGCCTAGTATTTCATCTCTAGTGATAATTATTGTTTTAAATAGTTCTCTTATCCCTTGAATTTCTATGATCGTTGGAATGCTATCAGAGACTTCAACAATGAAGAAAAATACAAAACATTGCTTTCCAAGTCTTATTTCACATTTCTAATTCCTCACTCTCATCTATTACAGTCAAAATTTATTTTAGATACTTTTCTTTTACATTTTTGTACTATTTTTAGAAGCACCTATGTTTTACATTTATTGCTAGTTTGTTCTCATAATCTAGTTTCACCTTAAGTTGTAATTTTCTAATTTTTGAAATATTACCAATTTTCTAGTTGATTTCTTTTATTTTGACATTAACCAAGCATTGGTCATCTTTCTTACCTTTAAACTAGGGGTTCCCAACTTGGAGTCCATGGACCCCTCAGTAAATGATAGGAGCTCATGGCATAAAAAAGGTTAGGAACACTTGCTTTAAACCTATTTTCTAGTCCAATTTGGTCAAAATTGCCTTTATAATTAAGGCATAGTTATACTTAAGACAATAGCTTGAGACCAACTTTATCTCTGCAACTGGAAGTAAAATTCTGTCATATTATGATTACTCATCTCTAGAGGATCCTTTACCAAAAGATCTTTAGTTATCTGACCTAACTGCACTTGACTATATCTGAAATTGCCTGTTCACTAGCTGATTTGGGTAGGGCCCACTCATTGTTTGTAAAAAATATATTGTTTGGCAAAACTGTCTGAAAATTATTCATAGACCGTTAAAACATAGAACAGTACAGTACAGTCTAGGTCTTCAGGCCATGATATTATATCAACATTTTAACTCACTCCAGGATCGATCGAACCCTTCTCAGACTCATAGACTACCATTTTTCTTTCCCTATGTGCCTATATAAGAGTCTCTTAAATGCCCCTCATATATTTGCTTTTTCCACCAGCTCTAGAAGTGTGTTCCATGCATCTAACACTCTCATTGTTAAAAAAACCTAAATGAGATATCCTCCCCCAACTTTCCTACAATCATCTTCAAATTATCCCCTCTTGTAACAGCTATTGTCACCCTGGGGAAAAAGTGCTGTCCAATCTATCTATACCTCCCATCATCTAATACACTTCCATCAAGTTATCTCTCATCCTCCTTCAATCCAAAAAGAAAAGCCCTAGCTCGCTCAACCTATCCTCATGAGTCAGGATCTCTAAATCAGGCAGCTTCCTGGTATACCTACTCTGCACCTTCTCTAAAACTTACACAGCCTTTCTATAATGAAGCAAGCAGAAATGAACATAATACTCTAAATGTGGTCTAACCAGAGTTTTATAAAGCTGGAACATTACCTCAGAGCTTTTGAACTTGACCTCTTGGCGAATGAAGGCCAACACACCCTATCTCTCTAACCGCCCTATCAACCTGTGCAGAAACTTTGAGGGATCTATGGCTGTGGACCCCAAGATCCCTCAATTTCTCCACACTGTTAAGAATCCTGCCAATAATATTCTACTTCACTTTCGTGTTTGACCTTCCAAAGTGTGTCATTTCATACTTTTCCGGAATGAACTCCATCGGCCACTTCTCTCAGCCCAGGTCTGTATCCTATCTACATTCTATTGTAATCACAAGAATTGTCCCATGATTGGGCTAGTGTTAAATTGGGGCTTGTTGGATGGCACAGCTCGAAGGGCAGGAAGGGCCTGTTCCATGCTGTATCTCAATAAATAAATAAGATAAAGTAAGGTAACTATTTCTTTTCCCACAGATGCTGCCTAACCTGCTGTGTGTTTTCAGCATGTTCAGTGACATCTTCTTGCCCATTTGTTGGTTCTATCTTCAAATGCTTATGTTTTTGTGCCCTCATTTGATATCTATGGTTATCAATCACCTCTTATTATTTCACTATTTCTCATATTGGCATTTTCACCCAACCCGCACAATTTTCTGCTCATCTTAACCATCCATTTCAGGGTGCAGATCACAGATATCACACTAATTGGAGACCTCCCACAATTTCACACGAATGGTTTCCCTTATACTCCATTTACAATGTGCCCTGCAATCTTTCCCCACTTAATTGCACCTCTCAAGATCTGTATTTATAAGTCACCTCTCCCATTTCCCCATTAGTTGGTGACCTCTATACTTCCCTCTGCAACTAAATACCCCCTGTCTTCATTGGCTGACCTCATTCTGTGCGGATTGGTAATAACAACTCCTCCTTGCTGACCATCAGCACAGGTTCACCTCAAGTCTGTGTGATTATTCCCCTATTCTATTCTCTATATATACATTGTATACATCTGTATGGCTAAGCAGAGGTTATTTTTAAATTTGTTGATGACACCACTGCTGTACAATTGACAGGCCATGATTAAACATCTTACCAGAGTGAGGTAGGGCACCTGGTTGATTGGTGCCACATCAGCAGCCTCTTGCTCAGCATTAGCAACCTAAAAAGCTGATTTTTGTCTTCAGGACACCTGTCTATTTGGGGGATGAGTGGCAGAAAGTGCCCTCTCCATTAACATATCAGACCACCTGTCCTGGGCCCAGCACACAGATGCAAACATAAGGAAAGCATACCAACAAACTTACTTTCTTAGGAGTTAAGGAGGCTTGGCTTGTTACCGAACACCCTAACAAACAGGTGTTCTGTAGAAAGTACCTGGACTGGTTGCATCAGGGTCTGGTACAACAGTTCGAATGGTTAGGAATATAGGAAGCTGCAGAGAGCGGTGGACTCTGCCCAATACATCACAGACACATCGCTCCCCATCACTGGTAGTATCTAGAAGAAGCACTGCCTCAAGAAGGCATCAAGTACTATCAAAGATGCTCGCCATCCATGCCATGCCAGCTTTTCAAGCAGGACTTACAGAAGCCTTAAGTCCCACACCACCAAGTTCAAGGACAGCTAATTTGCTTCAATATTACATTCATAAACCAACTGACAAAACCCTAATCATTACAGTTTAATAACACAGCGAACACGTTGCCCATTTTATTCAAATTGTATTTTCCTGTGAAAACTTGAAACAATTATGCTTACTTTTGTTTTTCTTGTGAATTTTATTCATATGATGCAATGTGCCTGTGATGCTGCTGTAAGTTTTTCATTGCACCTGTTCATACATGTACTTGTGCATATGACGACAAACTTGACTTTGACTTTGACCTCTCTTAAACTTCAAGTGTCTGTCAGTGAAATGTTTCCTAACAGTGTGTCTTTAAGACCAGAGTAGTTCTGAATGACATAAAGTATGAAGTGTTACTATATACTTATGTCTTATGAATCAAGGTCTGTTTCCACAGTAAATAAAGAGAATCTGTATTTTTAATTTCCTTAAGTGTTATGAGCTCTTAATTTATATACCTGCTTTAGATGTAATCATGAAAATAACTAAAAATACAAATTGTCATAGCAATTTTCTAAAGCACTTTACAGATAATTACTTTTGCCACATCAAGTAAAATCTAGTTGAAATAGCATTCAAATCACATAAAGGGCCTTAAATAGCATGTCAATGATCAGTTAAGCTGAATTTCGGTGATGGTTAAAGGATATGTATGGGCCAGTGTACTGGAAATAACATGTTATTTACTGGAAATAGTAAAGGATATTTTGAAATTAAACTTTACGAAAATATTCCTATATGAAAATGTTTTTTTAAATATGACCTTAAAATATTTAAAAATAGTTCATTTGTATTTGCATTAGAACTGTATTTATTCTATTTTCACAATTGCAAACATGTTGCTACACAGAGCTGTCCATATTACAGAAATAGTCTAATTTATAGACTTTGACATATTTACATTTTTAAATTGGCAAGTTGAATAACATTTATTTTACAAAAATAAAATACGCCAGTATTAGTTAAACTTTAAACTAAAAATGTGTGTCTTTGTTTGTTATAGCCGTGACATGGCCTTGGCAATTTGCATTGTTTGTTCTTTTCATGCACACCATCCTTGCACACAAGGTCAATAATGTGTTTGAACCTCCCCCATCTGCAAGCCATAACTGCAAAATATATTTAGAAACCTATCCACTCAGACGTCCTCACGACATTTTCAGACCATTAGGATTTTGGTACATTTGTTGAGGGAGTGGTTTTGGAACTAGCTACTCTAATAAAAAAGACATTTAAAATTATTTTAGTTTGGATCTCCTGAAAGCAAGCTAAATGGTCAACTGTCCCTCGTTTATGTTGAAATAGACAGTTACCCACTTCAATTGGGAAGTCCATCATTAGATATATTGACAGATGGATGGCTGTAGAAAATAGTTCAGGATTATGAACAGTGTAAGTTAAAATCAGAAAGATCAAAAATCCAAAAGTGTGCACCACTATTAAGAGAGATTTACCAGGATGTTTATCTTTTAAGTAAATGATGCATATAATGAACTGGGTGGCAGGTGGAGATATGTCTCCACCAAAGGAGATGCAACATGTGCCTTCCCTCCGCTAGCTTGCAGGTCACCCTCGGATCAGGTGCAGCACCTGCATAGCTCCCCCCCCCACCCACCCCCCATCAGGGTCAAGTGAAGCTATGGGAGCAGGCGGTGGATAGTCATATGAGCAGCTGGTGCATATCACAACTCCTGATTATTCGACCAGGGATGCTGGGCAGGAAATCACTGAAGAGTATTTATTATGGCTGAAGTCACATGCCACTTCTGTAGAAAAATTTGCCAAGAATAATCATGGTTATGAGACCATGGCCACTTATGTCACATGACACGACACATAACGATGATGAAAGTATAGTAAAAAACTTAAGCCATAAATATAGATAATTTTATTACATCTGTGTCTGTGGCAGTGCAAGGGGAAACAACAGCAGGATGCAGAATAACGTGTTACAATTACAGAGACAGTGTGGTGTAGGCAGACAATAAGTTGCAAGGTAATTGTTCGGTCGTTAAGTCGAATTCGAATCTTAGTGACCTCAAAGACTCCTGCACCTAAGCCTTCTTGTTGGAAACTGCCTTTCTAAGATCCCCCAAGGTCATTTGCATTGTCTAGCTATCCATCATAGCCTCTGTCATCCTCTCCTTCTTTACCTTCTGTGCTACCTAACACGAGAGTCTTCTCCAAGGAATCCTGCCTTCTCATGATGTGGCCAAAATATTTGAATCTTTTTTCTGTTGATCAATGTCAAAAAAGCCAAATTAAATCCACTGTGATTCAATGTTGAAAACAATAAAACATGTAAATCTCCGGGGAGGGGGGGAGTTGGGTTGGGGTGAATACTTTTTGTAGGCACTGCATACAACTCTATCAAGTCACCTCTTATCCTCCTTCACTCCTAAGAGAAAAGCCTTAGCTTAACCTTTCCTCATTAGACATTCTCTCTAATCCAGCCAACATCCTGGCAAATCTCTGTAGCTTCTCCAAAGCTTCCACATCGTTTCTGTGATCGGGCGACCTGAACTGAACACAATACTCCAGTAAGCCCTAACCAGAATTTTAGCACTTCTTCTCTTCCCCCCCCCCACCCTTTTTTTTGCATTATATATGTATTTTATGTAATTTTAGTAATTTCGTGTCTTTGAACAGAACTGCTGCATCAAAACAAATAAAAAAGACTTCACGTCCTACCCGACAGTGATCCTCGGGTGCAGCCACGGCGCATGCTCGGCTGCAGCGCCATGGCTTCCCGTTGTGGTCGGTCGTTGATGGGGTCGCGGATCGCAGCCGCTTGGCTGTTCGGTCCCGGGCTCAGATTTTACTCCGAGAAGGCGAGCCTGAACGTTCTTTCCTCCTCGCCAGTCCGAGATATTATCTACACGCAGGAGCATGACAGTCTGAGAGAGTCGCTCCGGAAGGTAACGCGAGCTGCGGGCCCGACTTCACTGGGAGCCGCCTCCCGGACTCACGTTGACTAGCGACCGCTGTTCCAGGAGTGGTCGGTCGAGACCTCCCGCTATCAGCTTTAACACTACCTCTTGTCTTTCCTTCAGCTGTAACAAGTCCATCAGGACTTCGTAAACTTTCTAGAATAGATAGATGAGCGGCGACTTTTTGTATTTTAAAAGTTATGAGAGAAAGAGAAGGGTTTAGTGTCCGGATTCCTGGAAAGCAGGATTGGTAGGTCAAAGTATCTGCCAGTCGCAGGAGGAAGATGGAGTTGGGTGAAAGACAGTTGCAGTGAAGTCACGGAGAGATTTGAAGATGTTAAGTATTTTAATTCTGATCCTGCGGGGGAACTAAACAGTAATGTCAGCTATGAGGGTGTAGGACTTCACGTAAGACTAATCGTGTGGAGAATTTTTGATGTTTCAGTCCATGACTCCAGTGTCTTGTTGGTGACTCAGCTGGAAACTAATGAAAACTTGAAAGTTTTACTCACTTGTAATATTGAGTTTCTGACAATATTGGAAAAGTGGAGAAGAGCAGTATTAATGAGGATTGAGATCCAATTCCAAGTTGAGCAGAATATTAGGCCTAGGATGAGTTAGTGACCTGGAAGAAAATGGGAATTCAGTGAACAAATGAAATTATTTTCAAAATACTTTGAAAAAACGTTGACATATTTCCACTTAATGATAGTCAAGCAGGTTGACAACACAAAAAATAGGTGTGGAAGATGAAGAACGTGACACCACCCATTTCAGCTTCTCTGCCAATGGAATAATGGAGCCTGTGTCTGGCATGTTTATAGAAGAAAGTAGGCAAAAAAAATTCTGGTAATATATACAGTGGATTCTGGTTAATTGGGCCATTGGTTATTTGGGGCAGCTGCTTCTTTGGAACAACTCTTATTTGGGACACTATGTTGCTTAATTGGGACACAAGTCTGTGCCGATCAGTTTCTAACTTGTGTGGCTGTTAGACAACATGGGGTTTTGAGCAAACAGTTTTTAAAAAGATTCAGTTGCATGTGTTTGTGTTGAAAAAGCAGCGAGTTTTTTTGTCACTGATAGTTGGGAGAGAGAGGCAGTAAGACAATTCAGAATTGTTTAGCTCACTGCGGTCTCAAATGTTCAGGCTTGGAGATGCTAGAAACAACTGTAGTGAAACAAACAATATTACTACTTTGACAAGTTAGGAATCACAAAGAATTTTAATGTATCGGCAATCATCTTGAATGCTATGATGAAAATGAAGATTTGGAGGATGCGATTGTCAAAAATTGTATTAAGGCAGTCTGTTGTCTACACTAGGTGTCTGCGCTGATTTTGTTCATTTACTACAGTCAATCGAGAACACTAGCGTGTACTGTATACATCTGTAACTATTAGGAACTAATAGAGTTTTATAGTACTGTAGTAGTATTTATAGTGTTTGAATTTGTTCTGTACTTTAAGTACATAATTTGTTACTCAGTTTAATTTGCCTTTATTATATTTTTTTTTAAGCTATTTTCATGAAACCTTGGCTAATGAGGCAGCTGCTTAATTTGGCCAAAATGTACTGGTCCTGATCTGTCCCAGTTAACTAGAATCCACTGCATGTAGAAATATAGAAAAATACTAAACATTGCAGAATACACTTCTGAAAATGCATGCAAAGTTCAGATCATAACAACGAAGGCCTTTTGATTATAGAAGGTCAGAATGTATCTGTATTTTCTGAAATAAATTATCTGAATTTATCACCGTGCACAGATCTGTTTTTAAGGTTGCACAGATAAATTTGGTTGCAAGTGGCTAAAATACTGTCAGGCACATGATTAAGTTACTCTTCATATGTGCTTGTGTCTGAACAGAATTTATGACAAACAAATCATGCATATATTCAAAGGTAGAATCAAAATTAGCATTATAACCACAGGAACTTCCTTTGTTTTTTTGCAATATGCAATAATAAAAAAATATTGTTGACCAGTACTTTTGTCAGTTTTTTTTTCACAATGCACCTTCAGTTATTTCTCTTGGAACTTGCAGTTGTGAACCAACTTGTGCTTTTTCTTTTTTTGCTGGTGCTCACCTTGAATCTCAGACTGTTTTTTTCATTTCACTTTGATGACTTGAGTAGCAAATTTATGGTGAATTTCTTGGAAACTTCTGTTTGTTAGACTATACTGCCTTTCAGAAGTCAAGATCACATAATGGTGTTTTGAAGAGTAGTTCAGTTGTATCTGATGTTCTGAAGGCATTTTGTCCTTTAAGCATCATCACAAAAGGCTGGAGGAGTACAGTGGGTCAGGTTGGCTCCCTCATCCTAATCACAGTGTGGGCCAAGTATTGGTTCCTCTCAGCATGCCAGCCAAAGAAAGACCCATTTATTCGTATTTTGGCTCCTGTTGTCGTACCAATATGCCAAGATGAAATTTTGATAATCCACTATCCAACTAATTGGAAATGCTGATGGTTTGGCATTAGCTCACCAGGTTGTGTTTGCTCCACTTGTTGGGGCCACAATTACGGCACTTAGTGGAGTTAGATAAACTAGGCTTGTGTCTCTCTAGCCCCTTTTGTAAGTAATGGGACCTTAATTTGGCACCTTCTTGAAAGCCTTCTGCAAATCCAAATAGGCAACATTTTCTGGTCCCCCTTGATCTACCCCATTTGTTACTCTTTAAGCCTCTCTAAATCCCCTAAATCTGATTAATAGACATTACTGATTGCTAAAAGAGATAGTCATGAAAATAACATGGCCATTGGTTATCATTTTCCAAAATAAACATTACAGAATAGGCCTCGCAGAAAGGTGAACGACAATCTGTAATGTATATTAATCAGTTTTATGGGATTTAGAGAGGTTTAAAGAGTAACAAATGGGGTAGATCAAGGGGGACCAGAAAATGAGGCCTATTTGGATTTGCAGAAGGCATTCAAGAAGGTATCAAATTAAAGTTGTTGTACTAAATGCACTGGTTTGAGGATTTCCTATTGACATGGATAGGTGAAGGACTAAGAGAAAATGAAGTTGGGCTAAATGGGCCATTTCAGAAGAGAGAGTACTATAAGGTAGTGCTAATGTGGGAGCTAGTGCTTCATTTGTTTAGAATCTATATCGACTAAAATGAGGTATTTTGGTCAGGAAATTAATGGTCCAGTTACAAAGCAAGGTGTTGAGGCCCTGGCTTAGTTGTTTGAAGATGAGTTTACTTGGGACTTTGGTATTGAAGGCAGAACAGGAGTCCATAGTTGATAGTCTGACATAGGTTTCTTCATTATCCATATGTTCTAAAGATAAGTGTAGGGTCATCTGTCTTTTTAACAGATTAATATTAATAATTTTCAACAGGCTTTCTAAAACTTCATTTATTTCAATGTCTCAAAAAATTTATTAACAGTAAAACTATTAATACACTTAAACAACAGGACATTCTTTTTCTTTAAAAATGTCCATAATTATTGTTACTAATTCATTAAATAATGATAATCTCTGCTTAAAATTACCATGGCACACAGATTTTTAGAAGATTATTACCAGTTTCAGCATGTGTTCTAAACAGTTCACTACCCCTGCTCTACAGACACGTAAGAAAATATTCAACTTGTATTCCAGAGCCAGAGTCAGCCCGTTCAGTCACTGAGCCAGAGTGAACAGACCGAAGCACAGTATCTGCATTTTGGTTTTTTTCACATATGAACGAATGGGCTTACGATCTTTCAGTCTGGTCCTACTGGTTAACGCTGTCCTTTGAGAATGAAGGTCCACAAAATGAATAAGGAAATTGTGGGCCATTTCCCATATCTCAGAAGTAGCCTCTCAGCAAAGATGGACATTGATGAAACTTACCATCTTTAATAACAAATGGCTAATTAAAAAAATTGAATAAAGCTTTGAATTTATCAAAATCAAATCTATTGAATTCTTTATAGCTACTTTAATAAGTTGATCAATTGTTTTGACCAAAATGAATTGAAAAGTACAGTACAGTGCAAAAGTCTTAGGCGCACCATATATATATATATATATATAGCTAGGGAGCCTAAGACTTTTGCACAGTATTGTTTTTGTCAAAGTGGAGTGGAGAGCGAGTTTGTAAATCTGCTGGGAGCAAGGGATGCTGGGGATAGTGAGGGTTGAGAGCCAATGGACAGGTGTGGGACAGGAGGCCAGTGGCACGGGTACAGACACACCTAGCCCTGAGATACCAGGTGAGGTCATTTGTCTCCCTTCCCCTTTTCCCAACCATGACTCCTCTCTCCCTGACCCTTTCTCACTCTCAGTCTGCAGTAGAGACCCATATCAGAATCAGATTTATCATCAGTCACATAGGTCATGAAATTTGTTTTTTTTTTGGCAGCATCAGTACAGTGCAATATATAAAATTACTGAAGTACTGTGCAAAAGCCTTAGGCACCCTAGCTATATATACTGTATGTGCCTAATGCTCTCCTGTATATTGAGTTGATGCCTTTTGCTTATGCAAAGTTGTTTGTAGTTTGAGGTTAAAGGCTATGATTCACTGCCACCTTTTTGTAATCTGATTAGCTAAATAAATCAATCAGTACATTTCCATCAGGTAATTCAGTGTTATTTGTTATTCGTCATTTCTCCATCTACAGCCTGCCTTTGCCTTTAGCTTTGTTAATACAATTTTTAGGTTTGGTGTTGTAATTAATTTAAATTAATTTAAATTTAAATTAATTACTGTGAAATGTTTTTAGAAGAACCCTTTTCAGGTAGCTTCATGGAATAGAAAGAGTTACATTTGTTTACATGTCTCAGTGGCTGTTATAAGGTTCAAATTCAGTCAAGGCTTATCAATACTAAATTAGATTTGTGCTTTTTGTATAGTTTTGATTAAGTGGTGTGACCAAGTTCGATTCTTTAGATTTGATATTGTATCAAGAATTTCAAGTAGAATTATTTTATGAATAAATGTCCATAAGTGAAAAAAGACAAGTCCTTGTTTGTTATAGCACTCATTATTGTTTTTATACTTCTGAGATGGTAGATGTTTCCCATTTCACCGTTGCCAGTAAACTATCAAAATACAAGTTGTTCCATTTTAAATTTAGACTTTCATGCTAAAATGTTTGGTGTTGGAACTCGTGATTCAAAGTCTGTTTTAATCTGTCAACAAATGATCATGAAACAGGCCACCCCCACATCTCGGGATTGTATTTCTAGAAAATGTGCCCTGCCATGATTTCTCATTATGTGAAGGCACGTCACCTTCTTGTGCATCAAGAAATGAGAGATGTAAAAGAAAAGAATTTTGTGTACTTATTTACTGTTTCATCCACACATGTTCCATGAGGCTGAATTTCATTCTGCATCTCAGATTTTTGGAGAGTTGGGTTGTGAGTTCTGTAGGAGTGAACTTCTGCACCCTGAATGGCCTTGTGGGGGTCACAATGTAATCCACAGATGGAAAGTTGCTTGGCAAGTATAAGATAACCAGACAAAGGTCAGGTTTGTATATTATTGTTAGAGACTGCTACTAAAACTTTCTCTTGATTGAATGTACCTAAGTAAACTGTCATATTTTCCATGTCCACTGTGCACACTCACAGTAGGATATGAACATGTAAGATTTGTTATTCCTTCTCTTTCCTCCCTCTCCACCCCATACAAAGTTCGTGCATTATGTTATGACTAGTCTGTTGCAGCTTTGCCTCATTCACCATCTTCCAAGCTTAATATTGTTAGTAATTTTCAATTAATTAGTAGCAGTAAGAAGGAAAACATTAGATTTATGCTGGAAATGTTCAGGTACCTCTCCTCTAATATGCCACCAGCTTGCAAATTTTGAGAGCATCTCTTGTATTTTTGTTTTGTATCTATTGATCAATATCGTCACTGAGGCCTTGTGCGTGGAACTTCATGAATCACTTTCTAAAAATCCAAATATATCCGCAGCATTCATGGTCACCATATGTTTGGTAATAAACACAATTTAAACAAGTTAGTCATGCATGATCTCCCACTTACAAATCTGTATTGAAGGCCCATGATTATTCATTCTTTATTGTTATGGCAATTAAGTTTTCTAATGCTATGAGGTGAAGAAGTCTATAATTATCGGCCATTATTGACAATGCTATCAATAGAAAGCAGTTTATACTGTTTGCTTTTTAATTTGTACATGGAATGGAAAATAATTGACGCAACATTTAAATAGTGTAGTTACTGCATAACGTAGCACTTCCCTAAGAGTCCACAAAAACTTTAAAAACGTAAGCATGCTCCATCAATACTAGCTGATTAAGCTTGACTGGTTAGAGCATGGGTGTTGATAATTGATTGGTTTATTCCTGTATGTGTCAGGAACTTTCAAATGTCGGCCATGGTTGTTCAGTAACATTCCTTTCTTTTGAATTGGGGACTAATAAGTTCCAATAAGGCAAATAACCATTTGAAATCTCCGTATTCACTGTGTTCTTTCCTCTATTTCATTTCTGGTTTGCTTCACTCCACTGTTGGAATCAGACTGATGTGGCCCCAGTGCTTTAAGTCAAAGTTCAAAGCAAATTTATTATCAAAGTACATATATGTCACCTTATATAACCCTGAGATTCGTTTTCTGCTATAAACCTTTCTATTCCTTGAAAATACTCCATAAAACTCCTTGACAAACCATTTTCAATTTGCCTTGTCATCTCCAGCATGCTTTCATCAGTGAACAGTTATTTCTCTCAGCATGCAAGAGGGTTCATTTGCTCTGCAGCTTCCTGTTCTCTTCTTAGTACCTGGTGACATCTCTTCCCTTCCCATTGTACTTTATCCACAAAGTACCTTCCTTAGATGCTTTCAAATTCACTAAGTGCACAGCATCCACTTCATGATGCTTTCTGGCAAAGTTTGCGGATGATACGAAGATAAGTAATGCTGAGGAACCAATGCAATTGAATTAGGCAGACCAGCTGAATAACTACTTTGGTTCTGTCTTCACTAAGGAGGACATAAATAATCTTCCGTAAATAGTAGGGGACCGAACGTCTAGTGAGATAGAGGAACTGAGGGAAGTACATGTTAGTAGGGAAGTGGTGTTAGGTAAATTGAACGGATTAAAGGCAGATAAATCCCTAGGGCCAGATGGTGTGCATCCCAGAGTGCTTAAGGAAGTAGTCCAAGAAAATAGTGGATGCATTAGTGATAATTTTTCAAAACTCTTTAGATTCTGGATTAGTTCCTGAGGATGGGAGGGTGGCTAATGTAACCCCACTTTTTAAAAAATGAGGGAGATAGAAACTGGGGAATTATAGACCTGTTAGCCTGACATCGGTGGTGGGGAAAATGCTAGAGTCAGTTATCAAAGACGTGATAACAACACATTTGGAAAGCAGTGAAATCATCGGACAAAGCATGGATTTGTGAAAGGAAAATCATGTCTGATGAATCTTATAGAATTTTTTGAAGATGTAACTAGTAGAGTGGATAGGGAAGAACCAGTGGATGTGGTATATTTGGATTTTCAAAAGGCTTTTGACAAGGTCCCACACAGGAGATTAGTGTGCAAACTTAAAGCACACAGTATTGGGAGTATGGTATTGATGTGGATAGAGAATTGGTTGGCAGACAGGAAACAAAGGGTGGGAATAAATGGGACCTTTTCAGAATGGCAGACTGTGACTAGGGTACTGCCAGGCTCAGTGCTAGGACCCCAGTTGTTTACAATATATATTAATGATTTAGACGAGGGAATTAAATGCAACATCTCCAATTTTGCAGATGACATGAAGCTGGGTGGCAGTGTTAGCTGTGAGGAGGATGCTAAGAGGATGCAGGGTGACTTGGATAGGTTAGGTGAGTGGGCAAATTCATGTCAGATGCAATTTAATGTGGATAAATGTGAGGTTATCCACTTTGGTTGCAAGAACAGGAAAACAGATTATTATCTGAATGGTAGCAGATTAGGAAAAGGGGAGGTGCAACGAGACCTGGGTGTCATTGAAAGTGGTCATGCAGGCACAGCAGGAGGTGAAAAAGGCAAATGGTATGTTGGCATTCATAGCAAAAGGATTTGAGTACAGGAGGAGGGAGGTTCTACTGCAGTTGTACAAGGCCTTAGTGAGACCACACCTGCAGTATTGTGTGCAGTTTTGGTCCCCTAATCTGAGGAAAGACATTCTTGCCATAGAGGGAGTACAAAGAAGGTTCACCAGATTGATTCATGTGAAGAAAGACTGGATCGACTGGGCTTATACGCGCTGGAATTTAGAAAATTGAGGGGGGATCTTATTGAAACATAAAATTCTAAAGGGATTGGACAGGATAGATTCAGGAAGATTGTTTCCGATGTTGGGGAAGTCCAGAATGAGGGGTCACAGTTTAAGGATAAAGGGGAAGCCTTTTAGGAGTGATATGAGGAGAAACTTCTTCACACAGAGAGTGGTGAATCTGTGGAATTCTCTGCCACAGGAAACAGTTGAGGCCAGTTCATTGGCTATATTTAAGAGGGAGTTAGATACGGCCCTTGTGGCTAAAGTTATCAGGGGCTATGGAGAGAAGGCAGGTACAGGGTTCTGAGTTGGATGATCAGCCATGATCATACTGAATGGCGGTGCAGGCTCAAGGGGCCGAATGGCCTACTCCTGCACCTATTTTCTATGTTTCTATGATTGCAGCAGGGCTTAGAAAAATTGGAAGAATGGGCAAGAAGTGGTAGATGGAATACAGTGTTGGGAAATGTATGATAGTTCATTTTGGTATGAAGAACAATAGTGCAGACTATTATCTAAATGGGGACAAAATTCAAACATCAGAGGTGCAAAGGGACTTGGGAGTCCTCGTGCAAGGTTAATTTACAGGTTGAGTCTGTGGTAAAGAAGGCAAATGCAATGCTGGCATTTATTTTGAGGTGAATAGAATATAAAAAGCAAGGAGATAATGCTGCTCCTTTATAAGACACTAGTCAGGGCCAAAGAGTTGGAATATTGTCAACAGTTTTGGGCCCCACATCTCAGAAAGTATGTGTTATCATTGGAGAGAGTCCAGAGGAGGTTCACAAGGATGATTCCAGGAATGAAGGGGTTAACATATGAGGAGCATTTAGCAGCTTTGGGCCTAGACTCACTGGAATTTAGAAGAATGTGTGGGGATCTCATTGAAATCTTCTGAATGTTGAAAAAACTAGATAGGGTGGATGTGGAGAGGATATTTCCTATGATGCAGTTATCCAAAACTAGAGAGCACGGCCTCAAAATTGAAGAGTGACCTTTTAGAACAGAGGTAAGGAGAATTACTGTTTTTAGCCAGAGAGTAGTGAATCTGTGGAACGCTCTGCCACAGACTGTGGTAGAGGCCAAGTCCGTGCATATATTTAAAGCAAAAGTTGATAGCTTCCTGGTCAGTCAGGGCATCAAAAGGTATGCTGAGAAGGCAGGTGTATGGGGTTGAGTAGGATCCAGAATCAGCCACGATGGAATCTCGGAGCAGACTCGATGGGCTGAATGGTCTAATTCTGCTCCTATGTCTTATGGTTTATGAATAAGGGACTCTTTATTGAAACCTGCAAAATCCAAGGAGAACTGGACAGATTAGACATAAAAAGTATGTTCCTATTGGTCTGAGTGACCAGGACTGTGATTACAATCTAAGGTTGAGAGGCAAGCCATTTAATACCACAAAGAAAAGAAACTTCTCACAGAGTGGTAAGTTTGTGAAAATCCTTATGACAGAAAATAGTTGAAGTCAAATCATTAAACACGTTCAAGAAGATGCTGTATATTTTCCTAAAGATTAAGGGATATGTGGAGATAACTGAATAGGGTGTAGAATTTAGATGATCAGTCCTGATCATATCAAATGACAGAACAGGCTCAGAAGACTGAAAAGCCTAGTCTTATTTTTCTGTTTTCATGGTTGAGAGACTGAGGAAAATAGCTCTCTTGGATGAGGCCATATCTGATCCTCATGGATTAGGCTACAGGAGTAAACCTCGAGGAAAATCCAGAGTTGGGGCCCCTAAGGCAGCTAGCATTGTACAACGCTGACTGGCAATTCCAAGCTGTATTGGACTGTGCTGTTCCTTTTAATTCATGAGTGGTATAGAAAGGGGGGTGCCTGCTGCACAGGCAACAGCTTCCACTCCATATCATATTGCCCTGGTTTGCATATCACGTAGACAGCTAGAACACATTATCTATTGTCAACCCCGAGCAATGGAGGGCCTCAGAAGCATTCTAAAATTCCTCCCTTGGGATCCAGCTCCAACCTGATTTTCCCTATCTACCTGCATATTGAAATTCCCCATAACTGTCATAACATTGCTGTTATTACATGCCTTTTCTATTTCCCATTGAAATTTACAGTGTATCCCAAATCCTGGCTACTTGTTCTGGGGCCAGTATATAACTCTCATCAGGGTCTTTTTACCCTTGCAGCTTCTTAACTTTACCCACGAGGATGCTGCATCTTCCGGTCCTATGACACCTCTTTCTAAGGATTGGATTTTATCTCTTACCAACAAAGCCACCCTCACCATTTGCCTACCAGCTGATGGACAATGGTTGCAGGGGTCATTAATGAGACTGCTTCTAGTTCTGGTCTATCAGCCCCTGACAGAATAGATCAAGAAATGGTTAAATGTACTCAGGATCATCCAGGATGCTGGGGAGATAATTGATGACAGTTTTAGTGAACACTGAAGGTGCAGGCTACAGATAATTGGGTGACCACCAGAAAAAGTATGAGAATGGTCGGTAATGCAATGACAATTCCCCTCCCTAACAGATATCCCTTTTTGTATACTGTTGGGCTATGACATTTCAGAGCTCAGCAACAGTAGCGCAGTCAGTGCCACCACTATGGCTCTTGAGGTGAAGAAGGGAAAGATGAAGTCAGACAGTGATACTGATAGAGAGAACTCAGTGGTTGCAGGTAGGTGTTTCTGTGACCATAGTTGAAACTCCAGGATGGTATGCTGCCTCCTTCATGCCCTGCAGCAGATGCAGGATGTTCTGAGTGGGAGGGGAAACAGCCCAAGATCATGGTTCATACTGGTACCGATGACATAAGTGGGACGGGAATAAGGGAATCTTTATAGAAACCTGCAAAATTCAAGAAGGACTGTTCATAAAAAGGATGTTCCTATTGGTCAGAGTGACCAGGACTGGAGTCACAGTCTGCAAAGTGATTTTAGGGAGTTAAGGGCAAAGTTATAAAGCAAGACACACAGGGTTGTAATCTCAGGGCTATAATCCATGCCAAGTGCTAGTGAGATGAGAAATAGATGGTGTCATTCAATGTGTGGTGCGGGAGTAAGAGCTTCCAATTTATGGATCATTGGACTCTGTTCCAGAACAAGTGGGACTTGTACAGACAAGTTGGTTTGCATGTGAACTGGAGAGGAACTAATGTTCTCACTGGGTTTGCTAGAGCTACCCAGGAAGGCTTAAACTAGAGTTAGAGGGGTCAGGAACAACAGCAGCAGGGCAACAGGTGCTAGAGTTCAAGGCAAGAAAGATGGCATAACAAGAAGGACAAAGGAAGGACAACAAGGGCCAGGCTAATTAACATGGTGGGTGTGATGAGCTGCAATGCATTTAATTCAACACTAGGAGTACTTAAGGCCAAGGAGGATGAATATAGAGTCTGGATGAGAACATGGATCTATGATCTCTTTGCCAATGTCAGATCGACTCTGGAGGAGCTGAGCACTATAATCAGCAGTCTTAGAAAAACGCACCCTGATGCCTTTCCTGTTATTTTGGGAGATTTTAACCAGGCCAGCTTGAAGAAGCTCTGAACAATTACACCAACATACATCAACACAGTTGACCATTGTTATACAACCGTCAAAGACGCTTATCTTGCCATCCCATGCCTGTGCTCTGGAAAGTCTGATCACCTGGCTGTACTTCTACTCCCAACATACAGGCAGAGACTAACAACTGTATCACTAGTGGTGAGGACTAAGAAAGTATGGTCAAGGGAGGCGGAGGAGCACTTACAAGACTGCTTTGAGTTGGTAGACTGGACTCGGGGATTCATGTACAATCCTGAATAAATAAGCCATATTTGTCACTGACTTCATCAAAATCTATGTGGATGAGTGTGTGCCTCTGAGAACATATTGCACATACCCAAATCAAAGGCCATGGATGAACCAGGAGATTTGTATAGAGGGCTAGATCTGTGGTAATTAAGACTATACAAGAAGTCCAGGTATGGCCTATGGAAGTCTGCATTAAGGGTGAAAAAACAATTCTGATTGAAATTAGAGACGGAATCGGATGCACGTCAGCTCTGGCAGGGTTTGCAGGCTGATACTTCCCTCATGGTGAGACCGAGCATCATGAGTGGCTGTGATACTTCATTCACAGGAGCTTCAACACCTTTTATACCTGCTTTGAAAGGGAGCATAAAACTAAACCTGTGCAAATCCCTGCAGTATCTGGTTACCCTGTGATCCCTGTCTCAGAGTCTGACGTCAGAACATCTTTCAAGGGGGTGAATCCTTGCATGGTGTCAGGCCCCGATGGTGTACCTGGTAGGTCATTGAAAACTTGTGTCAACCGCCTGGTGGGATTTTTCAATGACATCTTCAATCTCTTGCTGCTGCATTTGGAATTTCCCACCTGCAATTATCCAAGAAGAGCAGGGTGAGCTGCCACAACGACTATCACCAGTTGCACTCACATCAACCGTGATGAAGTGCTTTGAGAGGTTGGTCATGGCCAGATTTAATTCCAGCCTGAGCAAGGAATTGGACCCACTGCAATTTGCCTATTGCCACAATAGGTCCGCAGCAGATGCAATCTCACTAGTTTCTCACTCAGCCTTGGATCACCTGGATAATAGCAATTCTCTCATAAGGCTGCTGTTTATTATTTACTCATACTGTCAGTTCTAATCAACAAGCTCCGAAATCTGTGCCTCTTTCCCACCCTCTGTAACTGGATCCTTGACTTCCTCATCAGAAGACCACAATTTGTGTGCATTAGAAATAACATCTCCTCCTTGCTACAATCAATAGTGGTGCACCTCAGGGATGGGTGCTTAGCCCACTGCTCTACTCTCTACACCCGACCCGGACTGTGTGGCTGGGCACAACTCAAACATCATCTATAAACTTGCCTGTAACACAACTATTGTTGACAGAATTCCAGATGATGATGAGGAGGAGGTGTACAGGAGCGAGATGGATCAGGTGTTTGAGTGGTGTCACAATAACCTTGCACGTAATGTTAGTAAGTCCAAGGAATTCATTGTGGAGTTCAGGAAGAGGAAGTTGAGGGAACACACACCATCAAGGGATCAGCAGTGGAAAGGCTGAACAGTTTCAGGTTCCTGGAAGGTCCAAAATATTGATGCACTTGCGAAGAAGGCACCAAGTGGCTATATTTCATTAGGAGTTGGAGGAGAATTGGTATGTCACCACAGCCTCTCGCAAATTTCTAGAGGTGTACTGTGGAGAGAATTCTAACTGAGGGCATCACCATCTGGTATGAAGGGGCCACTGGACAGGATCAGAAAAAAACTGCAGAAAGTTGTGAACTCAGTCAGGTGCATCATGTGCACTAACCTCCCCAGCACTGAGGACACTAAAGGCGATGCCTCACAAAGGTGATATCCATCATTAAGGGCCCTCATCTCCCCTAGGACATGCCCCTTTCTCATTGCTACCATCAAGGAGGAGGTAAAGGCGATTGAATATGTATACTTAACATCTCAGTAACAGTTTCTTTCCCTCTGCCATCAGATTTCTGAATCAGCAATATTCCCACATACACTACCTCACTTATTTTGGTCTCTTTTTGACTACTTATTTAATATAATTAATTATTTTTATCTATAGTTATTGTAATTTATTGATTTTGATTATTACGTACTGCTGCCTCAAAACAAGTTTCACTATGTATGCGGGTATTATTAAATCGGTGGTCATCATTACAAAGACCTGGTTGGGTGAGGGACAGGACTGGCAACTCAATGTTCCTGTTTTTTTTGTTGCTTTAGACCTGATTGGGGGGTGGCTAAGAGGTGGAAGGTTTGCACTACTGATACAGGAGAACGTCACAGTTGTTCTCCGAGGATGTACTGGAAGGCTTAACCACAGAATCAATTTGGGTGGAGTTCAGAAATAGGAAGGATGCAATTACACTAGTGGGATTAACTATAGGCTTCCAATAGCCACCGAGAAGTGGAGGAACAGATATGTACATAAATTATGGAAAGGTGCAGAAACAACAGGGTTATTTTAGTGGAAAATTTTAACTTTCCCAGTATTGATTGGAATTTCTTTAATTCAAAAAGTTTAAATGGGGCAGAACTTTCAGGAGGGGTCTTGAAACAGTATGTGGAGAGTTCATCTGTAAGAGAAAACATACTGGACCTGGTTTTGTGAAGTGAGTCAGGCCAGATGATTGGAAACAGCTTTTGATAGAAAACTGCATGCCTAACGTGGGAATTGTTTTGAGCCTAGCTAATTAGAGTTCAAAATCGTCATGTTCTGGTCAGCAGCAAGGACAAGGATGGTAATGTAAGGGAACTTTACAGAATTCCTAAATTTAGTCGGAAAGAAAAGGCATCATCCTAAGTCTTAGGAAGATAAGACAGGACTCTTGTGGAATATGAAAATAGTGATTAGGAAGACCAAGAGGGCCATGAAATGTCCTTGGCAGGCAGGATCAAGGATAATCTCAAAATATTTTATGTTGTATTAAGAAAAAAATAACAAGGAGAGCAAAGATCCCTCAAGGATAAAGGAGGGAATTTATGCTAGGAGTTGGAGAAATGGTTGAGGTACTAAATAAGTATTCAGGCATACTTTTGTAGGTATCTACTGAGGAGAAAGCAGGCTGGTGGTGCAGTGGCATCAGCATCAGACTTTGAGGCGAATGGTCAGGGTTCGAAACCGACAGGCCCCTTGTATGCTGGGTTGAGTGTCAAGCTAGCAACTTGGCCTCATATTTTTTTTAAAAAAAGACAAATGCTGAGGAAATGGCAATAAAAAAAGCCGCCCAGTGAACTGCAAGGTACGAAAAGGAATGGCAACGACAACCGAGGAGAAGGATTTGGAGAATTGTGGTAACAGAGTGGGGCATGATACCTTACAAGGACATTTGAAATTGAAGAGGTAGTGCTGGGTGTTCTGAAAAGCATTAATCCCTCTGGGCCTATTGGGTATGTATTAAACATGAATTCTCTCATGTTAAATGATACAAATATCTATAAAATAGTGGAACTAATTATATAAATGATATATGATGAACTGCAAATATCTGAGGAAATCCTTATTTTTCTGTTCTACTCTCAAATTAAGTCACCCCTTTGACAATACCTTGGTCACATTCACACATCACCCAGCATTTGTTTTATTCCTTATTCCATTTCAGATCAATGTGTATTGTTTCCCTCTGCTTTCTAAAATGTTCTGAACTGCTTCTCTGTTAAGTACTAAATTTATAAAATTATAACATTTAAAATTTAACTAATTCCAGTTCTTAACTCAAGCACATTGTCACATTGTAATTGCACAGATAATTTTTTTTTAAATGGACAACTCTCAGTTTTATAAACAATACTTGTATAATAAGATTAAATTAATAAGCTTAGAATACTATTTAGGTCACACTAAATGGATAGAAGGTTTTAGATGACCATTGTGTTCAATGGATCAGCCTCGACACCGAGGTGTCAGTGAAATAAGCTGTTCCATAATAAGAAGATTCATCAAATAAATTAAAAATAGATTTTCATGTCATTAATTCAACATGTATTTTATTTTTTGTTATGGATCAATCATAAGGAAGCCAGCAATACAGACATAACATCCCCTTACTCCATACGTACGTGCATGTAAGAGAAAACCTTCTGGATTATCAGAATACTCAGTTTTACTTTTAAATAAAAGGCAATGTTTGAGACTTGACAAAGGGTGATGTGACTGTTCATTTGTACTATCAGTAGACAAATGATCTCTTTACCAACCCATTAGATCTCCATGTACTTCTCAATATTCCTACACATTGACAATGACAAAACTTTGTCTTTTAACCAAACACAACCCTTGAGGCCTCTGGGCTATTCTTCTCTTTACTCTTGTTTTCCAGTTCTTGAAGTAGAAAAGCAATTTACATTCTTATGGCAAAGATTCTTATCCAAATGTCTTATAACCATCTTTTATGGCTTGAACAGCCAGTACTGAGCAAATATCTCTCCAGACCCTAACCATCTAAAACATGGCTATGTGCACATACTGTATATAAACTTATAGTGTGTATGTATAGGTTTTAGTTGAGGGATACATATGTGATTTTAATAAATAATAGATGTAATATTTTTAATGCACATATACATACAAGTTGATATTGTACATCAGCTGCTGGAAATATTTGAGGAAAAAAACTTTGCTTGCTTACCCCCCCCCCCCCTCCACTATTGTTCAGTGTGCATTTTCCAGTACTGGATTTTATTCCTTGTTTTAAACTCTAGTTTTGTGTATCTTCTCCTTCCACCCACACCCATATATGACTTTTCTGTCCTTTGTATCATGTTTTCCTCAGTTTTTACTCCTTGAGTATTTAGCGTCTTGTATAAATGGTAGTCAAAAATCAACTATATCTAAGTAAAAATTGAAGCATCATTGTACACTTACACAAGGTGATAATGTCGCAAACAGGTACCATTGTTACTATGGCAGATAGGGTGACAAAGTCAGTATTAATTTAGGAACGTGGTGCAGGAGTAAGTGAGGGCCAGGGAGGGAATGTGCCAGCTTTAACTAAGGGGAATAGGGAAAGAGACTGAGTGGCATTATTAATGGAGGATGGTGTCCGTGTGTGTGTTTGGGGTTGGAGGAGAGGAGGACTGTTGGTTGTTGAGAGAGTATTAACATTAACATTGATGGATTGGAGGACCAATGTGATTCAATGGAATTGTCATCCTATTTTGCTTTTCTGTTGATCTTATCCTAGATGGGAGTAAGTTGTTAGAGTGTAATTATTACTAGGTTATAATCAGCAGTAACCCAAACCCAACTGAGTGAACATTCAACTTTCTAAATACAGTGGATTCCAGTTGATTATTGCTATTGGTTACTACAAGGGCCAAATCCTAAAGAACAAAAACTAATTGAGAGAATAGCCGGGATTCCCTTTATTTATTTGGGGCACTCTGCTGTTTAATTTGGGCAGGAGACAATTGTCGAACAGTTTCTACCTAACGTAAGTCATGTACACTTGCGTGGCTGTTAGATAACACCATGCTTCAAACAAACAGTTTTTACATAGTATCAGTTATGTGTTCAAAAAGCAGTGATTTTTGTCAATGATAGTTGGTGAAAAATAAGCTGTAAGACAATTCTGAATTGTTGTGCTCACTCTGGTTTCAAGCATTCAGGTATGGAGATACCAGAAATGGCCAGGAGTGAAAATGAAACGATTTCACTACTTTAAGAAGTTAGGAACTATGAAGAATATGAAGGTATCAACAGTCATCCTGAATGTTAAAATAAAAATGAAAATTTGGAAGATGCAGTTGTCTATAGCATTATATGAAGACAGTTCATTACCTACACTATCTGCCTTTGCTGATGTTGTTCATTTACAGTCAATCAAAAGAACATGGCGGCATATATATGATGAACTAGTAAGAATTAATATACAGTTGTATCGTACTATAGTCATATTGAAACTGTTCTAATTTGTATTTCATTTAAATACTGTATATAATTTGTTACTTGGTTTGTTTTTTTTATACCTTTTTTTATTTATTTTCATGAAACTTTAGGTAATTGGGCAGCTACTTAGGCCAAATTGTATTGGTTCCGATGTATCGCAATTAACTGGAATCCACTGTATTCACTGTACTTCTGCTACTGGCAGAAGTAGTTCTGTCTTCTGCAGATGGCTTTGCATGAGTCCATGACCTCCATAATCCATTAAGATGATTAGGCTGCTAATCACTTTTGTGCGTGCCATATGTTATGTAATGAATTAAGGCCACTGCTTCTCAGTGATTTGAGTAGAACAGCGTTTGTTCTTGATCAGTGGCCAATTGTTATATATACAATATAATTTTATTTTAACAAGTAACTGAAATATTGGATCCACAACTGATGAGAATTGAATAAGTGGTCATTTACTCTGAGAACAAAGCTCAAAGTAAATGTATTATCCAAGTACATATATGTCACCATATATTTATTTTCTTGTGGACATATTCAGTAAATTCAATAACAATAATAGAATCAATGAAAGAATGCACCAACACGGTGGACAATCCATGTGTAAATGCAAAAAGAAAGGGGGAGAAAAAGAAATAATAATGAATAATAATTAAGTAACACTGCAATTCTACAAGTGCCTGGCTTCACATTTAAAGTTCTGAATCCTCTCTACAAAGTTCTTTATTAGCACTAACTGTGCAAAACACTGCACTAACATCAACACCATGCCAACTGCCCCTGTAAAGAAAAGCAATCCTTTGTGAATGAAGCTACAGCTTTTTGTTGTGATTAGAACAATTGTTGAAGCATATGTTCCAACAAGCTGCTTGAAAATAGAACTGCACTTTTCTCTTGGGTATTCTTCTCCACCCCTTTATGACTATGCTCCTTTGACCTCAAACCCCAAAGGACTTTAACCTAAATAAATTAATAGCTCTTCGTAGGTTGTAGATCAAACTCGGGCACTGACTTCAGTGACGCTTCCAACACGTTACGCTACAACTATACACACAAAATGTTGGAGGAATTAGGAGGTCAGGCAGCATCTATGGAAATAAATAAACAGTCAATATTTCAAGCTGAGATCCTTCTTCAGGACTATAGGTACCTATTAACTGAACCCCTGCTATTAGATGAGGTCTGGTGAGGATCGCATTCTTACTGAGTGTCCGTGGTGCCCCAATCCTTGAAATATACAGTAACTAAAATGAATTTGTGGTTTCTGTATAAAACAGAGAAGAAAAATATCAGGCACATATATTTAAATGAAATAATATGTAAAATATCTTCCTGATTCATCCATTTCAAAAAATGCTAATAAATGATTATTTTGCTTCAAGTAGATCATTGAGAAGAAAATAAATCCCTTTGTTGACAAATGGGAAGCAGAAGGAATGTTCCCTGCTCATAGAATCTTCAAAATTCTTGGAGAAGCTGGCTTTCTGGGTGTTAACAGACCAAAAGGTAACTGGTGTTTCAGATTTTATAATTATAGTTATGTAAAATATCCTGCTTGAACATGAGAAACTGGAATATGAAAACTGGATTTAAAATCTGCTTAAAATTACACATGTGTATAATCTCAGGTGTACATTACTGTTTATTTGTAAAACCTGGAATATCTAGCTGCAATGGGTTGTTTCATTTTATAGCAAGACTGTTCAAGACCAATCCAACTGCTAAAAAAGAGTTTTGCAGATAATGTCTCAAAAGTGGAAAAATGATCTTAATACACTGATGCCAAAAAGACACACTTCTGAGATTCCAAACTAAATGTGACATCAAGTGAAATTGCTTTGTAAACTCGTTAAGTGGTGTTTTACTCCAGGGCTTCTGACTTGGGTTTGAGGGGTACCAAATGAGCCATTCCTTCCTTCAGATTCTAGGAAGTTCAGACTGATTGAATCTAGATAGTGCCAGAAAAGTTTCAAAAGTCAGCAAAGTTCAATTTTCTCTTCTGCCCCATCTACCACTTCCTTTTGTATGACCAGTGTAACCACAAATGGTGCAACATTTGTCTTGTTACTTTCTCCCTTTCCACAGTCCAGGTGGAGCAGCGATTCACTTGCACCTCTTTGAATCTAGTGTTCTTTAGTTGCTCTTCTCTGGGCACCGGGGAAACCAACTGCAGTTCAGATGAACATTTTGAGGAGTATATGCTCACTCTGCAGGAATAACCTTGAGCTTCTGGTTGTATGACATTCTAGCTCACTGTCTCACTCCCACTCAGATCTCTGTATGAACTCCTACATTGTTACAATGAGACCCAGTACAAGCTGAAGAAACCTTTTGCCTTCTGTTGGAGCATGTTTCTGGATATGAAATCAGACTCAACTCTGGGTAACATGTTCTGTCCTCCTATCTATATAAGAGCTATTTCTGCCTGCCATTTTTTTCCTTTTCCTCTCATTATATAGTCTGGCCTACTGGGCATATCTGAGAATGCCAGAACCACATTAGCAACAAATTAGAATGCGCTGGTAGCGCAACCTGATCTCAGCTGCCATATGTCTTCACTCTATCAGCGAAATTATTTTTGTTCCACTTCTATTTCTCTGCTACTTAGACTAACGTTTTTCTCTTCCTCGGGTTCAATAAAGGATCCCTCACCTGAAATATTAGACTGTTTCTCTTTCAAAGATCTATTTTAACCTATTGAGTTTTTTCCAGGAATTTTTATTTTGTATTTGTATCACCTTGGGCTCACTTTTCTATATTCAACTTGCACAGTCTAATCAGCTATGCAGCTCCAACCACCTTACTATAGGCACCTCATTACATGCACCAGGATGCTTAATGTGCTGGAAAATACCACCAGTAAGCCATTTCAGCTTGTCCTACCACAATCATCGTCTTGGTTATGTACATCCCTTTCCCACCTGAAAGCTATTTTACGTTTCTCACTTTCTCAGTTCTAATAAGGGCTGTAGGGTCAAAGTATTGACTGCTTTTCTTTGCACATTTGCTGTGTAGCCTGTTGAGTTTTTCCAACATTTTCTGTTTTTGTAGGATTACCTGTAATTTAAGAATATTTAAGGTTTTTCACTGAATTGCTTTTGCACTATATGGCTATCTTTTTTGAACAATGAACAGTATATGCTTAAAATTCATTTCCCTACAATTATTAATGTGATTTTTTTTTGGAATAACAACATGTACAGTTAACTGGGATGTTTCAGGACCAGTGCATTTTGACCAATTAAGTGGCTGCCACAGTTAGCCAAAATATCATGGAAATAGTTAACAAGGTATAAAATAAAGACAGACTACCATTTAGCTGAGTAGCAAATTATGTATTTAAAAGAAATACAGAACAAATTAGAATATTACCAAAAAACTACAGTACCATAAGTGTGTAATGGTTCCTAATAGTTATTGACGGAGGAATTCATCCAGTAAAGGCTGCTGTGTTCTTTTGATTGACTGTAAATTTAAAAAGTCAGCTCAGGCACCTAGTGCAGATCATGAACTACCTTCACACAATGTTTTTGAAGGTTGCATCTTCCAAATCTTAATTTTCATTGTAACATTGAAGATGATTGCCAATATATTCAGATTCTTCATAGTTCCTTACATGAAGTAGTGAAATCATTTCATTTTCATCATGGCTGTTTCTGGTATCTCTAAGCCTGAATGCTTACAATCACAGTGAACGAAACAGTTCTGAATTATCTTACTGTTTATTTCTCTCCAACTATAAGTGACAACATTCACTCCTTTTTGAATACAAACACATGTAGTTGACACTATTTTCAAAACTGTTCGCTCTAAGCATGCTGCAATGAATAATGGCCACACAAGTGCTCATGAATGACTAGTTAGAAACTGTTCAGTAACAGTCTGCTGTCCCAGTTAAGTGGCATAGTGTCCCAAATAAACAAAGGGAATCCCAGCTCTTTTCATGATCAGTTTTTGTTCTTTAAGAGCTGTCCCAAAGAATTGACTGCCCCAATTAGTCAAGGGCCCAATTAACTGGAATCCGCTGTACTTTTCTGAAGTCGGTGCTTATAGTGGCTTGTGAAATGTGGAAAAAATTTGTTCGGAAACTTTTTTTTTTCATTTGATGATCAATGATTCAATAACCCAGTTTCAACTATTTTTAAAAGGGATTTAGAAGAACATAATTTTTAAATGTTGAACTTTTAGAGCAAACTATGCTGTTGCTTAAGTGATAACAAAATCACTTGTTTTCATCATTTACGAAGAGCTAGTCTTAAGCCTGAATCTTCAAATTTAATGCAAAGAAAGTTTATAGTCATGGAAAGTTGTTGTGTCGTCTGTGGAATAGACTTCGGTTCTAAACAAGGGAATTTATAAGCAGAGACACAAAAAGAAACACACAATCAAGTTTTCAGAATCAGTAAATGGAAATAAAAATTGAATGATGGAAATCTAAAATGAAGCCTGAAAATGCAGGAAATCCTTTATAACATGACCCTTTGAAACCTTCCTGAGGCCTACCATTCAGCACAGACTTTGGCTTTACTGAATCCACGAAAAGAATGGGAGTGGAAGAATGAGTGTGCTACAATTCTTGCACTGCTTCTGCTGTTTCATTCCCTAACGGATAGAAGATTCAGAAAATAGATTGGTAAGCAATGATGCCACCTCTGGTATTTTCATTTATAACTGACCTGCATAATTTATTCTACTCTGTCGAGTCAGGTATCTGAAAGGTCAGCTTCTGCATAACATAAAGTGGAGTTACACAGCAGAACCCATGCAAAAATAATGCTCTTCCTTTTCAGAGTCTTTTTCCTGCAGATTGATCTAGCAGATTTCAACAATTACAAACTAAATAAATATAATCCAATGATGGATTAAACAATGAAACCTTGAGAATTAAAAATGTAATAAAGTGTAAATGTTAATTAAGAAAAGGATTTGCCTGAATATCAAACTATCCAGATGGTTGTGCCTTCCTTAACTTTTAAGTCCTGTGATCTAACAATTTAAAGAATATATTCTACATCCAAATATTTAAGTGTTTCCTATTTCTATTGCAGACTTACCACTGTCACTTATAGCCCTTAATTTTTCTAGCTGAATCAAAGCATTTTAATTTCTTCCAGAATATGGTGGCCTGGGTTTGGATTTTAGCTACAATATTGCAGTGGCAGAAGAGCTAGGAAACATCCGGTGTGGTGGAATTCCAATGGCTATTGGCGTCCAGTCTGATATGGCAACACCTGCTTTAGCCAGGTATGATCCCACCTTCCTGCAGGCAACTGCTCAAACACTTATTCAATAAAGGCAAATTAAGGATGTCATTAAAGAATTTGAAGGCAGAACCGCAACCACTTAAGACTGGTACCTGTAACATTGCAAAGTCACAAGGAATTTGACAGCAACAATCATCATTTCTGACACAAGGAATAATAGGGCAGGTAACCAAAAGTTTAATGAAAGGTGTGCTTTCAAAATAGTATTTTTTAAAAAAAAAAGCAGAATTGAAAGTTAGGGAGTGTTGAGCATATTTGGCAATGGTGGAAAACGCACTGGAGAAGCACAGAAAACCAAATGGGTGCAGGGCTGGATGGGTTTGAAAAATATTGAGAGAATTTTAGACTTGAGGCATTGTTAAACCATGTCTATGAGTGGAAGCATAGTAAATAAACAGGATATGGGAGTTAGAACACTGAGCGAAGAATCAATACTAATATTTAGTCTACCAGTAGTATTTATAGTTTAATTATCCCTTTCAGTCAAAGCTTTTCATTCACTCACAACTGAGAATAATTAACCATGGCGTAAAGATATTGGTGGTGAATGTTTTGTAATCAGAGGCTAGATTCTCCTGAAGACTGGAAAGTGAGAAGTTTCTACCTGTCAAAATGATGCTGGATTGGAATAATTATCTATTTATTATTTCAGAGCAGATTTCCAAAACCAAAGTAATCTTCATGGCTATTTTGTATATTCTCAGACCAAAGCCTGTAAATGGAATTTGTGGTCAGCATAGACATGGTTGGCAGTAAAGCATAATTTTGTGCCGTACGACTTTGTTTAAATAGGATAGAAATTGCATTGCAATACTTCTTAATTAAGAAGTAATTCTGTAAGTGGCATGAATGTTTTGCTATATTACTTGTTGTTGCTGTAAGTGATATGATAGAACTTTTATGGAAGGTCAATGATTCGGTCAAAATCTTTCCTATAAATAAGAACAAATTTGGGTATACAACTTGCCCAGGTCATCATACACTTTAGTGTAGTTAGTTGGTTGTAGAATTTCTTCATGAAAATACTCAGAATTGTGCCCTTGGTTACCAATGCTGTGAACTCTTGCACAAGAGCCAAGGAGTAGAAAAAATGATTTTTCATTTAAGCAGCAATAATGACATCAGTAAGCCTTTTATAGCACCATGCTTTGTGTGCTATGCTATCCAGTTTATGTGAGAAGTTAAGAGGTTTAAAGAATGCTAAGTGACAACTAAGGTTTTTGTTCTGGATTCCACCATCCACTGAAACAGCAGATTCTGAAAATGGAAACAGTGAAGCCGTCTCTGAGGTTTTCACATGTAACTGAGTAACTGCTCTGTAGAAGCAGGTTATCTGTAAGGTAAACAAGGAGGAGGTACAGGAGACTGAAGACACATAAACAGTGATTTAGGAACAGATTCTTTCCCTCTACCATCAGATTTTAAAAGGTCACGAACCCATGATGATCTATGCATCACTGTGGCTGACCACCACCTCGTACACTTCAGCTCCCTACCTCTTCTAATGATATCATTGAGCTAATAACATTACCTTGTTATTCCTTTTCGTTTTGCACTATTTATTTATTTTAACTGATTCCTATGACTTTGCATTATACTGCTGCCAGAAAACAACACATTTCTTGTCATACGTCAGTGATGTTAATTCTGATTATGAGTAGTATTAATGACATCTATGCTTCTACAGCAATTGTCAACTGCATCAGTAAGTGTATGTGATTGCAGCCTTTGCAGAGGAGAGCATACAGTCTCCAAAGAAGTCGTATCTCTTACCCGTACAAAATCACCTGTGTAAGCATAGAGGTCGAGACCTTCATGCTTCCTGTCATTGGCTGCATTCAATCAGTGAGAGTATGCTAGCCATGTAGTGATGCATCTTTAGCGCCTCATCATGAAAATATCCCATTTGTGACCTCACAGAGTCCTCTGGGGCTGTACAAATGCATGAATTACTCCTTGTGCCATTGCACCAAATTCCCAATAGCTGGAGCCTGATAAAGTCTCATATAATTTCCTGTGATGTGCACCACTCTCCTAATCTGTTCATCATTGTGGTGCTGTTTTCTGAGATGGTACCATTGGCTTTGAGGGAAGGATAATGCATGTCACGTCCAGTCTCCCGGCAAAGAGAAAATAGAAATGATTTTCGATGAAGGTTACAAAATGAACTATAGTTTTGTTGATACAGCAGCCCAGCTGTCTTTACTGATTGAATCAAAGGAGTTGTTGTCATCACTTGTGCTCATGGTATCCACCTTGTATAAGTACCATGGCCGCTAATCTTACATGTAGTATCAGTGTAGATGATTAATGAAAAGTAAAGTCTAGTTTCTAGACAAGAGTTTATTCTTGAAAAATCAGGATAAAAACCAATCCAAAGTTGCATTACTCATTTCTTGCAGTATAAAGCATATTTTTCATTTATTGGTGTCAAATTCTTTGCATTATAAGGCTTTGGTGACTAAGGAGGTAAAAAAATCCAAAATTAGCTTTAATTCTTTCCCAGATTTGGCTCAGAGGAATTGAAACGCCAGTTTCTTCAACCTACCATCGCAGGGGACATGGTAGCCTGCTTGGGAATCAGTGAAGCTGGAGCTGGATCTGATGTTGCAAGTACATACTTAGTAACAGTGTGGAACATAGCAATACAAATAATGTTAAACGTTTATTTGAGCTATTGTAAGACAAGTACTAACGTCGATTGTACTAAGTTTGTGACTGTGAGTGTTATTTAAAACTACTAAGCATGACAGTTTTTAGATTTTAATAGAAATCTGATAGAGGGGTAGAATCTTTCATTTTAGTAAAAGCCAAGGTTTTAATAGGGTGAGAGAGGAAAAATAATTTACTTTGTTTTGCCAGAATTCTGATTTATCTGTGTATTGTTGACTTTGCTCAATCATTATTTTTGTGAGTTGCAAGCTCAATTTGACCATATTGTTATACTAGATGAGCCACCAGCAGTATAACCACATTTGTTTTCAGAATTTAGTTTTTCTATTAACTACAAATTGAGGCTTCAGTTAATTTTCCAAAGAATTGCTTAGAATTGTCTGTATCATAGTTGGGCAATAAGATGAGGAGATAGAAAAAAAAAGCCTAATGAAAAAATGTAGACTTTTAAAATCAAACAAAAGCATAGTGATAGAGTGGATCAGAGTAAAAAGTAAATTTAAAATACAATTGTTCAGAGTGGAACAAAAAGAAAATAAAAGCACTGGGAGTCTAACTGCCCGATTCTGCTTCCAATCATATAACATAAATATGAATATCATATTAATATTTTTTGTTCATTGAAATTTTTATCCCAAATATAATTAATAGAAACATTGTCATAATGTCATTTTTGACACTTATTTAATGTTCTCTTTCTAAATGGGGCTTGACATTAGTTGCATCCAAGACAAGAGGGTCAACCCTGTGATGTTGTCTGCAGTGCACAGAAGTGGTACGAACACTTGTTCAACATTTATGAACTGTCATTTGTAGTTTGTGACTTTCAGCTCATCAATTGATTTCTTAATTGAATTATGTAAAATCAAAGTGTACCTGCTATTCCCTTGAATAATCATGAAAAGAACTAAAAGTTCAAACTTAACCAAAGATTTTTCAAAATGTGTTGCTGTTCCAGATTTAATTGTTGGAATAGCACTGTGCATGTTTTACATGGCTGAAAGTCAGTGTGCCTCAACTATGAAAACAGTCTCCCATTTAGATATGGCTGGTATCTTACAGAAAATAAACTAAACATAATGCTGTTGATTTAATGTTTGCATGAATATTGGGGAAGTGCCATGAAACAGTTGTTCATCTCCTTCTGCAGGTCAAGCAGATTTAAGAAAGTAACCCCTTTCCCTCCAACTTTGTGAAAAACCTAAGAGATATCAATAAATAAAGAGTGAGCACAAAGAAAAATTAGAGAACAAAATGGTATGAATAAGGAATGGAAATGTTTAGCTTTAGTTGGAGTTCTGTTTATAAGATGTTTTCATTTGATGAGACTTAATAGCTCCCAAGTTTGTTTTAATAACACAGTGGACCTATTATTGTTTTTTATTTTATTATTTCAGGTGTATGTAAATATTACCTACTAGGTCAGTGACAGGGAAGTTACTTCTACATTCAGTAGCTAAGGATTATAGAAGAAAACAGTCTGTATTGCTGGCAATGAAGTCATCTGTTACTGAACACTAACTTACCTGGAAGAATCTAATAAACTTTGTGGCATGGATTTCTCTTTCTATGACATTAGATTTGTTGCAACCAGTAACAATGATGTCATGAAGCTGGCTGAGCAACTAATCATATTGATGAATTCTTATAGACCGGAATCTAGGAAGTTGAAATAATGTTTAATATTTATATACTGTACAGTAAATAAACTGGTTGGTTTATAGTATAAATTTAAATAATTATAAACTAAGCAGTAAAAAATTAAATCAATGAACTATATTGTTGAGGGAATTACATTTAATTTTCAAAAACGGTGGTCTTTCGGACTCAAATTTTGATAATAAATTATTTCTTAAGAAATAGGAGCAGGAGTAGTCCATCTGGCTCTGCCATTCAGTAAGATCATGGCTAATCTAGTCGAGGACTCAGCTCCACCTGTGTGCTTTTTCCCTATAGCCCTTATTTCCCTGCTATGCAAAAATCTGTTTACCTGTGTAAATGAAAGTATATTTAATAAAGTAACCACTACTGCTTCTCTAGGTAGATAATTTCACTGATTCACAACTTTCTGGGCAAAGCAGTTTATCCTCATCTCTGTTCTAAATCTATTCCTCCAAATATTGAAGCTATGTACCCTAGTTCTAATCTCATTTACCAGTGAAAACAACTTTCCTGCCTCGACCTTATCTATTTATTTAATAATTAAATCCATTTCCATAAGGTTACCTCTCATTCTTCTGAATTCCAAGGAGTACAGTCCTAGGTGATTCAATCTCTCCTCATAGTTTAATCCCCCTCATCTCTGGAATCAGCCTCATGAACCTCTTCTGCACTGTCTCCGAAGCCAGTATGTCTCTCCTCACCATATGCCATGAAAATAAGTATGATGTACTTTCTAAAGCATACATTTGTTTACTGACATATTTTGCAAGAGAAAACTGTGAGTGAGTGGCTGTATGTAAATGATTGCTTTAATCCTGGTGAGCAGGTTTATTGTAATTTTACTTAGATCAAGTAATTGCTTTAACATTTCCTGCAGTGGAGATTTAGAATTCACATTAAGTGTATATTTCCTTAATTTTCTGAAGGACATCCATTGAGATCTAGTTGACAATTTTATTGCAACAATTTTGAATTCATGCCTGTTTTGGATTACTATATTTTGTAGATCTTGCCCTATTTTGTTTTACATCTTAAAACTTGTTCATCCTTATAGATATTGGGACAAAAGCTGTTAAGAATGGAGATGACTACATAATAAATGGAGGAAAAATGTGGATAACTAATGGTTGTCAAGCTGACTGGATGTGTCTTTTAGCAAACACCAGTGATGGGCCTCCTCACAAAAGCAAGTCTCTTATTTGTCTGCCTTTGAAGTTACCAGGTAAGAATCTGAGCATGAAATACACATAAAATGAAAGGTTTATCAAAGGTTCCACTGTACTGCTGATACATAATTAGATGTCAGGAATTTTGTGAGCCATTTGGTTTCTATTCATTAAGTGTAAATTTGGATGTCTCAGTGGTTGCGACCTGAACCAACCCTGCACAGTCAGTAATGTTTACTGAAATACTCACTTATTCGATAAGGTAGCACTGTAATTGATGTTTAAGTATGCCCAGATTTATAGTAAAATTATCTTGAGAATACTCAATATGGTCCTAGAATGTTCAAAATGTTTCCAAAGAATTTTTTTTTGCATGTTTTTTTTTCTCAGCCACAGATTTTTAAATGTTGAAAGCAATTAGTTCCAATCATTACAACAATGTCTGTAAAGATATCCACTGGATAGTATTTTATGCCTTCATCAAGGCTTCTGCTTACAAAACCCTAGAAGTGAATGGTATTCTTGCATGAAACTAAAAGCCTGTAATTTGAATTTGGATTTTTTAGGCTCAGCATCAAAATTGTAGCTTCTCCCTCTGAATCCATTACCATTAATCACTCAGCTCTACAGATAGAGCATTCTAATTTTCAGCCTGCATTGCTTTAATATTTTGGGAAGGTAATTAGAAAATTCAAAATGGAGGAGGTGAGTGAAAGAGAGAACGGGACCTGAGGGGTATAAAACAAGTAGGAAAGGAGAGAGTCAAATCATAAAGAGTTGAACTTCAACGCTATTGTTTATTTACCTATGTTTGTTAGGAAATTTAATTATTAATACCTTCCAGCAATGTAATGGAAGGTATTTAGTTTCTTTTTTTTATTTAATTAATGAAAAATCAAATAGATTGATTCGACAAACAGCTTTGAAGGAATAGATCGAATTGGTAGAAATGAGTGAGGGTGAGATTAAGACCATTTCTGTATGTGTTGAAAGATGAATACAGAGCCTCATTAATCCTAATGGGTTTAGACAGATAGAGATAAAGGCTGAAGTAAGAAAGGCAGAAAATATATTAAAAGTAAAAGAGAGAAATGAAGGTGGGAGGAACTTTGAGGACAGGGAGAGCAGAAGCAACACATGTGGAGATCTATTTTTTCTCCATAGTCCATCCTAAATGTAGTTTGAAGCTGCTGGTGGCTTTTTCCTCGCGCTATGCATCATTCAATGATCTGATAACGCATTGAACAGTGTATGTCCGCAGAGGTAGTTTTGGGAGCCTGGTATCAGAGTGCATGAAGTGTCAGTCTGGGTTATGACCTTAAATTTGTAGAAGGACCTATAACTTAAAATATAGTTCATTGATTGTTTGATTTAATAACCAGTACTTATTCTTAATAAGTATTTCTTCAATATAGGAAATGCAGTTCAAAGTACTGTGTGATTTGATTACCTCATCATATACTTAATATTTTCCAGGAGTTAATGTGGCTAGGAAAATCGACAAGTTAGGCATGAGATCATCAGATACAGCAGAGATCTTTTTTGAAGATGTCAGGGTTCCAAGAAAGTATCTTATTGGGGATGAAGGAATGGGTTTCACCTATCAGATGTTACAATTCCAAGAAGAACGTTTGTGGGGTGTTGCAGTAGGTAAGTAATTTCTGCTGTTCACATGCAAATTAGATATTTTTAATTGGACTTGTGGAGAGGAAGTTGGAGAATAAAAATTGAGAACTTAGATTATAACTTAAATCAATGAAAGAACAACTGTAACAAATTGAAAGTTTTAAAAGATGTAAAACACTGCAGATTATGTAAAAAAAAAATGTGTATTTATAACTCTGTATTTAGTTAACAATAAAGTCAAAGACAAAATTTTATTCTCAGTCATAAAGAGGAAAAGCAAAGTTATATGTATTTGTATATTGTATTTCAGGTTTTTTAAATATTTACTGTATTACACAGATTGAATTATGTACAGTAGTCATTTGATAAAGACCTTACAATTTTAGAATATTACTTGGCCTTCCCATATAAACAGAAGGCTTTGCTGAGAAATGCTGTAGGTAGCATGTAATCCAACCAATGTAGATCTGCTTGTTTAATGTACTGCTTCTGGAAATTTAAGGATAATCTTCTAATTTGTAGTAAGTCTTTGGTAAACAAGCTACCTGTTAGTGTCAGATGCATTTTTAATGGGGTCACCAGCTGGAACTGGTTTCCTGGAATTTTCGCTAATATATGTAGTGCAAAATTCAGTTTTATTGTGTACTGTTTCTACTGATGGAATTAAAATTTTCAATAAAGTGGTCCCCAAATCAGTTGGTTTCTGACAAATGCAGTACACTAGTAAATCTCTGCTTTACCCGAGAAGACTGCTACAGTGTTTGTACATGGAAGGGGTAATGTGAAATATTAGGTATTGCATCTCCTGTGGTTGCATGGGAGAGGATGTGGTTGGTAGAGATAAAAGTATAAAGCTGGGAATTGCAAAAGGAACAGTCTCTTTGGAATGCTGAAAGTGGGAGGGAATGTGAAAATGAGTTGTGGTGGAATCTCATTGAAGATGGCATAAATTTTAAAGGATTATGTATAGAATGTGGAGGTTGGTGGGTTGGAAAATGAGCAGGAGAATATACTTATTGGTGGGGAAAACGAGTGAGAGAAGAGGAAAGATGAGATATTTTTGAGGACTCAATTGACTGTAATGGAGTTGAAGTCAAGATCAATCAAAAAGCAAGACATCTCAGGGGCATTCACCCAGCACAGATTCCTGTGATAGGTCACTGTCTACTGTTGTGATTTTGCAAACACGATCCTTCACCTTCACCCGCTATTTCCTATGTCCATCCAATTTCTGATTTATTTTGTCAGATTAGCCAGGATGCCATGGGTGCTGGCTTTTTTGTTTCAGTTTCCCCAAAGGGACTTTGTTAAAGTTCATGCTGAAATCCATGTAGATCATACTAACTGACCTAGCCTCCTCGTCATTTTCAGTCAACACTTTGGAAGATTGGAAGAATCTATTAAATTGGTGAGACAGTACCCCCTCTTACAAAGCTATATTGATTAGTTTTTTGATTAAAGCTTAGCTGGAGTATATTGTGGGACTATTTTCTATATAGAATCAAGATGACTTCATTCATTAATTTGCTGTGTGGGTGTTTGTGAAATATCATTGCTGTGAAATCACATCTTTTCTTTCCTTCTCTCTTGCAGCATTGAATCCGATGCAAAACGTCATACAAGAGACAATTGAATATACACGACATCGTAAAATTTTTGACCAACCAGTGCTGCATAACCAGTCTGTGCACTTCCGCCTTGCTGAACTTGAGACCGAAATTGAACTTCTTCGTTCTCTTCTTTATCGTTGCATTGGTATGAAGCTTTGGTAACTCAATTACTTCTAAATTCAAATAGTATTACTTTGTTGAAGTAGACTTCAGTTACTCTGGCACTAAGTTGTGTGAATGTCTAGCAGAAATGGCCTGTCCTAAGGTTGTATCAGGAAATCTAAGGAAATGAAGGTTAATCTTATTCAATGGTGCTCTTAATTTTTATTGCACTGGTGTCCCCAGAAAGTGAACTGCAAAAGCAAATCTTTATGGGAAGGAGGTTAAAGCTGGGACTGTACAATTGGCTTTCAGTAGTGAGATGAGTCAAGGGTTCAGGGGAAGTTGATCAGGAAAATGAAGACAAGATCTGGATCACCCACTCTACACAATTTCAAGAAGACTCTGCTAGCTTTGGTCTTGGCCTGTTAACTGGTTGATAATGGAACCTAGTAGAAGGCAGTAGGATAAGGGTAAATTGGTCCTGATTTATCTTCCCATGCTACTGAGAACCTGCCAGCTGCATCTTTTTTTTAATTGCCCTGCTGAAAATATAAAGTCTAGAATACATTGCTTTCAGTGTTATTTAAAATATTGAATTTTGTTAATAGTAATTGTTCTGATTGCTGACAGTAGATAGAAACCATTGTAGGCTTCTTAAGATTTTCAAGCATATAACCAAGACAAGTGTATACCCTTGGAAAAGAGAGGAGTTGTTGTGGGTAAATTGATGCAGGTTGAGAACCTCTTATCCAAAATGCTTGGAGCCAGAGGTGTTTCCTATTTTGGAATATATAATAAGATGGCTTGGGATCGGCATCATTTCCATCTCTGAATTTACGTGCTACCAGTAAGCATTATTTGTCTTGTGCTTGTTCATCACATAGATGTACTTAACAGTAAAAATTATTACATCCCATTAATGAAAGCATAATGTGTGCAGGGTAACAAAACCAGTACGGCAGCATAGGGAGAATTCCTGCTTCAGATTTTGAACAAAAAAAAACAACAGCAAGCTTTCATTCTTTAACCACGATGCTGTGTTTTGATTAAAAGGTTACAGTACACTCTATTTGTATTTTACTTTTTTTAGATTTTATGTAAGGGAGAAAAACATTCAACATCATTGAGTTGTTCTATGTTAGATTTTCATCAGCAACGATCTTGGCAAACTCATGAATCTTTGTGCTGCTTCATGATCAGCAGATGCATATCACTAGAAATCTTTAAAAACCTAATGCTGTACCTTTTTAAAATTTCTGCACCAGCCTGAAATTACCTTCAATTTTCAGTTCATCATGAGCTTTGCTTGTTTCATGATCAGCAAACCGTTAAGTATGTTCACTCTGACACTGGCAGGATACTTGGTTGTGTGGAGTTGCAGAGGCATCTGGGGGTACATGTCCACAGATCCCTGAAAGTTGCCTCACAGGTAGATAGGGTAGTTAAGAAAGCTTATGGGGCATTAGCTTTCGTAAGTCAAGGGATAGAGTTTAAGAGTTGTGAGGTAATGATGTAGCTCTATAGAACTCTGATTAGGCCACGCTTGGAGTACTGTGTCCAGTTCTGGTTGCCTCACTGTAGGAAGGATGTGGAAGCATTGGAAAGGGTACAGAGGAGATTTACCAGGATGCTGCCTGGTTTAGGGATCAGAGATTATGATTATGATTATCATTATGATCAGAGATTAAGGAAGCTAGGGCTTTACTCTTTGGAAAGAAGGAAGATGAGAGGAGACATGATAGATATTAAGAGGAATAGATAGAGTGGACAGCCAGCACCTCTTCCCCAGGGCAACATTGCTTAACACAAGAGGACATGGCTTTAAGGTAAGGGGTGGGAAGTTCAAGGGGGATATTAGAGGAAGGTTTTTTACTCAGAGAGTGGTTGTGTGTGGAATGTACTGCCTGAGTCAGTGGTGGAGGTAGATACACTAGTGAAATTTAATAAACTACTATACAGGTATATGGAGGAATTTAAGGTGGGGGTTATATGGGAGGCAGGGTTTAAGGGTCGGTACAACATTGTGGACCGAAGGGCATGTACTGTGCTGTACTATTCTATGTTTCCAAATCCACTCTTTCAATACACGATGGAGATCTTAATTTTTCATTTTATGCAGTGTTTTTCTATTTTCATTAACTTCTGTTCACTACATGTGAGGTCACTTTTCAGAACTGTCTGTGGTGTGCAGAGATATGTGCATCGCCTGGGAACCTTCTCAGTGCCTTGTTGAGTTTTCCAGTTTGGAATTACGTCAGCACTCAAAAGAACTTTGGATTTTGGAGGTTTTCAGATTTTTGATTTTCAGAAAAACTTATATTGGAAATGTTGTTAAGTTAGTTTATTTATTTAGTGTGACACAGTGCAGAATAGACTCTTACAGTCATTTGAGCTACATTGCTCAGCAACCCCTGGTTCAACCCTGGCCTAATCATGGGACAATTTACAATGACCAGTTAACCTAGTGGTACATCTTTGAAAAATGGGAGGAAACTGGAGTACTTGGAGATAACCCACACATTCTATAGGGAAGACATAACAGATTCTTTGCAGATGATGTTGGAATTGAACTCCAAACTCCGAGCTTTAACAGTGTTGTGCTAAATGCTGTGCTACTGTGGCACTCTTAAGTACATGAGCTAAATTCTCCCTGTAGCTTGAGTGATATTATGAGTATGGCAAGTTTTTATGAGAAAGTATAAAGATATTTGAATTATTCAGAATGAACATACTTGATTCATACTAATGTGTATCTAAATAGATAATGGTATTCTAAATAGATTTATAGGTGTGTATCATTTAATTTAAATATTTTTTTCTTATTTTCAACTGCATTTAAGAGGGAGTAGATTTTTTGCTACATTGTTCAGGTAAGATCTCTGAACATATTTTAATACCTATTGTAACATGAGACTTAGCTTAAATAATTTATTAAAACACATCGCAACATTAACTTGCTGAACTTATCAGGGAAATTTGTATTCACATCAGCAGTGGTACTCTGCTTCCAAAAAATGTAATGTCACAATATTCAAAATTTGTAAATGTCACAAAGAATAACACAAGTCCAGGACCTTTTCGAAAGGTCATCGGCCATAAACGTTAACTGTTTCTCCTCAAAGTGATGCTGAGAGTATGCCCAAGGCAGAAAGTATTTGAAACTGAGGTGACATTTCATCTAAAGTTACCTTGTAGTTATAATATCATGTCAAACCTGGTCTCCTTGTCCTTATCCATCAGCAATTATGAGAATTTTTATAGCAGTAGGCTTTGTAATGTTTCCATCATATAAAAGTTGAGTTGTGTTTTTTTTCTTAATTCAGCTCGATATATTCAAGGAGAAGATATGACCAAATTAGTCTCAATGGCAAAGGTGAAGGCAGGCCGCTTGGTTCGTGAGGTTACTGATAGCTGTCTCCAATTTTGGGGAGGCATGGGTTTTACCAATGAATTGTTCGTCAGCAGAATGTATAGGTAAGCAATATTTTTTTAAAAAAAGCAGGAATGAAAAATGCAGCAATGATTTATTTAACTTTATAGAGAGCCTCCACTGAAAATGCTGTCTACTTGTTCTTTTAATATCCAAATTTTGTCACAAATGATAACCACAAAAGTGTATATGCAACTAAGCCAACAAAGAGAACCGAAGATGCACAATAGAAAGTGATCAAATATTGCTAACAAACTCCAGGTCCAACAAAGGACCATGCCCTCAATGAAATAGTGTATTTTCATAGTTGTATTGAAACTTCAAGCTGCTTCTTGAATGATGTCTGCATTCCTTTGTTTAAATGTTATTTTCTTTATTGCCTTTGCACCTTCATCAATTTTTAATTTAAGGTTTTAAGGAAAATTATTTTTTAAAATCTGTCTTTGTATTTCGACATACCAGGCAAATTCCATTATAAGTGTGAACTTTCCTCCATTTCCCTGTAAATGTACCATTACTCCAATGATATTCTCCTTCAAATGACAATCAGTTATTTGTAGCAAAGCTATTTTTTATTCATTTCAAAAAATATAGTAAATAAAGGTTTTGCCATATTACTGCTCTTTTTTTCTTTTCATTATTTTCTTTTCAAAGAGCTGGATCAAACTTAGGTTCATAGATGCAGAAACAGCATCTTCGGTCTACTGTTGCCCTGACAACCATCAAGCAGCCATTTATAATAATTACATTTTATTCTTTTCAAATTCCCATCAACATTCCCCACATTCTACCATTGCACTTACCTATGACTTTGGTGTGGGAAGGGACTAAGAACACACAAAAGAAATCCATGTGGTCAAAGGGAGAACGTGCACATTCCACACAGCATATAAGGCTGGAATTAAGCCAAGACCATTGGTGATGTGAGGCAGCACCTCTACCAGCAGCATTATAGTGTAAAATATACCATTACCTAATACCAGTTTCCTTTGGCTTACCCTAATTTTAATGTCATAAATGTTATTACTTTACAAATATCTTGAAAGTCTTGAAGGCATTAAGTAATCTGATATACAATCACTTTATTTCATTAAATCATTGTAGCGCAGGATACTCCCTAGTTTTTGCTGCTTGTCTCAGCAATAAATGTAGGAAATTAAATACTAAAAAGATGATGTTTGAATCATTAGTCTGGATTTATTTGGAAAATTCTGCCATTTCTGCTTGGAACTGCCAAAACTTCCATTCTTATCAATTGGGATTCTTGGGCTAGGGATACAAATTTTCATGAACATCTATTTTCAGGTTTTCTTTCCAATTACACACCGATGTTGGATCGAGTGTCAAAGTATCAATCTCCTGTACCCCACAATTATACTAGAAAATCTGCCTGATGAATCCATGCCCAGTCTAACTTGTGTAGGTTCAATGACACTTTTCATTTCAATAGAGAAAACTAAGGAGGAGGAGTTAGATTCAGCTGTTTAAATTTTTTTTTTATCTAGCATCCTATTTGTTTTGAAAATGTTACAAAATGTATTGTCTGATTTATTTTTGAGTGTGAAACATAGCAAGTTGTTTGGTAGCTCTGAAACATGAGCCTGAGGGAATGCTTTGGCTAGCTGTCAAAGCATTCCTGTATGTGGTGCCCATACATTATGTTATGGCCCTTGGGTCATATACTAAATGACCACATTTCATCCATCTTCTTTCAAAAACTGGCACCAAAAGACCTTCAACAAGCAGTAACTGGATAGAGTGAGAGCAGGATATTCTGGGTCACTGATTTGCTCAACTAGGTTTCATCATATTTTATATGCACTCAATGAATGATTGTTTTCTTATTTTTCCTTGAGGGATATGAGATTGCTGTCAATTGGAGCTGGTGCAGATGAAGTCATGTTGTCCATCATATGCAAGCACATGGGGACTTTACCTGGAAGGACATGATTGATTAAAACAACAGCTAAATCAATCAAAGGACAATAATAAAATCAAAATGTGATTGTGTTAATTTTTGGTGTCTTCCATGTGTCATTTTATGATTTTCATGAAAGATTTAGAAATGGTTAACAGAAGGAAAGTAGGTAAATTTTATACTGTGTGATGCATAGTCTTTTCTAGAATGATTATGCTTTGGACATGAAAGATAATTTTCACTTGTACTAATGGTATCTTTCAACTCAAATAATGAAAAATTATATTTTTATGTAGTTTAATCCATTATCTAACATCATACTTGGGAAGAAGCACTATTTGCTTTTTTTTAAGTAATTATACCTGGCTGTGTTAGTACTTAATGGTACTTGATACCAAAGTGTGAAATTGTTCTGAGCTATGAATTATTGGGGCTTTTCCAGCTGGAATATTTGTCTTGAGTAATTAACAGATTTTTATAATTCATATAGAGTTTTGGTAGTATGAAATAAAGAAAGATTTATAGTGCCATCAGTTTAAAATTCTGGATGGTTATGTTGAGGGAAAAGCAATTATGCAGAGTACTACAGTACAAATAAATATTTGAATTGGATCAAACTATTGTTCAGTGGAAGGAAAGAGTGCTTGTTTTCTTTAAATTCTTCCAACTAAGACCTATAAACCTCTTATTATTTTACTTTTTTTATGACAGAATGTTTTGTAGTTCCACTAGCTTGCTACTGTTTAGGGTCATGATCTTCTTAAACTCAGTGATGTTTATTACAAGAGATGTTGGAGGGTGACTCCATTCAGCATGTGAAAGTTAGCATTCAAAATACCTGATGTCCAATCTTGTACTGTGGGAAAGGAGGGACAGGTCACAAGTGAAGCAATTCCAAGGCCAGTGATGCACCATCAATAACTCTCGGAGATGTGACGCAAAATATAGGCTTTTATTGGCTGGAAGAAAGAACAAGCAGCAATTGACCACCGACCACCACACTACATCCTGGAGACTGAGGCCGGTGCTGTGTCTCCAATCGCCTTTATACCGGGGTCCGTGGGAGGAGCCACAGGAGCAGTCAGCAGGGGGCTGTGTCCAGACAGGTATATGTAGTTCATCACAGCCAGAACACATTTCTAATGTTAAAAGAACCTTCATGCTAAGTCTATAAGTGGTAATGGCAATTTGGGATAGTGAATCTTAGTGGTTAGAAAATGCTTCCTAGAGTATTAAAATAATTATATAGGTAAAGTTTTGGTTAAAACATTTAACACAAAATACTCAGTGATTCATTGTTTTTTTTAAACAGTATGAACACTGGATGGTAGTGTTGAAATCCACTATTCTGATGTAAAAATCCTGAATCTATCAATCATATTTTGGGAATATAATCAAAATGTTGCAGACCGGAATTCTAATGGCTTGGCAAAATACTGGCCAAGATGAATATGACCAAATATAAACCATGGGTAAGAGATTTTTGTTGAGAAGCTCTGGAGAAAAAAATTGTAATTTCTCTCCTATGTAGCATTTTAGACTAAAGTTGAATGTTTTCTAGTAGTTATCATGTTGATACCTTAAAACAGGGTGACATAGTTGGTTCTATATCTTATTTTAATACAGTATTAAACCTTATAATTTTATAATACTGGTTTATCATTTGTTACAAATAAGATGTTCTACTTGAGCACCTTTAATTCATAATCAAAATTGTGAAAATGAAGTAACAATAATAAAATCTCCAAAATATGATATGGAAAAATGAAAAATGTACACAGTCATATTTCTCTGAACTTGCTCATCTTCAGTTAACACAAAAAGAAACCTGTTTTTGTTACTATCTCAGCTATGTATTTTACCTTGATTTTATGCAACAATTAAAAAGGAAAATAAGGATGTGTGGGATTACAATTTTGAAATTCATACGGACTGTGTGATAATTTTTGGTATTAAACTGAATAGTTGCTTAAATAAAATGAGTTATTTAAATTAAATAATAAAGAACCTTCCATGCAATTTAAAAATTATATTAACAAAAATTGTATTTTAAAGACATACTCAATAGGTAAACTGTCAAGCAAACAATCTCATATATTGAAAACTAATTTTTAATAAAGAATAGTCTAATTTCCTAAACTGTTTAAGTATCTATGTTTTGTCTTGACTTTTAATTCATCCTCTCTTTCAATCTACTTTTTCTTTAGGCATGATTTCACCTGCAGTTCCTAATTTTGATACTGAATTAATTATTTTAGCATTCATTTCCTATTTGTCCTGTTTATCAATGATTTTCAGTGTAATTGGTTAGGGGAATCAAATTTGCTTGTCCTGTTCCTGGGGGTGAAGGATTTGTGTGGCATTATCTGGATCTATAAAATACAGCTATTAATATTAAAAATGTTCATCGGAGATGTAAGCAAGTCTAAAATTTCTCAGCTGATAATAAATTCCATTCATTTGATAAAACTTACCTAATTTAGGGTTGGCCACTGATTTGTCAAATGTGGGGGAAGTTAAAGAGAGTGTAGGGAGAATAAAAATAGGATTAAGGTAAATGAGCCGTTGATAGTTAACACAGATTTGTTGGGCTGAATGGCTTGTTTCTATTTTCTATCATTCCATAATGCACAGATGTTGAAGATATCAAGGCAGCTGATCAAATGTTTAGCCAATGAGTATAATGGAACACTGAAGAAGGAAAGAGACATTGAGATACTGGAGAATTCTCCAAAAAAAACACTTATAATACAGAGCCTGTGTATTGATGTAATACAAACACAATTCTACTTCTGATTCTTTTGGTATTTCCAAATGGCTAACTAAAAGCAAAAAGGGAAAAAAGTAAAAATCACTTTCAGCAAAGGTGTTTAGGATTGAAAGCAAGCAAGAACTGAGAAGTGTACGCACATTTGGAAACGAAACCAGTTGGATCTGTCAAATAAAATTTAAACATGACATCAGCTGAGAAACAATATTCTCTAACCATTTAATATTATTTATATTTAGAAATATGCCTCTTGTACTCATCCAGGACTGATAATAACTCAATGTTAGAAAGAAATGGGTTAATGAAGAGATATAAAAACTAGAATTGGAAATTTGAAATTGAAGTGCTGCAAGTTGAGAAGCAGTTACTCACCCCACTATGCAAATATAAATTTGAGTATCAGGAACAGGTGCAAATTAAACAATGTATTGACTATTAGTAGAGAATGCAATTTAGATAACAGAATTTTAGATGAACTAAAGATAATGAACAGAAGAAGGAAGCTTATTAGAATATTTGGTACTGGCATAAACTAGGCATGGATGAAGCCTTGATCTGTGTATCTGTAACAGTATAGACATAGACCAAATATTGATCCAGGTAGATTTGAAATCATGAAGAGAGGTGGCAGTGCCAATAAATTCAGATTCTTTGTAAATTACTAAAATAAAATGGGCCTAAATCCATTGGATAGTTCTAAATCTTATAAACTGATTTTACCTTTGACCTTAAGTGAAAATGAAAATTCTGATCCTAAGTGGCATAACAGAACACTCAGTTAGAATAAAGTCTTTTGTACAATACTGGAACATTTACCAGAAAGATTGCAGAGACCCAAGGTAGCCATGGCACATTCTCAAGAAAAGTGAATTATTTAACAAGTGCTGGCCATAACTACAGTGACTACATCTGAAAATAAATTTTAAAAACTAGAATGGTTTAAACAGTCCAGACCAAAGATTTTTAAATATTAAAGCTGGGTGGCAGTGTGAAATATGAGGAGGATGTTAGGAGAATGCAGGGTGATTTGGATAGGTTGGGTGAGTGGGCAGATGCAGTTTAATGTGGATAAATGTGAGCTTATCCACTTTGGTGGCAAGAACAGGAAGGCAGATTACTATCTGAATGGTGTCAAGTTAGGAAAAGGGGAAATACAACGAGATCTAGGTGTGCTTGTTCATCAGTCACTAAAAGTAAGCATGCAGGTACAGCAGGCAGTGAAGAAAGCTAATGGCATGTTGGCCTTCATAACAAGGGGAGTTGAGTATAGGAGCAAAGAGGTCCTTCTGCAGTTGTACAGGGCCCTGGTGAGACCACACCTGGAGTATTGTGTTCAGTTTTGGTCTCCAAATTTGAGGAAGGACATTCTTGCTATTGAGGGAGTGCAGCATAGGTTCACGAGGTTAATTCCCAGGATGGTGAGACTGTCATATGTTGAACGATTGGAGTGACTGGGCTTGTATACACTGGAATTTAGAAGGATGAGAGGGGATCTGATTGAAACATATAAGATCATTAAGGGATTGGACACACTAGAGGCAGGAAACATGTTCCTGATGTTGCGGGAGTCCAGAACCAGAGGCCACAGTTTAAGAATAAGGGGTAGGCCATTTAGAATGGAGTTCAGGAGAAACTTTATCACCCATAGAGTTGTGGATCTATGGAATGCTCTGCCTCAGAAGGCAGTGGAGGCCAATTCTCTAGATGCTTTCAAGAAAGAGTTAGATAGAGCTCTTAAAGATAGTGGAGTCAAGAGATATGGGGAGAAGGCAGGAATGGAGTACTGATAGTGGATGATCAGCCATGATCACATTGAATGGTGGTGCTGGCTCAAAGGGCCGAATGGCCTACTCCTACACCTATTATCTATCGCTCATGTCAGTTGTTTTTCTACAAATAATTATTTTTTTCTCCATAAATCCAAACACATTATATTACTGGACTCATTTAGATTGCATTTAAGATTAAAAAAACACTAGTCAAGGGAAATTCATGAAAAGAGAAATCCAATTAACCATAGCAGTTATCATTTTGAAGGCAGTGCTGGTCAGTATATTTAATGGTATGTATCAAGACCATTAGAGGCTTTTATTTACATCAAACCTTCTGCATTTTGCCTGGTTTAAACATTACTTTGACTAGGTAGATAATTTTCTGAAGAACCTCTCATATCATGGTAATATATTTTAATATGCTGAATTATGCTGAGTCAGAAATTATATCGACTTTTACAAAGAATTTTTCATTTTAATACAGGGTTGATGGTTTCAAAGACTGGTGATCTACTGTGCAGGTCACAATTATGAATAAAATTATAATTCAAAGTGATCTAATTAACATAGTATACTTTTTAAACCAAAAACATATTGGTAAATAATGAAAACAGTGATTGTGTATTTCTCTTCAGCAAGTGAAGTAAAAAAGTAATTAAATGTTGTACAGCTACATTGAGTTAAATGTTTTAATGTATTTCAGATAAGCTGCATGACTGGTCAGAGCAGATAATGGAAATCTTATGAAGCTACTAATTTTACTCATGATATCTCAGTGGATTCAAACTTGGAAAATCACCTCTACCTACATTAAAAACAATCACTTAGATAGCAACATATGATTGTTTTCACTTTGTTGGCCGCACAGTCATTCTTGGGAACCTGGTCAGTTTATCTGGTAGAATATGAGGCTTTTAATCAAATTTTCATGAATTCAAGGCCTACATACAGGTAACACACACAAAATGCTGGAGGAACTCAGCAGGCCAGGCAGCATCTATGGAAAAGAGTGCAATTGACGTTTCGGGCCAAGACCGATTTGAAATCCCTCATTGTACTTTATTAGTGTTCCTGCCTATTATACAGAAGGCTATTTCAGTTTTCTGGCAGTAAGCTTACATGGAGTATTGCTATCAAGGGAGCCTGAGGTGGTAGTTTTATTCAAAGGGAATGGAATTAGAATTGATGGTCTTCATAAACTCTAATAATTCTAGTCTTATTAGTGAAAAGTAGAAGAAACTACCTATTTGGTGCAATGTTTTTATTGTGTTTTTGTGCACCACAAGACATCTCCTTCCTCCAAATGGACATTTGGCTATGGATGGATCTTTGCTTCCCAGGGTACCTGGCTTCAGGACATGAGCATGCAAATGCAAAAACTTCTGGAATGGGAGGTTGGGCAGTTGACAAATTACAAGTTTGCTCTAAGTTTAGGCAGAGCTACATTGAATTCACAATCTGCATTCTGCTTCAAAGAGGCAGCACTGTTCATTTTAAAGAGGTGATTTGGTGTGTTAACCTGTTCCACAAGTAATGATAAGTTAGTTTTCAAATAGCCTAGCCTGTGGGATTATGCATTGCAGGTGAGTTCCACTTTTCAAGCTTTTGATTGTATTCTAGCCAAATGGAACATTCAGCTATTATTTCAAAAGATGTGATGCATTTTCCTTTTGAAACTTTCATTAGATTTTGTTATCTTCATATTTGATTTTCATTTTGCATTGTAACACGGAAATTTGGCATCCAGCAGTCATTTTCCGTGCACCAACTGGTTGATTGGCTGAGAAATCCTTCCATTCCAATGGCCCTTGAATATCTGTGTGAGAGCTAGCAATTTAATAAAGGAATAAGGAAAATAATAATGAGAAAAATAACCAAGGAAAATATTTGTGCTTCATGTGTAATGAACAGCCTTTACCTCACAGATTCTGCCACAAAGAGTAATTGCCAAATACCTATACCAGCAAGACTTTAGTAAGGCTGTTGACAATGTCCCACATGGAAGGCTGGCCCTGAAGGCACGATCACATGGGATCTAGGGTGAGAAAGCCAATCAGAAACAAAATTAGATTGGTGGTCACAGGCATTGGTGATGGCTCCCCTGTTGTTTGTCCGCTATATTAATAATGCAGATGGCATAATTGGTATGTTTGTGGATGACCCTAAAATCGATGGAAAAGGTTGCCTCAAGTAACAACAGGATTTAGATCAACTAGTAAAGTGGGCATTGGAATTACAGTTGGAATTTAACATGCCAATCAACTCCACCCTGATACTCCTACTATTTAGTGGTACATAGGGTAATTTACCAATTGATCTACCTTTTAAGACGTATGAGGAACCTGGAGCAGCCAGGTCAAGCTCACAGGGATCCTTTCAAATTCCACAAGGATGGCAATGGGGGTCAATATCCAATCCCCAGTTGCTGCCACTGAAAGGTAGCAGCACTACAGCTGCACCATTTTGCTGCTCTCCTTACCAAGGTGTGCATACTTGCTATAAGAAGAACAAGAGGAGATGGGGCTCAGTTGTCCAACCATAAATTACAGGGCTTCCAAGGTAAACATGGGGACGATGTTTCCATTGGCCGAGGAGTCCAGAACCAGGGAACACATCCTCAAACTGAGATCAAGCTACTTATGATCAAATTAAGGAGAAATGTTTTCACTCAAAGGATGGTGAATCTTTGGAATTCTTTGTAGAGTAATGCTGTCAGTCATTAATGCTTTTAAAACAGGAATTGATAGATCTTTGGACACTAGAAGAATGAAGATATAGAGCAGGCAAATGGTATTAAGGTGGATAAGCCACAAGCAGTGGAGAAAGTTAAAAGGGCAAATGACTACTCCCATTTTTCATGTTTATAACTTACAACCAATACCCCAGCTTACTCCATCGATACTGCCTCTAAACCACATTAAGTATTAGATTAAGTTGGTGTTTCTTAAGAAATATTTAGCATCCAACCTGATATAGCGTTAAATCTTATAGCCTTGTTCAAAACAAGAACCAGAGCCGAATTCTTAAAGGTAATGAGAACATTTACCTTGATATTCAGGTAGCACTTGATAAAATGAAGTATCAGGCAGCCCCTGTGTATCTGAAATCAATTGGTATTAGGCAAAAGTATTGTACGTATAAAAGACATGCTTCACACACATGAAGATGGTTCTTGTTGTTTAATCAGATCGACATGGATGACAGGTTGTCATGAAAAGAGAATGAATTGGCTATGCATCTTTTTCTTCGAATTTGGAAACATTCAAAATTCTTGAGAGGATTTGTCATGGTTGATATAAGATATAGGAGTAGAATTAGGCCATTTGGCCCATCAATTCTGCTTTGTAACTCAATAATGGTTGAATTATTTTCCCATCGAACTCCATTCTCCTGTCTACATCCCATAACTTTTTGACGCCTTTACTAATCAAGACCTGATCAATCACTGCTTTAAATATACCCAACGGCTTAGCCTCCACGGCTGTTTGTGGCAATGAATTCAACAGATTTACCATCCTCTAGTTAAAGTAAATTGTCCATTTTGGTTTTATTAAGTACTCCTTTTGACAGTACAATTCCATTTTCTTAGATAAGTGCTTTGTTTATGTTCTGTAAAACTATTATTATAAATTCAATTCAGTCATGCCATTTCTTTGAAAGTGAGAATTTAATAAGAATTAGTTTCTCTGGAGTTAACAACTGCATTTTTAATACAATTTGCATGCATCAGCTGCAGGGAGTCAGCGAGGCTTATTATTGAGCCTGTCTCCCCTCTTCTTGGAATCAACAGGTCAGAAACTTTAAGATCATTTAGGATTAAGTTGAGGAGAAATTGCTTTCTAAAAGGGTGGTGAATTATTGGAATTTTCTAGCCAAAATGCTATGAAAGTTCAGTTATCAAAGCAGTATTTGTTATAGTTTCGTAACCAAGGTTTTATAGTGGTTCCTGCAAATTGAGTCATGAAAGTCACACCGATTTTTTTTCAAAAAGAGCACTACTGATCAACCATCTTAACATCAGAGGGGGTGGCAGGAGAGATGGATAGGTCAAAATGTGTATCCGTGTTAGGATGAGATTAGGGTTACCGTGGAAATAAATTGTAGAGGCCAACCCAGGTTACCATTATCTTCAATTCTTCTAATTTTCAATAGTGTAGATGACCTTTCAGAAACCAGTTCAAGCAACCACAGTGTTACTTAATCCTTCTGCACCTCTTTTACAGAAATGTATTGTTCTTGTACTTTACTGTTACCTGCACAATTCTCTGCCGCTTTATTTTGCATCCTGTTATTTCACCTTGATCCACCTCAATGCACTGTACAGTATAACGATTTGATCTATATGAATGAACAGTGCGTAAAACAAGCTTTCCACTATGTCTCGGTACATGTGTCAATAAACCAATTCACTTGTCTGTACAGCAGACGCTTTACAAGTTCTTCAATTATCTATAATCCAAACAAAGTGCAAATATGAAATAGGACTTCTCCATACAGCGAAATTAAGGCGATTCATCTCTTCGCGCAGACCAGAAGTCCGCGAGCGCCAGCGTGTGACGTCGGGCTCGCGGTGGGTTCTGGGGAATGTAGTTTTCCTGGGGGAAGAAGCGGCGGACGGTTGCGCTACTGGCCGGAGAGGGGGCGGCCCATTGACTGGCCGCGCGCCGACGCCTCTCGTGGGGCCGACGGGAGGGCCGCGTGCCGCCGGCTGGGGGCGGATTGCCCGGCGGCTGGAAGCCAAGGCGGGCGGGGGGACTGCACGGGATTCTCCCGGCAGCCGCCGCGAGGCCCTCCTTCCCGACTGCGGTGATGTGGCGCTGCCAGGAAGTCAGGGACAGAGTTCAAAACATAGAGAAGCTTCTCTAGTGTCATCGTCAGAGGAGCGGACAAAATGAGACGTGCAGGTTTGGGTAAGACAAGGGGTTTTTAAAAGAGGGAAATCACTGAGAAATCATTTATTTGAGGGTATGCAATCTCCATCAGATGCAAGTCCCAAGCTGGTTGAAAGCAGCTATCATAGTATGTAGTCTATCATGGAACAGTTAATTCGCTGGCCAGACTTCATTGGGTGATTTAGGGAAAGAAGCAACTGAATTTTATTAACTTCAAGAGATAGGAGGAAGTGCGACTAACTGATTGCAGAAGTTCCCAGATTGCAGAAACTCTCTCAGAGAATATTTGGCTGTTGATGGTCAAAGAACTGCATGAGAAGTTTATAATTTGCATAATTGTATCAAGTATTTGATTTCAGTTATATCATTCTTCCCTCGCACCTTATCACTGAAACCTTTAGCAGTTCAATATCATGAAGCACCTCTGTGCTCCTCTAATTATTATCCTATAATCATTTCACTGTCGATGGGCATGCCTTTGAGTCATGTTAGGCTCTATAAATTCCTCACTAAATATTTGCCTGTTCGTTCTTTTCCCTTACCTCATTATTGATTTAAATTACAGGATTTGATGCAGATTCTAAGCCCAATGTCACCTATCCCTTTTGCCTCTATAGATTCTACCAGACTCACTGACTTTCTCCAGCAGTTGTTTTTTTATATGAAATCTGCACCAATCTAAGATTTTAAACTGAATAAAAATTCTGAAAGTACTGGTCAAAAGAAGTATTGGAAAGCTAGAATTCAGAAAGCTAAGTTCATTGTTACATGTAATAGAAAGTTGATATCAGTCTAGAAATGCGAACCTTGAATTAATAACATCACTTAAATCATATTTCAAAACTACACTTCCAGATCATGCCTTGCAAGTTCCTGAAAGTAACTGGAGAATTTGAAAAATTAAATTAATTTAGTAAAATTCTTTAATGAGTGGATGGTAGGTAGTACAGACAAAATTGCATTAGATAAGGTTTGTTTCTTCAGTGAACAGTTAAATATATCCTATGACATTTCAGCTGCTATGATACTTACAGGACTTCACTAATGATGAAGGACACATGTAAGATGTTCTTATTTTGAGTGCCATTTATTATTGCACAAATATTGATATTTCATCTCTGCACAATTTTTTTTTCACTTCTAGGGGAAGGATACACTGGAAGTGGTTACAGTGTTCATGAAGAAGAAAATGATAAATTAACTGAGGGCCTACGAGAAAAAGTGTCTGCTTTAAAATCAGTGAGTTCAAATACTTGTTAGCAGTTAGTGTGTCAGAGCAAGAGTAACAGGTTTGGATCATGTATTTAAGAATGTTCATTATATCTTTCCTTGTCATTTTATTTGTTGCTGATTCCATCATCTGAGTACAGTGTTAATGTGTAATTGGTTAATTTAAATCACATGAAAGCACTGATACGGTTGTATTTTATTTACTTAATTAAAACTTCCACATGGATGTTTTTTGAGAATAACATTTTTTAATAGAATTTATTTCAAGTTGACTTAATTGTGAAAAGAGTGGAGTTCTGTTATTTCTAAATCACATTTCCTTTACATAACAGATTAGTTTCATCAAACTTGAATAATTAATGTTTCAACCAATAGTTAACAATAAATAGCAGTGTGACTTTTGAGAACCTTGTCTAGAAAGGAATTGAGGTAAAATTTTCTCTAGCATTTACAGTATCAGTTTGAGTACAAGGCATTAAAAGTTTTTGCAATCGAAAGTGAACAGCGAAGTCTTGTTCTTTTGGCGTTAACTTCTTTAACCTGCCCACTAGTGTGACTTTCCTTTTCTCTATTTTCTATGTGGGAAATAAAATTTGTCCGAAGTCTGGCAGTTTGTAGAGCCTTCTGTTGTAGTTCTAATGTAATTAGTTGCAATGATCATAAGACATAGGAGCAAAGTTAGGCTATTTGGCCCATCGATTCAGCTCAGCCATTCGATAATGGTTGATTTATTTTCCTTCTCAATTTCATAATCCTGCCTTCTCCCCGTAACCTTTAAATTCCTCAATAATCAAGAACCTATCGAACTGCACTTTAAGTATACCCAATGATTTGGCATCCACAGCTGTCTTGAGGCAACAAATTCCACAGATTCACCACACTCTGGATAGTGAAATTCGTACTCATCTTAGGATTAGTTTTATTATAATTGACATGTCATGAAATTTGTTTGACAGCAGCAGTACAGTGCAATACATAAAGTATACAATAAATTACAGTTGTATATGAAATAAATACATATGATTATGGCAGTATAATATATACATTTACATCTATAGTAGTGCAAAAAGAGAGCAAAAAAAACAATCTGATGGCAGAGGGGAAGAGGCTGTTCCTAAAATGTACAGTATGTGTTTTCTAAAGAGCTATGCCTCTAGACTCCCATGATTGAAACTTACTCGCCACACCCACTGAATCTAAGCTTTTCAATATTTGGTAGGATTCAGTGAGATTCCCTGCCCCCCCCCCCCCATACTAAACTTCAGCAAGTTCAGGTTCAGAGCCGTCAAAACTCCCTATATGTTAAACCTTTTATTTCTAGGATCATTCTCATGAGCTTCTTCTGGACTATCTCAAATGCCAGCATACCTTCCTTAGATATGGGGTCCAAACCTACTCACAATATTCCAAGTGTGGTCTACCAATGCCTTAGAAATTCTCATCATTACATCCTTTCTTTTATATTCTTGTCCTCTTGAAATGAATGCTCACATTGCATTTGCCTAACTTACTACCGACTCAACCTGGAAGTTAACCTTTCAGTAATCCTGCACTAGAACTCCCAGAACCCTTAGCACCTTTGATTTCTGAATTCTCTCCCCATTTCTCTCCCCTTTATTCCTTCTACCAACATGTATGACCATGTACAGTGCCTATAAAAAGTATTCACCCCACTCCCCCACCTTAGAATTTTTTAAAATTTTACAACATTGAATCACAGTAGATTTAATTTGGCTTGTTTTGACACTGATCAACTGAAACACTCTTTCGTGTCAAAGTAAAAGCAGTTCTCTAGAAAGTGATCTAAATTATTTGCAAATATGCAACACAAAATAATTGATTGCATAAGTATTCATCCCCTTTAATATGTCAGATCAAATCATCACTGGTGCAGCCATTTGGTCTTAGAAGTCACATAATTAGTTAAATGGAGATTGCCATGTGCAGTCAATGTGTTTCAATTGATTATAGTAAAAATACGTCTTTTTCTGGAAGATCCAACTGCTTGTGAGTCAGTATCCTTGCAGAAGCTACACCATGAAGACAGAAGAACATTCCAAGCAACTCTATGAAAAGCACAAGCCAGGAGATGGAAACAAGAACATTTCCAAGTCACTGAATATCCCTTGGAGTACAGTTAAGTCAACCGTCAAGTTGTAACTGTGCCTAGAGCAGACCATCCTCAGAGACTGCGTGCCCTTGCAAGAAGGGGACTATTGAGGGAGACCACCAAGAGAGCTCTGCAGGAGTTGCAAACTTCAGTGGCTGAGATGGAAGAGACTGCACATACAACAGCTGTTGCCCAGGTGCTTCGCCAGTCGCAGCTTTATAGGAGAGTGGCAAAGAGAAAGCCACTGTTGGAAGAAAAAACTCACATGAAATCTCAGCCAGAGATTTGTTTTTCAGCTTGTCAATGATCCCAAGCATAAAGCCAAAGCTACCAAGGAAAGGCTTAAAAACAACGAAGTTAATGTCATGGAGTGGCCAAGTCAGAGTCCAGAGACTCTGAAGTCAGCTGGAAGAAGGTTCTATGATCTGATGAAACCAAAATTGAGCTTTCTGGCTCCCAGACTAAGCACTATGTTTGGCATAAGCCAAACTCCGCACATCATGGTGTGAAGCATTGTACTGTGGGGATACTTCACTGTAGCAGGCTCTGGAAGGCTTGTGAAGGCAGAGGGTAAAATTAATGCAGCAAAATACAGGGAAAACCTGATGCAGTCTGCAAGAGAACTGCAACTTGGGAGAAGATTTGTTTTCCAGCAAGATAATGACCCCAAGCATAAAGCCAAGGCTACACAGGAATGGCTTCAAAACAACAAAGTTAATGTCCTGAGTGACTGTCAGAGTCCAAACCTCAATCTAATTGAGAATTTGTGGCTGAACTTGAAAAGGTCAATCTGACAGACCTTGAGCAGTTTTGTAAAGAAAAATGGGGGAAAATTGCAGTGTCCAGATGTGCAAAGCTGATAGAGACATATCCAGAGACTCAGAGTTGTAATTGCTGCCAAAGGTGCATCTACTAAATATTGACTTGAAGAGGTGAATACTTGTGCAATCAATTATTTTGTGTTTTATATTTGCAATTAGTTTAGTTCACATTGTAGAGATTGTTTTCACTTTGACACGAAAGAGTTTTTATCCTCTTGATTGTGTTTTAAAAAAGCCAAATTAAATCCACAGTAATTCAATGTTGTAGAACAATAAAACATGAAAACTTCCAAGGGGAAGGAAAAATACTTTTTATAGGCACTGTACTTCCCCACACTGTATCCCATCTGCCTCTTCTTTGCCCAACTCCGAGTCTGCCTAAGTCCTTCTGCAGACTTCCTGCTTTTTCAACACTACCTGCCCCTCCATGTAGCTTTTCTCATCCATAAACTTGGCCACAAAGCCATCAAGTTCATCATGCCATCATTAACATAATATGAAAAGTAATGAACCCAACACCTACCCCTGTGGAGCCTCATGTGCAGAATCTTTTGAAAGGCCTTCTGAAAATCCATGTGAACAACATCCTTTCTTTCTTTTTCAATCTTTTTATTGAATTTCATATATAAAGGAAACATAACATAATAGTGAATAGGTTATAAGTGCAATAGACTTGAGATTACATTAATAATAAGATAACAATATCCTATTAAATATCAACAACAAAAAAATAGTATAATCAATCAAGTCTATAATAATTATATATGAAAAAAATAAAAATAATCATCAAAAGAAGAAAAAAAAATTTTAAAATACAAGAAAAAATATATAGAAAAAAAACCACTAAACTAAACTAACATGGGCAATAATAACAGTTTATATGTATATAATAGTGTCAAGAACTCCGGAACTCCATACCTGAACAAGAATAAGCAGAGAGAAGGTCTGGAAGAGGCCAGATTAATTCATATGAAAATGTCGAATGAACGTTCCCCAAGTTTCTTCAAATTTAATTGATGAGTCAAAAATAGTGCTTCTAATTTTTTCCAAGCTCAGATAAGAAATAGTTTGAGAGAACCACTGGAACGTGGTAGGAGGATTTACTTCTTTCCAATTTTGTAATATAGACCTTCTGTGGCCATTAATGTTACAAAAGTAATCATTCGTCTAATTGAAGGGGAAAACTGATTACCATCCTCATTTGGTATACCAAAAATTGCAGTAATAAAATGAGGTTGTAAATCGATATTCCAAATTGAGGAAATGGTAGCAAATATGTCCTTCCAATAGTTATGTAAAGCGGGATATGACCAAAACATATGGGTCAATGAAGCCACATCTAAATGACATCTGTCACATTGAGGGTTAATATGAGAATAGAATCGAGCAAGCTTATCTTTAGATATAAGAGCTCTATGTACAATTTTAAATTGTATTAAAGCATGTTTAGTACATACAGAAGAAGAATTAACCATTTGTAAAATTTTTTCCCATTTTTCTGTTGATATATTATATTGAAGTTCTTTTTCCCATTCTTGTTTAATTCTACCTGATATTTCTGGTTGTATCTTCATAATCGTAAAGCCACTAATCCCTTCTGACAAGGATTTAAGGTAAAAATCAAATCTGAGAAATCCATTGAAGTTGAATTGGGGAAAGATGGTAGAACTTTATGTAGAAAATTTCTGATTTGTAAATATCTAAAAAAATTAGTTTTAGGTAACTTAAATTTGTTGGAACAACATCCATTGACTGTCCTTTGTTTTTCTTGCCCTTTATTTCCTCAAAGAATTCCCACAGACTTGTCAGGCATGATTTCTCCTTTAGGAAGCCATCCTGACTTCAGTGTATTTGATCATGTCCCTCCAGATATTCTTAATAGTGGGCTGACACTTGCCGATCATTGAAGTCAGTTTAACTGGTCTATAATTTTCTGTCTTTTGCCTCCTTCCCTCCCTTAAAGAATGGAGTGACAATTGCAATTTTCTACTCCTCAGGAAGCATTTCAGCTTCAAGTAATTCTTAAAAGATCATAACTAATGCCTCCACAATCTCTTCAGCTACCTCATTTCAGAACCCTGGGGCATAGTCCATCTGGTCCAGGTGATTTATCTACCTCCAGACCTTCCATGATTGCCAAGCACTTTTTCTTTACTAATAGTGACTGTATGCCCCCTGAAACCTCTCAAATTTCTGATATGCTGGTGGAGTCTTCCATGTTGAAGACTGATGCAAAATACTTATTCAATTTGACCACCATTTCTTTGTTCCCCAATCATTACCTCTCCAATATTAGTTCCCAGCATTCCAATGTCCACTCTTGCCTCTCTTTTACTCTTTAACAACTTTTGCTATCCTCTTTAATATTATTGGCTAGCTAGCTTGCATTAACGTTTTATCGTTTCTCAACTTATTGTTATTTTAGTTGCTTTTGATTGCTTTTAAAAGCTTCCCATTAATTGCTATCATTGTATGCTGTCTCTGTTGTTTTTATTCAGTCTTTGACTTCCCTTTAGAATGCTGCTTTTTTGGATGAATTGATCTTTTGTCTTCCAAATTACTCCCAGAAACTCCAGTCGTTAATGCTGTACTGTATATCCTGCTATTGTCTTCTTCCAATCAATTTTGGTCAGCTTCTCTCTCATGCTGTTGTAATTTCCTTTACTCAATAGTAGTGCTGATGCAATTGGTTTTAGCTTCTCTCTCTCAAACTACAGGGTGAATTCTTTAATATTATGATCACTGCCTCCAAGGGTTCCTTTTCCTTAAGCTCTCTAATTAAATCCTGTTCACTACACAACACCCAGTCCAGAATTGCCTTTTCCCTCATGGACTTAATCTCAAGCTGCTTTAAAAGGCCATCTCGTAGGGATTCTACAGATTCCATTTTTTTGGGATTCAGCACCAACCTGACTTTTCTAATCTTCCCATGACTATTGTAATATTGAAATTCCCCCATGACTATTGTGACATTGCCCTTTTTTGTACATACCTTTTCTATGTCCCATTGTAAATTGTACCCTATATCCTGGCTACTGTTCAGAGACCCTTATATAACTCCCATCAAGGCCTTTTTACCCTTGCATTTTCTTAACTCTACCCACGATTCTACATCTTCTGCACCTTTGTCACTTCTTTCTAAAGATTTGATTTCATTTTTTACCAACAGAGCCACCCAACCCCTCTGCCGACCTGCTTGTCCTTTCGATAAGACGTGTATCCTTGAATATTAAGCTCTCACCTGTAATCTTTCAGCCACAACTCTGTTATGGCCAAATGTCATACCTGCCAATTTCTAACAGTGCTTCATGATCATCTACCTTATTTTCTATGATGCATGCATACAAATATTGCACTTGCAGTCCTGTATTCAGCGCGTTTCATTTCAATGTTGTCTCCAGGCTTTCTGAAGATTAATTCTTATCCCTTTTTGAACTTGTCTTATTTTTTATTCTGGAGTCTTCAGTAACTTCTCTTGCACTCTCCTTCCCTCTTATATTATCCATACTTTTCCAGGATATTGAACCTAGTCCCTACTCTTTAGATTAAAGACCATCAGGGTCTGTTTCAAATTGCATATTCCTAGTTATGCAATTTGCCAAGACCCTGGTCCCAGTTCAGGTGGAGCCTGCCACAGCGGAGCAGCTCCCTCTTTCTCTGATTTTGACAGCAATGTCTGACAAATTCAAACCTGTTTCTTCTACACCAATCTTTCGCCATACATTTAACTGTCTGATCTCATTAATCCTGTGCCAGTCTGCATGTGGCTCAGGTAACAATCCAGAGATTATATTTTTGGTTCTGCGTTTTAATATAGTCCCTAATTGCTCGAATTCCTTCAGTGGCACTTAATAACTCGTTCTTCCTACAGTAAATACCCACATGGACCACGACAACTAGATCTTCCCCTTCCCACTCCAAATTCCTTTGCAGCTGTCCTGAACCCAGGCACCAGGCAAACACACGGCCTTCCTGACTCTCAATCCTTGCGACAGAGTTGTCTGCGGTCCCCACTCATACCCTCATGGGGAGCAACAATCTCACCTCTATGGGGCAAGCTCCAGCACTATCTCTTGGATCCCCCTACCTGCATCATTCACAGTTACTCCGTTTTGTAGCTGGCCACAGACTAGTAGTTAATCTAATGGATGTGACTGCCTCTTGAAGCACAGTGTATGGGTAACTCTCTCCCTCACTGATGAATCACAGCGTTTGAAGCTCAGATTCCAGGTCATCAACTTTGAGCCAAAGCCTCAGATCTCATATTGTTATATTGTTTACTTTTAAATCACATCACAAATGCACTCCTATAACTATGCATAGCAGCTTGATTTAACTATTTGAAGTAAGGGATTTAATTCAAATAACTGAACAATTCCATTAATGTTTACCATCCTTTGCTGCAACTCTGTGGATCCCCATTTCCTAGCTTTTGGATATAGAGAAAGAAAAAAAGTTAAAATACAGAAAATAAACAAAACATCCTAATTAGATGGTGTAGGAAATACAGTGATTGTCTTCACAAGTGAACAGAGTTTAATATATTATGTAATCATCAGTCCCAGCAGCAAATTCTTCGTCTTTCCACTGTCATTGACCAAGAGTACCAACTTTGAGAGAAGACACCAATCATCGAGCACCTATCTACACTAATGCCATTTTATTTTCCCCCGATCTCCATCACCTTGCCCCAGATTTTTCTGTTCGCCTACACACAAAGAGCAATTTCCATTGGCCAGTTCCTCCAACCACCTGTGCTGCTTCGGATGTGAGAGAAAACCCAGAGGAGGTCCACAAGATCACAAGTACACAGTAAACACCAGAGGTCAGGATTGAACCTGGTTCACTGCTGTTATGATACTGGAGCTGTACTGGCTAAACCATAATGCTGTGAAAATCTCAACTTAAATATTATTTTGCTGTTAAATAGACACCAGGAACATGTCATTGAATGAAAATGGCTTCTTCATAATTTTCATCATTCTTCTTGTCTTTTTAAAATTTAAAACATGATATCTGAGTACAAATAAACACAGTGTTTTGGTATACCTTCCTCTCTTGACAGCTTTCCATTGATATTGGAACTGAAGTGAAGTACCACAATAAACTGCTGGATGATATGGTATGTATTGAATACATTCTCATTCAGCTATCACGAAAAGTATATTGTCTCTACTGTATACAGTAATTTTTTAGTTTGTATTTGGGTAGATAGGCAGCAATCCAGAAATTACAATATTCCTATTTCACACACATCTGCTCTCACCCCATCCTCCCGCCACCCCACTAGGGATAGGCTTCCCCTTGTCCTCACCTACCACCACACCAGCCTCCAGGTCCAACATATAATTCTCCATAACTTCTGCCACCTCCAACGGGATCCCACCACCAAGCACATCTTTCACTCCCCCCCACCCTTTCTGCTTTCTGCAGGGATTGCTCCCTAGGCGACTCCCTTGTCCACTTGTCCCCCCCATCCCTTCCCACCGATCTCCCTCCTGGCACTTACCCTTGTAAGCGGAACAAGTGCTACACCTGCCCTTACACTTCCTCCCTCACCACCATTCAGGGCCCCAAATAGTCCTTCCAGGTAAAGTGACACTTCACCTGTGAGTCGGCTGGTGTGGTATACTGCATCCGGTGCTCCTGGTGTGGCCTTTTATATATAGGTGAGACCCGAAGCAGACTGGGAGACCGTTTCGCTGAACACCTACGCTCTGTCCACCAGAGAAAGCAGGATCTCCCAGTCGCCACACATCTTAATTCCACGTCCCATTCCCATTCTGATATGTCTATCTATGGTCTCCTCTACTGTCAAGATGAAGCCACACTCAGGTTGGAGGAAGAACACCTTATATTCTGTCTGCGTAGCCTCCAACCTGATAGCATGAACATTAATTTCTCTAACTTCCGTTAATGCCCCCCCTCCCCTTCTTACCCCAATCCCTTATTTATTTATTTCTCTCCCTCTCCCTCTCCTTTTTTCTTTTCTTTCTCTCTTTTCTCTCTCTGTCCCTCTCACAATCACTGCTTGCCTGCTCTCCATCTCCCTCTGGTGCTTCCCTCCCCCTTTCTTTCTCCCTAGGCCTCCCATCCCATGATCCTTTCCCTTCTCAGTGTGTATCCCTTTTGCCAATCCACTTTCCTGCTTTTAGCTTCATCTCTCCCCCTCCTGTCTTCTCCTGTCATTTTGGATCTCCCCCTCCCCCTCCCGCTTTCAAATCTCTTGCTGTATTCTTCCAGTTAGTAGTGACAAAGGGTTTCGGCCTGAAACCTCGACTGTATCTCTTCCTATAGATGCTGCCTGGCCTGCTGTGTTCCACCAGCATATTGTGTGTGCCACTATCCTTGGGCTTCTGCTTTTCAGCTTCCTACAGAGCTTTCTATATTCTCACTTCAGGACCTCTTCCTTTTTCCTACCTATGTTTTTGGTTCCAATATGTACCATAACTTCTGGCTGTGGACATGATCTGGGATGTCCCTGACCCTGACACCTGGGAGGCAACATGACATCTAGGGAGTTTCTTTCAGATCTGCAAAATCTCCTGCCTGTTCCCCTATCACCATTGTTTTCCTCTTCTCCCCCTGTCCCTTCTGAGTCGTAGTGACAGAAGACCTTGTTGCTGCGGCTTTCCTCTTTTAGGTCATCGCCCAACAGCATGCGAAGTAGTATTCTGTTATCGATGGAAACAGCCTGGGGCAGGGGTCGGCAACGTTTACCGCTGAAAGAGCCAATATGGACCCATTTCCCACAGAAAAGAAAACACTGGGAGCCACAAAACCCGTTTGACATTTAAAATGAAATAACACTGCATACAACGGTTTTTTTTTTGCCTTTATGCTATGTATAAACAAACTATAATGTGTTGCATTTATGAAATTGATGAACTCCTGCAGAGAAAACGAAATTACATTTCTGCATGCAACAAAAACATTTTGAACTCCGAAAAAAAGACGTTGGGTTGAAGGTTACTCCATAGTTAGCCTACCTTGGATTGAAGAATTAAAAGAAAGCGCGCACTGGTGGGTGTCAGGCATTGGCAGTGGTGATGTATATTAATAGCGATAAAAAAACACGTTGTAGCGGTGTGCTACACGCAGCGCTAAAATAATGACACTGCAGTCAAAGGTAACTTTATTCGAACTAAACAGCCTTGCTTTAAAGCCTCCCTCAACCTGCCCCCGTGGGCGCGGATGCTCCAAAAGGCACGTACTCACAAACCCCCGTAGGCTATCTCCCTTAGCCGGAACGGTGGCTAATTGTGAGCCGGTTCAGATGTGCCAGGAAATGGGGTCTCCACAACGTTTTATTTAGATTGTACAAGATCACCATAATCTTCAAATTTCGAATTACATTTCAAAAACTAACAAACCACGGGGAGCCGCAGCACAGACATGAAAGAGTCGCATGCGGCTCCGGAGCCGCGGGTTGCCGACCCCTGGCCTGGGGGTACTCTGTCTATTCCTTTTCTCTCTTCGACAGTTACCAAGCTTATGCATCTTAGATTCGACTATCTCCCTGTAGCTCCTATCTGTCACCTCATTCTCCTGAAGTCATCCAGTTCCAGCTTCTGTTGCTTACCATGTAAGGTGCTGCATCCAGATGCACTTCCCACACATATAATGATCAGGGACAGTGGAGGACTCCCAGATCTCCCACATCTTGCATGAGGAGCCCATCACAGACCTGGGATCCTTTCTCACTCCTGTAATTAGGCATTAAAAAAGAAAGTGGAATTTGACAGAAACTTCAACCCAGTCTCTGCCTTTCTCACTGAAGACACTTGAACCCTAAGTTTATGAGTAGCATAACACAAAAGCTTCTTTACCTCATTAAGGGATTGGACCAGAAAAAGTTTTTTTTCTACATATTTCTTTATATTTATCAAGGATTACCACTACATAATTATCCTGACATTATAGTCATTACAAAGACTGTGCAGGTGAAAATTCAACATTCTCTTTACTCATAAAGTCATGTAAATCCAATTGCAAGTGTGCAACTAGGAAGTGGAAAATAAAAGTATAGCAAGGCCCTTTGCTGCTTCAGTATTAGTGCATGTAAAGCCGATAACTGAATAATGAAGAAATACAGAAGTAGAATGAATTTTATTGGTATAAATGAAAGCAGATATAAATAAGCTCTCCTCGGACTTCCAGTGGGTCGATTTTACTGATGTTTCAGTGACAAGTTCTGCCATCTTCATCAGGATGATGTCAAGGAATGTCTAGTCTGGTAGTATATCTACCCCTGTTGTCTGTCCCTCCCTATTGGTTAGTCCTCATCCAATAAGGTTTCTGGTGTCCCATGTTGCTTACAATTGAATTCCAGTTCTTACTTAGAGTGAGACCTTGGTCTTTGTTCAAGTACTTTTCCTCTAGTTTTATTTCAATGGCTTCCTTCACCAGGTGATCCCAAAAGTCTTTGGTGCAGCACAGTAGTTTTGTGCTGTTGAAGTCAGTCCTGTAGCCATTGTGAATGCAGTTGTTCTACTGCCAATTTCTCCGGGTAACCCAAATGGATACACCTCTTAGGCTCCTTGATGCAGGTTTCCACCGTGCGTCCTGTCTGGCTGTTACACACTGTGCATCCCGCCTGGCCAATATACACTGCTTCACATTCACGGGGAATCCCGCCATTCTGAATCCCAGGTCACCTTTGACCCATGTAAATTCTAATTTGAGTTTCCTTTTGGGATTGTGGATGGCATTAATCCAGATTCATTGGGATACTGGTGAACCTTCCAGAAACCATGGAAATATAGGTGGTAGTGATGGATTCTTCCTTGGTGTTAGGTTTCCTGGTTTTTCCATTGGCCCTTTTAAGAGCCTGATTAATTTCCTTTACCTTGTAGCCAGTCTATTGAACTGTTGTACATAATCATCTTATTTCTCTTGGAGACTCTCTGGGTCCGAAATAGTTTCTCCACGGTTAGTCAAAGTAGAAATAACCAATAGTTCCATAACCATCTGAACAGCGCACATCCAAACATTCAATTTATGATGGAGATGGAGAAGATTGTCTTCTGTTCCTGGGCATTCTAATATGGAAACCGGACGGTAGCCTCGGACCGGATGTCTATTGGAAACCCACTCACACGGACTTGGAACTCAACAATAACAGCCACCATCGCACCTCCCAGCATAGAGTCGTACCATCTACTTTGATTAACCATGTGAAAATTATTTCGGACCCAGGAAGTCTTCACGAAAAATAAGACTATTCCGTACAACATTCCGACAGAATGGCTACAAGCTGAAGGATCTCAATTGGGCCTTAAAAGGGCAGATGGAAAAACCAGGAAAGCTAACAACTATGAGGAAGCAAACAAGAGGAAATCTGCAGATGCTGGAAATTCAAGCAACACACACAAAATGCTGGTGGAAGAAGCACTGTCGATGTTTCGGGCCGAGACCCTTCCTATAGATGCTGCCTGGCCGGCTGCATTCCACAAGCATTTTGTGTGTAACTATGAGGAACCTGTTGCTACCGCCTGTCTTTCCTGTATTTCCACATTTTCTAGAAGGATCGCCAGGATCCTGAAGAAATACCAGATTAATACCATCCACAAATCCATACGGAACCTTAAATCTCAACTTCTGTGGGTCAAAGATGACCTGGGACTCAGAGCAGCTGGCGTTTACAGGATTCCCTGTGAATGCAGAGCAGTGTATATCAGCCAGAAGTGACACACAGCGGAAACCCACATCAAAGAGCACAGGAGGCTTATCTGTGAGTTACCCGGAGAAATTAGCAGTAGCAGAACATTGCATTTGCAATGGCCATAGGACTGACTTCTTTTGTGCCGCACCATTGGGTTTTAGATCATCTGGTGAAGGAAGCCATTGAAGTAAAACTAGAGACAAAGAATTTTAACAAAGACCAAGGTCTCTCTCTAAGTAACAACTAGAATTCGATTGTAAGCAACGTGGGACAGTGAAAACCTGATTGGCTAGTCTTCACCCAATCAGCAAGAATGGATAATGGGTTATATATACTACTGGACAAGACATGTCTCAGCATCATCCCTGATGAAGATGGCAGAGTCTGTCATTGAAACGTTGGTTAAAATCAACATCTGTACCCGGCTAGAAGCGCAAGAAGAGTTTATTCATCGGATATGCTGGGAAGGCACTTGGTCTGAAAGCATAAACATTTTGATAGGAATTTAATCAAAATTTTTGTACTAAAAATTATATCATACAATGATTTATAGGCTATTGGAACAAATGCAAACCATTAATTAATATAAAATACATCATGCTAAGGGACATTGTAGTGTTCAGGAATATATAATCGAGTGTGTGCATTGAATTTTGCATTTTCAACTGTGTATCCATACCCTTTTCACAGGATGCAGGATTTGAATCTACAGGTGGACTGTTGGGTGCCACGATGGGTAGACTCAAGCATCTGTCTCGTGGGAGCCAAACAAAAGTTTTATGCTACATGATGCTTTTTGCATTTTTTGTTTTCTTTGTACTTTATTGGATTATTAAACTGAGGTGAAATAAACTTGTATCTGGTTCTAACTTATTGCATATTGCTATACAGAATCTCTTTTGTAAGATAGTTGAGATGTGATTAATGTCGAAGGCTATTATTTAACATTACATTCTAGTTACAGACTGCAATTTCATGTACCCTTAATGTTTGCTTATCTTAACAGAACTTCCCATGTTTTTAAAATGAAAAATGTTAGTGGTAGTCATCCTCAGAGCCATTCCCAGAGGTCGTGGTGACCTTGTTTCCAGAATGTTTCTTTGGGTTCAAAATTAATTGATGAGTCCCTTATGAGATTGCATATTCTGTTAGGGTGGCTATTCTGGCAATTAAAATTAATTTTCCTATTTTTTCATGCACTGAGTGAAATACTAATTACAATTATTAAGGAATAAAATGGAAAACAAAAATCCTTTTTGAAATATGCACCATTGATAACTCAGTTCCGTGTGTAATTTCTACAGGTTGGATGTGAATATTTTATTGTGATTCAATATATATTGAACTACTTAATAGTGTAGCAAGGAGTGGACTGTTTCTCCGATGCTATATGTCCATTTTCAATCTTTTTATTGATTTTCCAATAAAGAATATACAAATCACAGAAGTTTAGCAAGCATAATAAAAAAGACATATAAACAGCAACAAAAAAACAAAGTATATATCATCAAAATCAGATAGGTAAAATGTTACGCTGTTATATATAAACAATATAGTCGAAAAAACTACAACTCCTCATTTTCACATAAGTGTTGCCAAGTTTATCTAGAAATTCGAGTAAGAAGGAAAATCAGGTGGTGCTCTGTTATTCTTTGACATTTCTGCACTTCATTTTATTGTTTTTCTTTAAATATTCTTAAATACTATTAAATTGCTCTGGTGTTTCATAACAGTTGATAAATTATTCAAACATTTCAGTAGACTTGTCTGTTCACCCATTTCATAAACTGAAAAGCAAGGTAGTTTCCAAACTGCTTTCAGACATATTCTAGAGACACTGCAGCACTAATGGTATTACCTGGCTGCATTTAGTCACAACCTAATCTTAATCAGAATTATTCTTTTGCCCTTGAGATAGCCATAAGTTGTACCTGGCCTTGTATAGTCCTAGATTACCAGACTTGAATGCCACAGATCTAGCCATCAGCAGACTATGAATCTGCTGGTTCATCCATGGATTTTGATTTTGGTATGTATGATCTGTTGTAGGCACACACTCATCCACACAGGTTTTAATGAATCCAGCAATAACTCGTGTACTCATTCAGACTCAAAAGATGAATCCCTGAATACTGTCCAGTCCACCAACTCAAAGCAGTCCTTTAAGTGCACTTCTGCCTCTCTTGTCTATACGTTCTTAGTCCCCTGTACTGGTGCTTCAGTCTTCAGTCTCTGCCTATACTCAGCATAGAGATACAGCCAGGTGGTTAGACTTTCCAAAGTGTGGGTGTGGGATGGTGCAGTAATGATAGAATAACAGTGGTCCAGTGTATTAGCTCCTCTAGTTCCACAAATGATATGTTGGTGATAATTATTTGGGCACTATAGGCTATCGCTTTGCCTCTACAAGAGCTGCCTGACTTGCTAAGTTCCTCCAACAGTTTGTTCACTTGCTTCAGATCCAGCATCTCCAGTCACCAACATTGTTTCTTGTACACCAACATTGTTTACACCTCCTTTGTAAGATATACTGCTTTATTCATTAAACTAGTTCCTGATTATTTGAAATTCTAAAATTGTGGAAATGTACTGGTGAAGTTGACAGGAAAAATCAGGTACATTTCTGGAGAGAGGTGTTTCACAGGCCACAGAAACTAGTTGATTATCCACTTGGACAAAGGATAATGCAGAGGAACTTAAAGAGGAGAATGAGTGAAATAAAACAAAAAAATATATTTTTCTTTATCCAAAGGTATTCCTTTTAAGGATTCTTCCATGATTCATACCTGTCACACTTAAAAGACTTAGTAATTTTATATTAAACTGCTCTACAGCCTTGAATTTTAACATTTTAAGCTGTTATCAGTTTCTGGAATTTTTTATTGATAGTTATGGCAATGAGGAAAAATAGCTGTGGAACAAGGAGTAGTTAAAAGAAGCGGCACAGTTAATATCCTATTTTGCTGATGTTTTGTCTTAAATGCAAAGTTAACATACTAATGGCTGCTTTAACTCAGATGCTACTTTGGCAATTTGTAAATAGCTGGATCATCATCTGAGATGACTACTTCAATTGTACAGTTTATATCTATGCTTTCTTATTGGATGCCTTATAATTTATTTTGCAACAGAAGTAAATGTTAGAAATAGGTTAAACTTCTTGGGATTCCATAAGTGCTAGGTAGATGCACCACCACCTCAGGCAGTATATTCCATGCACCCATCACTATCACTCTTGAGTTTAAAAAAAATCTCTGACTTCACTCCCATTCCCCCCAAAACAGGCCACCAATCACCTTAAAATTATGCCCATTCATTTTAGCTATTTCCACCCTGGGAAAAAGTCTCTGGCTGTCCAATCAATCAAAACTAATTATCATCTTGTATGGCTCTTATTAAATTATCTCTCATCCTGCAACGCTCCAAACAGAAAAGCCTTGCCTTGCTCAACCTATCCTTGTAAGACATACTCTCTAAACCAGGCAGCATCCTAGTAAATCTCCCCTGCACCATCTCTAAAGTTTCCACATCCTTCCTATAATGATGCAGCCAAACTTGAGCACAATGTTCCAAATATGATCTAACCAGGGTTTTACAGAGCTGCACAACATTGCCTTGTGCTGTTGAATACAAACACCTGAATATTGAAGTCCAACAGATGGCAAAACATCTTAAAATGAACTGTGGCTGGTTAGGGAGCTTAAGCTAAAGGAATCCTTAAGAAGCGATGATCACAATATTTCAACTTAAAATTTGATAGGGAGAAAGTAAAGTTTGATGTAGCAGTATTTCAGTGGAGTAAAGGAAATTACAGTGGTATGAGAGACAAAGATGCAGGATAGATGTATTCCAAAAATAAATACTCAAGTGGCAAAATAGTACAACTGGCTGACAAGGGAAGTCAAAGCTAATGAAAAAGCAAAAGAGAGGGAAGCTTTTAAAAATTTACAGAAAGCAACCGAAAGAATCATTAGGAGGGAAAAGATGAAATCTGAAAGCAAGTTAGCAAGCGACATCAAGGCGGAAAGAAAAAGCTTTTGCAAGTATATAAAAATAAAAAGAGAGATGAAAGTGGATATAGGACCACTAGAAAATGAGGCTGGAGAAAAAATAACAGGGGACAAGGAGATGGCTGATGAACTGAATAAGTATTTTGTGTCAGTCTCCACTGTGGAAGATACTAGTAGTGTGCCAGGTGTGAGGGGAGAGAAGTGGGTGTAGTTACTATTACAAGGGAGAAGGTGCTCAAAAAGCTGAAAAACCTAAAGGTGCATAAGTCAGCTGACCAGTTGAACTGCACCCGAGGGTTCCCAAAGAGGAAGCGGTAGAGATTGGGGAGGCATTAGTAATGATTTTTCAAGTATCATTAGACTCCGGCATGGTTCCAAAGGCCTGGAAAATTGCAAATGTCACTTGATTTAAGAAAGGAGGGAGGCATCAGAAAGGAAATTATAGACTAGTTAGTCTGACCTCAGCAGTTGGAAAGATGTTGGAGACAATTGTTAAGGATGAGGTTATGGACTACTTGGTGTCACAGGACAACATAGGACAGCATCAGCACGGAATTCTTAACAGAATTCATAATTCTGTTGGAATTCTTTGAAGAGATTACAAGTAGGATAGATAAAGGGGATGCAGTGGATGTTTATTTGGATTTTCAGAAGATCTTTGACAAGGTGCCACACATGTGACTGTTTACTAAGTTAAGAGTCGACGGTATTACAGTAAAGTTATCAGCATGGTTAGAGCACTGGCTGACTGGTAGGTAGCAGCAAGTGGGAATAAAAGGATCCCTTTCTGGTTGGCTGCCAGTGACTACTGGTGTTTTGCAAGGGTTGCTGTTGGACACCTTTTTATGCTGTATATCAATGATTTAGATGATAGAATAGATGGCTTTGTTGCCAGATTTATAGATAATATGAAGATTGGTGGAGGGACAGGTAATGTTGAAACAGGAAGGCTGCAGAAGAACTTAGACAGATTAGGAGAATGGGCAAGAAAGAGGCAAATGAAATACAATGCTGCAAAATGCATGGTCATGCACTTTGGTAGAAGAAATAAATGAGCAGACTTTTTTCTAAATGAGAAGAAAATCCAAAAGTCTGAGATGCAAAGTGAGTTGGGAGTCCTTTGGCAGAATACCCTAAGGGTTAACTTGCAGGTTGAGTTTGTGGTGAAGGAGGCAAATGCAATGTTAGCATTTATTTTGAGAGGTCTAGAATATAAGAGCAGGATGTGATGCGGAGGCTTTATAAGGCAATGGTGCGGCCTCACCTTGAGTATTGGGAACAGTTTTGGGCTTCTCATCTAAGAAGAGATATGCTGGCATTGGACAGGGTTCAGAGAAGGTTCACAAGGATGATTCTGGGAATGAAAGAGAATATGAGGAACATTTGATGGCTCTGGGCCTGTACTCTCTGGAATTTGGAAGGATAAGGGGGATCTCATTGAACTCTTTTGAATGTTGAAAGGCCTAGACAGAGCAGATGTGAAAAGATATTTCCCTTGGTGGGGGAGTTTAGAACAAGAGGGCGCAGCCTCGGGATAGAGGAGAGTCCATTTAAAACAGAGATGCGGAGAAATTTCTGTAGCCAGAGGGTAGTGAATTTGTGCAATTTGTTGCCACCGACAGCTGTGGAGGCCAGGTCATTGGGTGTATTTAAGGTGGAGATTGATAAGTTATTGATTGGCTATGGCATCAAAGGTTATGGGGAGAAGGCTGGGAGTGGGGAAAAAAGGGATCAGCCATGATTGGATGGCAGAGCAGACTTGATGGGCCAAATAGCCTAATTCTGCTCCTGTCTTATGGTCTTAACCACTCTACTTAAGGGATTGATGGATGTGAACCACAAGCTCCCTCTATTCCTCCACACAGATGAAAATCATGCCATTAAACTTGATTCTGCCTTCAAATTCAACATTCCAGTTCACACTTTTCTGGGTTGAACTCCATCTCCAACTTCCTAGCCCTTCTATTCATTTTGTCAACTCTTACACTAACCTTTTACAGTACGTATTCACAACTCAATCAACCTCATGTCATCTGCGGACTTAGTAAGACACCCACCCACTTCCTCATCATAAATTCATAAAGGGTAGAGGCCCCAGAAAGCTCCCTGCACAACACCACTGGTCACTGATATCCAGGTGGAATGTGTTCCATTAACTACCAACTGCTGCAACTTGTGGGTAAGCCAATTCTGAATCCATATTGCCAAGTTTGTCTGCATTCAGTGGCTTCTGACTTTCTGAATGAACCTATCATGGGAAACCTTATTAACTGCCTCACTAAAATCGATATACACCACGTCCACTTGCTGTAGACTTATCATCAATGTGCTTTGTCAAATCATCTGAAAATTCAATCAGGCTTGTGAGGCTTGACCTACCTCTGACAAAGCCACACTGACTATCCCTAATCGGACTATGGTTCTCCAAGCGCTTATAATCATACCTCTAAGAATCATCTCTAATAATTTGCCCAGCGCTGAAGTAAGACTCACTGGTCTATAATTCCCAGGGTGATGCCTACAATCTTCCTTAAAAAAAAAAATTACTTTTGTCACCTCAAATCATCTGGTATACTCCTGTGGCCAGTGAGGATGCAAAGATCATTGCTAAAGATACGACAATCTCTTATCTTGCTTCCCATAGTAACCTGGAATATATCCCATCTGGCCCGGGGGATTTATATTTCAAAATGTTTTTTTTTAAATTCCAGCACACCACCTTTCTTAATGTCAACTGAATCTTGATCCAGTTGTAAGCCTTTTATTCTTGGCTTTACAATCGATATTTATGTTTTTTTCTTGGTATAGTTTTTGCGAATATCACCATGAAAGTAGATTACAAGAGGATGTGATTTTACTGTAGAAAAGGAGTTATTAAATACTTATAAAATGCTTCTTTACTTTCTTAAGTAAGTTTTATAAGATAAGTATATTAGGTTTAGAAACCTTTCAATAAAATTAGTACTTAAAAAGGAGTTACTGGGATCAATTTTCTCTGTTATTAAGTATTACAAGGGTATGGATATATATACTGTACTAGAATAATTTTTAGATATACCCTACAGTGGAACATTTCCAAGATGTATTGAAAAACATAGACACATTTTAAGTTACTAATGCAGGAAAGCAAGCTAACAATTCTCTTGCATTGTAGCAGTTTTTCAACATAGGTAGTACAAAGTCAAAAACGGCAAACACTGAGATTCCCTGGCCACAGTACTGGATTGGTGCTTTGCTGAGAATTCTGGGACATGCAGTGGAAGCACGAAAGAGAATCAAAGGGACCCAAATATGAATTTTTTGGTGAATTTCTGATTCTTAGTGTGAAGAAAAATGATTAAAATGAGAGGGAAAGGTTTTGTAAAGTGAAGTTTAAAGGTAAACACAAAGTATACTGCAGATGCTGTGGTCAAATCAACACGTACAAACAATCTGGATGAATTCCAGATGCTGTCTGACCTGAGTTCACCCAGTTTGTTTGTACGTGAAGTTTAAAGGTGTTGGCAAAGTAATTGAGCAGGGAGTTTGGGACTCATTTTGGTAACCCTGGTGACATTAAACATATGTTGGATCAGAGCCAGGTTCTCAGAATTAACCATCAGGCAGTTATCTTCTTCAGCAACATGCACATGATTCTAGAGGAATTCAGCAGGTCAAGCAACAACTATCAGTTCAGGTGCCTTGCTGTTTGGTGTGGGAGATCATGTCTCTCCATCCATCACGGTCCCTGACCCTCCGAATTGTAGTTGTTGCCTCCCCTGTTTCTAACCGTGATGTTAATCCATCTATCATTTTCATTCTCTGACTGCCTGTGCTTCTTTTTCCTTCCAGCTTTCCAGTTGTAACTAAATGTTCTAATGTCTCTCTTCGCATGATGTGTCCAAAGAATTTTGATTGCTGTTTTCTGATTTTTTTAAGTAATGTATGTTTTGTTTTTGTTCTCTGTTGAACTTCGTTGGTTATGAACAGCTATGGAGATGAATAAACAGTCGATATTTTGGGTTGAGACCTTTCTTCAGAAATGGAAAGGGAGGGGGAAGATGCTAGAATAAAAAGTTGAGGTGAGGAGAAGGAGAATAGTTAGAAGGTGATAGGTAGGAAAGATAAAGGGCTGGAGAGAAAGGAATCTAATAGGAAAGAAGAGTGCATCATAGGAGAAAGGGAATAGGTGAGGAACCATAAGCAGGTAAGAGGCCAGAGTGGAGAATAGAAGGGGGGAGGGAGGGTTTTTTAACCAGAAGGAGAAATCTCCCATTCCCCCTGTGGAGATAGGGTCATTCTCCAGGTGGTAGCCATGTAGACAAGTTCTTCCAAAGTTCCATCTGAGAATCCATCTGCAGTTCTGCCTGCGGTCAAAGTCAATGTTTCCTTTAAGGTATATATGCTAACTTTTGACTTGGGGTGCACCTTTAAATAAATTAGCAAGCATTTGGCCTTTGATCTATCACCTGTTGGCTCCCAGTCCATATTGCCAATTGTCTCTTTCTTTCACCTCAGAGGTACACCACAGAGCTTGACGTGTTGTGTCTTCCGCCATTCATTTTCAGAAAATTAGAGTTACATAGAACAATGCAGGCCCTTCTGCTCACAGTATTATGTTGAGTTTTTAAACCTACACCAAGATCTATCTGACCTTTCCCTCCCACATAGCCCTCCATTTTTCTATCATCCATCTGTGTACCTAAGAGCCTCTTAAATGTCCCTACTGCATCTGTCTTTACCAACACCCCTGGCAGTATATTCCATGAACCCGGCACTCTCTGTGTAAAAATCCTACCTCTAACATCTCCCCTATATTTTCCTCTAATCACCGTAAAATTTTGCACCTTGTATTGGCCATTTACACCCTTGGAAAAAGTCTCTGGCTATCCACTCTACCCATGCCCCTTATAATCTTATACACCACTCATCCTCCTTCACTCCAAAGAGAAAAGCCGTAGCTCATTCAATCTTTCCTCATAAGGCATGCTCTCTGAGCCAGGCACCTTCCATAAATCTTCCACATCTTTCCCATGTCATTACGACTCTTGAATTCAATCCCCCAATTAATGAAAGCCAACACACTGTATGCTTTCTTAACCACCCTATTGGCTTGGCAGCAAATTTGAGGGATATATGGGTCTGGACCCCATGATCCCTCTGTTCCTCCACATTGATAAGAATCCTGTCATTAACCCTGTACTCCGCCTTCAAGTTTGAACTTCCAAAGTGTAGCACTTCACACTTTTCATCCAGAATCCTCTTTGACTTTCTACCATCAGGCAGGAGACTCTGATACATTAAAAACAAGAACAGTCAGGATGAGAGACAGTTTCTTCCTTCAGTCCATTAGGCTTCTGAACTCCCAGTCACATCACTTTCAAAGTGTCACTGGATAATTTGTTCTGTATCTTAAAATACTTAATTTATGCACTTTATGTTGTGTACTCATGTGTAATCCACTTGTACAATTCATTCTTACTTTCATAAATTATTATATGGTATGTGTGTTATGTATACTGCATTGTTTTAAGCCCAAGTTCAGCAAAACATTGTGTTTGTTGGTATACATGCATATACAGTCGGCCCTCCTTATCTGCGGGTTCTGCATCCACGGATTTAACCAACCGCGGATTGGGAAAACCCAAAAGTTCTCTCTCCAGCACTCGTTATTTGAGCATGTACAGACTATTTTTTCTTGTCATTATTCCCTAAACAATACAGTATAACAACTATTTACATAGCACTTACATTGTATTAGGTACTGTAAGTAATCTAGAGATGACTTAAAAGTACAGGCAGTCCCCGGGTTATGAACGAGTTCCGTTCCTGAATCCGTCTTTAAGTCGGATTTGAAGTCGGAACAGATACATCCGGTATTATTTAGCGTCAGTTCGTCAAATGATTGTCTTTGTATATAGTATATACTTTACCTTCCTATGCATATAAAACAGTTAAGAAATGCATGTTTTTCGATAGTTAAACCACTGTGTTGCTTAGTACCGGTAATAATTATAGCTTTCATCGGGGCAGGGCATTTCACATGCTCCATTAAAATTGTTCTGATCATTGACCAACTGTAGCCTAACTCTTCCAATGACCGATGGCATTTCACCTCTTTCCGATCACTTTATTACTTCCACTTTATTTTCAATCCTGATCGTGATTATTTTCGTGAACAGAGACACTGCAGATTCAGAGCTACACCCGGTCCTAATAACCACCGCGCTGAGACAGGTTAAATAAGGTCCGGGGTCCTGCTGGGTCCTAAAGACCTCCGCGCTGGTTAACTAAATAAGGGACTTGAGCGTCCGCATTTTTTGGTATCCCTGGGGGTGGGGGGGGGGGTCCCGGAACTGATCTCCCACGGATAATGAGGGTTGACCTTAGTTAAATGACAATAAACTTGACTTGTTTTGACAATGGTTAAGAATTGAATGTGCTTCAAATGAAGCCTGTTCTTTTGCTGTCATGCCTCAAATGATCCAGTTGTATGTCATCACAACTACTTTGCTGAGGGATTCATGCAGCATAGATATGAATCCAAAGGGATCCCATTTACCATCTTACATAGGCTGATGGACTTGCTGGCATCTAGAGTGCACAGCTGGTATGGGCCCCGCTGATTATCCAGCATTGTGAACCAACAAATTCATTTATTTTGTCTGCATTCAGGCTCAGTGTATTCAGAAGGGCTTCAGGTCCATTTTAGCTGCTCCTCTGAGTCAAGGATGTTGTATCTTTTTCCAGTGGAGCAGTCCTTGGAGGTATCTACACAATCTGAAATGAGCTCTTCATTGCTGTTAATTAGCACTGTCAGTCTGCACTCACTTGTGAATCATCGGGTGAAGACCAAAATATCATCCTAACTGTTCTCGTGACCAAGTAGACATGGGAGCCATCATGTAGTATCTATGATTTTTCTTGATCATGCTTCCAGCGAGACTAGATCCTCAGAAATTGGCCTCTACTACACATATGAAGGATTAGCGTAAAAGGTTGAATTAACATTTTAAAAGTAATAAATTTCCTATTTAGCCTATGTAACGCTCATGTGAATGGCTGGTGTATGTCTAGGGAAAATTTCTCCACCCGCCAAACCGTGCCTCCCATATACATGGATGCTGTGAAATGCACACGGGTACAAACTCGCACACACAATATCAAACTGCACACCATGTACATTTACAGAATACATTTTATAAATCTTACTAGAACTAAGTGATTAATAGCGATACAATATATATGAAAGAAAAGAAAGGAAAGAAAAGGCACCAGAACTTATCAGGGGTCAGTCAATTAGTGCACAATCATTGGAGCTCAACCATCGAAGCCTTCAGTCCACAATTCGATCCTCTCCGACCTCCACGACCCACGTGCCTGGAACCAATCTCAGTGGTCAACCAGAGTGCATCCAGCACCATCCGCCTTCCTTGTGATCTCCTCTCCAACTCCCCAAAAGCCTGCATAACACCAGCTTACAGACCCACAAGAAAGAATTACATCTATCCCAATTGGTTAACAAATCTCATTATCAGTAATTATAACCCAAACAACCTGCGAGAGAAAGCACTCTCTCACCAGTTAACATAACAAAGAAGACATTTTGATTAACATAAGAAACCCCTTACACTTATATAGGTAACTTTTATTCCCTGTTGCAATTGTCACAATGACAGAGCACTTACACTTGTAACAGCTGACTGAGAATCTCTGTTTCTCTATCTCCACTGGTCAGGATACTAAAGTTCCACTGATCTTCAGAACTTCCCGATCTACACATAAACAGCATGAACTCAATGGAGTTCCTACTTTTAGTTTTTTGTTACTATTGGGTGTGGTTTAAGAGGTATTTAAATAGATACGTGAATAGGCAGGGAACTGTGTAGGCAGATGGGATTAGTTAGATTGGAGTTATGGTTGGCACCGACATGATCGAAGATGATCTACATGATCGAAGAGCCTGCTCCTGTGTTGGCTTCTATGCACTATGTTCTGTGGTCCTCACGGGGAAAACTCAGTATTTATTGTACAACCTGAACAATTTTGAGAAGGTGCTGTGAGCTGCATTATGCAATATCTGTATGCCACTTTTCTGCTTCAGTTACCCAGCTGATCTCTTTGTGTACGTTCTGACTTATGGACAAAATTAACTTTGGACACCTGTAAAAGTGAAGCCACTTCTTATGTGGGGAATAGTCTGTATAAGGATCAGATATAATGTTCTTTCACAGAGTGAGTTTATTTGATATCTGGCTGTTCTTGGATGGTGCATGAGAGCAGTGAGAATTGAGACATCTCAGGAAAAGGCATATAAATTTCTTTCCACACTACATTTCTTCTTCCATCAACACACAGAATTTGTATAACAATGCTCTTTACAAATAGCTTAGATGTTTATTTGTTGATGTGGAGGTCTTTTGAAAATATTGCACTTCTGACAAAATGTATCCTTTTTGGCCAATTAACAATAATGTGCATGATTTCTATTGTGAACTCCCATTAGCTAATATACTCTTTGAATGCCATATTGCCATATTTAGAGCAATCATCCTCTCATCAGAAATCTGCTTTTGCTTTTCCACAAGAGAAGTTATTACTACTTAATGGATCCTTTTCAATGAAACTAATTTTTTTTTGTTTATTCAACTAGTTTTCACATTGTGTACAATAAAATGATTGAATGTTATTACAGATGTACTGTTACATTATGTGAAAGAAGTTATATGCGCAGGAAGTAAACATTCAAATCATCCACTTTGGATATGCTATTAATGCTTTTGTTAGTCACAGTGAAAGACAGAGATTTCTCCGTTACAAAGAACATAAGGCACCAAATCTGAAATCATTAGAAATTGTACAAGATACATTATTAACCACGAGGAATAGAATGGAATCTATTAGCATTTGGCAGCGCATACCCACTAATCATAGTACACCCACGCAAATTCAGAAAAGGAATTGCAACAACAAGAACCCAAATTAGAACTGGAATCAAACTGATTAAAAAGAGATAGGAACCAAAATAAAATCTTAGATCAAGCACTTCGCTGAGTTGATTGAAAAGTGTAAAGTTCAAAGTAAAATATGTTATCCGAGTAGATACTTGTCACCACATACACCCCTGAGGTTCTCTTGCTGCAGACATTCTTAGTAAATCTATAGAACAGTAACTGTAAATTCTAAACATCAGGAACTGTTAACTGTAAATAAATAGTACAAATGCAGATATAAACAAATAACAATAAGTAATGAGCATGAAATAACAATATAACAGAGTCCTTAAATGAGGGTAGCTATCCACTTTTTTTCAAATGCCTGATGGCTGAGGGGTAGTAACTGTTTTTGGATCTGGTGATCTGAAGTAGAGGTGCTGTCATGCTTTCCTCACAATAATATTTATATGATGGGTCCAGGACAAGTCCTCTGGGATAGAGACACCCAGGAATTTAAAGTTACTGACCCTATCCACCTCTGATCCTCCAATGATTACTGGCTTAAGGACCACAGGTCAAGAGCCTCTATTCTCTCAAGTTTAGCTTTGACTTTGTTCAACAATGGGACTGGTATATGCCTCACTGTGGTCAGAGAGTAGGGTATCACTCCTGGCCTCAGATGGATAAAGTACTCTTCTTTCAGTACCACCAAGCCTGTGACAACTTTGGGTACTTCTCCTGCCACTGAACATTGTTTAGCGAATCCAGCCTTGTACTGAGGCTTAGCTTTTTGATGGCATGTCATCCCAGTAGTGGTGAGAAGAGATCCTGAACAACATAGACATCCTCTTTAATTGTTTCGCATTTTTATGGATGGAAGTAGTAAACATTCCTTACACACTGAGCTTATGTTTCCCTGGTCCAACAAGAACTTTCTTTAATGCATTTAGCACTATGCCTGTTTTCTTCACCAGTTTGTGACCGGACATTCATGCTGTGTCAGTGTCCATTTTGAACATCACGGACTCATTTTGCAACTGAACTGTCGTACACCAACCTTGTCTATTTGAATCTAAGGCCCAAAGGAAAGCTCTCTCTTCGTCTGAATCATGGTCTTCTTCGACCTCCTGAAGGACTGTTTTTGAGTGATACTGGCTTTTATAGTGGCTAGCTCTGCTGCATTAGTGGCATTTCACTTCTGTTGCTGGACGGCTCTTTGACATTGAATGGAGACTTGTCGCATCTCCTGCAGTTGGATAGTTCACCTGTTCTTTGTTTCATTTGCCTGTTTTGTTTGAGGTGAGCTCTACTCCCACCTCTTTCTGTTGTCACGTACCCCGTGACCGGGTTACCGAACCAGCAGAAATGGAATAATACGTTGGAGTCTGGTGGTACTGTAACTAAAAGTGTTTATTAGAAAACTAAGTAATACAGTAGAATAAAATGCAAATATACATATACAACAGGTTACCAATGATATATACAGAAGTGTGGAAATAGGAATCAAAACCAAGTTCTATCAAAGTCCGGGGTAAATGAATAGTCTTAAGATGATTTAGAGTTCAGTTCAATTTAGTTTAAGTCGAGGTAGTTGCTGTTGTACCATTGGAGAGAGAGAGAGAGAGAGAGAGAGAGAGAGAGAGAGAGAGAGAGAGAGAGAGAGAGAGAGAGACAGAGAGCGAGAGGTGATGTAGTTGCAGGCAAACCTTCCGTTGTCATCTTGTCCTGTTGTGGTCACCGACTGTGACCCTTCCGTACCAGGCCAGACCTTTCTTCAGTAGTGAGCCTGTCACCCAGGTGAGGGTGGACACACACACAAGCCCCCACCGGCCTGCCTTCACACACTATGAGCCTCTGATCGATTCCCCCGAATCGATCCTCCAAACCCCCACCTTCCCGTGGGTGCACAATGCTCTTTCAGAGTCCCGTGGTGTGTCTGCCTGTGTCTCAGCAGACTTGCTTTTTTATCTCCCCTGCCGGGGTACCAGCCATCCATCAACTGCCCATGTCCATCACCTGGTCCTGCCTTGCTGTCTCAGCAGGAATCTTAAGCAGGCAAAGAAAGTGTCCTTGGAGTAGAAGTAAATAATCAGCTATGGAGCCATAACTTTAAATCTTTGTCTCTCTCTCGCTCACTTCTGCGCTGGGTGCCTCCCCTTCTTCTATCTCTCTCATTAGCAGCACAAACAGTGTCCAAAAGCCAGTATCATTCTCCCACCATTTTAAAGTGGTTGTCCACAGAAACTATGAACCCTAGGGGCATTGTCTTTCTGACGGCACCTTGTTTGTACCTGTCTTTTTGTATAGCCTCTAGCTTTACCTTAGCATCATTTTCGTGCCTGAGTTCTGCCTGTTGCTGACAAGCATTCTCACTCTGCCTGACCATAGTAATAGCTTTCTCTGGTGTGAGATTTACCTACAACCGAGTCTCTCTTGGTGTCCAGTAGCCTGACAACAATCCTGTCTCCAATGAGCTCATCTCTCAGATTTCCATTTGCAGTTAACTGACAGGGCTCCTGTTCTCTGGAGTTGAACTTCACCCTCTCATTTATCACATTTCACTTTCCTGTGAAATATTCAGTGAATTTTTCCAGCGCTGTCTTGTACCCCTTTTTCTGAGCATCTGTCAACCCTAATCTACCCATGACATCATCTACTTTGTCACCCAAGCAGTATATCAGTGTGCTCACAAAGTACACTGCAGATGCTGGGGTCAAAGCAGGTCGGGCAGCATCTGTGGAAATGAACAGTCAACGTTTCGGGCCGAGACCCTTCGTCAGGACTGAGTTTCTCCAGCAAGTTGTGCATATATCAGTGTGCTCACTTGATGCTCTTCTGAAGCCTGAGTGAGAATGCTTGCAGCTCTAAATCTCTCGAGCATCTGAGCCACCTCTCAAAGTCCCCGGGTTTAGAGAAATCAAGTGGCTCGGGGAGTTTTATTAGTTAAGTAGATGTAGGTACTGCAGGTATTTGCTCTATGTCCCTGTTTTTTACTTCTCATTTTATTTGTCTGGACTACAAAAGTCTTCTTTTCTCTCCCTGAGAGTTTGATTGACTTCTCTGACTTCTGTGTGATGTCTGTAACTCTGTGCACTTTCCCAGGCCAATGGTCCACAGATTATTACAATATTCCCACTTTGGCTGTAGCTTGAATGTGTTGTCTAGTAAACCTGGCCCTTTCTCAGCTCACACATACAGTTAGCAAACTAGCATAGGCAGTTTAGGTTGATAAGTTTCTGGATATTTTTCATAAATATATGTAAACAAAACAGTTTTACTGTAAGTTCTTTTTTAGTGGGGGATCTCACATGGTCTTTAGCACCAATTCATCAAAGATCAAGCACTTCTGACACCTCTTTGCTTGAATTTGAGTGAGAGTGCAGAGCACACCAGGATGTCAGCATGCAGGATACTCAACTTTATTGATAACCCTGCTTGTATTGTATGTGAACTCCTCCCATGTGGAAGTGGCATAGGAATAACATTAGTAACTACCACTACACTCTATTCTGAGGCTGTGTTCTCTAGTCCTAGACTACCACATGATAGGAAACATCCTCTCCACATCCACTCTATCCAGGCCTTTCAATATTTGATAGGTTTCAATGAGATCCACCTTTATTCTTCTAAACTTCTAAACTCCTGAGACTACAGAGCCAAAGACAACAAACGCTCTTCCTGGCGAAGGGTCTCGGCCCGAAACGTCGACAGTTCTTCTCCCTATTGATGCTGCCTGGCCTGCTGCGTTCCACCAGCATTTTGTGTGTGTTGTTGTTTGAATTTCCAGCATCTGCAGATTTCCTCGTGTTTTCTTTTCATTCATTAACGCTTTCATGCCATGGATCTTTGTCGTGAACCTCCTCTGGACCCTCTCCAATGCCACCACATCTTTTCTCAGATAAAGGGCCCAAAACTGCTCACCGTACTCCAAATGTGATCTTATAAAGCCCCACTGACTCAATTTGCAAGTGAACCTTTAGGAAGTACAGCACATGGTCCTTTTTATACAGCTTTTCTACACCCCAGTGTAATTTGTATCCCAAATCATGGCTACTGTTCGGAAGCCTGTATATAACTAGCAACAGGGTCTTTTTATTCTTGGTCTTACCCCTACCGACAAGGATTCTACATCTTCTGATCCTATGTCATCACTTTTTGTTGAATTGAATTGAATGATCTTTATTGTCATTATACATAGGTACAATGAAACCCTGTTTGGCTTCCTCTCAGGCAATCAAACAAAGCAGTAGATAAAAACAAGACAGTAATAGAAAAACAGTATTAAATAGATAAGTAGCATAAAATAAGTTGCACCAGCACCAGAATGTCACAGTAATGCGCAAGTGTTTGTGCAAGAGTCCTTGTGTGTGCTCACAGTTTCAGACATTGTTCTGTGGGAGTGGTGTGTTGGAGGCCACAGCTCTGGGATAGAAGCTGTTCCTCAGTTTATTTGTTCTGGTTTTTAGTGCCCTGAACCTTTTGCTGGACGGCAGCGGGTCAAACAGGGTGTGTGGTGTCTCTGGTTATGCTAATTGCTTTCCTCCTGAGTCTGCCTGAATAGATGGTGTTCAGTCCTGGGAGCTCCATCCTTCACCACGCGATGCAGGTCTTGTTGCTCAGCGGCTGTGCGGCTGGCATACCACACTGTGGCGCTGTTGGTCAGGATGGTTTCAATTGTGCTTCTGTAGAAGTTAAGCAACAGGTTTTGTGGGATTTTGGCCTGTTTCAGCTTTCTGAGGACGAAGAGTCTTGTTGTGTCTTGTTTTACAAGCAGCGAGGTGTTGGTGGTCCATGTCAGCGAGGTGTTGGTGGTCCAGGTCAGCGAGGTGTCGGTGGTCCATGTCAGCGAGGTGTCAGTGGTCCATGTCAGCGAGGTGTCGGTGGTTCATGTCAGCGAGGTGTTGGTGGTCCATGTCAGCGAGGTGTTGGTGGTCCATGTCAGTGAGTTGTCGGTGGTCCATGTCAGCGAGGTGTTGGTGATCCATGTCAGCTAGGTGTTGGTGGTCCATGTCAGCGATGTGTTGGTGGTCCATGTCAGTGAGTTGTCGGTGGTCCATGTCAGCGAGGTGTTGGTGATCCATGTCAGCGAGGTGTTGGTGGTCCATGTCAGCGAGGTGTTGGTGATCCATGAGAGCGAGGTGTTGGTGATCCATGTCAGTGAGGTGTTGGTGGTCCACCTTGGCAAGGTGTTGGTGGTCCATGTCAGTGAGGTGTTGGTGGTCCATGTCAGTGAGGTGATGCTGGTCCACGTCATCGAGGTGTAGGTGGTCCATGACAGTGAGGTCTTGGTGGTCCATGTCAGCGAGGTGTTGGTGGTCCACATCAGCGAGGTGTCGGTGGTCCATGTCAGCGAGGAGTTGGTGGTCCATGTCAGCGAGGTGTTGGTGGTCCACGTCAGCGAGGTGTCGGTGGTCCATGTCAGCGAGGAGTTGGTGGTCCACGTCAGCGAGGTGTCGGTGGTCCATGTCAGTGGTCCATGTTAGCGAGGTGTTGGTGGTCAATGTCAGCGAGGTGTTGGTGGTCCATGTTAGCGAGGTGTCGGTGGTCCATGTCAGCGAGGTGTCGGTGGTCCATGTCAGCGAGGTGTTGGTGGTCCACGTCAGCGAGGTGTTGGTGGTTCATGTCAGCGAGGTGTCGGTGGTCCATGTCAGCGATGTGTTGGTGGTCAATGTCAGCGAGGTGTTGGTGGTCCAGGTCAGCGAGGTGTCGGTGGTCCATGTCAGTGAGGTGTCAGTGGTCCATGTCAGAGAGGTGTCGGTGGTCCACGTCAGCGAGGTGTCAGTGGTCCATGTCAGCGAGGTGTCGGTGGTTCATGTCAGCGAGGTGTTGGTGGTCCATGTCAGTGAGTTGTCGGTGGTCCATGTCAGCGAGGTGTTGGTGATCCATGTCAGCTAGGTGTTGGTGGTCCATGTCAGCGATGTGTTGGTGGTCCATGTCAGTGAGTTGTCGGTGGTCCATGTCAGCGAGGTGTTGGTGATTCATGTCAGCGAGGTGTTGGTGGTCCATGTCAGCGAGGTGTTGGTGATCCATGTCAGCGAGGTGTTGGTGATCCATGTCAGTGAGGTGTTGGTGGTCCACCTTGGCGAGGTGTTGGTGGTCCATGTCAGTGAGGTGTTGGTGGTCCATGTCAGTGAGGTGATGCTGGTCCACGTCATCGAGGTGTAGGTGGTCCATGACAGTGAGGTCTTGGTGGTCCATGTCAGCGAGGTGTTGGTGGTCCACATCAGCGAGGTGTCGGTGGTCCATGTCAGCGAGGAGTTGGTGGTCCATGTCAGCGAGGTGTTGGTGGTCCACGTCAGCGAGGTGTCGGTGGTCCATGTCAGCGAGGAGTTGGTGGTCCACGTCAGCGAGGTGTCGGTGGTCCATGTCAGTGGTCCATGTTAGCGAGGTGTTGGTGGTCAATGTCAGCGAGGTGTTGGTGGTCCATGTTAGCGAGGTGTCGGTGGACCATGTCAGCGAGGTGTCGGTGGTCCATGTCAGCGAGGTGTTGGTGGTCCACGTCAGCGAGGTGTTGGTGGTTCATGTCAGCGAGGTGTCGGTGGTCCATGTCAGCGATGTGTTGGTGGTCAATGTCAGCGAGGTGTTGGTGATCAATGTCAGCGAGGTGTTGGTGGTCCATGTCAGCGAGGTGTTGGTGGTCCATGTCAGCGAGGTGTTGCTGGTCCATGTCAGCGAGGTGTCGGTGGTCCATGTCAGCGAGGTGTTGGTGGTCCATGTCAGCGAGGTGTTGGTGGTCCACGTCAGCGAGGTGTTGGTGGTCCATGTCAGCGAGGTGTCGGTGGTCCACGTCAGCGAGGTGTTGGTGGTCCATGTCAGCTAGGTGTCGATGGTCCATGTCAGCGAGGTGTTGGTGGTCCATGTCAGCGAGGTGTCGGTGGTCCATGTCAGCGATGTGTTGGTGGTTCATGTCAGCAAGGTGTCGGTTGTCCATGTCAGTGAGGTGTCGGTGGTCCATGTCAGCGAGGTGTTGGTGGTCCACGTCAGCGAGGTGTTGGTGGTTCATGTCAGCAAGGTGTCGGTTGTCCATGTCAGTGAGGTGTCGGTGGTCCATGTCAGCGAGGTGTTGGTGGTCCATCTCAGTGAGGTGTTGGTGGTCCATGTCAGTGAGGTGATGCAGATCCATGTCAGCGAGGTGTTGGTGGACCATGTCAGCGAGGTGTTGGTGGTCCACTTCGGCGAGGAGTTGGTGGTCCATGTCAGTGAGGTGTCGGTGGTCCATGTCAGCGAGGAGTCGGTGGTCCATGTCGGCGAGGTGTCGGGGGTCCATGTCAGCGAGGTGTTGGGGGTCCATGTCAGCGAGGTGTCGGTGGTCCATGTCGGCGAGGTGTCGGGGGTCCATGTCAGCGAGGTGTCGGTGGTCCATGTCAGCGAGGTGTTGGGGGTCCATGTCGGTGAGGTGTCGGGGGTCCATGTCAGTGAGGTGTTGGTGGACCATGTCAGCGAGGTGTCGGTGGTCCATGTCAGCGAGGTGTCGGTGGTCCATGTCAGCGAGGTGTCGGTGGTCCATGTCGGCGAGGAGTTGGTGGTCCATGTCAGTGAGGTGTCGGTGGTCCATCTCAGCGAGGTGTCGGTGGTCCATGTCGGCGAGGTGTCGGGGGTCCATGTCAGCGAGGTGTTGGGGGTCCATGTCGGTGGGGTGTTGGTGGTCCATGTCAGTGAGGTGTTGGTGGTCCATGTCAGCGATGTGTCGGTGGTCCATGTCAGCGAGGTGTCGGTGGTCGATGTCAGCGAGGTGTTGGTGGTCCACGTCAGCGAGGTGTTGGTGGTCCACGTCAGCGAGGTGTTGGTGGTTCATGTCAGCAAGGTGTCGGTTGTCCATGTCAGTGAGGTGTCGGTGGTCCATGTCAGCGAGGTGTCGGTGGTCCATGTCAGTGAGGTGTTGGTGGTCCATGTCAGTGAGGTGTTGGTGGTCCATGTCAGTGAGGTGATGCAGATCCATGTCAGCGAGGTGTTGGTGGTCCATGTCAGTGAGGTGTTGGTGGTCCATGTCAGTGAGGTGATGCAGATCCATGTCAGCGAGGTGTTGGTGGACCATGTCAGCGAGGTGTTGGTGGTCCACTTCGGTGAGGAGTTGGTGGTCCATGTCAGCGAGGTGTCGGTGGTCCATGTCAGCGAGGTGTCGGTGGTCCATGTCGGCGAGGTGTCGGTGGTCCATCTCAGCGAGGTGTCGGTGGTCCATGTCGGCGAGGTGTCGGTGGTCCATGTCAGTGAGGTGTTGGTGGTCCATGTCGGCGAGGTGTCGGTGTTCCATGTCGGCGAGGTGTCGGTGGTCCATGTCGGCGAGGTGTCGGTGGTCCATGTCAGCGAGGTGTCGGTGGTCCATGTCAGTGAGGTGTCGGTGGTCCATGTCGGCGAGGTGTCGGTGGTCCATGTCAGCGAGGTGTCGGGGGTCCATGTCAGCGAGGAGTTGGTGTCCATGTCAGCGAGGTGTTGGGGGTCCATGTCAGCGAGGAGTTGGTGTCCATGTCAGCGAGGTGTTGGGGGTCCATGTCAGTGAAGTGTTGGTGGTCCATGTCGGCGAGGAGTTGGTGGTCCACGTCAGCGAGGAGTTGGTGTCCATGTCAGCGAGGTGTCGGTGGTCCACGTCAGCGAGGTGTCGGTGGCCCATGTCAGCGAGGTGTCGGTGGTCCACGTCAGCGAGGTGACGGTGGTCCATGTCAGCGAGGTGTTGGTAATCCATGTCAGAGAGGTGTTGGTGGTCCACGTCAGCGAGGTGTTGGTGGTCCATGTCAGTGAGGTGTTGGTGGTCCATGTCAGCGAGGTGTCGGTGGTCCATGTCAGCGAGGTGTCGGTGGACCATGTCAGTCAGGTGTCGGTGGTCCATGTCAGCGAGGTGTTGGTGGTCCATGTCAGTCAGGTGTCGGTGGTCCATGTCAGCGAGGTGTTGGTGGTCCATGTCAGCGATGTGTTGGTGGTCCATGTTAGCGAGGTGTCGGTGGTCCATGTCAGCGAGGTGTCGGTGGTCCATGTCAGCGAGGTGTCGGTGGACCATGTCAGTCAGGTTTCGGTGGTCCATGTCAGCGAGGTGTTGGTGGTCCATGTCAGTGAGGTGTCGATGGACCATGTCAGTGAGGTGTCGGTGTTCCATGTCAGTGAGGTGTCGGTGGTCCATGTCAGTGAGGTGTCGGTGTTCCATGTCAGTGAGGTGTCGGTGGTCCATGTCAGCGAGGTGTTGGTGGTCCATGTCAGCGAGGTGATGGTGATCCATGTCAGCGAGGTGTTGGTGGTCCATGTCAGCGAGGTGTTGGTGGTCCATGTCAGCGAGGTGTTGCTGGTCCATGTCAGCGAGGTGTCGGTGGTCCATGTCAGCGAGGTGACAGTGGTCCATGTCAGCGAGGTGACAGTGGTCCATGTCAGTGAGGTGTCGGTGGTCCATGTCGGCGAGGTGTCGGTGGTCCATGTCAGCGAGGTGTCGGTGGTCCATGTCAGTGAGGTGTCGGTGGTCCATGTCGGCGAGGTGTCGGTGGTCCATGTCAGCGAGGTGTCGGGGGTCCATGTCAGCGAGGAGTTGGTGTCCATGTCAGCGAGGTGTTGGGGGTCCATGTCAGCGAGGAGTTGGTGTCCATGTCAGCGAGGTGTTGGGGGTCCATGTCAGTGAAGTGTTGGTGGTCCATGTCGGCGAGGAGTTGGTGGTCCACGTCAGCGAGGAGTTGGTGTCCATGTCAGCGAGGTGTCGGTGGTCCACGTCAGCGAGGTGTCGGTGGCCCATGTCAGCGAGGTGTCGGTGGTCCACGTCAGCGAGGTGACGGTGGTCCATGTCAGCGAGGTGTTGGTAATCCATGTCAGAGAGGTGTTGGTGGTCCACGTCAGCGAGGTGTTGGTGGTCCATGTCAGTGAGGTGTTGGTGGTCCATGTCAGCGAGGTGTCGGTGGTCCATGTCAGCGAGGTGTCGGTGGACCATGTCAGTCAGGTGTCGGTGGTCCATGTCAGCGAGGTGTTGGTGGTCCATGTCAGTCAGGTGTCGGTGGTCCATGTCAGCGAGGTGTTGGTGGTCCATGTCAGCGATGTGTTGGTGGTCCATGTTAGCGAGGTGTCGGTGGTCCATGTCAGCGAGGTGTCGGTGGTCCATGTCAGCGAGGTGTCGGTGGACCATGTCAGTCAGGTTTCGGTGGTCCATGTCAGCGAGGTGTTGGTGGTCCATGTCAGTGAGGTGTCGATGGACCATGTCAGTGAGGTGTCGGTGTTCCATGTCAGTGAGGTGTCGGTGGTCCATGTCAGTGAGGTGTCGGTGTTCCATGTCAGTGAGGTGTCGGTGGTCCATGTCAGCGAGGTGTTGGTGGTCCATGTCAGCGAGGTGATGGTGATCCATGTCAGCGAGGTGTTGGTGGTCCATGTCAGCGAGGTGTTGGTGGTCCATGTCAGCGAGGTGTTGCTGGTCCATGTCAGCGAGGTGTCGGTGGTCCATGTCAGCGAGGTGACAGTGGTCCATGTCAGCGAGGTGACAGTGGTCCATGTCAGTGAGGTGTCGGTGGTCCATGTCAGTGAGGTGTCGGTGGTCCATGTCAGTGAGGTGTTGGTGATCCATGTCAGTGAGGTGTTGGTGGTCCATGACAGCGAGGTGTTGGTGGTCCACGTCAGCAAGGTGTCGGTGGTCCATGTCAGCGAGGTGTTGGTGGTCCACGTCAGCAAGGTGTCGGTGGTCCATGTCAGCGAGGAGTTGGTGGTCCATGTCAGCGAGGTGTTGGTGGTCCACGTCAGCGAGGTGTCGGTGGTCCATGTCAGCGAGGTGTTTGTGGTCCATGTTAGCGAGGTGTCGGTGGTCCATGTCAGCGAGGTGTCAGTGGTCCATGTCAGCGAGGTGTCGGTGGTCCATGTCAGCGAGGTGTCGGTGGACCATGTCAGTCAGGTGTCGGTGGTCCATGTCAGCGAGGTGTTGGTGGTCCATGTCAGTCAGGTGTCGGTGGTCCATGTCAGCGAGGTGTTGGTGGTCCATGTCAGCGATGTGTTGGTGGTCCATGTTAGCGAGGTGTCGGTGGTCCATGTCAGCGAGGTGTCGGTGGTCCATGTCAGCGAGGTGTCGGTGGACCATGTCAGTCAGGTGTCGGTGGTCCATGTCAGCGAGGTGTTGGTGGTCCATGTCAGTCAGGTGTCGGTGGTCCATGTCAGCGAGGTGTTGGTGGTCCATGTCAGCGATGTGTTGGTGGTCCATGTTAGCGAGGTGTCGGTGGTCCATGTCAGCGAGGTGTCGGTGGTCCATGTCAGCGAGGTGTCGGTGGACCATGTCAGTCAGGTTTCGGTGGTCCATGTCAGCGAGGTGTTGGTGGTCCATGTCAGTGAGGTGTCGATGGACCATGTCAGTGAGGTGTCGGTGTTCCATGTCAGTGAGGTGTCGGTGGTCCATGTCAGTGAGGTGTCGGTGTTCCATGTCAGTGAGGTGTCGGTGGTCCATGTCAGCGAGGTGTTGGTGGTCCATGTCAGCGAGGTGATGGTGATCCATGTCAGCGAGGTGTTGGTGGTCCATGTCAGCGAGGTGTTGGTGGTCCATGTCAGCGAGGTGTTGCTGGTCCATGTCAGCGAGGTGTCGGTGGTCCATGTCAGCGAGGTGACAGTGGTCCATGTCAGTGAGGTGTCGGTGGTCCATGTCGGCGAGGTGTCGGTGGTCCATGTCAGCGAGGTGTCGGTGGTCCATGTCAGTGAGGTGTCGGTGGTCCATGTCGGCGAGGTGTCGGTGGTCCATGTCAGCGAGGTGTCGGGGGTCCATGTCAGCGAGGAGTTGGTGTCCATGTCAGCGAGGTGTTGGGGGTCCATGTCAGCGAGGAGTTGGTGTCCATGTCAGCGAGGTGTTGGGGGTCCATGTCAGTGAAGTGTTGGTGGTCCATGTCGGCGAGGAGTTGGTGGTCCACGTCAGCGAGGAGTTGGTGTCCATGTCAGCGAGGTGTCGGTGGTCCACGTCAGCGAGGTGTCGGTGGCCCATGTCAGCGAGGTGTCGGTGGTCCACGTCAGCGAGGTGACGGTGGTCCATGTCAGCGAGGTGTTGGTAATCCATGTCAGAGAGGTGTTGGTGGTCCACGTCAGCGAGGTGTTGGTGGTCCATGTCAGTGAGGTGTTGGTGGTCCATGTCAGCGAGGTGTCGGTGGTCCATGTCAGCGAGGTGTCGGTGGACCATGTCAGTCAGGTGTCGGTGGTCCATGTCAGCGAGGTGTTGGTGGTCCATGTCAGTCAGGTGTCGGTGGTCCATGTCAGCGAGGTGTTGGTGGTCCATGTCAGCGATGTGTTGGTGGTCCATGTTAGCGAGGTGTCGGTGGTCCATGTCAGCGAGGTGTCGGTGGTCCATGTCAGCGAGGTGTCGGTGGACCATGTCAGTCAGGTTTCGGTGGTCCATGTCAGCGAGGTGTTGGTGGTCCATGTCAGTGAGGTGTCGATGGACCATGTCAGTGAGGTGTCGGTGTTCCATGTCAGTGAGGTGTCGGTGGTCCATGTCAGTGAGGTGTCGGTGTTCCATGTCAGTGAGGTGTCGGTGGTCCATGTCAGCGAGGTGTTGGTGGTCCATGTCAGCGAGGTGATGGTGATCCATGTCAGCGAGGTGTTGGTGGTCCATGTCAGCGAGGTGTTGGTGGTCCATGTCAGCGAGGTGTTGCTGGTCCATGTCAGCGAGGTGTCGGTGGTCCATGTCAGCGAGGTGACAGTGGTCCATGTCAGCGAGGTGACAGTGGTCCATGTCAGTGAGGTGTCGGTGGTCCATGTCAGTGAGGTGTCGGTGGTCCATGTCAGTGAGGTGTTGGTGATCCATGTCAGTGAGGTGTTGGTGGTCCATGACAGCGAGGTGTTGGTGGTCCACGTCAGCAAGGTGTCGGTGGTCCATGTCAGCGAGGTGTTGGTGGTCCACGTCAGCAAGGTGTCGGTGGTCCATGTCAGCGAGGAGTTGGTGGTCCATGTCAGCGAGGTGTTGGTGGTCCACGTCAGCGAGGTGTCGGTGGTCCATGTCAGCGAGGTGTTTGTGGTCCATGTTAGCGAGGTGTCGGTGGTCCATGTCAGCGAGGTGTCAGTGGTCCATGTCAGCGAGGTGTTGGTTGTCCACGTCAGCGAGGTGTTGGTGGTCCATGTCAGCGAGGTGTCGGTGGTCCATGTCAGCGATGTGTTGGTGGTCCATGTCAGCGAGGTGTTGGTGGTCCATGTCAGCGAGGTGTTGGTGGTCCATGTCAGCGAGGTGTCGGTTGTCCATGTCAGCGAGGTGTTGGTGGTCCATGTCAGCGAGGTGTCGGTGGTCCATGTCAGTGAGGTGTTGGTGGTCCATGTCAGTGAGGTGTCGGTGGTCCATGTCAGTGAGGTGTTGGTGGTCGATGTCAGTGAGGAGTTGGTGGTCCATGTCAGCGAGGTGTCGGTGGTCCATGTCAGCGAGGTGTCGGTGGTCCATGTCAGCGAGGTGTTGGTGGTCCATGTCAGCGAGGAGTTGGTGGTCCATGTCAGTGAGGTGTCGGTGGTCCATGTCAGCGAGGTGTCGGTGGTCCATGTCGGCGAGGTGTTGGTGGTCCATGTCAGCGAGGTGTCGGTGGTCCATGTCATTGAGGTGTCGGTGGTCCATGTCGGCGAGGAGTTGGTGGTCCATGTCAGCGAGGAGTTGGTGTCCATGTCAGCGAGGTGTTGGGGGTCCATGTCAGTGAGGTGTTGGTGGTTCATGTCAGCGAGGTGTTGGTGGTCCATGTCAGTCAGGTGTCGGTGGTCCATGTCAGCGAGGTGTTGGTGGTCCATGTCAGTCAGGTGTCGGTGGTCCATGTCAGCGAGGTGTTGGTGGTCCATGTTAGCGAGGTGTCGGTGGTCCATGTCAGCGAGGTGTCGGTGGTCCATGTCAGCGAGGTGTCGGTGGACCATGTCAGTCAGGTTTCGGTGGTCCATGTCAGCGAGGTGTTGGTGGTCCATGTCAGTGAGGTGTCGATGGACCATGTCAGTGAGGTGTCGGTGTTCCATGTCAGTGAGGTGTCGGTGGTCCATGTCAGTGAGGTGTCGGTGTTCCATGTCAGTGAGGTGTCGGTGGTCCATGTCAGCGAGGTGTTGGTGGTCCATGTCAGCGAGGTGTCGGTGGTCCATGTCAGCGAGGTGTTGGTGGTCCATGTCAGCGAGGTGTTGGTGATCCATGTCAGCGAGGTGCGGGGGTCCATGTCAGCGAGGTGTTGGTGGTCCATGTCAGCGAGGTGTTGCTGGTCCATGTCAGCGAGGTGTTAGTGGTCCACGTCATCGAGGTGTCGGTGGTCCACGTCAGCGAGGTGTTGGTGGACCATTTCAGCGAGGTGTTGGTGGTCCATGTCAGCGAGGTGATGGTGATCCATGTCAGCGAGGTGTTGGTGGTCCATGTCAGCGAGGTGTTGGTGGTCCATGTCAGCGAGGTGTTGCTGGTCCATGTCAGCGAGGTGTCGGTGGTCCATGTCAGCGAGGTGACAGTGGTCCATGTCAGCGAGGTGACAGTGGTCCATGTCAGTGAGGTGTCGGTGGTCCATGTCAGTGAGGTGTCGGTGGTCCATGTCAGTGAGGTGTTGGTGATCCATGTCAGTGAGGTGTTGGTGGTCCATGACAGCGAGGTGTTGGTGGTCCACGTCAGCAAGGTGTCGGTGGTCCATGTCAGCGAGGTGTTGGTGGTCCACGTCAGCAAGGTGTCGGTGGTCCATGTCAGCGAGGAGATGGTGTCCATGTCAGCGAGGTGTTGGGGGTCCATGTCAGCGAGGTGTCGGTGGTCCATGTCGGCGAGGTGTTGGTGGTCCATGTCAGCGAGGTGTCGGTGGTCCATGTCATTGAGGTGTCGGTGGTCCATGTCGGCGAGGAGTTGGTGGTCCATGTCAGCGAGGAGTTGGTGTCCATGTCAGCGAGGTGTTGGGGGTCCATGTCAGTGAGGTGTTGGTGGTTCATGTCAGCGAGGTGTTGGGGGTCCATGTCAGTGAGGTGTTGGTGGTTCATGTCAGCGAGGTGTTGGTGGTCCATGTCAGTGAGGTGTCGGTGGTCCATGTCGGCGAGGTGTCGGTGGTCCATGTCAGCGAGGTGTCGGTGGTCCATGTCAGTGAGGTGTCGGTGGTCCATGTCGGTGAGGAGTTGGTGGTCCACGTCAGCGAGGAGTTGGTGTCCATGTCAGCGAGGTGTTGGGGGTCCATGTCAGCGAGGAGTTGGTGTCCATGTCAGCGAGGTGTTGGGGGTCCATGTCAGCGAGGTGTCGGTGGTCCATGTCAGCGAGGTGTCTGTGGTCCATGTCAGAGAGGTGTTGGTGGTCCACGTCAGCGAGGTGTTGGTGGTCCACGTCAGCAAGGTGTTGGTGGTTCATGTCAGCAAGGTGTCGGTTGTCCATGTCAGTGAGGTATCGGTGGTCCATGTCAGTGAGGTGTTGGTGGTCCATGTCAGTGAGGTGATGCAGATCCATGTCAGCGAGGTGTTGGTGGACCATGTCAGCGAGGTGTTGGTGGTCCACTTCGGCGAGGAGTTGGTGGTCCATGTCAGTGAGGTGTCGGTGGTCCATGTCAGCGAGGAGTCGGTGGTCCATGTCGGCGAGGTGTCGGGGGTCCATGTCAGCGAGGTGTTGGGGGTCCATGTCAGTGAGGTGTTGGTGGTCCATGTCAGTGAGGTGTTGGTGGACCATGTCAGCGAGGTGTCGGTGGTCCATATCAGCGAGGTGTCGGTGGTCCATGTCAGCGAGGTGTTGGTGGTCCACGTCAGCGAGGTGTTGGTGGTCCACGTCAGCGAGGTGTTGGTGGTTCATGTCAGCAAGGTGTCGGTTGTCCATGTCAGTGAGGTGTCGGTGGTCCATGTCAGCGAGGTGTCGGTGGTCCATGTCAGTGAGGTGTTGGTGGTCCATGTCAGTGAGGTGTTGGTGGTCCATGTCAGTGAGGTGATGCAGATCCATGTCAGCGAGGAGTTGGTGGTCCATGTCAGCGAGGTGTTGGTGGTCCACGTCAGCGAGGTGTCGGTGGTCCATGTCAGCGAGGTGTTTGTGGTCCATGTTAGCGAGGTGTCGGTGGTCCATGTCAGCGAGGTGTCAGTGGTCCATGTCAGCGAGGTGTTGGTGGTCCACGTCAGCGAGGTGTTGGTGGTCCATGTCAGCGAGGTGTCGGTGGTCCATGTCAGCGATGTGTTGGTGGTCCATGTCAGCGAGGTGTTGGTGGTCCATGTCAGCGAGGTGTTGGTGGTCCATGTCAGCGAGGTGTCGGTTGTCCATGTCAGCGAGGTGTTGGTGGTCCATGTCAGCGAGGTGTCGGTGGTCCATGTCAGTGAGGTGTTGGTGGTCCATGTCAGTGAGGTGTCGGTGGTCCATGTCAGTGAGGTGTTGGTGGTCGATGTCAGTGAGGAGTTGGTGGTCCATGTCAGCGAGGTGTCGGTGGTCCATGTCAGCGAGGTGTCGGTGGTCCATGTCAGCGAGGTGTTGGTGGTCCATGTCAGCGAGGAGTTGGTGGTCCATGTCAGTGAGGTGTCGGTGGTCCATGTCAGCGAGGTGTCGGTGGTCCATGTCGGCGAGGTGTTGGTGGTCCATGTCAGCGAGGTGTCGGTGGTCCATGTCATTGAGGTGTCGGTGGTCCATGTCGGCGAGGAGTTGGTGGTCCACGTCAGCGAGGAGATGGTGTCCATGTCAGCGAGGTGTTGGGGGTCCATGTCAGCGAGGTGTCGGTGGTCCATGTCGGCGAGGTGTTGGTGGTCCATGTCAGCGAGGTGTCGGTGGTCCATGTCATTGAGGTGTCGGTGGTCCATGTCGGCGAGGAGTTGGTGGTCCATGTCAGCGAGGAGTTGGTGTCCATGTCAGCGAGGTGTTGGGGGTCCATGTCAGTGAGGTGTTGGTGGTTCATGTCAGCGAGGTGTTGGTGGTCCATGTCAGTCAGGTGTCGGTGGTCCATGTCAGCGAGGTGTTGGTGGTCCATGTCAGTCAGGTGTCGGTGGTCCATGTCAGCGAGGTGTTGGTGGTCCATGTTAGCGAGGTGTCGGTGGTCCATGTCAGCGAGGTGTCGGTGGTCCATGTCAGCGAGGTGTCGGTGGACCATGTCAGTCAGGTTTCGGTGGTCCATGTCAGCGAGGTGTTGGTGGTCGATGTCAGTGAGGTGTCGATGGACCATGTCAGTGAGGTGTCGGTGTTCCATGTCAGTGAGGTGTCGGTGGTCCATGTCAGTGAGGTGTCGGTGTTCCATGTCAGTGAGGTGTCGGTGGTCCATGTCAGCGAGGTGTTGGTGGTCCATGTCAGCGAGGTGTCGGTGGTCCATGTCAGCGAGGTGTTGGTGGTCCATGTCAGCGAGGTGTTGGTGATCCATGTCAGCGAGGTGCGGGGGTCCATGTCAGCGAGGTGTTGGTGGTCCATGTCAGCGAGGTGTTGCTGGTCCATGTCAGCGAGGTGTTAGTGGTCCACGTCATCGAGGTGTCGGTGGTCCACGTCAGCGAGGTGTTGGTGGACCATTTCAGCGAGGTGTTGGTGGTCCATGTCAGCGAGGTGATGGTGATCCATGTCAGCGAGGTGTTGGTGGTCCATGTCAGCGAGGTGTTGGTGGTCCATGTCAGCGAGGTGTTGCTGGTCCATGTCAGCGAGGTGTCGGTGGTCCATGTCAGCGAGGTGACAGTGGTCCATGTCAGCGAGGTGACAGTGGTCCATGTCAGTGAGGTGTCGGTGGTCCATGTCAGTGAGGTGTCGGTGGTCCATGTCAGTGAGGTGTTGGTGATCCATGTCAGTGAGGTGTTGGTGGTCCATGACAGCGAGGTGTTGGTGGTCCACGTCAGCAAGGTGTCGGTGGTCCATGTCAGCGAGGTGTTGGTGGTCCACGTCAGCAAGGTGTCGGTGGTCCATGTCAGCGAGGAGTTGGTGGTCCATGTCAGCGAGGTGTTGGTGGTCCACGTCAGCGAGGTGTCGGTGGTCCATGTCAGCGAGGTGTTTGTGGTCCATGTTAGCGAGGTGTCGGTGGTCCATGTCAGCGAGGTGTCAGTGGTCCATGTCAGCGAGGTGTTGGTGGTCCACGTCAGCGAGGTGTTGGTGGTCCATGTCAGCGAGGTGTCGGTGGTCCATGTCAGCGATGTGTTGGTGGTCCATGTCAGCGAGGTGTTGGTGGTCCATGTCAGCGAGGTGTTGGTGGTCCATGTCAGCGAGGTGTCGGTTGTCCATGTCAGCGAGGTGTTGGTGGTCCATGTCAGCGAGGTGTCGGTGGTCCATGTCAGTGAGGTGTTGGTGGTCCATGTCAGTGAGGTGTCGGTGGTCCATGTCAGTGAGGTGTTGGTGGTCGATGTCAGTGAGGAGTTGGTGGTCCATGTCAGCGAGGTGTCGGTGGTCCATGTCAGCGAGGTGTCGGTGGTCCATGTCAGCGAGGTGTTGGTGGTCCATGTCAGCGAGGAGTTGGTGGTCCATGTCAGTGAGGTGTCGGTGGTCCATGTCAGCGAGGTGTCGGTGGTCCATGTCGGCGAGGTGTTGGTGGTCCATGTCAGCGAGGTGTCGGTGGTCCATGTCATTGAGGTGTCGGTGGTCCATGTCGGCGAGGAGTTGGTGGTCCACGTCAGCGAGGAGATGGTGTCCATGTCAGCGAGGTGTTGGGGGTCCATGTCAGCGAGGTGTCGGTGGTCCATGTCGGCGAGGTGTTGGTGGTCCATGTCAGCGAGGTGTCGGTGGTCCATGTCATTGAGGTGTCGGTGGTCCATGTCGGCGAGGAGTTGGTGGTCCATGTCAGCGAGGAGTTGGTGTCCATGTCAGCGAGGTGTTGGGGGTCCATGTCAGTGAGGTGTTGGTGGTTCATGTCAGCGAGGTGTTGGGGGTCCATGTCAGTGAGGTGTTGGTGGTTCATGTCAGCGAGGTGTTGGTGGTCCATGTCAGTGAGGTGTCGGTGGTCCATGTCGGCGAGGTGTCGGTGGTCCATGTCAGCGAGGTGTCGGTGGTCCATGTCAGTGAGGTGTCGGTGGTCCATGTCGGTGAGGAGTTGGTGGTCCACGTCAGCGAGGAGTTGGTGTCCATGTCAGCGAGGTGTTGGGGGTCCATGTCAGCGAGGAGTTGGTGTCCATGTCAGCGAGGTGTTGGGGGTCCATGTCAGCGAGGTGTCGGTGGTCCATGTCAGCGAGGTGTCTGTGGTCCATGTCAGAGAGGTGTTGGTGGTCCACGTCAGCGAGGTGTTGGTGGTCCACGTCAGCAAGGTGTTGGTGGTTCATGTCAGCAAGGTGTCGGTTGTCCATGTCAGTGAGGTATCGGTGGTCCATGTCAGTGAGGTGTTGGTGGTCCATGTCAGTGAGGTGATGCAGATCCATGTCAGCGAGGTGTTGGTGGACCATGTCAGCGAGGTGTTGGTGGTCCACTTCGGCGAGGAGTTGGTGGTCCATGTCAGTGAGGTGTCGGTGGTCCATGTCAGCGAGGAGTCGGTGGTCCATGTCGGCGAGGTGTCGGGGGTCCATGTCAGCGAGGTGTTGGGGGTCCATGTCAGTGAGGTGTTGGTGGTCCATGTCAGTGAGGTGTTGGTGGACCATGTCAGCGAGGTGTCGGTGGTCCATATCAGCGAGGTGTCGGTGGTCCATGTCAGCGAGGTGTTGGTGGTCCACGTCAGCGAGGTGTTGGTGGTCCACGTCAGCGAGGTGTTGGTGGTTCATGTCAGCAAGGTGTCGGTTGTCCATGTCAGTGAGGTGTCGGTGGTCCATGTCAGCGAGGTGTCTGTGGTCCATGTCAGTGAGGTGTTGGTGGTCGATGTCAGTGAGGAGTTGGTGGTCCATGTCAGTGAGGTGTCGGTGGTCCATGTCAGCGAGGTGTCGGTGGTCCATGTCGGCGAGGTGTTGGTGGTCCATGTCGGCGAGGTGTTGGTGGTCCATGTCAGCGAGGTGTCGGTGTTCCATGTCAGTGAGGTGTCGGTGGTCCATGTCGGCGAGGAGTTGGTGGTCCACGTCAGCGAGGAGTTGGTGTCCTTGTCAGCGAGGTGTTGGGGGTCCATGTCAGCGAGGAGTTGGGGGTCCATGTCAGCGAGGAGTTGGTGGTCCACGTCAGCGAGGAGTTGGTGGTCCATGTCAGCGAGGTGTTGGGGGTCCATATCAGCGAGGTGTTGGGGGTCCATGTCAGTGAGGTGCTGGTGGTCCATGTCGGCGAGGAGTTGGTGGTCCATGTCAGTGAGGAGTTGGTGTCCATGTCAGCGAGGTGTTGGTGGTCCATGTCAGCAAGGTGTTGGTGGTCCATGTCAGCGAGGTGTCGGTGGTCCATGTCAGCGAGGTGTTGGTGGTCCATGTCAGCGAGGTGTTCGTGATCCACGTCAGCGAGGTGTTGGTGGTTCATGTCAGCAAGGTGTCGGTTGTCCATGTCAGTGAGGTGTCGGTGGTCCATGTCAGCGAGGTGTCGGTGGTCCATGTCAGTGAGGTGTCGGTGGTCCATGTCGGCGAGGAGTTGGTGGTCCACGTCAGCGAGGAGTTGGTGTCCATGTCAGCGAGGTGTTGGGGGTCCATGTCAGCGAGGTGTCGGTGGTCCATGTCAGCGAGGTGTCTGTGGTCCATGTCAGAGAGGTGTTGGTGGTCCACGTCAGCGAGGTGTTGGTGGTCCACGTCAGCGAGGTGTTGGTGGTTCATGTCAGCAAGTTGTCGGTTGTCCATGTCAGTGAGCTGTCGGTGGTCCATGTCAGCGAGGTGTCGGTGGTCCATGTCAGTGAGGTGTTGGTGGTCCATGTCAGTGAGGTGATGCAGATCCATGTCAGCGAGGTGTTGGTGGACCATGTCAGCGAGGTGTTGGTGGTCCACTTCGGCGAGGAGTTGGTGGTCCATGACAGTGAGGTGTCGGTGGTCCATGTCAGCGAGGAGTCGGTGGTCCATGTCGGCGAGGTGTCGGGGGTCCATGTCAGCGAGGTGTTGGGGATCCATGTCAGTGAGGTGTTGGTGGTCCATGTCAGTGAGGTATCGGTGGACCATGTCAGCGAGGTGTCGGTGGTCCATGTCAGCGAGGTGTCGGTGGTCCATGTCAGCGAGGTGTTGGTGGTCCACGTCAGCGAGGTGTTGGTGGTCCACGTCAGCGAGGTGTTGGTGGTTCATGTCAGCAAGGTGTCGGTTGTCCATGTCAGTGAGGTGTTGGTGGTCCATGTCAGCGCGGTGTCGGTGGTCCATGTCAGCGAGGTGTTGGTGGTCGATGTCAGTGAGGAGTTGGTGGTCCATGTCAGTGAGGTGTCGGTGGTCCATGTCAGCGAGGTGTCGGTGGTCCATGTCGGCGAGGTGTTGGTGGTCCATGTCGGCGAGGTGTTGGTGGTCCATGTCAGCGAGGTGTCGGTGTTCCATGTCAGTGAGGTGTCGGTGGTCCATGTCGGCGAGGAGTTGGTGGTCCACGTCAGCGAGGAGTTGGTGGTCCACGTCAGCGAGGAGTTGGTGTCCTTGTCAGCGAGGTGTTGGGGGTCCATGTCAGCGAGGAGTTGGTGTCCATGTCAGCGAGGTGTTGGGGGTCCATGTCAGTGAGGTGCTGGTTGTCCATGTCGGCGAGGAGTTGGTGGTCCATGTCAGTGAGGAGTTGGTGTCCATGTCAGCGAGGTGTTGGTGGTCCATGTCAGCAAGTTGTTGGTGGTCCATGTCAGCGAGGTGTCGGTGGTCCATGTCAGCGAGGTGTTGGTGGTCCATGTCAGCGAGGTGTTCGTGATCCACGTCAGCGAGGTGTTGGTGGTTCATGTCAGCAAGGTGTCGGTTGTCCATGTCAGTGAGGTGTCGGTGGTCCATGTCAGCGAATTGTCGGTGGTCCATGTCAGTGAGGTGTTGGTGGTCCATGTCAGTGAGGTGATGCAGATCCATGTCAGCGAGGTGTTGGTGGACCATGTCAGCGAGGTGTTGGTGGTCCACTTCGGCGAGGAGTTGGTGGTCCATGTCAGTGATGTGTCGGTGGTCCATGTCAGCGAGGAGTCGGTGGTCCATGTCGGCGAGGTGTCGGGGGTCCATGTCATTGAGGTGTTGGTGGACCATGTCAGCGAGGTGTCGGTGGTCCATGTCAGCGAGGTGTCGGTGGTCCATGTCAGCGAGGTGTTGGTGGTCCACGTCAGCGAGGTGTTGGTGGTCCACGTCAGCGAGGTGTTGGTGGTTCATGTCAGCAAGGTGTCGGTTGTCCATGTCAGTGAGGTGTCGGTGGTCCATGTCAGCGAAGTGTCGGTGGTCCATGTCAGTGAGGTGTTGCTGGTCCATGTCAGCAAGGTGTCGGTTGTCCATGTCAGTGAGGTGTCGGTGGTCCATGTCAGCGAGGTGTCGGTGGTCCATGTCGGCGAAGAGTTGGTGGTCCACGTCAGGGAGGAGTTGGTGTCCATGTCAGCGAGGAGTTGGTGTCCATGTCAGCGAGGAGTTGGTGTCCATGTCAGCGAGGTGTTGGGGGTCCATGTCAGTGAGGTGTTGGTGGTCCATGTCGGCGAGGAGTTGGTGGTCCATGTCAGCGAGGTGTTGGTGGTCCATGTCAGCGAGGTGTTGGTGGTCCATGTCAGCGAGGTGTTGCTGGTCCATGTCAGCGAGGTGTTGGTGATCCATGTCAGCGAGGTGTTGGTGGTCCATGTCAGCGAGGTGTTGTTGGTCCAAGTCAGCGAGGTGTTGCTGGTCCATGTCATCGAGGTGTCGGTGGTCCACATCAGCGAGGTGTCGGTGGTCCATGTCAGCGAGGTGTCGGTGATCCATGTCAGTGAGGTGTTGGTGTTCCATGTCAGCGAGGTGTTGGTGTCCATGTCAGCAAGGTGTTGGGGGTCCATGTCAGAGAGTTGTTGGGGGTCCATGTCAGTGAGGTGTTGGTGGTCCATGTCAGCGAGGTGTTGGTGGTCCATGTCAGCGAGGTGTTGGGGATCCATGTCAGTGAGGTGTTGGTGGTCCATGTCAGCGAGGTGATGGTGATCCATGTCAGCGAGGTGTTGCTGGTCCATGTCAGCGAGGTGTCGGTGGTCCATGTCGGCGAGGTGTCGGTGGTCCATGTCAGTGAGGTGTTGGTGGTCGATGTCAGTGAGGAGTTGGTGGTCCATGTCAGTGAGGTGTCGGTGGTCCATGTCAGCGAGGTGTCGGTGGTCCATGTCGGCGAGGTGTTGGTGGTCCATGTCAGCGAGGAGTTGGTGGTCCATGTCAGTGAGGTGTCGGTGGTCCATGTCAGCGAGGTGTCGGTGGTCCATGTCGGCGAGGTGTTGGTGGTCCATGTCAGCGAAGTGTCGGTGGTCCATGTCAGTGAGGTGTCGGTGGTCCATGTCGGCGAGGACTTGGTGGTCCACGTCAGCGAGGAGTTGGTGTCCATGTCAGCGAGGTGCTGGTGGTCCATGTCGGCGAGGAGTTGGTGTCCATGTCAGCGAGGTGTTGGTGGTCCATGTCAGCGAGGTGTTGGTGGTCCACGTCAGCGAGGTGTTGGTGGTCCATGTCAGCGAGGTGTTGGTGGTCCATGTCAGCGAGGTGTTCGTGATCCACGTCAGCGAGGTGTTGGTGGTTCATGTCAGCAAGGTGTCGGTGGTCCATGTCAGCGAGGTGTCGGTGGTCCATGTCAGTGAGGTGTTGGTGGTCCATGTCAGTGAGGTGATGCAGATCCATGTCAGCGAGGTGTTGGTGGACCATGTCAGCGAGGTGTTGGTGGTCCACTTCGGCGAGGAGATGGTGGTCCATGTCAGTGATGTGTCGGTGGTCCATGTCAGCGAGGAGTCGGTGGTCCATGTCGGCGAGGTGTCGGTGGTCCATGTCAGCGAGGTGTTGGTGGTCCACGTCAGCGAGGTGTTGGTGGTCCACGTCAGCGAGGTGTTGGTGGTTCATGTCAGCAAGGTGTCGGTTGTCCATGTCAGTGAGGTGTCGGTGGTCCATGTCAGCGAAGTGTCGGTGGTCCATGTCAGTGAGGTGTTGCTGGTCCATGTCAGTGAGGTGATGCAGATCCATGTCAGTGAGGTGTTGGTGGACCATGTCAGCGAGGTGTTGGTGGTCCACTTCGGCGAGGAGTTGGTGGTCCATGTCAGTGAGGTGTCGGTGGTCCATGTCAGTGAGGAGTCGGTGGTCCATGTCGGCGAGGTGTCGGGGGTCCATGTCAGCGAGGTGATGGGGGTCCATGTCAGCGAGGTGTTGGGGGTCCATGTCAGTGAGGTGTTGGTGGTCCATGTCAGTGAGGTGTTGGTGGACCACGTCAGCGAGGTGTTGGTGGTCCACGTCAGCGAGGTGTTGGTGGTTCATGTCAGCAAGGTGTCGGTTGTCCATGTCAGTGAGGTGATGGTGGTCCATGTCAGCGAGGTGTTGGTGGTTCATGTCAGCAAGGTGTCGGTTGTCCATGTCAGTGAGGTGTCGGTGGTCCATGTCAGTGAGGTGTCGGTGGTCCATGTCAGCGAGGTGTCGGTGGTCCATGTCAGTGAGGTGTCGGTGGTCCATGTCAGTGAGGTGTTGGGGGTCCATGTCAGTGAGGTGTTGGTGGTCCATGTCAGTGAGGTGTTGGTGGACCATGTCAGCGAGGTGTCGGTGGTCCATGTCAGCGAGGTGTCGGTGGTCCATGTCAGCGAGGAGTTGGTGTCCATGTCAGCGAGGTGTCGGTGGTCCATGTCAGTGAGGTGTCGGTGGTCCATGTCGGCGAGGAGTTGGTGGTCCACGTCAGCGAGGAGTTGGTGTCCATGTCAGCGAGGTGTTGGGGGTCCATGTCAGCGAGGAGTTGGTGTCCATGTCAGCGAGGTGTTGGTGGTCCATGTCGGCGAGGAGTTGGGGGTCCATGTCAGCGAGGAGTTGGTGTCCATGTCAGTGAGGAGTTGGTGGTCCACGTCAGCAAGGAGTTGGTGTCCATGTCCGCGAGGTGTTGGGGGTCCATGTCAGCGAGGTGTTGGTGGACCATGTCAGTGAGGTGTTGGTGTCCATATCAGCGAGGTGTTGGTGGTCCATGTCAGCGAGGTGTTGGGGTTCCATGTCGGCGAGGAGTTGGTGGTCCATGTCAGCAAGGAGTTGGTGTCCATATCAGCGAGGTGTTGGTGGTCCATGTCAGCGAGGTGTTGGGGATCCATGTCAGTGAGGTGTTGGTGTCCATGTCAGCGAGGTGATGGTGATCCATGTCAGCGAGGTGTTGGTGGTCCATGTCAGCGAGGTGTTGCTGGTCCATGTCAGCGAGGTGTTGCTGGTCCATGTCATCGAGGTGTCGGTGGTCCACATCAGCGAGGTGTCGGTGGTCCATGTCAGCGAGGTGTCGGTGATCCATGTCAGTGAGGTGTTGGTGTTCCATGTCAGCGAGGTGTTGGTGTCCATGTCAGCGAGGTGTTGGGGGTCCATGTCAGTGAGGTGTTGGTGGTCCATGTCAGCGAGGTGTTGGTGGTCCATGTCAGCAAGGTGTTGGGGATCCATGTCAGTGAGGTGTTGGTGGTCCATGTCAGCGAGGTGATGGTGATCCATGTCAGCGAGGTGTTGCTGGTCCATGTCAGCGAGGTGTTGCTGGTCCATGTCAGCGAGGTGTCGGGGGTCCATGTCAGCGAGGTGTCGGTGGTCCATGTCGGCGAGGTGTCGGTGGTCCATGTCATCGAGGTGTCGGTGGTCCACGTCAGCGAGATGTCGGTGGTCCATGTCAGCGAGGTGTCGGTGGTCCATGTCAGCGAGGTGTTGGTGATCCATGTCAGAGAGGTGTTGGTGGTCCACGTCAGCGAGGTGTTGGTGGTCCATGTCAGCGAGGTGTCGGTGGTCCATGTCAGCGAGGTGTCGGTGGACCATGTCAGTCAGGTGTCGGTGGTCCATGTCAGCGAGGTGTTAGTGGTCCATGTCATCGAGGTGTCGGTGGTCCACATCAGCGAGGTGTTGGTGGTCCATTTCAGCGAGGTGTTGGTGGTCCATGTCAGCGAGGTGATGGTGATCCATGTCAGCGAGGTGTTGGTGGTCTATGTCAGCGAGGTGACGGTGGTCCATGTCAGTGAGGTGTCGGTGGTCCATGTCAGTGAGATGTCGGTGGTCCATGTCAGTGAGGTGTTGGTGATCCATGTCAGTGAGGTGTTGGTGGTCCATGTCAGTGAGGTGTTGCTGGTCCACGTCAGCGAGGTGTAGGTTGTCCATGACAGTGAGGTCTTGGTGGTCCATGTCAGCGAGGTGTTGGTGGTCCACGTCAGCAAGGTGTCGGTGGTCCATGTCAGCGAGGAGTTGGTGGTCCATGTCAGCGAGGTGTTGGTGGTCCACGTCAGCGAGGTGTCGGTGGTCCATGTCAGCGAGGAGTTGGTGGTCCACGTCAGCGAGGTGTCGGTGGTCCATGTCAGTGAGGTGTCGGTGGTCCATGTTTGCGATGTGTAGGTGGTCCATGTCAGCGAGGTGTTGGTGGTCCATGTCAGCGAGGTGTCGGTGGTCCATGTCAGCGAGGTGTTGGTGGTCCATGTCAGCGAGGTGACGGTGGTCCATGTCAGTGAGGTGTCTGTGGTCCATGTCAGTGAGGTGTCGGTGGTCAATGTCAGTGAGGTGTTGGTGATCCATGTCAGTGAGGTGTTGGTGGTCCATGTCAGTGAGGTGTTGCTGGTCCACGTCAGCGAGGTGTAGGTGGTCCATGACAGTGAGGTCTTGGTGGTCCATGTCAGCGAGGTGTTGGTGGTCCACGTCAGCGAGGTGTCGGTGGACCATGTCAGCGAGGAGTTGGTGGTCCATGTCAGCGAGATGTTGGTGGTCCACGTCAGCGAGGTGTCGGTGGTCCATGTCAGCGAGGAGTTGGTGGTCCACGTCAGCGAGGTGTCGGTGGTCCATGTCAGTGAGGTGTCGGTGGTCCATGTTAGCGAGGTGTTGGTGGTCCATGTCAGCGAGGTGTTGGTGGTCCATGTCAGCGAGGTGTCGGTGGTCCATGTCAGCGAGGTGTCGGTGGTCCATGTCAGCGAGGTGTTGGTGGTCCACGTCAGCGAGGTGTTGGTGGTCCATCTCAGCGAGGTTTCGGTGGTCCATGTCAGCGATGTGTTGGTGGTCCATGTCAGCGAGGTGATGGTGATCCATGTCAGTGAGGTGTTGGTGGTCCATGTCAGCGAGGTGTCGGTGGTCCATGTCAGCGAGGTGTTGGTGGTCCATGTCAGTGAGGTGTCGGTGGTCCATGTCAGTGAGGAGTCGGTGGTCCATGTCGGCGAGGTGTCGGGGGTCCATGTCAGCGAGGTGATGGGGGTCCATGTCAGCGAGGTGTTGGGGGTCCATGTCAGTGAGGTGTTGGTGGTCCATGTCAGTGAGGTGTTGGTGGACCACGTCAGCGAGGTGTTGGTGGTCCACGTCAGCGAGGTGTTGGTGGTTCATGTCAGCAAGGTGTCGGTTGTCCATGTCAGTGAGGTGATGGTGGTCCATGTCAGCGAGGTGTTGGTGGTTCATGTCAGCAAGGTGTCGGTTGTCCATGTCAGTGAGGTGTCGGTGGTCCATGTCAGTGAGGTGTCGGTGGTCCATGTCAGCGAGGTGTCGGTGGTCCATGTCAGTGAGGTGTCGGTGGTCCATGTCAGTGAGGTGTTGGGGGTCCATGTCAGTGAGGTGTTGGTGGTCCATGTCAGTGAGGTGTTGGTGGACCATGTCAGCGAGGTGTCGGTGGTCCATGTCAGCGAGGTGTCGGTGGTCCATGTCAGCGAGGAGTTGGTGTCCATGTCAGCGAGGTGTCGGTGGTCCATGTCAGTGAGGTGTCGGTGGTCCATGTCGGCGAGGAGTTGGTGGTCCACGTCAGCGAGGAGTTGGTGTCCATGTCAGCGAGGTGTTGGGGGTCCATGTCAGCGAGGAGTTGGTGTCCATGTCAGCGAGGTGTTGGTGGTCCATGTCGGCGAGGAGTTGGGGGTCCATGTCAGCGAGGAGTTGGTGTCCATGTCAGTAAGGAGTTGGTGGTCCACGTCAGCAAGGAGTTGGTGTCCATGTCCGCGAGGTGTTGGTGGTCCACGTCAGCGAGGTGCTGGTGGTCCATGTCAGCGAGGTGTTGGTGGACCATGTCAGTGAGGTGTTGGTGTCCATATCAGCGAGGTGTTGGTGGTCCATGTCAGCGAGGTGTTGGGGGTCCATGTCGGCGAGGAGTTGGTGGTCCATGTCAGCAAGGAGTTGGTGTCCATATCAGCGAGGTGTTGGTGGTCCATGTCAGCGAGGTGTTGGGGATCCACGTCAGTGAGGTGTTGGTGTCCATGTCAGCGAGGTGATGGTGATCCATGTCAGCGAGGTGTTGGTGGTCCATGTCAGCGAGGTGTTGCTGGTCCATGTCAGCGAGGTGTTGCTGGTCCATGTCATCGAGGTGTCGGTGGTCCACATCAGCGAGGTGTCAGTGGTCCATGTCAGCGAGGTGTCGGTGATCCATGTCAGTGAGGTGTTGGTGTTCCATGTCAGCGAGGTGTTGGTGTCCATGTCAGCAAGGTGTTGGGGGTCCATGTCAGCGAGGTGTTGGGGGTCCATGTCAGTGAGGTGTTGGTGGTCCATGTCAGCGAGGTGTTGGTGGTCCATGTCAGCAAGGTGTTGGGGATCCATGTCAGTGAGGTGTTGGTGGTCCATGTCAGCGAGGTGATGGTGATCCATGTCAGCGAGGTGTTGCTGGTCCATGTCAGCGAGGTGTTGCTGGTCCATGTCAGCGAGGTGTCGGGGGTCCATGTCAGCGAGGTGTCGGTGGTCCATGTCGGCGAGGTGTCGGTGGTCCATGTCATCGAGGTGTCGGTGGTCCACGTCAGCGAGATGTCGGTGGTCCATGTCAGCGAGGTGTCGGTGGTCCATGTCAGCGAGGTGTTGGTGATCCATGTCAGAGAGGTGTTGGTGGTCCACGTCAGCGAGGTGTTGGTGGTCCATGTCAGCGAGGTGTCGGTGGTCCATGTCAGCGAGGTGTCGGTGGACCATGTCAGTCAGGTGTCGGTGGTCCATGTCAGCGAGGTGTTGGTGGTCCATGTCAGCGAGGTGTTGGTGGTCCACGTCAGCGAGGTGTCGATGGACCATGTCAGTGAGGTGTCGGTGTTCCATGTCAGTGAGGTGTCGGTGGTCCATGTCAGCGAGGTGTTAGTGGTCCATGTCATCGAGGTGTCGGTGGTCCACATCAGCGAGGTGTTGGTGGTCCATTTCAGCGAGGTGTTGGTGGTCCATGTCAGCGAGGTGATGGTGATCCATGTCAGCGAGGTGTTGGTGGTCTATGTCAGCGAGGTGACGGTGGTCCATGTCAGTGAGGTGTCGGTGGTCCATGTCAGTGAGGTGTCGGTGGTCCATGTCAGTGAGGTGTTGGTGATCCATGTCAGTGAGGTGTTGGTGGTCCATGTCAGTGAGGTGTTGCTGGTCCACGTCAGCGAGGTGTAGGTTGTCCATGACAGTGAGGTCTTGGTGGTCCATGTCAGCGAGGTGTTGGTGGTCCACGTCAGCAAGGTGTCGGTGGTCCATGTCAGCGAGGAGTTGGTGGTCCATGTCAGCGAGGTGTTGGTGGTCCACGTCAGCGAGGTGTCGGTGGTCCATGTCAGCGAGGAGTTGGTGGTCCACGTCAGCGAGGTGTCGGTGGTCCATGTCAGTGAGGTGTCGGTGGTCCATGTTTGCGATGTGTTGGTGGTCCATGTCAGCGAGGTGTTGGTGGTCCATGTCAGCGAGGTGTCGGTGGTCCATGTCAGCGAGGTGTTGGTGGTCCATGTCAGCGAGGTGACGGTGGTCCATGTCAGTGAGGTGTCTGTGGTCCATGTCAGTGAGGTGTCGGTGGTCAATGTCAGTGAGGTGTTGGTGATCCATGTCAGTGAGGTGTTGGTGGTCCATGTCAGTGAGGTGTTGCTGGTCCACGTCAGCGAGGTGTAGGTGGTCCATGACAGTGAGGTCTTGGTGGTCCATGTCAGCGAGGTGTTGGTGGTCCACGTCAGCGAGGTGTCGGTGGTCCATGTCAGCGAGGAGTTGGTGGTCCATGTCAGCGAGATGTTGGTGGTCCACGTCAGCGAGGTGTCGGTGGTCCATGTCAGCGAGGAGTTGGTGGTCCACGTCAGCGAGGTGTCGGTGGTCCATGTCAGTGAGGTGTCGGTGGTCCATGTTAGCGAGGTGTTGGTGGTCCATGTCAGCGAGGTGTTGGTGGTCCATGTCAGCGAGGTGTCGGTGGTCCATGTCAGCGAGGTGTCGGTGGTCCATGTCAGCGAGGTGTTGGTGGTCCACGTCAGCGAGGTGTTGGTGGTCCATGTCAGCGAGGTTTCGGTGGTCCATGTCAGCGATGTGTTGGTGGTCCATGTCAGCGAGGTGATGGTGATCCATGTCAGTGAGGTGTTGGTGGTCCATGTCAGCGAGGTGTCGGTGGTCCATGTCAGCGAGGTGTTGGTGGTCCATGTCAGCGAGGTGTTGGTGGTCCACGTCAGCGAGGTGTCGGTGGTCCATGTCAGCGAGGTGTCGGTGGTCCATGTCAGCGATGTGCTGGTGGTCCATGTCAGCGAGGAGTTGGTGATCCACGTCAGCGAGGTGTTGGTGGTTCATGTCAGCAAGGTGTCGGTTGTCCATGTCAGTGAGGTGTCGGTGGTCCATGTCAGCGAGGTGTCGGTGGTCCATGTCAGCGAGGTGTTGGTGGTCCATGTCAGCGAGGTGTTGGTGGACCATGTCAGCGAGGTGTTGGTGGTCCACTTCGGCGAGGAGTCGGTGGTCCATGTCAGCGAGGTGTCGGTGGTCCATGTTGGCGAGGTGTTGGGGGTCCATGTCGGCGAGGTGTTGGGGGTCCATGTCAGTGAGGTGTTGGTGGTCCATGTCAGCGAGGTGTCGGTGGTCCATGTCAGCGAGGTGTTGGTGGTCCATGTCAGCGAGGTGTTGCTGGTCCATGTCAGTGAGGTGTTGGTGTTCCATGTCAGCGAGGTGTTGGTGTCCATGTCAGCGAGGTGTTGGGGGTCCATGTCAGTGAGGTGTTGGTGTTCCATGTCAGCGAGGTGTTGGTGTCCATGTCAGCGAGGTGTTGGGGGTCCATGTCAGCGAGGTGTTGGGGGTCCATGTCAGTGAGGTGTTGGTGGTCCATGTCAGCGAGGTGTTGGTGGTCCATGTCAGCGAGGTGTTGTGGATCCATGTCAGTGAGGTGTTGGTGGTCCATGTCAGCGAGGTGATGGTGATACATGTCAGCGAGGTGTTGGTTGTCCATGTCAGCGAGGTGTTGGTGGTCCATGTCAGCGAGGTGTTGGTGGTCCATGTCAGCGAGGTGTTGGTGGTCCATGTCAGCGAGGTGTAGGGGGTCCATGTCAGTGAGGTTTTGGTGGTCCATGTCTGCGAGGTGTTGCTGGTCCATGTCAGCGAGGTGTTGCTGGTCCATGTCATCGAGGTGTCGGAGGTCCACGTCAGCGAGGTGTCGGTAGTCCATGTCAGCGAGGTGTCGGTGGTCCACGTCAGCGAGGTGTCGGTGGTCCATGTCAGCGAGGTGTTGGTGGTCCCTGTCACATAGGTGTTGGTGGTCCACGTCAGCGAGGTGTTGGTGGTCCATGTCAGTGAGGTGTTGGTGGTCCATGTCAGCGAGGTGTCGGTGGTCCATGTCAGCGAGATGTCGGTGGACCATGTCAGTCAGGTGTCGGTGGTCCATGTCAGCGAGGTGTTGGTGGTCCATGTCAGCGAGGTGTTGGTGGTCCACGTCAGCGAGGAGTTGGTGGTCCACGTCAGCGAGGAGTTGGTGTCCATGTCAGCGAGGTGTTGGGGGTCCATGTCAGCGAGGTGTCGGTGGTCCATGTCGGCGAGGAGTTGGTGGTCCATGTCAGCGAGGTGTTGTGGATCCATGTCAGTGAGGTGTTGGTGGTCCATGTCAGCGAGGTGATGGTGATACATGTCAGCGAGGTGTTGGTTGTCCATGTCAGCGAGGTGTTGGTGGTCCATGTCAGCGAGGTGTTGGTGGTCCATGTCAGCGAGGTGTTGGTGGTCCATGTCAGCGAGGTGTAGGGGGTCCATGTCAGTGAGGTTTTGGTGGTCCATGTCTGCGAGGTGTTGCTGGTCCATGTCAGCGAGGTGTTGCTGGTCCATGTCATCGAGGTGTCGGAGGTCCACGTCAGCGAGGTGTCGGTAGTCCATGTCAGCGAGGTGTCGGTGGTCCACGTCAGCGAGGTGTCGGTGGTCCATGTCAGCGAGGTGTTGGTGGTCCCTGTCACATAGGTGTTGGTGGTCCACGTCAGCGAGGTGTTGGTGGTCCATGTCAGTGAGGTGTTGGTGGTCCATGTCAGCGAGGTGTCGGTGGTCCATGTCAGCGAGATGTCGGTGGACCATGTCAGTCAGGTGTCGGTGGTCCATGTCAGCGAGGTGTTGGTGGTCCATGTCAGCGAGGTGTTGGTGGTCCACGTCAGCGAGGAGTTGGTGGTCCACGTCAGCGAGGAGTTGGTGTCCATGTCAGCGAGGTGTTGGGGGTCCATGTCAGCGAGGAGTTGGTGGTCCACGTCAGCGAGGAGTTGGTGTCCATGTCAGCGAGCTGTTGGGGGTCCATGTCAGCGAGGTGTCGGTGGTCCATGTCAGCGAGGTGTCGGTGGTCCATGTCGGCGAGGTGTCGGTTGTCCATGTCAGCGAGGTGTTGGTGTCCATGTCAGCGAGGTGTTGGTGGTCCATGTCAGTGAGGTGTCGGTGGTCCATGTCAGTGAGGTGTTGGTGGTCCATTTCGGCGAGGAGTTCGTGGTCCACGTCAGCGAGGAGTTGGTGTCCATGTCTGCGAGGTGTTGGGGGTCCATGTCAGTGAGGTGTTGGTGTTCCATGTCAGCGAGGTGTTGGTGTCCATGTCAGCGAGGTGTTGGGGGTCCATGTCAGCGAGGTGTTGGGGGTCCATGTCAGTGAGGTGTTGGTGGTCCATGTCAGCGAGGTGTTGGTGGTCCATGTCAGCGAGGTGTTGTGGATCCATGTCAGTGAGGTGTTGGTGGTCCATGTCAGCGAGGTGTCGGTGGTCCATGTCAGCGATGTGTTGGTGGTCCATGTCAGCGAGGTGATGGTGATCCATGTCAGTGAGGTGTTGGTGGTCCATGTCAGCGAGGTGTCGGTGGTCCATGTCAGCGAGGTGTTGGTGGTCCATGTCAGCGAGGTGTTGGTGGTCCACGTCAGCGAGGTGTCGGTGGTCCATGTCAGCGAGGTGTCGGTGGTCCATGTCAGCGATGTGTTGGTGGTCCATGTCAGCGAGGTGTTGGTGATCCACGTCAGCGAGGTGTTGGTGGTTCATGTCAGCAAGGTGTCGGTTGTCCATGTCAGTGAGGTGTCGGTGGTCCATGTCAGCGAGGTGTCGGTGGTCCATGTCAGTGAGGTGTCGGTGGTCCATGTCAGCGAGGTGTTGGTGGTCCATGTCAGCGAGGTGTTGGTGGACCATGTCAGCGAGGTGTTGGTGGTCCACTTCGGCGAGGAGTCGGTGGTCCATGTCAGCGAGGTTTCGGTGGTCCATGTCGGCGAGGTGTTGGCGGTCCATGTCAGCGAGGTGTTGGGGGTCCATGTCAGTGAGGTGTTGGTGGTCCATGTCAGTGAGGTGTCGGTGGTCCATGTCAGCGAGGTGTCGGTGGTCCATGTCAGCGAGGTGTCGGTGGTCCATGTCGGCGAGGTGTCGGTGGTCCATGTCAGTGAGGTGTTGGTGGTCCATGTCAGTGAGGTGATGAAGATCCATGTCAGCGAGGTGTTGGTGGACCATGTCAGCGAGGTGTTGGTGGTCCACTTCGGCGAGGAGTTGGTGGTCCATGTCAGTGAGGTGTCAGTGGTCCATGTCAGCGAGGTGTCGGTGGTCCATGTCGGCGAGGTGTCGGTGGTCCATGTCAGTGAGGTGTCGGTGGTCCATGTCGGCGAGGTGTCGGTGGTCCATGTCGGCGAGGTGTCGGTGGTCCATGTCAGTGAGGTGTCGGTGGTCCATGTCGGCGAGGAGTTGGTGGTCCACGTCAGCGAGGAGTTGGTGTCCATGTCAGCGAGGTGTTGGGGGTCCATGTCAGTGAGGTGTTGGTGTTCCATGTCAGCGAGGTGTTGGTGTCCATGTCAGCGAGGTGTCGGTGGTCCATGTCAGGCAGGTGTCGGTGGTCCATGTCAGTGAGGTGTTGGTGTTCCATGTCAGCGAGGTGTTGGTGTCCATGTCAGCGAGGTGTTGGGGGTCCATGTCAGTGAGGTGTTGGGGGTCCATGTCAGCGAGGTGTTGAGGGTCCATGTCAGTGAGGTGTTGGTGGTCCATGTCAGCGAGGTGTTGCTGGTCCATGTCAGCGAGGTGTTGTGGATCCATGTCAGTGAGGTGTTGGTGGTCCATGTCAGCGAGGTGATGGTGATCCATGTCAGCGAGGTGTAGGGGGTCCATGTCAGTGAGGTTTTGGTGGTCCATGTCTGCGAGGTGTTGCTGGTCCATGTCAGCGAGGTGTTGCTGGTCCATGTCATCGAGGTGTCGGAGGTCCACGTCAGCGAGGTGTCGGTGGTCCATGTCAGCGAGGTGTCGGTGGTCCACGTCAGCGAGGTGTCGGTGGTCCATGTCAGCGAGGTGTTGGTGGTCCCTGTCACAGAGGTGTTGGTGGTCCACGTCAGCGAGGTGTTGGTGGTCCATGTCAGTGAGGTGTTGGTGGTCCATGTCAGCGAGGTGTCGGTGGTCCATGTCAGCGAGATGTCGGTGGACCATGTCAGTCAGGTGTCGGTGGTCCATGTCAGCGAGGTGTTGGTGGTCCATGTCAGCGAGGTGTTGGTGTTCCACGTCAGCGAGGAGTTGGTGTCCATGTCAGCGAGGTGTTGGGGGTCCATGTCAGCGAGGTGTTGGGTGTCCATGTCAGCGAGGTGTTGGGTGTCCATGTCAGTGAGGTGTTGGTGGTCCATGTCAGCGAGGTGTCGGTGGTCCATGTCAGTGAGGTGTTGGTGGTCCATTTCGGCGAGGAGTTGGTGGTCCACGTCAGCGAGGAGTTGGTGGTCCATGTCAGCGAGGTGTTGGGGGTCCATGTCAGTGAGGTGTTGGTGTTCCATGTCAGCGAGGTGTTGGTGTCCATGTCAGCGAGGTGTTGGGGGTCCATGTCAGCGAGGTGTTGGGGGTCCATGTCAGTGAGGTGTTGGTGGTCCACGTCAGCGAGGTGTCGGTGGTCCATGTCAGTGAGGTGTTGGTGGTCCATGTCAGTGAGGTGTTGGTGGACCATGTCAGCGAGGTGCTGGTGGTCCATGTCAGCGAGGTGTTGGTGGTCCATGTCAGCGAGGTGTTGTGGATCCATGTCAGTGAAGTGTTGGTGGTCCGTGTCAGCGAGGTGATGGTGGTCCATGTCAGCGAGGTGTTGGTGGTCCATGTCAGCGAGGTGTAGGGGGTCCATGTCAGTGAGGTTTTGGTGGTCCATGTCTGCGAGGTGTTGCTGGTCCATGTCAGCGAGGTGTTGCTGGTCCATGTCATCGAGGTGTCGGAGGTCCACGTCAGCGAGGTGTCGGTGGTCCATGTCAGCGAGGTGTCGGTGGTCCACGTCAGCGAGGTGTCGGTGGTCCATGTCTGCGAGGTGTTGGTGGTCCCTGTCACAGAGGTGTTGGTGGTCCACGTCAGCGAGGTGTTGGTGGTCCATGTCAGTGAGGTGTTGGTGGTCCATGTCAGCGAGGTATCGGTGGTCCATGTCAGCGAGATGTCGGTGGACCATGTCAGTCAGGTGTCGGTGGTCCATGTCAGCGAGGTGTTGGTGGTCCATGTCAGCGAGGTGTTGGTGGTCCACGTCAGCGAGGTGTCGATGGACCATGTCAGGGAGGTGTCGGTTTTCCATGTCAGTGAGGTGTTGGTGGTCCATGTCAGTGAGGTGTTGGTGGTCCATGTTAGTGAGGTGTTGCTGGTCCACGTCAGCGAGGTGTAGGTGGTCCATGACAGTGATGTCTTGGTGGTCCATGTCAGCGAGGTGTTGGTGGTCCATGTCAGCGAGGAGTTGGTGGTCCATGTCAGCGAGGAGTTGGTGGTCCACGTCAGCGAGGTGTTGGTGGTCCATGTCAGCGAGGTTTCAGTGGTCCATGTCAGCGATGTGTTGGTGGTCCATGTCAGCGAGGTGATGGTGATCCATGTCAGCGAGGTGTTGGTGGTCCATGTCAGCGAGGTGTTGGTGCTCCATGTCAGCGAGGTGTCGGTGGTCCATGTCAGCGAGGTGTTGGTGGTCCATGTCAGCGAGGTGTTGGTGGTCCACGTCAGCGAGGTGTCGGTGGTCCATGTCAGCGATGTGTTGGTGGTCCATGTCAGCGAGGTGATGGTGATCCATGTCAGCGAGGTGTTGGTGGTCCTTGTGAGCAAGGTGTTGGTGGTCCATGTCAGCGAGGTGTCGGTGGTCCATGTCAGCGAGGTGTTGGTGGTCCATGTCAGCGAGGTGTTGCTGGTCCATGTCAGCGAGGTGTTGTGGATCCATGTCAGTGAGGTGTTGGTGGTCCATGTCAGCGAGGTGATGGTGATCCATGTCAGCGAGGTGTAGGGGGTCCATGTCAGTGAGGTTTTGGTGGTCCATGTCTGCGAGGTGTTGCTGGTCCATGTCAGCGAGGTGTTGCTGGTCCATGTCATCGAGGTGTCGGAGGTCCACGTCAGCGAGGTGTCGGTGGTCCATGTCAGCGAGGTGTCGGTGGTCCACGTCAGCGAGGTGTCGGTGGTCCATGTCAGCGAGGTGTTGGTGGTCCCTGTCACAGAGGTGTTGGTGGTCCACGTCAGCGATGTGTTGGTGGTCCATGTCAGTGAGGTGTTGGTGGTCCATGTCAGCGAGGTGTCGGTGGTCCATGTCAGCGAGATGTCGGTGGACCATGTCAGTCAGGTGTCGGTGGTCCATGTCAGCGAGGTGTTGGTGGTCCATGTCAGCGAGGTGTTGGTGTTCCACGTCAGCGAGGAGTTGGTGTCCATGTCAGCGAGGTGTTGGGGGTCCATGTCAGCGAGGTGTTGGGTGTCCATGTCAGCGAGGTGTTGGGTGTCCATGTCAGTGAGGTGTTGGTGGTCCATGTCAGCGAGGTGTCGGTGGTCCATGTCAGTGAGGTGTTGGTGGTCCATTTCGGCGAGGAGTTGGTGGTCCACGTCAGCGAGGAGTTGGTGGTCCATGTCAGCGAGGTGTTGGGGGTCCATGTCAGTGAGGTGTTGGTGTTCCATGTCAGCGAGGTGTAGGTGTCCATGTCAGCGAGGTTTTGGGGGTCCATGTCAGCGAGGTGTTGGGGGTCCATGTCAGTGAGGTGTTGGTGGTCCACGTCAGCGAGGTGTCGGTGGTCCATGTCAGTGAGGTGTTGGTGGTCCATGTCAGTGAGGTGTTGGTGGACCATGTCAGCGAGGTGCTGGTGGTCCATGTCAGCGAGGTGTTGGTGGTCCATGTCAGCGAGGTGTTGTGGATCCATGTCAGTGAGGTGTTGGTGGTCCGTGTCAGCGAGGTGATGGTTGTCCATGTCAGCGAGGTGTTGGTGGTCCATGTCAGCGAGGTGTAGGGGGTCCATGTCAGTGAGGTTTTGGTGGTCCATGTCTGCGAGGTGTTGCTGGTCCATGTCAGCGAGGTGTTGCTGGTCCATGTCATCGAGGTGTCGGAGGTCCACGTCAGCGAGGTGTCGGTGGTCCATGTCAGCGAGGTGTCGGTGGTCCACGTCAGCGAGGTGTCGGTGGTCCATGTCTGCGAGGTGTTGGTGGTCCCTGTCACAGAGGTGTTGGTGGTCCACGTCAGCGAGGTGTTGGTGGTACATGTCAGTGAGGTGTTGGTGGTCCATGTCAGCGAGGTGTCGGTGGTCCATGTCAGCGAGATGTCGGTGGACCATGTCAGTCAGGTGTCGGTGGTCCATGTCAGCGAGGTGTTGGTGGTCCATGTCAGCGAGGTGTTGGTGGTCCACGTCAGCGAGGTGTCGATGGACCATGTCAGTGAGGTGTCGGTTTTCCATGTCAGTGAGGTGTTGGTGGTCCATGTCAGTGAGGTGTTGGTGGTCCATGTCAGTGAGGTGTTGCTGGTCCACGTCAGCGAGGTGTAGGTGGTCCATGACAGTGATGTCTTGGTGGTCCATGTCAGCGAGGTGTTGGTGGTCCATGTCAGCGAGGAGTTGGTGGTCCATGTCAGCGAGGAGTTGGTGGTCCACGTCAGCGAGGTGTTGGTGGTCCATGTCAGCGAGGTTTCAGTGGTCCATGTCAGCGATGTGTTGGTGGTCCATGTCAGCGAGGTGATGGTGATCCATGTCAGCGAGGTGTTGGTGGTCCATGTCAGCGAGGTGTTGGTGCTCCATGTCAGCGAGGTGTCGGTGGTCCATGTCAGCGAGGTGTTGGTGGTCCATGTCAGCGAGGTGTTGGTGGTCCACGTCAGCGAGGTGTCGGTGGTCCATGTCAGCGATGTGTTGGTGGTCCATGTCAGCGAGGTGATGGTGATCCATGTCAGCGAGGTGTTGGTGGTCCTTGTGAGCAAGGTGTTGGTGGTCCATGTCAGCGAGGTGTCGGTGGTCCATGTCAGCGAGGTGTTGGTGGTCCATGTCAGCGAGGTGTTGCTGGTCCATGTCAGCGAGGTGTTGTGGATCCATGTCAGTGAGGTGTTGGTGGTCCATGTCAGCGAGGTGATGGTGATCCATGTCAGCGAGGTGTAGGGGGTCCATGTCAGTGAGGTTTTGGTGGTCCATGTCTGCGAGGTGTTGCTGGTCCATGTCAGCGAGGTGTTGCTGGTCCATGTCATCGAGGTGTCGGAGGTCCACGTCAGCGAGGTGTCGGTGGTCCATGTCAGCGAGGTGTCGGTGGTCCACGTCAGCGAGGTGTCGGTGGTCCATGTCAGCGAGGTGTTGGTGGTCCCTGTCACAGAGGTGTTGGTGGTCCACGTCAGCGAGGTGTTGGTGGTCCATGTCAGTGAGGTGTTGGTGGTCCATGTCAGCGAGGTGTCGGTGGTCCATGTCAGCGAGATGTCGGTGGACCATGTCAGTCAGGTGTCGGTGGTCCATGTCAGCGAGGTGTTGGTGGTCCATGTCAGCGAGGTGTTGGTGTTCCACGTCAGCGAGGAGTTGGTGTCCATGTCAGCGAGGTGTTGGGGGTCCATGTCAGCGAGGTGTTGGGTGTCCATGTCAGCGAGGTGTTGGGTGTCCATGTCAGTGAGGTGTTGGTGGTCCATGTCAGCGAGGTGTCGGTGGTCCATGTCAGTGAGGTGTTGGTGGTCCATTTCGGCGAGGAGTTGGTGGTCCACGTCAGCGAGGAGTTGGTGGTCCATGTCAGCGAGGTGTTGGGGGTCCATGTCAGTGAGGTGTTGGTGTTCCATGTCAGCGAGGTGTTGGTGTCCATGTCAGCGAGGTTTTGGGGGTCCATGTCAGCGAGGTGTTGGGGGTCCATGTCAGTGAGGTGTTGGTGGTCCACGTCAGCGAGGTGTCGGTGGTCCATGTCAGTGAGGTGTTGGTGGTCCATGTCAGTGAGGTGTTGGTGGACCATGTCAGCGAGGTGCTGGTGGTCCATGTCAGCGAGGTGTTGGTGGTCCATGTCAGCGAGGTGTTGTGGATCCATGTCAGTGAAGTGTTGGTGGTCCGTGTCAGCGAGGTGATGGTTGTCCATGTCAGCGAGGTGTTGGTGGTCCATGTCAGCGAGGTGTAGGGGGTCCATGTCAGTGAGGTTTTGGTGGTCCATGTCTGCGAGGTGTTGCTGGTCCATGTCAGCGAGGTGTTGCTGGTCCATGTCATCGAGGTGTCGGAGGTCCACGTCAGCGAGGTGTCGGTGGTCCATGTCAGCGAGGTGTCGGTGGTCCACGTCAGCGAGGTGTCGGTGGTCCATGTCTGCGAGGTGTTGGTGGTCCCTGTCACAGAGGTGTTGGTGGTCCACGTCAGCGAGGTGTTGGTGGTACATGTCAGTGAGGTGTTGGTGGTCCATGTCAGCGAGGTGTCGGTGGTCCATGTCAGCGAGATGTCGGTGGACCATGTCAGTCAGGTGTCGGTGGTCCATGTCAGCGAGGTGTTGGTGGTCCATGTCAGCGAGGTGTTGGTGGTCCACGTCAGCGAGGTGTCGATGGACCATGTCAGTGAGGTGTCGGTTTTCCATGTCAGTGAGGTGTTGGTGGTCCATGTCAGTGAGGTGTTGGTGGTCCATGTCAGTGACGTGTTGCTGGTCCACGTCAGCGAGGTGTAGGTGGTCCATGACAGTGATGTCTTGGTGGTCCATGTCAGCGAGGTGTTGGTGGTCCATGTCAGCGAGGAGTTGGTGGTCCATGTCAGCGAGGAGTTGGTGGTCCACGTCAGCGAGGTGTTGGTGGTCCATGTCAGCGAGGTTTCAGTGGTCCATGTCAGCGATGTGTTGGTGGTCCATGTCAGCGAGGTGATGGTGATCCATGTCAGCGAGGTGTTGGTGCTCCATGTCAGCGAGGTGTCGGTGGTCCATGTCAGCGAGGTGTTGGTGGTCCATGTCAGCGAGGTGTTGGTGGTCCACGTCAGCGAGGTGTCGGTGGTCCATGTCAGCGATGTGTTGGTGGTCCATGTCAGCGAGGTGATGGTGATCCATGTCAGCGAGGTGTTGGTGGTCCTTGTGAGCAAGGTGTTGGTGGTCCATGTCAGCGAGGTGTCGGTGGTCCATGTCAGCGAGGTGTTGGTGGTCCATGTCAGCGAGGTGTTGGTGATCCACGTCAGCGAGGTGTTGGTGGTTCATGTCAGCAAGGTGTCGGTTGTCCATGTCAGTGGGGTGTCGGTGGTCCATGTCAGCGAGGTGTCGGTGGTCCATGTCAGCGAGGTGTCGGTGGTCCACGTCAGCGAGGTGTCGGTGGTCCATGTCAGCGAGGTGTTGGTGGTCCCTGTCACAGAGGTGTTGGTGGTCCACGTCAGCGAGGTGTTGGTGGTCCATGTCAGTGAGGTGTTGGTGGTCCATGTCAGCGAGGTGTCGGTGGTCCATGTCAGCGAGGTGTTGGTGGTCCATGTCAGCGAGGTGTTGGTGGTCCATGTTAGCGAGGTATCGGTGGTCCATGTCAGCGAGGTTTCAGTGGTCCATGTCAGCGATGTGTTGGTGGTCCATGTCAGCGAGGTGATGGTGATCCATGTCAGCGAGGTGTTGGTGGTCCACGTCAGCGAGGCGTTGGTGGTCCATGTCAGTGAAGTGTTGGTGGTCCATGTCAGCGAGGTGTTGGTGGTCCATGTCAGTGATGTGTTGGGGGTCCATGTCAGTGAGGTGATGGTGATCCATGTCAGCGAGGTGTCGGTGGTCCATGTCAGCGAGGTGTTGCTGGTCCATGTCAGCGAGGTGTTAGTGGTCCATGTCATCGAGGTGTCGGTGGTCCACGTCAGCGAGGTGTTGGTGGTCCATTTCAGTGAGGTGTTGGTGGTCCATGTCAGCGAGGTGATGGTGATCCATGTCAGCGAGGTGTTGGTGGTCCATGTCAGCGAGGTGCTGGTGGTCCATGTCAGCGAGGTGTCGGTGGTCCATGTCAGCGAGGTGTCGGTGGTCCATGTCAGCGAGGTGTCGGTGGTCCATGTCAGCGAGGTGACGGTGGTCCATGTCAGCGAGGTGTCGGTGGTCCATGTCAGAGAGGTGTTGGTGGTCCATGTCAGCGAGGTGTTGGTGGTCCATGTCTGCGAGGTGTTGGTGGTCCATGTCAGCGAGGTGATGAAGATCCATGTCAGCGAGGTGTTGATGGTCCATGTCAGCGAGGTGTTGGTGGTCCACATCGGCGAGGAGTTGGTGGTCCACGTCAGCGAGGTGTAGGTGGTCCATGTCAGCGAGGTGTTGGTGGTCCATGTCAGCGAGGTGTTGGTGGTCCACGTCAGCGAGGTGTTGGTGGACCATGTCAGCGAGGTGTTGGTGATCCGTATCAGCGAGGTGTCGATGGTCCATGTCAGCGAGGTGTTGGTGGTCCACATCGGCGAGGAGTTGGTGGTCCACGTCAGCGAGGTGTAGGTGGTCCATGTCAGTGAGGTGTCGGTGGTCCAAGTCAGCGAGGTGTTGGTGGTCCATGTCAGCGAGGTGTTGGTGGTCCATGTCAGCGAGGTGTCGGTGGTCCATGTCAGCGAGGTGTCGGTGGTCCATGTCAGCGAGGTGTCGGTGGTCCATGTCAGCGAGGTGTTGGTGGTCCACGTCAGCGAGGTGTTGGTGGTCCACGTCAGCGAGGTGTTGGTGGTTCATGTCAGCGAGGTGTCGGTTGTCCATGTCAGTGAGGTGTCGGTGGTCCATGTCAGCGAGGTGTCGGTGGTCCATGTCAGTGAGGTGTTGGTGGTCCATGTCAGTGAGGTGATGAAGATCCACGTCAGCGAGGTGTTGGTGGACCATGTCAGCGAGGTGTTGGTGGTCCACTTCGGCGAGGAGTTGGTGGTCCATGTCAGTGACGTGTCGGTGGTCCATGTCAGCGAGGTGTCGGTGGTCCATGTCGGAGAGGTGTTGGTGGTCCATGTCGGCAAGGTGTTGGTGGTCCATGTCAGCGAGGTGTCGGTGGTCCATGTCGGCGAGGTGTCGGGGGTCCATGTCAGCGAGGTGTTGGGGGTCCATGTCAGTGAGGTGTTGGTGGTCCATGTCAGTGAGGTGTTGGTGGTCCATGTCAGCGAGGTGTCGGTGGTCCATGTCAGCGAGGTGTCGGTGGTCCACGTCAGCGAGGTGTTGGTGGTTCAGGTCAGCAAGGTGTCGGTTGTCCATGTCAGTGAGGTATCGGTGGTCCATGTCAGCGAGGTGTCGCTGGTCCATGTCAGCGAGGTGTCGGTGGTCCATGTCAGTGAGGTGTTGGTGGTCCATGTCAGTGAGGTGATGAAGATCCATGTCATCGAGGTGTTGGTGGTCCATGTCAGTGAGGTGTTGGTGGTCCATGTCAGCGAGGTGTTGGTGGACCATGTCAGCGAGGTGTTGGTGGTCCACTTCGGCGAGGAGTTGGTGGTCCATGTCAGTGAGGTGTCGGTGGTCCATGTCAGCGAGGTGTCGGTGGTCCATGTCGGAGAGGTGTCGGTGGTCCATGTCGGCGAGGTGTTGGTTGTCCATGTCAGCGAAGTGTCGGTGGTCCATGTCAGCGAGGTGTCGGTGGTCCATGTCAGTGAGGTGTCGGTGGTCCATGTCGGAGAGGAGTTGGTGGTCCACGTCAGCAAGGAGTTGGTGTCCATGTCAGCGAGGTGTTGGGGGTCCATGTCAGCGAGGAGTTGGTGTCCATGTCAGCGAGGTGTTGGGGGTCCATGTCAGTGAGGTGTTGGTGGTCCATGTCGGCGAGGAGTTGGTGGTCCACGTCAGCGAGGTGTTGGTGTTCCATGTCAGCGAGGTGTTGGTGTCCATGTCAGCGAGGTGTTGGGGGTCCATGTCAGCGAGGTGTTGGGGGTCCATGTCAGCGAGGTGTTGGGGGTCCATGTCAGTGAGGTGTTGGTGGTCCACGTCGGCGAGGAGTTGGTGGTCCACGTCAGCGAGGAGTTGGTGTCCATGTCAGCGAGGTGTTGGGGGTCCATGTCAGCGAGGTGTTGGTGGTCCATGTCAGCGAGGTGTTGGTGGTCCATGTCAGCAAGGTGTCGGTGGTCCATGTCAGCGAGGTGTTGGTGGTCCATGTCAGAGAGGTGTTGGTGGTCCACGTCAGCGAGGTGTTGGTGGTCCATGTCAGTGAGGTGTTGGTGGTCCATGTCAGCGAGGTGTCGGTGTTCCATGTCAGCGAGATGTCGGTGGACCATGTCAGTCAGGTGTCGGTGGTCCATGTCAGCGAGGTGTTGTTGGTCCATGTCAGCGAGGTGTTGGTGGTCCACGTCAGCGAGGTGTCGATGGACCATGTCAGTGAGGTGTCGGTGGTCCATGTCAGTGAGGTGTTGGTGGTCCATGTCAGTGAGGTGTCGGTGGTCCATGTCAGCGAGGTGATGGTGATCCATGTCAGCGAGGTGTCGGTGGTCCATGTCAGCGAGGTGTCGGTGGTCCATGTCAGCGAGGTGTTGCTGGTCCATGTCAGCGAGGTGTTAGTTGTCCATGTCATCGAGCTGTCGGTGGTCCACGTCAGCGAGGTGTTGGTGGTCCATGTCAGCGAGGTGATGGTGATCCATTTCAGCGAGGTGTTGCTGGTCCATGTCAGTCAGGTGTCGGTGGTCCATGTCAGCGAGGTGTTGGTGGTCCATGTCAGCGAGGTGTTGCTGGTCCATGTCAGCGAGGTGTTGGTGGTCCATGTCAGCGAGGTGCTGGTGGTCCATGTCAGCGAGGTGTTGGGGGTCCATGTCATCGAGGTGTCGGTGGTCCATGTCGGCGAGGTGTTGGTGGTCCATGTCAGCGAGGTGTCGGTGGTCCATGTCAGCGAGGTGTCGGTGGTCCATGTCAGCGAGGTGACAGTGGTCCATGTCAGCGAGGTGTCGGTGGTCCATGTCAGCGAGGTGTCGGTGGTCCATGTCAGTGAGGTGTCGGTGGTCCATGTCAGCGAGGTGTTGGTGGTCCATGTCAGCGAGGTGATGATGATCCATGTCAGCGAGGTGTTGGTGGACCATGTCAGAGAGGTGTTGGTGGTCCATGTCAGCGAGGTGTCGGGGGTCCATGTCAGCGAGGTGTTGGTGATCCACTTCGGCGAGGAGTTGGTGGTCCACGTCAGCGATGTGTAGGTGGTCCATGTCAGTGAGGTGTCGGTGGTCCATGTCAGCGATGTGTTGGTGGTCCATGTCAGCGAGGTGTTGGTGGTCCATGTCAGCGAGGTGTTGGGGGTTCATGTCAGTGAGGTGTTGGTGGTCCATTTCAGTGAGGTGTTGGTGGTCCATGTCAGCGAGGTGTCGGTGGTCCATGTCAGCGAGGTGTCGGTGGTCCATGTCAGCGAGGTGTCGGTTGTCCATGTCAGTGAGGTGTTGGTGGTCCACGTCAGCGAGGTGTTGGTGGTCCACGTCAGCGAGGTGTTGGTGGTCCACGTCAGCGAGGTGTTGGTGGTTCATGTCAGCGAGGTGTTGGTGGTCCATGTCAGCGAGGTGTTGGTGGTCCACGTCAGCGAGGTGTTGGTGGTCCACGTCAGCGAGGTGTTGGTGGTCCATGTCAGCGAGGTGTTGGTGTCCACGTCAGCGAGGTGTTGGTGGTCCACGTCAGCGAGGTGTTGGTGGTTCATGTCAGCAAGGTGTCGGTTGTCCATGTCAGTGAGGTGTTGGTGGTCCATGTCAGCGAGGTGTCGGTGGTCCATGTCAGTGAGGTGTCGGTGGTCCATGTCAGTGATGTGATGCAGATCCATGTCAGCGAGGTGTTGATGGACCATGTCAGCGAGGTGTTGGTGGTCCATGTCGGCGAGGAGTTGGTGGTCCACGTCAGCGAGGAGTTGGTGTCCATGTCAGCGAGGTGTTGGGGGTCCATGTCAGTGAGGTGTTGGTGGACCATGTCAGTGAGGTGTTGGTGGTCCATGTCGGCGAGGAGTTGGTGGTCCACGTCAGCGAGGAGTTGGTGTCCATGTCAGCGAGGTGTTGGGGTTCCATGTCAGTGAGGTGTTGGTGTTCCATGTCAGCGAGGTGTTGGTGGTCCATGTCAGCGAGGTGTCGGTGGTCCATGTCAGCGAGTTGATGGTGGTCCATGTCAGTGAGGTGATGGTGATCCATGTCAGAGAGGTGTTGGTGGTCCATGTCAGCGAGGTGATGAAGATCCATGTCAGCGAGGTGTTGGTGGACCATGTCAGAGAGGTGTTGGTGGTCAATGTCAGCGAGGTGTCGGTGGTCCATGTCAGCGAGGTGTTGGTGATCCACGTCGGCGAGGAGTTGGTGGTCCACGTCAGCGAGGTGTAGGTGGTCCATGTCAGTGAGGTGTCGGTGGTCCATGTCAGCGAGGTGTTGTTGGTCCATGTCAGCGAGGTGTTGGTGGTCCATGTCAGCGAGGTGTTGGGGGTTCATGTCAGTGAGGTGTTGGTGGTCCATGTCAGTGAGGTGTTGGTGGTCCATGTCAGCGAGGTGTCGGTGGTCCATGTCAGCGAGGTGTCGGTGGTCCATGTCAGCGAGGTGTCGGTGGTCCATGTCAGCGAGGTGTCGGTTGTCCATGTCAGCGAGGTGTTGGTGGTCCACGTCAGCGAGGTGTTGGTGGTCCATGTCAGCGAGGTGTTGGTGGTCCACGTCAGCGAGGTGTTGGTGGTCCACGTCAGCGAGGTGTTGGTGGTCCATGTCAGCGAGGTGTTGGTGGTCCACGTCAGCGAGGTGTTGGTGGTTCATGTCAGTGAGGTGTCGGTGGTCCATGTCAGCGAGGTGTCGGTGGTCCATGTCAGTGAGGTGTCGGTGGTCCATGTCAGTGAGGTGTCGGTGGTCCATGTCAGCGAGGTGATGGTGATCCATGTCAGCGAGGTGTCGGTGGTCCATGTCAGCGAGGTGTCGGTGGTCCATGTCAGCGAGGTGTTGCTGGTCCATGTCAGCGAGGTGTTAGTTGTCCATGTCATCGAGCTGTCGGTGGTCCACGTCAGCGAGGTGTTGGTGGTCCATGTCAGCGAGGTGATGGTGATCCATTTCAGCGAGGTGTTGCTGGTCCATGTCAGTCAGGTGTCGGTGGTCCATGTCAGCGAGGTGTTGGTGGTCCATGTCAGCGAGGTGTTGCTGGTCCATGTCAGCGAGGTGTTGGTGGTCCATGTCAGCGAGGTGCTGGTGGTCCATGTCAGCGAGGTGTTGGGGGTCCATGTCATCGAGGTGTCGGTGGTCCATGTCGGCGAGGTGTTGGTGGTCCATGTCAGCGAGGTGTCGGTGGTCCATGTCAGCGAGGTGTCGGTGGTCCATGTCAGCGAGGTGACAGTGGTCCATGTCAGCGAGGTGTCGGTGGTCCATGTCAGCGAGGTGTCGGTGGTCCATGTCAGCGAGGTGTCGGTGGTCCATGTCAGCGAGGTGTTGGTGGTCCATGTCAGCGAGGTGATGATGATCCATGTCAGCGAGATGTTGGTGGACCATGTCAGAGAGGTGTTGGTGGTCCATGTCAGCGAGGTGTCGGTGGTCCATGTCAGCGAGGTGTTGGTGATCCACTTCGGCGAGGAGTTGGTGGTCCACGTCAGCGATGTGTAGGTGGTCCATGTCAGTGAGGTGTCGGTGGTCCATGTCAGCGAGGTTTTGGTGGTCCATGTCAGCGAGGTGTTGGTGGTCCATGTCAGCGAGGTGTTGGGGGTTCATGTCAGTGAGGTGTTGGTGGTCCATTTCAGTGAGGTGTTGGTGGTCCATGTCAGCGAGGTGTCGGTGGTCCATGTCAGCGAGGTGTCGGTGGTCCATGTCAGCGAGGTGTCGGTTGTCCATGTCAGTGAGGTGTTGGTGGTCCACGTCAGCGAGGTGTTGGTGGTCCACGTCAGCGAGGTGTTGGTGGTCCACGTCAGCGAGGTGTTGGTGGTTCATGTCAGCGAGGTGTTGGTGGTCCATGTCAGCGAGGTGTTGGTGGTCCACGTCAGCGAGGTGTTGGTGGTCCACGTCAGCGAGGTGTTGGTGGTCCATGTCAGCGAGGTGTTGGTGTCCACGTCAGCGAGGTGTTGGTGGTCCACGTCAGCGAGGTGTTGGTGGTTCATGTCAGCAAGGTGTCGGTTGTCCATGTCAGTGAGGTGTCGGTGGTCCATGTCAGCGAGGTGTCGGTGGTCCATGTCAGTGAGGTGTCGGTGGTCCATGTCAGTGATGTGATGCAGATCCATGTCAGCGAGGTGTTGGTGGACCATGTCAGCGAGGTGTTGGTGGTCCATGTCTGCGAGGAGTTGGTGGTCCACGTCAGCGAGGAGTTGGTGTCCACGTCAGCGAGGTGTTGGTGGTTCATGTCAGTGAGGTGTTGGTGGTTCATGTCAGCAAGGTGTCGGTTGTCCATGTCAGTGAGGTGTCGGTGGTCCATGTCAGCGAGGTGTCGGTGGTCCATGTCAGTGAGGTGTCGGTGGTCCATGTCAGTGAGGTGTCGGTGGTCCATGTCAGCGAGGTGTTGGTGGTCCATGTCAGCGAGGTGATGATGATCCATGTCAGCGAGGTGTTGGTGGACCATGTCAGAGAGGTGTTGGTGGTCCATGTCAGCGAGGTGTCGGTGGTCCATGTCAGCGAGGTGTTGGTGATCCACTTCGGCGAGGAGTTGGTGGTCCACGTCAGCGATGTGTAGGTGGTCCATGTCAGTGAGGTGTCGGTGGTCCATGTCAGCGAGGTGTTGGTGGTCCATGTCAGCGAGGTGTTGGTGGTCCATGTCAGCGAGGTGTTGGGGGTTCATGTCAGTGAGGTGTTGGTGGTCCATTTCAGTGAGGTGTTGGTGGTCCATGTCAGCGAGGTGTCGGTGGTCCATGTCAGCGAGGTGTCGGTGGTCCATGTCAGCGAGGTGTCGGTTGTCCATGTCAGCGAGGTGTTGGTGGTCCACGTCAGCGAGGTGTTGGTGGTCCACGTCAGCGAGGTGTTGGTGGTCCACGTCAGCGAGGTGTTGGTGGTTCATGTCAGCGAGGTGTTGGTGGTCCATGTCAGCGAGGTGTTGGTGGTCCACGTCAGCGAGGTGTTGGTGGTCCACGTCAGCGAGGTGTTGGTGGTCCATGTCAGCGAGGTGTTGGTGTCCACGTCAGCGAGGTGTTGGTGGTCCACGTCAGCGAGGTGTTGGTGGTTCATGTCAGCAAGGTGTCGGTTGTCCATGTCAGTGAGGTGTCGGTGGTCCATGTCAGCGAGGTGTCGGTGGTCCATGTCAGTGAGGTGTCGGTGGTCCATGTCAGTGATGTGATGCAGATCCATGTCAGCGAGGTGTTGGTGGACCATGTCAGCGAGGTGTTGGTGGTCCATGTCGGCGAGGAGTTGGTGGTCCACGTCAGCGAGGAGTTGGTGTCCATGTCAGCGAGGTGTTGGGGGTCCATGTCAGTGAGGTGTTGGTGGACCATGTCAGTGAGGTGTTGGTGGTCCATGTCGGCGAGGAGTTGGTGGTCCACGTCAGCGAGGAGTTGGTGTCCATGTCAGCGAGGTGTTGGGGGTCCATGTCAGTGAGGTGTTGGTGTTCCATGTCAGCGAGGTGTTGGTGGTCCATGTCAGCGAGGTGTCGGTGGTCCATGTCAGCGAGTTGATGGTGGTCCATGTCAGTGAGGTGATGGTGATCCATGTCAGAGAGGTGTTGGTGGTCCATGTCAGCGAGGTGATGAAGATCCATGTCAGCGAGGTGTTGGTGGACCATGTCAGAGAGGTGTTGGTGGTCAATGTCAGCGAGGTGTCGGTGGTCCATGTCAGCGAGGTGTTGGTGATCCACTTCGGCGAGGAGTTGGTGGTCCACGTCAGCGAGGTGTAGGTGGTCCATGTCAGTGAGGTGTCGGTGGTCCATGTCAGCGAGGTGTTGTTGGTCCATGTCAGCGAGGTGTTGGTGGTCCATGTCAGCGAGGTGTTGGGGGTTCATGTCAGTGAGGTGTTGGTGGTCCATGTCAGTGAGGTGTTGGTGGTCCATGTCAGCGAGGTGTCGGTGGTCCATGTCAGCGAGGTGTCGGTGGTCCTTGTCAGCGAGGTGTCGGTGGTCCATGTCAGCGAGGTGTCGGTTGTCCATGTCAGCGAGGTGTTGGTGGTCCACGTCAGCGAGGTGTTGGTGGTCCATGTCAGCGAGGTGTTGGTGGTCCACGTCAGCGAGGTGTTGGTGGTCCACGTCAGCGAGGTGTTGGTGGTCCATGTCAGCGAGGTGTTGGTGGTCCACGTCAGCGAGGTGTAGGTGGTCCATGTCAGTGAGGTGTTGGTGGTTCATGTCAGTGAGGTGTCGGTTGTCCATGTCAGCGAGGTGTCGGTGGTCCATGTCAGCGAGGTGTCGGTGGTCCATGTCAGTGAGGTGTCGGTGGTCCATGTCAGTGAGGTGATGCAGATCCATGTCAGCGAGGAGTTGGTGGACCATGTCAGCGAGGTGTTGGTGGTCCATGTCGGCGAGGAGTTGGTGTCCATGTCAGCGAGGAGTTGGTGTCCATGTCAGCGAGGTGTCGGTGGTCCATGTCAGCGAGGTGTCGGTGGTCCATGTCAGCGAGGTGTCGGTTGTCCATGTCAGTGAGGTGTTGGTGGTCCACGTCAGCGAGGTGTTGGTGGTCCACGTCAGCGAGGTGTTGGTGGTTCATGTCAGCAAGGTGTTGGTGGTCCATGTCAGTGAGGTGTTGGTGGTCCATTTCAGTGAGGTGTTGGTGGTCCATGTCAGCGAGGTGTCGGTGGTCCATGTCAGCGAGGTGTCGGTGGTCCATGTCAGCGAGGTGTCGGTTGTCCATGTCAGTGAGGTGTTGGTGGTCCACGTCAGCGAGGTGTTGGTGGTCCACGTCAGCGAGGTGTTGGTGGTCCACGTCAGCGAGGTGTTGGTGGTTCATGTCAGCGAGGTGTTGGTGGTCCATGTCAGCGAGGTGTTGGTGGTCCACGTCAGCGAGGTGTTGGTGGTCCATGTCAGCGAGGTGTTGGTGTCCACGTCAGCGAGGTGTTGGTGGTCCACGTCAGCGAGGTGTTGGTGGTTCATGTCAGCAAGGTGTCGGTTGTCCATGTCAGTGAGGTGTCGGTGGTCCATGTCAGCGAGGTGTCGGTGGTCCATGTCAGTGAGGTGTCGGTGGTCCATGTCAGTGATGTGATGCAGATCCATGTCAGCGAGGTGTTGGTGGACCATGTCAGCGAGGTGTTGGTGGTCCATGTCGGCGAGGAGTTGGTGGTCCACGTCAGCGAGGAGTTGGTGTCCATGTCAGCGAGGTGTTGGGGGTCCATGTCAGTGAGGTGTTGGTGGACCATGTCAGTGAGGTGTTGGTGGTCCATGTCGGCGAGGAGTTGGTGGTCCACGTCAGCGAGGAGTTGGTGTCCATGTCAGCGAGGTGTTGGGGGTCCATGTCAGTGAGGTGTTGGTGTTCCATGTCAGCGAGGTGTTGGTGGTCCATGTCAGCGAGGTGTCGGTGGTCCATGTCAGCGAGTTGATGGTGGTCCATGTCAGTGAGGTGATGGTGATCCATGTCAGAGAGGTGTTGGTGGTCCATGTCAGCGAGGTGATGAAGATCCATGTCAGCGAGGTGTTGGTGGACCATGTCAGAGAGGTGTTGGTGGTCAATGTCAGCGAGGTGTCGGTGGTCCATGTCAGCGAGGTGTTGGTGATCCACTTCGGCGAGGAGTTGGTGGTCCACGTCAGCGAGGTGTAGGTGGTCCATGTCAGTGAGGTGTCGGTGGTCCATGTCAGCGAGGTGTTGTTGGTCCATGTCAGCGAGGTGTTGGTGGTCCATGTCAGCGAGGTGTTGGGGGTTCATGTCAGTGAGGTGTTGGTGGTCCATGTCAGTGAGGTGTTGGTGGTCCATGTCAGCGAGGTGTCGGTGGTCCATGTCAGCGAGGTGTCGGTGGTCCATGTCAGCGAGGTGTCGGTGGTCCATGTCAGCGAGGTGTCGGTTGTCCACGTCAGCGAGGTGTTGGTGGTCCACGTCAGCGAGGTGTTGGTGGTCCATGTCAGCGAGGTGTTGGTGGTCCACGTCAGCGAGGTGTTGGTGGTCCACGTCAGCGAGGTGTTGGTGGTCCATGTCAGCGAGGTGTTGGTGGTCCACGTCAGCGAGGTGTTGGTGGTCCATGTCAGTGAGGTGTTGGTGGTTCATGTCAGCAAGGTGTCGGTTGTCCATGTCAGTGAGGTGTCGGTGGTCCATGTCAGCGAGGTGTCGGTGGTCCATGTCAGTGAGGTGTCGGTGGTCCATGTCAGTGAGGTGATGCAGATCCATGTCAGCGAGGAGTTGGTGGACCATGTCAGCGAGGTGTTGGTGGTCCATGTCGGCGAGGAGTTGGTGATCCACGTCAGCGAGGAGTTGGTGTCCATGTCAGCGAGGTGTCGGTGGTCCATGTCAGCGAGGTGTCGGTGGTCCATGTCAGCGAGGTGTCGGTTGTCCATGTCAGTGAGGTGTTGGTGGTCCACGTCAGCGAGGTGTTGGTGGTCCACGTCAGCGAGGTGTTGGTGGTTCATGTCAGCAAGGTGTTGGTGGTCCACGTCAGCGAGTTGTTGGTGGTCCACGTCAGCGAGGTGTTGGTGGTCCACGTCAGCGAGGTGTTGGTGGTCCACGTCAGCGAGGTGTTGGTGGTCCATGTCAGCGAGGTGTTGGTGGTTCATGTCAGCAAGGTGTCGGTTGTCCATGTCAGTGAGGTGTCGGTGGTCCATGTCAGCGAGGTGTCGGTGGTCCATGTCAGTGAGGTGTCGGTGGTCCATGTCAGTGAGGTGATGCAGATCCATGTCAGCGAGGTGTCGGTGGTCCATGTCAGTGAGGTGTTGGTGGACCATGTCAGCGAGGTGTTGGTGATCCACTTCGGCGAGGAGTTGGTGGTCCACGTCAGTGAGGTGTAGGTGGTCCATGTCAGTGAGGTGTCGGTGGTCCATGTCAGCGAGGTGTTGGTGGTCCATGTCAGCGAGGTGTTGGTGGTCCATGTCAGCGAGGTGTTGGGGGTTCATGTCAGTGAGGTGTTGGTGGTCCATGTCAGTGAGGTGTTGGTGGTCCATGTCAGCGAGGTGTCGGTGGTCCATGTCAGCGAGGTGTCGGTGGTCCATGTCAGCGAGGTTTCGGTGGTCCATGTCAGCGAGGTGTCGGTTGTCCATGTCAGTGAGGTGTTGGTGGTCCACGTCAGCGAGGTGTTGGTGGTCCACGTCAGCGAGGTGTTGGTGGTTCATGTCAGCAAGGTGTTGGTGGTCCATGTCAGCGAGGTGTTGGTGGTCCACGTCAGCGAGGTGTTGGTGGTCCACGTCAGCGAGGTGTTGGGGGTCCATGTCAGCGAGGTGTTGGTGGTCCACGTCAGCGAGGTGTTGGTGGTCCACGTCAGCGAGTTGTTGGTGGTTCATGTCAGCAAGGTGTCGGTTGTCCATGTCAGTGAGGTGTCGGTGGTCCATGTCAGCGAGGTGTCGGTGGTCCATGTCAGTGAGGTGTCGGTGGTCCATGTCAGTGAGGTGATGCAGATCCATGTCAGCGAGGTGTTGGTGGACCATGTCAGCGAGGTGTTGGTGGTCCATGTCGGCGAGGAGTTGGTGGTCCACGTCAGCGAGGTGTTGGTGTCCATGTCAGCGAGGTGTCGGTGGTCCATGTCAGAGAGGTGTTGGTGGTCCACGTCAGCGAGGAGTTGGTGTCCATGTCAGCGAGGTGTTGGGGGTCCATGTCAGCGAGGTGTTGGTGGTCCACGTCAGCGAGGTGTTGGTGGTCCACGTCAGCGAGGTGTTGGTGGTCCACGTCAGCGAGGTGTTGGTGGTCCACGTCAGCGAGGTGTTGGTGGTTCATGTCAGCAAGGTGTCGGTTGTCCATGTCAGTGAGGTGTTGGTGGTCCATGTCAGCGAGGTGTCGGTGGTCCATGTCAGTGAGGTGTCGGTGGTCCATGTCAGTGAGGTGATGCAGATCCATGTCAGCGAGGTGTTGGTGGACCATGTCAGCGAGGTGTTGGTGCTCCATGTCGGCGAGGAGTTGGTGGTCCACGTCAGCGAGGAGTTGGTGTCCATGTCAGCGAGGTGTTGGGGGTCCATGTCAGTGAGGTGTTGGTGGACCATGTCAGTGAGGTGTTGGTGGTCCATGTCGGCGAGGAGTTGGTGGTCCACGTCAGCGAGGAGTTGGTGTCCATGTCAGCGAGGTGTTGGGGGTCCATGTCAGTGAGGTGTTGGTGGACCATGTCAGTGAGGTGTTGGTGGTCCATGTCGGCGAGGAGTTGGTGGTCCACGTCAGCGAGGAGTTGGTGTCCATGTCAGCGAGGTGTCGGTGGTCCATGTCAGCGAGGAGTTGGTGGACCATGTCAGCGAGGAGTTGGTGTCCACGTCAGCGAGGTGTCGGTGGTCCATGTCAGCGAGGAGTTGGTGTCCATGTCAGCGAGGTGTTGGGGATCCATGTCAGCGAGGTGTCGGTGGTCCATGTCAGTGAGGTGTCGGTGGTCCATGTCAGTGAGGTGTTGGTGGTCCATGTCAGCGAGGTGATGAAGATCCATGTCAGCGAGGTGTTGGTGGACCATGTCAGCGAGGTGTTGGGGGTCCATGTCAGCGAGGTGTTGGTGGACCATGTCAGCGAGGTGTTGGGGGTCCATGTCAGAGAGGTGTTGGTGGTCCATGTCAGCGAGGTGATGAAGATCCATGTCAGCGAGGTGTTGGTGGACCATGTCAGCGAGGTGTTGGGGGTCCATGTCAGCGAGGTGTTGGTGGACCATGTCAGCGAGGTGTTGGGGGTCCATGTCAGAGAGGTGTTGGTGGTCCATGTCAGTGAGGTGTCGGTGGTCCATGTCAGCGAGGTGTTGGTGATCCACTTCGGCGAGGAGTTGGTGGTCCACGTCAGTGAGGTGTAGGTGGTCCATGTCAGTGAGGTGTCGGTGGTCCATGTCAGCGAGGTGTTGGTGGTCCATGTCAGCGAGGTGTTGGTGGTCCATGTCAGCGAGGTGTTGGGGGTTCATGTCAGTGAGGTGTTGGTGGTCCATGTCAGTGAGGTGTTGGTGGTCCATGTCAGCGAGGTGTCGGTGGTCCATGTCAGCGAGGTGTCGGTGGTCCATGTCAGTGAGGTGTTGGTGGTCCACGTCAGCGAGGTGTTGGTGGTCCACGTCAGCGAGGTGTTGGTGGTTCATGTCAGCAAGGTGTTGGTGGTCCATGTCAGCGAGGTGTTGGTGGTCCATGTCGGCGAGGAGTTGGTGGTCCACGTCAGCGAGGAGTTGGTGTCCATGTCAGCGAGGTGTTGGGGGTCCATGTCAGTGAGGTGTTGGTGGTCGATGTCGGCGAGGAGTTGGTGGTCCACGTCAGCGAGGAGTTGGTGTCCATGTCAGCGATGTGTTGGGGGTCCATGTCAGTGAGGAGTTGGTGGTCCACGTCAGCGAGGAGTTGGTGTCCATGTCAGCGAGGTGTTGGTGGTCCACGTCAGTGAGGTGTCGGTGGTCCATGTCAGTGAGGTGATGCAGATCCATGTCAGCGAGGTGTTGGTGGACCATGTCAGCGAGGTGTTGGTGCTCCATGTCGGCGAGGAGTTGGTGGTCCACGTCAGCGAGGAGTTGGTGTCCATGTCAGCGAGGTGTTGGGGGTCCATGTCAGTGAGGTGTTGGTGGACCATGTCAGTGAGGTGTTGGTGGTCCATGTCGGCGAGGAGTTGGTGGTCCACGTCAGCGAGGAGTTGGTGTCCATGTCAGCGAGGTGTTGGGGGTCCATGTCAGTGAGGTGTTGGTGGACCATGTCAGTGAGGTGTTGGTGGTCCATGTCGGCGAGGAGTTGGTGGTCCACGTCAGCGAGGAGTTGGTGTCCATGTCAGCGAGGTGTCGGTGGTCCATGTCAGCGAGGAGTTGGTGGACCATGTCAGCGAGGAGTTGGTGTCCACGTCAGCGAGGTGTCGGTGGTCCATGTCAGCGAGGAGTTGGTGTCCATGTCAGCGAGGTGTTGGGGATCCATGTCAGCGAGGTGTCGGTGGTCCATGTCAGTGAGGTGTCGGTGGTCCATGTCAGTGAGGTGTTGGTGGTCCATGTCAGCGAGGTGATGAAGATCCATGTCAGCGAGGTGTTGGTGGACCATGTCAGCGAGGTGTTGGGGGTCCATGTCAGCGAGGTGTTGGTGGACCATGTCAGCGAGGTGTTGGGGGTCCATGTCAGAGAGGTGTTGGTGGTCCATGTCAGCGAGGTGATGAAGATCCATGTCAGCGAGGTGTTGGTGGACCATGTCAGCGAGGTGTTGGGGGTCCATGTCAGCGAGGTGTTGGTGGACCATGTCAGCGAGGTGTTGGGGGTCCATGTCAGAGAGGTGTTGGTGGTCCATGTCAGTGAGGTGTCGGTGGTCCATGTCAGCGAGGTGTTGGTGATCCACTTCGGCGAGGAGTTGGTGGTCCACGTCAGTGAGGTGTAGGTGGTCCATGTCAGTGAGGTGTCGGTGGTCCATGTCAGCGAGGTGTTGGTGGTCCATGTCAGCGAGGTGTTGGTGGTCCATGTCAGCGAGGTGTTGGGGGTTCATGTCAGTGAGGTGTTGGTGGTCCATGTCAGTGAGGTGTTGGTGGTCCATGTCAGCGAGGTGTCGGTGGTCCATGTCAGCGAGGTGTCGGTGGTCCATGTCAGTGAGGTGTTGGTGGTCCACGTCAGCGAGGTGTTGGTGGTCCACGTCAGCGAGGTGTTGGTGGTTCATGTCAGCAAGGTGTTGGTGGTCCATGTCAGCGAGGTGTTGGTGGTCCATGTCGGCGAGGAGTTGGTGGTCCACGTCAGCGAGGAGTTGGTGTCCATGTCAGCGAGGTGTTGGGGGTCCATGTCAGTGAGGTGTTGGTGGTCGATGTCGGCGAGGAGTTGGTGGTCCACGTCAGCGAGGAGTTGGTGTCCATGTCAGCGATGTGTTGGGGGTCCATGTCAGTGAGGAGTTGGTGGTCCACGTCAGCGAGGAGTTGGTGTCCATGTCAGCGAGGTGTTGGTGGTCCACGTCGGCTGTTTTGACAACATAACTCCGAGGAGCTTCAGGTGTTCCACAGTTACCACTGCCTCTCCATGTATATGGAGGGGGGTGTGTACTCTGTCCTTCGATCTCCTGAAGTCAATGATCATCTCTTTTGTTTTGGAAGTGTTAAGGACCAGGTCGTTGTCCTTACACCACTCCGTTAAATGATCCACCTCGAGCCTGTAGGCTGTTTCATCCTCGTCCGAGATCAGGCCAACCACTGTGGTATCATCTGCAAATTTAATTATGGAGTTGGAGGTGTAGACGGGGGTGCAGTCATGTGTGAAGAATGTGTAGAGCATAGGGCTCAGCACACAGCCCTGCGGGGTGCCTGTGTTTAAGATGGGGGTGGTGGAGGTGTGCTTACTAACTCTGACTTGCTGTGGTCAGTCTGTGAGGAAGTCCATGACCCATGTGCACAGGGAGGAACCAAGGCCAAGAGTGTTCAGTTTGCTGACCAGTTTATGGGGGATGACTGTGTTAAATGCAGAACCGAAGTCCACAAATAACATCCTCACATAAGTGTTCAGTTCCTCTAAGTGAGTCAGAGCAATATGGAGGGCTGTTGTGATTGCATCCTCTGTGGAGCAGTTTGTCCGGTAGGCAAACTGATCTGTCCAGATCAGGTGGGATTGTACCTGCCAATACCTAACTGCACTCCAAGATCATCTATCTTATTCCATATACTGGGTGCATTCAAATATAACATCTTCAGTTATGTATTAATCAACCTTTTCCATTCTGCCCGTTACACTGCAACTCAACCCAGTAAGTTGCCTGTCCTTCCTCATTTTCTCATCCTAATCTGCGTCTATTTGTATACCAATTGCCCCATCCTTGGCCCTATCTCTCTGGTTCCCGTGCTCCTGCCAAATTAGTTTAAACCCTTCCCAACAGCTCCAGCAAACCTGCCTGCAAGGGTATCAGCCCCCTCGGGTTAAAGTTTAACCTATCCTTTTTTCACAGGTTATACCTTCCTCAGAATAGATCCCAATAATCCAAAAAATGAAACCCTGACCCCGCACCAATACCTCAGCCACATATTCATCTGCCAAATCATCCTATTCTCACCCTCACTGATGCGTGGCACAGGCAACAATCCAGAGATTACTACCTCGGAGGTAAACACGAGGAAATCTGCAGGTGCTGGAGATTAAAGCAACACACACAAAATGCTGGTGGAATGCAGCAGGCCAGAAGGCATCTATAAGGAGAAGCACTGTCGACGTTTTGGGCCGAGACTCTTCGCCAGGACTAACTAAAAGGAAAGATAGTAAGAGATTTGAAAGTAGGAGAGGGAGGGGAAAGTGCGAAATGAATTGTGAGAAGGGGATAGTATTTTTGCAAGAGGCAGGGTGGGAAGAGGAATAGTCCAGGTCCTTGGAGGTCCCGCTTTTCAGCTTCCTACTTAATTCCCTATATTCTGTCCTTTCCCTAACTATATCATTGGTACTAATATCTACCATGACTTCTGGCAGCTCACCTTCCCCTTTGTGGACTTGATCTCAGACCTCCCTGATCCTGGCACCTGGGAGGCAAAATACTATCTGGGTGTCTTTTTTATGTCCATGGTATCTTCCGTCTGCTCCTCTAACTACAGAATTCCCTGTTACTCCTGCACTCCTCATTTCCCCTTTCCCTTCTGAGCCACAGAGCCAGATTTAATGCCAGAGATCCAGTTTCTGCAGCTTTCTCCCGGTAGGTCATCCCTGACAACAGTATCCATAGTGACATATTTATTATTGATTGGAATGATTGCATTGCCTCCTTATTCCCTTTCCCATTCCCTGTCCTGACAGTCACTCGGGTGCCTTCTTCCTGCAACTTAGGGGTGACTACCTTCCTGTAGCTATTATCTATCACCTCCTCGTTCTCCCTGTGGGCAGAAGATAATTGAGCTGCAGCTCCAGTTTGTTAATGAGGTCTCGAAGGAGCTGCAGCTCATTTTACTTAGTGCAGATGTAGTTATCAGGGAGACTGGAGGTCTCTCAGAGTTTCCTGATCTCATGCAAAGAACATACCACTAGCTCTGGACCCATTCTCAGCACACTCGCTATAGGCAAAGCAAGAGAAAAAAAACTTATTGGAAACTTACTTAGAAATTAAACCAGTGCTTGCCAAGCCTATTCTCACCGAAGCCTGTTGAGCCAAAGCTTCCCACTCTAACACTGGTCCACTCCAATAATGGCCTCTCTGCTTATACCTCCCTTCTTTGTATTGGCACAAATAGAACTCACTCCCACGAGACCTGTTCTTTTCAAGTGGGTTCCACCCTGCGGTGATCTCTCTCTGTCTCTGTCTCTCTCTCTCTCACTCGCTTGTTCAAAATGATGACTAATATTTTCAATGGACTTAGCATGATTTTCCTGCCAAGATTCTGTGATTCTTTGCCACGACTGATAAAGGTTAATCTCTAAAGGCTAAAGCTGAACCACCTTATCTGACAGTCAGACATGAGCATGGTATTTACTATTCATTCTGTACTTACAAACCCGTTATTTTCCTTCAGTTGTCATTGTCTCATTTTCTCTATTTAAAATCTTACCCTCACATATCATTTGCTAAAATTCTGCCCAACTAACCAGTCCAGCAACATCTTACTCATTTTCAACCGCACATCCAATTTTGGGAGATTTTTAATTGTTGTCTCTACATTTAACCCCTTATCCATATTACAAGGCCCCTTACTGAGCCCTGCAGAATGCAACTGCATGCAAATATACAGTCATTAAAACCTCCATTAATCATTAGCCTCTGCTTTCTGTCACCAAGCCAACTTTAGTCAATTTGTTACTTTCCCATGATTCCCATGGGATTTTACTTTCTTAATCATTTCACCCACAGGACTTTGTTAAATGCATTGTCAAATCCATACTTGCTGTAACCTCCCTCATATTCTCACAAACCCTACAAAAATACATTTCAGTTAGTATAGATATGACACTCCCTTAACAAATTCATACTGTGTGTCCTTGCTGAACAGGTGCATCTCCTAATGCTGATTTAACCATCCCTCAGATACTTACCAATAGTTAGCATACACAATCACTGATGTCAGCCTGACTTGCCTACGGTCACTTGCTTTTCCCCTTTCTTCCTTTTAAAATGAAGGCACAAAATCAGCAAGACTCAACTTTCTAGAACCGTAACGTCAGACAACGTGCATTAGGAAACAAGTTGCTTCTTTTACGTTCTGAAGACATGTTTTACCCAGGCTTAATAAGTAACCCAATTAAAAATTATTTGTTAGGCAAATAAAGATGCTTTCTCTATGTTCATCATTTTCTTCATTTTCTTAATGCTGGTGCTTATATAATCCTCCTTTTCTAAGCCAGAGAGTTACAAATTTTTGCTGCAGACAGAATTTTAAAGAGATTGAAATTTGTCTTGACATAACGCTTCCAATGTATTTCCATCTTTACAGACTGATGAACTTACATGTTAACAAAATATTATGAAATTGTCATCAACCTTGTCCTTTGCTAATATTTATTTTGCCCGAGAGGTAGAAATTGACCCTCTCCTGACCTTTCATATGGAGCCTATAGAAACAGACATACGAAGTTGTGCTGTCCCTGAAGCGAGCAAGCAGTTCCGTAGGCTACAGAGTGACAGCTGAGGTTAGGTTTTGCTTCCAGGGTTTCGGACCCTTCTGTTTGTTGAAGCTATGTCAAATTACCTTCATGTAAGAAATCCACTGAGGCCTTGCTGCTGTCAGATTACAGATTATACAAGGAAAAATGAATCAAATGATAATTGACATTAATGGCATCTCCCATCTTTCTCAAATAAAAACATTACTAATTCAAATAGCTAAAATCATGTTGATCTGCAAAGTATTTCTTTAGCATTGCTTTAACAGAAATTTTGTTTTTATTGCATGAGACTGCTATGCTTTTAAATTATTATTTTTAACAAAGATTACAAGACCATAAGGCATAGGAGCAGAATTAGCCATTTAGCCCATCGAGTCTGCTCCACCATTTCATCGTGGCTGATTTACTAACCTTCCAACACCATTCTCCTGCATTCCCCTCATAACCTTTGATTTTCTTACTAATCACGAACATAACAACCCCCACTTTAAATATACCCGTACCTTGCCTCCATAGCCATCTGTGGCAATGAATTCCACAGATTCACCACACTCTGGCTATAGAACTTACTCCAAATTCCTCTTTATTTTGGTTCTAAAAGGACATCCTTGTGTCCTGAGGTTGTGGCCTATGATCCTAAACTCCCCCACTATAGGAAACATCCTCTCCCCATCCACTCTAACTAGGTCTTTCAATATTCAATAGGTTTCAATGAAGCTCATTCTTCAAGACTCCAGCGAGTACAGGCCAGGAGCCATCAAACACTCCTCATGCATTAACCCTTTCATTTCTGGGATCATTCTTGTGAACCTTCTCTGGGCCCTCTCCAATGCCAGCACATCCTTTCTTAGACAAGGGGCCCAAACTGCTCACAGTGCTCCAAGTATGATCTGACCAATGCCTTATAAAGCCTCAGCATTACATCCTTGCATTTATATCCTAGTCCTCTCAAAATGAATGCTAACTTTGCATTTGCTGTCCTTATCACCAAATGCAAGTTAACCTTTCGGGAACTGCCTATGATTTTTGGATTTCCTTCCTATTTAGAAAATAATCTACACCTTTATTCCTTCTACTAAAGTACATGACCATACACTTCCCAGTTCTATCTTCCACTTCTTCACCCATTCTTCCAAGCTTTCTAAGTTCTACTTCAGACTCCCTACTTCCTCAACATCTATCTTTCTGTCATCTGCTAACTTTGCCATAAAGCTATCTATTCCATCATCCAAGTCATTGCACTCAATGACTTAGAAATTTAACATGAACTCGGCTAATGCACATTAAAGTGAAATGAAAGGATTTTTTGTCCTAACAATGCTAAAATTTACTTCTCTCTCTTTGTTCTTTTGCTGATCACAGATTCAAACCAATTAACCCAATAACCATCTTCTAGAAATTTGAAATCATTTTAATGTCATTACTTTTACAGGAAATCATTTTGAAAGACTTTTCCATCTATAATAAATCGTTCTTTAAAAAGTCATTCATAATATGAAAATTTTTTAAACAAGCAATTCAGTCTTCAAACCCTTCTTGTAACACTAGTGTCTCCGTAATTGAAGCAAGAACCTTATTAATGTGCAGGGCCTGACATGATATTTTCCCTTTCCTTAAAATTGGTGATTTTAAAACATTGCACATCATTTGTTCAGCAAATACTACTTAAAGATCAGGTTTATTATCACTGATATTTGTCTTGAAATTTGTTGTTTTGTGGTAGAAGTACAGTACAAGACATAACACATTACTAAAAGTTCCTCGTCATTTCATGCACTTCTGATAATCGACATAACTTAGCAGAACTTGTGAAAGTTGTTAAGTTCTATGGACAGGTAATCAATAAACAAGTAAACAAACAATGAATGGTGCAGAAGAAAAGTGGTAAGATTGTGTTCATGGGTTCCTGGACCATTTAGAAAATTGATAGCAGAGGGAAAGAAGCTGTTCCTAAAAATTGAGTGTGGGTCTTCAGTCTCCCATATCTCCTTCTCGATGGAAGTAATGAGAAGAGGTCAAGTCTCAGGGAAGAGGGTTCTTAATGAGGGATGCCATGGTAGTGTAGCGGTTAGCACAACACTATTACAGCTCAGGCTTTCTGGAGTTCAGAGTTCAATTCTGGCTCTATCTGTAAACAATTTCTACATTCTCCTCCATGAACCACGTGGGTTTCCTCTGGATGCTTTGGTTTTGTCCCACATTCTACAGACGTACCATTTAGTAGTTTAATTGGTCATTGTAAATTGTCCTGTGATTAGGCCAGGGTTAAATGGCTGGCTTGCTGGATGGTGACACTCGATGAGTCAGAGGGACTTTTTCCCACACTGAATCTCTAAAGTGAAATAACTATAAATAAATGACATCTTCTTGGGGCACTGCCTTTTGAAGAGGTCCTTGATAGTTGGAAGACTTGTGCCCGTGATGGAGCTGGCTGAATCTACCACATTCTGCAGCCTCTTTTGATCCTATGTTTTAGAGCCTCCACATTAGGTAATGAAGCAACCAATCAAAATGCTTTCCACTGTACATCTGTAGAAATTTGATAGAATCTTTGGTGACAAAACAAATCTCTTCCAACTTCTAATGAAGCATAGCTACTGTCCATCTACATCATTGTATCAATATGTTGGGTCCAGGATAGATGTTGACACCCAGGTAATTGAAGCTACTTTCCCTTCCCAATACTTACCCTTCAATAAGGATTAACAAGTGTTCTCCCAAATTGCCCTTCCTGAAGTCCACAATTTTTGTTCTGCTGATGTTCAGTGCAGGGTTGTTGTTGCGACCCCACTCAACCAGCTGATCTATCTCGCTCCTGTACGCCTTCTTGTCACCACTTCAGATGCTGCCAACAATAGAGGTGTCCTTGGTGAATTTGTAGATGGAGCTTGAGCTATGCTGAGCCACACAGTCATGACGAGAGAGAGTAGAGCAGTGGCTATGCACACATCATTGAGGTGAGGACTAAGTGGAAGTCTTTAAAGAAATAAATTCAGAATTTGTTTTCTTTAAATAAGCTTCATTAGTTTTAATACGTCCCCAATGGAAGACTGGAAGTGCTTTGAATCCATAAATTTAGTACAAAATGCAGAACATAGATGTAACATGGAACCATGCTGCTTAGAAACAGGCCCATTGGCCCAAAATGTTGTGCCAAACTAATTAAATTAGTAATGAAATGCCCAACAAAATTAATCTCTTCTTCCTACACCATCCGTATCTTTCTTTCCATTTCCCGCATAGTCAGGTGCCTCTTAATGGCCTCCAACACCACCCCTGGCAGCGCATTCCAGGCACCTACCACTCTCCGTGTAAAAAACACTTGCCCCAACAGTTCCTTTGAGCTGTCATATTAAATGTATATTTTCTGGTATTAGACATTTCAACCCTGGAAAAAGATACAGGCTATCCATTCAATCTTTACCTCTCGGAATCTTATAAACCTCCAAAGCATCTTTCTTCACCCTCTGCCACTGCAGAAAATATAACCTAAGTTTTTCAAATTCTATTTATCAAGGTAAGCCTCTTCTGCACTCTTTCCAAAGTCTTCACACCCTTCCTATTAAGGGGTGACCAGAAATAAATGTGTTACTTCAGATATAGCTTAACTAGAGTTTTATAAAGCTGTAACATAACTTACCAATTCAATTCCGTAATTTGTACCATTAACAGTGTACCATCCCTTTGCATTTGATCTCCCAAAGTGCAAAACATTGCATTTGGCTAGGTTAAACTCCATTTGCTATTTCTCTATTCATATCTATATCCTACTGTATCTTTTGCCAGTGTTCAATGCTATCCATAACACCTCCAATCTTTGTTTCATCTGTAAACTTAATAACCCACACGTATATGTTTTCATCCAGATCTATCAGAAACATAGAGACCCTTGTATGGATCCCTGTGGAACATCACTTGTCAAGACTTCCAGCTGGAATAAGTCCCTTTGACCATTTCCTCAGTCTTCTAAAGGGAACCAAATTCTGAATCCAACCAGCCAATGCATTGTGGATCCCATGTATTAAATGGCTTACTAAAATCCATGTAGACAACATCCACACTTCTATCAATCATTGATTAAGCTATAGTTTCCCAAATGTTCATAAATCCTATCCCTAAAAATCCTCTCTAGTAATTTCCCTACCACTGATATGAGACTCGTTGATCTATAGTTTCCAAGATTGCCCCTACTTCCCTTCTTGAATAATGGAACAACATCAGTGACTTGGCAGTCCTCCAGGACCTTACCTGTGCCTAGAGGGAAGATGAAGGAATTGGTCAAGACCTCAAAAATGTTATTTCTTGCCTCTTTCAATAACATTGATGTATATCTTATTAGGCCCTGGGGATTTATCCACTCTAATGTTTTTTTAAGAGACACAACACTACCTCCTCCTTTATCTCAAAATTCCCTATCATATTAGCACACTCTACACTGATCTCCCTATCCTTCTCCTTGGTAAATACTGATGTAAAGTCTTGACCAAGGGTCTCAGCCCAAAACGTTGACTGTACATGTTCCTGTAGATGCTGCCTGGCCTGCTGCATTCCACCAGCATTTTGTGTGTGTTGACTGATGTAAAGTACTTATTTAGTGCCTGACCCACATCCTCCATCTCCAAGCACATGTTCCCTCCTTTATCCTTGAGTGGTCCTACTTGATCCAAATGTTGCCTTGATGCATGTATAAAATATCCTGAGATTCTCTGTAATCATACTTACCAGAGACTTTACATAACCGGCCCGGCTCTAATAATTCCCTTCTTGAGTTCCTTTCAGGCTTCCTTATAATCCTCAAGGGGGCTGTTTGATTTTAGCATCCAAAACCTTACTAATGCTCCCTTTTCCTTCTTGAGTAATTTTTCACTTCTCTTGACATCCAAGGTTCTTTACCTCACCATTCCTGCCCTTCCTTCTTACTGGAGCACACCTGTCCTGTGTTCTGAGCAGATGGTCTTTAAACTCATTTCATTTGGCAGATGTGAACCTACCCAAATTCAGTTATTCCCAATTAACTCTTCCTAATTCCATTGTAATTGGCCCTGCTTCAATTTAATAATCTCCCACAAGATTCACACATATCCTTACCTATAGCCATCTTAAACATAAGGATTTCCCTAACTGTTCTCCTGTTGAAAGGTCAGTCACCTGGTCAGGCTCATTACCCAACACCAAGTCCAATATGGTCCCTCCACTTGCTAGACTATCTGCATATAGATTTAAGAAGCCCTTCTGGAGGCACCTGGCAAATTTTGCCCTTTATAAACATCTTGGACTAAGAAGATCTCAGTCTCAATCAGGGTATTTTAAGTCACCCACTACAACAAAGCTGTTGTTTTTACACCTTTCCATAATCTACCTGCGTATCTGTTCCTCAATGTCCCTGTTGCTATTAGGGGGTTTGAGATGTAATCCCATCAGAGTGATTGCACAGTTCTTATGTTTGAGTTCCGTCCATGTAGACTCAGTGGATGAGTCTTCCATGAATTGAAGCTGTAACATTGTCTCTGTTTAATTGCACAACTTCCCTCCTACTTATTTACTTCCTTTTCTGTCTTTCCTAAAATATCAAAATTCCACATCAATTCCTGTCGCTTCTCTCAACCAAGTTTCTGTTATGATCACAATGTAATAGTTCGATGTATATCCATTCATTACCTTTACCAATTGTATAACACTCCTTGTATTAAACTACACGTACTTCTACCTGTCAAACCCATCGTGACCATTACCTTGCTCCTGCCCATTCTTACTGGTCATGAGATCTACCTTCTCCACCATCTGTTGCTCTGGTTCCCAACCCTGCCAAACTAGATTATGTTACATTTGTCTTCAAGAAAGCTAAAGATGTTCAGTCAATAATGTGAAGTTTGTCCTGTAAATTTATCACATACTCAGTGGCAAAATTACATCAGTTCCAAATGATAGCAGAAAACCCAGGAGGATTTTGAAGGAGAAAGTATCAATTATTTGGAGATAATTCAGGATTTTTGAAATTTCTTTGCATTCTATTGGTAAAAATTGGGTTAAATTTCCTCTTTGCACTACTGTATTTTATAACCATTCACCACTTCATTCTATGGGTTAACATCCTCCTTAAAATGAATAGTGAATTAATTTTGTTAAGCAATATGTTTCAAATTGCATTTGAACACATATTACTATTACATTTAATGACTTCTAAATAGGCCTGTGAATGGTGTTATGGCAATACGTTGAGGTTGGATTATAGGAGTCACTGCACAATGGACTTTCTAATTGAAATACCATTTTAAACAAACTGCTTGCTGGAGGAGGATCTGAAATAATTGACCAGGATTTCTTTTCCAGCTCAATTTACCAGCACCGCCATATGTGCTTTACTATGCTGTACAGATGGCTAATTTAATTGAAACCTGTCGAATAGTGTTAGATCTTGGGAGAGTGTATGTGCAGAGGGTGTTTCCTATGGTGGGAGAGTTGAGGACTAGAGGAAACAGCCCCAGAATAGAGGGGCGTCCTTTTAGAATGGAGTTGAGGGGGGATTTCTTTCGCCAAGGAGTAATGAATCTGCAGAATTCATAGCCATTGGCAGCTGTGGAGTCTGTCTTTATGAATATTTGAGGCATAGATTCTTGATAGATTCTTGATTGGTCAGGACATCAAAGGATATGGGGAGAAGGCAGGAGACTGGGGCTGAGAGGAATAATGGATCAGTCATGATGAAATGGTGGAGCAGCCTTGATGGGCCAAATGGCCTAATTATGCTCCTATACCTTATGGTCTTATAATAATTATCCTCCTGTTGATCTTGCCAGCATTTCTTCACGTGTAAATGATTACCCCAAATACTTTGGCAGAGAGTACCTGCACAGTAAAATGGACTTCTGGGTGAGTAAAACAGTTTTCTTGCCAATTTATAAGACACAGTTCCAATGAATATAACATGATTGATGAATATTTGTTTAAAAGTTTGCTGCCTGTCTTTTGAGATACCAAATGTTGTTAGGTGATATTTCCAATCAGACTGTTCTCCATATCAAAAGGAAAAGTTATTTTTCTTATCAGTTACAGATTCTTTAGAAACCATTTTCATCATCTCCCTTCAACTACCTGACACCACCTATCTATCTTCTTCCATTCCCTAGTTCACCTGTCTTGTGTCCGATCGTTCCTCTTTTCCTTTTTGTACTGGCCACCTTGTCTCTCTGCTCCCAGTCCTGATGCAGGGTTTGAACCCAAAATATCTACAAGTCCTTTCCTACTGCAGAAGCTGCTTGATCCTCTGAGCTTCTCCAGCAGATTGCTTTGTTACTGAAACCCAAAATGTGATGATACTAATGCTTTACTTATTGGCAGGATGCCTTTGAATTTTGATGCAATGACTTTTTCATAGATCCCAGACCTCATTTGTGTTACCACTTACAAAGAGAAAGCAGCATCAAACTCATCAGGAACAAGGAGAATGCAGTTCATAAAAACGACATACGCAGTTGCTGGTTTCTGTGAAAGGTGGAGGGAAGCTTCATTCTCCTGTGTTATTCTCAAAATCAGTCAAAATACTTAACAGCAGATAATTTTTGAACGTCTATCATTGGGACAAGGATTAGAGGTGAGATTTGCTGAGTTATTGGGCCGGACGGTGATGGATCCAGATCACACTTCACTATCACCTGCTAACATCCTGTCACAACCAACCCGCTCATTGGCCCTTGGCCCCCACGTTCTGTAAATCGCCCGCAGTTGCAGAGCCCTCCTCACAGCTGCAGCCCTCAGGCAGCGCAAACTGAGGCCACACCCCCGAAACGGCCGGACTGGCTTTCTGACCACTACTCTTACCAATCATTGATTCAGAGTCATTCAGCAGGGAAACTGGCCGGCCCTTCAGCCAGCTGAAGAAAAGTACCCATTTTCACATCCTATCTTATTCACCCCACGTTTTCATCAGCGTCCGCCAGATTCCAACACTTAATTACAAACCAGGGACAATTTATAGTGGGCAGTTAACATTATAACTTTGGGATGTGAGAGGAAACATGAGCATCTGGAGGAAACCTCTGTAGTGACAGGGAGTCTGTGCACAGATCAGACGCTGGAGGTTAGATTGAACCTGAGTCACTGAAGCTGTGAGACAGCAGTCACACTGTGTCGCCCAGATGAAACTACTTAAATTTAAAAGATTTGAAATAAGCATTGAAAAGATCATAAATTTTTGTACAAACACAATTGTTTGAAATGAATTAAAATAATATTTATTAAAGTTAAAATAAAATCATATCACTTACTTTCATTTAACATTTGAATGAAGTTCAGACTAAGGCTAGCATAAAGCTGAGGGCTAGGTATGAAATGTATTGACTCCCAGGCTCAGGGCAATATGGAAAGTCTCCAAATTCAGTGGTAGTTCCAAGAACAGAGCAGGGGGTCAGATGTACCCAGCATGGTCTGTACTTCTGTCCTGCTGGGCACAGTCTGGGATCCACTTTCACCTTCACCACAGCTTGTTGCATGCTTTCTGCTGGCCAGCCCACAAGCTTCAGCACAACTCGGATCAAAGATTCAAAGTACATTCGTTAACCAAAATACGTATGCAGTATACAACCCTGAGACTCGTCTTCCCACAGACAGCATGAAACAAAGGTAACCATGGTACCTGTTCAAAGAAAACATCAAACACCCAAAAGAACATATCATGCAAATAGCAAAGAGATGAGAGAAGAACACAGAATATAAAACATCAAACCACTAAGTCAATGAAACAGTGGGGGAACATTCAGCTTCAGCTCAGTTCAGTGCAATTCAGCCCTTCGTTTTGCGCTGACTACAGGCCGCAGAGTCAGTCCGCCTGGATCAAAATCACACAAAATGGCAACAAAAAGAAGAGCAAGCCGAAACCAGAAATGTACGATAGCATGAGCTGCACTGTCCAGTCCACGACCTGCATCGATTAAATCTTGCTCAAGTCCCAAGACTCCGGCAGCATTGGGCGAGAGACCAATTGAACACAAGCCCCTTCCTCCGGGATTAGATAGAGGGAAACCGGTCACTCACAGACTGTTTGCCTTCCTGGAATTCATTGAATTTTATACAGGCTGTATCAAACCACGATTAAGACTGTGGCTCTGTTCACTGTGCCGAGTGATGAGATTTATCCCATGAAAACTGCTGCCATTATGGTATTTGAATACCTGAGCAACAATTGTTATTCCTGATGGGAATTTGGTGGGAGTAAGAAGGAACAACAGACTGAAATCTTCATTGTAGGTCAGACATATTCTAAGTGCTGGGACTTAATCTACAATTTCTGTAAAAATCAGCAAAGTTAAATGGGCATTTGGTAGGAATGAAGTGGACATCATACCTTTTCATTTGAGCCACTCATTTTACTACTTCTCATGAATTGAAATAAAGGTTTATCACTCTCTTGTACACCCCTCCAACCCCACCCCCACCACCACCCCCTTCCCAACATCCAGTATTCTCAGAAAACCGAGTTGTAAAATTGCGACTTTAGATTTGACAGTTGAAGTTGTTCCAATTTCCAGTCCTGCAAGTAATTGTATTATGTATTATTATGAAATGTTTTATGCCATTGAGCTTTTAGTGACCATGGCAACATAAAACAGTTGCTTGATAACCAACATATCATCTCGAGAGTCTGTGACAAACAGAAAAGAGTCTGGTGTTACCATGGTGGCTCTAAAAAAGTGGTGATGCCTTCATTACCAATGGCAACATATTAAGTGCCACGCTGTCAATGACAACATGCACTAGAAAAGTCTGTCTGCACGTCAAGAAGAAGTTGTTCTAAAGGGTAATTAGCTTGTTGAATGGCCTGATCAGTCTATTCACATCACAACCCTGAGGATTTCAAGAACTAACTGGTTTAGAACAATTGTCAGCCGCATTATCAGAATTTAAAAACAATGCAAACAAGTAACTTTTAGCAAATAATTGATTTCAAAAGTTGTTTCAAAAGTTTTAGAAAGGCTCAGAATGAACACCATACAACAACTGAGACTTTGAAAGTTAAAGCAAGTATTTTAAAGGCAGATGTCTATTATTTTATTGAATGACTGTAACACAATTTGTTCAACTTTGAATAACTGTATTTGCCACAGCTATTTCATTATTGGTTAATGAAATCAAGTTGTTGTAATATATTACCCTCTAGTGGATGAAGATGCATATAACACACAGTAGGCTTAAGGTGGCCCCAGTTCATTATGGAAGAGGCCCTCCCCCATTTGTCAATTTATCTTTTGTTGAAACAACATTAATTAACCAATAAAAGGTTTTTGATAGTGAGTGGAACTCTGATGAAGATCAATAGTACATCACAATGGTTAGAGCAATGGTAAATGAGTGTGACCCAAGTGTTTTGCAACACTAATCAAATTCTCACCTCACTTTTTTACCAGGATGGCTTCACTATGTACCAGCTTCAACCAACTCAAACTATCCATAAAGAATGAAGAATTAAGACATGTCAAATTGCAATGGTGAATTTAGGAGAATCATGTTCATATGCAACATAATGTATTGTGCACACATCTTGAATAGGCGGAATAGTTTAATTGCTGCTTGTTCACACTATGTGAATAAGAATTTGGCAAGCTTTGTTGGACTAAGTAGCCTGTTCTTGTCCAAAACTTTCTAATGTTCTAACGTTATGATAAACTTGACTTCAGTGACAACTATTTTCTGCTAAGTATAGGGATGTTGCTCCATGTTTCTAGAGGTATCTCAACCCTCTATTCAACTAAAAAAACCAAAAGGTTCACAAGCCAGCCCATCTTTAGAATTTAGAATTAAATACCATACATAGAATTATTATTTTTATTAGGTAATTGAAACAGAGTAATCTTCAGACAAATTCTATTAAAATAAGTGATTAACTTCCCCAGATTACACCGTGAGGTGATGGATGCAAATATATTCTGCCCTACATGAAAGCCAATCTGTTATTGATTCAGAAGTAAACACATTGGATGGTTAACTTTTGAAACTTCCTACACATCTAGCCAGCCAGCAGGTACGAGGAGGACCCAGAGAGCAATCCATGTAGGGTTATTACTGGTGAATCCGTTTCGGGACAGTAAACAGGGTTGCCAGCATGCCAGCACTGAGCTGGTGTCCCGGAATCACGAATGGCAAACGATCTCCTCTCCTTTCACAATCTTTTAAATGAGAGAGGAAGGGCAAGTAATGCCAGCCGCCTCACACTTCTAGCAACCCAGATTCAATTCTGACATCTGGCGCAGTTGGTATAGAGTTTGCATGTTCTCTTTGTGACCAGGGGGCTTTCCCCTAGAGTGATCTAGAATGTGCTAATTGAGAGCTTAACTGGTCACTCTAAATTCCCCACAATGCAGGTGGATAATAGGACAATCAGGAGAATGTTAATGAGCATGGATGAGAGATTAATTTACCGTGAAATGAGATTAAATATATTGATCTGTGAGTGAGCACAAAACTGATAGGTTGCATTGCCTCCTATTTTATCAGAAAATAAAATCTGTTTCAAAAGTATCTTAAATATTTCTAATACGAACTTTCCTCAGTTAGCTAGATTAGTACTACCACTATTTGAGCAGTAATCAGGATGCATACGTTAGGATGTCCAATCTGAAGGCATGAAGCACTGAGTAATCAGTCAGAGAATTAGTCCCCTATTACACTCGGTGGCCATTTTATTAGATATTCCTGTACGCTGTTCATTAATGCACAATCTGATCAGATACCTAACCTCCTGTACCTAATAAAGTGGGCGCTGAGTATATGCTGGTGGTCTGCTGCTGCTGTAGCCCATCCACTTCAAGATTCAATGTGTGGCTATTTGAGTTATCATTGCCTTCCTGTCAGCTCAAACCAGTCTGGCCATTCTCCTCGGCCTCTCTCAGTAATGAGGCCCCTCACTGGATGCTTTTCGTCTTTCGTGGCATTCTCTGTAAACTCTAGAGACTGTTGTGCATGAAAATCCCAGGAGATCAGCAGTTTCTGAGATACTCAAGCCACCCTGTCTGACAATAACAATCATTTCACAAAGTCGCTTAGATCACATTTCTTCTCCATTCTGATGTTTGGCCTGTACAAGAACTGAACCTTGGGATGCTTTCATGCATTGAATTGTTGCCACACGATTAACTGATTAGATATACTATATGCATTAACGAGCAGGTGTACAGGAGTACAACTGAGTGTATGTGAAGAGTGAAAATAATGAATTATCCAGCTATCCATCTGAACCAAGCAATCAGCTCTAATGAATTACACTGTAATTTTCCACAGGATTAGTCACAGAGGGTACTTCTGACATCTATAATCCAATTGGTATTATGCCAAGAGTTTATAACATGTGACAAAGCGTCAAAGGTAGCATGGTAAGTATTTGTTTAATACGAAATTACCTCAGTAAACATATTTTGATAATTAACCCATTAGGCTTCATCCAGTGTTCTACCAGTGAGACAAGCCTAGTTCTCTCAAGGCTGAAGCAAGTGTGATTTTAGCACCGTGTGAAGATGTGGCACATGTAGCTGTATAACACATCTGTACACACACACTGCTCTACAGATGTGCAAAAGAGAATGTCCTAACAAGCGGCATCACGGCATGGAACAGAAACTGCACTGTGGCAGACAGGAAGACTGCCTAGCACAGCACCAGCACCAGCCCATACACCATCAAGGACGTACTGAAAGTTGCTGGAAAAGGGCCAGTAATCTCACCCACCCTACTCATGGACTGTTTGTCCCACTCCCATCGGGAAGCCAGTCATGCAGTATCCACACCTCGACCTCAGGCTCAAAAACAGCTACTTTCCCCAAGCAGTAAGGCTGATAAACATCTCTAGCCACAAGCTCACCCCTCCTCACAACCACTACTTTATCATTTTTTGTCAGTCACCTAATGTACAGACACTCCAGTGCCTAGCGTCACCTTGTGGACATACAATCAATCTATGTATGTAAGCTATCTTAGATATTTATATTTATTATGTTTGTTTTTAATTATTGTGTTCTTTTGTGCTGCATCAGAGCTAGAGGTACAACTCTTTTGTTCTCCTTTACACTTATGTTCTGGAATTGAAACTGAACAACCTTGAATCTTGTATAGTGTACTCAATTCAAATTGCACGATATATGGTGTGCACATGTGGCATTAGACTTGACTGCATCTTTTCATTTATTGTATATCCTTTCGTACAGAATGCAATGTGCATGTAACAATAGGATATGGACCTGTGTGATCATGCAACATCTTAACGTTCAATAGGATCAATATGCATTAATGAGATTAGTCCAAATTGTTAATCAATAAGGGATTTTGCAATGCTTTACTTTGTCCCAAAGAGATAGAGATCATTTGAGTTATATGATTGCTGTCTGGAACATTAGCTCAACACTAAGGCTGTGAAACTCTATAATCTTCATGAAGATGGTGGGCACTTTACAAGGGATTTTGGAATATATGTGTTCATCTCCTGACCTCCTGCACACTTGGCCTTATGGTCTATATGTACTATAAGCCTAACTATGGCTGGAAATTCCACTGCCTTTTCTTAATGGCAGTCATTGTAGCAAGGAGCACAAGGCTGGTATCTGTAAGGATGCACTGTGACCTGACTAGGCTGCAGTTGGCTCCAGTTTTACAGCCTGGAAGTATCCTGAGGTGTTGAAGTTGAGCAAGTTGAAGATGAAGATGATAACTGTTGCAGCTTCTATTCCTGAATTCAACAGATTTGTATCATAGCTTCACATGAGAAATGTAATCTTAGACCTTGGTCTACAATGAAGTTCAGGAAGATCACTCTGAATATATAAAACTCTCTTCTCCTTCCCAGGCTTCTATTAAGACCAACCATTGTTCTCTGAGGTTACTTCTTTTATTACTAAGCACAAGAGATTTTGCAGATGCTGGGAATCTTGAATAATGCACAGAAAAAGCTGGAAGATGTTAGCAAGCTCTCCCCCAACCCCCATTCACTTCCTTCCCAGTCCTGATGAATAGTTCTCAGCCTGAAATGTCGATTGAATGAATGTTTATTCATTTCCATAGATGCTGTTTGACCTGCTGAGTTCCTCCAGTGTTTTGTGTGTGTTGCTCTGGATTTTCAGCATCTGCAGAATCTCTTGTTAGGTGGAAGAGATAATGGGCTGAAGAAGAAATCTGATAAGAGAGGACAATGGACCATGGAAAAAAAGGAAGGAGTTGTGGCATCAGAGGGGAGGAGAAGGGCAGGTGAGGAGAACCAGAATGGGGAATGGAAAAGGAAAGAAGGAAATGGGGGAGAAACCAGGAGTTGAAGAAATCAATGGTCATGCTCTCAAGTTGGAGGCCACTCTGAAGGTATATGAGATGTTGCTCCTCTAACCTGAGTGTGGCTTCATTGTGGCAGTAGAGAAGGCCAGATGACACACATGTCAGAATGGGAATGGAAAGTTGAATTGAAGCTAATCATTGAGCTGCTTAAAAAACATCTATCAGTAGGCACTTAGATTTGTATATACCTGAAGATATGAAGGAAATTTTCTAAGGGTTATTTTGATGAAACTATTTGTCTTCCACCTGTAGTCAGTGAGGGAGGCCCAATATAATTCACATTGTTCAGTGGTACAAACTGTTTCTGTAGCTAAACAATACTGTCCTGCTGTGGCACTGACCACGGCTCATTAATCCCCACATGGAAGTCCCTGATGATCTGCATGACAAACATTGAAGTGAGGGATAGAGGCAACAGCAGCTGCTGCAGCTTCTAAATCGCTGTGTTTTCCATCGCTGAGGGTAAGTTCCATTGAGGTGAAACTAATCAAGGGGAAACAAGTGTTGCCATTACACTTTTGTTCCTTCAGATATACCTACAGCATCTCACCATTTCCTGTGCATTCAAACATACCCTCTGCACGCAGTTAGGGTCTCTCAACTGTATGGCATGATATATCCTCAAACATATTTTTATGAAGGTGAAGAAGTTCAAGTAACTCTCCAGTAAAGTTTATTGGACGAGAAATCAGAGTCCTTCCTCTTTGCTTCAATGTATTGAAAATTTTCTCTGATATTGTTTCATTCATGAAGGGAAATTTCCTCAGACTAAAACACTTCCTTCCATATGATCACACATCAGCTCTTTGTCACTGTGGATAACCATTCCAATCATCAACATCTTGGAAAGTATGTCAGAATCACAAAGTTCCTCCCTTCCTCTCCAGAATGGCAACGTATCATGATAAATGTAAGATGTCAATACCTAATCTGCAAGAAGAGTTTTTTCCCCCAGTTAAGTCTGCAAGTAACTAAATTATAGATGATGTATGATTATGGAACAGGGCCACAAAGTGGAGAAAGCTCTTGTATAGTTGGTATTTTAAAAGATTGGAAGACATTTAACTCACAGGGCATGGAAAACTATGAAACCTCCCAGGTGATAGAATGGCAAAAAGACAGAAACTGTTGCAATCATTCAGGAGGTCAGGGGAGGGAAAGAAATTAATTTAATGTTCCATTTCAGTGACCATTAATCAGATCTGCTGTCTTACTGGTGTTTTTAAGACCATTACAATTCTCAAGCATTGCTCTGTCATCTTTAAGGTGGGAGATTCAACTCTCAACATCTGTGTCACATGCCTTGGCATCATACATTAGTGGCTTGGTCATATATCTCCTGACACAATTCAATAAGATCAAAGGTAACCAATTTATCTTTAATTTTATTCAATTGCGTTACCTTTCTTCTGAATGTGAAACATCGATTTTTACTCTTTCTTTAAAAAACACAATGAATTAAAATGTTCTCTGCACCTTGTCCCTCAATGTCACTTATATATGTCTCAGAAAGTAACCATCTTGAGATGACAGCATTCATTAACTTGGTGCTTTTTTCCAAAATCTATGAAAAGTCATTGGCTACATGTCTGAGAAAATATAAAGTTGTTACATAAATAGTTATTATATTTGAAAATCTCAGTTTACAAAGATTACAAAGATTTCTGTTGCTCAACTGTCATTTCATTCCATCCTGATCGATAAAATAGCAGAGGCAGGACTTCACTATGATTTAAAAAGAGGGACAAATTTACACAGCACTTAGGCCATAGATGATATAGCACTTTTCATGTTTTTTTTACAGAATGTGCTGAAACATGTTACAGTCAACGAAGTGTTTTAGAAATGTGAGATTATTACATTCTCTGTGTTCAATTGATAATATTGCTGTATAAACAAGTAGCAGCAAAAATCCATTTGCCTGCCTGTCACTCACCTGAGAAGTTCCAATTGAACAAAGTTGTGATATTTTAAAATGTGTGACCTTCTTGGAAAGAATGTTAGTAATATCTTCCTGCCTGCTGTAAGAATGTTCAGTGATAGACACTTCATGATAGATTTCTTACTTTTCGCTTCATCAACATGTCAGGTGACCAAACTGACAGCTCATCTTTTTCCCTGATATCTCTCTCCTGGTTGGAAGTGCAAATTTAGGTTTTATCTTTTTTGATTTTAAGTTCATTTAGGGGTTAACAACACACAGCTTGGTTCATCTATATATGATGCAAATGAATCTGGAAAATATTAAATAATAATGAATCTATCTCCAAAGCAGTGAACAGAATCAATACTACAAAGTTAATTCAGAAGAAAATAAATTGAATTGCTTAACCACATTTATGCTTCCTCCAAGTAATAATTTAATTGGAAATCTGTTAAAGGAGATGCTAAACATCCTCGGTGCATCAAAAAGGGAATTTCTGAAATAAAACTGCAGGATTAAAACATTCAAAATAATCATAGGTCCATTTGCACTGGGTGAGAGAGGGGGGTTCAGCCATTCAACCTGAAGTTCCAGACCTGCACACACACTATGTGAGTTTCCGACTCATGGCTACATTCAAAGGACATGCTTGTCCACTTGCATCCAATGGCAGAACCATTCTAGTTGGGAATTCTTAACAATGCGGAGCTAACACCTAGATCATGAAACATGCAGATGAGGAGTTAAGGAATTATGCTTCCTTAAATATTTCGCTTTAATTTCTTGTTTTAATTGTTTCCAACTATATTTATGTTTTAAATCATAATTTTTATATTAATATTACAGAGGTGGACCCTCTATACAATAATGATTGTAGTTTGGTTGTTATTCAGATATTGAGAGAGTGAAGGACTAGTGAGTTTGTCCAATTGTATATGGCTCAGGTAAATGAGGTTCTATTGAGTCTGTGGCTGGCAGATTCAGGCAGATGACCCATTCCAACAAAGTGTTTATTCAGTGAATATGTTAAGTGCTTCCATATATTAAAACCGAAATCAGTAAATTCTAGAAAATATTGTCAAAACATCACAAGTGCACTAAAATTGATGGGACTGATGTTCATATCATAGAAACCATATAACTACAAAGTTACACAACTAGTTGAATTACTTTTCATAGAGCATTGGCAATTGACTTTGTGTTACTGAGTTGTCAGACAAGGGATACTTTAGGGATTATGGAATAAGGATAGCAGATATTAATATAAACAAAAGCCAACCAGTCTTCAAACTACCTGCTGAATTTTAATATACAAACAGGAATTAGTTTTGAAATCAAATAATATCTACGGAGCGTAAATTGTTGGCTTGGAGAAGGAGACTAGCTGCTAAATAGATAAGGTTCTCAAAGTGAAGTGACAATGAGATGTTCTTGTCAGCATCAGCCAAATATAAGACAATGCGTCTATTTTAATTGGCCAGAATAAACCAGGCAGCTACTGTTTCAGTTATTTTGCACCCTTTTTCCAGAGGTCAAGGAGGGCTGCCAGACCGGACCAAATGCTGCCACTTAGCTTATCCAACATTGTCATAGGCATATTTCGTCTATCAATAAATGGTATATGTCTGAGCTCAGAGAGTCTGTATTGACAACTTCAATTTTAGGGGTCTAGTTCTCTGGCCACAGAAGCTTTTAGACCATCCACGTGAATTGGTTTGTCCCAACAAAGGTATTTGAACTTTCAGAGATTATGTTACAATGAGGCCTCACTATGAATATGTACTTTAATGGAACCATTTGTCAGATACAAAATATTGAAGTAAATAATGTCACTGCAATTATTGAACTTGTATTTAATCACCTACTGTTACCATTGACCTTAAGAGTATAAAATCTTGACGTGCTTTGAGTTTGGGGGACTTTATGAGCAGAGGGTCTCCAAGAAAATGGCTGCTTGTCATGATGAATAAAATGTTTCATATCCACCAGTTTCTCCAGTGACCTAATCATAGTCAAAACACCTTGCAGAAGCTTTGCTGAAATCAATATCTTGAAATTTTATTTACTAGTGACTGAACTTGTGTGGTGTAACACCACCACTGCTGAATGGGCTTGTCACGTCCATTCTGGGGCGGCTCACTCACCTCCAAGTTCCCATAGGACACTCAGCTCTCACCTGTGACTCCAAGTAGCTGTTTGCATGTGACAGCAGCCACATCCTGGTATACTGCCTCGACAGGCAGGCTAAACCAGGTGAGGGCAGTTGCCAGACCTCATACCTCAGAGAGTTAGGGAGATGCCTGTTCTAGCATGCGAAATCAGCTCTGGCAGACTGGGTGGATGAGATCTACAGTGACATCTGACAGCTAGGACGGCCATGGAGAGTGAAGGGCATGGCAGGCACAGTTGATGTCATGGTCATCCACTGCAACCAAGGAAGACTCCCGTTTGTGACGCTTGTTTGTAAAATTGGACACAGACTTCTGAGGTCAAGAGAGTGGAAGTGCCCCAGTGCAACCGCTTTTCCACTTTAAGTACTCTCCCAAGCATCGGACATGATGGACAACCACAATCTGAAAGAAATTTCATTTCCTTTAAAATTAGACACTCATGTCCTACCAAGATCGCACACCAATCTGACCTGAAAGTACAGTGCCATTCCATCACCATTGCCAGATCTAAATCTTGGATCTCTTCAACAAGCAGCTCTAGAAAAATCCTGACTGGAAGGACAGTTCCAGAGAAGACATTCACCACAACTTTCTCAAAGACACGTATCAAAGGGCAATAAACACTGGGCTACCATGGGCCACCAAAAGTGACTGGATAAAAGTTTAATAAAATATCTTAATGCGCAGGTATATGTCCATGCATTCTTTCCTGTCATCAAAACAAAACTGAAGTATAAAAACTGTTCATGACTGGCCAACAGATTGCAACCTGTGCTTGGATGTTTGCAAATTCCAGCAGCACAAATCTGTCTACTATTGACTGGATTTTCTACTACACACTTAACTATTTGAAAGAATCTATACTAATATTTCAAGTACTTTCAAAGAACATTGCAGAGTGACACATGCCAAAGGGGACCTTTTGTCATGGTCCAGTCCAAAGTCTGCATTCCGGTTCATGGTCTGGTCCGCGGACTCCGGACTCCAAGTCCTCTGGCTGTCCCTTGTTTCAGTTGGGTTTAATCATCAGCACCTGATGCTCATCTTGCGGCTGGGAATATAAGTGGCTCTGGGACCGAGTGTGGTTGTGGGGTTGTCTTGTCAAGATTCCCTGGGAACAAATGGCTGGTGGATGGCTAGAATGGCCATTGCCATCTTTAGGCTGGGTTGGAGAACTATTGCTTCATGGAGCCTTGCTGTCAGTAATTGGAGCTGTCATTGTGGTATGGATTTGACTGTTCCCTGGGCCAGCTGGGTGACTGTCAGCCTCTCTGAGCTATGTAGGGATCTGGTTGTTTCTGTAGCCAGACAAGCTTGCTGGCTGTAACCGTGACTTGGAGCAACCCTGATGCAGAGATGGAACTGTCTGGTGTTCTTTGGTGTTTGTCTCTTCCTGTCCTTGTCCTGTGGGGTAGGTCAGGCTGTTCTGCTGTTGCTCTGTGGGGTGAATCTGTCTTGTCTTTGCCTCTGTTGGGTAAGTCAGGCTGTTCTGCTATTACCTGATGGATGGACCTGCCCCACCTTGGTGTGGAGTGAAAGTTGAGTCCCGGCTCTATGTCTATGTACAGTTCCTAGTCTGCCTCCAAGCTCCAGCCTCTGAGTTATGCAAGCCTCAAGCTCCAGGAACCCAGGCCTCATCACATCTTTGCCTGGTTTGGGGTCTGAGCCCAAGTCAAGACTTGGTTTCTGGGTCCTTGTCCAATCTTGATCTTGGAGTCCATGCCCAGGCTCCTTGTTCCCAGTCTCCCATCCTGGTCCTGCTTCCCTAGCCTAGTCTGTGACCTGTCCTGTCCCTTAGTTTTGTCCCATCCTGTTCCTAGTACTTCAGTGTCTGTGTCCTGCATTTGGGTCCATTCCCAATGCTTCCTTATGACACCTTTCTACCTTTGTTGTGATTGAATCACTAAAATTGCCAACACAAGATACTGAAAAGTCCATTGATTTGCATGAATATTAATTATAATTAAACAAGGACTTTGATGTTACTTGATTACATTTCAAATAGCACTTTATATAATATTATAATGATTTAATTTACTTTTAGTATAAAAGTTCAATACTTCTCTGGTGGAATTCTGCATACCAGTTTAGTTTTGCATTTCAATTCAACCCAATATTCTGGAAAGAGCTGTGCAGAACAGAATATAACTTGAACATTTTGTTGATGGTTTAAAGATTTTCAGTCTTGAACAGTAAATAAATAATTAAGAATTATCATTATATATAGAGGAAATTAACTTTCTATTCCAGAAAAATGATCTATGATGAATGGTTAATCTACTTATTAATGTTATTTAGCAGACACCAATGGTTCCATGCAGAAAAATCCTAAATTCTCTACATAAATGCTCCACACTGTGAAGTGAATCACTGGAGTATAAGGGGAACTTCTAAATTAAAACATCCCCCACTTCTGATGCAGTTGCCAAATAATCAATAGGCTTTCTAAAATGGCTTAAATGCCTGGTTGCCACTAATGCTTCAATGATTTATAGCCCAGCACCTGACAATATGATTGATTTTAGAACAACAGAGACCAAAACAGATGTTTGAAATAAACCCTTTATATAGACAGAATGAAAGTCTGAATATCTTCACCTTCTGTTTCTCCCTTCCCTCCCCACTCATTTTAACTCTACTCTTTTTTTTTCTGATCTTGCTGAGGGGTCTCTGCCTGGAACATCTTTTCCATATTTGCTGCCTGACCTGCTGAGTTCCTTCAGCATTTTGTGTGTGTTGCTTGGATTTCCAGCATCTGCAGATATTCTCTTGTTCATGTCTGAACAGCTCATTATAACAAAACTTGTATTTTTTCACAGTTAAAGCAACCCCAAGGCAAGCTTTTATTTTAACTGCAGTTTTCTTTCTGAGAATATTGTCCTAATTTTGGCAACTACATTCATTGTCTTTATTCTCAGTGAATACATTAGTTATCGTGAGTGATAATATTAATGTTTGACTCTTTTTCTACTTTGAACATTGCAAGATTGGACAATAATCCTGGATGGAGAACATAATTAGATTAAGAGCGGACATTCATCTCTTCAGTGATCTGTGCATTCTATTTTCATTGAGTGAGTGTGTAGTAAATTCCGTTCACCAGATATATTACACCTGTTATGAAGGTACCACAGCTCTGAGGGGCTGAAGGAACGGGAGCAGCCCCCTCCTTCCGGAGAATCACAAGATCGCTATTAATTCAGGACTCGGAAGTGAGAGACAATGCAACGGTTTTGACCATTTGTTCTTAGAGGCACCTGTGTCACGTACAAGTCCCGGCTACGTGACAACTACCATGAACCTGAACACCCTCGGGCCATGTGGGGGTGGAGATTGCATCCCCCTACTTTGATGGACAGCTACAACTCTGCAAGTAAAGATAAAAGCGGACTGCAGGAGGCAGTACCCTAGCGATGCACCAGAGGAACTTGCTCGCTCAACGCTCCCGGGAGAGCTGGAAGCCACTCAGTGCCACGTGTGCTCCTAACTCCTTTGCCTGGGGAGCGGGTGGCTGATACTACCGAGAAGGACTTCGAACTAACAACGGGGAAACCAACGCTCCCCTGATTTTAACGGAGTGATCAAAAAGATACGGGCAAGTCTTCTTTTCGTTCTCACCGATCCCTCTAAGACACGTGACACCCAACAATTCCTCGAAAGACTTTTGAATGACTCTTTAGATTTCCAATAGACAGAAAAATATTATCCCCTAGACAACAGCCGAGATTAATGATGATTATGACTATATTCGGGCTTTAGATTGCATATTGGTGATGTGCATTATCTGAATGTTTGCATTAACCTTACTTTTGTGCCCCTTTATAAATAAAAACGTTTGAAAATAGTGACATCAGACTTCAACAGACCTCTCTATCTTTGCTGGTAAGTTATCCAGTTACAGGATACGTAACACTCCTCACATGGGAATGTAACATCATCTCCGACCCCTCTGACGTGCTGAAGTTCATTGCAAAACTATTAAGTTTATCACTTAAGCTAATTATTTGACAACCATTGCAATGCTATTTATCTGCAATAACAGGAATTCCTGTTGCTTCTTGGTTTCTTTCACAGAAATGTTTTTACAGAACATTACAGCACAGTACAAACTCTTTGGCCCATGATATTTTGCCAAACTATTAACCTATTCTAAGATCAATATCACCCTTTCCTTTCACATAGCTCTCCATTTTTGCTTTATCCAGTCTCTTAAATATCCCTGAGGTATCTGCCTCACTCACTGACAGGGCATTCCGCTCACACACCACCCTCTGTGTAAAAGCAAGAAAAAAAAAGTACCTTTGACATTCTCCAATCACCTTAAGATTATACCAATTTATTTTAGTCATTTTCACTTTGTGAAAAAGCTTCTGGCTGTCAACTTGATCTATGCCTCTTATCATCTTGTACAACTCTATCATGTCACCCCTCATCCTCCTTCACACCAAAGAGAAAAGCCCTAGTTCACTCAACTTATCCTTGCTTTCCAATCTAGGAAGCATCCCGGTAAACTTCCTCTGCACCCTCTCTAAAGCTCCCATATTCTTTCTATACCAGAAATGAATGCAATATTCAAAGTGTGGTCTAACCAGGGTCCAGGGTTTATTTTTAGAACAGTAACATTACATCATGCTTCTTGAACTCAGTCCCCTGACTATTGAAAACTAACACACCATATGTCTTCTTAACAACTCTATCAACATACATGGCAACTTTAAGGGATTTATGGACATCAACCAAGATCTCTTTTCCTCCACCCTGCTATGAAAATTCTGTCATTAACACTGTATTCCACCTTCAACTTTTAACTTCCAAAGTGACTCGCTTCATACTTTTCCTGGTTGAACTCCATCCGCCATTAGCCATCAATGTCCTGTTTTAACCCTCGATAACCTTCTACACTACCCACAACACCAGCAACCTTCATGATATTGGCAAATTTATTAACCCACCCTTCCACTTCCTTATCCAAGCCATTTTTTAAAAAAAGATCTCAATCAGCAGGGGTTACATAACCAATGCCTGCAAACACCACTGGCTGTCGACCTCTAGGCAGTACGTGTTCCATCTACAAGCACCCTCTGCCTTTTATGGGCATGCCAATTCTGGATCCACAAAACCGAGCTTTGCTGAATTCCATGGCTCCTGAGTATTTGAATGAGCCTGCCATGGGGAACCTTATCAAGTGGCTTACTAAAATCCACACACTTGTACGTCACGTCTACTGTTCTACCTTCACCAAAGTGTTTTGTCACATTCTCAAAGAATTTAATCAGGCTCAGAAGGTATGACTGGCCCCTCACAAAGCCATTCTGACTATCCCTAATCAGAGGTGCTTCTCCAAATGCAGGCAATAATTTGCTTACCACTGAATAATACTTACTGATCTATAATTTCCAGAGTTATCTACCCTCAAGTTATTTGGTGGTACTCTTACAAAAATTCCAGCAGATCCTCTCATCGTTAACATGTTCTGGCAGATCAGCCTGTTATATGCTGTCCTCACAATCATTAAGTTTGCTCTCATTGGTGAATACTGAAGTAAAGTATTCATTAAGTGCATCTCCTTCCTGCTCTGAGTCCAGGCACGTTTCTTCTTCTATCCTACCCTCACTCTCGTCTTCTCTTGTTCTTCATATTCTTGTAGAATTCCTTGGAGCTCTCCTTAATTCTACTTGCTGAGGTATTCTCATGACCCCTTCTGGCTCTCTTAAATCTGTCAACTCTTTCCTGGCTGCCTTGCAATACTCCAGAGCCCTGTCTGATTCTTGCTTCCTAAAGCTTAAATAAGCTTCTCTCTCCTTGACATCTCCTGTCAATCATGGTTCCTTTGCCCTACCATTCTTTCTCTACCACAGTGAGATAAACCTCTCCTGAACCCCAGGCAAGTGATCCCTAAACAATTGTGCATTTCCCTGAGTGCCTCTGCCCTAACTTATGCACCCAAGTTTCTGCCTAATAGCATCAGAATTCCCCCAATTAAATACTTTTCCTTACAGTCTTCTCATGACAGGACTAAAAATAATTTGCATTTTGGTATAACTCACCATATATAAAATGAAAGTGGGACATTAAGTAAGGTAATTTATCTGTAGTATTTTGCTTTTAGTTTGCAACTTATAGCTATCTTATTCCGAAGTGTTTCAGATAGCTCTCTCCCTCCCTAAATTATTGTTTGTGCAATGTATTGCTGCCTCCAGTTTCTTATCCATCTGTCAACTCATTGTTTTCAAGAAATTGTTAATTGGTGAAACTTAACTCTAGAATTTTACACTTTAGATAAAATACCTGGAACCGTCCACAAAAATCCATTTCATGGCATTGAATGATAGAGGTCTTTGTGATCTGCTGGTAGTTTAATCTTCCAGTTATATCTATCACATGCTTTGAAAACCACTTCTCCTCAAATATCAATGCATTTTCGTAGTTTCAATTGGATGCATGGAAAATCCTGGCACAGATCACGTACTTCAGAAGAAACAAGTCCTTGGAGATAGATCTACCCAGTCAGTGTGGATCATCTCCTCACTGGTTCATGTCTGTTGGCAAGAAACTGAGGTCCCACTTGCTCATTGAAATGTGTTGAAATAACTTGTACACAAAATGATGCTTTGCTCTTGCGGTAATTGATAGAGAGAAAAAGACAAACAGAGCAGGGCACTGTCACGTAAACTGTCAAGCCAAACTCGTATGCGCACCAACTGGTATTGTTGGATGGTGCTGTATTCCTAGCTACATTGTGAGATGACAATAAGTAGCTGGAATACCATTGAGCATTACATTAAAAAAACATTGAGAAGAAAATTCAGCAAGGACAAGAAGTATGAGATATAAGTATTTAAGCTTCTGTGCCCATAAATGCCAACAAATTGTTGGCAGATCCCAAGTGGTGCTCCTGCCAAGTCTACTTACAGCTCCCTGTTTACGCGATCCATACTTGAAGGCATTCATGTGCCAAATACAAAACAGGACATCCAATCGCTTCAGGAACAGCTTCTTCCTCTCCACCATCACATTTCTGAATGGACAATGAAACCATCCACACTACATTGTTCCTCTTTTTGCACTATTTTTGCACTTCATTTTTTGTAACTTATGCTAATTTTTATGTATCACCATCATTGCTGCTGCAAAGCAAAACCTTTCATGCTGAAATGATTTTGATTCTGATTCTATTGATCTCTACTTTTATACATTAATACTAATTTAAAGTTTTTCTTTGAAATACATATGTTATCTACAGATAAGTCCAAAAAGCTGATTGTGGACTTCAGAAAGGGAATGATGAGGGAACACAGACCAATCCTTATAGAAGGATTGGAAGTAATTTCAAGTTCCTGGGTGTCAATATTTCTGAGGACCTAACCTGGATGCAACATGTTGATGCAGCTATAAAGAAGGGAAGCAGCGGCTATATTTCAATAGGAGATTGAAGAGAGTTGGTTTGTCAACTAAAACACTTGAATGTTCTACAAATGTACCATGGAGAGCATTCTGACTGGCTGCATCACCATCTGGTGTGTGGGGGGGGGGGGGTGGTGTGCACGTGGGTGGGCTACTGCACAGGGTCGAAGTAAGCTGCAGAAACATGTGAGCTTATTCAGCTCTATCATGGGTTCTAGCCTCTGTAGTATCCAAGACAACTTCAAGCGGTGGAGCCTGAGGAAAGTGGTGCCCGTCATTAAAGAGCCCCCCCCCCCCCACACAGGTCATGGCCTCTTCTCAGAGGTACAGAAGCCTGAAGGCACACACTGAGTGATTCAGGAACTGCTTCTTCCCCTCTGCCATCTGACTTCTAAATGGACATTGAACCCAGGATCACTACCTCAATACTTTTTTTTATTTGTTTTTGCACCAATTTTAACTTAACTATTATTTAATTATATTTCACTGTATTTTTTTTTATATTTATTTATCATGTATTTCATTGCACTACTGCAGTAAAGTTAACAAATTTCAAGACATATACCGGTGATATTAGACCTGATTCTGCTTCTGGTTGGAGGATGGCCAATGTTGTTCTGTTGTTTAAGAAAACCTCTGAACATATACCAGGAAATTACAGGCCAGTGAGTCTGACATCAAATGTGGGAAAGTTGTTGGAAGGTATTTTAAGGGACCAGGTATAGAAGGATTTGGATAGACAGGGACTGATTAAGGACAGTCAGCATGGCTTTTTATGTGGCAGGTCATGTCTAACCAAATTTAGAGGGTTTTTTTAGGAAGTTACCAGGAAAGTTGATGAAGGCAAGTCAGTGGATGTTATCTGCATGGACTTCTGTGAGGCACTTGACAAGATTCCACATGGGAGGGAAGTTGGTCAAGAAGGTTCAGTCACTTGGCATTCAAGATGAGGTAGTAAATTGGATTAGACATTGGATTTGTGGGAGAAGCCAGAGAGTGGTAGTAGATGGTTGCCTCTCTGACTGGAAGCCTGTGACTGGTGGAGTGCCGCAGGGATCAGTGTTGGGTCCGTTGCTGTGTGTCACCTGTATCTACAATCTGGGTGATAATGTGGTTAACTGGATCAGCAAATTTGTGGATGACACCAGGATTGGGGTGTAGTGGACAGCAAGGAAGGCTATCATGGCTTGCAGAGGGATCTGGATCATTTGTGAAAATGGCCTGAAAAATGGCAGATAGAATTTGATGCAGGCAAGTACAAGGTATTGCACTTTGGTAGGACCAACACAGTAAATGGTAGGGTACTGGCGAGTGTGATAGAACAAAGAGATCTGGGATTAAAGATCCATAATTTGTTGAAAGTGGCATTACAAGCAGATAGGGTTGTAAAGAGAGCTTTTGGCATTTTGGCCATCATAAATCAAAGTAATGAGTACAGGAGATGGGATGTTATGTTGAGGCTGTATAATACATTGGTAAGGCCTAATTTGGAGTATTGTATGCAGTTTTGGTCACCTACCTACAGGGAAGCTGTAAATAATATTGGAAGACAACACAAAAAATTTATAATAATGTTGTCAGGTCTGGAGGGCCTGAGATATAAAGAAAGACTGAATAGGTTAGGACTTTATTCCTTAGACTGTAGAAGATTAAGAGGAGATTTGACAGAGGTATACACATTTATGATGGTATAGATAGTGAAAATGCAAGCAGGCTTTTTCCACTGAGATTGGGTGGGACTGCAGCAGAGGTCATGGGTTAAGTGTGAAAGGTGAGAAGATTAAGGGGAACAAAAGGAGAAATTTCTTCAATTTGAGGGTCATGAAAGTGTTGAATGAGTTTCTGGCACAAGTGGAGCATGTGAGCTCGATTTCAATGTTTAAGAGAAGTTTGGATAGGTACATGAATGGTAAGGGTTTGGGGGGGCTCTGGTCAAGGTGCAGGTTGATGAGAGAAGACAGGTTGAAAGGTTTCAGCATGAACTAGTTGGGCCAAACTGCTTGTTTCTGTGTACTTTTCTATGACTCTAAAGCTAAAACAAAATAGTTCATGATGAAAGTTGACTGAAGATGTCAAATAAATTTATCCCCTGGCTTTTAAAAGGTTGGCCTGGTATTATCAGTAAAGGTAATGAAAACACCTTCAGTAATTTCCTGGGAAACAAACCAGAAATTTGGTTTAGAACTAAAGATTTGAAAGTACTCAGCAAATCAGTTAGCATCTATGGAGAAAGAAGCAGAGTTCATCTTCAGAATAATGGCCATTTATATGCACTGTATTTAGCTCAGCTGTAGAAATTGTACATTTTGTTGTGTATAATTAGTAATTTCTTACATTTGATACACTAATCACTTAAAAATATTTCTCTACACTTGTCGAGCTTTGCAATATTGCTTTCTCAAAGGGTTTAAATGCAAGAAGTTTAAATGTACTTTTATCAGTCAAACTGATAGCTACTTGAAAATGTTGACAGTGCATAAATTGGAATTCATTGAATATTCCTTTTACAAAATTGAATTTTCCAATTCATACTTACTCTTTTAATAAGTGATCTGTCAGCAGTTTAATTATTTATTAACTTGTGCATTGGTTAGATTTGGTACTTAAGTGGCAACAGATTCAATTAATGAAAATTGTGCAAACATCAACAGGAAATTATTCTATTTTTTTCATGACTAAGCCAAATTTAAATATATAGGTTAGATTTTTAGAATATAAAAATAATTACCATTTAAAAACTATTTTTATGTTATTGAAAGAAAATTGATTATAATATTTGTACAGATGAATGAACTGAATTAAAATACATCAGCTGGAATAGCTGCCTATCCATAAATATGACATAAATGTTCTAACGCCTTGAAGATTGCAAATTTCTAAGATGCGCAGGCCATTAAAGTTTATCTAAGACATTCTTTATGTTTGCTGACTATAGAATGATCCTATTTTGGCTTGGTTTATTTGAAAGGTGACTTGAAATAAGAAGCAATTCCCCCTGCCAATTCTGGGACACATACAAATAATCCTTTATGGAGTTCAGTTATGTTGTTCAATGAGATGCTAATTATTAAAAGAAGGCAATCTTCCAAACTGAAATTTTGTTTTAATTCTAATTTACATTAAAGTCCATGAAACCATAAGACATAGGAGCAGAATTATGCCATTTGCCCCACCAAGTCTGCTCAGCCATTCAATCATGACTGATGCCTTTTTCACCTCCTTAGCCCCACTCCACAGCCTTTTTCTTATAATCTTTGATGCCGTGTCCAATCAAGAATCTATCAATCTCTGCCTTAAATGTACCCAACAACCTGGCCTCCACAGATGCCTGTGGTAATAAATTCCACAAATTCACCACCCTCTGCCAAAATAAATTTTGCTGCATCTCTGTTTTAAATGGATGCTCTTCTGTCCCGAGGCTGTGCTCTCTTGTCCTAGATTCTCCCACCATGGGAAACATTCTTTCAACATCTACTCTGTCTAGGTCTTTCAACATTCAAAAGGTTTCAATGAGACTGCCCTTCATCCTTCTAAATTCCAGCGAGTATTGTGCTAGAGCCATCAAACATTCTGTGTATGATAACCCTTTCATTCCTAGAATAATACTTGTGAACATCCTCTGAAGCCTCTCCAATGACTTCTTATATGAGAAGCTCAAAACTATTGACAATACTCAAAGAGAAGCCTCACCAGTGCCTTATAAAGCCTCAGCATCACATCTCTGCTCCTGTATTCTTGACCTCTTGGAATGAATGTTAAAATTGCATTTGCCTTCCTCACCACTGACTCAACCTAGAAGTTAAGCCTTTGCATCTTAGATTTTTGGATTTTCTTCCCATTTAGAAAATAGACTGCATGTTTATTTCTACTGCAAAAGTGCATGACCATGCATTTTCCAACATTGCATTTCATTTGCCACTTACTTGCCCATTCCCCTAATCTGTCTAAGACCTTCTGCAGACTTCCTGTTTCCACAACAGAACAACAGTACCTGCACCTCCACCATCTTCGTATCACCTGCAAACTTGGCAACAAAGCCATCTATTCCATCATTCAAATCATTGATATAAAGCATAAAAAAGTGGTCCCAACACTGATTCCTGTGGAACACTGTTAGCTACTGGCAGCCAACCAGAAAAGGATCCTTTTAATCTACTTGCTGCTTCCTACCAATCAGCCAATGCTCTAACTATGCCTGTAACTTTTCTGTAATGCCATAGGCTTTTAACCTGGGAAACAGCTTCACAGCTTCATGTGTGGCGCTTTGTCAAATGCCTTCTGAAAGTCTAAATATACAACATCCACTGCATCCCCTTTATCCATCCTACTTGTAATCTCATCAATGAATTCCAACAGGTTCATCTGGCAAGGTTTTCCCTGAAGGAAATGATGCTAAATTTGTCCTATCTTGTCCTGTGTCACCAAGTACTCCATAACCTCATTCTTAACAATTGACCCCAACATCTTCTCAACCACCGAGGTCAGGTTAACTGGTCTATAATTTCCTTTCTGTTGTCTTCTTCCTTTCTTAAGGGGTGGAGTGATATTTGCAATTTTCCAATCCAATGATTTTTGAAAGATCATTGCTAATGCCACAATATCTACCACTACTTCTTTCAGAACTCCAGGGTGCATTTCGTCTGGTCCGGGTGATTTATGTACCCTTAGCTCTTTTAGCTTTTTAAGCACCTTCTCCTTTGTAATAGTAAATGCATTCACTTCTCTTCCCTTCCACCCTTCAACACCTGGCTCACTGCTAGTGTCTTTCACACTAAAGACTTATGCATGTACTCATTTAGTTCATCTGCCGTCTTCTTGTTCCCTCATTATTCTTTCTTCTGCCTCATTTTCCTGCTGCCAAATGTTCAATTTACAGGCTAAGCCTTGTACAAACTGGTAACAGAGAAGTTTTCTAAATGAACAGTGAATGTTAAAACCAAGTTATATAGTGATATTGTAAAGTTAAGCATAGAAGCAGAATATAACAGATGCAGGTGAGGTACAGAAAGCAGACAATGCCTGCAGAATTTTCACCCAAAATGAGTCAACAGTTTTAGAACAAAAAAATGAAAATTTTTGATGAAAAACAATCATATTTCCACACAGGCAGGAAAATGTCAATGAACTTTGTAGTAAGTTAATCCTCAGTACCAGTGCATTTTTTTTTAGATAAAAGGACACTCAGTAAGACATTTTGTTTACAGGCTGTGTAGTCAATGAACCCACTGTAAACTTTACAGAAGTTATTTGTTCAATTACTGTGCTGTCTTTCCTATTGTAGCTTGAACGAATATCACTTGTCAGGGTAAATTTATATTTTATATCGCACTGTTTCTGAATAGTTCAATGATTTTTTTGACTGTTCAGAGTGTGCTATGAAATATTCCTCTGGGCAATGAATGTCTATTAATTGCCCTCCAACTGAACTTTAAAGCATCTATTGATTTCTTCAGGATCTGGCAGCAGGAAGCTCCAGTAGCCTTCCTCATAACAAACCACTAAACTTTTCACCATCTAAAGTAAGATGAAATATTAGTGCACATGAAAGGTACTGACAGCACATCTCGCAGTATATCATCAACTATATCTACCTGTTCACACAGTGCATATTTTTTGGTATAAAAAACTTAATAGAAAGGCTTGTTTTCTTTGCGATGAGATCAGAAGTAAAGTGTCACTGTGAAATTACATGCTGATTTCTCCTAAAAGCCAATTATGAGCAAGCTACAATTCCACTGGAGGTCAAGGAGCTTCTGTACTGGGTATTGTTTCAGGTGTGGCTCAGCTTATCCTAAACTGCTCCAGCTAATGTAATGAATGGTAAACATAGAAAATTAACTCTGCTGTGCAGCAATAGACTTGAAAGTATTCTACCTGGAGGGAAGTGGAAATCTCTCTAAACTTTGCCTCCCTATTCATCTTTGATCTCCTGAAGGCCCTGAACACTACTTCTAACTTCCTCAGTGTTTCTGATTTGCCCTTAAGCAGCCATGCCTTTGAATGCATTGGCTTAGATCTGGAATTCCATTAATATGGCCAATTGCCATCTCCTCCTTTAAGCTACTCCTTAGAACTTGCTCTTTGAATCAAGCTTTTGATTTCGCTATCATTGTAACTTCATATCTGCCAGTTGCTCCTGCAAAACAACATGGAACAGTTTACTAGGGAATTAAAAGAGCAAACACAAGATGCAAACAGCAGATGCTGGAAACTCAAACAACATACACAAAATGCTGGTGGAACACAGCAGGCCAGGCAGCAACTATAAGGAGAAGAACTGTTGACATTTTGGGCTGAGATCCTTCGTCAGGACTCAGTCAGTCCTGCTGAAGGGTCTTGGCCTGAAACGTCGACAGTGCTTCTCCGTATAGATGCTGCCTGGCCTGCTGTGTTCCACCAGCATTTTGTGTGTGTTACCAGGGAATTGTTGTTGTGGCAATGACTCCCAAATTGATTGAGGTTTAACTGACTTCAGATTCAGATTCAAAAACTTTATTGTCATTCTAACCATACATCAGCTCTGCAGGGCAGAATGAGACAACGTTTCCCAGGAGCAGTGCAATCATAGCATAACAAACACAACACTAAATAATAAACATAACAATAAATAGTAAAACACAACAGCCACATGTCAGTTGAAAACAAGTTATAAGTGTCCAGTGCAAGTTAAAAGTGTCCAAAGCAGAGTCAGGTAGAGCAACTATTTAGCAGTCTGACCGCCTGTGAGAGGAAGCTGTTTAGTAGCCTTGTGGTTTTTGTTTTGGTGCTCCTGTAACGTTTACCTGATGGCAGAAGAACAAACAGTTCATGGAGAGGGTGTGAGGGGTCTTTAATGATGTACCGTGTCTTCTGGAGGCATTGACTCTGAAAGAGGTCTTGGACAGAAGGTAGGGAGACCCCAATAACTTTCCCTGCTCCCCTAACCACCCTCTGCAAGGCTTTTTTTGTTGGCAGCACTGCAGCTGGAGTACCAGGTTGTGATGCAAAAGGTCAGCGCACTCTCAACCACGCCTCTGTAGGATGTAGTTCAGATGTTAATGGGGAGTGATGCTTGTTTAAGTTTCCTCAGAAAGTGCAATCTCTGCTGGGTTCGTTTCACAATCCCAGTGGTGTTCCTGGACCTGGTGAGATTGTCCGAGATCTGCACCCCAAGGAACCTGATGTTTTCCACTCTCTCCACTGTGGAGCCGTTGATGCTGAGGGGTGTGTGCTCAGACTTCTGCTACCACTATGCCCAGCATAATCCAGGTATTCTATCCATTATACTGGCAAGATGATCATCTCTGCTTGTTGACAACACATTCTCATGGTAGTGTCATCTCAGATATAAATTAGGGTTATGTGACAATACAGAAGAGAACTGGGTGAAACTTTTCCATTCACCTCTCTTCTTCTAGCTTCACACTCATAAATTTTTTTTAAACAGACCTTACAACTTGGTGACAATGTCCAACACGCCCTTTATCTTGCACTAGCTGCATTACTAATATACAAGAATCTAAATTATAATGACAATAGTATTAACAATTACTGAGGAATACATTGAATATCATTTGAGGACAGATTTCAACATTTATCAGCCTGAGAAAGTGGAACAATACAGTGCAGAAATTAAGACTCAACATTGTATTCAGTTGGAAAGGGCACCTTCTGGAATCCAGCAGCAACTGTTGCTAGTTTTCTAGCTGCCCAGCATTATGATGCTTCGTAACTGGAATTGGACTGTAGACAATGTGAAATTTGGGGAAAGGAGATATGGAGCTGGACTATTCATCGGCTGCGTCTTGATGAAATGAAGGGGAAAATACATTTCAGAAATATTTCTAAATAAACAGTAAAGCATTTGTCACATTCAACTGTTTATTTGCTTTCCAGAACCCAGTTTCAAACCCGCTACTTGAAATTGTTCTATCCGCTGCATGACTCATTCTGTTGATTAAATTTTCTTGACAACAGGAAAAGAAAGCCACTAATGAATGGTTCCAAGCCTTCAAGAAACAGCATAATTGAGGACAAGTACATTTCTGTCATTAGTAAATCAATAGATAATTTTACACTTACTGTTGACAGTGATGGCTACTTCTACCTGCTCTGTGAGGCCATAATTGACTCTGTTGCTCACAAATGATTGCTAATTGACATCTTTTGTCTCTATTTTTTTGCTCTGATTTCAGTTTGTCGCATTTCATCACCAGTACTTTTGCAGGGTATGATTTGCATTTATAAAATGTAAGTACAATATTTTCAACTACCACTGTAAAATAGTGTCTTTCTGGGAAACTAAAACCTTTCATATTAATATTATATCTTGCAAGATGGTAATAGCTTATGGGTATTAATTAGTTTGGAATTGTGATTGGGGACTTGCTAAGAAAGTACTTCTGAGCTCAAAGTCAAAACAATATTTGAACAATTACAATAAGGTGCAATGAACTTTGAGATAAAGCAAAACTTGGGGGCTGACTTTTAAAGTGAAGCAAAAACACTAGGCTAGAAACTGGAACTACTCAAATTCTCACATGCCTCATTCCTACATGCCCTCCCCAAACACAACTGGGCATCCTGAACCCCTGGGGCATTTAAAGCTGAAACTACTCTCCCACGAAGCACACCAATTCCTATCTGCAAAGCATGGGATTCACATGTTCCATCCAGCATTAAACGCAGCCTAGAGATCTTTGGTTGTTTAATTGGTCACTTAAGAGTACCATGTCCAGCCCTACAGAAATACTTCTGCCCAATCACAGCGAGGATTGTTCCCTTGGCCTGGATCTTCTAGAATCCAGCAGCAGTTGCAGCTAGTTTTCTAGTTTGCTAATATTACACTGCATCATAACTGGCAAACTGCCAGGGGTTCACAGAACATTGGTCAAAGTCAGTTCAAACCCAGTCCTCAAAACTATGGATGAAAGCAAAAAGGGCTGGAAACACTAAGCAGGTGAAATAAACCCCAGAGGGGAAAAACTGAGTCAATGTTTCTCATCATGGACCTTTCAATAGAACTGAAAAACAAGCACGATGAGTTGCAGGAAGGGGAAGGGAAGAAGAAAGTGGTGAGAATAGCTGTGATGGCTAGCAGATCAAAGCTGTCAAGATAACAATAAAAGCTAGCAGCTGAACACAGACAAGAAATAATAAATTGAAACAGAGGGGTACAGATCGTTCTGAGGAGAGACAAGGAGGGAGAGGAAAATAGAGATAGAAAGAGAGAGATATGTAGATCATTTCATCAGAGAGGAGGTACCAGATCTTGATGGCTCTCACTCAATATTTAGTGAGAGAGAGAGAGAGAGAGGGGGATATATTCAATAATTTCTCCTTTTTTAATTATGATTGACTTGGTTCTCTTCCCATTGATGTTCTATGACCTGTTGAGTGTTTGCAGCATTTCAGTTATCTTCATGTTACAATAGTCTAAAGATTAGAATAATCCACAAATGAAATTAACTGATAGAACTCAATTTTCCTTGAAAGATCAGCAGCCAGATTCCTTTAGCAAAATAAAAGGTGCATCCTGTGGGGAGAAGATTAAAGATTAACAACTCATGTAAAATTTTGCAGAATGACTGCCCACTGAAAACACAGGAAACCGATACAAACCTTGGTGAAAGGCCAAAATTAAAAACATTCCATTGCACGAGGTTTGGGAAAACACAAATGACCATGAAATGTTTTCCAAGGACCAAGAAGTATCAGGAGGAGAGATAGACCTATATTGTTCTTCATTTCTCTGTCTATGGAAACCCAAGGCTGAAATACTCTTCATTTTATGATAAGAAGTTAGAATGGGCCAACCCGAAGTTGCTTTGATGTACAGAGGATCTTGGAGACAATAAAAATGCATTTGCTGCACATGTTAGAAATTTCTTTAAAACTGTTAACATTCTTTAGACCAATGCTCACATTTTGATATTTAATGGTTCTGGGCCAACTTAATATGTTTAACTGATGTTCTCTTTACTACAGCCATTTCCTATCAGCTGGTAAAACTACTGAATATAGGAAGATGGGCATTCTCTACCCATATTTCCACCTGAGCTATATCTTGTTGAATCCTTTGCCAGCTTTCCTCAGAATCAGAATCAAGTTTGTCATCACTTCCTCTCTGATGCCCGTAATGAGAAGAGGGCTTGGCCCAGATGGTGAGAGTACTTAATGATGGATGCCACCTTCTTTAGGCATTGGTCCTTGACTCGATGATGTCAATAGTGATGGGTAAGCTTGCGCTCCTGATGCAGCGAGCTGAGTCTACATTCTCACTGATCATAATGGAACACAACTGGCCACGAAGCTCCAGCCATAATAATCCCTTTCCACTGCAATTCTTTGCCTTCTAAGGCCAAGCCAATATTGAATCCTATTTTCTAAGTTACCATGGATTCCATACACCATAATTTTCTTGATTAGCCTATTACAAGTAACCTTGTTGGATGCTTTACTGAAGCCCATGTTCAGATCTTGGCAACTGTAATAAGACCATAAGACACAGGAGCTGAATTAGGCCATTCAGCCCATCAAGTTTTCTTATCCATTCAATCACAACTGACTTATTTCCCTCGCAACCCAATTTTCTTGCCTTCTCCACATGACTTCTGATGCACTTCCTAATCAAGAAACTATCAGTCTCTGCTTTAAACATATACAGTTGTTTAGCTTCCAATGCCATCTCTGTCAATGAATTCTACAGATTCCCCACTTTCTAGCTAAAGAAATTCCTCCTCATCTCTGTTCTGAAAGGACATCCTTACATTTTGAGGGTGTGCCCTCTGGTTCTAGACTCTCCTACTAATGGAAACATCCACTCCACATTCACTCTGTCTAGGCCGGGGGTCGGCAACCCGCGGCTCCGGAGCCACATGTGGCTCTTTTACGTCTGTGCTGCAGCTCCCTGTTGCTTTGGGAAATAATTGGTTGTGGCGACCCTTTTCCTGGCACATCTGAACCGACTCACAATTAGATAGTCTACGGGGGTTTGCGAGCACAGAGCTTTGGAGCCTCTGCGCCATGGGGGGCAGGTTGAGGGAGGCTTAAAAGTGAGGCTGAAGTTTTCGAATAAAGTTTTTTCCTTCGACTGCAGTTACCGACTCCGTGTCGTAATTTTAGCGCTGCGTGTAGCACACCGCTACATGGTCAGTATTTAATTAAAATGTATTTTATGTTAGTTTGTTAGTTTCTGAAATGTAAATCTAAATTTGAAGATTATGGTGATCTTGTACAATCTAAATAAGACGTTGTGGCGACCCATTTCCTGACACATCCGAACCGGCTCACAATTAGCCAGCGTTCAGGCTAAGGGAGATAGCCTACGGGGGTTTGCGAGTACGTGTCTTTTGCAGCATCCGCGCCCATGGGGGGCGGGTTGAGGGAGGCTTAAAAGCAAGGCTGTTTAGTTCGAATAAAGCTATCTTTGACTGCAGTTTACTGACTGTGTGTAGCACACCGCTACAACGTGTTTTTAATCGCTGGCTGTCCAGAGGGGAGGTGCTGAAACGCTTTGTTGCGTGTCTGGAAGAAGTGAAAACTTTCCTGGGCAGCAAAGGGCTCAACTTTCCTGAGCTGGAACAGCCAGAGTGGCTGGAAAAGCTACACTTCATGGTAGACATGACAGCGCACCTGAACACGCTGAACACAGCTCTTCAACGGGGTAAGGACGTACAGCCCTGCACATGTTGGAGTATGTTTTGGCATTCGAGCGCAAGTTGACGTTGCTTGCCAGAGATTTACAGAAAGGCACATTGTCTCACTTCCCCAATTTGAGAGAGTTCAAACAAGGTCACGACATGATAAATTCGGAGTATTTACATTCTGCAATCATCGCAATGCAAACATCGTTTGGGAAACGCTTTTGTGAGTTCAGAGAGGAAAAAAACACATTATCCTTCTCGGTCACTCCCCTAAGCATCGATCCATCCCTACTGAATACGACTGCATTGTCAGGTGTGAGTCAACCTGAACAAGTATGATAAATATTTTAATTGCCTATCATTTTACGTATATTCATATGTTTTCATTGTTCAGTGAAATAGTCCTTTTATTTTTCAGGTTGACAGTTGGCTGACGTTATTTTTGGTTTGCTGCTGGCAGCAAATTTAAGTTTGGCGTTTTTCATAAATACAAGAAGGACTCAAATAGACGTTGAGTATTTTACTTAAAAGTAACCTTCAACCCAACGTCTTTTTTTCGGAGTTCAAAATGTTTTTGTTGCATGCAGAAATGTAATTTCGTTTTCTCTGCAGGAGTTCATCAATTTCATAAATGCAACACATTATAGTTTGTTTATACATAGCATAAAGACAAAACAAAATGTTGTATGCAGTGTTATTTCATTTTAAATGTCAAATGGGTTTTGCGGCTCCCAGTGGTTTCTTTTCTGTGGGAAACGGGTCCAAGTGGCTCTTTCAGTGGTAAAGGTTGCTGACCCCTGGTCTAGGCCTTTCAATATTCAGTACATCTCAATAAGATCCCCTTCATGTTTCTGAACACCAGTAAATACAGGCCCAAAACGTTCAAACACTGTCATACTGTATGTTAACCCTTTCATTCTTGGGATAATTCTCACAGATATTCTCTGGACCCTCTCTAATGCCATCATATCTTTTAGAAATGTAGCCCAAATGTTTAACTGAAAGTGAAAATCAGTTACGTGTAACATGTTATCAACTTTCAAATGTTATAATGAGCATATACTACTGTATCAATTTCAGTTGCTATATTCACTTCACCAAGTTTGTGTTGTTGGACAAGCTTTACCTTTCTGCATGATCTGTACAGCCCTATCGGGCGATTCAAAGATCAAACTCACACCTTGTAACAGAAGCGGTCTATCCTATGTGAAAAGTTTGCACTCAGATCTGTGATGAGTAAGAAACATCATAGAGCACCTGCTAGTGCTATTTTATTTTTGAAATTTTATCCAGAGATACAGCATGGTCCATCCAGCCCAACGAGACCATGCTGCCCCATTACGCCCATGTTGTTACTTAACCTACTGACCCAAATGTCATTGGCATGTGGGACACCCAGAGAAAACTTACACGGTCGTGGGAAGAATGTACAAACTCCTTACAGAGATTGATGGGAATTGAACCTGAATCGCTGGTACTGTAAAAATATTATATTAACTGCTATATCTGATGTGAATATATAATCATAATATCTGAACCTAGAGCCATCTACCGAGCTCCATCTCTCTCAAATACAGTACACACACACACACACACACACACACATCTCTATATATTTTCCTTGGGTCCATTTTCCCAGGTGGCCATTTTATTAGGTATACCTAGACATTATTGCAAATACCAAATCAACAAATCAGTTGTCGTTCAGACCAATCATCAAAATGGGGAAAAAATGTAATATTAGCAACTTTGACTGTGGAATGATTGGTGGTGTCAGATGGGTTGCTTTGAGTATCTAAGAAACTGCTGATCTCCTGGGATTTTCACACACAACAGTCTCTTGAGTTTTCATGGATTGATGCAAAAAAACATCCAGAGAGCAGAAATTCTGTGGACAAAAACACCTTGTTAATGAGAGAGATCAGAGGAGAATGGCCAAACTGGTTCAAGCTGACAAGAAGGGCACTGTAACTCAAGTAATCACACTTTACAACAGTGGTGTGCACGCTCAACATGCTAACCCTTGAAGTGGAAGGGCTGCAGCTGCAGAAGGACATGAACGTGCACTCAGTGACCACTTCATTACCACAGGAGGTACTGTACATTAATAAATCCTGTGAGGCAGTAAATTGGAACCTGGAAATGATCGATTTAGGAAATCAGATCCAAACCCAAGGCTGTATCCTGAATTCAGTGCTCAAAGGAAGAACTCAGGTGAAGATATCAAAGATAGAGAACTTTATGAAACTGAGAACTAAAAAATTAATTCAGAAAGTGTATAGGAATGCCTCTGGAAGACTGAGCAAACACTGGTTGATTGGTTTGTAAAATAAAGTCACAGTTACATTGTGTCCTAAAATGGACATTTTCCAAGGTAATGCCTTTGAATATGTCAATTACATGAGAACAAGAAATGGTTGAAGATGGCATTGGTGAACCTCAGTGACCTCTGGCTGGTGGCTAATAAAACAAGAAAAACAACAAAATCTTTTGTTAATCACCTTTTTTTCCTGGCTAGCGATCATTGCAAGTAATTGTCTGTAATTTCCCTTTGGACTTGAAGGCAATTCGATGTGGCAGAACCAAGGTAAGACAAGGCAATGGGCCCGTCGACAAGAATGAGGAAGAACCAAGGTTTGACCGACTTAAGTGCTGTGCTGAATTGAAGAGGTTTGTTACAGGCTGAATCAAGATGGCTGTGTATTCAGAGTGTATTCAGGTGAGTGAACTCGATTCTTGGATGGAGCCTTAAGTGCTGTGCTGAATCAGAGAGGTCAGTTATAGGCTAATTCAAAGCAGTGGCATCCAGGCCCCAGAGAACATCGAGAGAACTCAATGTTTGAATGGAGACTTAAGTGGCATACTGAATCAAGAGAGGTCAGTTACAGGCTGAATTGTGGTGGTGGGGTCCTGGCCCCAAAGCATATCGAGGTGAGTGAACTCGACATTGGACATAGATTTGGATGCCGGGCTACATTGAAAAGATCCGGGTGTTGGGGCCCAAGGCGTGGAATGGGCTGGTTCAGATTGCTGCTCCACAACTCAGCTCTGTGCTGAACTATGTTGAATTTTGGGACTCTGGTCTTCAATTCAGAGTGCTACTTGCTTGTGGTTATTGTTTACATGATTTTTTTTCTGCACATTGGGTGTTCGACGGTCTTCTTTAATGTGGGTTCTTTTGGGTTTCTTAGTTTTGTGGCTGCCTGTAAGGAGACAAATCTCAAGGTTATATAATACATACAGTGTTTGATAATAAATGTACTTTGAACTTTGAACAAAAACTTCAGATAGCTTTAATTATTTTGGGTTAACAGCAAGCCCAGCTACTAAATTTAATATGTTATTGAAATGACTGGTGTTAAGTTTGGTAACTTTAAAATAAACTAACTTAAAGGTATTCATGAGAGTCTGAAAGGTGATTCTAACTTTATGTTTACTTTAAGTGCATTGTGAGTATATGACATGGTAGCATCATGACATGTGCAATTCACATATGGTTACATATAACCATAATTAATTACATAAACAACAAAGAATGCTTAATCAAACAATATATTTACAGGATTACAGAGAAATTACTGAAATATTAAATACACGACAACCAGTAATTGCATTAAAGATTACTGTGTGTATTTAAATAGCATTGGGAGATCAAAGAGAAGGTCAGCATCCAAACCTATATTTCAACCACTTTGAACAAAATAGTGTTCAGAATAGAATAAGGTTCAGAGTCAGGTGTCTGTATAGAACTATCATGATCGTGATTAAAAGTAATAATTATGTACGTGATCTCAAAGCTTCACAGACGAAGTAGGACCAAAGAAATCAATTTGCCCATCTAACCAGTAATTGACATTTTAGTGCTAACATGGTGGATGGTTAATCTACAAGCCCTTTTCTGATTTAAAAGCCTCATTTTTCAAGAGTTAACATCCAATATTTCCAAGGAACTATGGATTAATTGCTAAGTGAGGGCAGAATGTTCAAACTGTGCAGCAGAAACAATTGCACTGCACAGTTCTGCAGCGCTAAAAATCTGAAAAATTGTCATTGTCGACCATAAAATGGAACAAAAAAGCAGATGATCATAAATTAATTCAAAAATAATGTTATTGTCATCAAAATTTATCCACACCCCTAATTGGTGTAGCTTTCTAGATGGTCAAGATTTAAAATCGATTAATATCATTTCCAGTATGAGTGTAAATGAGAACAAAATTATTATTACTGCAGACCCAATGCAGCTCAAAAAATCACAGTAACATAAAGAACACAATAAATAAAAAAACGCAGCATATATAAATACATAAGATGGCTTATATACATAGATTGATTGTATGTCCATAAAGTGGTGCTAGGCACAGGAGTGTCTGTTCATAACATGACAGAAAATGATAACGTAGTGGTGGGAGGCTGTGTGGAGGGGTGATTAGTGGGTGGAGGTGTCGATCAGTCTTATTGCTTGGGGTAAGTAGCTGTTTTTGAGGCTAGTGGTCCTGGCAGGGGTATTATGTAGCCTCCACCTTGATGGAAGTGGGATAAGCAGTCCACGAGCATCCTTTATGATGTTGCTGGCATTTTTCTGGCACCTTTCTATATATAATCATGTTAATGGCGGGTAGGCTGGTGCCAGTGATGCACTTGGGCAGTTTCGACTACACGCTGTAGAGAGTTCCCAACCGCCCCAGTCCAGTTTCCATACCATGCAGTGATGCTGCATGTGAGGATGCTCTTTACTGCTCATCTGTTGAATGAGGTGGGTACTGATGTGCATAGTCCAGCTCTCTTCAGCCTCGTCAGAAAGAAGAAGCACTGGTGAGCTTTCGTGAATGTGTAGGATGTGTTCTGGGACCATGAGAGGATACGTGAGATGTGCACTGCCAGGAGTTTGAAACCACTTGCAGTTTCCACTACTGTGCTGCTGATATAAAGAGGAGCGAGTTCTCCAGAAGTCGATAACCAAACCATCTCCTCTGCCTTGTTGACCTTGAGGACCTTATTTGCCTGGCAACAGGCCTTGAGCTCTTTCACCTCCTCTCTATCTCTATTCTGAAGTATTTAAAATGATTGTGAGTAAAGGGTGGAACTGCATTTAACAAAGCACAAAAATAATCTTAACATTTATATATTTGTGAACGTAAGTATTTGCAGAGCAAAATGTCTGTTCAAAATTCAGAGCAAAATTCAGTTTTTAATAAGACTTGGCTTTAGTTTGGCTAGGTTGTGGGGATGTTATTAGTTTAATGCTGAGTGATAAATCTGTCAGTAGAGGATCTCCTGGATTGTTAATAGAGTTGCACTGTTATAAGTTCATTCGTAAAGCCAAGCAATGGGAAGGCAGTCCCATTAGTTATTTGAGGATTTAACAAGTTCAATGGCTAGAGTGGATACTTGAATTGGCAGACAGTATTCAATAAACTTGTTCAGATAGTAAACCTGAATGGAGTTGGGGGTCATGTATTAGCATGGACAAAGGTTTCATTCACCAAAAACAGGCTGAGAGCTGGGATAAATGGGGGTGTCTCTGGGTGGCAATCAAAGGTGTGTGGGGGGCCGTGGGGTTTAGTTCTGGGACTACAACTATTAAACATTATATTTTAGAAAGGTGGTGAATATTGGGAGCTCAGGTTGAGGCATTTTGTGTTGCAATGTTTACTGAGCTTTGCAATTATCTTGCAGACCATTCATCACCACTCAAAGTGACATCCTCAGTGTGCATTTGTTGGTGTTTCTCTCTGGGGGTGTTTTGTGTTTATATAGGCCCCATTTGCTTGCTTTAGCCCTGATTGGCTACCCCTTCAGTTGACCATTAAATTCTATTGACTTGTGTTCCTTTGTCTCCTAGGCTTTCCACTCACAGGAACAAAAATTGGTTATATGGAGACATGTCGCTGATCTCGGGACATGAAAACGGAGAAGGACACCACTTTAGATGGGACACCACAGAGGTTCTGGCCCAGGCAAACATGAAGCAGGCACTAACATTTTTAGAAGCTTGGTTTTCTTCTGATAACTTCATAAACAAACATATTCAAGTAGATTCCATCTACAAACCCCTAAGAGCCAAAGAAGCGCAAACCAATAAATTCAAAAGTCAACTGGAAGCATAGTCGGTCAAAACCAAGGCAAGTGAACAGGGGCCTATATAAATGGGTACACTCCCAGAGAGAAAGAAACCATCAACTGTGCACTGACGATGTCATCTTGACTGGTGATGAAACATCTGCAAGCTAATTGCCAAACTTGGTGAACACTGCAACATCAAACAGTATACATTAACAATTTGGAAGTCAGGACTGAGTGATACATCTACATTTGTTGATGACACTGAATTGTGTGAAAGGCAAATTGTGCAGAGGATGTAAAGAGATATAGTCAGGTTAAGTAAGTGGGTCAGGGTCTGACAGGTGGACTACAATGATGGTAAATGCGAAGTCTTCATTTGTAAGGAAAACTAGAAGGTCGGCTTAATCACAAACAAGAGAATTTCGGCTGGAAACGTTGACTGTACTATTTCCCATAGACGCTGCCTGGCCTGCTGAGTTCTTCCAGCATTTTGTGTGTGTGCTTCAGTTTAGTATTCAAATAGTGAAAGATTGCAGCATGCTGCTATGCAGAAGGACTTTGGAGAGCTTGTGCATGATTTGCAAAAGATTGGCTTATATGTGCAACATATTTTGAAGAAGGCAAATGAAACTTTGCTTTCATTGTTAAAGGGACTGAATTTAAGAGCAGGAAGGTTATGCTGCAACCTTCTACTATTGACACTATAACCTGGACCAAAGTGTGCAGTTCTGGTCTCCTTATTTGAGGAAAGATATACTGGCTTTGGTAGAGCAGACAAATTTCACCTGGCTGTTTCTGGAGATGAGGGGGGTTAGCTGATGAGGAGAGATTGGGTCACCTGGGACTATACTCACTGGAATTCAGAAGAATGAGAGGGAATTTTATAGGATATAATCATATAAGATTATGAAGAAGATGGAGCAGGAAAGTTATTCCCACTGGCAGGTGAGCCACAAGATTTCAGGGAAGCAGATATAGGGCAGAGATGAGGAGAGATTGCTTTTCTCAGAGAACAGTGGATCTGTGGACTTTTCAGCCTATCGGATCAGTAGAGACTACCTCAATAAAAACATTTAAGATACAGTGAGATGGAATTTTATATGGTAGGGGAATTAAGGATTATGGACAAAAGGTTTATTGAATGTTGAAACAGTCCAGAAGACATACTCTTGCTTCTATTTCTTATGCTCATATTTATATGAGTTTATGTTTATCCACTAAAGCTCATATAAGCTTTCATCTCTGGTCCAAATATCATTTGGGCCGTCGGAGTCACGAATTGTAGCAGTGTGCTACACGCAGCGCTGAAATAACTGAAATCAAAATAAACAGGAATATGTAAGACAATAAGATATAGGAGCAGAATTAGGCCATTTGGCCCATCATGGCTGCTGCAGCATTTCATTATGGCAGATCCATTTCCCTCTCAGCCCCAATCTCCTGTCTTCTTCCTGTAACCCTTCATGCCCTGACTAATCAAAAACCGATCAACCTCTGCTTTAAACATGCTGTGCCCAATGACTTGTCCTCCACAGCCACCGTGACAATGAATTCCACTGATTCACCATCTCAGGCTAAAGACATTTCTCCTCATCTCCTTTTTAAATGGACAATCCTCTATTCTGAGGCTGTGACCTCTGGTCTTAGACTCCCTCACCATAGGAAACACCAACTATCCACTCGACAGTCCACTCATCCTCTCTATCAAGGCCAAAAGATTTCAATGAGATCCCTCTTCATTCTTCTGACTTCCAGTGTGTACAAACCCAGAGCCATCAAACGCTCCTCATATGATAAGCCTTACAATCCCAGAACAATTTTCGTGAACCTCCTTTGAACCACCTCCAATGTCAGCACATCCTTTCTTAGATATGGGAACCAAAACTGCTGACAAAACTCCAAAGTGAGGCCTCACCAGAGCCACATAGAGCCTCAAAATTACATCCTTGCCTTTTATATTCTTGTCCTCTCAAAATGAATGCTAACATTGCATTTGTCTTCTTTACCATTGACTCAAACTGCAAGTTAACCTACAGGGAATCCTGCAAGACTACCTGATCCTCCACCTATCTTTGTATCATCTGTAAACTTGGCCACAAAGCCATCAATTCAGTCATCCAAATTATTGACATGTTGTGGCGACCCACTTCCCAGCGCACTTGAACCGGCTCACAAAGTGGCGCGCGCCGGCATTGAGGCCGGTCCCAAAGAGGGCGCCAAGCCTGCTTCACCAGCAAGGGGAAAAGCCCGCGCACGTGACAGGACTGTGAATATGCGCCCCCTACAGCATTCCCGCCCGGGGAGGGCGGGATCAGGAAGGCTTTAAAGCGAGGCTGCGAAGTCTGAATAAACCTCTTTTGCAACTGCAGCTCACTGACTCCGTGTCGTTATTTCAGCGCTGCGTGTAGCACACCGCTACAATATAACATAAAAAAGTGGTCCCAATCCAGTCCCCTGTGAAACAACACCAGTCATTTGCAACCAACCAGAAAAGGCTCCCTTTATTCCCACACTTGGCCTCCTGCCAATCAGCCGATGCTCTATCCATGCTAATGCCATGAACTCTTCACTTGTTAAGCAGCTTCATGTGTGGCATCTTATCAGAGGCCTTCTGAAAATCCAAGTACACAACATTGACTGGTTCTCCCCTGTCTGCCTGCTTGTTATTTCCTCAAGAATTCCAACAGATTTGTCAAGCAAGACAAATCTGTTGTCTTTAAGGAAACATTGCTCACTTTGGCCTATTGTGGCGACCCACTTTCTGCGCAGGCGAACCGGCTCACAAATAGCCAGCGCGCGGGGAGAGACTTTGGTAATGCACCTCTGACGTCATTTCCGCCCGGAGAGGGCGGGCGCTAGGGAATGACTTGAAATGACTTACTGACTGCGTGTAATTATTTCAGCGCTGTGTGTAGCACATCGCTACACTATTTTTACCATGTGCCTCCAAGTACTTGGCACCTGGAAATTCACATTGGCTGCAGGTGATTTCCTAATTTGCTTCTGGTTGAAGTTCTTGTTGATAAGATTGATCAACTTCCTCTATGACCTGATCTCATCTGTAATGTTTTGCTGTATGTGCAATACCCTGGTTCATATATTTTACTGTTATACTGTGTGTATTTCATTTTGTGCTCTTCTCAGAGCTGCTCATTTTCAGCTTATGTTTGGATTATTGTTGAGGACAAGAGATGAGGAGAGATGTGTGCCATCCAATTAGGATGGTCCGATTAAGGGGAGGTTTCTCTGGTGAGGAACACTAAGAGTGGGCTTGGACCTTTTGCTCGAGAGGAGATGAAGCGAGAAGATGCTGGGGAGAACTGGTCATAGCGTACGATCCGATGAGAGACCCGTTTGTTCAAGGTGGATTGTGAGTGATGATCGGAAGGTGGTGTGTGCTTTCAGGTTGACTGAGTGACAGAGAAGTGCAAGATGAGATCCAACTTTTGCACATTTGACTGTTGAATTGCAATGGGCCCTTTTCTTTTTGTTCTTTACTAACCCTTTAGTTAAGATTCAAAAATATGATTTCTTTAATCATAAGCAGTGTATTGTCTGTTATTTCGTGGCACTAATCTGTAACAGGGTGGCAAATGACACAGCATCCACACAAACCGGGGTTTGGGGTGGGATCGAGCGCACCTCAGTCTCATGAGTTTGGCAGAACCAGAGGTTGTCATCCCTAGACTTACACAGCCAAGGAAACCAGAGTGTTTCATACTACTGAATATATATGCAACAGAATTCTACTGAAATTATGAAATGCAACTGATGATTCAACCCAATTCACAGTGAATAGAATCGAAGACACATTTCATCATCCCTTATGGTATATGTATTTCTGCTGCAGACTAGGTTGAGTTTTCTTTTCATGACAATTTCCTGTCATACAGCACCTTTACCCTGACAACATGTTGCAAAAAAAGAAGTGGTTCTATTTTCAGCAGATTGGGAAAAAAATATTGAAAAGAGTAAAGCATATTTGACTAAGAGGTGACACCAAAAACTTCACAACCCAGTGAGACATTCTCCAGTCACAGACCTCCACAAATTCCTTAGATTTCAAAGTTGCATGCCCATCGGCATTTCAGATCAGCTGGGCATAACATTTGCTATTATTCTGCATGTCATATGTTTGTTTGAGTCATATCACAAAAGATTAGATTATCTCATCCTGACTACTTCAGAGAATTGTCGGTGTAGCAAACCGAATTGAACACACATTGAACCATAAACCTGATCACATAAAGGTCATAGAGCGCTACAGAACAAAACAGGCCCCATCAACCTGCACCTGGACCATAGCACTCCATTCCCCTCTCAGCTATGTACTTACCCAAATTTCTCTTGTATGTTGCCATCTAACCCATATCCACCATTTCCACTGGTAGTTAATTCCACATTCACACCATCCTCTGGATGAAGAAGTTCCCCCTCAGGTTCCCTTTAAATACTCCACTTTTCATCCTAAACCAACGACCTCTCGTTCTAGTTTCATCCAGCCTGCTGGAATTACGAAGCAGAGTGTAACATGCAGCCGTTACTGTACAAACACGTTTCATGAAGGGAAAGAAGACACATTTTTAACCCTTTTCACAGAGACACAAAAGACAGAAATACACCTCCTGAAAAACTACTGAGGACAGATCAATTAAAATATTGCAGCTGAGACCTGAAAGAGTTTTTGCAGGCAAGTACTTTAAGGGTTACACAATCAAGGGTGTCAAATAGAAATACAAACCAGCCATAATTGAATTTAATAATTGAACAAACTGAGTGGTCTACTCTTCCTGTTTTCCTTAACAGACGTGCTTCCCTGTTGACAGAAACTTGACACTTGTCATTCAACTACATGCAGCACATTCTCCAAACATCAAGAATCTGTCTTAATGCTGCTTAAATTAGATGACTTACATGAAGGAGGTCCCTTTCACAGAACCACTTATTTCTGATAACTGAACTCATGCAGCATTTAAAATGTCTCTAAAGGCAGGGTGCAGCTGTGATCTTGAGGCCAACAATTTGATATTTATTTATTAGCTCTGTCCCTGTGTTTGCCAAGGCACTTCTATTATTTAAGGCCCAGATTTATAGCTGTTCTCTCACTGCAGATCTGATGACCACATACTTAATTGGATTTTATTTGTGTTTTTACCCCTTAAAGCTCAATTTCCTACAATGCACAGAGACTGCACTGGTTTAGGTTAAACTTGTCCTGCAATTAGCATTGGAGGAAGGTTATGTTGAGCATGCTGATTCGAAACAAAAGGTTTCGAAATTGTTTATTTAATTTATTTTAGCGATATACAGTACTGTACAAAGTCTCAGGCACATATATAAATTGTGCCTAAGACTTTTGCACAGTATTGTAGTAAATTTATGTATTGCGTTGTTCTGCTAATGCGAAAAAAAAACAAATTTTGTGATGTATGTGAGTAATGATAAACCTATTGTGGACTGAGAGTGGAAGGGGGCAAGGAGAGAGGAATCATTGTTGGGAAAAGGGGAAGGGAGAGGGGAGGAGGTGGGAAACACCAGAGAGACATTGTGTAATGATCAATAAACTATTTGTTGGGAATCAAATGACCTTGCCTGGTGCCTCAGTTCTGGGTATGTCTGCACCCGTGCCATCCCTTGCCCCTGGCGCTCCTCTGTCAGCTGTCTCACCCTCGCCATTCTCAACAGGTTTAAAAACATGCTATCCACTCTCCGTTGACAAATACAGTACCATGCACCCTAGCTATATATATGTGGCAAAGACTTTTGCACAGTACTATAGCACCATAACAGGCCCTTCCTGCCCAATGAGCCCACACTGCCCAGTTACATCTATGCAATCAATGAGCCTGCTGACCAGAACAGCTTTGGAGTGTGGGAGGAAACCAGAGCACCCAGGCTCATGCAGAGAACATGCAAACTCCTCACAGACACTGGTAGGAAATGAAAGTCGGTTGTTAGCGCGGGAATAGCGTTATGCTAACCAGTATGATGCGCTGCCTGTGGCATTTATTCGTACTAATAAAATGATATAAATCATTTTTTGATTACCTATTAAAGATTATAGTTCACACCCTTTTAATTAGCCCACAGTTGTCGTAGAAACATAGAAGCACAAGAACAGGACCTTTGCCTGATGAAGAAGCTCCCCCTCAGGTTCCCCTTAAATATTTCACCTTTTGCCCTTAACCTATGACCCCTAGTTCTAGTCTCACTCAGCTCAGTGGCAACATCCTGCATGAATTAGCCCCAACTATACTCCTCATAATTCTGCATAACTTTATCAAATCTCCCCTCATTCTACACTCCAGGAAATTAACATATTTCCTAACCTATTCAACCTTTCCCTATAACTCAGGTCCACAAGCTCCAGCAACATCCTTATAAAATTTTTCTGGACATTTTCAATCATATTGATATCTTTTCTGTAGGTTGATGAAGAAAACTGCACACAGAACTCCAAATTAGGCCTCACCAACACCTTATACAACTTGAACATAACATCCCAATTCCTGTACTCAATACTCTGATTAATGAAGGTCAATGTGCCAGAAACTTGCTTTATGTTTGAGGTGCTGCTTTCAAGGATCTATGGATCTGTATTAAGAGTTCTCCCACTCTCCCCGGTGCCCTGCACTCTGTAAGTCCTCCCAAAGTGCAATGCCTCACACATGTCAGCAGTAAATTCCAACTGCCAATATTTCAGTTTATACTTCCAGCTGGTTCAGATCCTGCTGCAAGCTTTGATAGCCTTCCTTGCTGACAGCTACACCACCAGTCTTGGTGGCATCCCAAATTTTCTGGTCTAGTTTACTACATCTCTTTTAGTTCCATGCACAGATGACCTTGTTGACCTTCAAGTAGATCACCTTTGTCCCTTGCTGTCCTTTTGTTCTTAGTATACAGTATCTGTAGAAGCCTTCATAGAAGCCATGTTCGATCATGCAAACCAACAACTTCATGGCTCTTAGTTACTAGTTTGGTCACAAACCTCGACAATGAGACTAAGTCTGTAAGGTTTAAGTAGAATGTTACTTCTGTATAGATAATTATAATTGCCATTTCCATTGCAACAGTACGTTTTAAAAGATAATTCAAACTATTGACAAGGATGGCAATCAGGGCTCAGGGGTCCTCGTAAGCCCGTCAGATATTGAGCAAGGATGTGAAGGTATGCTCACGCATCTCCCCCAGCACCAGCAAATTTATATGCTTCTTTAGGTCCCGCTGATAGCTCTGCAAATTTTCTGAATGTTAGCACTCTGAATAGGATAAACTGTCAGAATGTCCAGAAATGAACAGCTCCACTGTTTCACAGAGTGGAGTTAACTTACTCTCAGTCCACGGAAAATATATAACATTCGATGGATCATTATTCACTGGCTTTTGCCAAGAGGCAGGAAATGAATGATTATACTTTTTTATTTTATTGAACTAGCATGACACAGTTAATATACAACCGAGAAACCAATGATGGAAGGAAAAACTGATCCAATGTTGCACATATGGAAGTTACGTTGTCTCATCATTTACATCTAATCAGTACATCTTTCCTCCTATTCCACTACTAAGAAATTATGCACTCTTGTCTGCCAAGTTTTATATATATATAACTTGATAAATACATTATATCATACTGTATATAAAATATCTATCTATATATATATCTATCTATATCTATATATATATATGTGTGTGTGTGTATCTATAAAGAACATATATACAACCAGTGTAACTAGATGACCAGTGAAGTTGATCATTTAACCAAAATCTTCTACTCTAAACAATACTTAAAAACTGATGTGTCTGCCTATCAGTTTTAGATTTGACTAATAAACTCAACAATCAACTTATCAAATACTTTCCAATATAGTCGTTGGCTGACAATGAATTTTATGAGGGTGGCCAACATAAGACAGAGCACAATTAGCAGATGCATTCAGTCCATCATATAGTAGAATTCAGTTCCATGCCACGTACTTGGGATTGAGGCCTGAAGATCAAAGTTCAATGACTGATGAGTTCTGGGGTAGTCAAAGGGATAATGTCTGTGAGTCTGGGCCAGGGGATAGAGGTTGGAAGCCAGATGTCTACAAGAATGAGCCTAGGTATAAGGATTGGGTCCTGGAGGTCTGCTTGTGTGTGTGGCCAGGTTAGAAAGGGAATTGTGAAGCTGTTGTTTTGTTGTTGTTGATGCTTGTGTTTTTCTATTGAGCGGTGTGGGTATGCAAACTCAGACAGTGCGGCAACACTCACTGACTGCCCCCAGCACATCCTTAGATGTATCGGTTGTTAACACAAGCGATACTTTGCACTGTGAGCTTCAATGTATTGGCATAGATAAATCTGAATCTGGAGAACCTTTCTGCTGTCACAGTTCAGATATTGTATTTTGATTTAGCTGTGTATAAAATAGTTTATTTTTAACAGTAGAGAAGTTTAATTGGCTTTGATTTTCCTTTATGACTTAGCAACACCCAAATGGGTGGAATCAGGTTTTGTAGTCATCAGGAAATATGCCAATTACAGTGAATTTTTCACAATTGCCTCATTATCATAATTGCACAGTTGTATTTGATACATAGTGATAGTGATATCTGTGTGTGTGAACAGATTAACAGGCTTAAATTGCAAGGGAAGAATAAAAGGGGAAAAAGCCTGCTGGTAGAAATCAGTGGGATGTGGAGGTGTAAAGTCTTGTTAATTAGGAAGATGGTGAACACTGGTAGCTCGGGTTGAAGTGTTTGTTGTTGCGGAGCTCGCTGAGTTTGGCGATTAGCTTGCAGACATTTCTTCACCGGCCGAGGTGACAACCTCAGTGCGGAGTTTCTCTCTGGGATTACTCATATTTATATCAGCCAAAGTTCACTGGCCTTGGTCCTAATTGGCTGCCCTTTCAGATGACCTTTGAATTCTATTTCTTTGGCTCTTGGGAGATTTGTGGATGCCGTCTATTTTGATATGTTCATCTATGGAGTTAACAGAAGAGAACCACTCTTCTAAAAATCCTCATGGCTGCTTTCTGTGTGTCTATACCAGAACTTCTGTGGTGTCCCAGTTAAAGTGGGACCCTTCTCGGTCTTAATGTACTGAGATCAGCGACGGTGGATCATGGCTCTGTACCACCAGTTTGTGTTCCCGTAAAGAAGAAAAGCTGCATTCACACCTTATTTAAGAGTACCCAAACACACTGAAACACCACTGAATGTTGGGCCAGGGCGGAGGGGCTCTTATTCAAAGTGCTCCAGGCCAGTGTTTATCCACAGAATTTCACCAGGAGATGATTAAGGAGAGAAAGATGCTCAGAACTTACTCAACACGCATTGAAATGCACAACCTTGCCCAACATCCGGAATATCTCAGAAGTGACACCTCATCTGTTCAATCCTCGTGGCATCACAATTCCTCACAGGCCAACACTGACTTGAGAAGCTTGTCTCAAGGACCAAGGTACAAATAAAGACTATGGGGAAAAAAGCAATGTGGTGTACAGGATCACCTGTGAAGACTGCAACAAGAACTATGTTGGCCAGACAAGACATAAGCTCTCAAAACTCTGTAAACAATCTATCGAAATAGACTCTATCTATTATCCCTTAAGAGCCAAAGAAACGCGTGCCAGTAGAATTCAAAGGTCAACTGAAGGGGTAACTAATTAAGTGTTTGAAAGCTAATTGCCAAGCTCAGCGAACACCACAACATCAGGCTTGTTAATGTTTCAAATTGAGACCCTATACTGCGATTGAGAATAGAGGGAATGTGTGAGACGGGCTGGACAGTGGATTGAGAAGAGATGGTTTTTCTCAACAAACTATACAGAAGAGATTGACAGAGGAATACTTTGGGACTCTTTTAAGGCTTTTATCCGTGGACAAATTATCTCATATTCCGTCGGTAAAAGAATACAAAGATATTTAGATATTGCTTTATTAGTGGATAAAATTAAAGAAATTGATAAGATTTATTCCGTGACTCCTACCAAAGAACTTTATAAGAAGAGAGTTGAGCTTCAAATGGAGCATAGCTTATTATTATCTTCAATTGAGAATCAATTAATTAGGACCAGGGCTCAATTTTATATCCATAGTGATCGAACTGGTAAATTGTTAGCTAACCAATTAAAAGCTATCTCGACTAAGCGACAAATTATTAAAATTCGTAAACAAGACGGCAATCTGACTACTGATCATAAAGAAATCAATAACACTTTTCAAGATTTTTATAAATCTTTATATCAATCAGAATTTGATGGCGATCTGTCCATGATGGATAACTTTTTTAACAATTTGAATATTCCCAAACTGACAGATGAAGATCGTAGCTTGTTTGATGCTCCTATCTCTTTGGCCGAAATAGGAGAGGCTATCTCATCAATGAATTCAGGGAAAGCTCCTGGTCCTGATGGTTATATTATAGAATTTTTTAAAACTTTTTCTTCTTTGCTTTCCCTTTGGTTATGTGAAATCTTTAATGATGCATTTGTTAAGAAGAGATTACCTCAGTCTTTTTATGAAGCTACTATCTCTCTAATTCTTAAAAAAGATAAGGATCCCACTTTATGTGCATCTTATCGCCCTAAATCACTATTAAATGTAGACTCTAGGATTCTTACAAAAAACTTAGCTATTAGGTTAGAAAAGGTACTATCACAGATTATTTCAGAAGACCAAACTGGTTTTATTAGGAATCGGTATTCCTTTTTTAATATTAGAAAATTGATTAATATAATTTATACTTCATCACCCACAATTCCAGAATGTGTTATTTCACTAGATGCTGAAAAAGCTTTTGATAGAGTTGAATGGGTATACTTATTTAACGCTTTGAGATATTTTAATTTTAGTCCTAATTTTATATCATGGATCAAACTAATATATCATAAACCTGTTGCTTCTGTTCTTACAAATAATTATAGATCTTCTTTTTTTCAAGTATCTCGTGGTACGAGACAAGGTTGTCCCTTAAGTCCTTTATTGTTTAATATTGCATTAGAACCTTTAGCCATTGCTATTCGTGAATCTCCTAATATTTTTGGTATTACCCGCAATGAGAAATTATACAAGTTATCACTTTATGCTGATGACTTGTTGTTATATATTTCTGATCCTGACAGGTCTATTCCCGCTATTTTATCCTTGTTGGCTCAATTTGGTAGTTTTTCTGGTTATAAACTAAACTTGGATAAGAGTGATTTATTCCCTTTAAACGTGCAAACGTTATTGAATGAAAGGATACCATTTAAAGTTGTTGATGATAATTTTATCTATTCAGGTATAAAAATTACCAAGAAATATAAAGATTTATTTACATTGAATTTTTTACCTATGCTTCATCAAATTCAACAACTTACTACAAGATGGTCTCCCTTATCCTTATCATTAGTTGGTCGGATTAATGCTATTAAAATGATGATTCTACCGAAATTTTTATATTTATTTCAAGCTTTACCAATTTTTATTCCTAAATCTTTTTTTGATAACATTGACTCAAAAATTTCTTCATTTGTGTGGCAAAATAAAAATCCTAGGTTAAGTAAAAGGCAGTTACAAAAATCTAAAAAAGATGGTGGTTTAGCTTTACCTAACTTTAGATTTTACTATTGGGCGAATAATATTCGTAACTTAATTTATTGGAAATCAGATTTGGATTCACCATTGTGCCCACAGTGGGTAAATTTAGAATGCAATGAGGCACAGGGATATTCTCTATTCTCCGTTCTGGGTTCTTCTCTTTCTGCCGATTTAGTTAAATTCAATAAACAGATATCCAACCCTGTTGTCAAACATACTTTACGAATTTGGTTTCAATTTCATAAATTTTTTACTCTGAAAAACTTTGTTCTTGATAGCCCTATTTTACTTAATTTTTTTTTTCAAACCTTCTTTGACAGATCAAGCTTTTAGCACATGGAAAAGGAAAGGTATAAAATGCTTTCGTGATCTCTTTTTTGAAGGTAGTTTGATGTCTTTCGACCAACTTTCCAACAAATTTGAGTTACCTAAATCTAACTTTTTTAGATATCTACAAATCAGAAATTTTTTACATAAAATTCTACCATCCTTCCCCAATTCAACTTCAATGGACTCTTTAGGTATGATTTTTACCTTAAATCCCTATCAGAAGGGATTAATGGCTTTTATTTATAATATGATTATGAAGATACAACCAGAAATATCAGGTAGAATTAAACAAGAATGGGAAAAAGAACTTCAATATAATATATCAGTAGAAAAATGGGAAAAAATTTTACAAATGGTTAATTTTTCTTCTATATGTGCTAAACATGCTTTAATACAATTTAAAATTGTACATAGAGCTCATATGTCTAAAGATAAACTTGCTCGATTCTACTCATATTAACCCTCAATGTGACAGATGTCATTCAGATGTGGCTTCATTGACCCATATGTTTTGGTCATGTCCCACCTTATATAATTATTGGAAGGACATATTTGCTACCATTTCCTCAATTTGGAATATCGATTTACAACCTCATTTTATTACTGCAATTTTTGGTATACCAAATGAGGATGGTAATCGGTTTTCCCCTTCAATTAGACGAATGATTGCTTTTGTAACATTAATGGCCAAAAGGTCTATATTGCAAAATTGGAAAGAAGTAAATCCTCCTACCACGTTCCAGTGGTTCTCTCAAACTATTTCTTATCTGAGCTTGGAAAAAATTAGAAGCACTATTTTTGATTCATCAGTTAAGTTTGAAGAAACTTGGGGACCGTTCCTTCGACATTTTCATATGAACTAATTTGACCTCTCCCAGACCTTCTCTCTGTTTATTCTTGTTCTGGTATGGAGTTCCGGAGTTTTTGGCACTATCATATACAAATAAACTGTTATTATTGCCCATGTTAGTTTAGCTTAGTATTTTTTTTCTCAATATATATTTTTTGCTTGTATTTTTACAATTTTTTCTTTTTCTTTTGATGATTATTCTTATTTTTTTTCATATAATTATTATAGGCTTGATTGATAATGTATTATGTTTTCCTGTTGATTATTTTAATAGGATATTGTTATCCTATTATTAATGTAATTTCAAGTCTAATGCATTTATAGCCTATTCATTATTATGTTTTGTTTTTTTATATATATGAAATTCAATAAAAAGATTGAAAAAGAAAAGAAAGAGAAGAGATGGGAAATGTGCTGTTTCAGATGAACCTTTACTGCATAACCATGAATTAATGTAAATTGTGTATAAGTCTTACATTAATCATCTTCATAAAATTGATAAGCAATAATTCCAAAGGAATTACTTTAAATACCATTATTTAAATTTTATTAGTCAGATTTAATGCTGACAATAAGAAAATCTTCAACTTGTAATTAATGCTCAGAACAGGAAAATGGCATGGGCAAGTTTTATTGACCATTATCCAGACAACTTAGCCACCTTCAATGTCAATTAAGTGCACTCAATTAGAACAACATCTGAAATATGGCGATGGGGCCTGAATTTAATTTTCAGAGGCTTAGACATGTTTGGTAGTTTCTTTCAATTTTGGCATCTCTAATCTTGAATAATTGCAGAATATATGTATATAGTAAATTAGTATATGAGCTTGCATTCCCCTGAAGGAAATCAGACCTTGCTTCAGAAATGCTTCAGGGATTGTAAAGACTTTTGGGATTTCCAAAAATCCCAAAAGACAGAGAGAGGAGAGAATAGAGGAGAGGAGAGAGGGAGGAGAGAGAGAGGGAGAGAAACAACTGCTGGAAGAATTCAGGAGATCACACGGCCTCTGTGGAGGCCAAAGATTAGTTACCCATTCAAATTAAGTCCCTGCACCAGGATTGAGTGTGAAGAGATATCCAGTATCTAGGGGTGAAATAGGGGGTGATAGGTGGAACTAGATGAAAGGACACTGGGCAGATGGAACCAAGTGGGGGGAGGGGATAGAAAATGTGGGTCAGGTAAGAAGAACAGGTAAATAGCTATGTGGGTGACGGGCGGGTGGGACAAGCTGAGAGAAGATGGAAAGAGTGAACAAAGGGAGAGGGGACCTGGATGGATTGGAGGGTGGGGTCAGGGACAAAGGGAGCATGGTTTCTTGAAACTGGAAAATTCAGTGTTCACACCTTTAGATTATATAGACCACTGAAGTGGAATATGAGATTCTGTTTCAGTTTGTGTTGGTCTTCGCATGATTTTACAAGGGAAGAGGGCAGATAGGTCAGCCATATAGATTTACCTTCCTGCTTACACAAAAACAAATGGAAATGCGGATCAAATAATTCATAACGCCGATAGTACTCAGTCCAAGTGAAAGAGGTGAAAATTATCTCCATCAATTTTTGCTCTGATTGTAAGGAGCCCTAAGTTGATAGGAGGGTTATGGTTGTACATCTTAATAGCATCTACTCATTCTGACAGCGGCAGCACATCACATTTTTCCATATTTCACAGGCACCAGCATCATTTGCTCTTACAAATACGGCAGCCGCTTAGATGCATGTTTCAAATAAACTACGGTCTCGGATATCCTCTGGAGCTGACAACTCTAGAATTATGTAAATGGTGTCTAATACAGAACAAAAATGTGCCATTTCACCTACTGGAGAGAAAGTACTTAGCTCTGCTAAAGTTTTGGTTTAGTTGGTGTAACTAATTTGATAACATCTGTCTCCATTCTATTCAAAGTTTCTGAGTCAATTCCTTACTCATCTATCTATGATATTGTATATGAGTGAACTGTTTATAATATATTTATGCTTCCATTAAATACCAGTTGAATATTAAATAAAGGCAAATCCAAGTGTTGTTCATGAACATTTAAATTCAATACTGAAAATAATTCTGTGTCTAGATGAAGTGTCTTGACAGGATGTATTGTCTGTCCATTTCCCTCGGCAGGTTCTGCTTGAGTTGCCGAGTTCCTTCAGCAGTTTGCCTTTTTTTGTTCTTTATCTCAGCATCTGCGGTTGCTGATGGCCCATCCCTGAAGAGAAGGTTGAGCCTTATTTTAATTACACTGCTATAGATATGCAAATGCTACCTCTATAGTTGACTGCACTCTTACTGAAGAAAGAAAGGAAATTAAATTTTAAATCCTCATGGCTCCCTTACTAATTCTGGTGTTAGTAACATACTGGTGGTGTAGTACTCTGCATCTCACGTTCCTGATATCTATTGTTGGTTTGTTTATTTATTTTTGCATTTGCACAGTTTGTCAATAGACAATAGACAATAGGTGCAGGAGTAGGCCATTTGGCCCTTCTAGCCAGCACCGCCATTCACTGTGATCATGGCTGATCATTCACAATCAGTACCCCGTTCCTGCCCTCTCCCCATATCCCTTGACCCCGCTATCTATAAGAGCTCTATCTAACTCTTTCTTGAATACATCCAGAGACGGCCTCCACTGCCTTCTGGGACAGAGCATTCCACATATACGCCACTCTCTGGGTGAAAAAGTTTTTCTACATCTCTGTTCTAAATGGCCTACCCCTTATTCTTAAACTGTGGCCTCTAGTTCTGGACTCGCCCATCAGCGGGAACATGCTTTCTGCCTCCAGCGTGTCCAATCCCTTAATAATCTTATATGTCTCAATCAGATCCCCTCTCATCCTGCTAAATTTCAGTGCATACAAGCCCAGTCACTCCAATCTTTCAACATATGACAGTCCCGCCATTCCAGGAATTAACCTTGTGAACCTACGCTGCACTCCCTCAATAGGAAGAATGTCCTTCCTCAAATTTGGAGACCAAAACTGCACATGATACTCCAGGTATGGTCTCACCAGAGCCCTGTACAGCTGCAGAAGGACCTCTTTTGAACCTCTTTTGTCGTCTTTTGAACATTGGTTGTTTGTCCGTCCTGTTGGATGCAGCCTTTCATTGATTCCATGGTGTTTCTTGCAGTTTCTGTGAATGCCCACAAGTAAATGAATCTCAGGGATGTATACGGTGACATTTATGTAGTTAGAAAATAAATCTACTTTGAACTTCGAAGTTCCAGGCTGATGGGACTGATGGGGTAACACTGATATGAAGAACATTCCGGTTTTCTCTGATTCACTCCTGGGACACTTTTTATCATTAAGGTGCACTACTGTTGTAAGCTAAGGAACGCTATTGTTATTCATGATTATATAAATTGGAGTAAGAAGATTAACTAGCTACAATCACCTACAGAAGAAAATGCTAAGAGTGAAAGCCAATGTTGAGGATCCAGCTTCACCCCTAACGTCCCACTCCGTCTGGCCCACAGCCAGGTGAAGGGCAGCAGTTCATTGCCTAGACTGGTTTATGAAGAAGGTAATATGCACAGGACAGGTGAGATCATGAAATGAAAATGCTCTTTGCAGTTTGTAGAAACTAAAGAAAAAACTTTGGTATCATTAGAATCTGTCCTTGCTCTTATGGTGAAGGTCTTCATCATTAAATCTTATTTATATTGGGATAAAACAATTCAAACTCCATGTAAAATAATCAGATTAATCACAGTACATCCACAAATAGGAATTATTTGGTCGTTGACATCTATTTAATCCATTATTTGCTCCTCCTTTAATCAAACAGAAATTATAATGAAAGCCTAAAGGCTGTTTTATTCATTGGCCACATGGCTGTTCCAGGGAAATATGTGCTACATCCAACAAAGTAATCCACTAGAAAAGAATGATCTTACTAAACATTTTCCTGAATAATTAGCCAATAGCTATTTTAGTTTTAGTTTTCACCGTTAAAACAACCTCTTTTTTTATATACTGAATATTCCAAGACCAACACAACATTCACAAGAAGGGATTTGAGAATTCTTCTGTTCGACAGGTAGAAGTTTGATAAGGTTATCTGAAGTTCCTGCTGCATCCATTCTCCTTGTTCTCTGGATGACTATCCATGATTTTGTACTGTTGTGGTGAACTACATATACCTGTCTGGACACACCCCCTGCTGACTGCTCCTGTGGCTCCTCCCTCAGACCCCAGTATAAAGGCGATTGAGGCCTGAGCCCGGCCTCTCAGTCTCCAGGATGTAGTATGGTGGTCACTCACTGCTTGTTCCTTCTTCCAGTCAATAAAAGCCGATATCTCACCTTACGTCTCAGAGTGAGTTATTGATGGTGCATCAACTGTTGTAGTCACTTCAATGGGATTTGTGTTAATTAGATTCTAATCTGGAATTCTAGTTTAGTTAAGAGCAAAGGCATGAATATTTCTTCTCAGTTAAACCATCTGCACTGCCTAACATTCTGCATTCTTAAACAAATCCTTTGTGAAGCAAATCCACTTGAATTGTGGTAATCTTTGACAATCTCATCCAAGGAAGTTATGCTAACCACTAAGGCAAAGGTAAAAAAAAAGACTATTGCAGACATAAAATTAGTCTCCTGAAGAGTAAACCCACTGAAAGCAACCGGCACAGATGGTGCCTCTGGCTGTTTCCTTGGATCCAGTGCAGATCAGCCAGCAAAGGCATTTACAGACATTTTTAACCTCTCCCTGCAACAATCTGATGATCCCGTCTGCTTTAAGAAGGCCACTGTCATCCCAGCAGCTAAGAAATACAAGGAAGGTAATGTACTGTAACGACTTCGGCTTGGTGGTTCTGACAGCCACTATCATGATGTGCTTCGAGAGATTGGTCATTCATGTGTCAGCTCCAGCCTCCAAGACAACTTTGACCCAAGGCAATTCACCTGCAACTGCAACTATGGGAGATATCATATCCCTGACCCCCACACTCACCTCTGGAGCATCTAGACAGTAAAAACACCAATATTAATCTATTGATTATTGACTACCACTCTGCCTTCACTCCTATCATTCTAAACTCACCTCAATCTCAGACCACAATCAGTAAGGACAGGCAGGAACACCTTTGCCACAACTATTCTCAATACTGATGTCTTGCAAGGCTGCATCCTCAGCACTCTACTCCCTGTACACTCACGATTGTGTGGTCAGGTTCTGCTCCAACTCCATCTACATCTTTGCAGATGATACCACCATAGTGGGCCTCACCTCCGTAAAAGATGAGTCAGAGATCAGTAAGGAGATAAAGAGACATGACAGTAACATTTATCTGCAAATAAGAGAGCTGCTCATTGACCTCAGGAAGGGGTTGATACACATGCCTTTGTTTATATCATTGGTGCTGAGGTTCCAAAGACTGAACATCACCAACAGCCTGCCATGTTGACGCCATTGCAATGATAATTCACCAGCACCTCTACATTCTCAGGAGGCCAAAGAAACCTGGCATGTCCCTTTTGACCCTGACTAGTTTTTACCCATGCACCATAGAAAGCATCATGTCTAGATGCATCCCAGCTTGGTAGCAACTGCTCTGTCCATGACAGTAAAAAACTACAAAGAGCTGCGTAGACAGCTCAGAACATCATGGAAACCAGCCTCCTCTCAATGTACACTGCTTATACTTCTCACTGTCCCAGTAAAGCAACCAGGATAATCAAAGACCCCACCCATCCTGGACATTTTCTATTCTCACCCCTCCCATGTCGCAAAAGATACAAAAGCCTGAGAGCGTGTACTACCTGACTCAAGGATAACTTCTCTGCTTTTGTTATCAGACTATTGAATGTTTCCCTAGTATGATAAATTGAACTTTTGACCTCACCATTTACTTTGTTATGTTCTTGCATTTTATTATCTACCTGACTTTCTTTGTACTATACCATTTAAAGCTGTAAACTGTTATTGTTTTACCTTGTACTACCTCAATGCACTGTGTAATGAATTAATCTGTATGAATACTATACAAGATAAGTTTTCACTGTTCCATGTCACATGTGACGCCAATAATAAACCAACAAATCTGAGATTCTTCTCCACTGGTATGACCTCCATCTCTGAATTGGGAAGTCTCGGTCCATGCTTCACTCAAGAGACCTGAACACTGAAGTCTGGGCTGATTTTCCACTGCCCAAGATGTTGCCCTTCCAGATGCAAAGCTGAATTAAGACTCCAACTGACATCGTTGCTTCACTGTGTGTATCCTTCCCTTGAGCTTCTACGTAGGTCTGGCTGCTTTCTGCAGTGAAGTTTGCACAGTGACAGTGAATGTTCCTTCCAGGTGTTCTCGTTTCCTCTCATATCCCAGAATGCAGGTCAATTGGCTAGTCCAGGGGTCGCCAACCCGCGGCTCTGGAGCCGCATGCGACTCTTTCATCTCTGTGCTGCGGCTCCCTGTGGCTCAAACATTTCCTCCGGAATGCACAGAAGTAATGGATGTTGTCATTCAGATTGTCAATAAAATAATGGCAAAAAGTTTAAATCACCGTCAATTCCGTTTGTTACTGGACGAGCTGGAAAGCGCATATTCTGATCTCCTGCTGCACAACAAAGTCCAGTGGCTGTCAAGAGGGGAGGTGCTGAAACGCTTTGTTGCGTGTCTGGAAGAAGTTAAAACTTTCCTGGGCAGCAAACGGCTCACCATTCCTGAGCTGGAACAGCCAAAGTGCCTGTAAAAGCTAGACTTCATGGTAGACATGACAGCGCACCTGAACGTGCTGAACACAGCTCTTCAGGGGAAAGGACGCAAAGCCCTGCACATGTTGGAGGATGTTTTGGCATTCGAGCGCAAGTTGACAGTGCTTGCCAGAGATTTACAGAAAGGCACATTGTCTCACTTCCCCAATTTGAGAGACTTCAAACAAGCTCACAACTTGATAAATTTGGAGTATTTACATTCTGCAATCACCGCAATGCAAACATCATTTGGGAAACGCTTCTGTGAGTTCAGAGAGGGAAAAAAACACATTATCCTTCCCGGTCACTCCACTAAGCATCGATCCATCCCTACTGAATACGACTGCATTGGCAGGTGTGAGTCAACCTGATCTTGAGATGGAACTGGCCGACAAAGACATATGGGTGTCCAAGTTTAGACGCTTGACAGCAGACCTTGAAGATGTTGCCCGTCAGAAGGCCGTTCTTGCTCAGAATCACAAATGGAGTGATATTGAAAACCGCCACAAACCGGACAAACTTGTGTTCGAAACATGGAATGCTATCCCCGATATTTATGTAAACATTAAAAAGTATGCGCTTGGAGTCCTGTCGATCTTTGGATCCACATGTGTATGTGAGCAGGTGTTCTCCAACATGAACTTTATTAAAAACAAACATCGTGCACGCCTCACAGATGACAGCTTGTGATCCTGTGTAAAGATGACGGTGATGTTATACAGCCCTGATGTGCAGACGCTGTGTGCTGAGGTCCAGGAGCAGAAATCCCATTAACCAAGTATGATAAATATTTTAATTGCCTATTATTTTATGTTTATTCATATTTTTTCATTGTTCAGTGAAATAGTCCTTTTATTTTTCAGGTTGACAGCTAGCTGACGTTATTTTTGGTTTGCTGCTGGTGGAAAATTTAAGTTCGGTGTTTTTCATTAATACAAGAAGGACTCAAATAGACATTGAGTATTTTATTTAAAAGTAACCTTCAACCCAACGTCTTTTTTCGGAGTTCAAAATGTTTTTGTTGCATGCAGAAATGTAATTTCATTTTCTCTGCAGGAGTTCATCGATTTCATAAATGCAACACATTATAGTTTGTTTATACATAGCATGAAGGCAAAAAAACATTGTATGCAGTGTTATTTCATTTTAAATGTCCAACGGGTTTTGTGGCTCCCAGTGTTTTCTTTTCTGTGGGAAACGGGTCCAAATGGCTCTTTCAATGGTAAAGGTTGCCAACCCCTGGGCTAGTTTAAACACCAGGCAGGTTTGGTGAATGATTGGAAACCAAGGAGGAGTTGATGAGAATGTGAGAAAAAATAGCGAAATGAGTGGAGAATACATTTTATTGAATTGAACTGAATTCTCAAATGGCCTTTATTTATTTTGTAGGAAAAATAATAGAATATCAAGTTCTCTGTTAAATGCTGCAGTAATGTTGCTTGATTCACTATTCAGTGCCATAAGGTAAACAACTTGTTAAGTATCAGTGTCATTACACTGGTCTGTGATTGTGAAATGCATTCTATTAATTTGAATGAATTCAAATGTGCTCTATTAATTTGAACTGCTTGAGAAGCAGTGCCAAGTGTACCAATGTGATGATATATTACTTAGCACAAGTCCCCAAGGTCAAATTTTAGGTATTCATTATTAAGAAGATTTACTATTGTATGAATATTACAATATATAAAACTAAATAATCAGGTCCTTTTTAAGTTTACATAATTAGTAGATATTACCCTCAAACTGTTTTGATTTCTTGGAGCCTGTATAGCATGACAGGAGAAGCCACAGCCTCCAGCTCCTATTTACTGAGAAATATATCATGAAAGAATATATTCATATATCTGAATCTTCTGTTCAGATCATGGCAGCAGTATTGTTGAGTGAAACAAGTTTTTTTTTTAGCAGAAAATGGCCCCGACAAATACAAAACCATTGTTCCCTATGCAGTGAATCTTTTATTTGTCTCATGACGCACAACAGTCACACATAAAATTCTGAATACATTTTTAAGGAGGGGGTACTACTTCATAATCAGATTAATGTTGAACATGTAATTATCAAGATATTTCAATTAAATTGACAGATAGATGATAGGCACTGGGATTCCTTGAGCACTTTCTTCTTCATATAAGATCAGACATCTTGTAGTTGGGTTGGCCATTACTTAACCTAGAAATAGAGAGAAAATACAAAGGAGTGTAAAGTAGGATCATAGTGTCATAGAGCACAACAGAATGGACACGGGGACTTCAGCCTCTATCAAATCTCACCTCATTTTCCTACGTTTCAGAGGAAAAGTCCTAACCTATTCAACCTTTCGCTAAAACTCAGATCCACAAGTCCCAGCAACATTTTTGTAAATTTTCTCCGTCCACTTTATAATCTTATTGATATCTTTCCCATTTGTAGGTGACCTGAATTGCACGCTATACTCTAACTTTGGCCACACCAATGTCTCTCTTGCAATTGGAAGTTCAAAGTCATCCTGGCAGTCTGTACATTGTTATTCTGAGAAGTATTCATCCACTTTGTTTTTGGTTTCTCCAATGTAGACGAGACCACGTTGTGAACATCAAGTGCACACACTGGAATGCACCGTGCAAGTGAATCATTGTTTCACCCAGAAGATCCATTTGGACCCCTGGAGAACTGGAAGGGAAGAGGTAAAAGTGCAGTTTCTAGGGAAAGTGCCTTAAGAAGAGGAGTGGTAATGGAAATTAAAACAACAGGCCAGGGTTTCATAAAGGAAACCGTCCCTTTGAAATGCCAAAAGTGAGGTGAGGTAAAGACATATCTGGTGATGTCTGTTGAAATTAGCAGAAAATGCAAAGGATGCAGCGCAGGGTGGAAGACGATGACCAACAGAACTTAATCCTTTTTCTGTCCAGGAACACACTCCAAATCTTTCATTGACATTGGACCTAAATCCTTGAATTCAAACCAGTATGGTAGCAGTCCTTTCAACCAAAGGACTTACAGCAGTGAAAAATCATTACTGCCCAAGGGCTTCTCAGGTGTGACCTCTACAAAGTATCACTAAAGCAGGCTTGGCCTCACCCTGTCAGAAACATTCCCTTTATTGCGTCCACTTTTCCTCAACTTTTTGGCAACTTTTAACTAACTTGTTCGCTTTCATGGTCTGACCTAAGGTTTTTGACCTGAAATGTTAATTGTTTTTCTTTCTTCAGTAGGTATCTCATCTGCTGAGAGCTTCCAGTAATTTCCTGTTTTTGGAAAAATGACAGTTCTATGCAATCACCTGCTAAAGTGGAAATTGCCAGCCTCATTGCACAGTATATCAACTGGTGCATCAGACATCTTGTATTCTTGCAATAATACTTAGTAATTGTTCTTCATAACCCTTTTCACTTCTGAACCACAGTGAATCTTGTGTTTGTTTTTACCTTACGTTTATGATGCTGGTACTTCTGCTGTGCGGTTTGATTAAGTTTTATTCAGCTAACCACAATGGCACCTATTCTGGACTACTGTGAATGTATTAATTCCGTGCTATTTGGCATTACAACCATGATCCATATGTTACAATGTTGTATGCAAGGTCATGAATTGGAAAGTGCCTATCATAATGTATTTCTTTCAGTTCTCTGACCCTCATTTAAACATATTCTTATATATATTGCAGAAGGATTAGACAAACTTTACATTTGCAGATCTTCTTTACTGCAAGATTTTGACCAATTAATTGACCACAGCAGAACCTTTTACAAGCCTTAACAAATTATTTGCCTAATGAAATCAAATAGTGAATCAAACGACATTACTTCAGCATTTTACAGAAAATTGGAAATTCTAGAGTGCACTAAAACATTATCTAAATGTCTTTGCCATTTTGGCATAATTCAGCATGTACATGCCTACATTTTAAAATACTGTACAGGTCAATAGTTTCTCATTATTCTGAAGGTTCAGCAAGAGTGCATCATGAATTAATGTACTGATGTTTATGGTAGAACTGTTCATCATCTAATTTTAGAGGCAGAGCTTTGTATTTTTTCTACTAACGTGGGCCTGATCCTGTAAGCTGCAATCTGTCTATCAGAAAAAAATATTTTGTGGTGGTAGTGAACAAACTGCGTACATGGACTTGTTCTGCTTCCTGCTGGATCATTTCTGTATCTCTTGGCTTCGTACTTTTATAACAAACCAGGTGTAATTTTTGTGAAATGTAGCTCTGTATATATGAGGTAATTTGCAAGTTGATTGGAGCAGATGTAACATTAGATGGTTGTCTACAGTTGGCAAGAGGTAGCAGTGTTTCACAGAAGAATTTAGTATTATTGGATGCCTCTGGGGTCATGTAGACTTCTCATTGCTCACTTTTGGCTTATATTTCTATTATTAATCCACAGCAATTACTTATAATCAAGAATTACAACTGGGGAATGCTGAGATGCAAAGAAAGCCTTTGGATTTCACTTGGACTTACACTGAAAATGTAACATTTTGTTGTGGCCACTCCAATGTAGCATTTTCGTGTAGCTGCTTCAGCAGATTCTACAGGCAAGTCCTGTTGCAGCCATAGTATCACTAGCATTAACAGGGCAAGAGGATAGTGAGAAATAGCAGGGTTCCTCACTCTTCCCTACAGGATGATTTTGGACTCTTTGTGTGTATTCCAAAGGCAAACACACATACCATTTATTTCCCTCTGATAGTGCACAGCGTACACTTACATCTGTACCTCTGATGAGTACACAGGTTTAACAATAGATATGTTTTTACAAGTCTGGTAGTTGTATCATCATTATTGATAACAGTTTTTTATTTCTTATTTGTTTAATTAACTGAATGTAAATTATCTGAAGCCCTCTGCTCCTGAGCCAGCCTATGCCTAACATTGACAGGTATATAACAAAGTGGAAAATTGAAAAATGATATATTCTGTTAAAAAAAAATCAAATTCAATCTGGCCATTAACCATCCAATTTGCGTATTGTCAGTCAGTCATCCGTAAGCACAGGAAAATGTAATCAGCTATGCATAACCTGAATCAGAGTTTAGGTTTTGGCAGGACTACTCAACACCAAACCTAATCATGGCCTTTGTTTATGCCTGGACCAAGGATTCAACTTCCAGGGACAAGGCAGGAGAGACCACAAGGCACCATTTGACCAAATATAGTATTAGGGAGTCCAGTTAAAACATGTCAATCAGCATCAAATAAGGCCAAAAGAATGTAAGACACAGGAGCAGAATTAGGCTCATTGAGTCTGCTTTGCTATTCTATCATAGTTGATTCCTCTCAGCACCGTTCTCCTGCCTTCTCTCGGGTAACCTCTAACAGCCTTACTAATCAAGAACCTATTAACTTGTGCTTTAAATATACCCAATGACTTGGTTTCCACAGCTGTCTACAGCAGTGAATTCCATCGATTCACTACACTGGCTAATGAAATTCCTCATCTCTGTTCTAGAGTCTGGTGACATACCAAATCTCCTCCAACTCTTAATGAAACATAGCTTCTGGTGTGCCTTCTTCGCCATTGCATTAACATGTTGGGTCCAGAAACTTGAAGCTGCTCACCCTTTACACCGCCGACCCCTCAATGAGGACTGGTGTGTGTTCCCTCGACTTCACCTTCCTGAACCCTACAATTAATTCTTTGGTGTTACTGACGCTAAGCTCAAGGTTATTGTTGCGACGCCACTTGACCAGCTGAACTTTCTTGCTCCCGTATGTCTCCTCGTCGGCATCTGCGAATCTTCCATCTACAGTGTGTCATCGGTGAATTTACAGAAGGCACTTGAACTGTGTCTGGCCACACAGTTATGACTGTAGCCAAAGTAGAACGGTTTCTAAACATGCATCCTTGAGCTGTACCTGTACTTATTGTCAGTGAGGAGGAAATGCTGTCACCAATTCATATTGATGTGGTCGTCTGATGAGAAAGGAAAAAATCCAGTTGTAAGGGGAGGTACAGAGGCTTAGGGTTTGAAGCCCTTTTACCAGTATTGAGCTTGGTGTAGGTGTGTTGATAAAATGGAAGGCTGGATGAACAGGCATCAGATCTTCAGAATGAATATGATAATCGCTTCAAGACCTCTTGAATTGCTTATTTAATTTCATAAGAGATGCAACTTTGTTTGCAATTCCATTCTTACATATCTGTCACCTTCTCCGCTATCGGTCAATGTTTGTCAAAGTGACATTTTCTCTCACTGCAGAAAATCGTGAGTGCTTTTCTATCAAACAATCTTTACATTGTGATGGCAGGGGCAGGAAGTTTGACGTCCTTGGTGACTGTCTAATCTTGTGCTTGCACATGGCATTGTAACTGCCCACACCTTTGTTTTCTGTCTTCATCAGGTTTAACAGATAAAGCAGTCTCTCTGTGGATCTGTATTATAAACCTTAAGCATCCAATTCTCATTCTGAATAAATAGCAGATATTAAAATAAACCTTTTTAAGTACTTTAAATTTTAAACTATAAAAATTTCTTGGAATGTTTTCTTTATTTTGCTGCTATTATGTTAACTTGGATTTAGACATGAAGTGCACCTGGCATCCTGTAGACCTATGTTTACCACGTGACAACCCGAAGGCCTTGAGATGACAGCTGTTGGATAGTATTGCCCGGAGACTGGGCTTAAAACATCCACTCACACATTCAGGATTTGGTTGCAGGGAGGTTGACATCTGTTACTGAAGTTCCCTCATGGGTCCAACGTTTGAACAAAATCAATGACCTTAATTATTGTTGTCAAGTGATCACACACTCACTCTATTTTGTAAATTATAATGTACTGTTCCTGGTACCTACTCTGGAAAGTGAGACAGTCCAATATCTGCATATATTACTTAGCTGAGAAATAGTCTCCTTGGTTGAAGATAAAACGGTTTTGTATGATGTTGAGCTGGGTATCAAATGTCACAAACAAGAGAAAATCTGCAGATGTTGGAACTCCAAACAATACCCACAAAGTGCTGGAGGAACTCAGCAGGCCAAGCAGCATCTATGGAAAAAAGTACAGTCAACACTTTGGGCCGAGATCCTTTGGCTAGAGTGGAGAAAAAAAGCTGAGGAGTAGATTTAAAAGTGAGGGGAGGGGAGAGAGAAATGCAAGGTGCTAGGTGAAACCTAGAGGGGGAGGGATGAAGTAAAGAGCTAGGAAGTTGATTGGTGAAAGAGACAGAAGACTATGAAAGAAAGAAAGATGGGCAGGAGGAGAGAAACACCACTGGGAGATGATGGGTGGGCGAGGAGATAAGGTGAGAGGGGGAAAAGGGGATGGCAAATGGTGAAGGAGTGGGAGGGTCATGGGGAATTACTGAAAGGTTGAGAAATTGATGTTCATGCCATCAGCTTGGAGGCTACCCAGATGGAAAATAAGGTGTTGTTCCTCCAAACAATGGCTTTAACACGACAGTGGAGGAGGCCATGGATAGACATACCAGAATGGGAATGGGAAGTGGAATTAAAATGGGCCACTGGGAGATCCCATTTGTTCTGGCGGATGGAGTGTAGAAGCTTGGCAAAGTGATCTCCCAATCTACATCAGGTCTCACCAATGTACAAAAGGCTACACTGGGAGCAGCAAACGCATTTAATGACCCAAACACACTCACAAGTGAAGGACTGTTTAGGGCCCTGAATGATGGTAAGGGAGGAGATGTAGGGGCAAGTGTGGCACTTGTTCCGCCTGCAAGGATAAGTGCCAGGAGGGAGATAAGTGAGGAGAGACAAATAGAGAAGGGAGTCACAGAGGGAGTGATCCCTGCAGAAAGCAGAAAGTGGGGGGGGGGGGGGGGGGGAGGGAAAGATGTGCCTGGTGGTGGGATCCCTTTGAAGGTGGGGGGAGATTCAGAGAATTATGTGCCGGATGCAGAGGCTGGTGGGGTGGTAGGTGAGACCTATTATAAGTATATTGTTTGAGTAAGCATTTTTGTTTGCTTAAGTAATTCATTACCGATTATATTTAAGAGTATAGGAATTGTATACCCCATCACACTACCACGTCATATATGCACACCTCTCATAAGGCCAAGGAACAAATCATACACATTCTCCCACAAATAAGAGAGAATCTGCAAATGTGGAAATCCAAGCAACACACAAAAAATGCTGGAGAAACTCAGTAGGCCAGGTGGCATCTAGGAAAAGAGTACAGTCAACATTTCAGGCCGAAGCCCTTCAGCAGAACTGCGGCCCGAAATATCAACTGTACTCTTTTCCTGGATGCGATCTAGCCTGTCGAGTTCCTCCAGCATTTTGTGTGTGTTGACACATTCTCCTGGTCTCTTCATGCTTTTATTTCGATTGGTTTTATGCTTTGGAGCTACAAAACATCATGGCGATGAGGAAGTTTTAAACTAACACAAGATGTCTACCTACCTTTTGAGGTGCAGCAAGATGTGTGAGCTAAAAATAAGCACAGTGAGAAGCGGTCAAGTAAAAATGAAAGTGCTGTCCGTGCTTCCTCAGGAAGGGACAGGCACTGTTGAGTTAAAAAAAAATCAGAAAATGGAAAAATTCACAAGTTCATCAACAGTGGGTACCAGGTGATAGTAGTCATACATTAAAAAAAAGTAGAAATGGCTAGCTACATTGAAAAGATATGCTCTCCAGTGGTGTAGTGGACTGCACCAGACTTTGAGGTGAGTGGTCCTGCATTAGAATCCAGTTGGCTCCTTGTACGCTTTCCACCTGTGCTGGGTTGACCATTGAGCTGGCAACTTGGCCTCATAAAAAACAGATAAAAAGTGCTAAAGAAACGGCAAGATTGCTGACAGATGCACCACAAACCGTGGAAAGGAACGACAGCATTGGAAAGAAAGACGCGTTTGATTGTACAAAAGATTAAAGGCTACTGTATACAGAAATAATTCAGCAGTATTTTGAAGCAAGTGAAATACCCAGTGAGAAGTGAGTGCCTGGTTTGCTGAGTGTACACAGTTTGCTTTGAAGTTTGACTGCTCCAACCAAACCAGCCGAAATCGGCTTTGCTGCTATCATGAAATTAATGCAGGAACATAGTGAATCAAAACCATTGTAGATTGCAGAACTCTTTAGGCTTCATAAACTTCAAAATTCAAAGTAAATTTATTGTCAAAGTACATATATGCCATCATATACAAACCCTGATGTTCATATTCTTGGGGGCATAATCAATAAATCCAATAACCATAACAGAATCATTAAAGACTACACCAACAGAGTGGATAATCAGTGTACAAAAGACAACAAACTGTGCAAAGGCAAAATGAAAGAAAACAAATAATAATATTAATAAATAAATAAGTAATAAATATCAAGAATACGAGATGAATAATTGTTGAAAGTGAAAGCATGGGTTGTAGAAACAGTTCATTGGTGGGGCAAGTGAAGTTGAGTGAAGTTATCCCATATGGTTCAGTAGCCTCACAAGAAAATCTGAAGATGCTGGAAATCCAAGTAACACACACAAAATGCTGGAGGAACTCAGCAGGCCAGGCAGCACCTTTGAGTCCTGCTGAATGTCTTAGCCTGAAAAGTCAGCTGTGCTCTTTTCCATAGATGTTGCCTGGTCTGCTTTCTTCTAGCATTTAGTGTGCGCTACTTGGTTCAGGAGCCTGATGATTCAGTAATATTAACTGATCCTGAATCTAGTGGTGTGAACCCTATTGCTGTGGTACCGTCTTCCTGATGGCAGACTGAACTGAAATAATGACCAGGGTGATAAGGTTCCCTGATGATGGATGCTGCATTCCTGTGACAGTGCTCTGTGTAGATTTGGAGAGGGTTTTATCCATGATGGACTGGGCCAAATCCATTACTTTTTGAATGTTTTTCCATTCAAGAGCATTGGTGTTCCCATACCAGACTGCAAGGCAGCCGGTCAATATACTCCCCTCCACACATCTACAGAAGTTTGTCAAAGCTGTAGATGTCGTGCTGAATCTTTGCAAACTCCTTAAGGAAGTACAGGCACTGCTGTCCTTCCTTTGAAATGTGCTGGGCCTAGGGCAGGTCCTTGGAAATGTTAACACTGAGGAATTTAAAGTTGCTGACTCTCTTCACTCACCTTTGATCCCCTGATGAGGACTGGCTTATGGATCTCTGCTTTTCTCCCTCTGAAATAAATAATCAGCTCCTAGGTCTTCAGTAAGAGATTGTTGTTATGACATCTCACCGGATTTTCAGTCTCCTTTCTATATTGCTGATTTGTTACCATCTTTGACTTAGCCAATGACAGTGGTGTCATCAGCAAACTTAAATATGGCGTTGGAGCTGTGCTTAGCCTCAGAGTCATAAGTATCAAAGGAGTTGAGCAGGGGGCTAAGCACACAATCTTATGGTACACCTGTGCTGATGGAGATATCGGTGCCAATCCTAACTGACCGGCGTCTGCAAACTAGGAAATTGAAGGTTCATTTGCATAAGTTGGGAAGGCTACTTCAGTTACGCATCTAACCCCAGACTCCCAAAACAAGAATTCTACTCAGAGCTCCACTATGGCAAGAGATTACAATGGGTCAGAGGAAACAACTCAGTGATATCCTCAAAGCCTTTCAGGTAGTTCCTGGCCCATCACTGTTCAGGAGAAGGGGATATACAAATATAATGAAAGCCTTAAGCTGTTTCATCTTGACTATATGGAAGCGCAGGGAAAAAGTGATGAAAGTGCTTCTGTGTCTCCCACACAACCACCACATAAACATCGCTGCCTCTGTTGGAGTTTGCAAACCACATGTGGCATCATCAGTCACACAGACGCAGTAAACCAGACTGGAAGTAAATCACCATCCCACCGGAGGAATGGCCTGGAAGTGGACGGTAATAATTGGATCAGGATTACTGAGAAAGAGAAGATGGGACAGTCATGAAGAGGTTGGTGTTATGTTTTGTAGTTCCAAAGCATAAAACCAACTGAAACAGAAACATAGAGAAACCAGAAGAATGTGTAAACTTTGTTTCTTTGCTTTAAGTGAGGTGCGCAGATATGATGTAACGTCTGCCATTCACATACTTTTATATATAACCCATAATTAATTAGTTAAACAAAAAATACATAATCAGTGTATTTACAATATTAATCAAATATTACTGAAATATTAAATACACAACAATCCTCCCTGCTTATCTATAAACTCCAATTCAATACAGAATATTTTTCAATTACGATATAGGCATCAACAGCATAGTAAATTTTAAATTGCCCTATCAGGCCTAAAGTGTTAATGGCAGTGGAGAATTTTTTACCTTTGTGAGATAATGTATTTCCTGATGGTGGGGGAGAGGTGGGGAGGGTAGAGTCACTCCGCTTGGCGGCTGATAGGAATGCAGCACATTGTCAGGATGCCAAAGCAGGGACCCAATCACAGACCAAGTACGGTGTGCACTGTGATATTTACAGAGTAGCAAATCTGGAGGGGCAATAAAGTTGGTGTCAAAGTTCAGGCGGAGTTCAAAAGTTCCAGAGAAATCCAAAAGCCAGAATCAGGAATCAGGCAGCGTCGATATTCAGATGGAGAGAGTACAGATACAAATGCTGGAAAGGCTCAGGAAAACTCACTGGCACAATCTGACAACAAACAGGTGAAAACACAGGACTGAACTACACTGAGCAATAGACAGAGAGGCAGATGATAGGTGGAGCACAATGAGACACTGGAGGCAGCAAAACAGGTAATAATGAGAAACAGATGAGAGACAGAGTACTCAGTGATACTGGGGTCGGAGTAGAGCAGGAGTGGGGACAGGAGCACTCGGCAATACAAAACCACAGACTGACAGCTAGGGGAAACACACAAAAAGACAAAGTTCAGCTGGAGATACTGACATGCATTCCAGCCACTTTGTAGACCTGACACAGTATGGGGCCTTTTCCAGTTTCCCTTTGAATCATTTCTTCCATAATAGGGAGGCTTTTGTTTTGCATTAGGGAGGGTATGTCCAGAGGAGTGTTCTCTTTAGTAAATTTTTCAGGTATTTCCTTTTCAAAGAGTAAATGGGCAACCTATCAGCATTTCCATCATTAGTCATCCTCTTGAATTTGATTTTGCACTTGTGTCCTCCAAGAAAGAGAGCCCATCTCTGCAGTTGTGCTGCTGCTGTTAGTGGAACACCCATCTGTGGCTTGCAAAAGGACACCATGGTTGATGATCAGTAATGAGGGTGAACTCTCTTCCACACAAGTACTGGTTGAAACATCTTACATCTGAAACCAGACTTAAAGCCTCTCTATCAATCTGGGCACAAACAAGAGAAATTTTGCAGATACTAGAAATCCACGTAACACACACAAAATTCTGGAGGAACTCTGCAGGCCAAGCAGCATTTGTAGAAAAGAGTATAGTCAATGTTTCAGGCTGAGACCTTTCAGCAGGACCTGAGGGGAAGATACCTGCTACACTGGGCAGAGGGTATTGATCTACTTTCAGTACTGGGTTGATGGTGACCTTAAAATCACCACGGATCCTGACAGACCAACTGTTTTTGGCGACTGAGAAGACTAGCATTGCCCATGGACTCCACTTATCCTTGGAATGAATTCCTTCAGCCTCAATGCAATCTCGCTCACTGGCTAACTTATCATGGATGGTATAATAAACTGGATGAGCTTTGTTAAACTTGGGCATGGCATTACATTTAACATTATTTTACCCTTGATAAGTCTGAGATTTCCAATGCCATCCTTGAATCTGCTGTAGCATCCTCCAGTACATTTTTAATTTGCTTTCTATTGATTCTCTTACAGGGTATATGGCATGCAAATGGTGGATTGATCCCCAAACTCATTACAGTTGTCTCAATCACTCACATCCTCACGATGCTGGCCCTCCTATTTTTAGCACAATCAAGCCTGATGTGGTATGTGGTTGTTACATATCTCTGTTATGAGTGTCAATTCCACAGGAGTGATCATTCAAGTTCATTTTGTGGAATGACTGAAACAGCCGAGCCAGTATTGAATTCCATTTTAATTCATTTGTCATTCACTTCTGGTGTAAGCCAGATTGCTTGTCTATTGTTATTTTTCACTTTGTAAATTTCAAGCCTACGCAGTCATGTGTCACTCTCATTGTTATCAGATTTTTCATCCACAGCATGTAGATTAGTGCTCTTTTTGAAACTGAAATTTGACATTTTATCACAAACCAGAGAAAATCTGCGGGTGCTGGAAATCCAAGCAACACACACAAAATGCTGGAGGAATTCAGCAGGCCAGGCTGCATCAGCATGAAATGTCAATTGCACTCTTTTCCAAAGATGCTGCCTGGCCTGCTGAGTTCCTCCAGCACTTTGTGAGTTGCTTGACTTTCTTATCTTTTTCTCTTCCCTGTGCAGCCCATTTATTTTGTCTGCCCAACTTGCTCTTTGTATGTGTCTTACTTTGTTGCTTTTTCTGCAAGTTTTACCTTTAAAACTGTATTGGTGTGGTGTATGTGAGCCCCTGACACAGCGATAATACAATTTGTTCGGTCAGACCGGTTTCTGCTTAGACATTGCAATTTTGTTCATGTGCACTTTCATTCCCAATCGCAACTCCATTGCGTCTCCACCTGCTGTTTCTATTGATACAGGGAACAGCGTTATGAAGGACCCCATGCACCCCTCATACAATCTCTTCTCCCTCCTGCCGTCTGGGAAAAGGCTCCGAAGCATTCGGGCTCTCACGACCAGACTATGTAACAGTTTCTTCCCCCGAGCTATCAGACTCCTCAATACCCGAAGCCTGTACAGACACCTTGCCCTACTGTCCTGTTTATTATTTATTGTAATGCCTGCACTGTTTTTGTGTACTTCATGCAGCCCTATGTAGGTCTGTAGTCTGGTGTAGCTTTCTCTGTGTTGGGTTTTTTTATTACGTAGTTCAGTCTAGTTTTTTGTACTGTGTCATGTAACACCATGGTCCTGAAAAACGTATCATTTTTACTATGTACTGTACCAGCAGTTATGGTCGAAATGACAATAAAAGTGACTTGACTTGACTTTAATTCCAACTGCTTTTTTGAATGTAAGTTGTACTTCTATGGAACCATTTTTGAATGCTTTCTTGTAAGATTCTACAAACTAAACGATCTTTCAGTCCACCAAAAGCCCATCAATGAACTCACAATGCTCAGGCAATCTCTTCGATTTACTATAGCTATGTACGCTGAAATGGATCCCTTCTTTTGATTCTGTTTCCTTTTGATCAGCCCTCCATGATCCTGTGACTTCAGTTTCTGATGCCGATCTGAAAGCATCATTCAGGAGCTGAGTACTAAAGACCAATGCTGATCAACTGGCAGGAGTGTTCACTCATGGACAGGGAGGGACCTGACAATATACCTGTACCCATGCAAAGTACTTGGTCAATGAAAAAAAGTGAGAGCAGCATGTTGGGAGGAGAGGTGACAAGGTGCTAGATAAGAAATACAAACCCTTTAATTGGACCTTTCACTTCTGTTTCCCTTTTTGCTGTCATCTCTTTCATGGGAAAATAGTTTATAGGGTGAATATCTTGGTGCAAATTAGATTGATTGCGTCATTCAGCACAGAAAGAGGCCATTTAGCTGCATCCTGTTCATGCTAATCTACAAGCAGTCATCCCATTTACCAGCACGTGGAGCCTTCTTCGTGTTCCTTGTCACTGCACCTTAACTGATGAGATTCTCCCTTCTTCAATTATAGTACTATGAATTTGGAAATTAGAACTATAATGAGCCACAGAATATCTTAATTACCTGCTTGGGGAATAACCTCTCTGCTATCCAGAGAACTTATGTTCTTATTTAAAGTTAATTATTTTACTACTTTGCTGAGCACAATTTTGATCAAAGCTCAAGGGGAATGATTTTTTATATTGCTTGTATAGTTTTGTGGCTGGGAAAGAATATTTATAAATTTTGTGAGCACTGAGACCATGACCGTGGTGGTTATTGCAACTAATGAGCTAACCTCAGTTGGCACAGCCTTCTCTTCAGAGAGTATTCCTAAGTGATTCATTGTGGCTGGACACTGTTAACACAATCTAATTGCAGTATAGCTTATGTGCCTTTATCAGGTTTCTAGGGTCCCAATGAGACTAAGATACACACATCGACTGTTTCCTGGGTACCTTGGTTCAATTTCAAGAGGTATAAAGAATAATACCTAATTCAGATGAAGAATAATCGAATTTGATGTCAACTTCTGTGTTCAAATTTCTATTATATAATTGTTCCAAATTGGTAGTGAAATGGATGTGAATATTATTGGAGACACATGTTGGCGTGACTACAGGATGCACATCCTCAGCACCTTAACAGAATCCATTGCCAAAATAAAATATTTGCATTATTCATTAAAGTTGGCATAATATGACTGAATGATTTGATTGATCATTTTTGCTGTGTCCACATCTTTCATCTCATGCTTGCTATGACTGCAATGCATACAATCACCATCAGGATGAATCTGCAAATGCCCCCAACAACATCTTGCATAATGAGGCTGAATTTATAAAAAATCTACTTATTTTCCATGAAGTCCATGCCTTCTTTTTCATAATGTGGACTAAACTGAGGGTCTGCGTGATTCCTCAAGCAGAATTAAAGATTTCATGATATTATTTTTGAAGGGGAGTAGGGGAATCTTCCAAGTGTTTTGGCCAACATTTATCCCTCAGATATCACTAAAACTGGTTGATCAATTGCTTATTTTGTGTAGGCTTGTTATTGCATTTCTACACTACAGATAAAAATAATAATTCATTGGCTACATAGTACTTAAAGATGTTGTGAAAGGAAGTAATGGAGTATATACATTTCTTTCTTTTCATTTTTTTATTAACTGTTCTCCTTAGGAACTTAGACAAAATCACTTGCCTTGCATACAATGGCTAGCAAAAATTATCTGCCTCTGCACCTTTACTTGGCAAGAATATCCGAGTTTCCATGTAAACATAATTTCTGTGATATTTTCAATGGAATGATGATTGTTTCAATGTCCAATGCATTAATGGCCCCCTTTACATAGTAACTGGTATCTGAATGTTGGGACTGTTGTAACACGTGGTTATTTGAGTTACTGTCACCTTCCTGTCAGCTCCCGTAACTGCAATATGCTTGTCATATGGGAGCTCCATGCAGCTAAAAGCTTGACAAACATTGGCAAATCCCCCTCAGTGCTAAATCCAAAGTGAGAATGAGAATCTGCATAGTAAGTTGTGAATGAACAAGTCCAGATATCACTCCTTCTTCAATTGCACAGAGCCTCTTGGAATGAGCATTGATTCTAAGGCACCCTGTTGTTCACATCAGCTGCAGTCCATCAAGCTTCCATTCCCAACAGAGAAAGAATTTCAGCTGCATTCTCTAAGTTGATTGCCACTGTGGCCACCCTTTATACCTTGCCTAAATGATCATTATTCATCTGCAAACCTCAGCAGTAAGCACCGACAGACTGTTAATGAGGGTCCTGTACTCAAAGTACAGAATAGGATCTTTTCAAATTGTGGTTAGAAACAAGTCTTTCTGCATGAAGCCTTTTCACTTGATGAGTCACTAACAAATCAACAGTATATCTGGCCAAATGCTTCAGTAACTGAGTTATCAGAGATCAGATTAATGTAAATTCAAAAATAGATATAATGGGATTTCAGCCATGGTGGATATTCCTACACTTATTATGGAAATATACTAAGGAAATGATATGGATTATGTCTGTATTGGAGGGCAGTAGGCATTTTAAATGGTTTGACATGAACTAGATGGGCCAAAAGGCCTGTTTCTGTGCTGTATGTTTCTATGACTCAATGATTCTATAACAACTTCACTCTGAAAACCTATCCACCATGTTTCAAGATCAGCTCATGAAGTGCAGTTTCAGTCATCATTTCTCCCATTCTGGCGTCCTGTGGCACTTTGCTGCATTATGAGTGCTTCAGATTAAAAGATTTGCTTTTTTTGTCATATATACATCAAAACATTGAAACATGCAGTGAAATGCATCGTTTGCACAGGCAAATGCACAGGCAACACAGTCTAAGGCTGTGCTGGGGACAATCAGCAAGCGGTGCCATGTTTCTGGCAGCAACATAGCATGCCAACAACTTATTATTGTTACTCTTTAATATAATTGTTATCTGAGTTCATAAAATTGGCTCTTCAGCAGAAATTTCATCTTGGTGTGCAATAAATGCCAAAGCACAAACTCAACCTGCAATGCATGGATGGGCAGCAGAAGAGAAGCATTCTGGTTTTCACACAGTAAATAGTAAGTGGATAAGTCGATTTGCTCCTCTCCCGAACAAATGATTTGTCTTACTCTTATACAACATCATCATTGACCTGAGAGATGTTATGTTATGTTCCTGTGTAAGAACCTACACGATCACTAGTTTCCTGTTAGTTGTTACTGACTGGCCAGTAACAACAGGAATTGGAGCAAGGATCGTGATGTTGAGAGATTAATCTCCAGGACAGGAGTGATGATGAACCTGACTGAGCATTCCATACAAGTAAGCACTTTGTACTCTTGTTTTTTTTTGGTGTTTTGTTTCTTTCTAATGGTCCTCATTGACGTACTGAGCAACTAGCTTCAACAAACATGACAAAATCTGCTGATGCCCCAAATCCAAAGCAGAACACACACAAAATGCTGGAGGAACTCAGCAGGTCAGGCAGCATCTATGGAAAAGAGTAAACAGCTCCTCTCCATGGCAACCCTCACCTAAAATAACCAGAGGCATTCCCTTTCCTAACTTTCCCCTCTACACCTTTCCGTATCTTAAAATCTATTTACTCTCAGTTCTGAGAGCATGTCATCAACCTGAAACGTTAACTCTTTCCACAGATGCTGCTTACCTGCCTAATATGGCAGCATTTTCTGCTTTTAATAGTGCTAGTTGAAGTTAAAGATAAGGATTAGTTTTGTTTGTCACATATACACTCAGTGGCCACTTTATGAGATACCTCCTGTAGCTAATAAAGTGGCCACTGTATGTACGTTCATAGTCTTCTGCTGCTGTAGCCCATCCACTTCAAGGTTCAATGTGTTGTGCATTCAGAGATGCTTTTCTGCACACCACTGTTGTAACATGCAGTTATTTGAGTTATTGTCACCCTCCTCTAAGTTTAAAACAGTCTGGTCATTCTCCTCTGACCTCTCTCATTAATAAGATGTTTTCAGCCATAGAATTGCCACTCACTGGATGTGTTTTGTTTCTGTTTTTGCCCAATGCTCTATAAACTCTAGAGGCTATTGTACCATCATCTATGAAGCACTCAATTCCCTGTCAGTCCCTGTTGTTGGAACACCCCCCCCCCCACCCCACTGTGCCCATAGTGATCGTATGCTCCCTCTCTAAGGATACTCGGACATGAACATAATCCTGAAGAGGGGCAGGCTGTTGGCTCGGGCAGAGCCTTCAACTGTCTGCCTCCTGAACCCATGAATTGCTATCTTGGACAGGATCAGCAGCAATCCCATTAATAGATCCCCTGGGTGAATTGCACCCTCCCCCACCCAGTACTGAGCAACCAGATATCAGGATCACGGGGCTGAAGTGCAACCAGAACTTGAGGAGTAGCCCCTTATGATACTCAAACAGCGGCTGCAACTTCTCACATCCACATTGTAGCACAGTCACTCGTGTATGATGTTCTCCTAAGGGATTGTGTATTGGGTCCTCAGCTGGCTCTAGAGGCCAATCCAGGATCCACATTTACTGGTGCAGAGTGGGCAAGAGTAAGTGGTGCTCTGGTTAGTGGCTGGGAAATGCTGCTGGAAAGGTAGTAATGGGGGAATGGCGGACAAACAAGTTGATATGTGTGAAGTTACCATTACCAGGGAGAAGGTTCTTGGGAAAATGTAAGGTCTGAAGCTACGTAACTTACCTGGACCAGATGGTAAACACCACAGAGTTCTTCAAGTGGTGGCTGAAGAGTTTGTGGATGCATTAGTAATGATCTTTCAACAATCCTTAGATTTTGGAATGGTTCCAGAAGACTGTAAAATTGCAAATGACACTCCACTCCTCAAGAAGGAAGAGAGGCAGAAGAAAGGAAACTATAGGCCAGTTAGTCTGATACCAATGATTGGGAATTGATTATTAAGGATGAAGTCTCACAGTACTTGTTTTCCTCAAGAGAAAATCCTACCTGACAGATCTGTTGGAATTCTTTGAAGAGGTAACAAGCAGAATAGACAAAGGAGAATCCGCTGATGTTGTATACTTGGATTTTCAGAAGTCCTTTGAAGAGATGCCATACGTGAGGCTGCTTAACAAGCCACAAGCCTACAGGATTACAGGCTAGATTCTAGCATGGATAAAGCAGTGGCTGATGGTCAGGAAGCAAAGTGTGGGAATAAAGTGAGCTTTCTCTGACTGGCTGCCAGTGACTAGTAGTGTTCCACAGGGGTCTGTGTTGGGACCGATACTTTTTACACTATATGTCAATGATTTGGATGATGCAATTGATGGCTTTGTTGCAAGGTTTGCAGATGATATGAAGATAGGTGGAGTGGCAGGAGGTTTTTGAGAAAGTAGAGAGGCTACAGAAAGACTTAGACAGATTAGGAGAATAGACAAAGAAATGGCAGATGGAATACAGCATTGAAAAATGTATAGTCATAGAAGAAATGAAAGGGTTGACTATTTTACAAATGGAGAGAAAGTGCAAAAAACTGAGAAGCAAAGGGACTTGGGAGACCTTGTGCAGGATGCAATGCTAGCATCAATTTCAAGAGGACTAGAATATAAAAGCAAGGATATAATGTTAAAACTTTATAAAGCACTGGTGAGGCCTCACTTGGAGTATTGTGAGCAATTTTGAGCCCCTTATCCTAGAAAAGATGTGCTGAGACCGGAGAGGGTTCAAAGGAGGCCCACAAAAAGGATTCCAGGATTGAATGGCTTGTCATATGAAGAGTATCTGATGGTTCTGGGCCTGTATTCACTAGAATTCAGAAGAATGAAAGGTGACCTCATTGGAATCTATTGAATGGTGAAAGGTCTTGATAGAGCGGATGTGGAGAGGATGTTTCCGATGCTGGGAGAGTCTAAAACCAGATGCTACAGCTTCAGAATAGAGGGGCACCCTTTTAGAATGAAGGTGAGGAATTTCTTTAGCCAGAGGGTGGAGGATCTGTGGAATTCTTTGCCACAGGCAGCTGTGGAGGCCAAGTCTTTATGTATACTTAAGACAGAGTTTGATAGATTCTTGATTGGTCAGGGCATGAAGGGATACAGGGAGAAGGCAGGAGATTGGGGCTGAGAGAAAAACTTGATCAGCCACAATGTAATGGCGGAGCAGAGTCAATGGGCCAAATGGCCAAATTCTACTCCTGTATCTTATGGTCTTTTGGATGTTCAGTCTCTCCTTTTGCAGCTGCCACTTGCTTTCTGCAGCAGAGTGGAGACTGCTGTCACATAGAGCAGCCCCCTCTTGAACAGATTTCCTCAGTTGTATCTATTGAGTATCCCAGTTTTTAGATGTAATGTTGAATTCTCCAGGCTGGTTTTGATGTTATATTTGAAGCATTTCCTTTGCGCACCAGGGACTTGCTGAGAGTAAACTGGGAGTAAAGGATCTATCTGGGGCATCATGAGTTATGCATCTAGATAGCATGACCTATCCATCGGAGTTGGGTTCCTTTATCATAGTGCAGACATCAACTCAGAGATCAACCACCAGTTGAGTGGTGCTGGTGGAGCCTGTGCAAGATTAAGGAAGAGAGTCTTTGAAGACTGCGACCTACAGGTCCAAACAAAACTTTTGGTTTTTACAGTGGTCGTCCTTCCTACATTGCTATGTGGAACTGAATGACAGACTACCCAGAGTAGGCATCTAATACCATCAAAGACCATTATGAAAGATTTTGAGGATCACCTGGAAGGACAGACGCACTAAGCGCAAGGTACTGGAGGAGGCAAGCGTGAACATGAAATCTATATAAACATAGTACATAGACTCCTCCCGGCTACAGAAAGAACAAGTGGACAGAGTGTCAGTGAAATGGCTCACAATTCTGTTGCATAGTACTGTTCCAAGGAAAGAAGGTTGCAGGTGGGAGTTTAACAGTAGCATAGTGGTTAGCACAACACTTTACAGTACGGGCAACCAGGGTTCAGTTCCCGCCGCTGCCTGCAAGGAGTTTGTACGTTCTGACCGTCACTGCTTTTCTTCCTTTATCCAAAGACATACTGATTGGTAGGCCATTTGGTCATTGAATGCTGTGCCATGATTCAGTTAGGATTAAATGGGGGTTGGAAGAACCTATTCTGCACTGTATCTCAATGAATAAATAAATAAATTCCTCTGACAACTCTTTCTATGTATCTGCCCCACATTGTTTGGAAAAAATTGCCCCTCAGATCTCTCCCCTCTCACCTTAAATATGCATCCTCTAGTTTCAGACTTTCCTAGCTTGGGGAAAAAGCTGTGGCCAATTAGCAGCTTTCTATACTCCAGGGAAATAAAAACAGTCTATTTATGCTGAAAATTCATGCCATAAATTGGGAATATAAATTTACATTAGTCACTTGCTATCCAACCATGCAAGCCCAGGCAAAACATTATTTACAGCCTTATTAAACATGAATTATGAAACATTTTAGGGGCAAACACAGAAATTTGTTTTATGTTCATTCATCAGTGAAATGTTGACCATCCTTGTTCTGCTGCATTCAGATTTTAACATGGTTCAGTTGTTCATTTAGAGCTGTGCTACATTTTATCAAATAGAACTTAAAAGATAAGGTGAAGCGCACAGATCAGTTAACAGTGAAAATCACCTTAGTTCATGTTTCTATCAGTTTAAACATGAAGCTCTCCTAAAGTAATGGTAACAATTGAGAAATTCTATTTGAGCAGCTAATTAAACAACGTAAGCCAAAGATAATCTGCTTTTTGTGAGTAATATTTTAGTTGTGGTAATTATTTGTGCATTTTTTAAATCTCAATAATTGTCAGATATGACATTGTTTAAATATTAACATCTAGTATCTTTGACTGGAGCCATTTGAGGTTTGATGGGCATATTTTTCTTAATGGCTGGAATGAATCTCTGGAAAGAAAAGTAGTTATCACCTGGAATGTTAACTGATTTTCTTTCAATAGATGCTGTCTGAGCAGCTGAATTATTCAGCACTCTGTTTTTATTTCAGATTTCTCATATGCATTTCTTAAATTTTCTTCATGATTGGAAGTGGGTTTGAATTTCAGTGCCATTTTAAAAAATCTAGCAAAGTTTATTCAATCACAAAATATTCACCATGATCAGGGATTTACAATACCATTTTTTAATTTTAAATTAAAATGTGGCTACTATCATCCAGAGAGCACCCTCACTGTGCCCATAGTGACTGTATACTCCATCTCTAAGGACACGGGCACGAAGATAACCCCAGAAGATAGAGCCCACCTCCTCGATCCATGAATGGCCATCTTGGCCAGGCCCAAGAGCAAACCCATCAGTAGATCTCCCAAATGATTCACTCCTCTCTGTACTAAGCAACCATATATCAGGAGTGCAGAATGGAAGTGCAACCAGAACTTGAGGAGCAGCCCCTACAGATACTCAAACAGGGGCTGCAACTTCTCACACTCCATGTAGTAGCACAATTACTCGAGTCAAGTATGACGTTCTCCTAAGGGATTGTTTGTTGGTGGGTCCTCTGCTGGCTGTAGAGACCTGTCAAAGAACCACATTTTCTTGTGCAGTGCAGATATGAGTAAGTGGTGGCTGTGGTTAGTACAGCAGGGGTTGCTCTCATGCAGAGCAGCTCCCTATTGAACAGACATCCTCAGATATATCTGTTGAGTGGAATGTCTTCCCAGTTTTTTAGAGGTTATGTTGAATTTTTTTTCAGGCAGATTTTAATGTTATCTTTAATGCATTTTCTTTTTGATGCAAGATGGCCGCCCTGCTCGAAGTGAAGCTGAGGTGACTCAGGTGGACCACCCCATCACCATTTCAGGTACCAGGTGGATTCATGGGCCAAGGACATAGGGTAACAGAGGAAATGTAACAGATTGACATTAGGAAGGAAACGGTGATGAGTAGACTGATGGGACTGAAGGCTAATACATCCCCAGGTCCAGATGGTCTGCATCCTAGGGTACTGAAGGAGGTGGCTCTGGAAATTGCGGATGCATTGGTAATCATTTTCCAATGTTCCTTAGATTCAGGATCAGTTCCTGAGGATTGGAGAATGGCTAATGTTATCCCACTTTTTAAGAAAGGAGGGAGGGAGAAAACAGAGAACTATCGTTCTGTCAGCCTAACATCAGTGGTGGGGAAGATGCTAGAGTCCATTATTAAAGATGAAATAATGGCATATCTAGATAGCAGTGATAGGATTGGGCCGAGCCAGCATGGATTTACCAAGAGTAAATCATGCTTGACTAATCTGTTGGATTTTTTCGAGTATGTAACCAGGAAGTTAGACGGGGGAGATCCAGTGGATGTAGTGTACCTCGATTTTCAGAAGGCATTTGATAAGGTCCTACATAGGAGATTGGTGCGTAAAATCAAAGCTCATGGCATTGGGGGGAAGACATTGACATGGATAGAAAACTGGTTGGCAGATAGAAAGCAAAGGGTAGCGGTGAATGGGTGTTTCTCAGAATGGCAGGTGGTGACCAGTGGGGTGCCACAGGGCTCGGTATTGGGACCACAGCTGTTTACGATTTACATCAGCGATTTAGATGAAGGCATTGAGAATAACATCAGTAAGTTTGCTGATGATACTAAGCTGGGTGGCAGTGTGACATGTGATGAGGATGTTAGGAGAATTCAGTGTGACTTGGATAGGCTGGGTGAGTGGGCAGATATTTGGCAGATGACGTTTAATGTGAATAAGTGTGAGGTTATCCACTTTGGGAGTAAGAACAGGAAAGCAGATTATTGTCTGAACGGTGTAGAGTTAGGTGAGGGAGAAATACAAAGAGATCTAGGAGTCCTTGTTCATCAGTCACCGAAGGTGAATGAGCAAGTGCAGCAGACAGTGAAGAAGGCTAATGGAATGTTGGCCTTTATTACAAAGGGAATTGAGCACAAGAGCAAGGAAATCCTTTTGCATTTGTACAGGGCCCTGGTGAGAACACACCTGGAGTATTGTGTACAGTTTTGGTCTCCAGGGTTAAGGAAGGACATCCTGGCTGTAGAGGAAGTGCAGCGTAGATTCACAAGGTTAATTCCTGGGATGTCTGGACTGTCTTACACAGAGAGGTTAGAGAGACTGGCCTTGTACATGCTGGAATTAAGGAGATTGAGAGGGGATCTGATTGCAACATATAAGATTATTAAGGGATTGGACAAGATAGAGGCAGAAAATATATGTTCCAGATGCTGAGAGAGTCCAGTACCAGAGAGCATGGTTTAAGAATAAGGGGTAGGTCATTTAGGACAGAGTTAAGGAAAAACTTCTTCTCCCAGAGAGTTGTGGGGGTGTGGAATGCACTGACTCAGAAGGCAGTGGAGGCCATTTCTCTGGATGCTTTCAAAAAGGAGCTAGATAGGTATCTTATGGATAGGGGAATCAAGGGATATGGAGACAAGACAGGAAGCGGGTATTGATAGTAGATGATCAGCCATGATCTCAGAAAGGCGGTGCAGCCTCGAAGGGCCGAATGGTCTACTTCTGCACCTATTGTCTATTGTCTGTTGTCTATTTCCTGTTATGGTATGGGTTTCTTGCAAGAAGCTCATCGCATATATCCCATCCTTGAGGACCAAGAGATGGTGGAATCTGCAGATAGTTCCCCAGCGCCATAGATGCCTATAGTAAGCTTCCTGATGCACCTGACCAGAATCCGTCACTAGTGTCCTTTTGACTACATGACAATATCCACAGCATTGCAAAGAAATATTGCATTTAAAACATTTTTAAAAAACTTTTAAAACTTATTTGTACATGAAATAAATGAGATGTTACTCTATTTAGTTATTTTTCAGTGGGATCAAATTTGATTAGGTTTAGATGGTGTGAGTCATAAGCATTTGAATTCAAACAAAATCTGATTTCCTTCCCCAGCTGCACATCAGGTTCAAGAACATGGCTCACCCCCACCTTGAAAAGAGCAGGGCTTTATGTGCTGGCCTTGCTGGCAACGCCTACATCCCAACAATTAATACAATGGAAAATTTCAGTAGGAGGGCTGTTAAAATGCCAGTGATTGGCTTCCAACGTGGTTTACTCTTGGTTTGCACCCACTTCTAATGTTTTTTCTGTCCATACAAATGTGTTTTTACTGAGTGTTTACATCTTCAAAATGCGTTTGTGTATGATGTAACACTGGGGCTTCCTCACACTGAATTTCTGCTCTGTTCAGAACTTAAATGTGACAGTAAAACTGTACGTCAAACATGTCAATGGTGTTGGACAAGTATAATTGCACTAACTTGTAACTGCGCATCGCCAAGTACAATAAAACAAAGCCAATGAAATACAACTGAAATCAAACAATGCAGAATGCATTTGTGATTTTCACAGCCAATAAATTATTTGTATATTGGTTTATTATTGTCCCCTCGATCAAGGTGCAGTGAAAAGCTCTGTTTTGTATTAACACATCTGTGCACTGAGGGGTAGAGCAAGGGGAGCAATAACAGAAACAAGAGAAAATCTGCAGATGCTTGTAACCTGAGCAACACACACAGAATACCGGAGGAACTCAACAAGCCAGGCAGCATCTATGGCAAAAAGTACAGTTGTCATTTCAGCGCAAATAGTCGACTGCACTTTTCTCCATAGATGCTGCCTGGCCTGCTGAGTTCCTCCAGCATTTTGTGTGTGTTGAAGCAATAACAGGATTTAGAATAGAGTGTTACACTTGCTGAGAATTTGCAGGGCAGGCAGCCAATAACATGCAAGACCTTAATGAGGTAGATTGTGAGGTCAAGGGTCCAAGGTACAAGTGGGCCATTGAATAGTCTTGTAACAGTTGGCTAGAAGCAGTCCTTCAGCCTAGAGGTACATTTCAGGTCTTTGTATCTCCTACCCAATGGGAGGGGGGAAGAAGGGAGAATGTCCAAAATGGATAAGCTCTTTGAATATATTGGTTACCTTACGAAGACAGTGAGAAGTGTAGACTATGGAGGGGAGGATGTTCTACAGGACACTTGCTGTTTCTATAATTCTCTGCAGGTTCTTGTGGTCCCAGACAGAGTAGTTACCATGCTGGGACGTTATGCATATGGATAGGATGCTTTCAGTGGTGCATTGATTTAAAAATGATGAGAATCAAAGGGGCGTGTCAAGTTTCTTTAGCCTACTGAGGAAGTAGACATAGAAACATAGAAAATCTACAGCACAATACAGGCCCTTTGGCCCACGAAGTTGTGCTGAACATATCCCTACCTTAGAAATTACTAGGCTTACTCATAGCCCTCTATTTTTCTAAGCTCCATGTACCTATCCAAAAGCCTCTTAAAAGACCCTATCATATCCACCTCCACCACCATTGCCGGCAGCCCATTCCACGCACTTACCACTCTCTGCATAAAAAACTTACCCCTGACATCCCCTCTGTACCTACTCCCAAGCACCTTAAACCTGTGTCCTCTTGTGGCAGTCATTTCAGCCCTGGGAAAAAGCCTCTGTCTATCCACATGATCAATGCCTCTCATCATCTTATACACAAATCAATGCCTCTCATCATCTTATACAAGATCAATGCCTCTCATCGTCTTATACACGATTAATGCCTCTCATCGTCTTATACACGATTAATGCCTCTCATCGTCTTATACACGATCAATGCCTCTCATCGTCTTATACACGACCAATGCCTCTCATCATCTTAAACACAATTAGACACTGGTGAGTTTTCTTGGCAATGATTTCCTTTGTCTGGACCAGCACAGAATATTGGTGATGTTCACTAACAGGAACTTAAAGGAACTTGACTTTCAATCTCAGCACCGTTGATGTAACAGAAGCTCGTGCACCAACCCCTGCTTGAAGTCAATAATCAAATCAGCTGGTTTGCTGACATTGAGGGAAGGACTGTAGCCATGACACTATGGCACTGGGCACTCTACTGCCTGAACCCCATCTCATCATGGTTTGAGAATGGGCCCACTATGGTGCTGTTATCTGTTCAATTTTATTCAACACATAAATTACTTTTGTTACATGGGCAAATGTGAAAACCAAAATACACCCAGCAGCATTTCATAAATCCACAAGATGTCTGAGGTAACTCTGATTCCGTTGATGCTGGTTAAAGAATAAATGTTAAATTTGTATCATCTTTAAAATAACAACGCCAAGAGGATTCACTACAATCACCAAAATCCCGAAAATTGTATTTCACCTGAAAACACTGTCTTCAACAATTCTAAATTTCTTCTGTATTAAACTAAAATGTCAGTCCAGATATTGTGTTTTAAATTCTAGTTCTCTAAGTTAATAAGACCATAAGGAGCAGAATTAGGCCATTTGGTCCATCAAGTCTGGTCCGCCATTAAATCATGGCTAATCCTTATTTCCCCTCCTCAGCCCCACTTCCCAGTCCTCTCCCTGTAACCTTTGATGCCGTGTGAAGTATGAAATGCAACTTCAGACCAGCACACAGCCTTCAGAGCCCATTCCTTCCTTGGGGACAATGTGGCTGCCTTGCTGTCAACACAAAGAAATTCAATGTAGTGCAGTACTAGATTTTTTCTGATAGTCTATAAGACCATAAGCCATAGGTGCAGAATTAGGCCATTTAGCCCATCAAGTTTGCTCTGCCATGCCATCATGGCTGGTCCCAGATCCCACTCAACCCCATACACCTGCCTTCTCACCATATCCTTTAATGCCCTGAACTTTCACCTTAAATATACGCAAGGACTTGGCCTCCACCACAGTCTGTTGCAGAGCCTTCCACAGATTCACTACTCTCTGGCTAAAACAATTCTTCCTTACCTCTGTTCTAAAGGGTCTCCCCTTTAGTCATGTTTGTACCAGAGGTGATTGGCAAAAGAAAGGAACTGTATCACTATTGGTATTCTCATCCTGTTCATTTATCATCACTCATCATTGAAAGATCATTATCGTTTGCCTTTGAGGATGTGGAAGAAAAGGCTCCCTACTTCCTCAGTGCTTAAAGTACGGAATTCCCAATCATTTCTTTTTTTTAGGCTTCTCTGACACAATGAATGAGCAAATATGTAGGAAAAGAAAGATAACCATCCATCTGAGGATGTTGTGTAACATACAGTAGTTCACCTTGCAAGACATTACCTGAGTAACAGAAGCTCCTGTCTTTCTAAATGTTTCCTGTTTTTCTTGTGGTGGAGAGAAAGCTTTAATGAGACATGGTGTACAATGTAAGGATTGCATCAGTGATGGGCTGTGGTGAAAAGGTTAATAGAGGTGGCAGTGAGTGAACTTCTTTGAGAGAGCATGCTTCAGAGGCTCGAGGTGTAGGGAACTCTTATTAATCTGCTGTGCCTTTTATATGGTGGAATGGCTTTGCAGAATAAGGAGCTGAGTCCCTCATAGCCTGTGACATGGTATAATGGCCTGGTTGTCAAATTGTCGAATATTTCTGTTCTGAGATTGCTTCCTGGTGATGCTATTGAAAATTAAAGGGAAACGCTGAGAATGAAAGTAAATTATCACTGCCTGACCCTAACTTGTTGCAATTGTAATTTACCATTCCAAGGACTTATAGCAGCAAGGTCCTGATCATCTTGGGTTAGACGCTTTCTACCATCAGTGAAAATGGGCCCTCAACAGAGACTCAGGGTCAAAACATAAGAAGTCAGAGGAGGTGAAGGCCATAGATTCCTTCTAGTCCCTTCAACATTCAATAAAATCATGACATATTTGTTCTTTGTCTCAGTTTCACATTTTTCCTGTTTCTCATTGTCCTTTACAGACCAAAAGTCTATTTTTTCACCCCCCCCCCCCACCCACCACCGAATACATTGAATGGCTCCTACTCTACAGCAGTTTGGGACAGAGAATTCCGAATCACCCATAGAAAATTTCTTCTCATTTTCATGAAGGACCTAATTCTGAAACTCTGCCCCCTGGATTCTCTTAATCTACTCCATTTAGGGCTCTAAACAGTCCTTCCAGATGAGGCAGCACTTCACCTGTGACAAACGCCTTCATCAGGTCGATGAAGACAGAGTAATATGTCATATTCTGTTCCAGGCACTTCTCCTGTATCTGCCTCACTGTGAAGATCATGTCGATAGTTCTGCATTCGGGGCGAAAGCCGCATTGTGTGTCGGGAAGATTCTCTTCTGACACTGTTGGAATCAGTCAGTTGAGGATGATGCAGGCAAGGATTTTTCCGACAATGGAAAGTAGTGAGATGCCTCTGTAGTTCCTGCAGTCAGTCCTTGAACCTTTATTTTTGTAGAAGGCGATTATCTGAGGTCTCTGAGGTCAGGGGGCACCTCTCCTTCTTCCCAAATGGTAGTCAGGGTGTTGTGGAAAGCCTCAAGTGATTCCTTGCTGAGTGCCTTGTACAGTTCAGCAGGCATTCCATCCTTGCCGGGCGCCTTGCCACTGCTCATCTGCATGATAGCCTTCTTGACTTCATCTATAATGGGAGGATCATCTAGTTCCTTGTGAATAGGCTATTGGGGGATTTGGTCCAGAGCAGTCTGGTCGACCGATGAAGGGTGGTTCAGGAGCTGGCTGAAATGCTCTTTCCATCTGTGTTGGATGCTCTGCTTGTCCTTTAGCAGTGTGGTTCCATCAGCAGACAATCGTGGAGATGAGCCAGATATTGAGAAGCAAAGATCATCTTGATGGAGTTGAAAAGCAGCTTCAAGTTGTTGATGTCGGTGAAGCATTGCACCTCTACAGCTTTCCTATCCCACCACAGGTCGTGCATCTTGCGAATTTCCCATTGGGAATGGGCCAGAAGGGACCTGAACTGCTCTTTTTTGGGAATGGAGCTTGAGTCATTTTGCCACTCCATGAATGCTTTGTTCTTCCTGGCCAGGAGATCTTTGATAGCACTTTAGTAGAAGGAATAAATGCATAGACTATTTTCTAAATGGATAGCAAATTCAGAACATGGAGGCATAAGAAGTCTTGGGAGTTCTTGTGCAGGATTCTCTAAAGGTTAGCCTGCTGGCTGAGTCACTAGTAAGGGAAGGCAAATGCAATGATCACATTCATTTCAAGAGGACTAGAATATAAAAGCAAGAATGTAATGTTGAGGCTTTATAAGGTATTGGTCAGACTGTACTTGGGTTATTGTGAGTAATTTTAGGCCCCTGAACTAAGAACGGATGTGCTGGCAACGGAGAGGACCGTGAGGAGGTTCACTGGAATGCTCTCTGGAATGAAAGGGTTAATATATGAGGAGCATTTGATGGTTGGGCCTGTACTCACTGAGCCTTAGATGAATGGGGGGGGGGGGGGTGGAGGAGGTGGTGGGAATGATCTCATTGAAACCTATTGAATATTTAAAGACCTAGATAGATTAGACCTAAAGATGATGTTTCCTATAACATGGGAGTCCAGGGCCAGAGGGCACTGCCTCAGAAAGATAGTGACAGAAAGTGATGACTCTGCATGCAGCTCCAAAGGGAATCATCATATATTCCTACTTGGGACTACAACAGCTGAAATCCACAGTCACAGCCATGGGGAATTTGGTAAGTAATATCACTTTAAGATGGTTAAAAAAATCTATTGATCCTGAAGATTAGTGGCCCCCAGACTGTGGACTTCGGTTGCGAGAGCAGTTTCCCTTTAACAGAACGGAAAGCACGCTGGGCTGCAAGTAAGGTGGAAACTCAGAGCCCTTAGACTCCCACTCCGAACTGTCCTGCTTGTGAAGGTAGTCTCTGGAAAATACAACTGAAGACCTCAGAGCAAGTTTGCAGGACCGGGGGATATCAGGGACTTCTGTAATGTTCCACAGTGGTCTATGTTGGGACCCATTTTTTTAATGTTACATTATGTGTCAATGATCTGGACAATGGAATTGTTGTTTTGTTGCAAAGTTTGCAGAGGGCATGACGATAGATGGAGGGCAGGTAGTTTTGAGGAAGTAGAGAGGCTATAGAAGGACCTCACCCTCCCCCCACCTTCGAAATCTAACTCTCCGTCTTTTTTCTCCAGTCCTGCTGAAGGGACCCGGCTCGAAACATCGACTGTACTCTTTTCCATAGATGCTGCCTGGACTGCTGCTAAGTTTGTCCAGCATTTTGTGTGTGTTGTTTGGATTTCCAGCATCTGCAGATTTCCTCTTGTTTATAGAAGGATTTTGACAAATTAGGAAGATGGGCAAAGAAGTGGCAAATGGAATCCAGTTTGTGGACATGCACTTTGGTGGAAGAAATGAAAGGGATGAATATTTCCTAAATGGAGAAAAAATACAAAAAATCTGAGGCGCTAAAAATCATGAGAGTCATTGTGTAGGATTCCCTAAAGGTTACTTTGCAGGTTGAGTCTGTGTTGAGGAAGGCAAATGTGATGTTAACATTCATTTCACGAGGACTAGAATATAAAAGCAAGAATGTAATGTTGAGGCTTTATAAGGTATTGGTCAGACTGTACTTGGGTTATTGTGAGTAATTTTAGGCCCCTGAACTAAGAACGGATGTGCTGGCAACGGAGAGGACCGTGAGGAGGTTCACTGGAATGCTCTCTGGAATGAAAGGGTTAATATATGAGGAGCATTTGATGGTTGGGCCTGTACTCACTGAGCCTTAGATGAATGGGGGGGGGGGGGTGGAGGAGGTGGTGGGAATGATCTCATTGAAACCTATTGAATATTTAAAGACCTAGATAGATTAGACCTAAAGATGATGTTTCCTATAACATGGGAGTCCAGGGCCAGAGGGCACTGCCTCAGAAAGATAGTGACAGAAAGTGATGACTCTGCATGCAGCTCCAAAGGGAATCATCATATATTCCTACTTGGGACTACAACAGCTGAAATCCACAGTCACAGCCATGGGGAATTTGGTAAGTAATATCACTTTAAGATGGTTAAAAAAATCTATTGATCCTGAAGATTAGTGGCCCCCAGACTGTGGACTTCGGTTGCGAGAGCAGTTTCCCTTTAACAGAACGGAAAGCACGCTGGGCTGCAAGTAAGGTGGAAACTCAGAGCCCTTAGACTCCCACTCCGAACTGTCCTGCTTGTGAAGGTAGTCTCTGGAAAATACAACTGAAGACCTCAGAGCAAGTTTGCAGGACCGGGGGATATCAGGGACTTCTGTAATGTTCCACAGTGGTCTATGTTGGGACCCATTTTTTTAATGTTACATTATGTGTCAATGATCTGGACAATGGAATTGTTGTTTTGTTGCAAAGTTTGCAGAGGGCATGACGATAGATGGAGGGCAGGTAGTTTTGAGGAAGTAGAGAGGCTATAGAAGGACCTCACCCTCCCCCCACCTTCGAAATCTAACTCTCCGTCTTTTTTCTCCAGTCCTGCTGAAGGGACCCGGCTCGAAACATCGACTGTACTCTTTTCCATAGATGCTGCCTGGACTGCTGCTAAGTTTGTCCAGCATTTTGTGTGTGTTGTTTGGATTTCCAGCATCTGCAGATTTCCTCTTGTTTATAGAAGGATTTTGACAAATTAGGAAGATGGGCAAAGAAGTGGCAAATGGAATCCAGTTTGTGGACATGCACTTTGGTGGAAGAAATGAAAGGGATGAATATTTCCTAAATGGAGAAAAAATACAAAAAATCTGAGGCGCTAAAAATCATGAGAGTCATTGTGTAGGATTCCCTAAAGGTTACTTTGCAGGTTGAGTCTGTGTTGAGGAAGGCAAATGTGATGTTAACATTCATTTCACGAGGACTAGAATATAAAAGCAAGGTTGCAATGTTGAGACGTTATAAAGCACTGGTGAGGTCTCACTTGGAGTATTGTGAGCAGTTTTGGGCCCTTTAACTTGTAAAAGATGTGCTGAAACTGCAGAGGATTCAAAAGAGGTTCACAAAAATGTTTCTGGGATTGAACGGTTTGTCATATGAAGAGCGTTTGATGGCTCTGGGCCTGTATTCACTGGAAGTCAGAAGAATGGGGGTGATCTCATTGAAACCAATTGAACAATAAAAGGCCTTGATAGAGTGAACGTGGGGAGGAAGTTTCCTATGGTGGGAGAGTCTAGGACCAGAGGGCACAGTCACAGAATGGAGGGGTGTCCTTTCAGAATGGAGATGAGGAGGAATTTCTTTAGCCAGAGAGATGTGAAACTGTGGAATTTGTTGTCACAGGCAGCTGTGGAGACCAAGTCTTTATGTATATTTAAGGCAGAGTTTGATAGATTCTTGATTGGTCAGGGCATGAAGGGATACAGGGAGAAGGCAGGAGATTGGGGCTGAGAGGAAAATTTGATCAGCCATGATGAAACGGCAGAATAGACTCAATGGGCTCCTATATCCTGTAGTCTAAGATAGTCCTCCCACAGTCAGGTGACCAATTCATAGTAAGGGAGCTGCCTGAAAAGGTAGCGTTCGCTCAGGTGGATAGAACTACAGGTGGTGCTTCTGACAAATGACATCTGTATGCAAGCTTGGTGAGGTAGCCAGTGGAAACACTGGACTCAGTTTAAACCATATGACTCACCCTTTTGTCACCCTCTTAGACAGAACAAGGGATCAAGTCCACCCTTTAGCAGAATCTAAGTGATGAACACCAACCCCCTGAGTCACATCTGAGCACACCTGACGCAAGTAGTCCCACAGATGAAAGAAAATGGAACCACAAATGCAGAAGACAGGGAGAGAGAAAGACCATGTCAGTGAACCGTAACAAAACTTTAAAGTATAAGTTTGCAATGATAGCTGGTTCTTGGAGGTAGTTGTGTAGATCAGATTAGAAAGATAATGGGGAGAATAAATGGGAAGGGGCCCAAGTTAATGCAGAAATATCAAGTTCCACGACTTCAGTGGCAAAGCAGACCGAGAAAGAGAGAAGAAATCATACAGAATGTTGGTAGGCAGCCACCCCATCTGAATGGGGAGTGAACACAGATAAGTTGGGCCCTTTCAGTGGTTGGGCTCAGATCGAAAAGACAGTCCAGAAGGGGGTGCCATTGGGGCAAGGTCCTTGCAGCAATTGGAATAGAGACCACTCCAAAACCTCCAGTAGATCAATCAAAAAAGATTGATCTCATTCTAGATTATCACCTGACATGGAAGGTGAACTATTGTCTGTAAACTTGAAACAAGGCTACCTTACTGTGACCCTGGCCACAAAGCTACTACTGATAGTTCTAGCTATCAGAGATTGAGGGGGGAGGGAAGAGAATGTGATCACATTTCTGGGACATTTACTTCCCATTTCTTCACACTTGTAGATAAGCCAAGTGGAAATGTTAGATAGTGTAGATGTAGTTACACATAGGTTTGTAATTAGGGAAGGTGTCCAAAGTGAAGGAGAATTTAGCTACCCCATTTAATCAGAGCCTCCTCAAAGTTTGGCCTTCAGAGGAGAGATTTCTGTCCAAGGGCCAAGAGTGGGGTATGATAGGAAGCTTCCTGGACTAATGTGAATACAGCAGACATTAATTCAAACAAGAACCAGGCTTATTGTAAATGTAAATTCAGGAAGCTAGCAATTAGTCTTCAGTCTTTTTGTAAAACAACAAGCTGTTAATTGAAGTTAGAAGTGCAGGCTGCTCCAAGGATTAAGAGATTGTATATGTGTAAGGGGTTTCTTTTATGTTATTGCTAAGGCTACTAAAATGGCTTCTTTGTTATGTGAAAAGTAAAAGCACTTCTTTGTTATGTTAACTGGTGAGAGAGTGCTTTCTCTCGCAGGTTGTTTGGGTTATAATTACTGATAATGAGAATTGTATTCAATTGTTAACCAATTGGGATAGCTGTTATTCTTTCTTGTGGGTCTGCAAGCTAGTGTTGTGCGGACTTTTGGGGGAGAAGGCGCGAAGGGGTTAGAGAGAGAGGACGCGATGCTGTAAACTGGGCGATGGAACGGACCCCGAGTGGGGGTCCGAGGCCCAGGGTTTCGGCGAGCAGAGGAGACGAGGACAGATTCATGTGGAGCGTCTGGTCGACCACTGTTGTTGGTCCCAGGCAGCGGGTCGAGGAGGTCAGAGGGGATCGAATGATAGCAAGAAGACTTTGTTAACTGAGCTCCAATGGTTGTTCACAAAGTGGTTGGACTTTGATAAGTTTGGCGCCTTTTACTTTTCCTTTTATAGTGTATCTCTATTAAGTACATAGTTCCAGTAAGATCTATAAAGTGTAATCATTTAATCGTATATGGTGTACTGTCTGTTACTTGGCGGGGTGGGGACATCACACAGCATCCACACAAACTGATTACCCAGTCTGGCGGGGCTGAAGGCTGCTCCCCCTAGATAGAAGCTAGCTGAGCGAGCCTAAGGCTTACCCGGGGGGGGGGGGGGGCTCAATATGCAAGAACAAAACATTAAGACAATGGAATTCTGTTAATTGGCTTGCATCAAACCAGGCAATATGGCCAAGTTATTTGCACCTTTGTGACTTGACTGCAAGTTGGCAGACCAGACAGATGTTGTCAGTTAACATATCAAACATGGTCACATGCAATAGTTTTTGTATACTTACCATACCTGTGTACTCAGACAGCCCTGGCAACATTAATTTTGAGTGTCTGGCTCTCTGTTTCCTCAGGATTTTAGAATATTTGAGTTGATTAGTTTCTCCCTCAGACGTTTTATCAACTACAATATGCTTCCACTATGTACCTCAGAGGAACCATTTTTCAACTCAAAGTATTGAAGTAACCAATGTCATTGCAACCATTGACATTGTATTGAATCATCTACTGTTACCTTTGATCTTAAGGGTATGAACATGTGATGTACTTTTGGGTTTGTGAACCTCTACCGAGAGTGTCTCCATGAGAATATCTGCTTGTTGTGATGAATAAAAATGACTAATTCACCAACTTTGCTGTTTCTCTGGTGACCTTGTCCACAGTCACAGGAGATATGGTGGACAAGCTTTTTACAGAGTGGGGGTACCTGGAGTACGCTGCCTGTGGGTGGTAGACCAGATTCATTCCAAACTTTTAAGAAAGAGATGTTTAGATAGGCACATGAATGTGAAGAAAATGGAAGAATATAAACATTGTGTAGACGTAAGGGGTTAGTTTAGTTGGTCACTTGATCACTAATTTATTTGGTTCAGCAAAACATAGTAGGCCAGAAGACCTCCTCCAGTGCTGTACTTCTCTATGTTCTGAAAGTCAGGAGAATGGGGTTGAGAGGGTTAATAAGTCAGCCATGCTGTAATGATGGAGCAGACACAATGGGCTGAATAGCCTAATTCTGTTTCTATGTCTGATGGCCTTATGATCCTACGGTTTCTATGTTCAATTACATTCCCAGGCATCTATTCATAGTATATGCCCTTCTTCATAATCAACAACACCACCTAATTTTGTGTCACTGCACACTTACTGAACAAGCTCTGTGTACTTGGGCCCAAATCATTCCTATAATAATGAATAACAAGGGTCCCTACACGGTACACCACTTACCACTCGCTTCCATTCTGAGAAACAAACTTCAGTCTCCACCCTCCACTTCCTGCCTCTGAGTCAACGTGCTAAATCAGCTGGTTTTCTTTTATCCATTCTCCTCGTGACATCTTTAAAGAGCTTGATAGTGAACAGGGCTCCCATAAGCTTTTGGGCAATGGATCTTCCCGGCTAGCTCCCTGCTCCCTCTCCTCCTCTGGACTTCTCTATAATGGGGCTTCTCTCAGCCCCTCTCACCCTTTTTCTGTTCATGCTGAAGGCTCAAAGTAATGTAACTATCTGTACTTCAACAAAAAATCAAAAGCATTACCTTGAAAGATCTGAATGCTCCAAGATTTTGAATAACTTAAAGGTCTTGAATAGCCAAGAGGTGTTGACCTCTTTCCTAATCAGTCCCTCTAACAAAACTCTTAGCGATTGATGACAGCTGCAGGACTTGGTCCCACTGTCTTCTTCTGGTTTCAGTGCAAGACACCCACACACACCCACACCCACACCCACACACACGTGCTCACGCACACACGCACACGCACACACACACCCATGCACGGACACGCACGCACGCACACACACACGCACACACACACACAAAAGTTGGGCCTACATTCATGACGTAAATCTAACTAACATACAGAGTCCTGGCTATTGATCCAGAGGTATGACTTCAAGCCCTAACTAGTAACTTACAAATAAATCTGTAAATTAAAAGGCCCCTACCACATTTGCCATCAGCTGCGGAATAAGGCTTGCATTCAGCGTTATATACACTAACATAAAAACACACACAGGCTACATGGTTGAGTTTCTAGTATGTGATCTTCTAACTTAGAAGTAAGAATGTCACTATTGAATCAGATAACATTTGACAGAGTATTAGATCCAAGAAACAAGCCTTAAAGAATAAAAAAGAAAATGTCAGAATTCATTACAAGTAATGCATTACCTGCAGCAAGATGGTTCATGTGGGCTAATGGAGCATATGCTCACAGCCAGGAAGATTTCTTATTCTGTTCAGGCACTATTTCCTGGCCTTTGTTTGATTTAGATTGCAAGAGACTATTATATTTGAAGTTCATTCTGGCTCTTATATGACTAATCTGGGCTCTTTTATCCTAGCAGTAGAAATGCACTCTCATATCAGGCTTTTTTTTTCCTGAAGTTATTAAGTACAGCGTTTGCTAATGAAATTGTACAAGGTGACAGAAAACGCACCATCTACGGGAGGCAGGTTTCTCTTCAAATTATTGGCTTTGTCTTCCCTATACCTGGGCTTGTTAAGGGTGGTTTGTTACAATAAAGTACTCTGGCACCAAGAACTTTCACAGCCAATCTGCACCATGAGGTTTGACTCTCCAACAGCAATTAAGTCTGCTTTCTTTGTGTTTCCTTCCAGTCTAGTGTTGGAATCATTTTCGGTATTATTAAACATGATGTCATGTATGTAATTACTTAGTATCAAGCATGGTTCAAAGTAATTGGTGCTTCTATCCTCTTTTGCCATGGCTACTGAATCTCCAGACTTCTATTCGACAGTTCAGAGACTGCACTGCTTGTTCCATTACTCCCTTTTCTTTTACCAGCTTCTTCATTTCACTATATCATCTGAAAAGCATGAGTTATTGAGTGCAGCCTTATACTGAGCTTAGTCAGACTTTGACATTTTGTAATGGTACCAGCAGTAACTGCAGCATTTTACTTCTCTTGTCTAAATCATAAAGCAGTACAGCACAGATACTGCCCCCTCAGCCCAACCAGTGTATATATTTCCTGCATTCAGCCCATATCCATTTAAGCACAGCTCTTCCAAGTACTTATTCAATCTCTCATTGCTACAGTCAGAAGTTCCCACCTGCTTCAAAAGGGCAACAATTACACCAGTGCCAAAGAAGAGCAGGGCAGGCTGCCTTAATGACTAACACTCGCATCTATGGTGATGAAGGGCTTTGAGAGGTTGGTCATGGTTAGAATTAACTCCTGTCTGAGCAAGCTCCTGGACCCGCTGTGATTGGCCTATCACTACAAATGGCCTACAGCAGATGCGATCTCATTGGTTCTTTGTGTGGCCTTGGATCACCTGGACAATGCAACTACCTATGGCAGGATCCTGTTTATTGGTGAGAGCTTAGTGCTTAACACAATCATTCCTACAGTTTAGATTGAAAAGCTCGAGAACCTGAGGCTCTGCAAATGGATTCTTGACTTCCTAACCAGAAGACTACAATTTGTGCGGATCAGAATAACATCTCCACTTCATTGACAGTTAATACTGGTGCACCTCACAGATGTTTATTGATTACTGAGTTTAGCCCACTGCTCTACTCATTCTACACCTATGACACAGCTCAAATTCCATCTATAAATTTGCTGATGATACAGCCATTGTTGGAAGAATCTCAGATGGTGATGAGAGGGCTTATAGGTGTGAGATATATCAGGAACTGAGTGGTGTTACAGCAACAACCTTGCAATCAACGTCTCTGGGAGCAATCTGGAAGGCACATGATAGATACATTCCAGAGAAGAAAAGAATTCTAAAGGGAGTATGAGGCAACTGTGGCAGACAAGGGTAATCAAAAACAGATTAAAAGCAAAAGAGATGGCACACAATACAGTAAAAATGGATGGAAAGTTAGAGGATTCAGAAGGATTTAAAAACCAACAGAAAACAACTAAAGAGCCATAAGGGGGGAACAGATGAAATATGAAGGTAAGTTGGCCAATAATATCAAAGAGGATACCAAAAGTTTCTTCAGGTATATAAAGAGTAAAAGAGAGGTGAGAGTAGATATTGGACCTCTGGAAAATGGCACTGGAGAGGTTGTAATGACAAGAAAATGGCAGATGATCTAATAAGTATTTAGCATCAGTCTTCACTGTACAAGACAATAGTAGCATGCTGGAAGTTTGAGAGTTCCAGGGGGCATAAGTGAGTGCAGTTGCTATTACTAGAAAGTAGGTGCTGGGAAGCTGAAAGGTCTGAGGGTAGATAAATCACCTGGACCAGATGGACTACACCCATGGGTTCCGAAGAGATTGTGGGGGCATTAGTTATGATCTTTCATGAATCAATAGATCTTGCCATGGTCCTGGAGGACCGGAAAATTTTAAATGTCACTTCACTAGTGTGGCAGTAGAAAGGAAATCATAGGCCAGTTATCCAGACCTCAGTGCTTGGACTGATTGTTAAGGATGTGCTTCCAGGGTACTTAGAGGCATATGATGAAATAGGCCAGAGCGGGTATGGTTTCCTTAAGGGAAAACCTTGCCTGACTAACCTGTGGATATGCTTTGAGGAAATAACAAGCAGGATAGACAAGGAGAATCTGTTGACGTTGTGTACTTGGATTTTAAGAAAGCTTTGACAAGGTGCTGCACATAAGTCTGCTTAACAAAATAAGAACCGATGTTGTTAAAGGAAAAATATTAGCATGGATAGAGCATTGGCAGATTGGCAGGAAGCAAAGAGTAGCAATAGAGGCAAACAGGAGGAAATCTGCAGATGCTGGAAATTCAAGCAACACACACAAAATGCTGGTGGAATGCAGCAGGCCAGGCAGCATCTATAGGGAGAAGCACTGTCGACGAGACCCTTCGTCAGGACTAACTGAAAGGAAAGATAGTAAGAGATTTGAAAGTAGGAGGGGGAGTGGAAATTGCAAAATGATAGGAGAAGACCGGAGGGGGTGGGGTGAAGCTGAGAGCCAGACAGGTGATTGGCAAAAGGGATACAGAGCTAGAGAAGGGAAAGTATCATGGGACGGGAGGCCTAGGGAGAAATAAAGGAGGAGGAGAGCACCAGAGGGAGATGGAGAACAGGCAGAGTGATGGGCAGAGAGAGAAAGAAAAAAGAAAGGGGGGGGGGGAAACTAAATATGTCAGGGATGGGATAAGAAGGGGAGGAGGGGCATTAATGGAAGTTAGAAGTCAATGTTCATGCCATCAGGTTGGAGGCTACCCAGCTGGTATATAAAGTGTTGTTCCCCCAACCTGAGTGTGGCTTCACCTTGACAGTAGAGGAGGCCATGGATAGACATATCAGAATGGGAATGGGACGTGGAATTAAAATGTTATTCCACTGGGAGATCCTGCACAAGGGTCTTGGGAGTGTTCATGCAGGATTCCCTAAAGGTTGATTTGCAGGTTGAGTTAGTGGTCAGGAAGGTAAATGCAATGTTAGTATTCATTTTGAAAGGACTGGAATATAAAAACAAGGATCTATTGCTGAGTCTTTATAAGGCATTGGTCAAACCACACAAAGTACTGTGAGTATTTTTATCTAGGAAAGGATGTGCTGACATTTGGAGAGGGTTCAGAGGAGGTTCACAAGAATGGAAGGTTTATCATATGATGAGTGATTAATGGCTGTAGGCCTGCACTCACTGGAACTTAAAAGAATGAGCAGGGGATCTCATTGAAACAATTCAAATGTTGAAAGGCCTATCTAGAGTGAATATGGAGAGTATGTTTACTTTGGTGGGAGACTCTAGGACCAGAGGGCACAGCCTCAGAATAGTGTGCCGTCCATTTAAAACTAAGATAGGGAGGAATTTCTTTAGCCAGAGAGTGGTGATTCCGAGGAATTTGTTGCCACGGGTGGCTGTGGAGGCCAAGTTATTGGGAGTACTTAAGGCAGAGGTTCATAGACTCTTGATTAGTCAGCGTATGAAGTGTTAATGTGAGAAGGCAGGAGAAGGGGGTTGAGAGGGAAAAGGATCAGCAATGATGAAATGGCCTAATTCTGCTTCTATGTCTTATGGTCTTAAGTATTCATGCAATCTTGACTTCCTAAACCCAATGTATGTATCCTTCTTTTTCCTGGCGAGAGCCTCAATATTTCTCATCAGCCAAGGTTCCCTAAACTTGCCTGGTTTACCATTTACCCTGACAGGAATAGAATATGCTCTTTCAACTTGTCTGAGCCACTCATGATCTAGATGCCTCTGTCATATCACTCCATCAACCTCCTTTGTTCTAAGGAATAAACACTAGCAGATCTCAATTTTGGCATCTCCCTCAATATAAGTGTGTACTCTTCTGTGTTCAGACCCAAAGAGGAGGCTAAGCAGCTAGAATTGGTGCAAAAGCAGAGATGATAGATGTGACAGGTACTGTCACCTACTGGGACAGGCCCCAAATGTCGACTGTTTATTCCTTTCCATAGCTGCTGCCAGAACTGATTTTGTATGTCACTCTGGATTTCCAGCACTTGCAGAATCTCTTGTGCTTGTGCTGCTCCTGGACACGAACTATCACACTTGTAAAAGCCTCTCCACTTGCCATCCATTGCTGTCCTTTCAAACAGGCTCACCCAATCAGTCTCTGCTAGATTCTGTCTAATTCTCCCAAAATTAGTCCTGCTCCAGTTTAATCTCAAATAGATGCTGAAATCAAATTTCTTATTTTTTTACTGTTCTCATTGTCTTTGCTAATTTTAAACCACTTTGGTAGCTTTGAAAAATACAGCTGACTGATTATGGCAATGATAAACTTCCATATACACTTGGCCTTGATTTAGCTGCTTCCAAAATGCATTCATCACAGCTGATGATACCTGTCACATCTCTTATCTCTGTTTTTGCTCAGCCTCTTCTTTGGGTCTGGACACAATGGAATACACACATATATACTGAGGAAGATGCCACATTTTGAGATCTGCTAGGACATTATTCCCCAAAACATAGGGGATTGAGGGGGTGATCTGACAAAGGTATCTAACATCTCAAGGGACTGAAGGTACAAGGCATAGGGTTCTAAAATTAATTGGGCATATGGTTAAAGGCGGAGGCGCGAGAATTAAAATGGCAGGGCAGCTTCTTCATGGAAAGAGTGGTGCATATTTTGGAATGAGCTGCCAGAAATATTTATTGAGGTAGGCACATTAGCAATATGCAACAGCCAATGAGACAAGTACATGGATAGGAGAGGTGTAGAGGGCAGATGGGACTAACTCACTGGGCAACGGAGTCAGTACTGACAAGTTCGGCTGAAGTGGCTGTCTCAATGCTGTAAGAACCTGTGGCTCTATGGCTTGTACAATATTTTATTGAACAATAAAGTCTATCAATTATCCAATAAAAGTCAAGTAAAAATTTCACATTGGATCAAGTGTAAGAATTTAGTAAAACTAAATTGCTGCAACATATGGCAACATTTAAAAGGCCACTGCATCACACAGTTGATTAAACATTTCTGATCTCAGGACATTCCATTCTGACAGAAGCATGCATAAGTAAATAACCCATTCAAGATTAGAGTTCTCTCAGCTGTTTTACTAAACAAAATGTCAACAATAAGTAGAGCCTCTTCTTTTGTTGCAACTGGGGAAATTCATCTAAATTGTAGTTAAAACTATTCCCAGTTACCAAAGAATTTATTTCTGATTTGCTGCTCATGTCATCTGCATTTCAATGAAGACAGTACTTGCCATGAACAAGGATGGTATTTTGAAATAAAGTGATGCCTTAAAAATATTATTTGATAAATTCAAGAGTGGGATGCTGCATTTTGATCAATGTATCTGGTAATGACATTGTCAAGTAATACAAACATTTTAAATCACAGTGTTAACCCACCAGCAATGAGTCACCCATTTTAAGTGACTTTTAATTCAGCATCATTCGGTAATTGGATTAAAGGAGAACAGTCAGTTTCTTCCTGAAAATAAAGTAATTTTTAAAATATTCCCTTAGGTTCTTTTCTACTCAAAAGAGCCATATTAACCTTAATAACCTTCTCAAACACCCACAGATGAGCACAGTTTAGCAGAAGCTCCTGATGCTATTCAATTTGTCCAATGTTCGTGTAGCTGTTGTGAAGTTCTCATTCAGGCAAAGATTTCACTATCTTGTTGAAATAAGGAATGATGGTTATAGTGGACAAATCTCAACGTACTATCACAAATATTGACCAAATTAGCATTGAACAGGCATGCCAGAAAAGTGGTTCATCTACTCAATAGATCTACGAATTCTATCCATGAGTAGCACAAATCTATTTTCCCACGCAAGGTAAAGCACAACTCTTTTATTTCAGGTGTTTCTTCAGTGATTTTGCTGGGGAAGTCACTTATCTAGCATTTTTAGTGCCTTCCTGCCTTAAAATGGATTGTGCAAAATGTGACTAATGTCTATTTTTGCATCTTGACTTAGTTACCATCCTTACCATCTGCCTCCTCATTATGAATGAAAACCCAGTATTTGTAGACCATGTTGCCAATTAGCTCTGAGCCTATTTCAGCTGCTGGCATAATCCCCTCAATTCTTAAGCAGAAAGCACAACAAATATGGTTATATCCAACACAAGTAAAACAAAGTCACATTGTTATAGTAGGAGTTTTACAATACAATCACTGAGCACAAAGAGTGGGGAAATGTCTCATTCTTATAATGACTATAATTGTTTTTGCAACTATTTTGGTTCAAAACAATAAGGATACCAAGTGCATTTTGTGCAGTTAATGGCATGGATAAAAAATGTAGCAGTTTTAGGAAAACAGAGCTACTTTGCAAATGCATTTTCTTAACTAGCATGTGGGCAACAGTCATTTTTGCAAAGGTCATCACTCTACTAAGCAGTGCTATTTTCCACACAATTCCAAACTTTAAAACCTATTCCTTGTCTCCTTACTTATTTCTGAAGTAGCACAGAGTAATAATGTGCTGAAATATTCTCAGAGCTCATCATAACTTTAAAACTCCAAAGCACAGACTTTTTCAGTAATATCTTTGACCTTAATGCTCCTTCTAATGATTTCTTTAGATGGCATTTTTATGTGAAGCATAGCCAAGCTGCGCTAGAGCTTTTGAGTCAAATTTACTCAGCCAGCTAGAAAGCTGAAACATTGGATTCTGTCCAATGCATATTTTGCTAGTTTTCATCTGGCCTCTCAAGTGGATTCAAACAATGGATTGCACAGTTTTGGCCTCTACCTTCATTTTTTACATGAAAGTGTCTTCAGCTGAGGAAAGATAGCCAAGTTACATAAAACACAGGTGTCTTACTGTAGGAAACCGCTACATGGTACATCTTAAATAACGAAATCTTCTCAGCATAAAAGCTGAATTTAAAACCATAGCATTTTTTTCAGGATAGGCTAAGTAACAAAGATACATGAATACAGTGAACAAGGATTGGCTTGTGGATATTTACTTCACATGTGCTCTGAATAACTACATTTCAGACAATATTATATGACTATGGTCATGTATTGTGCCCTTATAGTGTTGATATGCTGGCCGCATCAGGTGCACATTACAAATGCAGTGCAGGGTAAAATACAGAAAGAAAATTTAGCTTCTAGCAAGTGTAAATTGGGCAATGGTAGGATGGCCATTTCTACCAATTTTCCATTTTGGTTGCTAACATGAAAAGGAAGTCACGTACGTCCATAAGGGTAGCCAAACAAAGCAGATTTATATCAATATTAAAAGGTACGTTGACTTGCAGTTATATATCATTTATTTTTTCATATATAATATAAATATTTACTCTTAAGGTGTCTCTTTTTGATGTACATTTTATGCAATTTATTTTAGCTTGAATTCAACTGGTAGAAGTGAGCAGAGCTGGAGCTGCAGGGTATTGGCAGTGATGGAGGCAGACAGAAAGGGGTAAAACAAGCAACAGATGGAGCAAGGCAGATGGTGGGGGGGTGTGAATATAGGATACAGTTGCTGGAGGGAGATGAGCAGGAATGCAAGTGCTAGATCCAGATAACTAAAAGATGTGAGAGGGAAAACTATTGGAGGAGAAGGGAGAGGTTAAGCAACAGGAACCAGATAGAAGTTGAGGATGGGTGAGAATTTTTTTTTTTCTTTCTGTCTTTTTGCCTCAATCTATCACTCAACTGCCATAGTCTTCCATTTCCACCCCCACTTAGCCATCTTACCTGGCACTATCATCTTTCTTTCTTTATAAATCTTTTTATTGATTTTCGAAGAAAACATAATAGCAATAGATATAGAGAGATTGAGAATACAAAGTTAATAGAACAGTATATACAAATAACTATCATCTTAAACCTCTCCTTAGTCCACGGATTGCCTCAGATTCCTCCTTGCCACTTTGTTTGTCCTCATTCTCTAGCCATTTTGCCTCTCCACTCTTGTTCTAATGCAAGGTTTCAGCCTGAAATGTCAGCAGTTTCTTTCTTCCAATGAATGCTGCTCGACACACTAAATTTTCCCAGTAGATTGTGTGTTACTCAGAAATCAGCATCTATAGTCTCTTGTATCTCCAATTCTTCATGTTTTCTCCAATGCCGTGGTTCTTTTATTGATGCGTGTCACAGATAAACTAAACATTTCAAAGTAAAATGGTAAAAGTACCTTTGTAGCCTGCAGCAGGACCCATTTACTTTTGTAGTGCGATTTGATTTGCAACATAAGTTCCTCTGATACATCAGCTCTATTATAGGGTATTAATTTCTTTGATTCCTACTTTTGTATTTTCCTCTACAGGGAAATTGTCGCACAGGGTTTATTTACACAATTAATCAAGAACTAATCCTGCTAAAGTTAGTATCATAGAAATTGAGAGGATGTCATTCACATCAGATTAGACCATGGTGCAAAATGAGTTTGCTCCAGAGAAACAAAAAGATCCTTAATGCCCATGGATCATTGACTACAGCTAAGCATTTAACACCATCATTCCCACAATACTGATTGCTAAGTTACTGAACCTGGGCCTCTGTACCTCCCTCTGCAATCGGATCCCCGACTTCCTAACTGGAAAACCACAATCTGTGCAAATTGGTGATAACATATCCTCCTCACTGACGATCAACACTGGTGCACCTCGGGGGTCTGTGCTTGGCCCACTGCTCTACTCTCTATAAACACATGATTGTGTATGCATGGCTATGCATACCTCAAATACCATCTATAAATTTGCTGAAGATACAACCATTGTTGGTAGAATCTCAGATGGTGACGAGAGGGCATACGGGAGTCAGATATGCCAATTAGCGGAATGGTGCCGCAGCAACAACCTGGCACTCAACGTCAGTAACATGAAAGAGCTGATTGTGGACTTCAGGAAGGGTAAGAGGAAGGAACACATACCAATCCTCATAGAGGGATCAGAAGTGGAGAGAGTGAGCAGCTTCAAGTTCCTGGGTATCAGGATCTCTGAGGATCGAATCTAATCCCAACATATCAATGCAGTTATGAAGCAGCAAGACTACTTTATTAGGAGTTTGAAGAGAGTTGGTATGTCAACAAATACACTCAAAAGCTTCTATAGATGTACCGTGGAGAGCATTCTGACAGGCTGCATCACTGTCTGTATGGTGGTAGGGTGGGTGGGGGGCTACTGCACAGGACCAAAAGAAACTGCAGTGGATTGTAAATTTTGTCAGCTCCATCTTGGGTACTAGCCTACAAAGTACCCAGGACATCTTCAAGGAGTAGTGTCTCAGAAAGGCAGCATCCATTATTATTAAGGACCCCCAGCACCCAGGGCATGCCCTTTTCTCATCGTTACCGTCAGGTAGGAGGTACAGAAGCCTGAAGGCACACACTCTGCAATTCAGGAACAGCTTCTTCCCCTCTGCCATCCGATTCCTAAATGGACATTGAACCCATGAACACGACCTCACTTTTTAAATATATATATATAAAATTTCTGTTTTTGATGATTTTAATCTATTCAATATACATATGCTGTAATTGATTTGCTTATTTATTTATTGTTACTTTTTTCTCTTCTATATTATGCATTGCATTGAACTGCTGCTGCTAAATTAACAAATTTAACAACACATGCCAGTGATAATAAACCTGATTCTGATTCTGATCAGTGAACCACACAAAACACATGTTTCTATGTTAGTTTCATATTTTCTGACAACATAAAAGAAAGCTAATGAACCCATTGAGTCCAGGCTGGTATAACTGCCTAAAATATACATCCTGGTCAGGAGAGCAGGAACATCAAAGATCAGTGTTAATGAAGACTCCCTGCCGCATAATTTCACATTCACACTCATCTTATCAGATACGGATTCTTTGTGTATTTTGGAGATAATATGGAGTTGGGATCCACATGTAGATAGACACCAGGTCCAGCTCTATCCATGTCCAAGAATAGCACAGATGCCAGTTAAATGGTAAGAAAGATTATTAAGTCTATGCCAGATCCCAACAGGCCAATAACACCAATCCTATTCTTATGTTTCATTGACCTTACAATGTTTTCTATCTCAATTGCCCATCAATTTATTTTAGTTTGTTTTGCCATTAACCTGCATTCAGGGGCATTTTAGGCATTTGGCAACAGCCAAATAACCTACAATCATAAATGAGTTCCTCTGGGACAATGAAGGAGTCAGCTTAAGAGGAACGGAAGGCTGATGGTGATCTACAATGAAATGCCAGGAAGTATCTATTCAATGTCAAGATGTTGATGTTAGCCAAGCAGGGAGCTTTGTCCAGTACCTATTCCTTGGATGGTGGCCAACCTCAAATATGCAATCAATCACAATTTGGTATCTGATGGTCAACATCTCAAGCAGAAGCAGCCAGTATCTGTTCTGCTTTTATACTAGTAATACAGGGATTTATTCAGAGATGTTCCTTCAAATCCTAATGTGATACTTAAGATCTGTTCATTCAATAATCTGGATTTTTTTTTAATAGTTGAGAGAACGGAACCCATTTTGTCATAAGAACCAACAGTAGATGGTTAGGAGAAGTCCAGCTTCCTCCCCTTGCATGTGGTTCTGGAGCCACAGCTGTGTTGCTGATTCCTAACTGGTTTTGAAATAGCCCAGCCCACCATCCAGTTCTATCATAAATGCAGTGGTTTAAGGTGGCTCAACGCCTTCTTAAGAGCAATAAGGAAGAGGCAGTAAGCGTGGTGTACCAGCAATGTCCATATAAAAAGAAATGATTTTTTTTCCCTTGAAGGCTTAGTTTCACCCTGTACAAGTTCAGCCTGAGGCCATCTGAATAGTTAAGGGACAACTGGTTGTCCAATCATCTGTTCTCCAGAGGCTTACTGGAGCACAATGTAGAGATACATCAATGGAACTGAAGTCTTTTGTCCTCTCCTGGAAGAGCACTAATTGTTCTCCCTCGCTTGACAGCCAGCAGGTATCACATTGCTACACGGTTCACATTTTGGCGCGAAGAAAAGGAGTAGAAAATGGAATGGTTTTGGGATTTCACTCTCTGGCAAAGAAACTTGGAAATTCCTATTTGTAAGGTATTGTGACTGTATTCAAAGTGACCAGAGAAGCACTGAAGATAGTGAAATAGAAGACTTTATTCATCAAAATAGGCAGGCATCATTCTGGAGACACTCTCAGTAGAGGCTCACAAACCCAAAGGTACAGCACGTTTTATATCCTTAAGATCACATGTAACAGTAGGTAATTCAATATAATTTTAGTAGATACAGTGATATCCCTTACTTCAAGACATTCAGTTGACAAATCGTTCCTTCGAGGTACACAGTGGAGTTCATAAGACACTTCTGAGAGAAGCTAATTAACACAAATATTCTAAAAACTTTTGGCAACAGAGAGCCAGATACCCAAAATTAATGTTGTCAGGGCTGTCTCTGAGTACACAAAAAATATTGGTTGTTTATACCTTTGACCATATTTGACATATTAAGTGATAACATCCATCTGGTTAGCCAGCTGAATGCAAGTCACAATGGTGCAAATAACTTAGTTATGTGCTTGGTTTGATGCAGGCCAGTTATACCAACCCCATTATCTTTTAACTTCAATTTACAATTCATATTAAGCTATGATTTCATGTTGGAATCTGTATTTGTAGCATGGGCACCTTTTTGGACCTTTACAGTTGCTTATCTTCAGAATATTAAATTTCTAAAAACTGGATTATGAGATATATTTACTTAGTTAATAGTGCAATTGAAACATAAATTGAATCAAAGCAATTGAATCCACTTCTAATCTAAAACACTTGAAATTTATTGAATGAAAAGAAAAGAATATGCTTTTAATTTCAGCACAAACACAAGCTCTTTTATGAATTGTGTGGTCCCAATTGGAAAAGCATCACCTTTGCACAGTGCTAAGTAGATGCTATTATTCCATGGCATGAAATGTGAATGTGTAAAATGGGAAATTATTGGAATGAATTGCTTGTGGGAAATATATTAAACCGAATGCTGAAAGTTCTGTGGAGCAAAAAAAAAACTGAAAATAGGCAGTTTTAATAGTAACCACTATTTCCGTATTTGAAGGGTATGCTCATGCACGTCTTGGGTTCAGATATTGTCAACATGATCTAGCAAATGGGCTGAGTTGAATTTTCAAAGGAAGAGGATTTTATGCTTTCATACATTTCCTTCTCTGAATTCTCAGTGCATTTATCCCAGTATAATCTCCAAAATCTTATTACCTTATTTTAAGCAAAAAAAAATGTCATTTTATTTTCAAATAGCCATGCAAAATACAGACAAATGAAAGCAGGAAAGACGGGAAAGCTCAGTAGGTCAGGCAGAATCAATCAGGTTTAATATCACCACTATGTCATGAAACTTGCAGCAGCAGTACAATGCAATACATGATACATATACAATGAATTATAGTAAATAGATATATATATATATTAAATAGTTATTTTAAAATAAGCTGTGCAAAAACAAATTTAAAAAGTAATGAATTAGTGTTCATGTGTTCAACGTACATTTAGAAATCAGATGACGGAGGAGAAGAAGCTGTTCCTGAATCACTGAGTGTGTGCCTTTAGGCTTCTCTACCTCCTTCCTGATGGTAACAATGAGAAGAGGACATGTCCTGGGTAAGGGTATATAAAGAGAAAAACAGAGCATTGGTTTGATGATCTTTCAAAACTCAATTCTGTTCATCTCTCTGAAACAGTATCTGACCTGCTGAGTATTTCCAACCATTTCTGTTTTCATCTCAGATTTATGATATCTGAAAGGATTGTTTTTTAAAAATTATAAAATAGGCAATGTACATGCCTTACATTCAGGTTAAAGAATGATTATATTTTTGAATTGACAACCATCAAATACTCGGTGAGTATGTGAATAGACAAGGGTGATCCGGAGTCACACATCAAGGTATAGGTTTGATCCTTGAACTGCTGGCAATTAATTCATCTCTGCAGGAGTACTACAATTGATTGTCAGTGTGCCTGGAATTGGCACAGCAAATCAATCAAAGTTCTGTGTTTCCAACCATTAACCCTTTTCTTTTGGGGTATTGTGCTTGATTGCTTCAGTTATAATAGACCTTTCACCCTTCCTTTTTCATTAAGAGATCCCATTTGCTCCTTATCCCTCTTCAACTAGATTGAAAAGGCTTATATTTAAAACATGTCAGATCCTTGCAGGTGTGAATCAGATGTGGTCCATAATCATTATAATGGAATTAAAGATATCTATAAACTGAGAAAAACTGTATGTCAGATATTCTGGTTATCAGATATGTTGATTAACAAAACAACTTATTAAGAAGTGAAACACACAAGCAGACGTAATTGGAATAAACGGGTAACAAGGAGAGCTCTTAGGAAAAATAGAGGAAAATGACATTTATCTTTAAATATTTAGGCAGTTTGTATTGATAACAGTGTAAACAGCATAGATCAGCAATTGATTATGATATGTGTTAGTGTATGATAAACTGGGCCTTTACTGCCAGCAACCATGTAATATTATGATTTACACAATGTTGGTTCCATCCTTGGTTGGTAGGTAACATAATAACACAATATGGGTGTAATTTAAGTACTTTGCACAACTTTGGGGGCATCTTACCACCACCAAGAGTGCATATTAAAAATTAGATTAAATGGTCAGAATATCTCGTATCCGGAATCCCCTGATTCTTCAAGTGCGATCCTTATAGATGACTCTCCCAGCTGCCTCTTGAATCTCGTGCATGTTATAGTTAGAGTTTTCCATGTAAAAGAGAGTGGCACATTGTGCCATAATTTCAAAGTGGATGCTGAGGCCAGTGTTCAGATAATAAATGAATATGTACTTTATATCCATCTTCATCTGTTCCTCTAACCTAACAATGACGGAGGAGATGGTTAAGGTTTTGAATGCATTAAAATAATCATATGCAGGTATAAAAAATGTTTAAAATAGGTAACTCAACAAGATGTAAAGGAATGCATCCCGGGATTTTAAGGGAAGTATGGGAGTTAATTGTGGGAGTTTTGATCTTCGGATTCAGAGATAGTACCAGAGATTCTTTGGATGCAGAAATGGTACCTGAGAACTCTAGAGAGGCCCGGAGGAAAGAACAAGCTAAGCATTCTGCTTTCTCATCACTATGGTCAGTGATAAAGCATGGGTAACTTTTCATCTTTTCATCTTTTATTGCTGCTGTTTCAAGTATTTATCTGACTGCTTACTTTATTATAATAGTGCCAGGAGCATTGTACCATCTTACATAAACATGATTCTCGCACTTTATGCTGACCTATCAATCTTCTGGCCACACCACTTGTACACAGAACTTTTACTAATATTATTTTGTCACTGTATGTGCTGGATGGTAACTACATGTGGCATGTGTGACATAATGTACAGTAATGTAATGCACCTTGACCCCAGAGGAACGACATGTCCTTTAGCTGTATGCATTTGTATGTTTGAATGACAATAAACTTGAACTTGATTAGTAGTTACTTGGTGGAAAATGAATTAAATAAGTCAATCAGACAGGATTTATTCGGAATGAATTCTGTTTAACTATTTCATGAAGTTTTTTGGTGCTGTAACAAATACATTGATGAGGTTATTGCAATTGATACTTTGGATCTGGGGTTCCAGAAAGCTACATTACAGGTTCAATAACAAAGTAGAAGGTTAGAGTATAAAAGTGAGATGGGCACCATAGGCACGACCTTGTACAGGCAGCAGAGGCTCGTGGTGAATTGTTCTTCTCAAACAGAAAGAAGGTTAGGCTCGTTGGTCTTTGTGATCTATATCAATGATACTGACTTGAGAACGCAAAGCTTAACTGTTTAATTCTAGTCACTCATTGTAAGAAGGATATTATGGAGAGGGATCAGAAAGAGATTTAAGGGAAAAGGTTAAAAGAAGGTTGAGTGTAGATTTGGTAGAAATATTTAAAATAATAAGAGGCGTGGACAGAGTGGATAATGGGAGGTTGTTACCCGTGGGTGAAGGAGTTGAGGACTAGAGGTTGCCAGTATAAAATAAAGAGGAAGGCAATGAATAATGACATGAGGAGACATTTTTATGCTATCTAGAATGCATTGTAGCTGTGGTGCAGATATTTTTCATTATGGTCTTCAGACAGAATTGAATTTTAAGAAATGGATGCTATGGAGGTGGCTCTGCTGGTGGGTGAAGCAAGCATGCTGATCTCGCATATAGCTGACCGCTGACACAGTCATATTGGGACAAATGCCTTTTTTTTGTGCTGCAACTATTCTATAACTGGAAGAAAAATGCTTGATGAATAATATTAAAAACGCAATACAATACAGCAGAAAATACTTCAAAGCAGTTTAAACCCGTGCCTTTTGCATAATTTGCAGTAGTTTCATGCTATTTCAACTTTTTGATATTAATTTCCATTAAAGTCAACTGAATTGGATTTCAGATCCAAAATGTAATATATGGCTGATATTTTGCACCATATTCACTTTCAACATTATAGACTGAAGAAAAAAATCCAAGAGTTTTAACTGCATAAATTTCCATTAATACATTTTATTTTAAAACTTTCTTGGAGATAATGGACATTAGTGCTGGTTTCTGGTATTGTGCTTGACTGAAGTATAACTCTCTTGCATTTTATAAATTCAAGTTCCACTCCAGAATATTGATAACGTAATTGAGATTGGGTTCTCAGTGTAGTTAAGATCTAAAAGTGAAGATGGTGCCATTTATGTCCTAGAGAGGTCAATACTTGGAGAACAGTCAGGAGGTTTCCTCTTCAAAGAGGTGATGATGAACTGACCATTGTCCAAAAAAAAAAACAATTTGTTTATCTAAGCCCTTTGCTGCAGATGTAATTCTGTTTAAAGCATCTTTAATACTCTTTATTGACTGTACAGTACTCTGAGGGGCAAAAACTGAACGGCAATACCAGCATGAAAACTGTTTATTTTTGAACATTTTGAGTTTTCAAGCATGTGCAATTGCTTAAGATTTTCTACTTTGCCTTTTAATGAATAATTGTATCCCAAGTTTAAGCCAATAATTTATTACTAGAGAAAAATATCCAGCAAACTGAACTCGTTGTTCGCCTCCTGGGTTTCTTCCCAGTGCTTCCAGTGGAAACTGATAACCCAGGTGATGCACCATCAATAAATCTTGGAGACGTGAGGTGAGATATAGGTTTTTATTGGCTGGAAGAAAGAACAAGCAGCAATTGACCACCACACTACATCCTGGAGACTGAGGCCGGGGTGGTGTCTCCAATCGCCTTTATACAGGGGTCTGTGGGAGGAGCCACAGGAGCAGTCAGCAGGGGGGCTGTGTCCAGACAGGTATATGTAGTTCACCACACCAGGCACAGCGCTTTCCCTGTACTCCTTATTGCTAAATATTTGGCTATCTGGTCTGCAGATATCCGTTCACTAACACTGCATTAATTCTTTCAGATTTCTTAACCATTCCATGTCTAAGACAAAGCAATGGCAAATGACATCAAGCCCTCAACTGGGTTTTAATTAATGTTCAAATGATGGTTCATCCAAACTGTAGATATCAAACATTATTAACTTTTTAAAAAAACCTTATTCTGTGTTTTCATTGTGTCATCCCTCACTTCAAACATGTAGCAGGTATTATTAACTGTGCATTCCTAGGTATGAATTCAATGCGATCTTCCATATAATTGGTAATAAATTAAACATTTGCTGAATTAAACTCTGATGAGTCACTTCTTCCCACACGAGCACATCATTTGATTCCTTCCAGATGAGGGATTCCTAAAGCTCAAAAGATTCACTTACAAAGAAAACATTTTCAAACCTGCTCTTCACAGCAAGACCTCAAACTATATTGCTTGTAAATGTACCGGAATGTCATCTACATCACAAAAGATTCAGAACCTGGGTAATAATATTCATCAGAAGTTCTTAATTGTTAGTCATTGAGTAACAGAATGGTATTGCATAGAAACAAGAGCTTATATCCACCCTGTCAAGGATTACCTTTTTGCCCATCTCCCTCCCTGGATCTGTATCCTACTACACCTTGTCTATTCAATTATTTGTCTAAATGTCCCTTGGACATTTTATTGTATCTCATCTGGCAGCAAGTTATCAACTACACTTTATTAAAAAAAAATCCCTCAAATTCCCTTCAAAACTCCTTCTTCTTTCCTTATACCCATACCATCTTGTTTTTGATATCCCTATGATAAGAAAGGATTCTGACTATTTACCCTATCCATGACTCTCATTATTTTATATAAATCTCTCATGTCACCCCTCAGACATACTACTGAAGTCTTCCAGAGGAGATTCACCAGGCAACATCATGGTGAATCCCTTTTGCACCCCCATCCTTCCCATCACATTCTGATTAGAACTGCACAATATTCTCCAAATGTAGTCTAATCAACGTCTTGCGAAGTTGCACCTTCGCCGGCATGATGGCATAGTGGGCAGCACAATTCTTTACAGTCTGAGTGACATGGGTTCTGCCCGGTTAGGCGTTTGTATGTTCTCCTGTGACCGTGTGGATTGCCTCCGGGTGCTCCTGTTTCCTGCCACAGCCCAAAGACGTACCAGTTGGTAGTTCAGTTAGTCATTAAAAATTGTCCTGTGATTAAACTAGGAGTAAATTGGAGGATTACTGAGTGACATGGCTCAAAAGGTCAGAAAGACCTAGTCTGCACTGTTTGTTAATTTAAAAGCATATAATGTTCCATGCACTGGTCTTTGAAGGCAAACATACTTTATACTTTCTTCACCATTCTATCTTCCAACATTGCCACCTTCAGGGAACTATGGCTTTTGAATCCTAAAGTCCCTTTTCCATACAAAATACTGCTGACCATTGCTGATGAGCCCCAGCCTTTTCAAATGTTCATGAATTCTGTCAATTAGGATTTTATATAATATGGTTTCCTTCTACTAACTGCTCTATAATTTCCACAGTCTCTCGTTATAATTTAATTGTTAGTTGTTTTGGCTTGTACGTACCTATATACTGTACTTTATTTACTTTTTAATTGACTGTAATTTAATTTAATAAATCTTCTTACAGAATCACTGTGATCTCAACAAAATTTCATAGGCCTAGTAATACAATTATTTCTATCACTTCAATATGAAAAACTGAGTCATCTCTGCACAAAATGAAATCAGTAAAACTCCAATTGTCCAGCACTCTTGGGATGTGACTGATGATGGACTGGCAGCTTTTTCAGACCATTGGATGATACTCCCATTAACGCCAAGCACACTTTGAATTCACTTTTTAAGGTGTTGCGTAGTAATACAATAACCTTCCCAGTAAATCTATTGAGCTTAAAAGGAGCAGGGTTTAAACTTACCAATCTCTTTGTTCATTGAACAGAGGCATGGAATATAAAAAGTTGCTGTGTGTATTGCTATCAAAATCCATATAAATTCATGGGAAGCAGAAATGTTGTGCTGGAGGGATTCAAGGAAACGAGAGCCTCAATGAGTAAAAGAACATCAGAAGATGAGCATCTGAAAATCCAGGTGCTGAATTATCAGATTGGATTGTAGATTTTACTTGAGAGATAGGTGGATTGAACAGGATAGAGGGGATGGTAAACTTTGAGTCAGAATATCAGCCAAGGTGAATAGTATTGAGTACTAAAAGGTTCACTAGCATTTTTCTAATATTGTTATTCCTGTAACTATTACCAGGTGCTTAAAAAGCTGAATGACCTAAGGGTACATAGGTCACATGGACCAGATAAACTGTACCCTAGGGTTCTGAATGAGGTAGCGGTAGAGATTATGGAGTTAAAAGCAATGATCTTTCAAAAATTATTGGACTCTGGCATGGTGCCAGAGGTCTGGAAAACTGCAAATGTCAACTCCACACTTCAAGAAAGAAGGAAGACAGCAGAAAAGACATTATAGACCAGTTAGCCTGACCTCAGTGGTTGGAAAGATGTTGGAGTCAATTGCTCAGGATGAGGTAATGGAGTACTTGGTGAGACAGGACAAGACATGACGAAGTCAGCATGGTTTCCTTTAGGGAAAAACATACCTGACGAACCTGTTGGAATTCTTTGAGGAAATTACAAGTAGGATAGATAAAGGGGATATAGTGGATGTTGTAGATTTGGACTTTCAGAAAACTTTTGACAAGGCTGCTTTCCAAGTTAAGAGCCCATAGTATTACAGGAAAGTTACTAACATGGTTAGAGCACTGGCTGATTGCTAGGAGGCAGTGAGTGGGAATAAAAGGATCCTTTTCTAGTTGGCTGCCAGTGACTCGTGGTGTTCCGCTGGGGTTGGTGTTGAGACCGCTTCTTTTTATGCTGTACATCAATGATATAGATGATGGAATAGATGGCTTTGTTGCCAAGTTTGCAGGTTAATTTGCAGGTAGTACCTTGCAGGTAGAATCAGTGGTGAAGAAGGCAAATACAATGTTAGCATTCATTTCAAGAAGTCTAGGAATGTGATGCTGAGGCTTTATGACACTCATGAGGCCTCACCTTGAGTATTGTGAACTGTTTCGAACTCCTCAGTTAAGAAATCATTGGAATAGATTCAGAAGAGGTTAATAAGGATGATAGAGGAATGAAAGGGTTATCATATGAGAAATGTGGAATTTGGAAGGATGAGGGGTGATCTCATTGAAACCTTTTGATATTGAAAGGCCTAGGCAAAGTAGATGTGGAAAGGATGTTTCCCACGGTAGGGGAGTTCAGGACAAGAAGGCACAGCCTCAGAATAGAGGGACATCCAGTTAAAACAGATGTGGAGAAATTTCTTGAGCCAGAGGGTGCTGAATTTGTGGAGTTTATTACCACAGGCAGCTGTGAAGGCCAGGTCATTGTGTATATTTAAGGCAGAGATTCATAGGTTCTTGATAGAGCATGACATCAAAGGTTATGGGGAGAAGGTTGGGGAGTGGGGCAGAGGAGGAGAGAAAAGGATCAGCCTCGACTGAATGGCAGAGCAGACATGCTCTGATGCTCTGATGTCTTATGGTCTCATATCTTATGGTTCTTATACTTCTAAATGGCAAAATTAGGTAGAGATCAAAGGAGAGGATTATTGACTAAGTGTATGAAGTCCATTGCAGAAGTACATAACAGGAAGGATGCAAAAGAAAGAGTGTTGATTCACACTAAATAAAGCATGATTCTTTCATCCAGGTAATCATGTGATAATGGTTGTGAAATGGTCAATTATAGTTATTGTTATTGAGTGATCTTGTAACGAACCAACATGCTGTCCATCTTAATGCATCCAAAAGTTAAAATTCATCTCCTCTGGTTCTGAAGGAAATGATCTTCCCATTAAAGGCAGGCCTGATTCATGTAACAATAGAAAAGAGAGGCAGCAGAACCATGGAAGAAGAGTGTCACTGAAGGACTCAATGCCAATGCAAAATTACTCAAATATGTGATGTCAATGAATTGGGATTTTAATTGTAAAATGTTATTCTGAATAATTTAGGATTTTAACAATGGATTTTTGACACTGGCTATAAAATCTACACTCAGTGGCCATTTTACTAGTTACACCTGTACACCTACATGTGAAGGTAAATATTGAATCAGCTAATCATGTCGCAACTCAATCCACTAAAGCATGCAGTCATGATCAAGAAGTTCAACTGTTGTTCAGATTAAACATTAGAATGGAAAGAAATGTGATCTAACTGACTTTGTCCATGGAATGATTGTTGGTGCCCAGATAGGGTGAGTGGAGTATCTCAGAAACTGCTGATCTCCTAGGATTTTCATGCACAACTGTTTCTTGACTTTACAGAGGTTGGTGTGAAAAACAAAAAAAACACATACACACACACACACAGTGAGCAGCAGTTCTTTGTGTGAGAATGTCTTGTTAATGAGGGAGGTCAGAAGAGAATGGCCAGCCTGGTTCAAGCTGACATTAACTCAAATAACCATGTACTACAATAGTCGTATGCAGGAGCACACCTCTGAACGCACAACATGGCGAACCTTGAAGAGGATGTGCTACAGCAGCAGAAGGTCAAGGACTTACACTTAATGACCATTTTATGAGGTACATGAAGCACATCATAGTGGCCACTGCTGGTATATTCATGTGATGGTGCCTGTCTGCAAATTAGTCTTATCCCCAAGTAAAATAGAGGCAGCACTTTTTACAGTTGCATATAGAGATGAAATCTAACAATGTACTTCTTTCCAGTCATCTTAAATGTCAATAGACAGCCATGAGCTAAATTCAGTCTCATAGTGACCCATTCTGCTCTCTGTTCACCATGTAAGATTTGTTAGCTCTTGCTATATCAATAGGTACATTTACTGTCAGAGAAATGTATACAATATATATCCTGAAATTCTTTTTCTTCACAAACATCCACTAAAACAGAGGAGTGCCCCAAAGAATGAATGAGAGTTAAATTTTAGAACCCCAAAGCCCCCAACTCCCCCCCACACGTAAGCAGTGGAAAAGCAGAAATCCCCCCTCCACCAGCTAAAAAAGCATTGACACCCACCACTGAGCACTCAAGCGTGCATGCAGCAAAGCATCAATAAAGACACAGACTTACAGTACCCCAAAGACTACTCGTTCACCCGGTAAACCAACATACCACAGGCTCTCTCTCTCTCCCTAATAAGGGAAAAAGAGGTGCCCCCATTTCACAGTGAGAGGGGAGACATAATAAAGCAACTTGCTGATTTATGGTGTTAAAAGTCTGTTGCATCGCTTTTTCCGAGCTCTGTGCTCTGAACTCGGGTCTCAATGACTGTTGCTATTAAGTTCCATGATACTTATTTTCATTTTTTATATTCAAAGTTTCAAAGAAAATGTATTATCAAAGTACATTCATGTCACCACATACAATTGAGATTCACATTCTTGCAGGCATACTCACAATAGAATAATAACCATAATAGAATCAATGAAAGACCGTACCAATTTGGGCATTCAACCAGAGTACAAAAGGCAGCAAACTATGAAAATACAAAAAAAAAGAAACAATAATGACAAATAAATAAACAATAGATATCGAGATCATGAGATGAAGAGTCCATGAGAATAGGTCCTTAGGTTGTGGGAACATTTCAATAATGGGGCAAGTGAAGATCAGTGAAACTATCCGCTCTGGTTCAGGAGAGTGATGGTTAAGGGGTAATAGTTGTTTCTGAGCCTGGTAGTATGAGGTCTGCGGCTCCTGTATCTTTTTCCTGATGGTAACAGTGAGAAGAGAGCATGCCCTGGATGATGAGTGTCCCTGATGATGAATGCTGCTTTCCTGCGACAACACTTTGTGAAGATCATCCCAATGGTGGGGAAGACTTCATCTGTTTTGGACTAAATTGTACCAACTAATTTTTATAGGATTTTCCGTTCAAGGGCATTGGTGTTTCCATACCAGGCTGTGTTGCGGACAGTCAGTATTCTTGGCACTGCACATTGCCAAAGTTTTAGATGTCATACTGAACTCTGCACACCCCTAAGGAAGTAGAGGCATTGTTGTGATTTCTTCATGATAGCACATGGCCAAGTCCAGGACAGATACACTGAAATGATAACATTGAGAGATTTAAAGTTGCTGAGCCTCTCTACCTCTGATCCTCCAATGAGGACAGGCTCATGAACCTCTTTCTAAAATCAATAATCAGCTTCTTGATCTTGCTAACATTGAGTGAGAGGTTGTTGTTGTAGCACCACTCAGCTGGACTTTCAATCTCCCTCCCATATGCTGTTTCATCACCACACTTGATCTGGTCTTTGTACAGTATGCTTCCTTTAAACGACAATATTCGTATCTCCCAGGATGATATACTATTTCAAGTAAAGTTTAATGACCTTTTAATACAAGTAAACTATAAATAGCATTCATACTTGTAAGGTGCTTTTTTCCCTTAATTTTGGCTTAGACACATAAGGCTGTAGGAAATATAGAAGTAAGTTCTTGTGGGTTACATGCATACAGGAAGTAGCATAAATTCTGCTGCAATTTCTGCAGTTGTCCACTACAATATATGTAGTTGCAAGATAATTTGTATGAGCAAATCTTAAGTTTTGACCTTTTATGTTTCCTTAATTGGATTTAGGAACCCAATTAAAAAGCTGAATCATGGGCACAATTGTTTAATTTCTATGATCTAGAAGTTATTCATGGCAGAACCCAAATAAACCACAGTATTTGAACAACACAGCCATCATCGAATCTCTTTTGATTGAACTTAGCTTTATTAATTTCTCGACAATAAAAAATCTGCAGTACATTGCAAATATTCAGTCTGAAAAAATCCATTGTGAATTTGGCATATAAGCTGAATGATCTTGAGTACTTCGTTAGTATCCCAGTGTAAGAGTCAGAATTGCCAATGGATATGAAACAAAAACTAAAAGGAATTACAAACATGCACACGTGGTGAGTAGGTGTCCATTTAGAAGAGGAAAATATGAGGCAATTATCAATCATACACTGAAGCCAATACGAAACTACCAAAGCCAAATTGAAAATGTTACCACAAAGACAAATTGATATACAAAAAATAAAAGTGAAAAAAACTCAAACATTTGTAGCTTTGTTGCCAATTGCTACTTGAACAAGATCTTTGGTTAGCATGGATCAGAAGTTTAACTGGAGCAACCACACAAATACTAAAGCTGCAAGAGCAGGTCGGAACCACCACTTTGGTAAGTGAGTTATTTTCCAGCTCCTGAAGCTATCTGCAGTGGCTAGTCAGGATTTTGATCAAATGCTCTCTACCAACAGCAGTTAAGAAGCTCCACACCATTGAGTACAGCTTGATTGGCACTCCATCCATCACCCTAGACATCCATAACTTTCATTACCTGTTGCAGTATGTACTGTTTCCAAAGTGAACCTCAACTATTGCTAAGTTTACAAACTCGATCAACAGGAAGGGCAAGACACCAAATGCATAAGAGAACTGTTGTCCACTGGTTACCGTCAAAGCCACATATCATTCACTGGAATCACTTTGCCTGTTTGAGTAGCTCATCAAATTCAATTCAATACCAGCTTTTCAAAGACAAATAGAAATAGGTAATAAATGTTGATCTGGCTAGCGATGGCAATGCCCTGTAAGTGAATAAAGGGGGGTCCTTGCTGAAAGTACTATACCTTGTGCTGCTTTAAGATCCACCGGGACCCCTTTCCGAAACGCCTTGCCTCCAAAGGATTTCAGTTCTCACGGTCCTTTTAAGCTCACCAGGATACCATTTGTTAAGTGAACCAATTCTACTGGAAATTTTATTTCAATTTGTGCCCCTTCAAATAACATGAAATAAAAGTGTGTTGGGATGTTATTAGGAATAACATTAAAAAGTCTGGAAACTTCTACAGGTCTGTTACCACCATAGTTCCGAGCATGGCAAATCATCAGAATTTTACTGTAATAAGAATTTAAATGAGTTACATCTTTGCAGTTTTGCAAACCATAAACACCAAGTCACACCCTGTCCTATCAAGATTGTAGTATGGTCATTCAGATAGAACACACATCCATGTCTAAAGGTACTTTACAGAGACCTAGCATTTATTTATTTATTGAGATACAGCGTGGAATATACCCTTCCAGCCTTTTGAGCTGCGCTGCCTGGCAATCCCCCGATTCAATCCAAGCCTAATCACAGGACTATCTGCAACTTACCAACCAGAGCGTCTTTGAACACTGGGAGTAAACCAGAGCACCCAGTGGGAGCCCACGCGGTCCCGTGAAGAACACACAAACTCCTTACAGGCAGCGGTGGGAAATGAATCTGTGTCATCTTGTACTGTAAAGCGTTGTGCCACTCCAATATAGCACTGAATTCAGACATTCTCTTGATGGGTCTTGCTCCTGATAGCTAATTCTATACCTAGTCATGATTGGAGCCGGACTGGTATAAAAGAGTTCCATACAGCGAATGCACTTGTTGTTCTTATTGAGCGCCATGCTTTCCCTTTTACTTCTGCAATTACCTGAAGCATTTTGAGGTTTCCTCTGGCAAGGCAGTCAGATCCAAAGCCTTTTGTGTTCTTTTGTGATCACATTAAGACAAATCACAGCTTCTGGTTGTTTGTTGCATGTTGAAAACTACAAAATAGATTAATTGAACAGAAAATTTTGTAAACATGTTGTCTTCACATCATTACCTTTTCTCTCCCATATGCATTTTTAATCTTATTTTGAAGTCTAAATAGAAATAATAGGATTCACTTCATTGGGCAATAAATAGATATATTTGTCTATGTTAAGATGGAATATTGCAATAACAATACACACAAAATGCTGGAGGTACTCAGCAAGTCAGGCAGCATCCATGAAAAGGAATAAAGAGTCAATGTTTTGGGCCAAGTCCCTTCATCAGATCCTGATAAATAAATAATCAATAAACATTGAGAACATTAGAGTCCTTGAAAGTGAATCCAAAGGTTGTAGGAAAAAGTTCAGTGTTGGGGTGAGTGAAGTTGAGTGAAGTTATCCCCTCTGGTTCAAGACCCTGATAGTTGAGGGGGTAATAACTATTCCTGAAAATGGTAGTATTTGGCCATGATGGTCCTGTTACTCCTTCTTGATGTCTTCAGGGAGAAGAGAGCTTGGATGGATGAGTACTTGATGACAGCAGCTGCTTTCCTGTGACAATGCTCCATGCATTTATGCTCAATGATGAGAAGGGCTTTACCTGTGATGGACTGGGTTGTATCCATTTCTTTTGGTAGGCTTTTCCATTCATGGGCATTGGTGTTTCCATACCAGGCCATGGTGCAACCAGTCAATATACGTTCCTCTATTCATCTATAGAAGTTTGTCAAAGTTTTAGATGACATGTCAAATCTTCACTGCCTTCTAAGAAAGTAGAGATGCTGTTGTGCTTTCTTCCTAATGACACTTACCTGCTGGACCTAGGGCAGATCTTCTGAAAATATAACATTGAGGAAGTTGCTGACCCTTTCCACCTCTGATTCTCCAATGAGGACTAGTTCATGGAGCTTTGGTTTCCTTCTCCTGAAGTCAATAATCAGCACCTTGGGCTTGTTGACACCGGGTGAGAAGTCATTGTTGTGGTACCACTCTGCTAACTTTTCAATCTCCCTCCTATATGCTGATTTGTCACCACTTTTGATTCAGTCAATGACAGCGTTGCTGTCAGCAATGAAATGGCATCTGCAGTGGACCTGCTGAGCCAGTAGGCAAATTGGAGCGCATTCAAGTCATTTCTCAGTCAGGAGTTGATGTTTCATTACCAAAGCACTTCATCACCGTAAATGTAAGTGCTACTGGACAATAGTCATTGAGGCAGGTTACCACGCTCTTCTTCTACACCGGTATAATTGAAGCCTGCTTGAGGCAGGTGGGACCTCAGACTGCTGAAGTGAGAGGTTAAAGATCTCAGTGAACACTCCAGTCTTTAGTACTCGGCCAGGTACTCCATCAGGGCCAGATGTTTTCTGTAAGATTCACCCTCAGAAAGGGTGCTCTTACGTCAGCCACAGAGACTGAAATCATGGGGTCATTGGGGGCAGTGGGAGTTGTGGAGGTGCCTCCACGTACTACCAGTTAGAGGGAGCATCTGAGTTAAAAGGAAAGGTTGAATGGGTTAGGTCTCTATTCCCTGAAGCATAGGAAAATGAGGAGAGATTGTATACAACTATAGGGGGTATATATAGGGGTATAATTACTTGCAGATTTTGTCACCTGATGTTGAGGTTATTGATTTAGGGTGAATGGTAGAGTATTTAAGGAAACCTGAGGAAGAACCTCTTCGCTCAGAGGGTGGAGTAAGTGTGCAACGAGATATCAGTGGAAGTGGCAGTTACTGGTTTGAATAGGTGTATGGGTGAGATGGGTGTGGAAGGCTATGGTGCAGGTGCAGGTAGATTGGGCTCAGCTGAATAATAATTTGGCATAGTCTAGATGAGCCAAAGGGCCTGGTTCTGTGTGGTAATGCCCTATGATTCTGTAATTCTGAGTCAACATCCAACGTCAAAGATCCTCACCATTGTCTTGCAGCTAACATCGAGCAGGAGGTACCGAAGCCTGAGTTTCCACACCACTTGCTGCAAGAACAGATACTTCGTTTCAACCATTTGGTCCTTGACACAACAGACAAAACCCTAATCACTACTGTTTAGCAAAACGATGACCACATTGATCATTTTGCACCAAAATGGACTTGCTTTTTGGTCTAATTGTGTTCTTGTAAGAATTGTGTATAATTTATGCTTAATTAGTGTTTGCCTGGTGAATGCTGTTTATATGATGCTATCTATGAGCCTCTGATCCTGCTGCAAGTAATTTTTCAAGGCATGTACATGACAATAAGTTCGACTTCATGTTTGACTTTGATATTCTCCAGACTGAAACTTCAATGCAGTCCCCAGGATGACCTCTACTATCAGTCTCTTAGGCAAGAGTCTATGAGGTATAATATGTCATCTTAGACGTAAATCCAATGGATTTGCTCAGTCAACTGCAGAGAACCAAAGGGCAATGAGATTGAAAGCTGACCTCACTTGCAATCTATTAGCAGCTGCACATTGTGTTCCATCGCTGAAATATCAGTCCAATGTCGTCAAGTCAACCTCCTTGAGCAAAGTATTCAAATTAAATTAGAGATACAAAGCGCTTTTCAGAACTTAAAATCAGAACCCTTTTCAGGTTTAATGTCATTGGCATTTGTTGTTTTGTGGCAGCAATACATTGCAATACATAATTACATATAAACACTTTTAATTACAATAAGAAATACTGTCTATATGATATAAAATTACAGTAAATTAAATAAGTAGTACAAAAGAAATAGAGGTAGTTTACGTGGTTTCAATATCCATTCGGAAATCTAATGCACGAGGGGAAGAAGCTGTTCCAGAATTGTTGAGTGTGTGTATTTAGGTTCCTGTACCTCCCCCTTGATGGTAGCAGTAAGAAAATCATATGTTCTGGGTGATGGGGGTCCTTAGTAATGGATGCCACCTTTTTGAGGCATTGCCCTTTGAAGGTGTCCTCAATGCTGGGCAGTCTAGGGCCCATGAAGAAATACCGTCCAATCCTGTGCAGTGACCCTCCATACTAGTGATGCAACTAGTTAGAATGCTCTTCACGGTACGTTTGTACAAATTTGCGAGTGTGCTTGGTGACATATCAAGTCTCCTCAAACCCCTAATGAAATATAGCTACTGCCATGCCTATTTCATAACTGCATCAAAATGATGGCCCCAGAATAGATCTTCAGAGATGTTACAGCATTCATCTCCCCATCATTGTTAATTTTCAGTTTAATGTTATGGAATTGAATCATCAGATTTTTTTTACTACTTTAAATAAGTAAAATAAAACAGCCCAATGTAAAGCAAAGGCATGATTTCAAAATTTTATTGAAATTATAGCCCAGTGAGTAACTGATTTTGTGCAGAAATAAACAGAACAAGGAAGTTATATGTCTGCTTTTCAGTTCATGCTGAATCACATGATATCAGCAAATCTACAGTGGGTGTTTTACTGCTGATCTCCCTTCTTGCTAATTACCCATGGTGGTATTGATTAACAAAACACCAGCAGAAATCAGTTTAGAATAACATGCAGAGCTAATATCAAATATTAGCTAAAACATTAATAAAACTAATGAATAAAGATGTGAGACTTTTAATCTGATTGACCCAAAAAAGTACTGAGATTATGAAAAATCCAGATTCAGATGACAAAGTTAGGGAGATTATTGAGCTTCCAACCATACTGATGTGTTTGCTTTCTGAAATCCTAGCCCAGAAGAGCAGGTGTTGGTTGGTAAAGGTGAGCACTGCCATCTAGTGGCTAATACATGCAAATGTCCTCAGTGGATCACATACATCTCAAGATCTAACATTATGCTAATTTCTGACTTATGCAGAACAGACAGTGGATGCTTAGGGTCTCTGTCAGCTGCAGGCACAGATCAGAAAAGTACTCTGCTGTGTTCTGTGAACTGGTTTCAATCAGAAGACAGAAAAATTATCTTCGCAGAGATCTCAGTTCATATAAAGAAACAGTCACCAGAAATTTCAGAGCTTCCTTAATCCATCATAATCCATAGATCAATTATTAAATTATCAACTGATTGAGTTTACAAGAAGTGAATCTGAGATTATACTTTATGATTTTGGTAGCTTGCGGGTCAAAAAGAAACATATAAGCGGTTGCAAATTTGCTATTAAAGAATTTTGCAAAATTGATAAAGGTATGAACTTAAAGCATGTAAAATTCCCTACTGGCTTGTCAGTTTGATTTTGTTGTTAATCAGCTAGCTCCCAGTAGAGGCTGTGGGAAGACTGAATAGATACCAGTCACAATGAGAAAGAAAAATAGTAGTAGAGTGTTCATGTGGGGAAGGGGCAATTAAGTCTTTACAAATCTTAATTAAGGGATGAATATTTGAGAGGTTCCGATGCAAATCTGGTTTGTCCAAAAGCAGATGTCAACACTCTGGTTTTGCTGCCCTCTACTGGTACACTGCTGAGCCATCTTTCTCAGTTCCCAATTGGCAGTCAAGGGTCAAGGATCAGTTTTATTCACCATATACATTTACATGTGTTAGAAACTTGCAGTAGTGTGTTGACACAACATGCAATAAAAACAACAATATTCAAGAATTATCTCAAAGTAATATCCTGAAGAAGACCATAAGGTATAGGAGTAGCAAGGGTCTTGGCTCGACTGTTTATTGACTGTTTATTCATTTCCATAGATGCTGCCTGACCCAACCTCTGACAGCCCTCCACTATCCACAACACCCCCAAACTGTCTGTCATCAGCAAATTTACTAAAACATCCCTCCACTTCCTCATCCAGGTCATTTATAAAAATCACAAAGAGTAGGGGTCCCACAACAGATCCCTGAGGCACACCACTGGTCACTGACCTCCATACAGAATATGACCCATCTACAACCACTCTTTGCCTTCTGTGGGCAAGCCAATTGTGGATCCACAAAGTAATGCCCCTTGGATCTTATGCCTCTTTACATTCTCAATAAGCCATGCATGGAGTAACTTATCAAATGCCTTGCTGAAATCCATATACACTACATCTACGGCTCTACCTTCATCACATCCTCAAAAAATTCAATCAGGCTCGACCTGTCTTTGACAAAGCCATGCTGACTATTCCTAATTATATTACGCCTCTCCAAATGTTCATAAATCCTGCCTCTCAGGATCTTCTCCATCAACTTACCAACCACTGAAGTAAGACTCACTGGCCTATAATTTCCTGGGCTATCCCTACTCCCTTTCTTGAATAAAGGAACAACATCTGCAAACCTCCAATCCTCAGGAACCTCTCCCATCCTCATTGATGATGCAAATATCATCGCCAGAGGCCTAGCAATCTCCTCCCTCACCTCCCACAGTAGCCTGGGGTACATCTCATCCCGTCCTGGTAACTTATCCAACTTGATGCTTTCCAAAAGCTCCAGCACATCCTCTTTCTTAATATCTACATGCTCAAGCTTTTCAGTCTGCTGCAAGTCATTACTACAATCACCAAGATCCTTTTCCACAGTGAATACTGAAGCAAAGTATTCATTAAGTACCTCTGCTATTTCCTCTGGTTCCATACACACTTTTCCATTGTCACATTTGATTGGTCCTATTCTCTTAAACCTTATCCTCTTGCTCTTCACATATTTGTAGAATGCCTTGGGAGTTTCCTTAATCCTGTCCGCCAAAGCCTTCTCATGGCCCCTTCTGGCTCTTCTAATTTCATTCTTAAGCTCCTTCCTGCTAGTCTTATAATCTTCTAGATTCATATCATTACCTATCATAACCTTTTGTACGCTCCTCTTTTCTTCATGACTAGATTTACAACAGCCTTTGTGCACCATGGATCTTGTACCCTACCATCCTTTCCACGTCTCATTGGAACATACCTACTCAGAACCCCACGCAAATATCCCCTGAACATTTGCCACATTTCTTCCGTACATTTCCCTGAGAATATTTGTTTCCAATTTATGCTTCCAAGTTCCTGCCTGATAGCCTCATAGTTCCCCTTACTCCAATTAAATGTTTCCCTAACTTATCTGTTCCTATCCCTCTCCAGTGCTATGGTAAAGGAGATAGAATTGTGATCACTATCTCCAAAATGCTCTCTCACTGAGAGACCTGACTCCTGACCAGGTTCATTTCCCAATACCAGATCAAGTACAGCCTCTCCTCTTGTAGGCTTATCTACATATTGTATCAAGAAACCTTCCTGAACACACCTAACAAACTCCACCCCATCTAAACCCCTCACTCTAGGGAGATGCCAATCAATATTTGGGAAATTAAAATCTCCCACCACTTCTTTCCAGAATCTGTCTACCTATCTTCTCCTTGATGTCCCTGTTACTAATGGGTGGTCTATAAAAAACATTCAGTAGAGTTATTGACCCCCTCCTATTCCTAACTTACACCCAGATGTTGCGATCTGCCACAAGAGGTACATCCTCTGCCCAGCCTTTTTGTTAATGATAGAGATATGGTTCTCTCACAATAACCTGTGAAATAATGATGTCTGGGAACTGGAATGTTGAAACAATTCTAACTGCAAACTTAGAGTTGTACAGATATAAAACACTACAGCATAGAAATAGGGCCATCCAGTCTGTGCTGAACTTTTGATCTGCCTCGTCCCATTGACCTGCACACAGACTATAGCCCTCCATACTACTCCTATCCATGTGCCTATCCAAATTCCTTTTTAGATGTTGAAATTGAACATGCAACCATCACTTCTGCTGGCAGCTTGTTCCACACTCTCACCATCCTCTGAGTGAAGAAGATCTCTCTCATTAGACATTTCCCTTTCACTCTTAACCCATGACATCTAGTTCTAGTCTCACCCAACCTCAATGGCAAAAGCTTGCTTGCTCTGTCTCCCTCTACCGAACATAAAACTCATTACAGTCGACATATATCTTGATATAATTAACTTGGAAGGAAAGTGTTTTTCTTGTATAACAAAATGACCTACAATTGAACGTAACCTTCATAACATTAGATAAGGGAAGAAAAACACATCCAAAACAATTCTTGAAATATTTGCACAGAAGAAAAACAATCACCATCAGATTTGCTGATCCTGTTTACCATATTATCATCCAGATCATTGATATAGATGACAAACAACAATGGACCCAGCACCAATCTCTGAGGCACACCGCTAGTCACAGGCCTCCAGTCAGATCAGCAACAATCTACTACCTCTCTCTGGCTTCTCCCACAAAGTCAATGTCTAATCCAATTTACTACCTCATCCTGAATGCCAAACAACTGAACCTTCTTGAGCAACCTCTCATGCAAGACCTTACAAAAGCTTTGCTAGAGTCCATGTAGACAATTTCCACTGCCTTGCCTCCATCAATTTTCCTGTTAACTTCCTTGAAAAATTCTAGAACATTGGTTAGACACATCTGACCATGCACAAATCCAATCAGTCCCTGTCTATCCAAATATTAATGTATCAGTAAGTAGAATACCTAATAATTTACCCATGGCTGGTCCATCACTGGCCTGAAATTTCTTCAAAAATTTCTTGAACAATGGAACAACATTTGCTATCCTCCAGTCCTCTGGCACCTCACCCATAGCCAAGGAAGTTTTAAATATCTCCACTAGAGCTCATGTAGTTTCTGTACTAGCCTCCTGCAAGGTGTGAGAGAACACTTTGTCAGGCCCTGGGGATTTATCCACTCTAATTTACCTCGTGCCTTATCTTCCATAACCCAGACCTCACTACTCTTTTGCTCCAGTTCTGTAGACTCATGGTCCATTTCCTGAGTAAAGAGAGATGAGAAAAATTCATTTAAGATCTTCCTTACCTCTTTCAGCTCCATGCATAATAAACACTCTGATCTTCAAAAGGACCAATTTTTTCCCTTGCTATCCTCTTGCTCTTAATATATCTACAGAGGCCCTTGTCTACTAGAGCAAACTCATGCCTTCTTTTAGCTCTCCTGATTTCCTTAAGTATCCTCTTGCATATCTTATACTCCTCACCTGCAATGCACCTCCATCTTCTTCTTAATCAGGGCTTAATATTACTCGAAAACCAAGGTTTCCTAAACATGTTATGCTTGCCTTTTATTTTGAGAGGAACATACAAACTCCAAACTCACAAAATTTCATTTTTGAAGGCCTTCCACTTACCAATCACACCTTTGCCAGAAAATAACCTGTCCCAATCATTTCTGATACCATCAAAATTGGCCTTTCTCCAAATTAGAATATCAATCTAACCAGACATACCTTTCTCCATAATTATCTTGAAACTAAACATATAATGATTACTAGTTCCAAAGTGTCCCCCTAGCTATACTTCTGTCACCTGCCCTGTCTCATTCCCTAATAGGAGATCTCTATTAGTTGGGACCTCTAGATATTGTTTAAGAAATCTTTCCTGAACACATTTGTCAAACTCTTTCCCATTCAGCACTTTTACAGTGTGCAAGTCCCAGTCAATATGTAGAAAGTTAAAATCACTACTACATGCCTTTTCTCTGGACTCCATCAATCTCGTTGACAACTCTCCTGTAGGTAAATGACCAAAACTGCACACAGTCCTCCAAATTAGACCTCACCAACATCTTATGCAACTTAAATACTGTATAATATCCCACATCCAGTACTCAATACTTTGATTTATGAAGGCCAGTGTGTCAAAAGCTCTCTTTACAACACTATCTATGTTGCCACTTTCAAGGAATTATCGATCTGTTTTCTCAGATTCCTCTATCTGAAGAGCTCGTATCCATGTTGTATTACCCTATAACTCTATCAACTGAAATATAATTGAGTAATGTCTGCAGTTAAGTATCAATTATTTCAGAAATGCATACAGCTTGTTAGGTATACTGTTGTTAAATACCCATGTTCAATTTGTTGATAATAAGCTTAAAATAGACCATTTTATTTATTTCTCCATCATTTTCTCATAAATATAACCAGCGATTAAGCAGCTATTTATTACAACATAATGAGCATTCCCTTGGCATATAAATATATACCTCAGCCACTCTCTGTTTAGATCATTAAATTTTCTCAAGGATGTGAGAACTGGAGCTTAGGGCAGCATCCATTCACCATACCCTTGCAAAACTGGTGATGAGTCGGCTTCTTCAACCATTGCAATTTTTGCATTGGAAGTGCATCCATAGTTCTATAAGGTAAAATGCACAAGGAATTTGCTTTAATGATCACAACAGCTTGATGATGCTATTTTTCTCCAGTATGGAGAGGGAACTGTCATTGAAGAAGACCTTTTAAGCCAATGTAAAGCATCTTCTAAATGGTACTCTCTTCTGGCACAATGCGCTAGTAGTAAAGGGAATGACAACATGGCATGATGGCCAAGGTGCTCATTTTCAGCGCAGACTGCACTGAGCCAGTGATATGAATATTCAGAGTCAACAATGTTGGGGACAAGTCAAGTCAAGTCACTTTTTATTGCCATTTCGACCATAACTGCTGGTATAGTACACAGCAAAAATTAGACAACATTTTTCAGGACCATGATACTGTATGAAACAATACAGAAACTACACTGAACTTCATAAGCAACACAAAAAAAACTACACTAGACTACAGACCTACCCAGGACTGCATAAAGTGCACAAAACAGTGCAGGCATTACAATAAATAATAAACAAGACAATAGGCACAGTAGAGGGCAGTAAGTTGGTGTCAGTCCAGTCTCTGGGTATTGGGGAGTCTGATAGCTTGGGGGAAGAAACTGTTACATAGTCTGGTTGTGAGAGCCCGAATGCTTTGGTGCCTTTTCTCAGATGGCAGGAGGGAGAAGGGTTTGCATGAGGGGTGTGTGGGGTCCTTCACAATGCTGTTAGCTTTGCGGATGCAGCGTGTAGTGTAAATATCTATAATGGCGGGAAGAGAGACCCCGATGATCTTCTCAGCTGACCTCACTATCCACTGCAGGGTCTTGCGATCCGAGATGGTACAACTTCCGAACCAGGTAGTGATGCAGCTGTAGTCATAGGATATGCTGTAATATTTGTACATTACAATTCAAAAGCAGACTTCAAATTTTTATACCTTTCCATCAGAAACAGGTTTTGAAATTGCAAAAATACCACTGTCTGTAAAGAGAGCAGGTGGAAAACTACTTGGTGACGTAGTTTGAAAGAGCACGACGAGGCATTCTCCTGTCCATTGGCCAAAAAATACAGAAAAGGGATTACATCAGACATCAGATAAATACATATGAGATATAGTATTTCTCAACACTGTGACAGAGGTCACGAAACTTCCCAGGCTAGCTGTTTTGTCACTTGGAGTCGTTATTCCATACAGTAATACAGCAAAGAAACAGACCATCTATTTTTCTTACATGTGTCTGTTTAAGAGTCTTTTAAACGTCCTTATCGTATTGGCCTTTACTACCATCCTCAGCAATGCATTCCAGGCTCTGAGTTAAAAACCTACCCCTTTCATAGTCTGAAAGGAGTAGGCTTGAGAGAGAAGGTTTTTTTTTTATGACTTTCCCTAATTCACCTCTTCTGGTAATGTTTCAGCAGGTTGGAAGGTAGCACTATAATTTAAGAGAAGATGTTGGTAACACATCAGACCAAAGTGCAATTGGCCCAGTATCACTTGCCAGCAAAATTCAGGAATCTGCCCTAAAGATTACATTTGCAGGAGTCAGAACAAGCTTTATTTTTTATAAGATAGATCCAATGAGCTTTCCTAACGGGAAATCCTCCTTGAAAATTTTAATTGCATTTTGAGGATGTAACTAGCAAAGCAGCTCATGATACTAGTATGTGTAGGGCATCTGCATTTTAAAAACAATTTATGACATACCAGACAAAACGTAGAAAAATCGAAGGCTTATTAGTTTGGGATCACGTACCAGTGATAGGATAGGCTTAAAATAAAGAACACAGAGGGTAGAATAAGTTGGCCATTTCTCATGTTGGTAGCCTGTTACTAGCAGGGTACAAGAATCCTATCATTAATGTATGCCACTGACTAATGAAAGGACAGGAACATATGTTCAATTGGATACAAGATTGGCTTGGTGAAAGGAGTGAGAGGATGATAGCGGAAGATTGTTATTCAGATTGGTGGCATGTGACTAGTGGTGTGCTACAGGAATCAGTACTGGGCCCACTGTTGTATGTAATCTATATAAATGCTTCAGATGAAAATACTGCTTGTTTATGGACATGACATCTAAATTGGTGGTATAGTAGACAGTGAAGAAGATTACAATGGGATTTACATTCAGTCGCCACCTTACATCCTGTACCTAATAAAGTGGCCACTGGGTATATGTTTCTGGTCTTCTGCTGCTGTAGCCCATCCACTTCAAGTTCAATGTGTTGTGCATTCAGAGACGCACTTCTGCACACCACTGTTCTAACAGCTGGTTATTTGAGTTACTATCATCTTCCTATCAGCTTGAACCAGTCTGGATATTTTCTTCTTATTTCTCTCATTTACAAGACATTTTTGACCACAGACCTGCTGCTCACTGGATGCTTTGTGTTTCTTGCATTACTCTCTGTAAACTCTAGAGACTGTTGTTTGTGAAAATCCCAGGAGATTCTGGTTTGATCCTGGAGGACTGGAAGATTGCAAATGTCACTCCACTCGTTAAGAAGGGAGGAAAGAAAAAGAAAGGAAATTATAGCCTAATTTCAGTGGTTGGAGTCAATTATAAGGATGAGATTTTGGGGTACTTGGAGACTAATGATAAAGTAAGTCAAAGTAAGCATGGTTTTTGAAAAGGGAAATCTTGCTTGACAAATCTGTTCTTCAACGAAGTAACAAACAGGGTGGACAAAGGAAAGGCAGTGGATGTCACTTACTTGAATTTTCAGAAGACATTTGATAAGGTGTCACACATGAGGCTGCTTAACAAGATAAAATCCTATGGTGTTACAGGAAAGATACTGGCATGGATAGAGGAATGGCTGACAGGCAGGAGGTAGCAAGTTGGAATGAAAGCGGCCTTTTCGGGTTGACTGCCAGTAACTAGTGGTGTTCCTTAGGGGTCTGTATTGGGATCACAACTTCTCACATTGCTTGTCAATATTTTGGATAATTGAATTGATAGCTTTGTGGCAAAGTTTGCAGATGACACAAAGATATATAGAAGTCTAGGTAGTGCTGAGGAAGCAATATGATTGCAGCAGGACTTAGACAACTTGGAAGAATGGGCAAAAAAGTGGCAGATGGATACAGTGTTGGAAAATATATAATAATGTATTTTGGTGAAAGAAACAAAAGTGTGGACTATTATCTAAACGGGGAGAACGTTTAAACATCAAAGATGCAGAGTGAGTTAGGAGTCCTTGTGCAAGACTCCCTGAAGGTTAATTTACAGGTTGAGTCTGTGGTAAAGAAGGCAAATGCAATGTTGGCATTTCAAGGGGAATAGAATATAAAAGCAAGGAGATAATTCTGAGGCTTTATAAGACATTAGTCAGGCCACACGAAGTATTCAACAGTTTTGGGCCTTATATCTCAGAAAAGATGTATTGTTATTGGATAGAGGCCAAATGAAGTTCACAAGGATGATTTGCATATGAGAGGCATTTGGCAGCTTTCGGCCTGTACTCACTGAAATTTAAAAGAATGCAAGACTGATCTCATTGATACCTACCGAATGTTGAAAGGACTAGGTAAGGTGAATGTGGAGAGGATGTTTCCTGTGGTGGGGGTATCCAGAACTAGAGGGTGCAGCCGCAAAACTGAGGGGTGAACTTTTAGGACAGAGGTAAGGAGTAATTTTATTTTTAGCCAGAGAGTAGTAAATCTATGAAATGTTCTGCACAGAGTTCGGTGGAGGCTAAGTCCATGGGTGGATTTAAAATGGACGTTGATAGTCTCCTGATCAGTCAGGGCATCAAAGGATTTGGCGAGAAAGCAGATGTATGGGTTTGAATGGGATCCAGGACCAGCCATGATGGAGTGGCAGAGCAGACTTGATGGGCTGAACTCTCTAATTCTGTTCCTATGTCTTATGGAGATCAGTAGTTTTTGAAATAATCAAACCACCAACAATCATTCCACAGTGAAAGTCACATTTTCCCCCATGCTGATGTTTGCTCTGAACAACAAATGAAGTTCTTGACCATGTCTGCATTCTTTTATGCTTTGAACTGCTCCTACATGATTGGCTGATAAAAGAGCAGGTGTACAGGTGTACTAACTAAAGTGCCCACTGAGTGTAGGTGAACTGGGAAAGTAGGCCAAGGAATGCCAGAAGGATCATAGCTCAAACATGTCCAAGGTACTGTGTTTTGGGAAGTTAAACTAGGGCAGGACTTACACAGGTCTAACACTTTTAAGGTCCTGGACCGTGTTGCAGAACAGAGGGACAAGTACAAAGATGACTATTGTCCAGTAGCACTTACATCCACTGTGATGAAGTGTTTTGAGAGATTGATGATGAAGCACACCAACTCCTGCTTGAGGAGTGACTTAGATCTGCTCCAATTTGTCTACCAGCACTACAGGTCAACAGCGGATGCCATTTCCTTGGTAAATACTGAAGCCAAGTACTCAGTAGGTACCTCACTCACATTCTCTGCATCCAAGCAGATGTTCACCCTTTTATCCTTGAGTGGTCCCACCCTCTCCCTAGTTATCCACTTGCTCTTGATGTATGTGTAGAATGCTTTGGGATTCACCATAATCCTACTTGCCAAGGACTCTTCATGGTGCCTTCTGGCATCCTAATTCCCTTCCTTATTTCTTCTCTGGTTTCTTTATACTCCTCATGTGCTTCGTTTGACCCTAACCTCTGAAGCTTGGCAGGTTTCTTTCCCTGAACGTCACTAGCGAACTACTTATAGACAATAGGTGCAGGAGTAGGCCATTCGGCCCTTCAAGCCAGCACCGCCATTCAATGTGATCATGGCTGACATTCCACAATCAGTACCCCATTCCTGCCTTCTCCCCATATCCCTTGACTCCACTTGTAGTGTTCTTGCTCGGTGTGTAAGATAACACTGAACTAAACACCGAGATAAACCTTTGTCAATGACGACAGGATCACAGTAAGATTAACTGTTTACTGTTCACTCTTCCACATTAACGTATGGTGAAAACTGTTGATAAAACAATACAAGATTTGTACAGCATTCGTTTCCTTCTTGATATTACAATTACATTGTAAATACTTGCAAAAGTAAAACTACAACAACTACATTACATTAAAGTGCAGCATACAGTCAGAATCTACCTATGCCATTGACTGCTTTAAATAAACTTCAACGCAAACTATCCGCAACTCTTTAACTAACGAAAACATAAACATTATCGACCGTCGTTACTTTTAACAGGATTGGCGTTAACATTTTAATTCAACATATCGATTATCTCATAACTCACAGCGTTGCCTTCACAATGTTTCTGGTGCATAGAGAGAAAACATTGCTGCTGCTTGCGCTCGCACATGTCTCGACCTCCCCCCTTCCCGTTTCTCCAAACTGGTATTTTCCCACAGGACACGGCGAAACCAGATGTGACGTCATCGCATGCTGCGATATCTCACAGACAATGAATTTACGTTAAACAATCCTAACTTTAACTAGAATACTAACAAATTAATTACTAAGCGAAAATATTATAAACTAAACAAATGCCATAAAGGCAACGCACTCCCCGCTTGACCTTCGTAAGGTCACAATGAACAGAATACAAAACTTAGTCTCTAATCAGTCCTTAGGTGGAAGTAGAATGACTTCTGTAACAGGCCTTTGGTATATTTTCACATCACCTTGGTTGGTAGCTTTCAACTCAACCTTCCTGACATGTCCATCCCTGCTAGGGAATGTAGTGAGACCAGAACCGATTTACCAGAGCCTGGACCTGTCTCCACTGCTTTAAGTACAAATCCTTATCAGAGAAGTCCCCTGGGGAGGGGGGGGAGCTCCTGCCTTCTGCGTAAGGAGCATTGATGGTGAGAGTATGAAGGGGTTTTCCGGGTCAGAAGACACGGGTAGGAGTGGTTGTGCATTTATAATGGCTGTGACCTCTGCCATTAGTGTGCACAGTACCTCGTGGGTCAATCGGGTGCGTTGCTGCGTCTCAGGTTTCCTTTTCAGGGTTTTTTGCAAGGGCGTGAACCGCTTGACTGTCTGCTCTTTGTTGTTTGGCAAGCGCTGGCGTGGTTCTCTGAAAGGCAGTGGGGCAACCCCATTATTTGCTTCATCTCTGAAGACCTTGGTGTCCTTAGTTTTTAAGAAAATGGCATCTTGAGTTGATTGAGCAAGTTTATTATCATGCTCAGTTTGAGGGAAAACTGACTGACCCAGCGTCTTGTTGGTTACTTTACATTTGTTAAAGCCTTGTCGTGCTTCCTTAATACATGTGCGGGGTTGAAAAATTGAATGGCGGCCACTCTGTAGCACATTGGTCTTGAGTGTGCTAACCGTCGGTTTGTGTACATTGCCAAGAAACACCTCTCCTATCAACACCCAGCCCAGATCCAGGCGTTGCGCAAAGGGGGCGTCGTGTGGTCCACTGACCTGTTGCCTAACCGGATAACATCTTTTCCTAATAGCACTAGTATTTCTGCTTTTGGATCCAGTTCTGGGATGTGTTTGGTGATGTGGCGGAGATGTGGCTGGTGTAGCACCGCACTTGGCGTCGGGATCTCAGTGTGGTTATTCAAAATTTCATTGCACTCTAAGAGTGGAGGGAGACAGATGACGACTTTACCATCCAAGGACTCGAGCTGGAAGCCTTCTGCCTTCCTTCCATGAGTGTCCGCGTTGCCTGAGCAAGTTCTAAGGTAGTATGGGAACTGCTCGCTCTCAATGTTGAACAATTTAAAGAACTCTAGGCTGACTAGTGAGCGATTGCTCTGATCATCCAGAATTACATAGGCTTTGATGGCCTCGTCTTTGGCTCCCTTAGGGTACACCTTAGTGAGGCAGATCTTTGAACAAGAACGGCTTGACTGAGCTTGACCACAAACTTCTGTACAGCTCGAGCTGACAACAGTTGTCCTGGAGTGAGACTCTCCCTCCCCGCCGTCCTGTTGTGGGGGTGAAGGAGCATTGTCGGTTTGTGGTAATGGGCCGGGATGCATGGCCCCATCGTGATTAGTGCTATCACATTCCGGACACTTCACGGGGATCGTACACTCTCTAGCAAGGTGAGAGGTCGAGGAACAGCATTTAAAACATATTCTTTTCTCCTTGAGAAGGGCCATCCTCTCTTCAAAGGATTTTTCCCTAAACTTTCTGCATTTTCTGAGGGGGTGGGGTTTGTTATACAATGGACAATTCTTGCTAAGGTCGTGGTTAGTTGTAAAGACTTCAGTCTTAAGCACTGAGACGGGTTCATCAATGTTGAAATTATTCGAAGAGGATTTATCTGGCTTGGTGTAAACTGTACTGCTTCCTTGACCCATGAGGCTAGGGTCGTTTCGCTTCTTCGCCTCCTTGCACACAAACCTAGTGAAATACTCAAAGGGAGGAAATCGACCATTGTGGTCTTCTTTGTACTCTGAGGCAACAGACCCCCACCTGTCCTGCAGCCCAAATGGAAGTTTGTCCACGATTGGTCTAAACCCGTATGAAGTATCTAGGTATACTAGCCCAGTTGAGTAGCCATCTTCTTTGGCACCTTGAATCTCCATGAGTAAATCTCCGAGCTCTCTTAACTTAATGTGATCTTTGGCTGACACCTTAGGAAAATTTTCCAGACGTCGGTATAGCACTGCTTCAATAGTTTCGGGGGCCGCATAGCCCTCCCGAAGTCTCTCCCTGCTTTGCTTAAGGCTAGCTTGGGGTTGTTGATGTACACTGAATGTATGCATCTCACCTGTTCGCATGATTCTTTTCCCAGCCATTTCGCCATAAGATCCAACTCTTGGGTTGCTCTGAGCTGGATTCCATCGATAGCGTTGGTGAATGTGGAGTACCATGCACGGTAATTTTCAGGTTTATCGTCAAACTGGTACAGTCCTGAAGTGATGAGATCTCGTCTTGCTAAATACTGTGCTAGGGGTTCAATTGCAAGTGGCATGCGGCCTGGGGAAGTATGTCAGTGGGTATATGACCGAGGGTGTACCTCTGTTATGAACTTTGCTGTTCTGAATTCAGCCTTTGCCTCTCTTCTTGCCAAATCTTGTAAGTTTGGTGTCGAGAAGTATTTGTCATCAGCCCTTTCATTCTTGACTTCATTGCGGAGTTGCAAGGGTAAATTGTCTTCCTCGTATGGATGTGATGCAATTGGGCTTCTCTGGGACTCCTCATGACGTGAGGTGTTATCAAATAAGTATGGAGTGGAAGAACGAATCTTCCAGTCTATTTGAGATCGGACATAGTCGCTTGTGCGTTCCAATCTGGTCTTTTCTGAAGTAGATTTTACGTCAACCAGATCTTGTTTTTCTTCAGCATCTTCTATGAACTCTGCTTCCACCCTGGCAGCTTCTTCTTCTTGTTCCAGCATCAGCATTTCTAACTCTGACACTATCCTTGCCCTTTCCAACGGGTTTTGGGCTTCTCTGGCAGCCTTTTCCATTTCTGTGGCAGCCGCTTCCTTCTGGTTTTCAGCTTCTCTGGCAGCCACTTCCATTTTCAATTCTGCTTCTTGTTTGGCGTAGCGCAGTCGCACCCTGGCAGCTTCTGCCTTAGCTCTTGCATGGGCGGCCTTACTTGATGATGTCCTACTGCCCCCCTCGCTGGGTGACAACGACTTGACGCTGGATCAAGATGTCATTGCAGCACTTGAAACACCTGATAATGCCGCTTTTTCACTGTAGTGATCTCGCTCAGTGTGTAAGATAACGCTGAACTAAACACCGAGATAAACCTTTGTCAATGACGACAGGATAACAGTAAAATTAACCGGTTCCTGTTCACTCTTCCACATTAACGTATGGTGAAAACTGTTGATAAAACAATACAAGATTTGTACAGCATTTGTTTCCTTCTTGATATTACAATTACATCGTAAATACTTGCAAAAGTAAAACTACAACGACGACATTACATTAAAGTGCAGCATACAGTCAGAATCTACCTACACCATTGACTGCTTTAAATACAATTCAACGCAAACTATCCGCAACTCTTTAACTAACGAAAACATAAACATTATCGACCGTCGTTACTTTTAATAGGATCGGCGTTAACATTTTAATTCAACATATCGATTATCTCATAACTCACAGCGTTGCCTTCACAATGTTTCTGGTGCGTAGACAGAAAATGTTGCTGCTGCTTGCGCTTGCACATGTCTCGACCTCCCCCCTTCCCGTTTCTCCAAACCGGTATTTTCCCACAGGACACGGCGAAACCGGATGTGACGTCATCGCATGCTGCGATATTTCACAGACAATGAATTTACGTTAAACAATCCTAACTTTAACTAGAATGCTAACAAACGAATTACTAAGTGAAAATATTATAAACTAAGTAACTGCCATAAAGGCAACACACCACTATCTTTAAGAGCTCTATCTAACTCTTTCTTGAAAGCATCCAGAGAATTGGCCTCCGCTGCATTCTGAGGCAGAGCATTCCATAGATCCACAACACTCTGGGTGAAAAACTTTTTCCTGAACTCCGTTCTAAATGGCCTATCCCTTATTATTAAACTGTGGCCTCTGGTTCTGGATTCCCCCAACATCGGGAACATGTTTCCTGCCTCTAACGTGTCCAATCCTTCAATAATCTTATATGTTTCAATCAGATCCCCTCTTATCCTTCTAAATTCCAGTTTGTACAAGCCCAGTCGCTCCAATCTTTCAACATATGACAGTCCCACCATCCCAGCAATCAACCTCGTGAACCTACGCTGCACTCCCTCAATAGCAAGAATGTCCTTCCTCAAATTTAGAGACCAAAACTGCACACGATACTCCAGGTGTGGTCTCACCAGGGCCCTGTACAGCTGCAGAAGGACCTCTTTACTCCTATACTCAGTTCCTCGTGTTATAAAAGCCAGCATGCCATTAGCTTTCTTCACTGCCTACTGTACCTGCATGCTTACTTTCAGTGACTGATGAACAAGAATACCTAGATCTCGTTGTACTTCCCCTTTTCCTAACTTGACACCATTTAGATAGTAATCTGCCTTCCTGTTCTTGCCACCAAAGTGGATAACCTCACATTTATCCACATTAAGCTGCATCTGCCATGCAGCTGCCCACTCACCCAACCTGTCCAAGTCATCCTGCTTTCTCCTAACATCCTCCTCATATTTCACACTGCCACCCAGCTTTGTGTCATCTGCTAATTTGCTAATGTTACTTTTACTCCCTTCATCTAAATCATTAATGTATATTGTAAATAGCTGCGGTCCCAGCACTGAGCCTTGCAGTACCCCACTAATCACTGCCTGCCATTCTGAAAAGGACCCATTAATCCCTATTCTTTGTTTCCTGTCTGCCAACCAATTTTCTATCCATGTTAGTACCCTACCCCCAATACCATGTGCTCTAATTTTGCCCACTAATCTCCTATGTGGGACCTTATCGAAGGCTTTCTGAAAGTCCAGGTACACTACATCCACTGGCTCTCTCTTGTCCATTTTCATAGTTACATCCTCAAAAAATTCCAGAGGATTAATCAAGCATGATTTCCCCTTTGTAAATCCATGCTGACTCAGACTGATCCTGCTACTGCTATCCAAATGTGCCACTATTGCATCTTTTATCATTGACTTCAGCATCTTCCCCACTACCGATGTCAGGCTAACTAGTCTATAATTCCTTGTTTTCTTTTTCCCTCCTTTCTGAAAAAGTAGGATAACATTAGCTACCCTCCAAGTGATCCTCAGGAACCCTCAGGAACTGATCCTGAATCTATAGAACATTGGAAAATGATTACCAATGTGTTCATGATTTCTAGAGCCACCTCCTTAAGTACCCTGGGATGCAGACCATCAAGCCCTATGGATTTATCAGCCTTCAGTCCCATCAGTCTACCCAACACCATTTTCTGCCTAATGTGAATTTCCTTCAGTTCCTCCGTTACCCTAGGTTCTCTGACCACTATTACATCTGGGAGATTATCTGTGTCTTCCCTAGTGAAGACAGATCCAAAGTACCTGTTCAACTCGTCTGCCATTTCCTTGTTCCCCATAATAAATTCACCTGTTTCTGTCTTCAAGGGCCCTACTTTGGTCTTAACTAATTTTTTCCTCTTCACATACCTAAAAAAGCTTTTACTATCCTCCTTTATATTCTTGGCTAGCTTATCTTCATACCTCATCTTTTCTCCCCGTATTGCCTTTTTAGTAATCTTCTGTTGCTCTTTAAAAGTTTCCCAATCCTCTGGCTTCCTTAACTTAACAAAGCTCCAGGAGATTCATAGTCATAATTTGTAAATACTCCAGCCTATTAACCAAGTTTAAATTCTGCAGCAAACATTTGTGCTCACCTCCCTGGATAGCTAATTCAGCATGTGGATAATTGAATGTGGAAGGCAAAATAGTGGTGTTAATGAGCTTGTTAATTATCACCTCTTATGATGTAAGACTACCTTGTTTAGTGTAAAATTACATACTTATCACAGCTGAAGGATCTTATAACTGGAATGAGATCGTTATTTAAACTACATATGATCGACTGTGGCTCAGGGATGGAAGCAACAGAGTAGACCACAGGTCAAGGGATTTGAATACAAAATCCAAACAGCCATTGTAGTGCAGCACTCGAGGTCCATGAAAAGCAGCAGGTGGTGGGGTGGAAATTTTTAATGATGAATGTGAAAATGTAATATAATAATGCCGATGGAACTAACTTCAATGTAACTGAATTTCAAAAGCAAAGTTCAGCCTGCACATTACATCATTGGTATTCATGGCAGAGGATAAATTTGTATCTTGAATTTTGACCCACTTGTTCTTGTATTATTAAAACAAAATCTGTAGAAATATGTAAAGTGGAGTTCTTTGCAGGGACCTGGCCAATTTTTGTCATTTATATTTCTGGTTACTCTCTTGCAGTATGCAAATCGTCTGTTGTGTTTCCTATACTAATGCACCTCTAAAACGGTTCATTGATTCATTATTTTGGACCATGAGTAGTTACAAATGTAATGTAAAAATGTAAGTTTTTTTTTTAATACAGCAGTGTGGATCTAATATGCAGATACAGTATAAACAAGAAAAACCATAAACCCATTATTCCCAAACATAGTCTTGTAACTCAGATGATGTTCACAATGAGCCAAAGGTGACACTAATCAGTTAATAATGCAATTTATATCCCGCATTTCATAATCATTCCATATGTTTGCAGTAGATTTTTCTTCTTGAATTTCTCACAAAGCTGGCTATATGAATTTTTTTCATGTCTATGTAATGTTTATGAAAAATCAACAATGTAACAGGCAAATTTACAAAATAAGCAATTGATTATAGAATCTAAAATGCATAATTAACAGAACAAAATCATTTTTTATTAAAGTTCCTGGATTCAATGTCGAAAATATTGTAATGCCAAATAATCTGGAAGATGTTAGTAATCCCTTCCTGGTTTTATTCCCACCCACCAGCAGAGGGTGCTACATTAATACCATTGCTATCAGCAGAAAGGAAATGCCGTGGTTACTGCAATATTTCATTACAAACGGTCAGTGAGGTTTAACGGTAAACATCGAAGCAAACTGCATATCACTCCAGGTCTACTTAGTTTACATCTGGCATTAATATATTTGAATGGATACATTTTCTAGTTTGTCACGTTGAGGAGCATTTTGTTAATTATCTTTTTTATTTGTGAGTTTTGTTGGCAATTGCTTTGTAGACGTGGACGAAATGAGTCAATAGAAACCTTAGCACTGGTTGATGAATTTCTTCTCTGTTTGCGTTGGTCCAGTTGAATCCTCCTCACTATGTTCTGAATCTGTGGTTTTTCCAATTATAATGCTGCTTCTTGCATCATTCTGTAGTCCCAGGGAAGGCAAGACACCAGCATCCTGGCAGAGTAAGTCTATTTACGGCTTAGTTTGCAGGGAGCAGAGAGCTGCAATAGAAATAAAAATGATAATCCTTTCATTCTCAACATTAGGGCAGTAATACTTCTAGGTACCTCTCACAATGGCCATGGCATACAGTCAGCAATCTATCCCAGTCACTAAATAAAAATAGAAATCTCAGCCAGCCAGGCTGTGGCTGTGGAGAGAGTGGTGGTTATCATTTGAAATTTATTTGATTAAAATAATAACAATTCAGGTAGAGTGGAGGAAGGGAGACTAACCAGAAAGACTGGGAAGACAAGAGAATAAATGACAGAAGTAGTACTGTGCAGCCAAATAGAGAAAGTGAAAATGCCAATGATTCTTTGAAATCACCAAAGGAATTTAGAAACCTCAAACAAAAATTCTGCAAGTGGCATAACCTAATTTTTTGTGTTCAGAATTAGCTGTAATACATCTGGTTGGAAGCTTATGTAACCTTGAGGAAATATTGAGCTTTGGTGGTACACTGTTGGACACTGAAGACAAAGAGGTCAGAATGGGAATGAGATGAAAAATAAAACTGTAACTGAAAAGCAAAACATAAAAGATGCTAAAAATCTGAACTATAGACAGAAAGTAGTGCAAATAGTCAGAAGGTCAGTGGGCTTCTATGGACTGATAACCTACTATCTGAACCCCAAAAAAATTTTGATTAGAGCTTTTAACTTGAAATAAACTTCATTTTTCTTTTCACAGCTGTCGCTTGATCTATTGAATGTTTCTAACATTTTCTGTTTTTATCATTGTTGAAGTTGGAAATCATCTAAATTGTCATCAAAAGATAAAGTGCTGTTCTTCTCACAAGAACACTCTGGTGGAGAGGAACTACAATATCCAAAGGAGCGGAAGGGAAGAAAGGAAGGGGAAAGGGTGGAGGGAAATGATGATAACCCTGTTTTATTGCGGCTAATAGCTGGAAGTCTGGCTCCATGAGGGAAAGCAATCAGATTTGAGGAAGTTATCTGAGCACTAGCAGGCTAAGTCTGCCACCGGTATAGGGCATCGACTATGGGGGCTCAGCAGAAGAAAAGCTGCGTACCTCTGTCCTGTCCAAGAGGGTTCAAACGAGGAAGAAGATAGTTTGCTGTAGATGCATGCTGAGAGGGTCAGCACATTGACAATGTTGTCTGATTAAATAATAGCAAGGATCATGGAGCTCTGCTGGGTGGCACCTTCTGATGTAGATAACAAAGGCCTTGGAAACACAGATGGATCTCATGGACCATATTTGCCTCTCTACAGTCTCACATTGAACTCTGGTGTCCTTCAGATGGGAGCAGCTTAAAGTTAAGATCAAAGTCGAGTTTATTATATTCACAAGTACATGTGTTGAATGAAGAACTTACTTCTGGCACATGGTGTCATATAAACAGCATTCACCAAAAAACATACATTGTGCATAATTCTTACAAAGGGGAACACAATAAGAACAAGAACCAAACTAAGAATAAGAACCAAACTATTTTAGTGTAAACTGATCAAAAACGTCAGTATGGTTGGTTCAAGAACTGGATGGTTGAAGGGATATACGAACCTGATGGTGTGGGTCTTCAGACTTCTGTATCTCCTGACTGATGGTGGCAGTGAGAAGGCAGCATTGCCCAGATGGTGGGAATCTTTGGGGAAGGATTTTTCCTTCTTGAGGCAGTGTCCCATGTGAATACTTCCAGTGGTGAAGAGGTTATGTGCTGCTGATGTATCGAGCAGAGTCCTCTATTCGGCAGCTTCTTACAGTCCTGAACATAGGAATTGTCTTCCCAGACCATGAAGGCTTTCATGACTGTCACTTTCAACAGTCAGAGCACTTCAACTGTACATCTGCAGAAATTTGTTGGACTGTTCAGTTATTAGCCAAATCTCCTTAACCTCTTAAGAAAGTAAAGATGCTGGTGTTCTTTCCTTTTAACCTATGTGCTGGGCCCAGCACAGTCATCTGATATGTTAATGCCCAGAAATTTAAAGCTGCCAGCCCTGTCTATTGCTAACCCCCAATATAGATCAGTGGATGTTAGCCCCCCTTTCCCATCCTGAAGTCAACATTTAGTTTTACTGACAATGAGTGAGTTGATGTAGTAGTGACACCACTCAACCAACTGTCCTATCTCACTCTGGTAAACTGGCTCACTGTCATGTCAGAACCAGTGCTGTGCCACTAGGGGGCAGCTTGGTGTCCTCGCTAAGCAACAAGATGCAAATGCTTGAAATTATGCGCATATTTATGAGTGTATTTCTGCTCTCAATGGACAGAGACATGATGCATGTGCAACCAAGAATTCCCCAGCGATGATGCTCTTCAGCAGCTGGCTGCTTGCCACGAGCAGAGAGATACTTTGTGTTAGTAGATTACTGTCAAATACAATCAAAAGTGTGCCACACACGAGCAGTTCACAACCTTACAGGATAAAAGATACCTGTGTTCCCTGCTCACACTCGTCTCCATCCTGAGCAGGGAGCTGGCTCATGAAATGAGTAGCAATGGCAACAGATGCCTCTGACTCATGGTCACCATCTGACCCAGCTCCAGGCAAGTTCCAAACATCATACCTCTACCACTCCATACTTGTGTATATGACAATGTAGTAGAGTGGAACTGACAAAGCAAGGGTGTTTTGTCTAAAGGATATACTTGTTTAAGGGATCACTCATCAGAAACACGGAGATGAAGTAGAAATCTATTTACATTGTAAGGTCAACAAATAGTCATTGATGGATGGATAGATCTGCACAGCAGAAAGTGAGGGAGGACTATGCATTCTTCACTGACTATTGATCACTCTGTTGCTGGTAATAATTGAAGTCTGGTTGTTATTGGGGAATGTGATTTAGCAGGATTCTTGGTGCCTTTGAGTTTCACCATGTTTTCTAAATTGATTTCATTAAAACCCCATTTTATTACTTTCAAATATCTTCTCATTTAAAAAAATTCTTCTGGTCTCCTTTAATTTCTGTTGCTTCAACATAAAAATAAAGCAGGATGTTCACCAAGTACTGATGGAGCCCAGTAATCAGAATGGATAGCAGACAAAGGAAACATGACATCAGTACTGACATCATGACATCAATGACATCAGTTTGCTGTGACAAAGCCCCTCATTAGCATTTCAATTCATGGTGTAGGTAGTAAAATTGATTAGATAACGTGTACTGAGAAAGAGTATCGTGTGCAAGTGTTAGGCTCCAACACACTGCAGCCTCGAAATTCCTGTTCATATGTTGCAGGCTGCATCTGCACAAGCTGTACCAAACTACACTGGCTGTTCAGCTAGGGGAACAAGATACTTGATGGAAAGTGCTTACTATGGAAGTGCAGCACTGTGAGAAAAGAGGGAAGTGTGGGCAAATCTGAGCCCCAATTCGTATCTTTTCAGGGTTGTATTGGGGATATATAATGATCTGAACAAAGACGGAACTTGGTAAGTAAATGGCCTCGCCCGGATTGCAAACTTGTAAAATTATTCCTTAATATCTTCACATCTTTAATTAAAAATAAAGACTTGTTTGCAGTGTTGCAGTTTAGTATGAATATACTTCAATGAGCAACTGTAAATATAAGTGCAGAATATTCTAGACTGAGAGATGGTGTTACTCTGGTGCATATATTCTGTAAGTAGCTTCAGATATATTTTGTATTATAGCTCATTCGAGAGGAATGTTAATGACAAGTTTGATGCAAACTGATCATCTTTTAACTCACATATTAATGATCTCCTGTAAAGCCTAAACTGTAAAGCCACGATTTAACAGATGGGGACAATACAGAAACACTGTAAATTTCTACAATTTATCCTTGCATTTGACATACACAATGGCAGGAAAAGAAATATTCACTGCTGTTCATATTGTGTGCTGAAAGTGTTTTGTAAGTTACTGTCACCTTTGGATGAATGCCAGAAAATGCCTTCTCCTCCCACCTCTACTTCTTCCCCCATATTCAGTGTGATTGGTTCTCAGGCTGAAGAAAAGAAGGGGACTTATTGCCTCCAGGAAAACTGAGTGTATCCATACACATGCAGCATGCACAGCTGCATAGATCGGTCCCTAAAAACTGATAGGCAGGTATAAACAAGGCATATCCAGGTGAGAGTTTTGTAACAGATTTCAAGCCTTTTCAACCTCAGCAATCTAGTCATAACAAATGTATTTTTTTCTTTGAGGATGAGGATGACTTGTTTGCTATGTTCTGGGGGGATTGTTGTTGTCAATGTTTAAAGTTCAAAGTAAGTTTATTATCAAAGTACATACACGTCATAACATACTACCCAGAGATTCATTTTCTTGCAGGCATTCACAGTGAATACAAGAGAATCAATAAAAGAATACGTCCAACAAAACAGACAAACAATCAATATGCAAAAAACAACTAACTGCAAATACAAAGAGAAATATTTTAAAAAATAATAAGAATAATAAAAGATATTATTATTATTATTGGAGACCTCTTCCCAGAAACAGAAGGGTTCCGTGCAGCAATTCAGGACCAGGTGGTTAACACAAAATAATATCAAAAATAAATCATAAAAGACCATTAAATTCAAGATAATAAAAGCAGAAAAGTCAAAGAGAAGCTAGAATCAAACTGATACATTACAGGATCCTGCAGCGTTTAAGTCAATCTGATTAGTTATACAGACACAATTAAGTGGCAAACATCATTCTGCAAAACTTGCTTTAAACTACAAACTCATAAAAGATACTGTACCATACTGTAAACACAAGCCTGAGCCAGTTTTGGAGTCAGAGTTCTACAAATTATATTATGGCTGATCCATAATTACAGATAAGGCAACACATAATAAACATCTAGGTATAATATTCCAGGATAATCAAGCAAGTACAACTTACTTTATAGATATAGCCATTCCTAACACATATAACATACAAAAATCAATATGAAAAACACAGAATTAAAAGAGGAAATTGAATGGCTATGGAATGTGAACAGGGTATACATTGTCCCAATATTAATATCTACAACTGGTATCACCTCAGACACTACACAATAGCATTGAATAATTAGGCTGACACAGTAATATTTATGTAAATCTCCAGAAACCCTCAATACTAAACACCACTAGAATAGTCTGAAAGTTCCAAGCAATTGAGAGGTGAGCATCTCTGCCTATTCCCATACCTCAGGTTTACCGGCTTGATCTGAAAAAAAAAAATCAAAAACACGAGATAAAGAGTCTTTGAAAGTGAGCCCATAGGTTGTGTGAACAGTTCAGTGATGGGATGGAGTGAAGCTGAGTGAAGTTATTGCCTCTTGTTCAAGAGCCCGATGGTTGAGGGGTAATAATTGTTCATGGTGGTATGGGTCCTAATGCTTCAGCTACTCTTTCCTGACGGCAGCAGTGATAGCAGCATGGCCTGGATGGTGGGGGTCCCTGATGATGGATGCTGCTTTCCTGCGACAGCACTCCATGTGGGTGTGCTCAATGGTGGGGAGGGATTTACCGGTGATGGACTGGGCTGCAAGGCTTTTGGTAAGCTTTTTTTTTGTAAGGGCATTGGTGTTCCTATACCAGACTGTGATGTATCTAGTCAAAATACTCTACACCACACATCTAGAGAAGTTTGTCAAAGTTTTAAATGAGGAAGTTTTAAATGAGTTTTAAGGTAGAGATGCTACTGCACTTTATTCATAATGTCACTTAACTGGCCGGGTACTAAAGACCTGCACTGATCAGGTGGCTGGAGTGGTCACTGACATCTGTAACTTCTCGTTTCAGCAGTCTGAGGTACTCACCTACTTCAAGCAGACTTCAATTATACCAATGCCTAAGAAAAATGTGGTCACCTGACTCAACGACCATCATCCAGTAGAACTTACGTCCACTGTGATGTCGTGCTTTGAGAGGTTGGTGATGAAACATATCAACTCCTGCCTGAAAAGTGACTTGAATCCACTCCACTTTGCCTACAGTCACAACAGGTCCACAGCAGGTGTCATTTCATTGGCTTTTAAGTCAGGGAAATGATAATAGAGAAGCACAAATCTGGGAAAGGGTAGAAGACCATCTCAAAGGCACTGAACATACCTCGGAGAGTGCAGTCCATAGTGAAAAAGTGGAAAAAGTATGAAACCACAACCACAGTGCCTAGGTCAGGCCCTCCCTCTAAAGTTAGTCACCGGAGAAAAATGACACTTGTAAGAAAGGCTACTGTGATACTAACAGTCACTTTGAATGAGCTGCAGAAGTCAGTGGTGCAACTGGAGATGAAGTTCATGGCTCCACAAATCTCTAAGGCTTTGCACAAAAAGGGTATTTGTCAAAGAAAGTCAAGAAAGAAGCCCTGGCTAAAAAAAGAAAGCAATTTCTTGCCTGTAGAGACTTTACGCCACACTTACCACTTAGAGTTGAGGCCAAAAATTTCCACATCTGACCGTAAGACCTGGGGAAGGGTAGGAAAAGGTCTTGTCGTCAGATGTGGAAATTTTTGGCCTCAACACTAAACAGTAAGCATGGCACAAATTTAATACTATGCATCAGCTAGGTAACACCAACCCTACAGGGAAGTATGGTGGAGGTAACATCATGCTATGGGGATGCTTTTCAGCAGCAAGAACTGGAAAACTGGTCAGGATTGATGGGAAGATGAATGCTGCTAAATACAGAGAGATCCTGGATAAAAACCAGCTAGCCTCTGCTAGAAAGCTTAGACTGGGTTCATCTTTCAGCAGGACAGCTCAAAGCATTTTGCTAGAGTAACCATGGAGAGGCTTCAAATGAAGAAAATTGATGTCCTTTTGTGGCCCAGTCAGAATCCTGACCTTAACCCGATCAAACATCTTTGGCAAGGTCTCAAGATTGCTGTTCACAGGCTCTCCCCCAACTAATCTGGAATAAGCTTGAGAAATTTTGCACGAATGAATAGGCAAATCTTGCTCCATCACATTGTGCAAAGCTAATAGAGACTTATCCAAAAAGACTACTGGCTGGAATAGTTTTAAGAGGCGGTTCAACTAAGTACTGAGCAAAGGGAGATGAATACTTTTGAACTGCTGACATTTAAGTTAATGAATTTTTAGTTTTTCATGCTTCACAATTTTCCCTGTTTTCTGAGTTCTACTCTGACAAGATGAGCGTGTTATTCAAAAATAAAAATTCTCAATTAAATTGATTAAAATCCCTGGTTGTAATATTCATTTATATGAGCAAAGGGTTTGGGTTAGAATACTTTTTCAAGGCACTGTACATATTCCTCACTATAAATTTCAAGTTTCCCATTAATATCTTACTGTGATATAGAAGGAGACAATTCAGCCCACTGAATCTATGCCATTACCTTGCATATTTCCCTAAAGCCTATCCTCTGCCTCTTGCCCATCAATTCCCTCACCCCAATTCTCCTCACATCCTCCTGCACTAGGGGTACATGTAGTGGCCAATTCACCTACCGACTCAGATGTCTCTTGGAAAAAGGGGAAAACCCAGAAAGAAACCCATGTTGTTGCATGAAGAATATGAAAACTCTATAGATTGGGATCAAAAGTGGTTGTCAGAGCTAAGCAGTGACAGCACAATCCATTGCATCATTCCCCATTATCCCAACAAGGTGATCTTTTGACTATCTGAGCACAGAACATAGAAATGGCTCAGGCACAGTAAGTGCTGGTGTTGGAGCCCTACCAAAGGTCGGGAGGGAGAAGGAGCAGATTCAGATTTGGCAGGTCTTACTTGGCTGATCAGGTACATTAGTGTCGGCTTCAGAGGCCTAAACTATGCACCAATTAAAAGGAAGGTAGGGTCAAGCGGGGCAGCCGTTGGTGGAGTGTGCCAGTGATAGGGTGGGAAGACTTTGGCAAGAACAGGTGGAGGCACACATAAGAAAAGTTAAGCAGACTCTTGTACAGAGTAGTCAGGATGGAATGCTCCTTCTGTCAGATGTGGGAATTCAGGATACCTGACTGTTTCCCTGATGACAATATCTGCTGCAGGAAGTGCACACAACTTCATCTCCTGACTAACCTGGAAAAGGAATTGGAGCTGGAGTTACCATAGAACCATAGAACACTACAGCACAGTACAGCCCTCCATGTTGTGCCGACCCATATAATCCTTTTAAAAAAAAGTACTAAACCCACACTACCCCATAACCCTCCATTTTTCTTTCATTCATGTGCCTGTCCAAGAGGCTCTTAAATACCCTAATGTTTTAGCCTCCACCACCATCCCTGGCAAGTCATTCCAGGCACTCACAACCCTCCGTGTAAAAAACTTACCCCTGATGTCTCCCCTAAACTTCCCTCCCTTAATTTTGTACATATGCCCTCTGGTGTTTGCTATTGGTGCCCTGGGAAACAGGTACTGACTATCCACCCTATCTTTGCCTCTCATAACTTTGTAAACCTCTATCAAGTCCCCTCTCATTCTTCTACGCTCCAAAGAGAAAAGTCCCGGCTCTGCTAACCTTGTTTCATATGACTTGTTCTCCAAACCAGGCAAAACCCTGGTAAATCTCCTCTGCACCCCCTCCATAGCTTCCACATCCTTCCTATAATGAGGTGACCAGAATTGAACACAATACTGTAAGTGCGGTCTCACCAGAGATTTGTAGAGTTGCAACATGACCTCTCTACTCTTGAACTCAATCCCCCTCGTTGCTGGGTGGTGAGGAGCTGCATGAATAGTCTGAATTCTGATGTGTATTGTGGTCCGTTGTCACTCGCGCTGTCTCATCCCATAACTGTTGATGAAGTTCATATTTTCTGAATGGGTTAGTTGTCCATCAAGAAGTCCATTAAAGTGATGGACATAGAGGATATTTCTCTATAGCATAAGGTGGACAGCTTTCTTTTTGTATATCAGAACTCTGTTCTTGCAATGACAAATCAAACATCTGCGATGCTGTTCAAGAGCAGGAATCTGAGATCCCACATAGACCTACTGAAACCAAATGAATGGAGAGAAGTACAGAATAAACAGTTCAGCCAGTTACCAAGTGAAGCAGCAAGGAGCTTCGAGATTGGACAGGACTGCCTGGTGCGGGATTTCAGAGAAGACAGGTGGACACTCAATAGCGTAGCCTCAAGAACTGGACCACTGATGTACACAGTGTACGTTGGAGATCAGACATGGAGACGTCATGTCGACCAGATATTGGATGCTTAACTGAAAAACATGCCTGAGTCGACTGCATCCAACAAGATGGACACATTACAGTCACCGATTTACCTCTCGGTGATGATGTCACTGAAATCAATGTGACACCAGCAACTAAGGGAAGGATGTTGAGGCTTTGGAGGGAGTGCAGAAGAGGTACACCTGGATGCTGCCTGGTTTAGAGGGCATGTGCTATCATGAGAGGCTGGACAAACCTGGGTTGTTTTCTTTGGAGCGGCAGAGGCTGAGAGGAGACCAGATAGAGTTTTATAAGATTATGAGAGGCTAGACCGAGTAGATAGAGAGTATCTTTTTTTCTTAGGGTATAAATGTCCAATACCAGAGGGCATGCTTTGAAGGTGAGAGGGGAGTAGGTTCAAAGGGGATATGAGGGGTAAGTTTTTTACTCAAGAGTGGTGGATGCCTGGAATGCACTCCCTGGTATGGTGGTAGAGGCAAACACATGCGAGGCTTTTAGACACATGAATGTGAGGAAGATGGAGGGATATGGACATTGTATAGGTAGGAGGGATTAGTTGTTGGGTTTTTTGATTTATTTAGCTGATTCAGCACAACAGTTTGCAGTACTGTTCTATGTTGTATGTTTGAGAACAGTACTGCAGAGGTGCAGGTCCTTTGGCCCACAATGTTGTACCAAACTAATTAGTAATTGAAATTAATCCCTTCCACCTACACATGTCACTCTGCAGGTCCAGAGGGGCTAATAATCCTCTCTCCTCAGCCTCCACCATTCCAGAGTAAACAATTCAGGTTTGCCCAAACTCTTGTTAAGGCACATGCTTTCGTATTCAGACACCATCCTGGTAAGCCTTTTCTGCCCCCTCTCCAAAGCCTCCACATCCTTCTCATAATGGGTCGACCAGAACTCTAATATAATACTCTAGATGCAGCCTAACTAGTTTTATAATTCTGCAACATAAATTCCTGACTCTTAATCTCAATTCCTTGACTAACAAAGGCAAGCATGCTATCTGTCTTGTTTACCATCTTATCGACCTGTGCAGCCACTTTCAAGAAGCTATGAACCTGGACCCTAACATATCTCTGCACATCAACATTATTAAACGTCTTACCATTAACAGTGTATTGTCTCCTTGTAGTTGACCTTCAAAAGTGCAACCCTTCACATTTGGCCGGGTTAAACTCTATCTGCCATTTCTCCACTCATATCTGCAACTAATTTAATCTGCAACTAAGTTAGTAAAACTAACTAATAACAGCACCAAATTTCTTGGTGTTCACCTGACAGAGAATCTCACCTGGTCCCTCACCACCAGCTCCATAGCAAAGAAAGCCCAGCAGCGTCTCTACTTTCTGTGAAGGCTGAGGAAAGTCCATCTCCTATCCTCCATCCTCATCACGTTCTACAGGGGTTGTATTGAGCAGCTACATCACTGCCTGGTTCGGAAATTGCACCATCTCAGATCGCAAGACCCTGCAGCGGATAGTGAGGTCAGCTGAGAAGATCATCGGGGTTTCTTTTCCCGCCATCATGGACATTTACACTACACGCTGCATCCACAAAGTTAACAGCATTATGAAGGACCCCACACACCCCTCATACAAACTCTTCTCCCTCCTGCCGTCTGGGAAAAGGCACCGAAACATTTGGGCTCTCACAACCAGACTATGTAACAGTTTCTTCCCCCAAGCTATCAGACTCCTCAATACCCAGAGCCTGGACTGACACCTTGCCCTATTGTCCTGTTTATCATTTATTGTAATGCCTGTACTGTTTTTGTGCACTTTACACAGTCCAGTGTAGGTCTGTAGTTTAGTGTAGCTTTCTCTGTGTTGTTTTTTTTTTACGTAGTTCAGTCTAGTTTTTGTACTGTGTCATGTAACACCACGGTCCTGAAAAACATTGTCTCATTTTTACTATGTACTGTACCAGCAGTTATGGTCAAAATGACAATAAAAGTGACTTGACTTGACTTGACTTGAACTGATCTATAACCCATAGTATCCTTTTCCAGTCTTATACCCATCCACAACTCCACCAATCTTTATATCATCTGCAAACTTACTAAGCCAATCCATCTATGTTTTGATACAGGTCATTTATATGTATCACAAACAGCAGATGTCCCAATATAGATCCCTGAGGAACGCCACTAGCCATAGACTTACCAAAATAATATTGACTATTACACTCTCTTCTTTGAGTCAGCCGATTCGCCATGTATTCCATATGACTTAATTTTAACAACCTTTTATGAAGTACCTTGTCAATCACCTTACTAAGATCAATGTGAACAGCATCCATAGCTCTACCCTCATCAATCACCTATGTCACCTTGAAAAATTCAATCAAGCTAGTAAAACACAATTTGCCCTAAACAAAGCCAAGCTGACTGGCCCTAATTCGTACATGGTTTTCTATATACTTAAATCCTATTCCTAAGAATCTTCTTCAGTTACCTCCCTTCCACTGACATGAAACTAAACAGTCTGAAATTTTCAAGATTATCTCTTTTTCCATTCTTGAACAATGGAACAATTTTATCTATTCACCAGTCTTCCAGGACCACATCTGTGGCTAGAGAGAACATAAAGATCTTGGTCAAGGCTCCAGCAATTTCATCTTCTGCCACTCTCAATAACCTGGGGTGTATCCCATCAGGATCTTGGGACTTACATACTTATTTTCTTTGAGACCCAAAACTACCTTCTTCTTTGTCTTGAAATTCCCTTACAAAGTACACGTCACTCTGATCTCCCCATGCTCTGTGCCCTTCTATTTGGTTAATACTGAATCAAAGTACTCATTTAGGACTTCACCCACATCCTCCATCTTCAAGCATATGGTTCTTCCTTTACCATGGAGTACTCCCACCCATTCCCTAGTTATCCTCTTGCTATTAATGTATGTATAGAATGTATTTGGATCTTCTTTAGTCCTACTTTCTTAGGACTTTTCATGGCCCCTCCAATACAGGGGCTAAGAGCACTGGTGATCTTGCATAGAAGTAGTTGTTGTGACAAAGGTTGATTCATTGTGAGAACTAGTTATACATTAGTGCATACGGTAAATGTTCAAATGAAAGATTGTGAGGTGTGTTGTTGGTGAACACTCACCCCAAAATAGGTGACAGACAGTTCAGGAATGTCATTAGCCCTTTGCTCTCATTGCTCCTCTCACAAACTGCCATGCCTTTGGGGAGGAGCACTTCCATGTCACTTCTGAATTAATTTAATAAAGCTGCTATCAAGGAACAGCTTGAGAATTCTTTAAGTCTTAAATTCCTGCCCATCATCTCCTGAACCATTCCAACTCCACCATCTGTGTGCTTTTCCCATCTACCCCAGACCCCCTTAACCATCTAGCAAGTCCTGAAAATTTTCCATCTTTTGCTCCTTCCCTTATTTCACCGAGAACAATTCCATGCCACGTATGCTTCCTCATCTACTGCAGTTGCTTTCTTACATCCTGCATTGGTAACAAGGTGAAACTCAGTCATTGATGAGGTGGCCAAGAACAACAATCAAGTATCATTTTAGATCCCTTCAAATTTTACAAGCTTCAGGGAAAAAATCTTAAAACATTTTGTGCACAGCTAAAGGATTTGAAATGTGGAGCCACTCCCTCAGCTTGTGAGGCCCGAACAAGGTCCTTCAAGATGGTTGTGAATTTTTTATTGTGCTTCCTTTTTAGCTCAGTCTTTTTGTACTTAGTACGTTTACTTTTCCATGTGCTGCTCTCATCTCATTATTCACTTTTCTTTCTTTGGTTATGCTTTTTGTTTTCAATGATTGCAGAAGCAGCCCCCTCAACCCTTTCTCCCCTGCCTGTGAATGTTATAATCTCTCATCAAAGTCATCCTCAACAGTTTAAATCTAGCAAATTAATACCTGAATTAAGAAATTCTCTTGATCCACCCTTTTGAAGAATAATGGTGCTTTGGGATGCTTATTAGTATTTTTGCCTGAAATGCTCTGCTCATTTGCAAAATTAATATTTCACCATTGCCAAGATAACATCTGTCTTAAAAGCTGCCAGCCTTGAATGATTTCCTGGCTAGTTGGCTTGCTACTAGGTGTCTTAATAACTGCCATTGGCAATGCTTCAACCCTGAAGTGTATATACTTTAGTGATGTGAAAGAACACTAGATGGAGTGCCTTACATAATCCAGTCAAAGACACTGCAGTCCAGCAACTTCAGCTGAACAGGGTTTTCTGGATAATAGATCACATCAAAGCAGACAAGTGCTATTATAATATCTCCAATCGGGAATTCCACGTGGCAGACTATGCAATACAGCCAATCTTGAATTGAGCAAGATTGAACATAAATTGACATTAATACCAAGAGATTATTGCTGTTCTTTCATTATTGCTGTTCAGCTGAACAATGCTCTTTTCTTCAGATTTGTATTTAAAATCAGGTCCCATAATTTCTGTCATTAGATATATGCAGTTTTTTAAATGATCTGCTTTGCAAAAATTACTTGGAAGAAAACAGTATAACCATTTTTTTTTATTTATCACCCACTGAAGCAAAGCAAAAGAACTCAAGTTAATTCAGATGTATCCAGCTTTGGAATTGTCTTTCCTCTCTAAAGTAAACCTGTAGACAGTTCTTTACTCCTTTGCAGGAGCGAAGGGGAGTGGCAGGAAAGAAGAGAACAATAATGAAGAGAGTTATAAATTATAAAGCTCAGCACATTGCGGAAACCGGCCTCACTTCCATGGACTCTGTCAGTTCTTCTCACTGCCTCAGTAATCAAAGACTCCACCCACCCCAGAACTTCCTCTCTTCTCCCCTCACCCAACGAACAGAAGAAAGCACGTACTACCAGGTTCAAGGACAACTTCTCTCCTGTGGTTATAAGATAATTGGATAGATACCTACTACAATGGATGGACTCTTAGCTTCACACTCTACCTGATTATGAAACCACACCTTATTGTTTATCTGTACTATATTTTCTCTGTTAGTTTGCATTTTATTCTGCATTGATATTAGTTTACCTTGTACTACCTCAATGCACGGTGTAATGATTTGATCAGTGTGATCAGTATGCAAGAAAATGAGGGCAAGAGCTCCTCCCAGGGATGGCAAAATTTTTTTGTTCTGGGTTTAACAAGAACTGGTGATTGCATTATAACCCTTAGGGCCACCATCTATTCAGGGTGCTCTTTCAAAATGTTCAGAAAAGCTTTTTGAACAGCTTCAGCCCTCCAGAATGCAATGTTATTTGGTAGTACGCCCCCAACTCCTGGCACCTGAGGTTCAACAGTTGGAACTTGCTTCAGCATGACTTCAGGTGTCCACCAAAGGACCAGCTATCTTACAGCACCACCAGGATGCAGAACAGTAGTTTTAACCAAATACATTCTGTATACAAGTTTCCTCTAGTTATTTAAATTACTATCGTATTGCATATTTAATGCGGGATACCATTATTTTCTTCCAGAATGGATGCAGTTAAGAAAAGGCAACATTTGGTACCCATTCCTATCAGGACACATGGAAGTGCTTGGTACCTCATTTCTAGAATCATTGCAGTTTCATAGTGTGGTTGTTCCATGGTGCTTTTACGTTGATATTTCTGGATTTTGGCTGAGTGATGAAGGAGGAGAACAAATAACTGGAAACCAAGCATCAAACCAGAGAACACTGAAAGCACCCAGCAGCCTGATCAACATCAGTGCGAGGAGGAGCAGAAATGATCAAGGAACCTAGATCAGAAGCAAAAAGAATGAAAGCAAGCAGAGACGGGAGGGGGTGGAAAGAACTGAGGGAATGGTTAGGTTGCAGACTAAAGTTGTCATGGTAACAATTACCTGGAAAATCAGTAATGGAAAATAATAAATGAGACAGGGAGACAGAGAACTAAAAATAAAACCCGATAAACCCATGAGATGGCTCTCGGGAGATTGTACCTGGTCCTCTTGAAACTTCCTTGATCATCAGACTTGAATGCCTCTGACATGGTCCTCAGCAGGTTGTGTATCTCATGGTTCATCCAGGGCTTCTGGCTGGGGAAGACTAAATGATTTTTTGGGGGTATACACTCATCCTCAACAGTTTTAATAAAGTCCATGACAACCGTGATGTATTCATTCAGATCCACAGGATGAGCCCTTGAACATAACCCTAACCACCAACTCGATGCAATTTCATAGCCACTCCTCTGCTTCCCAGGACCTCTTCTTTGTTGTCCTTATCTCTGGAGCTTTGTTTTTTGGCCTCTGCCTGTGTGCAGGTGGAAGGACAGCCAAGTGATCAGATTTACTGAAATGTAATCTGGACATTGTTACATCCCCTTGTAATAATTATCAGTGAGGCACAGAGAATCTTTATTTACCCTCAAATAACTTTTACTGTCTCAACTAAAAAGCATGCGAGTTCACAAACTAGCTACCTGTGTGCACCCCACTAGAATCCTTTACCATCCATGAACAGTCAATGAAGAAAAAAGGAATTAACTGGGAAAGGAGTTTATGCTGGCCAGGAGCTCCTTGTGATCCAATCTCCGTCTGTGGGGTCCGTAATGGTTGGTTTCTGGTCGCTGGAGAGTTATTGCCCCTCTGCATTTGGAGCTCCTGACTCTCATAGTGTTCGTATCAGTTGAACTGGTGGATCTCCATCCCATTGGCTCAAGGTCACCTGACCTTACCTGGTCACCTCACTGGTTCTAGTCCGGGGCTACAACCAACATTGTTTCATGGTTCTGCCCATCCCAGCCTCGCGTATTTGTGCCTTTCATTTCTGACTGATCCAATCCCGTTAGATAAGGCGACCCAGAAGGAGTCTAATGAGATTACAAGTTGCTTCTTTGGTAGGTCTGCCATTTAATTTAATAAGCCGCTCCTCATCTGAGAACTACTCTAAGAGCTAAGAACATCTAAGAGCTACTCATCTGCTCAGGTTGAGGAGGTCATTTCCTGAAAACCATGCCTGACTAATCTTCTGGAGTTTTTTGAGGATGTAACTACAAAAATGGACAAGGGAGAGCCAGTGGATGTAGTGTACCTGGACTTCCAGAAAGCTTTTGATAAAGTCCCACTTAGGAGATTAGTGGGCAAAATTAGGGCACATGGTATTGGGGGCAGCGTACTGACATGGATTGAAAATTGGTTGGCTGACAGGAAACAAAGAGTTGTGATTAATGGGTCCCTTTCGGAATGGCAGGCTGTGACCAGTGGGGTACCACAAGGTTCGGTGCTAGTCCTGCAGCTGTTTACAATATATATTAATGATTTAGATGAAGGGATTAAAAGTAACATTAGCAAATTTGCTGATGTCACAAAGCTGGGTGGCAGTGTGAAACGTTAGGAGGATGTTATGAGAATGCAGGGTGACTTGGACAGGTTGGGTGAATGGGCAAATGTATGGCAGATGCAGATTAATGTGGATAAATGTGAGGTTATTCACTTTGGTGGCAAGAACAGGAAGACAGATTACTATCTAAATGGAGTCAAGTTAGGAAAAGGGGAAGTACAACGAGATCTAGGTGTTCTTGTACATCAGTCAATGAAAGCAAGCATGCAGGTACAGAAGGCAGTGAAGAAAGCTAATGGCATGCTGGCTTTTATAACAAGAGGAACTGAGTATAGGAGTAAAGAGGTCCTTCTGCAGCTGTCCAGGGCCCTCGTGAGACCCCACCTGGAGTATTGTGTGCAGCTTTGGTCTCCAAATTTGAGGAAGGACATTCTTGCTATTGAGGGAGTTCAGCGTAGGTTCACAAGGTTAATTCCCGGAATGACAGGACTGTCATATGTTGAAAGATTGGAGTGACTGGGCTTGTATACACTGGAATTTAGAAGGATGAGAGGGGATCTGATTGAAACATATAAGATTATTAAGGGATTGGACACACTAGAGGCAGGAAGCATGTTCCCGCTGATAGGTGAGTCCAGAACTAGAGGGCACAGCTTACGAATAAGGGGTAGGCCATTTAGAACAGAGATGTGGAAAAACTTTTCACCCAGAGAGTGGTGGATAGGTGGAATGCTCTGCCCCAGAAGGCAGTGGAGGCCAAGTCTCTGGATGCATTCAAGAGAGAGGTAGATAGAGCTCTTATAGATAGCAGGGTCAAGGGATATGGGGAGAGGGCAGGAACGGCGTACTGATTGTGTATGATCAGCCATGATCACAGTGAATAGCGGTGCTGGCTAGAAGGGCCGAATGGCCTACTCCTGCATCTGCTGTCTATTGTCCATTGAAGCTCCTTGTATCCATGTTCAATTGTTCTGATTAGATTATCCCAGAGCAAGAGTCTGTTCAGAGTCTACAAACAGGGTTAGGGATGAGGGGCAGGGGGGAAACAAAGACAATTGGTTTGTCTGCTTCCCCTGTCCTTGATTCATTGAATCCAATAATTGCAGACTGTAGTATCTTCTGGCCAAGAGCAAGGAACCGTAGGCATTCCTAATCTTAGTACACAACACTGGTCTAGTGTGCATGATAAGTTATATGCTGATAATGATTCAGAGATGGTTCCATCCCTTGTGACTGGTTCATTGATGATTTATAATCAGTGATGATCTCCAGTCTCTGTACTTGAAGCAGTTGATGTTGGGGGACGTTCCTGATGATAGCACCTTTCTTGTATGTGATAGCCTTGACTGACTTTTGTGTGAAAAAAGTACTGCTGGACACTTCTGAGTCCCCATCTGGATGTTGTTTGGGTCTGCAATGAGTAGGCATGATTAGGTTCGTTATATGAGAATTTACACATTCCACTTATAACTGTATGGCCATCCTTACTTCTGATGTTATGATAGGAGGCCTGTGAATATATCTGAGGAGCTTATGAAAGGGGACATTTGAAATATATTTGAGGGAATCCAAGCAGATTCCTGGAGTTTGAAAAATTGGCTTCAAGCCTCAGTAATTGTACCTCCGGTATGCTGATGCCTGGCAATCAATCATATGTCTTTCCTCCTGTTGTCCACTAAATTCAGTTTCATGAGAGTTCCTTAATTGCACACTTGGTCAGTCATTCCTTAATTGACTCAAGGTCAATCACTCCCAGCTCATCTGTAGAAAATATCTCATTGATCAACATTTAATCAAAGGCTATAACGAGGCCCAGAACTGAGCAATTCTCACAAAACTCAGCTGAGCACCAAAGAGAAAATCTGAGTAAGCACCAATTGTTAACTAACACTATCAATAACATCCTGTTACTGTGCTGGTGATTCACCATGAATGATCAACATGACAATTGTCATAATTAGTTCTAATTTTCATGGATAGGGTATGTCTGGACATTTTTTTTTACATTGTCAGGTAGACAACTTTCGGCATCAATATTGTATCGAGTCAACATCCAAAACAGAATTTTTCCCTTCTTAATCAGCAGACTAAGAAAAAGTTAAAACCAAAATCAATGCTAATGAAGCCAGAGCTGGAATGCATGGTACACCCGTGTTAACCCTTTAAAGCAGAGCAAAACTTTACATCAAAGTTTTCCAGTGCTGTAGTGACTCATCCTGCATCACACTCTCTAGCCAAAACCAAATAACAGCAACTTTGAAAAATCTCAAACTGAATCTTTGTTTCTGTTGAAGGTTAGGTGAGCAGAGAGAACACTGATTCCCATTATATATTTACTAAATTTAGTCAGGGGATAGACAATTAAAGAAACTAGCACTGGATTGGATTAAAAGTAAACCAATCACTTGGTGTGCCAAATTTATTTCCACAGGCCCATATGTAAACGTCAGCAAAGCAGTAGATTGGCAACTCTATTAATTAATCATGGACACCTTCAAAAGGTGATGCCTCAAAACGGCAGCATCTATCATCAAGGGTCCCCATCAGTCAGGACATGCTCTCCTTTCATTGCTACCACCAAGGAGGAAAGTATAGGAGCCTCAAGACACACTCACTGTTTCAGGAACAGCTTCCTTGCCTCCATCAGATTTCTGAATGGACAATAAAAGCATTAACACATCCTTGGATGTTTTTTCCCCCCTCTCTTTTTGTACTATTCATCTTAGTTATTTTTTATAATTCTTATTGTAATTTATAGATTGATATTACTATGTGTGATGGGAGGGGGAGGGAGGTTTCTGGGTTCTGATATTTCTAACATTCATTCTGTAGTGTTTCTTGTTTCATGGATGTCTGCGAAGAGTAAGAATTTCAGGTCAGATACTGCATATGTACATTCTCTGACATTAAATTGAACCACTTGATACATATTGCAATGTACATCTGCCACAAAACAACAAATTTCACAACATATGTTGATGATATTGACTCTGATTCCAATTCGGATTCTGTTTAAGTTCAAGTTTTCCGGTAAGCTGGTGGCATGCTTGGATGCAACGGCTTCTATGATGTCAACCGAAGGTTATATTGTCTTTTATTAAACTGATTTTTTATGATCACAAAGCCCCGCTGGACTTTAAGAACTTAAAGTATTTCAGGTCTACCCCATCAACGAGTTGTTCGTTGGTGGAGAAACTGAAAGAGCTGGACTCAGTGCAGACTGGGATTCTGCCTGCAAAGGCAAGGAGTAGGTACGCAAAGGCAGTGTACAGTTAACAGCGAGTGATTTTCGTAGTCGCTTTTCATGTGATTGCAAGTCCCTGTTAGACATTGGTGTGGAATGTTGGAAATCCAATTTGTTGGTTTATTGGTGAACAGTGGGGGTAGACAGCAGGGGAGCTGCATGGCTTTGGTTGTAGCAAGGACTAGGCCTATAGTCACGGTGTCACCTGCTTGCAGCCACCCTGTCGGTGGTGTCAGAGTCGAGCGCTGGCGGCAGTGTGGTGCAATGTCCAAGCTGGAGTCAGTTCTTCCCCCAAGTGTTCACTTATCAGGAATGAAGGGGTTAACATATGAGGAGTGTTTGGGCCTGCACTTACTGAAATTCAGAAGAATGTGTGGGGATCTCATTGAAACCTACCAAATGCTGAAAGGACTAGATTGGGTTGATGTGGAGAGGATGTTCCTATGGTGGGGTATCCAGAGCTAAAGGGCACAGCCTCAATTTTTAAAAAAAATATTTATTTAAGGGAAGTCGATGTCGCCAGCATTTATTGTGCATCCTTAGTTGCCCTTGAGAAGGTGGTGATGAGCTGTCCTCTTGAACCACTGCAGTCCCTGAGGTGTAGGTACGCCCACAGTGCTGTTAGGGAGGCAATTCCATGATCTTGACCAAGTGACAATGAAGGCGTCCTTTGATTGAGAAGCGACTTTTTAGAACAGAGGTAAGGAGGATTTTTTTAGGCAGAAAATAGTGAATCTGTGGAATGCTCTGCCACAGACGGGAGGCCAAATCTGTGGGTATACTTAAAGAAGAAGTTGATAGTTTCCTGATGGGTCAGGGCAAAGGATATGGTGAGAAGGCACATGTATGTGGTTGAGTGGGATCTGGGATCAGCCATGATTGAGTGGTGGAGCAGAGTTGATGGGCTGAATGGCCTAATTCTGCTCCTATGTCTTATGGTCTAAGACTTTGTGCTTGATGGCAGACTACTGCAACATTCATGGACTCAGGCACTTGGGCTATCGCTTTATTGTGTGACTGCATTTTACTGTTGTCTTATAGGCGCTTGCTATCTTATATGTAACTTGTGCTGTGTATGATTGTTGGTACTGTGTTTTCCACCTGGGCCCCAGAGTAACACTGTTTCGTTTGGCTGTATTCATGGGTATCCATTTATGGTTGTGTGATAATCAAACTTGAACATAGATTTAAGATTTATTGTCATCTGACGGTACATATACTCAACCAAACAAGACAACGTTCTTCCGGAACACAGTGCACTCACACAACATAGATCACACATAAACTAAAATATTACACTATAAATAAGTTAATAAAATATAATTCAAAATGCATGTAGTAAAGATTCTGATTCTGACAGAATGATGCATCCTGCGATGCACTCATATACATCATCAGTGATGTAACCCGGGGTCACAGGGTGTTTTGGGTCTTTCAACATCAGCCTCACCCAGGTGACCCAGCTGGGGTTGATCAGGCCCTGACTTGTGTCTGAGGAGCATTCTGCCACGGATCACGCCTCCTGATCCACAGCCATCTCGAGGCCTGCTCTGCTGCCTCTGTGGTGTTCCTTTTGACTTTCCTCTTCTGGGCTCCTGAGATGCCCATCTGGCTGTGGGCTTGACAGAGGGATTAACCAGCAAACCCTCTGCAGCCCACCTCTATGGGCATACAATGTGCCCACTACCCCTTTCTGCAACACACCTCCACCTAGTCTTGGTACATGGCCTTTTTCTCTTCATGGGCCTCCTCCATCCGGTCTTCCCAGGGGATGGTCTGCTCCAATGTGACCACATGTCTAGATGACTCTGACAGCAGGACAATGTCTGGCCTAAGCTTGGTCGAGGAGATGGGCTCAGGGAATCTGAGCTGTTTCTCTAGGTTGACTCTCAATTGCCAGTCCTTTGCTGTTCCAAGGAGGCCAGCATGCTCCTTGGATTGGGTTTGAGCCTTCTCCCCTGCATGATAAAAAAAATTGCTTGTTTTGCTGGGCGATGGCTGAGCACAAGGTGTCTGCCACTGTCTTCAGCACCTGGTTGTGATGCTAACAATAACACCCCTCCCCCCAGCAGCTCAGGACGTGCTCCAACACCCCCTTCTCTTGGTACAGGGAGCATGCTCGTGTTTCGGTCTTGCCCCAGCAGTAGAGGTTCGCTGGGCTTGGCAAGACATCATAGACCAACTGGATCAGGAACTTGATGCAGTGGGGCTCAGTTCACAGCCAGATGACTTGAAACTGCTTGATGTTCTTGAAGTTCTCCTCCTTGTGAACCCAGACACCATCCTGGAGATGCTGATCAATCTCCTTTTTTGGGCAAGATAGGTGTCCACTCCCCTTTTATCCAAGAAGCTTCTTCATGAGGCTAAGTGGATCAGCCTACCTTCTGGCCCTCTCCCTCATGCACTTCCTGTGCTATTCTGCCCTTCAGAGAGTAAGGAGTTTCTTCCTCGTGATGTTACGAAGCTTCTGCAACGCTTCCTTTGCTGCCTCCTTGACCTGACATTTAAGTGACCTCAGCTTCTGCCTCAACTGGCCAATCTTGTTGGTCCTCCAGTTCATTGTACAGGATGTGCTCACCCGATGCTTCTCCTCTGTGCCAAGCCTCTCCACAGCGAAGCTGACGATGATCACTGATGTGAACTTAAACCTTCTGTTGGCATCCCCTCCAGAAGCATCAAATATTTTGTCCACATCGGCCTCGAGTCATCCTCCTTGTATGCTGGAGGCAACTTCACCTGACGGTGTTCTGATGCAGTGATTGACCTTGGGGTTTTGGGTACATGAAGGTTCTGGATACTGTGGGGTGACTCTGGGCCTGGCTCCCCCTGCATCTCACCAGAGGTGATCTCTGTGAGCTGTACCTGCTGTTCCTTGCTGAAGCATTTGATTCTGATTCTGGGGTAAGTGCTGGAGGTATCCTTGTTCTCTCCTAGCAACCGTTGGGTTTTTGGTTTTAGTTTTGGGAAAGGAGCCAATCCTAACATCCACTTTTTTCCCAGATCCAGTCCAAGTAACTCAAAGAGCCATACATATGTAAAATCCTCCCACCAGTTTGTCATATTGAGGCAGGATCTAAGTGGCTGTAAAATGGATGTGAACAGCTTTGAAGCAAAACAGTGTATCCTGGTGGTGTTACTCATTCTGGGTAAAAAGGAATGCATAGACATTTTTCACATTGTAAGTTATTTATAACATTCTCTTTATTTTTCTTTCTTCTAGTCATGGTAGAACCTGGCCATTTAACCTGCCTTGTCCACACATTCTATCATCTAGAATAGTCCCACTTAGAGGTACATCTGCGTCTTGGGAATTCAAACACTTGTTGAATATGTTCTGACTTTTCCCATATTCTTGTTTTCTGTAGCATGTAAGCTACCAGTCTTTGGGGGACAGCTATAGTGTCTATCCATATGGTTATTCACCCTGCTTCATATCAGAAGATTAAGGTCAATCCATCGAACTGGATTTTCAGAATAACCTTTGCATGCTTTAATTGTATGAAGATATTCATGTTCAATTGATTTGGAAGGTCCTATAGGGCCTTACTAGGATTGATTTACCATTTCTGGCTTGCTGTTTCAGGCAGTGAGAATTTCAGCTGTAAGGTGATATACAGAGCATGAGATTTGGAATTGATTCATTATTATCACATGTACCAAGAGATAGTGAAAAGCTTGCCTTGCATACCATTCATATGTATTATTACAATATTTAGCTAGAATAATGCAAAACAATAACAATGCAGATTAAAGTGTAACAGCTACAGAAATAAGTGCAATGCAGGTAAACAGTAAAGTGCAAGATCAGAACAAGGTGGATTGTGAGGTCAAGAATCCTACCTGTTATACTAGAGAACTCTTTATTACAATGAAACAGGAGCTATCCTTGTGCATGGTGGTATGTGCTTTTGTATCTTCTGCCTGATGGAAGGGGAGAGAAGAGAGCATATTTAGAGTAGGTTGTGTCTTTGATTATGTTGTCTGTTTTACTGGGGGTGAGAGGTATAGACAGGGTGCTTAGTGGGGATGCTGATAAACACAAAAATACTTACAACTTACTAAGATCTGCTTTCTTCTTTTTCTTTGGCCATGGTCATGTGAATTTGAATTTCCATTGGGAAATCCATTCTGTATCTCCCTTACATATTCAATAATTCTGGTCCGCTTTCCAGTAGAATGTAGAAGAGGCTTTGATCCCATCAGCCTGAAAATTATTCATCCAATGGTTTAATATCACAAGTGGTAAGTATCAGAATCAGAATCAGGTTTAATATTACTGCCATGAAATGTATTGTCTTTGCAGCAGCAGTACAACACATAATAATAGAAAAAACATGAATTGTATATATTAAATAGTTAAATAAGTAAAGCAAAAATAGAACTAAAAAAGTAGTGCGGTAGTGTTCATGGTTTCAATGTTCATTCAGAAATTTGATGGCAGAGGGGAAGAAGTAGCTTCTGAATTATTGAGTGTGCACCTCCTTCCTGACGGAAGAACAAGAACAAGGCATGACCTGCGTGATGGGGATCCTTGATGATGGATGCCGCCTTTTTGAACAATCGCTCCTTGAAGATGTCCTGGATACTAGGGAGGCTAGTGCCCATGATGGTGCTGTATTAAGTTTACAACTCTCTGCAGTTTACTTGATTCTGTGAAGTAGCCCCTCCCCCCATACCAGATGGTGATGCAGCCATTTAGAATGTCTTCCATTCTGTAGAAGTTTCCGAGTGTCTTTTACTGACATGTCAAATTATTATCAAAGTATCATCTTGGTAAAAGAGGTAGTTGCTTGGCGGATGCCGTTAGAATAGCCTGGGCAAATGCTGTAACTTGAGTACAATGCACTGCAGTCACATTTCATTAGTGGTGGAGGGAATGAATGTTGACAATGGTCAAATGAATGCACATCAAGTGGCTTCCCTTTTAAGAATTTTATTGAGTTCCATGAGCGTTATTGGATTAGTGGATATCCAGGCAAATGGAGAGTACCAGTGATATGCCTTGTTGAGGGTGGAAGGCTTTGGGAGTTGGGAAGTGTGTCACTGCCCACAAGATATTCATTCACAAATGGAGAACCATTTCCAATTTGGACACCTTGCTTTAGGAAGAACGAAATAGTCTGACATAATATATAAGAGAAATTTACCTCCTCCCCCCCCCCCCCCCACGAAGTATTTTAGCGGCAGTCCAGGTGTGTTTTTGGTAAACCCTAGGATGTCTTGGCAATTATATTGCCATTGGATAACTTGGGTTTGGGAGATAAAACTCTCTTTTCATGATACATCCAATAGTTCATGGTGTGAATGTTACTTATCAGCCCAGACCTAAATTTTGACCATTCCCAACCTCACTGGGTTGGGGGCTACACTGTAACTGTACCTGAGTATCTTGTGGAGGAGCAGCTGGCTCTGTAGTACAGATCTTCAGTACTACGGAGTGGTATAATTTAGTCCTTTACCTTTGCTATATTGGGTGCTATTTGCTGTTTTCCGATATCACATGGAGTGTGATTGAACTGCTTGAAGAATCCTCTATGATGGTGGGGATTTCAGAAGAAGACATGATGGAACATCTACTTAGCACCTCCAGCTGAACATGGTTATGAATATTTCAGCCTCGCCTTTGGCCTTCGTGTGCTTGTCCTACCACCATTGAAGGTGGGGATAACCTTTGAACCTTCTCCTGCCAGCTGTTTTATTTTAATGACTGTGGCGGGACAGCAGAACTGTGATCTAAACTGTTGACCGTGGGATCATTTAACTGTGTTGTCAGATGTCTGGTGTGTATGTGAGCCAATGCTATGGCTTCACCAGGTTGTTTCCACATCCTGAGGTCTTCCCTCTTCATTACACCTATCTTAATTATAGTGGTAGTGTAAAGGATATGCCAGACCCTGTGAGTACAGTTACAGAGGTGAAAATTTCTGTTGCTGCTGAGGGTCATGATGCCCAGTTCTGAGCTGCTAGATTTGCTTTGTCTTATTCAGGTGGTTTGTATCCTGGTCAACATGTTGAATGATGTCCCAGGCGTGAAGACTTTGGACAAGGTTTGGGAATCTTTACTTTAATCAATGACTTTATCGACAGATACATCTGCCACAGATTGACTGGTGAGGGTGAAGTTTGTTCATTACCTTCTATTGACGTAATCTGCCAGGTTAGTCAGGATTTCACAAGCTTTGTCTATGGTGGTGCTACCAAGCCACGCCGGATGATGGAGTTTACCCAAAGTATATTTCTTGCTATTTTTTTTTTGCTTCTCCCAAATGTTGTGCTCAGTTGAAGAGCACTGATTCCTCATTTGAGAGAGGACAAGGAAGTGGTAAATCTTAAATTCCTCAGGATATGATTTGACAAATCTCTTGTTGATATTATACTTGATGCCAGGAGATTTCATGAATATTGAGGTCTTTAGGAACTAAACCACTGTATTGGTAATGAGCCAGAACATACCTAGAAAATAAAATGGAAGAATCTGGTGTGTTGTCTATAATTGTTCTTTGTGTCAGGTTGTTGTTTAATAAGTCTGTGGGATAACCTTCTGAAGTTCGATACCTCAGATAATAGTACAAAATAAGAAAATTAATGAGATTAACTGGGTTGAGAGTGACTTGGCTGCCTCGGAGTTCAGTGCTTTGGTCAATGCCAGGTGGGGCAGCCAATTTTATTCTTTTTGTGGGTTGCTATAATAGTTATGGTACAACCAAGAGATTTGTCAAATCATATCCTGAGGAATTTAAGATTTAATTAACATTGTTGTTAACCAACATTGTTCTGTTCCTTTGGATCTCGCTGAGGGCTTTCACCATGACTTAGCTGAGAATAAAGAACTTCTTTGGATGTGTGCTCATCCATCCTCCAGTACATCAATACATCCAGTACTCAGTACAGTGACCAGTCTCAGCACATCTGTTATTTAACAACCCTGCTCTTGGTAGTGATGATGTTGGCTTTGGACAGCATTTATGTTGCGATGCTTAACTCTGAAGATTTTCCAAAGCCTGTGCTGATGATGTTTTAATTCAATTCCTTGTGTTCCTGAGTGTTGGGTGCTTTTGTTTTCTAAGAACTTTTTTCTAAGAACTTTTTTTTCTAAGAACTTTTTGTTAGAACCTCCCGAACAGCACAGTGGATCTTAGGAGATGATGATGTCATCAGGATCCATAATGACTTGGTGATCAATGTCCTTCAGATCCCAAGGGCTTACAATCTCTAGTCTAAGAGGTACCAATGTTTTGAAGGCAGGTACTTCCACATATAACACACACAAAATACTGGAGGAACTCAGCAAATCAAGCAGCATCTATGGAAATGAATAAACAGTTGATATTTCGTGCCAAGACACTTCTTCAGGACTCACATAGCCCATATTCATCATGTAATCTAAAAATTATGTTGGTAACACAATGTGACATTCAACACATTATGTTGAAATTGTTGGTGTTAGCCTCTCCATCTCTGGAGCCCAATGGTACAAGTCGGTGTCCTTATCAACTCTTGAACAGAAGCCTCCAAGAACAATGACTTTGTCTTCATTGGGGGCAGTGATAAGACATGACTGACACTGGCAATAACTGCTATTATTTAAAATTCATTCTTACAGTCAAGTGTTGAAGAATTTTCCCTAATGACAGGAGCAAAATACTGATTACTCAGCTTGAGCAGCCTGAGTTTAGGAGTCACGCAGCATTCAATGCTCCTTATTCTGAAATCAGACGGAGCAGCAAAACCATTGCTGGGCATTTGCTTCTTGTGTTGGTTTTCCTTTCCTGCTCTTTCTGTCTGTTCTTCTTCAGCAGCTCAGATCTTCTACTTTATGGGGCCCCATCAACACAGTATTGTACATCCTTATGTGACTGTCACCCTTCACTCAGTTCATTCATTGCCCTACATTACTCATCAGCATTCAAACATGCCAGGTTGCGAAGCTGACTTTCTATTTCAGTTAACAGTATGGAAGTTATCTTGCTCGGATGGTTGAGCCAGCCCATATTTGGGGTGTGTTTTCATACCTCTTTCCCATGGGAGGTGAGCACAGGACATTCTCGGACATTAGTCATTCTCAGAACTGTCCTATTCACCTTGTTCCCATCTCTGGAGCAAGAACACCACCAAGCAGAGTGTCTAGAGACTCCCAGTCATATCTCACCTGTCCCCATCACTGGATATTCACAGGAGAAGATTTGGTAATGTAGAATAAGCCTGCACATGACTTCTTTTGGGGGTGGGGGATATTCTTGTCCACCAGCATCATGCAATTCTCCATGGAATATGAACTTCATGATAAAGTTGCACCTGGACGTTAAAGGGAAAATCCACCTTTGCAGCTTTTGAGATGAGAACTTGCTTCATCTATCCATTTTGTTGCTGAGATCTTAGAGTCAGACAGCTTTTTCTTTAATATTCCACCTTTGACCACTGTTATGGGTGACCTTGCCAGAAGAGTTTGATTACAGATGGCTTTGGTAGAATGGTAGAATGCATCTCTCTCTTTATCAAGTTTGCAATCTATCAAGAACCACATTAGAGTTGTACAGTAACAACACGGCAAATCCTGAATCAAATGGCCATAAACTTTGGGGAGTCAGGGGAGTCAACTTTAAACATGCTCTTGTGACAGTGGCATATACCAAGGCAATGTACAGCTCATCAGCGAAATCATTCTCCTCCTGAGGGCTGCAGTTTCAACAGAATCACTCCAGTGACTGAGGTGACTGATACAGCCTGTGCTTAGGGGACTTGGTTTCTTGATCAGTTGCAGTGCTTGTAGTGAACAGCTCTCACATTACCTTCAGACAGTGAGTTCCAGCTCTTTGACCCAACAGTGATGGAGGAAATGATGGTGGATTTCAAAGTCAAGATGGTGAGACCTGAAGGGGATCTTAGGGATCTTACATATTTTCCATTCAGTTCATGTAGGTTTTCCTGACAGTAGAGGTCACAGGTTTGGGAAATGTTTTCAAGGAAGTCATTGCTGTAGACTTACAACCATAGTAAGACAATGGTGGAGGAAATAAAAGCTTAAAAGTGCGAATGCATGGATGGGGCTGAGCTTATGGAGTGTCAGTAGAATGGCACTCATGAGTTTCTTACAGATGGTGAAAAGGAAAATTATTAGCAAAGTATGTTGAAAGTAACAGTATATGTCACCATAACCTTTGGGGCGTCAGGGGAGTCAACTTTAAACATGCTCTTGTGACAGTCTCTAATTGATGTGTCAATTTAAATTTCTGATCAAAGGTGCTGAAAGTATGTAAGTGGCATTTGGAAATTCCTCTCAGATTTCAACCTGCCACAGAGACCCTGATTTAGGTCTAACTCTGATATTAACTCATTCCAGGCCATTCCAACTTAAACATTTGGAGAATTAGAAGATTTACTCTGAACAAAATCTGTTCAAAACTCAAACTTTGCTGCCAAAATTACTTGAAACACCTTTTTTTCCAAGTTTTGTCATTGGTCAATTTTGCTGTGATTCTCTATTGAATCTAACAGCGTTTTGATTGGTTTACACAATGTCAAAAAGGTAATTGAGTCATTCAGGTAATTAACTCAGTAGGTACCAGTGATCTGAAGTAATCGCAGGTCTTTGGCCCAAGAGTGCATGTATAATTTACAGGATACAAGGCTTCTTATTACACATGTAAATGAATTAACCTTTAACCTCTGTCAAAAGAGGACCTGTGCTTTCAGGACTATTTTAATTACAACTGAATACAATCCTTAATGGGATGGATAGAAGGAAATTTACAAATAACAAACCAAACCATAAATATAGCATTGACACAGTTAAGCTAATTATATTACAGAGGCCCTTGAAGAAATCTGATAATATATGTGTGCCACATAATAATGAGAACGGACTGGGAATGCTGTTTTGATGATCTGCCAACAACTGAAGGAAATTACAGCCTTTATGGAAATACTTACCTAATTGAATCACAGTGAACATATGGAATGTGTTAGTACCAGAAGAGAACTGAGTGAATATCAGTCATGATTAGCCTGTTCAGTGAACTTAGTTCTAAGGTAAATTTGTCTCCCAACTTATAGTCTCAACTTCTAAAGGAAAATTTGAAAGGCCACATTTTACCGAGCAGCCGTGAATGATGCAAACGATATTATAAGCATGCACTCAGTTTCCAGAGTGATGGCATTTATATTTACATTTACAAAACGTTTTCATATATTTTACATTTTAATACTATGCCCATATCTCCTTACAACATAGAAAGTGGCTATTGAGTTTTTGTTCATGGTTCTCTGCTGCTGTAGCTCATCCACTTCAAGGTTCGTTGTGTTGTGTGTTCAGAGATGCTCTTCTGCACACCACCGTTGTAATGTGTAGTTATTTGAGTTCCTGTCAGCTTCCGTTCAGCTTGACCCCATCTGGCCATTCTCCTCTGACCTCTCATTAACAGCAATGCACACAGAATTCTGGAGGAGCTCAGCAGGCCATGGAGCACATATGGAAAAGAATAAATAGTCAATGTTTCGGGCCAAGACCCTTTATCAGGACTGGAAAGGAGAGAGAAGACAGAGTAAGAAGATCGGGGAGGGAGAGGTGAAGAAGATTCAGAAGGTGGTAGGTGATAGGTGAAACTGGGAGGGGGAGGGGGAGGGGGAGGGGTGAGCTAAAGAGCTGCAAAGTTGATTGGTGAAAGAGGTAAAGAGCTGAAGAAGAGAGAATCTGATAGAAGAGACTAGAAGGCCATGGAAGAAAGGGGAGGGGGAGGAGCACCAGGGAAAAGTGATGGTCAGGTAAGGAGATAAGGTGAGAGAGGGAAACAGGAATGGAAAATGATGGGGGGGGGCAATTACTGGAAGTTCGAGAAATTAATGTTTGTCCCATCAGTTGGAGGCTACCGAGATGGAGTATAAGATATTGCTCCTTCAACCAGTGTGTGGTCTCATTGTGGCGGTAGAAGAAGCCATAGACTGACATGTTGGAATGGGAAGTGGAATTGTAATGGGTGGCCACTGGAACAAAGGTGATCGGTGAAGCAATCTCCCAATCTACATCAGGTCTCACTGATATACAGATGGCCACACCAGGAGAACCAGAGACACTAGATGACCCCAACAGACTTGCAGGTGAAGTGTCGCCTCACCTGGAGGGACTGCTTGGGCCCTGAAAGGTCGTGCGGGGGCAGGTGTGGCACTTGTTCACCTTGCAAGGGGAAGTGCCAGGAGGGAGATCAGTGGAGAGGGACAGGTGTTCAAGGAAGTTGTGTAGGGAATGATCCCTGTGGAAAATGAAAAGTGGGTGGGTGGGGGAGGGAGAGATGTGCTTGGTAGCGGGTACCAGTTGGAGATGGCAGAAGTTGCGGAGAATTATGTTGCTTGATGGGATAGGTGAGGACAAGGAGGACAAGGAGGACAAGGAGAGCCTAGTGGCGGCGAGAGGATCGGGTGAGGGCAGGTGTAATGGTGGAGGAAGGGAAGCCACTTTCTTTGAAGAAGGAGAGCATTGCAGTAGTTCTGGAATGAAAAAGCCTCACCTTGAGATCAGATGCGGCGGAGACCGAGGAATTGAAAGAAGGGGATGTCGCCTTTACAAGTGACAGGGTGGGAGGAAGTATAGTCCAGACAGAGGTGAGAGTCAGTGGGTTTGTAAAAGAAATAAGTAGATAGACTGTCTCCAGAGATAGAGAAGGAAAGATCAAGAAATGGGAGGGAGATGTCAGAAATGGACCAAGTAAATTTGTGGGCAGAGAGGAACTTGGATGCAAAGTTGATGAAATCAATGGACTCACTGTAGGTGCAGGAAGCCACTTCAATGTAATGTAGGAAGAGTTGGGGAGCAATCCCAGTGTAGGCTTGGAACATAGACTGTTCCACATAGCTGACAAAAAGGCAGGCAGAACTGGGACTTGTATGTGCCCATGGCTACACCCTTGGTTTAAAGGAGCCGAAGGAGAAATTATCTGAGCGTGAGGACCAGTTCTGCCAGACAGAAGAGAGTGGTGGTTGGGTCTGTTGTCCAGAAGGAAGAGGAGAGCTTTAAGGCTCTCCTGGTGAGGGATGGTGGTGAGATTAGCTTTATTTGTCACATGTTCGTTGAAATAAACAGCGAAATTCTGTTTGCTTCAAACCAGATCAGTGAGGATTGTGCTGGACAGCCCACAAGTGTCACCATGTTCCTGGCATCAGCATAATATACCCACAACTCACCAACTCTAACCCGGATGTCTTCAGAATGTGGGAGGACACCAAAGCATCCCGAGGAAACCCTTGTGGTCACAGAGAACACACAAACTCCTTACAGTCAGCAGAGGGAATTGAACATCGACCTTACAGCTGGCATTGTAAAGTGATCATGCTAACCACCACACTCCTGCACTACAATGCAGGGCAAGATGTGAAAATAATCTGCTGTGGAACTGATCACGCCAGTGCAGCTGTTATAGGTGACGTGCTGAACAGAGTTAATTAATTAATTTATAGAACAACAGACCCTTTCAGCCCAATGTGTCTTGCCGCCCAGCGTCCAGCCTATTTTAGCACTGGCCTAATCACAGGGGACAGGGCGGAGACCCACCTCTTCCAAAGGAGGTGTAAGGTGCTCCTTCCCTTGCTAGCCTACAGATCACCTTTGGGCAAGGTGGGGCACCTTCTTAGCCTCCCCTCCCAGACCACAGATTGAGGTCACGTGAAGCCATGGGAGCAGGTGGTGGATGGTTGTATGAAGAGCCAGTGCTGCTTATGTGTCCATCTGACGCTAGGTAGACATCACTGAATGGTATTGATAATGGCTGGGTCACCCATCTAAGAAAACATAGAAAGCCAACAGCACAATACAGGCCCTTTAACCCACAATGCTGTGCCGAACATGTACTTACTTTAGAAATTAGCTAGGGTTACCCATAGCCCTCTGTTTTTCTAAGCTCCATGTACCTATCCAGAAGTCTCTTAAAAGACCCTATCGTATCTGCCTCCATTACCTTTGCCGGCAGCCCATTCCACACATTCACCACCCTCTGCGTAAAAAACCCTCTCCTCTGTACCTTCTTCCAAGCATCTTAAAACTGTGCTCTCTCACGGTAGCCATTTCAGCCCTGGGAAAAAGCCTCTGACTATCCACATGATCAATGCCTCTCATCATCTTATACAACTCTGTTAGGTCACCTCGCATCCTCCGTTGCTCCAAGAAGAAAAGGCTGAGTTCACTCAACCTATTCTCATAAGGCATGCTCCCCACTCCAGGCAACATCCTTGTAAATCTCCTCTGAACCCTTTCTATAGTTTCCACATCCTTCCTGTAGTGAGGTGACCAGATCTGAGCACAGTACTCCAAGTGGGGTCTGACCAGGGTTCTATATAGCTGTAGCATTACCTCTCGGCTTTTGAACTCAATCCCACAGTAGATGAAGGCCAATACGTCGAATGCCTTCTTAACCACAGAGTCAACCTGCGCAGCAGCTTTGAGTGTCCTATGGACTTGAACCCCAAGATCCATCTGATCCTCCACACTACCAAGAGTCTTACCATTAATACTGTCATCATATTTGACCTACCAAAATGAACCACCTCTCACTTATCTGGGTTGAACTCCATCTGCCATTTCTCAGCCCAGTTTTGCATCCTATCAATGTCCCGCTGTAACCTCTGACAGCCCTCCACACTATCCAAAAATGCCCCTAACCTTTGTGTCATTAGCAAATTTACTAACCCGTCCCTCCACTTCTTCATCCAGGTCATTTAAAAGAATCATGTACAAACTTCTTACAGACAGCTCCAGAATTGTACTCCAGACTCCGATGCCTCGAGCTGTAATAGCATCCCACTAACTGCTACACTACTGTGGGGCCCCAAACTCACTGTGTTTCGACTTTCAAAGAGTTTTTGTTAACATTGCTACACAGTAGGCACTTAAATGATATGGATAGAGAAGGTTAGTGAGTAAGTTTGTAGATCATACCAAAATTGGTGCTATAGTGGAGAATGAAGAAGGATGTTTATAGTTACAACAAGATCTAGACCGGGGTGGGCAAACTTTTTGACTTGTGGGCCACAAAGGGTTGTAAGATTTGACAGGGGGGCCGGACCAGGAGCAGATGGATGGAGTGTTTTGGTAATACACCTCATAAGAGAAAATAAAATATCATGGGATATGTAGAAAACATGTGCTTTAATTTCAATTGAAAATGAACAAATGCATTACAACAAAATATCTGTCTTTGAAGTCCCATGGTATTTAGCTATTTATTGAAATGACTTTTAAAACTGAAAATTAAATGAATAAAATACAGCTTTTTTTAATAGTAACAGTTATTATTTTAAAGAACTGAAAATTCTGTTATCCTTCAAGATATTATCATCATCACTCTGCTCCTGCCTGTCTTTATTTCAAAAACGGTAGGAGATGCAGGTCTACTTGTCCTGCTCCTTCTTATTCAATTGTCCCCTGTGCCAAAACTCAACAACGACCAGCACAAAGACAGAACAGTGACAGCGCGCCAGTATGCGGAACGCGTTATTTGATCTGGAGCACATTTTTTTATTTTGAGAACGTACATGCACCTGCGCACTACTCATGTCCATCACTTAACAGAAATGACATGTAACATGTAAGGCTTATTGAAAAAAATATTTTCAAATGCATTTTTTACATAACATGGGCCATAGTTTGCCCATGCCTGAACTAGACCATGTGGGAAACTAGACAAAGGAGTGGCAGATGGAATTTAACATGGACCAGCCAGTGAAGGGTCTTGACCCAAAATGTTGACCATCTATTTCTCTTCTCAGGTACTGCCTGACTTGTTAAGTTGCTCCAGCACTTTGTTCTTTGCTTTACAAGTATGCTGACAGGACTTTAGGGCTAGAATATCAGCGCTGATTGTCCTCCCCTTCTGCACTTCCAGTTTCATCAAAGTCATTGAGCACTTCTTTGGTCACAACAATGTTTCATAAAGTATTTGTTTTCTAGATTTTTTTATATCTTTCATTCTGGTCCTTCCTGAAATTTGACCCAATCCTGGAGAGAAAATATGCCTCTTTAAATTATTAATAAAATAGTTTTTGTATTCAACACTAGTGACAAAAATGTTTTTGAAGGATAATGTTTTAAAAGCAGGGGTGATTTCCTATCTCAATATGTAGACATTTAGCTATTTTTTATCATCTGAGAAATCTGTTTTCTCTTTATTAAATATTTTCTAGACTCCCTAATGTTACAGCATGTTGTGTATGTTTCTGCTCTACAAATCAATCTCAATGTGATGGTATGGATTCCACATTGAACAGGAGCTTACAAATGAATCCCTGGTAATGATAAGATCATCTTGGGATTATTTCCCCATTAGGACCATCTTAAAATCAACAAAACAGCCTTAGATTTGTTTGTAATGGAACATACTGTGAAATATCCTGTTGCTACATGGAAACACAGTTCTGAAGAGCAATTTGCGGGGATTGATATGATGCCTGGACAAGGAATAAATTGGTAGATTAGTCAATGACATGTGCTGATTGCAATAATGTTAACATAGTGGTGATAAGCAAAGGAAGAAAGTTATTTGGCACAAATTATTTTTGAAAATGACTTCTCTAGGTAAAGGTTGTGGGACTACGGGGGAAGAATTGGAGTGGAAGGTTGTTGCCTGAGTCTAAGCATGGGGACTCAGGGCAGATATTTGGAGAATTAATTGCTAATAAATGTTCCAATGTCTCTGCTTTCTCTATAGTTTGTAAACAAGTAATAGGATGATATTTTGATGGATCTTGTTTAATTTCCCGTTTAGATAATATGTTTTACCTTCTGTCAAAAATTCAGGCACATCTTCAGGATTTTTAAGTAAATTATAGATATGTTTTAATAGGTATGGCTGAAGGCAAGTAAATTTTTTATACCAACAATAATGAATATTATCACTGCCAGTATTTTTCTAGTTGTGGGTATTTTTTATAACTACTTTTAGCATATCCATTGTAACTTTGGGTATTTGCATTTCTTCATTTGTGTGAGTGCATTAATTTTCCTCCCTCACCAGTTTGCTTCTTGATTGTCCATCATCCTCTTTGACCAGATATTAGGCAAAAAGTTTACTATCTCTGTGCTTGTTGGTAATTCTGTGCTTGGGCTGGTGGCTTTTTGGCACATCAAATTTCATTTCAATGTCCTGTATAAACCTTTTTCTTTGTTTCTGAACTGATAATTCAGGTACATCTATCTATTTAGTCCAGCTCTGTATGCACCAAGCTTTTGTTTTAGTGTCCCTATAAGTTCTACAATGTTTTTGTTAGGTTGATGATATTTGTAGGGACTTTGTATTTCCTTTGTTTTCTCTTAACTTTCTTCCTCAGGTTATTCATTTTATACTCCATTATGCTGGCTATTTCTGATCTTAAGGTTTCATTTTTGTTTCTTAATCCCTTCTGCTATTTCAGTGTTTCCATTTCATTACTCAATTTTATGTTTCTATTTATGAGTACCTCTACTTTGGAGCCACTGCTGTTAATGCTGCACAGTATGTTATTTTGTGTAGTTCTTCAAATGTTTCAAATTTTCCTAAATACTGTGGTAATATAATATTGTGGAGAGTATTAACAATTTTTCCAAATTTTGATGGCAGGTTTTGTTTGGGTATATAGGGTCTTTTTCTTTGAGTTAATGGACCTATATTCTGTAAGTCTGGTGTTAAATATTAGGGTAATTTTGTCTGTAATTTCAGCTTCATCATCAGCATTCTGCGGAGGCTCTACATCTGTGCTGCTGCTGTTACTAACAGGTTGTAGAGCAGTTGGAATAATTGTATATTCATCAGCGCTTCAGTGGGTTGCATCTTCATATTTTCTTGCATAGTATTATAATGGTCTTTAGGTTGGTTTCTTTCTACCTCTTGTGCAACTTGATGTTTTATTTGGTTTAACATGTCTATTGGGATCAAGTTATTTTTCACTATCACTCGACATTTCCTTGTCAACAGCTAGCCTGTTCAGATTGCGGAGGTGTCTTCCATGGAGGGTTGTGCTCTTCCATTGGTTAACTTTTTCTTCTATAGTGATAATTACCAGTACTTTATTTTTCTGGGTTGTGCATTTATCTGAATTTAGTGGTGTGTACATTTTATCAGAATTGCATATACAGTCGGCCCTCCCTGTCCGCGGTTTCCGCATGTGCGGATTCAACCAACTGCGGATTGGGAAAACCCAGATGTTCTCTCGCCAGCACTTGTTGTTTGAGCATGTACAGACTTTTTTTCTTGTCCTTATTCCCTAAACAATACTGTATAACAATTATTTACATAGCATTTATTTTGTATTAGGTATTATAAATAAATCGGAACAGGTACATCCGGTATTATTTAGTGTCAGTTAGTCAAACGTTTGTCTTAGTATATACTATATATTTTACCTCTCTATGCATATAAAACACTTAAGAAATGTATGTATTTCAATAATTAAACCACTGCATTGCTTAGTAATAATTGCAGCTTTCATCGGGGCAGGGCCTTTCACATGCTCCATTATTCTCACTTTATCCTTTAAAATTATTCCGATCATTGACCGACTGCAGCCTAACGCTTTTCCAATGACCGATGGCATTTCACCTGTTTCCGATCACTTTATTATTTCCACTTTATTTTCAATCCTGATCGCTTTCCCTCAACAGAACAGAAACAGCAGACTACTTCAGGTTTTCCTCCAGAATTGCCCTATATTTTCTGCCTTCATTTTACCCTCTACCTTCACAAGCCTTACAGGGCCTGCTGCAGTGAAGCATCCCCACAGCACGATGCAGCCACCACCATGCTTCAGGGTAGGGATGGTGTGTTCTTGATGATGTGTGGTGTTTGGCTTATGCCAAACATTTAGTCTGATTACCAAAAAACTCAATTTTGGTTTATCAGACAATAGAACCTTCTTCCAGCTGACTTGAGAGTCTCCCATGTGCCTTCTGGCAAACTCTAGCTGAGATTTCATGTGAGTTCTTTTCAACAGTGTCTTTCTCTTTGCCACTCTCCTGTCAAGCTGCAACTGGTGAAGCACCCGGTTACCATCGTTCTATGCTCAGTCTCTCCCACCTCAACCACTGAAGCTAGTAACTTCTCCAGAGTTGCAAAGATTTCTTGGTGGCCTCCCTCGCTAGTCCCCTTCTTGACACATCTTGTTCTTCCACTGAGTGAATACTGGAAGGTAGCACCAATGGAATGAGCTAGCCCCCAACCCAAATGTGGATTTCAGCACACCCCACAGAGCCTCCCCTCACCTCCTCACCATCTCCTTCACTGCTCAGCTGCAAATAGTCAGGGTTATGGCATCATGGAACGATACACTCAATGGACACTTTATTAGGTACACCTGTATAGCTGTTCTTTAATACAAATATCTAATCAGCCAATCATGCGGCAGCAACTCCACGCATAAAAGTATGCAGGTGTGGTCAAGAGGTTCAGTTTGTTCAGACCAAGCATCAGAATGGGGAAGAAATATGATCTTTGTGACTTTGACCGTGGAATGATTGTTAGTGTCAGAAGGGTTAGTTTGTGTATCTCATAAAAAGCTGATCTCCTGAGATTTTCATGCACAACATTCACTAGAGTTTACAGAGAATGGTGTGGTAAACAAAAATCATCCAGTGATTAGTTCTGTGGAGGAAAATGCCTTAGTAATGACAGAGAAGAATGGCTAGATTGGTTCAAGCTGACAGGCAGGCAACAGTAACTTAAGTAACCCCCCCCCCCCCCGTTACAACAGTGATGTGCAGAAGAGCATCTCGGAATGAGCAACACATCGAAACTTAAAGTGGATGGACTACAGCAGCTGGAGTGCATGACCATGTCCTCAGTGGTCACTTCATTAGGTGCAGGGGTAACTAATAAAGTGATCACTAAGTGTATATTGGACCTAGAACTTGAGCAGTCATGGGGCAGAGGAGGGGTTGGCAATGATATTGGATGGTGGGGGTAATGGGTGAGAGTGAAAATCAGTGTAATACAGGCAGGGCCAAACTTCACTTACCTGGTCAATGTTGCACCCTCACACTCCACTGGAAAGATCACGTTGTATCTCGAGTGCAGTAACACTACCTAATACAAAACGGGGAAGAGGAATAACCGATATTAAAAACCTACACACCAGTCAGAAAAAAGTTCCAAGGATATTCTTTCACCAGCAAACACAGGATTCAGCACTCCATGCAAGCATATGCAATTCTGATAAAAGTTCACACCACTGAACTTAAGTGACAGCACATTCCAGAAAAATGAAGAGATTATCACTACAGAAGAAAAAGCTAATGGATGGAAGAACATGGCCCTGCATGGTAGACAGCCCCACGATCTGAGCAGACCAGCTGTCAGTAAGGAAGCGTCTAACACCTCACTCTGATTCGGAGACCTCATTCCAGAAACCGAAGGGTTCATTGAGGCAATTTAGGACCAGGTAGTTAACACAAAAAAAATTATCAAAAATACAGAACAAAAGACTAACAAATTCAAGATGATCAATGCAGAATATACCAAGAGAAAACAGAAACTATCTAACGCATTATAGGAATTTAACTCAATCTGATTACCTACACAGGCACAATCAAGTGACAAAAATCACTCACCAAACTCTTGCTTTAAAATACAAGTTCATAAAAGAAATGATACCTTACTAAAAATACAGGCCTGATCCCATTTTAGAGTCCTACAAATTATATTATGACTCATCTGATATTACACATAGGACAATTCATAATATTACTAGATAAACAAGCAAGAACAATTTACTTGATAGGTACAGTTATTTCAAACACACATAACATACAGAACTCAAAAAGTGGAAATACCAGAAATATGCTGAATTAAAAGAGGAAATTGAAAGACTATGGAACATAAACAGGGTATACTCATTGTCCCAATAGTAATATCTACAACTGGTATCATCCCAAAGTCACTACACAACAGCATTAAACAATTAGTCCTACACAACAATATTTGTGTAAATTTCCAGAAAACCACACTACTAAACACCACTGGAATAATCTGAAAGTTCCAAGCAATTGAGAAATGATTGTGTTTGGCTATGCCTGTACCTCAGGTTTTACCAGCCTGTGCTGAGGAAAAAAATAAAAATACAACAACAATAACAAATAAGCAATAAATGTCAAGAGCATGAGATGAAGAGTCCTTGAAAGTGAATCGATAGGTTGTGGGAACAGTTCAGCTATGGGAAGGATGAAATTTTTAAAAAAAGAGGGAAGTGGGGAGAATTAACAGTCAATAAAAAAACAAACGTTAAGTCTTGAAATTGCACATGAGAAGTAAACAAAATTAAGAAGTGAGATAGCCTAAAAATGATGTGGTCCAGTATACAGAGCAGGTATATTATTTTCCCTCAGCTTTTACGAAAGGATTTGGAAGTGTTAGTGCAGGTGTGATTGGGAGAATGCAAAACAGGAATGTTGTATGAAAAATGTACTAAATAAAAGATTAACAAGGAATAACATCAGAACATGTCCATGATGTATAAATCCCACAACCCTTGGGGGATGTCAGTAAATCATAGTGTGGCAAATCAACTTAAAGTGTTTCCAAATTTTAGATCAATACCCTAGAAGATTTTTTAAAATGCCTATTCTAGAAAGATTATTATAGACCCATTAATCTTGATCAGTTGTCGGTAAATGAATGAAGCTATATTTCACCATATACTGCTCCAAATATTGGAGCATTGTCTGATAAAAACGTATATAGGCATTTCAGTTTAAAGATTAGGTGGTTCTAAAGGTTTTCCATTCAGAAGGGCAGCCTATGCCCAAATTCTCCACATACATTCCAAACGTGAATTGGCAGTGGCTCAGGTGTTCCTGAGAAACAGAAATATATCTCATAGGATACCGACATGAGAGCCCATCACATAATATTTATTATTCTGCCTGTCTCACTGATGATTTTGCTGTTGGTTACAGTCAGGAAGTTGTTTTTAGCTCACATTTTTGGTCCTGAAGTTCTGAACAGGGTCGGGTGGGTGAAGGTGGATAAAAGGCAAATGCTAATAGATTGATCATATAGGTATCATTCAAGGCACAGTTCATTTGCAACAAATAAAGAAAAGTAAACTAACAAAGGTAATGTAGGAAGTGTCTATGAATGGAAAAGCCTATAAAAAGTAAAGAACACAGCCCAGACTATCATAGGAAAAGCCCTCCCCACCACTGAGCACATCTACGAGGAATTCTGCACAGCAAAAAAACATCCATCATCAATGACCCGCACCATCCAGGCCAAGTTCTCTTCTCACTGCTGCCACCAGAAAGGAGGTACCCACATCAGTTATCACCCCTCAACCATGAGGATCCTACACCAGCATGGATAGCTTCACTCACCTATTCCACAACCTATGGACTCATTTCAAGGACTTTACAACTTGTGTTCTCAATATTATTTATTCCTTATTTATTTATTTATAATTATTATTATTTGTTTGTTTTTTTGTAATTGGATAACTTGTCTTCTTATGCATATTGTTCTTTGCCTTTGTGAGGTTTTCCATTAATTCTATTATATTTCTTTGTATGTGTGTGTTGAGATGCACTCTATATTGTGTCGGAGTTTAGAGCAAAACAGGAAAGCAGGAAGGAATGTTTTGCATTTAATATTTCAGTAATATTTGAGTAATATTGCAAATATGCTATTTGATTAAGCATTCTTTGTTGTTTAAATAATTCATTATGGGTTATATGTAAGACATACATAAATGGCCTATTGCACTATGCTACCACATCATACGTGAGCACCTTAAAAAAATGAAATGAAAAACTCAGTAGTCAAATATCCCAGCTCCTGTGCTTTTCTTTCAATTAGTTTCTAGAGTTACAAAACCTAACAGTAGGAAGCTGAGAATCAGAGTATCACATTCAAAGTGCTGGAGACACTCAGCATGTCAGGCAGCGTCCATGGAAAGGAATAGGCAGTTGAGGTTTCAGGGTGAGACCCTACATCAGGACTGGAAAGAAAGGGCTAAGAAAGCTGGAATAAGAAGTTGGGAGGAGGGGAAGGAGTACAAGCTGGAAGGTGATAGGTAAAGCCAAGTGGATGGGTGGGTGGGGGGCTGGATGCTGGGAGTTGATAGGAGAAAAGGGTAAAGGGCTGAAAAAGGAGGAATCTGATAGGAGAAAAGATTAGACCATGGGAAAAAATTAAGGAGGAGGGGTACCAGGAGGAAGTAATAGGCAAGTGAAGGAAAGAATTAAAAGGGCAGCCAGTGTTAGGAATGGAAGAAGAGCAAAGCAGGAGGGAATAAAATTACTGGAAGTTAGAAAAATCAATGTTCATGCAATCAGATTGGAGGCAACCCTGTCAGAATATGAGATGTTGCCCTGAGAGTGGCCTCATCATGGCAGAAGAAGAGACCATGAACTGCCATGTCAGAACGGGGAATGGAATTAAAATGGTTGGCCACTGGGAAATCCCACTTGTTCTGGAAGGAGCGAATGTCTCCCAATCTAGTGTGGGTCTCACCGATGTAGAGCAGGTCGACATCGGGAGCACCAGAAGCAGTAGACAACAGACCGGCAGGTGAAATGTTGCCTCAAGTGGAGGAACTGTTTGGGGTCCTAAATGGAGGTGAGGGAGGAAGTGAATGGGCAAGTGTGGCACTTTTTCTGTTTGCAGGAGGAACCTGTTGGGAGGGATGAATGGACGACGGAATCACATAGAGAGCGATCTCTGTGGAAAGCAGTGAGCAGGGGAAGGTAAAGAGGTCCCTTTGAAAATGGTAGACATTATAGAGAATGTTGTGCTCGATGCAGAGGCTCATGGGGTACTAAGTGAGGACAAGAGGAATTCTATCCCTGTTAACACAACAGAAAGATTAGGTGAGGGTGGATGTCCAGAGACGATGCGGGTGAGGGCAGCATCAATGGTGAAAGAACTGATATCCCATTCTTTGAAGAAGGAAGACATCTCTGAAGATATTGGTAGACAGTTCGTCCCCATAGATGGAAGGGCAGAGATTGAGAAAGGGGAGAGTGATGTCAGAAGTGAATTTAAGGGCAGGGTAACATACACAAAACACTGGTGGAACACAGCAGGCCAGGCAGCATCTATAGGAAGAAGCACTGTTGACGTTTCAGGCCAAGGCCCTTCGTCAGGACTAACTGAAAGGAAAGGTAGTAAGAGATTTGAAAGTAGGAGGGGGATGGGGAAATCCGAAATGATAGGAGAAGACCAGAGGGGGTAGGGTGAAGCTGAGAGCTGGAAAGGTGATTAGCAAAAGGGATACACAGCTGGACGGGAGGCTTAGGGAGATAGAAAGGGGAGGGGTAGCACCAGAGGGAGATGGAGAACAGGCAAAGAGTGCTGGGCAGAGAGAGAGAGGGAAAAAAAGGGGGGAAATAAATAAATCAGGGATGGGGTAAGAAGGGGAGGAGGGGCATTAACAGAAGTTAGAGAAGTCAATGTTCATGCCATCAGGTTGGAGGCTACCCAAATGGTATATAAGGTGTTGTTCCTCCAACCTGAGTGTGGCTTCATCTTGACAGTAGAGGAGGTCATGGGTAGACATATCAGAATGGGAATGGGATGTGGAATTAAAATGTGAGGCCACTGGGAGATACTGCTTTCTCTGGCGGACAGAGTGTAGGTGTTCAGCGAGACGGTCTCCCAGTCTGCGTCGGGTCTCACCTATATATAAAAGGCCACACCGGGAGCACCGGACGCAGTATACCACACCAGCCAACTCACAGGGTGAAGCGTTGCCTCACCTGCAAGGATTGTCTGGGGTCCTGAATGGTGGTGAGGGAGGAAGTGTAAGGGCAGGTCCCTTGTCCATTCGTCCCCCCCATCCCTTCCCACTGATCTCCCTCCTGGCACTTATCCTAGTAAGTGGCACAAGTGTTACACCTGCCCTTACAGGTGTTTCTTGTGTGAAGTGAGGTTCGACCTACTTATTGTACATTTCTTAATTGGTGCTGTGGTAATCCTATAAAAATAACCTTGCTGAATCATACCTCTTTGAGCATCAATTTAAAAGTCTCATTTTTTACAGATGTTATTTTAGTTATATAATAATGCCAACGCTCTATGAAGGAGGCAGCTAAACATTCGAGGAAGAATTATCACTGCAGTGGTCACCTGGACCACCTATCACCCTGTTATCTAAATAAGAATAAGGTGCTCCACAGCCACTTCAGTCAACTCATGGTGTGCCACTGTGCCCTATCCAAAAGCCGCAGATTCGCAGCAGAAAATTTCACTGCCATCAATTATGTTTAGTGGAAAATAGATTTTGGATTCATGGTAAGCAATTAATCCATGCCTATTCAATGTGTGAGGACTGCAACAGCCAAACTTCCCTGTAGAACATATTGGCTGCAAACAACAGCAGGGTGATAAATATATTGATTATCTCAAGTTATTGAAAGGAAGCCTCTTAGAGCCAGTACCTAATGTGGGCAAAGGGGGTTTAGTGCAGATGGGAAAAGGGTTGGGATGGACACGATGGGCTAAAGGGTTTGTTTATGTGAAGTACACCTCATTGACTTTATGACTAACTTGTCATAACCTGGTCTCCCAAAGCCTCAGGCACTCAATGAGTAATTTATTTTATTGTTTATTGATATACATTGGTGCAATCTCTCACATGTATAGCCATTATTAAAATACTACAACCACTGTTGATTTTTGGAAGACTACCATCAGTTCTTTCAATCACAATGTAAATCCTCTTAAAAGGGCTCAGGCTGTCTTCAAGTAACAATCTCATACTTTGGGCAACCTGATGATGTGTGCAGTTGATGAGCATCAAGAGATCCCTAGTTGCTTGCAGTAATCATGTCAAAGAACACATACTTGTGGCTACGATAGAGATTTGGTTGTCACAAGGGCCGGAATGGCTGCTGGAAGATCTAGGGTTTAGATGTTTCAAAAGGGACAGGGAGGGAGGTAAAAGAGGTGGTGGAGTGGCATTGCTAATCAGGGATCTCAGACAGTATTCTATGCAGATCAGAAATAACATCTCCTCCTCACTGACAATCAACACTGGCACACCTCAAGGATGCGTATTTACCCACTGTTCTACTCCCTCTACACCCACCATTATGTGGCTAGGCACAGGTCAGACATCATCTATAAATTTACCATTGATGCAATTATTGTTGGTAGAATTTCAGGAGTGAGATCAGCTGGTTGAATGGTGTTGCAACAACAACCTTGCACTCAACATCAGTAAGACAAAGGAATTGATTGTGGACTTCAGGAAGGGGAAATTGAGAGATCAGCAGTGGAAAAAGTGAGCAATTTCAAGCTCCTGGTGTTAACATCTTTGAAGATCTATCCTGGGGCCAACATACTGAGGCAATTACAAAGAAGGCACAACAGTGGCTATAGATCATTGGGAGTTTGAAGAGAATTTGCATGTTACAGAGACACCTGCAAACTTCTACAGCTGCACCGTGAAGAGCAATCTAACTGGTTACATCACCATCTGGTATGGAGGGTCCACTGCATAAGATTGGAAAAAGCTGCAGAAACAGCCAACTGCATCATGGGTACTAGCCTCCCCAGCATTCAGGACACCTTCAAAAGGTGACACCTCAAAAACGTGGCATCCAGCATTAAGAACCCCCATCACCCAGGACATGTTCTTTTCTCATTGCTACCATCAGGGAGCCTAAAGATACACATCAAAGTTTCAGGAACAGCTTCTTCCCCTCCAGCATCAGACAATGAATTCATGAACAATACTATTCCTCTCTGCCGGTGACAGAGGGCCAGGTCACTATTTTCCCTCTCTTCTTGCACTATTTATTTAACTTATAAATAAATAATATACTATTAATTTATATACATATTTTTAAAGAGGAGGACACCATGGAAGGATTGTCTACTGACTCACAGTATGTGGAAGCAACAAACAGAAAGGGAGCTATCTATTCTTGGGGCTGTTCTACAGAATCCCCAACAGCAACAGAAACACTAAGGTGCAGATCAAGATGTAGATTCTGGAACAATGTGAAAGTAATAGGGTCTTTGGCACAGGTGACATCTTCTTTCCTTATGTTGATTGGCACCTCCTTTGTGAAGAAGGCTTAGATAGGAAGAAATTTGTATGGTGTGTCAGGTAGTATTCCTGATACAACATGTAGACAGGCCAACTGGAGGAAAGGTGGTATCTGGTATTGGGCAAAGAATTTGGTTAGGTGACAAATCTCTAGGTGGATGAGCTTTTCAGAGACAGTGATCAAAGCTCCCTGAACATTACTAGAGCCTTGGACAGGGATAGGAGCAGGTGGTATAGAAAAGTATTTAATTGGAGGAGGTGAATTATTATTCTAATGTATTGCCCTGGTTCAGATTTTTACTGTTATGCTGTATGTATTTCATTTAGCCATTCTGTAAGAGCAGTCTGTTCTGTTTTCAGCTTGTGTGGGTTATTGTTGAAGATAAGGAGAAATGTGTGCCATCCAATTAGGATGGTGGAGCTGAGGGGAGGTTAATCTCATGAGGGACACTAAGGTTGGTCTTGGGCTTTTTTGCTGGTTTGGCAGGAAATGGAGAGAGGACACTGGGGAGAACCAGTTGTGGGATATGACCCGGTGGGTTACCCGTTTTTCAAGATGGATTGCGAATGATGTTCGGGAGGTGGTGTGATCTTTCACACTGACCGAGGACCCAATGTGTGAGTAACAGAGGCATTCAAGGTAAGCTCCAACTTGTGCACATTTGACTGTTTAATTAAAATGGGCCATTTTCTTTTTGTTTTTCTTTACTAACCCTTCGGTTAAGTTAAGATTCATAAATATAATTCCTTTAATCGTATGCAGTATACTGTCTGTTATTTTGTGGCATTAATTTGTAACAGCTTAGAAAATTACACAGTAACCACACACACCAGGGTCAAAGAGAATCTCCTGACTTTGGCAGGACCAGAGAGTGTTTTTTCTAGACTTACACAGCCAAGGAAACCAGGGGGTTTCACTATTATGAAGGAATTTGGGAGAGTAAATCAGGACAGATGTACTCAGGGAAATGCACAATAGAAATGCGAAGGCTGTTGAGGGAGTATTTGCATGGGATTCTGGATAGGTTCATCCCACAGAGGCAATAAAGGGATAGTAGGGTTGAGAAACCAAGGCTACTGGGGAGAGTTTAAACTAGAATTGTTGGGGGGTGGGAACCAAACTGAAGAGACTGGGGAAGAGGAGGTTAGCTCACAAATAGAGAAAGCTTGTAGACAGTGGGAGAAGGAGGATAGGCAGGTGATAGAGAAGGGATGTGCTCAGACCGAAGGTTCAAGATGTGTCTATTTTAACACAAGGAGTTTTGTGAACAAAGTAGATGAGCTTAGAGCATGGATCAGTACTTGGAGCTATGATGTGGCGGCCATTACAGAGTCTTGGATGGCTCAGGGACAGGAATGGTTACTTCAAGTGCCTGGTTTTAGATGTTTCAGAAAGGACAGGGAGAGAGGTAAAAGAGGTGGGGGTGTGGCACTGTTGATCAGAGATAGTGTCACGGCTGCAGAAAAGGTGGACACCATGGAGGGATTGTCAACGGAGTCTCTGTGGTGGAGGGTTAGAAACAGGAAGGAGTCAATAACTTTACTGGGTGTTTTTTTTAGGCTGCCCAATAGTAACAGGGATATCGAGAAGCAGACAGGGAAACAGATCCTGGAAAGGTGTAACAATAATAGAGTTGTTGTGATGGGATACTTTAATTTCCCAAATATCAATTGGCCTCTGCTTAGAGCAAGAGGTTTAAATGGGGTGGAGTTTCTTAGGTGTGTTCAGGAAGGTTTCTTGACACAATATGTAGATAAGAGGAGAGGAGAGGCTGTACTTGATTTGGTATTGGAAAATGAATCTGGTCAGGTGTCAGATCTCTCAGTGGGAGAGCATTTTGGAGATAGTTATTATAATTCTCTCTCCTTTACAATAGCATTGGAGAGAGATAGGAACAGACATGTTAGAAAAGTGTTTCATTGGAGTAAGGGGAATTATGAGGCTATCAGGCAGGAAATTGGAAGATTAAATTGGAAACAGATGTTCTCAGGGAAAAGTACAGAAGAAATACGGCAAATGTTCAGGGGATATGAGTGTGGACTTCTGTATAGGTACGTTCCAATGAGACAAGGAAGTTATGGTAGGGTACAGGAACTGTGGTGTACAAAGGCTGTAATAAATCTAGTCAAGAAGAAAAGAAAAGCTTATAAAAGGTTTAGAGGCCTAGGTAATGTTAGAGATCTAGAAGATTATAAGGCTAACAGGAAGGAACTTAAGAAGGAAATTAGGAGAGCCAGAAGGGTTCATGAGAAAGCCTTGGCAGGCAGAATTAAGGAAAACCCCAAGGCATTCTACAAGTATGTGAAAAGCAAGAGGATAAGACATGAAAGTGTGACAGTGGGAGAGTGTGTCTGGAGGAAATAGCAGAAGTACTTAATGAATACATTACTTCAGTATTCACTATGAAAAAGGATCTTGGTGATTGTAGTGATGACTTGCAGCAGACTGAAAAGCTTGAGATGTAGATATCAAGAAAGAGGATGTGCTGGAGCTTTTGGAAAGCATCATGTTGGATAAGTCACCAAGACGGGATGAGATGTACCCCAGGCTACTGCGGGAGGTGAGGGAGGAGATTGCTGAGCCTCTGGTGATGATATTTGCAATTGGGATGGGAGAGGTACTGGAGGATTGGAGGGTTGCGGATGTTGTTCCTTTATTCAAGAAAGGGAGTGGAGATAGCCCAGGAAATTATAGACCAGTGAGTCTTACCTCAATGGTTGATCAGTTGATGGAGAAGATCCTGAGAGGCAGGATTTATGAACATTTGGAGAGGTATAATATGATTAAGAATAGTCAGCATGGCTTTGTCAAGGGCAGGTCCTGCCTTACGAGCCTGACTGAATTTTTTTGAGGATGTGACTAAACACATTGATGAAGGAAGAGTAGTAGATGTAGTGTATATGGATTTCAGCAAGGTATTTGATAAGGTACCCCATGCATCGCTTATTTAGAAAATGAGGAGGCATGGGATCCAAGGGGACATTGCTTTGTAGATCCAGAATTGGCTTGCCCACAGAAGGCAAAGAGTGGTTGTAGACGGGTCATATTCTGCATGGAGGTTGGTGACCAGTGGAGTGCCTCAGGGATCAGTTCTGGGACCCTTACTCTTCATGATTTTTATAAATTACCTGGATGAGAAAGTGGAGGGATGGGTTAGCAAGTTTGCTGATGACACAAAAGTTGGAGGTGTTGTGGATAGTGTGGAGAGCTGTCAGAGGTTACAGCAGGACATTGATAGGATGCAAAACTGGGCTGAGAAGTGGCATATGGAGTTCAACCCAGATAACTGTGAGGTGGTTCATTTTGGTAGGTCAAATATGATGGCAGAATATAGTATTAATGGTAAGACTCTTGGCAGTGTGGCGGATCAGAGGGATCTTGGGATCTGAGTCCATAGGACACTCAAAGCAGCTGCGCAGCTTGACTCTGTGGTTAAGAAGGCATATGGTGTATTGCTGTATCAATTGTGGAATTGAATTTAGGAGAGGTAATGTTGCAGCTATATAGGACCCTGGTCAGACCCCACTTGGAGTACTGTGCTCAGTTCTGGTTGCCTCACTACAGGAAGGATGTGGAATCCATAAAAAGGGTGCAGAGGAGATTTACAAGGATGTTGCCTGGATTGGGGAGCATTCCTTATGAGAATAGGTTGAGTGAACTTGGCCTTTTCTCCTTGGAGCGACGGAGGATGCAAGGTGACCTGATAGAGGTGTGTAAGATGATGAGAGGCATTGATCATGTGGATAGTCAGAGGCTTTTTCCCAGGGCTGAAATGGTTGCCACAAGAGGACACAGGTTTAAGGTGTTGGGGAGTAGGTACAGAGGAGCTGTCAGGGGTAAGTTTTTTACTCAGAGTGTGGTAAGTGTGTGGAATGGGATGCCGGCAATCGTGGTGGAGGCAGATACAATAGGGTCTTTTAAGAGACTTTTGGATAGGTACAAGGAGCTTAGAAAAATAGAGGGCTATGTGTAAGCCTAGGAATTTCTAAGGTAGGGACATGTTTGGCACAACATGAGGGGCCTGTACTGTGCTGTAGGTTTTCTATGTTCCTATGTTTGTATGACTGACAAGAGATGAGGAATATTTAGTCAAGAGGAAGATAGAAGCATATTTAAGGTTGAGGAAGCAAGGAGCAGACAGGGCTCTAGAGAGTTTCAAGGTAGCCAGGGAGGTGCTTAAGCATTGGCTTAGGTGAGCTAGAGGGGGCCTTGATGGTTTGGATTATTGAAACCCCCAAGGTGTTCTACACATACATGAAGTACAGGAAGATGACTAGAGTGAGGGTAGGATCAATTAGAGGTAAAAGAGGAAGGAGGGGATGTCCTTAATTAATACTTTGCTTTGGAATTCACCAGTAAGAGATAACTTGATAAATGTGAGGTCAGCACAGACCTGTTCTGGGACCCCTGTTCTTTGTGGTTTTTATAAATGACTTAGATGAGGAAATGGATGGATGGATTAGCAAGCTCGCAGATGACCCAAAAGTCAGTGGTGTTGTAGATACTGCAGAAGGTTGTTATAGATTATAATGGCACATTAATAGCATGTAGAGCTGAGCTGAGAAGTTACAGAAGGAGTTCAGTCCAGAATAATGTAAAGTAATTCACTTTGGAAAGTCAAATCTGAAGGCAGAGTACAGAGTTGCTGATAATATTCTTAGCAGTGTGGAGGAACAGAGGAATCTTGGGGTCATCTTTCATAGCTCCTTCAAAGTTGCCATAAAGCTGATGATGTGGTTAAGAAATCATGTGGTGAATTGGCTTCATAAGTCAGGGTACTGAGTTTAAGAGCCACAAGGTAATGTTGCAGCAGTATAAATATACCTGGTTAGACCATACTTGGAGTATTGTGTGCCTCGCACAGAAAATGCTGGTGAAACTTAGCAAGTCAGGTAGCATCTATAGAGAAGAATAAAAAGTCTATAATTTTTGGCTGAGACTCTTCATCAGGACTGGAAAGGAAAGGGAATAAAGGCAGAATAAGAAAGTATGGGTAGGCAGAGGAGGACAAGCTACAGGGTAATAGGTGAAGCCAGGTGAGTGGAGGAGGGTGGTGAAGTGATAAGCTGGGGGGTGATAAATGGAAATGGCACAGGGCTGGAGAAGAAGAAATCTGGTTGGAGAAGAGAGTAGATCATAGGAGAAAGGGAAGGAGGAGAGGCACCGGGGTAGGTGATAGGCAGGTGAAAAGAACAGGTAAGAGGTCAAGGAGGGGAAATGAAGAAGAGGAAAATGGAAGAGGAAGAATATTACTAGAAATTGGAGAAATCAGTGTTCAAGCTATCAGGTTGGAGGCTACTGAGATGGAATATGAGGTGTTGCTCCTCCAAACTGAGAGTGGCCTCATTGTGACAGTACAGAATGCCATGGACTAACATGATGGAATGGGAATGGAGATAGGAATTGAAACAGTAGGCCAGTGGGAAGTTCTGTTTTTTGTGGATGGAACTGAGATGCACGAAAAAGCTGTGTCGGTTCTCAGCAATGTAGGGGTGGCCGCACCAGGAGCACCAGATATAGTGGACAACCAAACAGATTTGCATGTGTAGCATTGCCTCACCTGGAGGGACTGTTTAGGGCCCTAAGTGGAGGTAAGGGAGGAGGTGAATGGATAGGTGTAGCACTTAAGCCGCTAGCAGAGATGTGCCAGGGATACGAATTTCATGGGATGGTAGGTGAGGACATTGTGTGCCTCATTATAGGAAAGATGTTCAATCTTTGGAGAGGGTGCAGAGTTGATTTACCAGGATACTGCCAGGATCAGAGAGCATATTTTGTAAGGATGGTTTGAGTGTGTTAGTGCTTTTCACTTCAGATTGAGGGAGGGTGAAAGGTGACTTTTAGAGGTGCACCACATGGTACAAGGCATAGATTGAGTGGACAGCCTGAGACTTACTTCTCAGGTGGAAATTGCCAATATGAGTGTTTATAACTTTCAGCTGTATGGGGAAGGTATATGGAAGAGGCCAGAAGTACATACTGTATTTTAGAGTGATCGTTCATGGTCTGTACATGGGCTTGTAGTAGATCTTTCAGATATATTAAAGACTTTTAGCTTAAATAGGTGCATGGATGCAAGAAGACTATGTTAGATCAGTGGTTCACAAAGTGGGCAATATTACACCCCCCCCCCCCATGGCGGTGGAAGTTTCTAAGGTGGGAAGAAGATAAATGGGGTAGTGGGAGGGGCTGCTGGGTAGCTGGGGGGGCAGCTTGTCTATGCTTGTATTACCGATACCAAAGTGCATGACCATACACTTCCCTGCACAATATTCTGTCTGCCAATTCTTTGTCCATGCATTCTCAAATCTAACAGCCCCTCCTCCTACTATTGTAGCATCCACCAGCTTGGCTGCAAAGCCATCAGTACTGTCATCAGATCATTGACATATAACGTGAAAAGAAGTATACCCAACACTGACCCCTGCGGAAAACTACTAGTCACCAGCAGCCAAACAGAAAATATCACTTTTATTCTCACTCTTTGCTCCTGCCAGTCAGCTAATCTATCCATGACAGTATAATTCCTGTAATACTATGGGCTCTTATTCATCAGGACTGATGAAGGGTCTTGATCCGAAATGTCAACTGTTTACTCTTTTCCACAGATGCTGCCTGGCCTGCTCAGTTTGTCCAGCATTTTGAATGGGTGGCCATAATTTCCTTTCTTCCCTTTCCATCATAAAGAGTGGAATGGCATTTTCAATTTCCAGCTCTCCAGAACCATTCCAGAATCTAGAGATTCTTGAAAGATCATTACTAATGCTTCTACAACCTCTTCAGCTACCCCTTTCAGAACCCTGGGGTGTAATTCATCTGGTCCAGTTGACTTATCCCATTCAGCTGATCAAGCACCTTCTCCTCTGTAAAAGCAGCCACACTCACTTCTACCTCCCGACACTCACAAATAATTGGAATACTTGTTATCTCTACACATGTTGGGTTGTGTATTTTACTCACCATTCTAAACTCAATTGAAGATCATAAACCCTATCCGATATACAGTGCCTATAAAAAGTATTCACCCCACCCCCCTGGAAATTTTCATGTTTTATTGTTTTACAGCATTGAATCACAATAGATTTACTTTGGCTTTTTGACACTGATCAACAGAAAAAAGACTTTTTGTGTCAAAGTGAAAACAGAGCTCTACAAAGTGATCTAGATTAATTACAAATATAAATCACAAAATAATTGATTGTTTAAGTATTTAATAGATGCACTTTGGCAGCAATTACAGCCTTGAGTCTCTGTAGATAGGTCTCTATCAGCTCTGCACATCTGGACACTGCAATCTTAGAAACATAGAAAAGCTACAGCACAATACAGGCCCTTCAGCCCACAAAGTTGTGCTGAGCATGTCCCTACCTTAGAAATTACTAGGCTTACCCATAGCCCTCTAATTTTGTAAGGTCCATGCAACCTATCTAAATGTCTCTTAAAAGACCCTATCGTATCCACCTCCACCACCATTGCCAGCAGCCCATTCCACAAACTCACCACACTCTGAGTAAAAAACTTACCCCTGACATCTCCTCTGTACCTGCTCCCCAGCACCTTAAACCTGTGTCCTCTTGTGGCAACCATTTCAGCCCTGGGTAAAAGCCTCTGACTATCCACATGATCAATGCCTCTCATCATCTTTCCCCATTCTGCTTTATAAAACTGCTCAAGCTCTGTCAGATTGCATGGGGATTGTGAGAGAACAGCCCTTTTCAAGTACAGCCACAATTTCTCAATTGGCAAAGGCCAGGGAATGGGGTTGAGGAAGGGGAAAAAGGATCAAGCATGAATGAATGGTGGAACAGTCTCGATGGGTGAAATGGCCTAATTCTGTTTCTGTGTCTTAAGGATTGCAGTCTGGACTCTGACTTGGACACTCTAGGACCTTGACTTTGTTGTTTTTAAGTCATTCTGGTGTACGTTTGACTTTAAGCTTGGGGTCATTGTCTTGCTGGAAAACAAATCTTCTCGCAAGCTACAGTTCTCTTGCAGACTGCGTCAGGTTTTCCTCCAGGATTTCCATGTATTTTGCGGCATTCATTTTACCCTCTACATTCACAAGCCTTCCAGGGCCTGCTGCAGTGAAGCATCCCCACAGCATGATGCAGCCACCACCATACTTCACAGTAGGGATGGTGCGTCTTTGATGCTGTGTGGTATTTGGCTTATACCAAACATAGTGTTTAGTCTGATGGCCAAAAAGCTCAATTTTGGTCTCATCAAACCATAGAACTTTCTCCCAGCTGACTTCAGAGTCTTCCACATGCCTTCTTGCAAACTCTAGCTGAGGTTTCATGTGAGCTTCTTTTAACAGTGACTTTGTCTTTGCCACTCTTCCATAAAGCTGCGAATGGTGAAGCACCCGGGCAACAGTTGTTGTATGCGCAGTCTCTCCATCTCAGCAACTGAAGCTTGTAACTCCTCCAGAGTTGTCATACGTGTCTTGGAACCTTCCCTTACTAGTCCCCTTCTTGCACACCACTCAGTTTTTGAGGACAACCTACTGTAGGCAGATTTACAGCTGTGCCATATTCTTTCTATTTCTTGATGATTAACTTAACTGAAGTCCAAGGGATATTCATTCAGTGACTTGGAAATGTTCTTGTATCCGTATCCTGACCTGTACTTTTCAATAACATTTTCGTGGAGTTGGTTTTGTCTTCGTAGTTTTTGCCAGGACACTGACTCACCAGCAGTTGTACCTTCCAGATACAGGTGTAATTTTTACTGTAATCAATTTAAACCCCTTGGCTGTGCACAGGTCTCCAAAAAGAGATCTTCATTTAACTAATTATGTGACTGCTAGACCCATGTGGCTACACCAATGATGATTTGGTGTGTCATATTCGAGGGGTGTGAACACTTATGTAACAATTATTTTGTGTCTTATATTTGTAATTAATTTAGATCACCTTGTAGAGATCTGTTTTCACTTTGACACAAAGAGTCTTTTTATGTTGATCAGTGTCAAGAAAGCCAAATTAAATTCATTGTGATTCAATGTTCTAAAACAATAAAACATGAAAACTTTCAAGGAGGGTGAATACTTTTTATAGGCACTGTATTTAATTTAATTATTAATAGGGGCAGGTATCCACACTAAAGAAAGGTTATACTGTAACCTGCTATTCTTTCATATCTAGTTCACTTCCCTATTTATCCTCCATGGCAAATTAACTGTCAATGCCCATGACTTCAATGGTGGAAACCCCCCATTCCCACCAAAGAGGAGATATGTACAGCTAACAAAGTATTTTAAAAGTAGTACATTTATGTTTAGTGATACACATTTAAATTAAGGCAAAATTCTTAAAAATCATTTGAGACTCATGGAGGTTTTCTATCTCATAAAAGATTTTGAAATTATAAATAGCTTCTATAACACAAAGGATTTCCAAAACACAGGTGCAACTCCACAGAACCATAGAAGATTACAACACAGAAACAGGCCTTTTGGCCCTTCTTGGCTGTGCCGAACCATTTATCTGCCTAGTCCCACTGACCTGCACTGGCCCATATCCCTCCATACACCTCTCATCCATATACCAGTCCAAGATTTTCTTAAATGTTAAAAGTGAGCCCGCATTTACAACTTCATCTGGCAGCTCATTCCACACTCCCACCAGTCCCTGTGTGAAGAAGCCCTCCCTCCATGTTCCTTTTAAGCTTTCCCCCTTCACCCTTACCCCATGTCCTCTAGTTTTTTTCTCCCCTAGCCTCAGTGGAAAAAGCCTGCTTGCATTCACTCTATCTATACCCACCATAATTTTATATACCTCTATCAAGTCTCCCCTCATTCTTCTATGCTCCAGGGAATGAAGTCCTAACCTATTCAACCTTTCTCTGTAACTCAGTTTCTCAAGTCCCGGCAACATCCTTGTAAACCTTCTCTGCACTCTTTCAACCTTATTAATATCCTTCCTGTAATTCGTTGACCAAAACTGCACACAATACTCCAAATTCGGCCTCACCAATGTCTCACCATGACATTCCAACTCTTATACTCAATACTTCGATTTATAAAGGCCAATATACCAAAAACTCTCTTTACTACCCTATCTACCTGTAATGCTACTTTTAGGGAATTTTGTATTGTTACGAATGAGGAGCAACTCTGATGGGCAGAAGGGTACAGAATCGCCAATGCCCGCCCCCCACCTTTTTTTTAGAATCGCAAACTCGCTATTATTTCGGGTCTGATACCCAGGAAATGAGAGAGATACACAGCATGTCAGTAATGAGAGAGGGACGCAGGATAACAGAAAAGGCAGTTGTTATTGACAACGCAGGAATACACAAAAGTGGAATGTCTCCTTGTAACAAAAGCGGAACGGAACCACCAATTACTGCCATTGTCTCTTAGAGAAGGAATTGTGTATTGAGTACTGTACTATTCATTGAAACCCCTCAGGGGGCAACGAGAATGGTCTGGTTGAGGGATTGCATCATCCCAACCTGATTGACATCTGAGACCCCCGTGAGTGGGGATAAAAGTAGGGTCTGGGGAACACCCCTCAGACTCACTGGGAGAAATGCTACGAGACCGGTGGGGGCTTGTGTGTGTGTCCACCCTTGCCTGGGTGACGAGTCCACCACAGAATGGTCTAGCTAAAGGACGTTGAGGGGTCATACGTGAATGGCCACAACAATGACGAATCAAAGGATCCAGATCGTAAAAGGAAAGTTGGCAAGTTAATAGCTGTTACTGCTTTTTTTCTCTCTCTCCCCAATAATTGCAACACAGTGATCAACGACTGCAGCCTGTATGAACTGAACTGAACTTTATATTTCCATCAGACAATACATTATCCCCTAGACAACGATAGAGCTTATTTCTTCTTGATGATTATTATACCCGCACTTTTAGGTTTAGTATTGATGACGCATATTATCTGTATATTTGCATTGATATTATTTTTGTGTATTTTTACTAATAAATACTGTTAAAAATAGTATCATCAGACTTCAACGGATATTCCTATCTTTGCTGGTAAGACACCCAGTTACGGGATTCATAACAGTATCTGTATTCCTAGATCGCTCTGTTCTACTGCACTCCTCAGAGCCCTACCATTTACCTTATATATTCTACCTTGGTTTTTCCTTCCAAAGTACAATACCTCACATTTGTCTGTATTAAACTCTATCTGCCATTTTTAAGCCCATTTTTCCATCTGGTCCAGATCCCTCTGCAAGCTTTGAAAACCTTCCTTACTGTCCACTACACCTCCAATCTTTGTATAATCAGCAAATTGGCTGATCCAATTTACCACATTATCATACAGATCATTGATATAGATGACAAATAACAATGGACTCAGCACTGATCCCTGCGGCACACCACTAGTCAAAGGCCTCCACTCAGAGAAGCAATCCTCCACTACCACTCTCTGACTTCTCCCATTGAGCCAATGTCTAATCCAATTTACTACCTTACCATGTATACCTAGCAAATGGATCTTCCTAACTAACCTCCCATGCGGGATCTTATCAAAAGTCTTACTGAAGTCCATGTAGACAACATCCACTGCCTTCCCTTCATCCACTTTCCTTGTAACTTCCTCGAAAAACTCTAATAGATTTGTTAAACATGACCTGACACACACAAAGCAATGCTGACTCTCCCTAATAAGTCTCTGTCTATCTAAATACTTGTAGATCCTATCTCTTAGTACTCCTTCCAATAATTTACCTATTACCAATGTCAAATTTACCAGCCTATAATTTCCCAGATTACTTTTAGAGCCTTTTTTAAACAATGGAACAACATGAGCTATCCTCCAATCCTTCGGCTCCTTACCTGTAGAAACCAACATTTTAAATATATCTGCCAGGGCTCCTGCAAACTCCTATAAGTTAAAAAGACTGAGTTACAGATAAACCAATCCCCGTCACAGATATCGAAGGCAGAGGAATGGTTTCTATTCATCGCGTCTTTCTGTCATTTCCCTTGTTGTTCCTTGACCGTTCTTAACAAAACTAACTAGTCTCTAATATTCATACTTTTTTTGCTACTTGGAGACTTCACACATGTGATATTTTTCAGATACCTTCTCACACAGGTAGTCTCGAAGCTTCTGGAAACAGAGTTCCCAGATAGTCACAATTATTGTTGTGAAACTGATTCTCCGAGTACACAAATCTTCCAACTATTAATAGATCAGCTATTTGATGTGCTAAGTGATAGTATCAATCCGGTCCACAAGCTTCCCTGAACTAAATAGCTGGTGCTGGCCAGTTTGAAATAGAACATTTAACATAGCCCCATGGTCTTACGCTACAACCAGTCCTATGCTGTGGGCTGTACCCTGTGTACTATAGAGAGAGCTGTTCATTTGCAAAGCTGCTGTTTTTACTTAAGACTGATCATTGCTTTCCACTTACATTAAGAACTAAAGACTAGTTCCCATTTATGACAAGGGGATGATCAAGGAATATTAGCTGTAAGTTTAACTTAATCAAAAACAACTCTTTAATCTTTCTTTAATCTTGACAAGTATCAGATGAAATGTTAGGAAGCTGAACTGGTCAAAACAGGCTCCCGGCCCATTTACCATAAGGAGTTACACTAAGTGCAAGAGTTAATTGGAGTCAAGATTACATTATGTTATGCCTTAGCTACCTTAATCAAGCATCTTGCTGGGGAGCTAAGATCACAGCATCTTTACTTTAGTGAGAAAAGTAATTCCAAATGGTCTCAGTTCTTCAGGAGCAGGAACTGGGAAGTAAGCCGGTATGATACCAGTTGATTCAGCTGCAACTGAGTGTTCATATGCCTACTTCAGTGGAGAAAAGTTTCAGGATTGGGCATTTTTAATGTCTTCATGAGGTAATAGGCTTGTAACACCCACTGCCTACATGAAAACACTTGCTAGGACATAATGTGGCTGAGATACTGTGCTAAAGAATGAAAAGACAGCAGACAAATAATTTCTGTATAGCGAAACCACATTTATTGAAACTAGACACTGGGAAAGCAGCCACTATCACTGAGACATAGCATTTTTTTATACTTAGCACAATACTGTGAATCCAAGCTAGCTCGTTGGGCTCCATGGAAAAATTCCAGAACAAACTAAAAATCCAGTGTGATCTGCCAAAAATAATTGTATTTCATGTCTTAGAGAAATACTAATCTGGTTTAACCTAGTTTTCCATTTTCACATTATAGTGAAGCACCAAAAACTTATTTAAAAAGCAAGATATAACATAAAGCCATCACAAGTTAGAATAGAATAAATTAAAATCTTGATTAATATGAAAAAATGATTTTATTTTAACAATTCCATGCAGAGGATTGAGGTTGTTCTTACTCTTGTCAATGGACGTTCACCTCTGAAGTTTTCATTTCTACAACTGACTTCAAGCAATTTCTAAATACAGAAACTGAATATGTAAGAGTGATAAGAAAATACAAGTAAAAGTTAAAAGATTAGGTAAGTGTGGGCAAAACTTGAAAAAAATACAAGGAGGTAAGGCAGGCTTATTTGTATAGTGAGGGGGCAGGGAGAGTGAGTGAGAAAGAAAGTGGATGTGAGTGATTAAGGCAAAAATATGAATAGGATGAAAAATATAATTCAAGTCAACATTATTAACTTTGTTTGTCCTTTAGTGCTCAGGCATTGAGACTAGGGCAACATATCATTTGGCCTTGATAATAATCCTCAACCAGTGGGAAGAAACTTTATCTTTTGTCTGTAGATAAGATGCAAGAATAACCACTGAATGATTCAGAAGTAGCACCAATCTTTGGTTGAGTTTCACTGGCCAATGAATTGGAGCTTTGCAAGCATTGAATGTCTGCAAGTGCATTCAGTGTTACAGGGTGCATTCTGGTTCAGCATCAGGAATGTAAAACTCAAGGGGCTCACTTACATTCCTGTTGGCTGCATGGTTTCAGATTTCTGGATCGTTGGAATCATTTTGGAGCAGTAGTGACATGTACAAAATGGAAGTGTTACACCAGAACCTGAGGGGTACCACAATATCCTTGCAGACAGGCTTGCTAGAGTTGTTGGAGAGGACTTAAACAAATTAGGCAGGGGGGTGGGAACTGGAGAAATAGAACTGAAGATAGGGCTGTTGATATACACGTAGATTCAGTGTGTAGTGAGACTCAGGAAGGGAAAAATTGCAGTCAATGGAAGGAGTTAAAGTGTAACATGGAGCAAAATCAAAAGGGGTGATGAACACCAAATAAAGATGTTATATTTGAATACACACGGTATACAAAATAAGGTAGAAAATCTCGTAGCGCAGTTAGAGATTGTCAGATATGATGCTGTGGACAACACTGAGTCACGGATGAAAGAAGATCATAGTTGGGAGCTTAACATCCAAGGATACATATTGTATTGAAAGGACAGGCAGGTAGGCAGAGCAAATGGGTTGGTAAAAAATGAAATCAAATCCCCAGAAAGAGGTGACCAGAAGGTGTAGAATTCTTTTGGGTAAAGTTAAGAAACTATAAGGTTAAAAAAATCCTGATTAGATGTTATAAACAGGGCTCCAAACAGTAACCAGGATTTGGGCTACAAATTACAACAGGAGATAGAAAAGGCATGCTTATGAGATGGCTTTTTGGAGCAGTTTGTGTTTGAGCCCACTCGGGGAAAGGCAATTCTGGATTGGGTGTTGTATAATGAACCAGATTTGATTAAGGATCTTAAAGTAAAGGAACCCATAGGAGACACTCACCAAACTATGCCAGAATTCACCTTTTAGTTTGAGAGGGAGGAGCTAACGTTAGATGTATCAGTATTGCAGTCGGGTAAGGGGAATTACAGAGGCATGAGAGAAGAGCTAGACAAAGATGATTGGAAGGGGCACTAGTAAGGATGGTGGCAGAGCAGCAATGACTGGAATTTCTGGGAGCAACTTTGGAAGGCACATGATAGATAAATGCCAAAGAAGAAGTATTCTAAAGGGAGATGAGGAAACCATAGCTGACAAGAGACATCATAATTAGCATACAAGCAAAAGAGAGGGCATATAATATAGCAAAAATTAGCGGGAGGTTAGAGAATGCTTTTAGAAACCAACAGAAGGCAACTAAAAAAATCACCAGGAGAGCAATAATGACATATGAAGGTAAGATAGCTGATAATAACAAAGAGGCTAACAATTTTTTTTCAGATATAAAAAGAGTAAAAAGGAGAAGCAAGAGTGGATATTGAAACGGTAGAAAATGACACTAGAGGTGTAGTAATGGGGGGGAGGGGAGACAAAGAAATAGTGGAGAAGCTTATTCAGTATTTTGCATCAGTCTTCACTGTGGAAGGTTATAAATGGTAGAATTCAAGTTCTGGGTGATAATAATCATTAAAAAATCAGAAATGGGTGGCTACATTGGGAAGTTAACAAGCTTGATTATACAATGACTCCATGTATGCTGAGCTATTAGAATGAGATTTTGAAGGAAATGAAATAGCTAATGAGAAGTGAGTGCCAATTTTGCCTGGTGCATTGGGTTTTTATTTCAAAGTTGGACTGCTGCACCCAAACCTACAGAAATGAGCTTTGCTGATATTGTCAAAGTAATGCAAGAACACTTGGTACCAAAGTCATTGTTGATTGCAGAATACATTAGGTTTCATAAGCAGAATCAAGAAGGAGTGGAGTCTATTTCTGTGTACATGGCTGAATTGTTGTCTGAGCATTGTCAGTTTGGTAATGGGCTTAATGATACACTGAGAGATCATTTAGTTTGTGGAATCTTAAAAGAAAGCATTTGAAAATTACCTCTAACTGAAGTAAAACTTACATTCAAAAGAGCAGTTGAAATCACTGTTTCAATGAAAACCACAGACAGAGATGCAATTGAGTTGCAGTCAGGAATGAAAGTGAGTGTGAACAAAATTGCAACATCTAAACAGAAAAAGGCCTGTCCAAATAAATTGTTATACCTTTGTTGCAGGGGTTCATGTTCACCAAACAAATGCTTGTTTAAAGGTGAACCTTGCAGGAAAATGTAACAAATTAGGACACATATAAAGAGCATGTCAGGCAGACAAAAATAAATGAACTATTCAGGGAAGAGAAAAAGCTAAAAAGTCAAGTTGCAGTTTCAAAAAGATTACTATGTTATTGATGGAAAATCTGATAATAATGGGAGTGAAACAGGACTGGGTACTCTTGAGATTTACACTGTGAAAACTAACAATAGACAAGCAATATGGTTTATGCCAGAAGTAACACCAAATTAATTAAAATAGAATTGGACACTGGTTTGGCTTTTTCAGTTATTACATAAAATGAGTTTGATTGGCATTTCAAAGCTATTAAAATGAAGTCTGCTAAGAACTTATACTGGAGAAAAGCTAACTCCTGTGGGAAAGACATATTTGACAGTGGAATACAACCAACAAGCCACATTGACCTTCTGTGTGACAGAAACAGAAGGACCAGCATTGTGGATGAATGATTGGCTGAGGCAATTACAACTTGATTGAAGATCCATCTGCAATTTGCATGCCTCATCTCCTGCACTGAAGCCACATGAAAGCAAATTCAGAAGGGTACTGGATGATCTACAATTGACTCCATGCTATACACCATAAATTGTTGCCCAACAGAGAACAAACAGGTGTTGGTGCCAACCTCTGTGTCCCCTCTGGTTAGAAAGCATATTGGACAAAGAAAGGGCCATGCTGTTCGGAAGAATCATGAAAGTATGAAAAGCAGTGGTCGTACTGAAATAGTTTTTGTAGGCAACCTATCTGAGAAAGTTTCTGATATGTTAATCATATGGTTACTTGTAAAATATGGATTGGTTTTAAGTAAGAAGAGAGTTGAAGGAGATTCAGGAAATTTGCAAGCATTAGACTTTTATGACTGTAAAGAACAAGAATCTACTTTGCATGCAGTACAGTTATTGCATGAACTTCAAGTGGGAGACAAAAAGCTGCTTATAAAAGTAGCTGCAAGGACCAAACCCCCACTGGATGAATGGAAAGACAAAAAGGAAGGAGTCGATGAAAATATGAAAACAAAGGATTCGGCAATTGATGTTGTGGATGAGAGACCAGATTATAAAGGGAACATTGGAAGGATTAATAAGAGAATACTCCAGTGAACTAAATGCACATTCCCAAGATCAAGATGCACAAATTAGAAGAAGAAAAAGGAAGAAGAAGAAAGGTGGTTACCACAATCAGAATCACTTCTTGAAGTCTTGGAGTCAGCCATCACAGAGGAGATTCGAGAACCTGAGATTGTTTTATAGTCACAAGTCTCATTTGACAAATGGTTTGACCTCCCCTGTCAGGAAAGATGTTATTCCATAAGAGTAAGAAATCCTCCACAACAATTAAATCTTTAGGCCTGAATGGAACAATGTCGATTGCAACAATTTCAAATTTACTGTACTGTGGATGCATGTATATAGTATTTGTATTATACACTTATCGCTTGCTGAGCCTTGCAGAGGATGGTCAGGGGAGCAGGGAAGGTTATTGGGGTCTCCCTACCTTCTGTCCAAGACCTCTTTCAGAGTCGATGCCTCCAGAAGGCACGGTATAAAGACCCCTCACACCCTCTCCATGAACTGTTTGTTCTTCTGCCATTAGGTAAAAGTTACAGAAGCATCAAAACTAAAACTACAAGGCTACTAAATAGCTTCCTCCCACAGGCGGTCAGACTGCTAAATAGCTGCTCTACCTGACTCTGTTTTGGACACTTTTAACTTGCACTGGACACTTATAACTTGATTTTAACTGACATGTAGCTGTTGTGTTTTAATATTTATTGTTGTGTTTATTATTTATTGTTGTGTTTGTTATGTTATGATTGCACTTGCCTCTGGGAAACGCTGTCTCATTCTGCCCTGCAGAGCTGATGTATGGTTAGAATGACAATAAAGTTTTTGAATCTTGAATCTTGAATATAACATACTGTGTATATAGTTGCAATGCATTCACTACTGAGTTGGCATTTATAGCTAAGTAAGGAGGAGTGTTGTGAATTTAATATTGCTGAACATTTTGAGTAATCTTACATATTGTTTTATTAAGCATTCTTGTTTGTTTAAAATAATTCATTATGGGTTATATAATGTTATAAATACATGAATTGTACACGCCAACACACGATGTTATGATACGTGCGCACCTTGCTTAAATTAAACTCAAAGTTAACCTGCATTTTCGGACTCCCATGTCTTCCTTTGAATTAGGTTAATGTTTTGATATTACAGAATGTAACAGGACCCAGCACCAGTCCCTGAGGCACAATACTAATGATCACAGGCCTCCAATCAGAGAGACAACCATCTACTGCCACTCTTTGATTTCACCCATGGAACCAATGGCTAATCCAATTTATTACCTATACAGTTTACTACCTAAACCAGGTTTGAGAAGATATCCAGATTTTTAATCTGAATTAAACCTAAATTTCCCTACTCGTGATTAATTTTTTTCTCTATTCTGCCAGGTTCTTCTGATAACCCAGTTTATAATAGACAATAGATGCAGAAGTAGACCATTTGACCTTTGAGCCTGCACCGCCATTTTAAGATCATGGCTGTTTTTCCTTAACTCTGTCCTAAATGACCTACCCCTTATTCTCTAACCATGCTCTCTGGTACTGAACCTGATGTGCAGCCGGGGAAGGAAATCAGATTTTGTTTGAATTCAAATGCTTATGACTCACACCATCTAAACCTAATCAAATTTGATCCCACTGAAAAATAACTAAATAGAGTAACATCTCATTTATTTCATGTACAAATAAGTTTTAAAAGTTTTTTAAAAATGTTTTAAATGCAATATTTCTTTGCAATGCTGTGGATATTGTCATGTAGTCAAAAGGACACTAGTGACGGATTCTGGTCAGGTGCATCAGGAAGCTTACTATAGGCATCTACGGCGCTGGGGAACTATCTGCAGATTCCACCATCTCTTGGTCCTCAAGGATGGGATATATGCGATGAGCTTCTTGCAAGAAACCCATACCATAAAAGGAAATAGACAACAGACAATAGACAATAGGTACAGAAGTAGACCATTCGGCCCTTCGAGGCTGCACCGCCTTTCTGAGATCATGGCTGATCATCTACTATCAATACCCGCTTCCTGTCTTGTCTCCATATCCCTTGATTCCCCTATCCATAAGATACCTATCCAGCTCCTTCTTGAAAGCATCCAGAGAAATGGCCTCCACTACCTTCTGAGTCAGTGCATTCCACACCCCCACAACTCTCTGGGAGAAGAAGTTTTTCCTTAACTCTGTCCTAAATGACCTACCCCTTATTCTCTAACCATGCTCTCTGGTACTGGACTCTCCCAGCATCTGGAACATATTTCCTGCCTCTATCTTGTCCAATCCCTTAATAATCTTATATGTTGAAATCAGATCCCCTCTCGATCTCCTTAATTCCAGCGCGTACAAGCCCAGTCTCTCTAACCTCTCTGTGTAAGGCAGTCCGGACATCCCAGGAATTAACCTTGTGAATCTACGCTGCACTTCCTCTACAGCCAGGATGTCCTTCCTTAACCCTGGAGACCAAAACTGTACACAATACTCCAGGTGTGGTCTCACCAGGGCCCTGTACAAATGCAAAAGGATTTCCTTGCTCTTGTACTCAATTCCCTTTGTAATAAAGGCCAACATTCCATTAGCCTTCTTCACTGCCTGCGGCACTTGCACATTCACCATCAGTGACTGATGAACAAGGACTCCTAGATCTCTTTGTATTTCTCCCTTACCTAACTCTACACCATTCAGATAATAATCTGCCTTCCTCTTCTTACTCCCAAAGTGGATAACCTCACACTTATTCACATTAAATGTCATCTGCCAAGTATCTGCCCACTCACCCAGCCTATCCAAGTCACCCTGAATTCTCCTAACATCCTCATCACATGTCACACTGCCACCCAGCTTAGTATCATCAACAAATTTGCTGATGCTATTCTCAATGCCTTCATCTAAATTGTTGATGTAAATCGTAAACAGCTGTGGTCCCAATACCAAGCCCTGTGGCACCCCACTGCTCACCACCTTCCATTTTGAGAAACACCCATTCACTGCTACCCTTTGCTTTCTATCTGCCAACCAGTTTTCTATCCATGTCAATGTCTTCCCCCCAATGCCATGAGCTTTGATTTTACCCACCAATCTCCTATGTAGGACCTTATCAAATGCCTTCTGAAAATCGAGGTACACTACATCCACTGGATCTCCCCCGTCTAACTTCCTGGTTACATACTCGAAAAACTCCAACAGATTAGTCAAGCATGATTTACCCTTGGTAAATCCATGCTGGCTCAGCCCAATCCTATCACTGCTATCTAGATATGCCACTATTTCATCTTTAATAATGGACTCTAGCATCTTCCCCACTACTGATGTTAGGCTGACAGGTTGATAGTTCTCTGTTTTCTCCCTCCCTCCTTTCTTAAAAAATGGGATAACATTAGCCATTCTCCAATTCTCAGGAACTGATCCTGAATCTAAGGAACATTGGAAAATGATTACCAATGCATCCACAATTTCCAGGGCCACCTCCTTTAATACTCTAAGATGCAGAACATCTGGACCTGGACATAATTTCTGGAGTCCAGCAGTAACACTAACATTTGTCCTTGACTTTGACCACTATCTCTTGTTTCTTGTTTTGTCAGTAAGACCAAAGAGCTGATTGTGGACTTCAGGAAGGATAAGACAAAGGATACCAATGATCACTCATAAAGGGATCAGAAGTAGAGAAAGTGGGCAGCTTCAAGGCCCTGGTTGTCAAGATCTCTGAGGATCTAGCCTGGTCCCAACATATTGATGTAGACATAAAGAAGGCAAGATAGCAGCTGTACTTAATTAGGAGTTTGAAGCAATTTGGTATATCAACAAATACGCTCAAAAACTTCTATAGATGTATCATGGAGAGCATTCTGACAGGCTGCATCACTGTTTGGTACGGAGGGGTTACTGCACAGGACCAAAAGAAGCTGCAGAAGGTTGTAAATCTAGTCAACTCCATCCTGGCTACTAGCCTACGAAGTATCCAGGACATCTTAAGGAATTGTTGTCTCAGAAAGGCAGGTGCCAGAGTACACATGACATCAATGCATTGTCAGATATCTCCTGCTATTTACCTTTCATATGCATTCCATTTTAATGATATATTTAATACAGCGTCATAGAAAAATACAGCACAGGCACAGGTCCTTTGGCCCACGCTGAAACATTTAAGCTGCCAACTCCCATTAACCTGCACCAGGACCATAGCCCTCCATATCCCTACCATCCACATGCTTATCCAAACTTCTCCTGAACACTGAAATCAAGGTTGCATGCACCACTTGTGCTGGCTGCTCATTTTGCACTCTCAGAACCTTCAGAGTTAAGTTTCTTCTCATGTTTCCCTTAAACATTTCACTTTTCACCCATAATCCGTGACATCTACTTGTAGCCCCTCCCAACCTCTGTGGAAAAACCCTGATTGCATTTACCCTATCTATACCCCTCATCATTCTGCATATCTCTATCAAGTCTCCCCTCAGTTATCTACAGTCCAGTAAAGTCCTGACCCATTTAATCTTTCCTTATAATTCAGGTCCTCCAGTCCCAGTATCATTGTAAATTTTTTCTGGAGTGTATAATATATAATGTAACTATTATTGGTTGTCAATCATACACATTTAAGCACAAACTTTCAGCAATAATGTGGCCTTCCTTTAAACAAAATAAATAATGTACTTTTGACAGGGTGATGCACCATCAATAACTCTCGGAGATGTGAGTCAAGGTAGGCTTTTATTGGTTGGAAGAAAGCACCGTCAGCAGCAAGAGACTATCACACAACATCCTGGAGACTGAGGGAGGAGCAGTGCCTCCAATCGCCTTTATACAGGGGTCTGTGGGAGGAGCCACAGGAGTAGTTAGCAGGGGGCATGTCCAGACAAGTATATGTAGTTCACCACACAGGGTACATATTAAATGGACTTCACTGCCATTCAAATACTCTTAAAGGAAAGAATGTTCATTACTGTCTCATCTCTCCTTTTTTGTGTCAGAGCCTTTGCCGTTTCTTAATCAATTACAGTGTATCTTGAATTAGAATTTGCCTACATCTTCACCTCTCTGTCCACTGTGAATTTTATCAGAGATCAGAGAGTGGTGAGTGTGTGGAATGGGCTGCCGGCAATGGTGGTGGAGGCAGACATGATAGGGTCTTTTAAGAGGCTTTTAGACAGGTACGTGGAGCTTAGAAAAATAGAGGGCTATAGGTAAGCCTAGTAATTTCTGAGGTAGGGACATGTTTGGCACAAATTTGTGGGCCGAAGGGCCTATATTACGCTGTAGGTTTTCTATGTTTCTATGTTTCTATCACAAACATAGATTGTCCATTCTGTCTCAATTACGATCAACTGTTATTTTTCTGCTCAAGCAATAGTTGCATTTTTACATGGGAGTATCCATTGTAGTCTGTAGCATGCCAGTGCTGTGAGTCACAGATTAAAACCAGAGGAATGGTTCTAATCATGAACTATGTAGAGCTAAGAATTTCCAGTAGGAAGGATTTGCAGATTTATAAATGGAAAACCACCACTTTTACTAACCCATGTAAGAGTGCAGACTACTCCCTAACTTTTATTCAACTTTATCCAAAGAACTGTAGAATTATTATTGAATTATTATCATTTGCATTATTTAAATGTTAACACAGTTTTGACATTTTATTTAAATAGATTAGCAATTCTTATACAAATTAAGTGACAACTCATTCTTGAAATATAAATTTAATGTTTAAACAGTTACTACTCATTTTCCCTCCTGAATTTTAATTTAATTTCTATTCTTGTCCCCACATCTTCTGATTGCTATAATCCACACTGAAACCTAGTTTTATACGTGTTTGCTGTCTTCCAATACTTCAAGTGGCTGCTAATTCTACTTGATCACAGGCTCTGAACGTTTGTAGGGCTTCTGCTTGTGGGGAGGTTAATGGATGTGCCTTCACTTGGTCTCATCTGAATTTTGATCTTACTGTCCAGCAGCGGTCACCAGCAAGAGGGCAGAATTGGAACTCAGAATGATAGTTATTCTCATCTCTAATCAAGGGCAATGCCTATAACTGTGGTCTGCTCCAAGGTTTCAGTTTTGATCATGTACTTCAGCTCAAAATATCGACTAAAGGTCACAAAAATTAAAAATCCACACAAGGCCATAAGGGTTAATTTCATGCGTTTTAAGGATTCAGTAGAACTGTTGGTATGCATAATGTATGCATGCTTTTTAACTTCAAAACTATTCTTAATTGACTATAATTGTAATTGATATAAAATAATAGCTACAGCCTGACAGTGTAATTTAAGAATAACATTTACAGGGTAGCACTATAATGTTATTTCATAGTCAGAAATGCATTTACACAAACACTGGAAAATGACTGTTCATGTGTGTTGATGCAGACATTTTAACTGATTTCAGTTAAAGGAAAATCACATCTAAAGTTATCACACTCTGTCTATAATTTTCAGGGCTATATTTCCTGTTAGGACCAGTTTAAGCGTAGTTGGCAAAATCTGCAACAGAACTTCCTATATAGAGAGAAATTAATAATATATAAATGGCAAAATGTACCACTATCATCAAGATATATGTAATTTCAGACTGGGTCTAACAGTGTAATTCATGCTGCATACAGTATTCTATACACTCCCTTTGACGTGGCATGCTGAAACTCAAAACAGCTGACTGATTTGTGCAAAACAAGTTCAAGAAAGGATAACATTATACTTTTAGTTTGCTCAGAATAAAAAGAATTTTAGAATGTCAACTTCATATTTTTAAATACAGTATAACTATAAACAACTGAATTAAGTCACACACTTCCGCTATCTGAAAAAGTTTAACTACAGAAATATTTTTTAAAAATCACATATAATTCTAGATGTTCCTTGCAGGCCAGGCAGCATGTGTGGCGAAAGAAACGGGGTTAACTGTCATCAGTTTGCATCTAAAATATAAAAATGGGAAGCATCATTAATCAGTCTATCACCATCCCCTCCCTCCCTTATTTATCTTACAATAAAAGGACATGTCCCAGACTTCCAGTATTTCTAAATCATCTGATACCTAAAAGGTCACCATTTAGTAGAGAGGCTCAGCTCTATTGTTTTCTCTATTGTTTATTGTAGAGAACTGAGATGTGATGCCTGACAAAACTAATAACAAAGGTTTACAAAGAGGTGCTAAAGGAGGTGAAGGGGTTTGACCAGAAATTTCAGGTTTTGAAGCTCTGATAGAACAAATGCCAAATTAGTTACATATTGCTTGACATTAATTGAAGCAAAAATTCTGCTATTATGTGAATGCATGACTAATATTAAAAATTATGACTAACATGACTGCTGTTGTTACTGTGCTGTAACCATGAAGTGGAAGCATGTGGTGTCCTTTTTTACATGCAATAGATGTTTTAATAAATATTCTGTCCAACACCAAATTAGACCAATTTCTTTCAAGTGTGATTTACAACAGCATGCCTTCCATTTTTCCAGCATCCTTCACACATATGATGTTGCTCATTTCTGCCATGGGTAACTCTAATAAAATAAACATTGGTAGTTAAATATCAGATTCTGCTTTCTATATGGATTCATATAGATATAGAGCACTACAGCACACAAGCAGGCCCTTCAGCCCATCTAGTCCATGCCAGCCTGGTTGCCTGTCCAGTTACTTTGACCCACACCAATACCATCGTCCTCTATACCTCTCCCGTCCTTGTACCTATCCATAAATCTTCTGAGTGGTACAATTGAACCTGCATCTACCACTTCCATTGGCAACTTGCTCCACACTAGCAAAATCCTCTGTGAACTAGCTCCCTCTCAGATACCTGTTAACGTTTTCACTTTTCAACCAAAGCCTATGGCCTCCAGCTCTAGTCTAGCCTGTTCTAGGTTATACTCCATAAAGCAACAGCATTTCACCGATCTACAACCAGATATATACAAGCATATGAACATATGAATCAGGAGCAAAGGTTCAGGCCTATTAGACAATAGACAATAGGTGCAGAAGTAGACCATTCGGCCCCTCGAGTCTGCACCGCCATTCTGAGATCATGGCTGATCATTCACTATCAATACCCAGTCCCTGCCTTGTCCCCATATCCCTTGATTCCCCTATCCATCAGATATCTATCTAGCTCCTTCTTGAAAGCATCCAGAGAATTGGCCTCCACCATCTTCCGAGGCAGTGCATTCCACACCTCCACAACTCTCTGGGAGAAGAAGTTTTTCCTCAACTCTGTTTTAAATAACTGACCTCTTATTCTCAATCCCTGCCCTCTGGTACTGGACTCTCCCAACATTTGGAACATATTTCCTGCCTCAATCCTATCAAATCCTTTAAATTTCTTAAACGTTTCAATCAGATCCCCTCTCAATCTCCTCAATTCCAGTCTGTACAAGCCCAATCTCTCCAATCTCTCTGCGTAAGACAGCTCTGCCATCCCAGGAATCAACCTAGTGAATCTACGCTGCACTTCCTCAATTGCCAGAATGTCCTTCCTTAAACCTGGAGACCAAAACTGTACACAATATTCCAGGTGTGGTCTCACCAGGGCCCTGTACAAATGCAAAAGGACATCCTTGCTCTTGTACTCAATTCCCCTTGTAATAAAGGCCAACATTCCATTTGCCCTCTTCACTGCCTGTTGCACTTGCTCATTCACCTTCATTGACTGATGAACTAGGACTCCTAGGTCTCTTTGCATTTCTCCCTTACCTAACTCTACACTGTTCAGACAATACTCTGCCCTCTTGTTCCTGCTTCCAAAGTGGATAACTTCACATTTGTTCACATTGAATGACATCTGCCAAGTATCTGCCCACTCACCCAGCCTATCCAAGTCTCCCTGTATTCTCCTAACGTCCTCTTCGCATGTCACACTGCCACCCAGTTTAGTATCGTCAGCAAACTTGCTGGTATAGTTTTCAATGCCCTCATCTAAATCGTTGACATAAATCGTAAAGAGCTGTGGTCCCAATACAGAGCCCTGTGGTACCCCACTAGTCACCTCCAGCCAGTCCGAGAAACACCCATTCACTGCCACCCTTTGCTTTCTATCTGCCAACCAGTTTTCTATCCATGTTGAAACCCTGCCCCCAATGCCATGAGCTCTGATTTTACTCACCAATCTCCTATGTGGCACCTTATTGAATGCCTTCTGAAAATCTAGGTACACAACATCCACTGGCTTACCCTCATCTAACATCCTTGTTCCACCCTCAAAAAACTCCAACAGATTAGTCAAGCATCCTCAAGTCTGCTGAGCCATTCATTATGATAAGGGAGAGCTGTTTTTAAAGTTAGCTTACATTCACATCTAGTTACATTTCACATTCTTGCTTATCAAGTATCTACCCCCCCCCCCCTTTAAAAATGTTCACAGGTACTCTGTTTCTTTACTCTGCATTTTTATTGTTATGATCACCCTCTGTTACTCTTTTGCTTTTTCATCTCCATCTCCACAGCTCATCACTAAGACTCTTCCTACTTTACAGCCAGATGGTGAATGCAACTGCTTTGAAGAACTTGAAAGGCCATTCCTCTGCATACTGCAGTGTTTCTTCGGAGCAACCCAACCAGTGGAACTGAGTTATGTTGTGTTTGCTTGGAACTAGATCATGGAAGTAATGACCTCCTTGCAAGAGTTTGCCGGTTTGGTTGGAATTGTAGCTTAAAGTAGGAGAGGAGCTGACATCACAGACGAATGACCAATGATTGACCTCTAGGCACCAGGCACTAGATCATAATATCCTGGAAATATTTGCACGTCCTCTCAATATTCAGAGACTGAAACATCTTGCAAGTCCTAGCTGCTTATGAAGTTAGGATACACAGGAATGGATAACCAACGTAGCCTCAAGTTTGCTTTGCATTCAGTAGATTCATTTCTAAGCCAATGTCTCCATTATACTTCTGTGTTCAAGCGTTATATCTTCCGATTCTGTGGCTTTCCAAAACTATTATCTTAGCCTCAGTATCCTCAATGATTGTGATTCCACAGCCATGTAAAGGGAAGAATTTGGAAAACGAAAAGCCCTCTATGCAAGTGACATTCTCCTCATCACTAAGTCATCTTTTACTATGGTACCAGGCTCTCTCATTCTACCTTTCCCTCATCCAGCAGGTAGTTCTGCTCTTTATTCTCCCTATAACAGCACAGATCTAAAGAATGCCACTAAAGCTCCCAATGTTTACCAACAGTAGCCGTGGTTTCCTAAAAATACCTGAAACTCCAACTCAAATTGCAATCAGCACACTTCCCAAAAGACAAGTCTCCTTCATCCCACAAAATTGCATGTAATTGAAAATCCCTTAAAGCTGCATAACTGGGGGTGGGAGTGGAGAGAGCATTCATGCAACTAGTAAATGTTAGCCTCTCTGTCTGAGTTGAGGGCCTTGGAACTAATTGAGTGGTCAATATCCAAAGTGGCAACATTAGCATCCAATTAGATTTGCTTATGAAATAATATGGTGTCCTGTCCACTGTGCAAACTCTTGGCACACACAGGTATCATGCAGACATCCTTCTGACAATAGTGAATGGTGGTACTCACATTAAAAATGTACTTCTGTGAATCCCACATAAAATTACTACCAAAGTGGTACCTGCATCGCCTAGTAACAGAAAGTACAAAGTCCAGTTTCTTAAAACTTAATGAAGAGTCCACATTGTTGACTGGGTTATTGCATTTTTTCAAAGAATTTTGAATAGAAAGGGCATAATTCAAATGCAAATTGAATTAAATAGAGGCATCCTCATCACCATATAAAAGTTCCTCCATGTGTACTTTCATCATGTAAACCTCTTTGCCAGGAACACTAAATGGTAAAGTCTCCCCGAAACTTCACTTCAGCTGATTGTGACTAGATTAGAGTCACTAATAAGTTCTAATCACATAAGAATATTCCTCATTGCCTCTGTAAGTTTTTGACCTTATTATACAAAATAGTTAAAAACTCTGCTTCATGTCTGGTTTATTAATAGTTAAGTAGTATGGAACTTGAAAGATATTTTGGCCTGATGCTCCTAGTTTGCAAGAATGAAAAGGTTTGTGGGCAATTTCTTATGATGTTAAGATACATACGTGGCATTTAGATAAATGAGTTGGCAGGAAAAATAACCAGAATCTGAACTGAAAGAGAAATTTAAGTTCCAGATGTTTCTGGTTATTACAGCCTCTGCTTGCAAGTGTTCTGCAGGAAAAGATAATTTTTATATTGAACTGATCAGTTATATACTTACTCAAAATTCAGAAAGCAGAGTGACATCTATCAAACCGATGATAGATTAAATTGACGTATAGATAGACTCTAGATTGTTGAATATACAGTATATTCATTTTGAAATGTATATACAAACTATTGTACTTCAGTACTATAAACTCTAGAGCTACAGAATTGAATTGATGCTGGTGAAGATTTCTGCTATTTCCACCCTTTCATAATTTCAGGAAAGCAGGTATCAATGAGGAACAAAAAGGCCAGTCAGTCTCTCTAGTAACATACAGGTGTGAGACTGCCTCCCAGTACAGGTCTCTATGTGCTGAACTAACCTATTCTAAAACTGTTTCTTTTTTAGTTATGCTGGACATTTCAGTGGAAATTTCTACAATGGACTAAAATCTGGGTATTTTTTGAATTTCTGCCTCTCTCATTTGTGTTCCGCTGGAGGACATTGCTGTTATGTTTGTGATCCTGGGAAGCTGGTGGTGGTCGTGAATAACACCCACAAGAAATGGAGAGGTGAGGAACTAGCGTACAGCTGTTTATTTTACTTGTAAGTCATCTCCCCAGAATGCCCTCTCTCATTACGTTCAGTACGTAACACATGGGGAAGATTGGTATCAACCTATGAGGTCCAAAATATACATGAATACAAAACATATCTCCCCTATTTTAAAGGTTTCTCCCCTTCCAATACACAGATCAGCTGCTGAATTATTAACCTTCAATGGAGTAATCATCAAATTCAACCAACAACAAAAACATATTTTTTCTGAACTAGGGAAATCAGGTAGACTTCCTCTATTCCCCAAAGTAACGCTGGGGATTATTCTCCCCCATGTGCTGAGGGTTTGACGTTAAACTAGAAATTCAATCTGTCCAGAGGCCACCAGTTCTTGTGAGGATACCAATGCCCTGGGGAGGACGCCAATCTGTTTTGTGTCTGGGGGTCAAAGCAGGTCAAGCTGTCTTTTCACCAGTTCAGTGGTTGGGGGTGTGAGATGTGTTGTGGTATGTCAGTAAGAAAGTGCTAAGACGCTGGTTGAGGTTGGTTGAGGGATCCATGTTCCACTGATTCTTGAGGGCTTGTTTTATTGTTTGTATGAATCATTGAGCAAGGCCATTAGTGGCTGGATGATATGGCGCTGGCAATGTGCTGAATAACATTTGCTTCCATAAAGGCTTCGAACTCCTCAGACAGGAGTTGTGGGCTATTGCCACTTACAAGCTGCTGATGAAGTCCAAAATGGCTAAAGATAGAACATGGCTCCTCAATGCGTTTCTCCGATGTAGTGCTTTTTATGATGCCAGCCTTTTACTATTTGCTGTATGCGTCCACTGCAACCAAGAGCATGCGTCACCTTCTAAAGATCCTGCAAAACCTATGTGAATCCTCTCCATGGTTCTTCAGGCCATTCCCATGGATGTAAAGAAGCAGGCTGAGGAACATTTCTCACTCACTGACAAAGCTGGAGTGCTTTGGCCTTCCCTTCAATGGTTACATCCAGCCCTGGCCACCAGAAGTAACTGCACATGATTTTTTCCAGTGCCACAGTGTCCTGTATAAAGCTCATCTAAAACTTGCTTTCTTAATGGTGGAGGAATAACAACACAGTAGTCATATAGCAAACATCCTGCTTGGACTGTGAGTTCCTTCCATCGAGCCTGGTAAGGTTTCAATTCTATGGTTGGCTTTTCCTTCCATTCCTGAGTTTCCATGTCCACCAATTTAATTGGAACCGGGTCAGTACACGCGTGCTTCTGGACTTAACACCACATTTATCGGAGCTGTGGATACTTCTTTGAAGTAAAAGATCTCTTTTGGGGATGACACTCCAGCTCTAACAGCCAAGGGAAGTCTGAATATTTCAACAGCATTCAAATGGTGCTAGGACGCCTGCACTGTATATTGTACTGATAGTAACAGAGCCCAACGTTGCATTTGACGAGCAGCCAGTGAAGGAATGCCTGCATGTCATCAAAAATTGAAGTCAAAAGGCAATGATCTTTTAATAGAGTAAATCATCGACCAAAGAGGAATTGAACTAATTTCTTAACTCCAAAGACAATTGTGAGTGCTTCCACTCAATCTTTGCTTAACGTCCTTGATTGGACACTCTTCTCCTGATGGCATGATGTGTGAGTTTACTGCCCCTACACCATGCATCGCAGGCCAACTGTATGTGTGAGATTATGTGTGAGATTACTGCCCCTACACCATGCATCGCAGGCCAACTGTATGTCTTAGATTACTGATCATTGCTGATGATTACTGATGATTGTGAGATTACTGATGATGTGTGAGATTACTGCCCCTACACCAAGCATCGCAGGCCAACTGTATGGGCAATGATGGGTTGAAGTATGTGAATTCTTCAGATTGTGACAAAGCATCCTTAAAAATCTTTTTGTAGCAATCCGTCCATTGCCAGTGATTTAACGACTACCCAAAATCACAGTGTTCAGACAATTGCTTCAGCACCATCACAAACTGTGAAATAGACCCGCCTTCCTCCTGATTCCTTTTATGAAATCTAAACTTCTCAGCAATAATCAAAGTTTGAGCTGAATAGTGGTCCTTTATGACTTTAACTATGTCCTCATAAGTCTTATTACCAAGTATAACAAGTTGCACTGGCAGGTTTAGACTACAAAATAAATTAAATGTTCTTATACCCATCACAGTCAGAAAAGTTGGGACATGAATATCACCTGACATTTGATTTGCCCAAATTGTTCAGCAGAAGAAATCCATTGCTCTGTCATTTCATCATACTTCCAAACATTGTCACCAATTTCAAACACAATCACATTCCAGGAAAATTAGTTAGTCTTATCTCTCTCTCTCTCTCTCCCTCTCTCGGTTGTTTTATTTAGCGGTCCGTTCACATTCTCTCCCCGCAGATTCTTCACTCACCATGCTTCCTGTGGCCATTTTCAATTGCGTGTAGCGTCTTCTTTTTGCTCACCCACATTGCACAGCGATATACCGCCTGTGACGCTCATGAACCTTTGCTGATAAAGGGATCATAACAATGAATATTGCAAGAGGACTTGTCACCTTATCGTCAGTTGTTACGTTTGTAACAAAGCCAGGTGGCCGTGAATAACACAATTGAGAAATGGAGAGTTGAGGAACGAACATGCAGCTGTTTACTTTACTTGCAAGTCATCTGCCCAGAAGGCCCTCTCACATCACATTCACACAGGGGAGATTGACAGCAACCCGTAAGGGTCAAGATGTGTATGAATACATAACAATTGCAGTTTCTCTCACAGCCACCATTGAACTGATGTGTGAACCATAACTTTCAAAGAATGCCATAAACTACTATGAGTACAGCATGACTGTATACGTGGACTTTGAATTAAAACTATTCTGTCTGATAGTTGGCTGAGAGAATTTGTTTTTCATGTCATGAAATGCATATGCACTTCATGTGATAAAATTTAAATTCAAAAGCTATTATTAAAGAGGATACAAGACATTGCACTGGTGTTGAAGTGTGCAATTTTGCATGGTGCTTATTATGTGTAATGTGCAGAGATAGACAGATGTGTATTGCAATGTTCATTTGAGCATATCCTCACATTGATACACCTCTTCAATAAACTTGATTTGTGCATGCATGGCTTGTGCATGACGTGGCTCACTTGTGCAGAAGGGAGGAACATGAGGCCTGCTTTGGCAAAACTTGCAGGAGATCTATCTGAGCAGAACACAGCTCGGAGAATAGTGTACTGTAAACCAACTTCACATTACGCCCTTTGAGTTAAAAACATCCCTGTGATGAGGTCTTTCTTTAGGCCTCCTGCTGTTTGCACTCAACCACACCCCCAATTAACATCACATCTCAGTCTCACCAAACCTCATGGAATTATGATTGTGACTCTTTCTTTTTCCTGCCTTAACACACAAATACTAATTCCCACCCTTCCAGCTGGTGCTCCATCCTTCCTCAACCCCAGGACTTCTTCCACAGCGATCCATGACCCACAGCACTCTTCCAGTCACTCTATATTGGAAGAATGAGTTGAAGAAAAGTTGCTGAGTTATCAAACAAGCAAGCACTGTTCAATTCTGTGAACCATCTTAGACCTTATACACCGCAGAAGGACCCTGCAGCGGACAGACTTGTGCATAACCCATTGCATATCACAGGTTTAACAAGGGGAATTGAGAATTGAGAATAGAGAATTGGTTGGCAGACAAGAAGCAAAGAGTGGGAATAAACGGGACCTTTTCATTATGGCAGGCAGTGACTAGTGGGGTACCGCAAGGCTCAGTGCTGGGACCCCAGTTGTTTACAATATATATTAATGATTTAGACAAGGGAATTAAATGCAGCCTCTCCAAGTTTGCAGATGACACAAAACTGGACGGCGGTGTTAGCTGTGAGGAGGATGCTAAGAGGATGCAGGGTAATTTGGATAGGTTAGGTGAGTGGGCAAATTCATGGCAGATGCAATTTAATGCGGATAAATGTGAGGTTATCCACTTTGGTTGCAAGAACAGGAAAACAGATTATTATCTGAATGGTGGCTGATTAGGAAAAGGGGAGGTGCAATGAGTCCTGGGTGTCATTGTACCCCAGTCATTGAAAGTGGGCATGCAAGTACAGCAGGCGGTGAAAAAGGCAAATGGTATGTTGGCATTCATAGCAAGAGGACTCGAGTACAGGAGCAGGGAGGTTCTACTGCAGTTGTACAAGGCCTTGGTGAGACCACACCTGGAGTACTGTGTGCAGTTTTGGTCCCCTAATCTGAGGAAAGACATTCTTGCCATAGAGGGAGTACAAAGAAGGTTCACCAGATTGATTCCTGTGATGGCAGGACTTTCATATGAAGAAAGACTGGATCGACTAGGCTTATACTCACTAGAATTTAGAAGATTGAGGGGGGATCTTATTGAAACGTATAAAATTCTAAAGGGATTGGACAGGCTAGATGCAAGAAGATTGTTTCCGATGTTGGAGAAGTCCAGAACGAGGGGTCACAGGAAGAGGACAGCGAGGCTTTGAGAGGAAGTGCGGCGGCGGCCATTTTCAAATCGTCCAATTGCATCTCAGATCGGAGTTCTGAGAGGCGGGACTGCGCAGGCGTGTGAGGAGGCCTGGGAAGGAGGGAAGATATAAAAAAGGAGAGACTGAGTGAGGTAGTTCTCTTTTGGAAGAGGTCAGCGAGGCTTTGAGAGGAAGTGCGGCGGCGGCCATTTTCAAATCGTCCAATTGCGTCTCAGATCGGAGTTCTGAGAGGCGGGACTGCGCAGGCGCGTGAAGGAGGCCTGGGAAGGAGGGAAGATATAAAAAGAACGCAGCCTTAAGAAGCGGGCAGCTTCATTTGCGGGCAGCGGAGTGCGCCAGGAGCAGATTGTAGGGCTTGGGCTCAGGGGGCTTAGGCGGAAGAGGGCACAGTAGGCTTATCTTTTAGTTCTTGTTATTTTTTCAGTTTTTCGGGAAGTATGAGTGTGAGGGCAGCTTGTTGTTCTCAGTGTCAGATGTGGGAGTTCCTGGAGTCTCCGAGCCTCCCGGACGTCCACATCTGTGCCAGGTGCACCGAACTGCAGCTCCTGAGGGACCGAGTTAGGGAACTGGAGCTGCAGCTCGATGACCTTCACTTGGTCGGGGAGAGTGAGGAGGTGATAGAGAGGAGTTACAGGCAGGTGGTCACTCCGGGGCCACGGGTGGCAGATAGGTGGGTCACGGTCAGGAAGGGGAAGAGGCAGGTACTAGAGAGTACCCCAGTGGCTGTACCCCTTGACAATAAGTACTCATGTTTGAGTACTGTTGGGGGGGGGGGGACAGCCTACCTGGTGGAAGTGACAGTGGCCGGGCCTCCGGCACAGAGGATGGCCCTGTAGCTCAAAGGGTAGGGATAGAAGAAAGAGGACCATAGTAATAGGGGATTCGATAGTCAGGGGTTCAGACAGGCATTTCTGTGGAGGTGATCGGGAGTCCCGGATGGTAATTTGCCTCCCTGGTGCCAGGGTTTGGGACGTTTCTGATCGCATCCAAGATATCCTGAAGTGGGAGGGTGAGGAGCCAGAGGTCGTGGTACATGTAGGTACCAATGACATAGGTAGGAAAGGGGAAGAGGTCCTGAAATGAGAGTATAGGGAGTTAGGAAGGCACTTAAGAAGAAGGACCGCAAAGGTAGTAATCTCGGGATTACTGCCCGTGCCACGCGACAGTGAGAGTAGGAATAGAATTAGGTGGAGGATGAATGCGTGGCTGTGGGATTGGAGCAGGGGGCAGGGATTCAAGTTTCTGGATCATTGGGACCTCTTCTGGGGCAGGCATGACCTGTTCAAGAAGGACAGGTTACACTTGAATCCTGGGCGGACCAATATCCTAGCAGGGAGGTTTGCTAGGGCTACAGGGCGGACTTTAAACTAGTAAGATGGGGGTGGGGGGGCGGGAATCAATTTCAGGAAATCATGGGAGAGGAGGTTAGTTCACCAGTAGAGCAAGTAAATAGACAGTGTGTGAGGGAGGAAAGGCAGGTGATGGAGAAGGGATGCCCTCAGCCCGAAGATGTAGGGGAGAAGAAAGAAAAGGATAATAAATTTGAATGCATTGTTAGCGATGAAAAGAGAGGAGGGGGTGGAAGTATCTTAAATGTATCTATTTTAATGCTAGGAGCATTGTAAGAAAGGTGGATGAGCTTAAAGCATGGATTGATACCTGGAATTATGATGTTGTAGCTATTAGTGAAACATGGTTGCAGGAAGGGTGTGATTGGCAACTAAATACTCCTGGATTTAGTTGCTTCAGGTGTGATAGAGTAGGAGGGGCCAGAGGAGGAGGTATTGCATTGCTTGTCCGAGAAAATCTTATGGCGGTGCTTTGGAAGGATAGATTCGAGAGCTCCTCTAGGGAGACTATTTGGGTGGAATTGAGGAATGGGAAGGGTGTAGTAACACTGATAGGAGTGTAAGGAGATAGCAGATATTTGTAGTAAACACAAGGTGGTGATTGTGGGAGATTTTAATTTTCCACACGTAGACTGGGAAGCTCATTCTGTAAAAGGGCTGGATGGTTTAGAGTTTGTGAAATGTGTGCAGGATAGTTTTTTGCAACAATACATAGAATTACCGACTAGAGATGGGGCAGTGTTGGATCTCCTGTTAGGGAATGCGATAGGTCAGCTGACAGATGTATGTGTTGGGGAGCACTTCGGGTCCAGTGATCACAATAGCATTAGCTTCAATATAATTATGGAGAAGGACAGGACAGGACCTAAAGTTGAGATTTTTGATTGGAGAAAGGCTAACTTTGAGGAGATGCGAAGGGATTTAGAGAGAGTGGATTGGATCAAGTTGTTTTATGGGAAGGATGTAATAGAGAAATGGAGGTCATTTAAGGGTGAAATTATGAGGGTACAGAATCTTTATGTTCCTGTTAGGTTGAAAGGAAAGGTTAAAGGTTTGAAAGCACCATGGTTTTCAAGGGATATTAGAAATTTGGTTTGGAAAAAGAGGGATGTCCACAATAGATATAGGTAGCATGGAGTAAAGGAATTGCTTGAGGAATATAAAGAATGTAAAAGGAATCTTAAGAAAGAGATTAGAAAAGCTAAAAGAAGATATGAGGTTGGTTTGGCAAATAAGGTGAAAGTAAATCCGAAAGGTTTCTACAGTTATATTAAAAGCAAGAGGATGGTGAGGGATAAAATTGGCCCCTTAGAGAATCAGAGTGGTCAGCTATGTGTGGAGCCGAGGGAGATGGGAGATATTTTGAAAGATTTCTTCTCTTCAGTATTCACTAAGGAGAAGGATATTGAATTGTGTAAGGTGTGGGAAACAAGTAAGGAAGTTATGGAACCTATGACAATTAAAGAGGTGGAAGTACTGGCGCTTTTAAGAAACTTAAAAGTGGATAAATCTCCGGGTCCTGACAGGATATTCCCCAGCACCTTGAGGGAAGTTTGTGTAGAAATAGCAGGAGCTCTGACGGAGATCTTTAAGATGTCATTAGAAACGGGGATTGTGCCGGAGGATTGGCGTATTGCTCATGTGGTTCCATTGTTTAAAAAGGGTTCTAGAAGTAAGCCTAGCAATTATAGACCTGTCAGTTTGACATCAGTGATGGGTAAATTAATGGAAAGTATTCTTAGAGATAGTATTAATAGTTATCTGGATAGACAGGATCTGATTAGGAGTAGCCAGCATGGATTTGTGCATGGAAGGTCATGTTTGACAAACCTTATTGAATTTTTTGAAGAAGTTACGAGGAATGTTGACGAGGGTAAGGCAGTGGATGTAGTCTATATGGACTTCAGCAAAGCCTTTGACAAAGTTCCACATGGAAGGTTAGTTAAGAAGGTTCAGTCGTTAGGTATTAATACTGGAGTAATAAAATGGATTCAACAGTGGCTAGATGGGAGATGCCAGAGAGTAGTGGTGGATAATTGTTTATCGGGATGGAGGCCGGTGACTAGCTGGGTGCCTCAGGGATCTGTTTTGGGCCCAATGTTGTTTGTAATATACATAAATGATCTGGATGATGGGGTGGTAAATTGGATTAGTAAGTATGCCGATGATACTAAGGTAGGAGGAGTTGTGGATAATGAGGTGGGTTTTCAAAGCTTGCAGGGAGATTTATGCCAGTTAGAAGAATAGGCTGAACGTTGGCAGATGGAGTTTAATGCTGAGAAGTGTGAGGTTCTACATTTTGGCAGGAATAATCCAAATAGAACATACAGGGTAAATGGTAGGGCATTGAGGAATGCAGAGGAACAGAGAGATCTAGGAATAACAGTGCATAGTTCCCTGAAGGTGGAGTCTCATGTAGATAGGGTGGTGAAGAAGGCTTTTGGAACGCTGGCCTTTATAAATCAAAGCATTGAGTACAGAAGTTGGAATGTAATGTTAAAATTGTACAAGGCATTGGTAAGGCCAAATTTAGAATATTGTGTGCAGTTCTGGTCACCAAATTATAGAGGAGGTATCAATAAATTAGAGAGAGTGCAGAGACGATTTACTAGGATGTTACCTGGGTTTCAGCACTTAAGTTACAGAGAAAGGTTGAACAAGTTAGGTCTCTATTCATTGGAGCGTAGAAGGTTGAGGGGGGATTTGATCGAGGTATTTAAAATTTTGAGAGGGATAGATAGAGTTGACGTGAATAGGCTGTTTCCATTGAGAGTAGGGGAGATTCAAACGAGAGGACATGATTTGAGAGTTAGGGGGCAGAAGTTTAAGGGAAACACGAGGGGGTATTTCTTTACTCAGAGAGTGATAGCTGTGTGGACTGAGCTTCCTGTAGAAGTAGTAGAGGCCAGTTCAGTTGTGTCATTTAAGGTAAAATTGGATAGGTATATGGACAGGAAAGGAGTGGAGGGTTATGGGCTGAGTGCGGGTAAGTGGGACTAGGTGAGATTAAGAGTTCGGCATGGACTAGGAGGGCCAAGATGGCCTGTTTCTGTGCTGTGATTGTTATATGGTTATTAAGGATAAAGGGGAAGCCTTTTAGGACTGAGATAAGGAAAAACTTCTTCACACAGAGAGTGGTGAATCTATGGAATTCTCTGCCACAGGAAACAGTTGAGGCCAGTTCATTGGCTATATTTAAGAGGAAGTTAGATATGGCCCTTGTGGCTAAAGGGATCGGGGTATGGAGAGAAAGCAGGTACAGGGTTCTGAGTTGGATGATCAGCCATGATCACACTGAATGGTGGTGCAGGCTCAAAGGGCCGAATGGCCTATTCCTGCACCTATTTTCTATGTTTCTATGGAGACACGGGAGACTAGAGATGATGAAATCTGGTGCAAAAACAAACTGCCAGAGAAACCTAGTGGGCTGAGCAGCATAAAAGATGGTTGACTCTTTCACTTCAGATAGTTGAAGTTTAGTAATGTCACCCAAATCCTTTCTGCAGGGGCACAATTGAGAGCACCCTGACTGATTGCATCACTGCCTGGTATGGGAACTGTACCTCCCTTAATTGCAGGACTCTGCAGGGAGTTTTGCGGACAACCTGGCGCATCTGTAGGTGTGAACTTCCCACTATTCAGGACACTTACAAAGACAGATGTCTAAAATGGGCCCAAAGGATCATTGGAGACCCAAGTCACCCCAACCACAAACTGTCCCAGTTGCTACCATCCGGAAAACAGTACTGCAGCATAAAAGCCAGGACCAAGAGGCTCTGGGACAGCTTCTTCCACCAGGCCATCAGACTGATTAATGCATGCTGACATAATTGTATTTCTATGTTATATTGACTATCCTCTTGTGCATACTATCTATTATAAATTATTATAAATTGCACATTGCACATTTAGATGGGGACGTAACGTAAGTAAATTTTACTCCTCATGTATATGAAGGATGTAAGTAATAAAGTTAATTCAATTCAAAAAAAAACAAATTACACACGTATTATTCAGTTGACATTTGGATAGTCAAGGTTGGGATGGTCGAGGTTGCAGGTTGAGACCCTGAAAAAGGCTTGGATGAGGGTGTGAACTTGAAACGATGACCATCTCTTTGCCTCCACAAATGCTATTTGACTCATTGAGTTCTTTGAAGGAGCATTTCTACATCAAACCACTTTCTATAAATGTCTTTAAGTACTTACTTATTCTAGGAATGGTAAGCTCTGTTTTCTTTAAATCTGTTACTGCATATTTTTGATTTCGTAAGTATGAATATCACAATGGAATATGGACATTGCTTGAAGTTGAAGGACAGAGGAATTCCTCCTTCACCCTTAGATGATTTAAAAGTTTCTTCCCTTTCAAAAGACAATGATGTCTGATTTCGCAAAATTCAATTTCAGACAAGGGATGGATTATAACTATGGTTTATAATGTAATTTCAGTTCATGAACACTGAACACAATGTAGCAGTAAAAGTATGCAGAAGGTTTTGAAACATCGGGGGTCAGCAATGGCATAGAATCATACAATGTAAGAGGATGGGAAAAGGCCATTCTGTCCAACTCATCCATGCTGACTGACTGTGTTGCCAAGTCAGCTAGTCCCATCTGTCTGCATTTAGTCCATACCCCTCCAAGCCTTTTCTATCCACATATCTTAAACTTTCCTATCCATGCATCCTGGGGTTTCAACTTCAGAAAATTCACTAAGAATGGATAATTCTAGTCAATAGTGCAACACTATTGCAGCTTTGGCGTCAGAGCTCAGAGTTCAACTCTGGCGCTGTCAGTTTGAAATCTATATGTCCTTCACATGAGCCATGGGTTTCCTCCAGGTGCTCCAGTTTCCTGCTGCCTAACGACATACCAGTAGTTGGTTGTTGTAAATTGTCCTGTGATTAGGCAAGAGTTAAGTAAGTGGATTGTTGGGTATTGCAGCTCATTTGGCTGGAAAGGCATGTTCTGTGCTGTATTTAGAAATAAATTATCACTTAGAAACATTCAGTTAAAACCTAATATTTAACCTAACCGCTTAACTTTTCAATGGAAAATATTTTAAAAAGCACGCGGTGATTTTTTATGTTTCTTGATATCTATTTATTAAATAGTCAGTACACTAGAACTCCTATTAAAGCATTCCAAGCACAGATAGGAATGCTTGATAGAAAAGAACCTTTAGCCGAAGAACATAATTTGGTAAATTTAACAAGCAATACTTCAGTTCAATTGCGTGAAACTTAATGTAAGAAGTCGATGATCAAGAAGAAATTGGAGGGGAGATTGCCTGATATGAGAATTGGGTCAAAGAGGAAGAAAGTGATCCGGCAAAAGCAGACATTGACAACTCAGCTCTCAGTACCCTGGGTTATAATCCAACATAACCTCATCTGGACTTCAGATTCTCCTTCCTCAGGGATAACAGATGAAGTAGGAGTAAGAGTTGCCCTCGGGCCCTCAAGTCCACTCCATTATAGCTGATTTGATCACTTCCCCTTATCGCGTATCTACCTACCTCTGCCTTGTTTCATCTCTGTATACTTCTGTATTTCTCTAAAATGCTAAATTGTGCGTTAGACCCATACTATAGTGTGATACATTTGCTAAAATGCCACACTAAATTAATATTCAATTCGAGACGATTTTCAATGGATAGAGGGCATTAGTAATTACAAAAACACTTTCAGATACGAATAAGGAATAATCACTCTCAAGGGAAAGCATCATTAGCAAAGAGTGATGAGAAAGATATTTTACTCAAAGAAAACCATAAGAGTAATTACAAAAAAAGCATCCATTTACCTTGATCCCCCACTAGTATTTATCTTTTAGTGAAATACCTTTTTCTTTATACAAAATAGTGGAAATTATCTGTAGGTTCAGGTTCATCTGATAACGACTTGCCTTCAGGTACTTACTAGATTAAAGTTACTAAGATCCAATCAATTTTCTACCATTCTGTTTATTACATGATGGCAACAATAATGAGGTTGTTTACTTGCCACAGTAATTGAATTGCTACTAATTAGTCCCCAGCATTTCCAGAGAGGAAACAAGCAAAGCACGTAGTAAAGGAAGACTGAACCACACACTCAAAACCTGCTAAACATCTAACGGTGAGGAGTTGTAAGAAAAGAAAATAGTAAGTAAAAGGGGATTAGTTACATAAAATACTTCTTCAAAGAGATAGGTTACGAGAAATGTTTAAAGGTGTTGAGCGTAGGAGAAGGGAAGAACTTTGGGAAGGGAATTCAAAGTTTAATGGAGAGCTGTAAAAAAAATTAAATGCTGGCCCTTGAAGGTGCATTATACACCAAAACAGAATGTCCACATTAGCACATATCCCTTGTGTAAGGACTACCCGGGATTCAAGCTTTTATCTCAACCCAGTGCTCAACATCAGGGCTTCTTAAAGGAGGAGAGGAGATGGAAATCTCAAAGAGTGAGTGCTCTGCAGCTAGAGCCCTGGCTATCACTGATAGGTGGGGTGAAGACAGGGCTTGGATAAGGGTTGATATGTAAACATTTAGAGGAGCAGAATATCTGGGAGAGACAGTGATCTGGGCTATAAAAGGCCGAAAAGGAGCAGAGATTAAGCTATCAACTGACTTTCAACACAAATGTAAAATCTGAAGTTAGTCCAGGAGCTAGTGTAGGGGTATTGGGTTGGGATCTGGTGTGCAAAAGAGATGGAAACTGATTTGCTGTAGATGAGGAGAAGGTTCTGGGGAGGAGAGGGGACAGGAGAGCTTGGGACACTAAGCAAGAGCAAATATTGCAAATAAGAAAAAAGTCAGAATTAGCTGGAAACACTCTGTCATTTTTTGTTTTCTTCTGCTTTCATTTCCTTGCAGGAGTTGATTTTATCAGTACAGAAGCACTGGCAAGGGCTTTCAGCAGCTGAAGCAGGTAGCGGTGCAGAAAGGGGAATGCTCTCCTGGCCATTTATGATGAGGAGGGCTTGTGACAGCAACTGTAGCTCAGAGCCTGGCTCAGTGGTCAGCTTGTGACTTACAAAGAAGATGGACTGGTGACATTGTTTGTGGTAGAAGCTGGAGGCAATATATGGTTTGACAGCACAGGATGTTAGACAAGCAAGTGCACCCCACCACAGTGGTGGGACATAACGAGCTTCACACGATGTACGCACCTGATGCAAATTACTAACTCGCAATCAAAGACACTGAGGTAATCAAGGTTAGATCTTTGAGGTACCCTGAAGCTGCAAGAATAGGAAGAATGCCTTTGGTACAGATGCTATGGCTTTTGTCCAATGATCATCTGATCATGACTATTATTTCTGTTCTGCTTTATTCAGAAATCTATTGAGCTGTTAGTCTCCAAGAACAATATTTAACTCTTGAATATATTTTTAAAATTGGCTTCAAATGCTTCATATGGTAGAGATTTCTAAAGGCTCCTCATTCTCTAGATAAGGCACTTCTCTTCATCTTGGTTTTGCCTGGTTTCCCCTTTATCCTTAGATTGTGGCCCCTGGGCTTGGGCTCCTTTGACATCAGAACATCCCACTTGCATCTCATCTCCAATGCTGTGAGAATTTTGTAGGCTTCAATAAGGTCATTTGGTCTTCCTCTAAACTCTAGTGGCAATAAATCAAATTGCACAATCTGTTTCCATGCTGCCGCGGGAATCAGTCTGGTGAACATTAGCTGACCTCCTGCTATAGGATGGACCTTCTTCCACAAATTACGAGACCAAAACTGCACACAATGTTCAAGGTGTGTTTACCAAGACCATGTACAAATGCACAAGACACTCCTGTTCCTCTTATCAAATTTTCTATGAAGGCCAGCATACAATTTCCCTTCTTAATTGCCTGCTGTACCTACATACTTACTCCCAGCAAAGAGTATCCAATCTTCCATTCACCTCCCCATTTAACAGTCTATCGACTTCCTGTGGATAACCTTATATTTGTTCACATTGAAATGTATTGGCCCACTCCCTCTAACCATCTAAATCAACTGGTCCTTCTCTACATCCTTCAGAATACTCACTCTCCCAACTAGCCGAGTATTGACTTTAAAATGGCCTTTTGTTTTCTCATCCAAATCAGGAACTGGAAGGTCCCAGTACTGATCCCTCTGGTATCTCACTAGTCACTGCTTGTCTCTGACAAAAGGACCTGTTGATTCCTGGAGCCACAAAAGACTGCAGATGCTGGAAACTGGGAACAACAATCTGCTGGAGGAACTCAATAGGATGAGCAGCATTAGGATTACTGCTCTGATGCAGGGTTTTGACCTGAAACATTGACAATTCCTTCTTCCCCAAAATGGTTCTCAGTCACTGAGATCCTCCATCAGATTGTCTGTTCTACTCTTCCCCTGGTTTCCGGTTGTCCGACCCTAACACTACTTTATCCCACGTTCCATGCACTCTAATTTCATACATGGACTAATCAAAAGCTTTCAGAAATTCAATATACAGCACATTCACTGGCTCTCCATCATCGATTCTGACAGTAATATCCTGAAAAACGATAGCAGAGTTAACAAGCACCATTTTCCTTTAACAGATCCACAAATATAATCCTATCACACATCTTCAAGCGCTCTGCTATTACCCCTTACAAAATGGACTTCCATGGCATATTCCATAGAAATTAAAGATTCTTAATCTTTGGAATTATTGGACATAAAGGGCTGTGGCTATTCATTCATTCATTCATTGACTCTGCTAATTAAGAAAGACTTGAGGGCAGAGATCAGACTTAACTGTCCTGAATGGAGGAATGAAAATAAAGAATAACTAATATCTCACTTCTCATTCATACTCCCTCATTTTGATGACCCTCTCACTCCTTCTCTTTCCATCTTTCACCCTTATGATATGTCCATCACCTCCACCAGGCTCCTACTGCCCTCCCTTTATTCAATGGTCCATTGTCCCCTCCTGTCAGATTTCTTCTTCTTCACCCTTTTACCTCTTCCATATCTCTTCTCTCAACTTCTCACGCCGTTCCCTTTCAATAGATCCTCCCCCACTGATGCACCATCAATAACTCTCAGACGTGAGGCGAGATATCGGTTTTTATTGACTGGAAGAAAGAACAAGCAGCAATTGACCACCATGCTACATCCTGGAGACTGAGGCCAGGGCTCAGGCCTCAATCGCCTTTATACCGGGGACCGTGGGAGGAGCCACGGTCAGTGGGAGGAGCCACAGGAGCAGTCAGCAAGGGGTGGGGGTGTATCCAGACAGGTATATGTAGATCACCACATTCACCCCCACTTTGTTTTAAAAGAGAATCCCCATGGGGCGAAGTTTCTTACAAGTATATTTACAGGTTAAGTCTATCAAGTGGTCAAATCTGTCGCTGCGATCTACGTAGCACCGACTGTGATTGCACAGGTGCCGGTAGTGATTGCACCGGAGACGGTGGTTGTGCTGGTTCTGGTCTAACTGGAGGTGTCAGCCCACTAGGCGTCAGTGATCCCTCATGCGTGTGCGAGGCACCTGGTATATGAGTGTCGTGAGGAGTCTGTGTAGGGCTTGGTGTGCGCGGTGTCACCTCAGGTGCAGGGTTCATAGTTACCGGAGAGTGTTCAGGGTAGTGGTCTGCTGCTCCTGCGGGCGCCAGGTCGCAGACGGAGACCGTGTCCTCCCGCCCATCAGGTAAGACCACGTAAGCATACTGGGGGTTCGCATGTAGAAGGTGAACCCTCTCGACCAGCGGGGAGTATTTATTGCTCCTCACATGTTTCCGGAGCAGCACTGGCCCTGGGGACGTCAGCCACGCTGGTAGGGTGGTCCCAGTGACAGACTTCCTGGGAAAAGAGAATAGGCGCTCATGAGGGGTGGCATTGGTGGACGTACATAACAGGGAGCGGATAGAGTGGAGTGCCTCAGGGAGGACCTCCTGCCATCGAGAGACCGGCAACTCTTTTGACTTAAGGGCTAAAAGTGTGGCCTTCTACACTGTGGCATTCTCCCTCTCCACCTGTCCATTTCCCCAGGGATTATAGCTCGTGGTCCTACTAGTAGCAATGCCCCTAGCCAGCAGATACTGGCGCAGCTCGTCACTCATAAAGGAGGACCCTCTATCACTGTGGATATAGCAGGGATACCCGAACAAATTGAAGAGCTGGTGCAGGGCTTTTATGACGGACGTGGTAGTGATGTCAGGGCAGGGGATGTACTCGTCGATAATGTTGAGGAAGTAGATATTGCGGTCGGTGGAGGGAAGGGGGCCCTTAAAGTCAACACTCAGTCACCCAAAGGGGCGGGTGGCCTTGCTAAGTTGCGCCTTTTCAGGACGGTAGAAGTGCGGTTTGCACTCAGCGCAGACTTGGCAGTCCCTGGTCATCGTCCTGATGTCCTCAAGGGAGTACAGCAGGTTCCGGGCTTTCACGAAATGGTAAAATCGGGTGACCCCCGGGTGGCAAAAATGTGCATGGAGGGCGTATAGCTGGTCGAGCTGTGCACTGGCACACGCTCCCCGGGATAGGGCATCAGGGGGCTCATTGAGTCTGCCAGGCCAGTACAGGATATCATAGTTGTAGGTGGAGAGTTCTATTCTCCACTGCAAAATTTTATCATTTTTGATTTTGCCCCGCTGTTGGTTGCTGAACATGAACGCAATGGAGCGCTGATCGGTCAGCAAGGTGAACCTTTTGCCAGTGAGATAGTGCCTCCAGTGCCTAATAGCTTCCGCTATGGCCTGGGCTTCTTTCTCCATCGCGGAGTGACGAATTTCAGGGCCTTGAAGGGTACGAGAAAAGAATGCTACCGGCCTTCCTGCCTGATTGAGGGTAGCAGCCAGCGCAAAATCGGAGGCGTCACTCTCTACTTGGAAGGGAATGGTCTCGTCCACCGCATGCATCGTTGCTTTGGCAATGTCCCCTTTAATGCAGCTGAAGGCCGCGCAGGCCTCAGCAGAGAGGGGAAAAGTGGTAGACTTGACCAGGGGGCGGGCCTTGTCTTCGTAATGGGGGACCCATTGGGCGTAATAGGAAAAGAAGCCCAGGCACCGTCTGAGGGCTTTGAGGGTGGTGGGAAGAGGGTTCTAACAGGGGGCGCATACGGTCAGGATCAGGGCCAATGACCCCGTTCTCCACGACATACCCAGGGATAGCGAGTAGGGTGGTTCCGAAAACACACTTGTCCCTGTTACAAGTAAGGTTCAGAGCTTTGGCCACTTGGAAAAATCATTGGAGTTTGGCATCGTGATCCAGCCAGTCATGACCACAGATGGTGATGTTATCCAGATAGGGAAATGTGGCCTTCAGTTGGTACTGGTCCACCATCCGGTCTATTTCCCTCTGGAAGACAGAGACACCATTTGTGACACCGAAGGGGACGTTCAGGAAGTGATAGAGCCTGCCACCCGCCCGCCTCAGAGGGTGGTCCTCTGGGCGGATGGGGAGCTGGTGATAAGCGGATTTCAGATCTATTGTCGAGTACACCTTGTACTGAGCTATTTGGTTGACCATATCCGCGATGCGGGGTAGGGGGTACGCGTCAAGCTGTGTGAACCTATTGATGGTCTGGCTATAGTCCACCACCATCCTATTTTTCTGCCCGGTCCGAACAACAACCACCTGGGCTCTCCAAGGACTTGTGCTTGTCTCAATGATCCCCTCCCTGAGCAGCCTCTGCACCTCTGACTGAATGAAGGCCCTGTCCCCCACGCTGTACCTCCTGCTTTTAGTTGCCACAGGTTTACAATCGGGGGTCAGGTTGGTGAACAGCGGTGGGGGAGGGATCTTGAGGGCGGAGAGGCTGCAAGTGGTGTCAGTAGCGCAGCTGTCGGCATGGTGCTGGGTGGGACGTGTGTGTGTGTGTGTGTGTGTGGTCAGTAGCGGGGTATATGACGAAGTCCCACCAAACTGAGGATTCCTGACAGTGAGTGGTGGGAGGGGCCCGTCATATGCCATAGTCACACTTTCGAGGTGGCTCTGGAAGTCCAGCTCCAATAGCACAGTTGCGCACAGTTGAGGCATGATCAGTAGCGCAAAGTTCCGATATTCTGTGCCCTGCACCACCAATGTCACTACACAACCCACCCAGATGTCTGTGGAATGCGACCCAGAAGCCATGGTGACTCTCTGGCTTACCGGCCGTGTCACAAGTCCGCAGCGTTGCACCGTGTCCAGGTCAATAAAACTGTCAGTGCTGCCTGTGTCAAACAGGCAGCTAGTCCTGTGCCCCTCCACCAGGATGTCCATCATTGACCTTGCAAGCTGGTGTGGAGCGCTTTGGTCGAGGGTTAAGGTGGCCATAGTTGAACTGCCGTCTTGGTGCCTGGTAAACACCGGCAGGTCGGGGGCGGGGCATGCTGATGCCGACAAAAATGGCCGCCCACATCCGGGCATGCAAGATGGCGGCCCCCATGCCTCACACGCAGCACTGCCCGACCCCGCTCGTGGTTCAGACTTACAGACCCTGGCGAAATGGCCCTTCTTCCTGCAGCTGGAGCAGGTCGCTTCTCGGGCCGGGCAGAGTTTTCTGGGATGCTTTTTGAGTCTGCAGAAGTAACACTGCGTGGGCTTGCAACTGGCAGCAGCTGTGGTCGGGTTCGGGGAGTTTGTGGAATCGCGACTGGCAGCGGCATTGGCGAATTTGCTTGCGGGAACCGGTGGCGGCGGGGTCTGAGGTGTCCACGGAACCGGCGGGGATCGCACGGCTGGACAGAATCAGCGTTGTGCAGAGCAGCCTCCAGCGTGTCGGCCGTCTCGATCGCTGAGAGTAAGGTAAGATCGGCATTTTCCAGCAGCCGCTGGCGCATGTACACTGACCTGATCCCTGTAACAAAGGCGTCTCGTACTAGCAGCTCCGCATGCTGTTCTGCCGTGAGAGTTTTGCAGTTGCAAGTTTGCACGAGTGTCTGTAGGGCTCGGAGAAACACGGCGCTCGTCTCATCGGGTTGCTGTCGTCGCGTAGCTAAGCGATGTCTTGCATAGACAGTGTTCACCGGCCACAGGTACTGTCTTTTGAGGGCATCCAGTGCCCCTTGGTAGGTCAGCAGGTCTCTGATAAGTGAGTAAACTTTTGGGGTGACCCTCGAGAGAGAATTTGGTGCATAGTAGCGGGTTCAGTTGCACTAACCTACTCCAAGTATGATTGGAAGCATGCAAGCCAGAGTTCAAAGGCAAGAGCTGCTTCAGGGGCTTGGGGGGTCCAAATCCAATTTTTCCGGACGTAAAATACTTTCCAGGTTTTCAAACTTCCAGTCAATAAAATTGATGCATCATCAATAACTCTCTGAGACGTGAGGCGAGATATCGGTTTTTATTGACTGGAAGAAAGAACAAGCAGCAATTGACCACCATGCTACATCCTGGAGACTGAGGGCAGTGCTCAGGCCTCATTTGCCTTTATACCGGGGTCTGTGGGAGGAGCCACAGGAGCAGTCAGCGGTGGGGGGGGGGGCATGACCAGACAGGCACACGTAGTTCACCACACCCACCCACCTGCCTTCCACCTCAGCTGAATTCACCTATCACTTGCCAGCTCGTGCTCTTCCCTCCCCCTACATTTTCATTCTGGCTTCAGTCCACTTCCTTTCTAGTCCCGATGAAGGGTCTCAGCTCAAAACATGGACTGGTCATTTCCTTCCACGGAAGCTGCCTGATTTGCTGAGTTCTCCCAGCATTTTGTGTGTGTTGTTCATTTTTCATTTATGTTCATTGATCTTACGTTCCACCTATTTCATTTATATCTGTGATCACACCTATTTCAGGGTCACCTGGAGAATGGCCATAAGACCATAGATAAAGGAGCAGAATTAAGCCATTTGGTCCATCAAATCTGCTCCACCATTTCATCATGGCTGATCCAATTTTCCTCTCAGCCCCAAACTCCTGCCTTCTCCCTGCATCCCATCATGCCCTGACCAAACAAGAATCTATCAACCTATGCCCTAAGTATACATAAAGACTTGGCCTCCACGGCTGCTTGTGGCAAAGAATTCCACAGATCCTCCACCCTCTGGCTAAAGAAATTCCTCCTCATCCATTTTAAAAGGACACCCCTGTATTCTGAGTCTGTGTCATCTGCTCTGAGACACTTCCACGACAGAAAACATCCTCTCCACAACCATTCCATCAAGGCCTTTCACAGTTTGATAGGTTTCAGTGTGATCATCTTTCATTCCACTGAATTCTAGTGAATACACGCTCAGACCATCAGACACTTTTCACATGACAAGCCATTCAATCCTGGAATCATTTTTATGAACCTGCTTTGAACCCTCTTCAGTTCCAGCACATCCTTTCTAAAGACAAGGTCCCAAAGCTGCTCACAATACTCCCAGTGAGGCCTCACTAGTGCTTTATAAAGTCTCAACATTACCTTCTTGCTTTTATATTCCAATCCTCTTAGAATGAATGTTAGCATCGCAGATACCGTCCTCACCACAGACAACCTGAAAATTAACTTCTAGGGAATCCTCCACAAGGTCTCACAAGTCCCTTTGCACCTCAGCTTTTTTTGTATTTTCTCTCCATTTAGAAAGTAGTCATCCCTTTCATTTTCTAACAAAGTGCATCACCATACACTTCCTAACACTGTATTCCATCTGCCATTTCTTTGTTCATTCGCCTAATCTGTCTGTCCTTCTGTAGCCTCTCTACTTCCTCAAAGCTACCTATCTGCATATTGTCTGCAAACTTTGCAACAAAGCTATCGATTTCATCATCCAAATAATTGACGTATAGCATAAAAAGAATCGATCCCAACATATATACATGTGGAACACCATTATTCACCAACAGCCAAACGGAAAAGGCTCTCTTTATTCCCACTCTTTACCTCCTGCTAATCAGCTACTGCTTTATCCATGCTAGAGTCTTTCCTGTAATACCATGGGTTTGTAGCTTGTTAAGCAGCCTCATGTGTGGCACCTTGTCAAAAGCCTTCTGAAAATCCAAGCACACAACATCGACCAATTCTCTTTTGTCTATCCTGCTTGTTATTTTTTCAAAGGATTCCAACAGATTTGTCCTGCAAGATCTTTCCTTGAGGAAACCATGCTGACTATGGCCTATGTTATCATGTGCTTCCAAATACCCAGAGACCGCATCCTTAATAATCAGCTCCAAAATCTTCCCAGTCACTGAGGTCACACTAACTGGCTCTAATTTCCTTTCTCCTGCCTCTGTCCCTTCTTGAAGAGCAGAGTAACATTTGCAATTTTCCAGTCTTCCGGATTCTTGAAATATTATTTCTAATACCTCCACAATCTCTTCAGCCACCACTTTCAGAACCCTGGGGTGTACACTATCTGACCCAGGTAACTTATCTACCTTCAGATCTTTCAGTTTCCCAAAAACTTTCTCCCTGGTAATGGGAACTTCACACATCTGGAACTTCCACCATATAGCTAGTGTCTTCCACAGTGAAGACTGATGCAAAATACATTCAGTTCATCCACCATTTCCTTGTCCCTCTTTAATACCTCTCCAGCATTGTTTTCCAGCAGTCCGATATCCACTTTTGCTGCTCTTTTACACTTTATGTACCTAAAGAAATGTCTAGTATCCTCTTCTATCTTACTGGCTAGCTTACTTTTGTGTTCCATCTTTACCTTCTTGATGACTTTTTTAGTTGCCTTCTCTTGGTTTCGTAAATGCTTCTCAATTGTCTAACTTCCCACTAATTTGTGCTCTGTTATATGCCCTCTCTTTGGATTTGACTTCTCTGGTTAGCCATGGTTGTGTTGTCCTGCCTTTAGAACACTTCTTCCTCTTTGGGATGTATATATCCTGGCTTTCTGATTCCAGCCATTGCTGTTCTGCTATCATCCCTGCCAGTGTACTCTTCCAGTCAATTCTGGCCAGCTCTTCTCTCATGCCTCTATAATTCCCTTTACTCCACTGTAATATCAATACATCTGACTTTAGCTTCTCCTTCTCAAATTTGAGGGTGAATTTGATCATTTTATGATCACCTCCCATAAGAGTTCTTTTGCCTTAAACTCTCTCATCAATTCCAGTAGAAAACCAGAGGGTCCTAAAAACAGAATACAGAGGGTTAGGAAGGAAGTTGAGAAGCAGAACCCCAAGGGCAGTAACCTGGGGATTGCTGCCTGTGCCATGCGACAGTGAGGATAGGAAAAAAACAGTGTGGCAGATAAATCTGTGGCTGAAGAATTGGAGCAGCAGCTGGGATTCAGATTTCTGGATCATTGGGGCCTCTTCTGGGGCAGGTGTGAACCTGTACAAAAGGAACAGGTTGCACATGATTCTGAAGGGGACCAATATGCTTCCGGGCAGGTTTGCTAGAGTTGTTGGGAGCAATTTAAACTAATATGGAAGGGGGATGGGAACTTCTATGTTAGAGCTGAGGATGAGCCAGCAGGTTTACAAGTAGATGATGGGTGTAATATGAATGTAAGGAAGGACAAGCCAGTGATTGGAATCAAGTGCAGATAGTGCAAAGAGTTAAATTGTACCACAAAGGCAAAATTTAAAAGGCAGAGAACGCAGGACTGAAGGTGCTGTATTTAAATGCACATAGTACCTGGGATAAGGTGGATGAACTTGTGGCATAATTAGAGATTGATCGGTATGACGTTGTGGGCATCACTGGGTAGTGGCTGAAAGAAGTTCATAGATCGGAGTTTAACATCAAAGGATACACTTGTATCGAAAGGAGAGGAAAGAAGGCCTCGGCAGTGGAGCGGCTCTGTTGGTAAGAGATGGAAATACATCTTTAGAAAGAAGTGACATGGGGTCTGAGAATATTGAATCTGTGGGGGTGGAGTTAAGAAACTGCAAGGGTGAAAAAAAAAGTATTTTGGGAATCATATATAGGCCTCCAAATAGTAACCAAGATGTGGGGATGAGTTTGCAAAGGGAGCTGGAAAAGGCATGTAATAAGGGTAGTGTCACAATTGGAATGGGGGACTTCAATATGCAAGGGGATTGAGAAAATTAGGTTGGTGTTGGATCGCAAGAGAGGAAATTAGTTGAATGCCACCAAGATTAATTTTTAGAGCAGATTGTACTTGAGCCTACTCGGCGAAAGGCTATCTTAGATTGGGTGTTGTAAAGTAACCCAGATTTTATTCAGGAGGTAAAGGAACCCTTAGGAGGCAGTGACCATATGATTGAATTCATACTGCAATTTGAGAGGGAGAAGCGTAAGTCAGATGTATCATTATTGCAATGAGATAAAGGGAATTACAGACACGAGAGAGGAGCCTGCCCAGGTGGATTGGGGGAGGGGGATACAGGCAGGAATGACAGCAGAGCAGAGATGGCTGAAGTTTCTGGGAATAGTTCACAAGGCCAGGATAGATATGTCCCACAGAAGAAGAATTTCCCAAATGGCAGGGGTAGGCAACCATAGCTGACAAGGGAAATTAAGAACTTCATAAAAACCAAGGAAAGGGCATATAATGTAGCAAATGTGAATGGGAAGTTGGATGATTGGGAGGCTTTTAAAATCCAACAAAAGGCAACCAAAGAAGGGAAAAGATTAAATATGAGGGTAAACTAGCCAATAACATATGAGGGTAAACTAGCCAATAGGATCACTCTACTCTTCAAGAAGGGAGGAAGGCAAATAAAAGGAAATGATCTTCCAGTTAGCCTAACCTCAGTGGTTCAGAAAGTGTTGGAGTCCAACATCAAGGATGAGGTTTTGGGGTACTGGGAGACTAATGATAAAATAAGTCAAAGTCTTCATGGTTTCTGTAAATGGAAATCTTGATAGACAAATCTGTTAGAATTCTTCAAGGAAGTAACATTCAGGGAGGGCAAAGAGGGACAATGAATGTCATTTACTTGATTTTTAGAAGGTATTGGATAAGGTGTCATACATGAGGCTGCTTAAAAGATAAAATCACATGGCTTTACAGGAAAGATACTGGCATGGATAAAAGAATGGCTGACAGGCAGGAGGCAGTGAATGGGAATAAAAGGGGCCTTTTCTGGTTGGCTGCCAGTGACTAGTGGTGTTCCTCAGGGCTCAGTATTGGGACCCCTTCTTTTCACATTGTTTGTCAATGATTTTGATAATGGAATTGATGGCTTTGTGACAAAGTTTGCAGATGATACGAAGATAGGTGGAGGGGTAGGTAGGGCTGAGGAAGCAATGTGATTGCAGCAGGACTTAGACAAATTGGAAGAATAGAAAAAAAGTGGCAGATATAATAGAGTATTGGGAAATGTATGATAACGTATTTTGGCAAAAGGAACAACTATTATCTAAATGGCGAAGAAAATTCAAACATCAGAGGTGCAAGGGGATTTAGGGTCCTTGTGCAAGACTCCCAGAAGGTTAATTTACAGGTTGAATCTGTGGTAAAAAAGGAAAATGCAATGTTGGCATTCATTTCAAGGGGACTAGAATATAAAAACAAGGAGATAATGCTAAGGCTTTATAAGATACTAGCCAGGCCACAGTTGATTGTCAACAGTTTTGAGCCCCGTTTTTCAGAAAGGATGTGTTGTCATTGGCGAGACTGCAGAGGAGGTTCACAAGGATGATTTTGAAAATGAAAGGGTTAACATATGAGGAGCATTTGACAGCTTTGGACTTTTACTCACTGGAATTTAGAAGAATGCAGGGGATCTCACTAAAACCTACCATATGTTGAAAGGACTAGATAAGGTGGATGTAGAAAGGATGTTTCCTATGGTGGGGGTGTCTAGAACTAGAGGGCACAGCCTTAAAGTTGAGGGGTGACCCCGTAGAACAGGGGTAAGGAGGAATCTGTGGCATGCTCTGCCACAGAGAGCTGTGGAGGCCAAGACTGTGGGGGTATTTAAAATTTAAATCGAAAATTGATAGTTTCCTGATTGGTCAGGACATCAAAGGATATGGCGAGAATGCAGGTGTATGGAGTTGAGTGGGATCTGGGGTCAGCCATAATGGAACAGTGGAGCAGACTTGATGGGCTGAATGGCTAAATTCTGATCCTATATATTATGGTTTTCTTATGGTTTATTGCACAACACCCAATCCAGAATAACTGATCCCCTAGTAGGCTCAACCACGAACTGCTCTGAGAAGCCATCTCGTAGGCACTTCAGAAACTTCCTGTGCTGGAATCCAGCACCAACCTGATTTTCCCAGTCTAGCTGCATACTGAAATCCCCTATGATTATGGTAACATTGCCCTTTTGGCATGCATTTTCTACCTCCCATTGTAATTTGTAGTCCACATCCTTCCTACTGTTTTGGGGGTCTGTATACAACTCCGTGCATGGTCTTTTTACCCTTACAGTTCCTTAGCTCTATCCACAATGATTCAATACCTTCCAAGCCCATGTCACCTCTTTCTGATGATTTGTTTTAATTTCTTACCAACAGAGCAACTCTGCCCCATCTGCCTTCCTGCCTGCCCTTTTGATACAGCGTGTAATCGAGGACATTAAGCTCCCAGCTGTAGTCTTCTTTCATCGATGATTCAGTGACGCCTACAAAAATCAACATGCCAATCTGCCACTTTTCTATAAGTTCATCTACCTTATTCTGTATACTGCATGCATCCAAATACAACACTTCAGTCCTGTATTCATCCTTTTTGATTTTGTCTGCATTTTACATTGCAACTTATCCTGTTGACTGCAATTTTGTCCTATCAACAGCCTTTCCTCGCTATACATTGCCTCTGTTTGTAAACCAGCTACCTCATCATTCACTTTTGCTGCGTTACTTCTTGCATTGAAGTATACGGAGCTCAGGCCATTAGACACACCATACTCAACTTTTTCATTCCTAACTTTGTCTGAAGTCGTACCAACATCCGGCACCACAACCTCTCCACTAACTGTTCTGGCACTCTGGTTCCCATCCCCCTGCAACTCCAGTTTAAACCCCACTGTACAGCATTAACAAACTTTGCCACTACGATATTAGTCACCCTCCAGTTCAAGTGAAAACCGCCCCATCTGAACGGGTTCCACTTCCCGGAAGAGAGCTCTACAACATTTGCAGATGTGTAATGCCAGAAAATCAAAGCTGTCATGAAAGAATAATTCATCCAAATTTGCAAGGGGTAACTGTGAATGCTTCCAGTTATGGGAATAAACTGCTGAAAATATGAAATGAAAAGAAAAGATGCAGGAAATAACCAGTATATCTGACAGTATCTGACAACTGCCTGACCTGTTAAGTGCTTCCACCATTTTCTGTTTTTATTTTTTAGGAAGATAGAAGCTGGTACAAGCACTAAAGATAAATAAATAAGTAAAGGGGGTTGACTTTAAGGCCACCTAACAACGCAGTCTAACCTTCAACAGGAGTAAAAGAAGAAATACTCCTCCTGAGTTTCTGACTGGCAGATCACCATTTACGTAATAGGAACAAATTCCTATGTTTCTTAGTGAGTCAGACTGGCAACTGAAATAAACTAACTGATGGAAATCTTTCTATTTCAAACCCAGTATATTCCAGGTCCATATAAACAGTGACTCCACCCAAAGCTATTGCTTTGTAACAGTAAACTCCAACGACAGTCGACGGGAATGTTTGCCAAAGTAAATGTACATTAGTTTTGAACCATCTTTTTCCTTATGTGATGAGTTTTAAATTCTTGATAGAAGTCCTGCTTTTGTGTTATCTCAAGTGCACTTCAAACAGAAGCAGTCACATTTGCATTTCTCCAATGCTGTGAAGCAGCACATCTTGCATGAGGTTGCTCTTGGTGAAACAGAAGAGATGATGTAAATTGTTAATCAGTAAAGGTTTGAGTCAGGGAAGATACTGACTCCAGTGCTAATAGTGTGTAGAATAAGAAGACCAACATATCAGTCATATAGGACAAAATGTAATCAAAGGTAATCCAAATCCTTTTAATCTGAGGATTATGGAATCATCATTGTTAATGACTGAAATAGAGAAAACTGAAGACAAGAGATAGATGAAGAGTTAGAGAGGAACAGGAAAAAATGGCTTTGATCTTGGCTGGAAAGCATTTCTTCTTGTTTAGTCCTGAATGTCAGGATAACCAATTGATAATCCAGAAATGGTGGTGGATGCAAGAGAGACGGCAGTGAGATATTGCTGGGTAAGAATTAGACTGAAAGAAAAGAGAGAAATAGCAGACAAGAAGGAGAAAGGGATTGTAAAGACAGATTAACATAAGTGAAATTACATCCTAGATTGCTTAAAGAAGCAGAAGTAGAAAGTATAGGGATATTGTTACAATCTGTCAATCCTGTATGGAAAAGCATAGGTTAATTAGATGACACAGCACCACTTGTTAAAAGGCAAATTATGTCTGATCAACTTGTTTATATATTTTGATGATATATCAAAGATTATAAATAAACCTACTGGTATAACCATATTCTACAACCTGTGTATAAAGAGAGTAAAATTTTTATGCAGCTCTGTGAAGCCCTCATTACATACTATCAGGAATGCTGTGCACAGTGTGGTGGCATAATGTTTAATCCAGAAGCCAAAACTAAAAATTCAAGGAAATGGCTTCAAACAGTACCACAGCAACTGGGAAATATAAATCCAGTTAAAGAAAAGAAAATACATAAAATATTAGGATCAGTAATGGTGACCATGGAACTGTCAAATTGCTGTAAAATGTAACTGGTTCACTAATACCATTTAACTAAGAAAATCCTAACTGATCGTTATAACATATATAAATATACTGTGACTATGAGAGTACATCAGGGCTGGGTGCTTTGTAATATTAAATTGACTGCCAACTCCTCACAGCCTGTACACCTTTACATGATGAAATTTTAAGAGTGGTGGAATATTTTGCACTTACCTCGATAAATGTGCCACCAGAACCTGACACAATGTAGAACAAAGTTTATTATTGTCACATGTACCAAGGTACAGAGAAAAACTTTGCTGTGTATGTACAGACAGTTTCATTGCAATTCTCCTTTGAGGTAGTACAAATGAAAGCAATAACAAAATGTAGGATAAACTGTTAGGTTAACAGAAGAAGTGCAGTGCAGGCAGACAAGAGTTGCAAAACCATAACAGGGTAGATTGCAAGATCAAACCCATCTTTTTCTAATTTTGGTTTTGACATATAACATGTCAGGCTGTCAGGCTTTTGTATCTTCTGCCAGATGGGAAGAGAGAATGTCAGGAGTGGGTTGGGTCTTTGATTATCTCGATTGTTTTGCCAAGTCAGTGAGAAGTGTAGACAGACTCCACAGACGTAGGCTGGTTTTAGAGACGTCTTGAGCTGTGTCCACAACTTTCCGCAGTTTCTTGTGATTTTGAGCAGAACCATTGCCAAACCAAGCTATCTTCTTTGGCTGTCCATCAGAATCCCATGACGACATCCACTCCTTTGACAGTGAGATCTTTGATGACTATACAGTCCTATCCTGGACCCACAAGCTCTATTGCAGGTGGGACGTGTATATGTGGTAGTGGTGGTAGTGATGGCAACCATTGCTGCATTTCTCCTAGCTGTCTTCTGCTGTCTTCTGGTCGTTCTTTCCATCTCCAGAATATGAAACCCGTCGCCAAGTCATAATGCATCAGGATAGGATGCTTTCAATAAAAATTAGTGAGGATCAAAGGGGACATGCTGAATTTCTTTACCCTCCAAACAAGAAGGCATTAAATGATGAATGTTAATGGCAGCTACCCTGCAATGACAATTAAGAACTACAAGAAAAATTGGATGATGAACTTAATACTAAAATATCATTGATTTTACAGGAAAGGTTTTATTGTTTTTGAGGAGGATGGACAACAAGAACTGCCATTTGCCATTTTATCAGGGTGATGTCAGCAAGGTGAATTTACACATGATGTGATTACATAGTGTGGTTGGAAACTGATAAGAAGATGGGCTGGGTTTACTTGGCATTTCTACCATAAATGTTGAGATTCCTTTGTTAATTTTTTGCACATTTAGAGAAGACATAGACTTGCTTGTAAGGGTTGACAGTACTTTTTCAACTGCATTAAAAATGTTGGCCTTTCCTTCCAGTCTGATGTAGCAACACTTTGGCACCATTGGTGGAGAATCTTCAAGAAAATCATGCATCAGTATAGTCATTCACTTGAAGGAAGAGGAAGAATGTCAAGGGTCGATGACAGGCTTTAGTTAATTTCCTTTCTCTTTGCATCCCTTTAGCAGTGAAAATACTTGAATGCCTTATTCATTTTGAATTGTATTTAAGTGTTGTAAGAATCTATGATTCTCCACTGGGTGAGACTAGCTCAGTTTAATCAATTGGATTCAATAAATGGTCTTCACTTACTACATTCCTCTTAGTTTAGCACAAACAGTGTTACAGAATAACCAGTATATTGATACAAAGATTGATAAAGCCACAGACTCTTTATCAGTGAAGACAATTACTTGTCAAGTCAGCCAGGTACCAGTACTCTCAGATTGAAAACTTTTCAGATGTGTTTTCACATTCACTTGGCAAATGAAATGCCCAGAAGATCGTAATGGATAGTGTACTTAACTTTGTTATTCCAGCACTAACTCTGATTTGCTAGACTACCATTTGTATTAAATTGCACATTTTAATTCATTTTTGTTTAAGATAGTACACAGTGGCATTTCAATGAAAAATGAGAGTTCAGGCAGCAGTAAGTTAACAGGGAGTGGGGGGAGCTTGAGCTATAGTGAATGAACAAAAAGCAGAGCAAACATTACCTGGTTATCTGAATGCTGAACTCGTGAGACTCCTGAATGGCCGAATAGTGGATTATAATTATTGGAGTTTTGCCATACAGCCACCATCATTGAATCTGGCCAAATTAATGGAAAGGGATACAAGCCAGAAGGTAATGGGTGAAGCCAGGTGAGTGGGGAAGGCGTGATAAAGTAGGAAATTGGGAAGTGACAGGTGCAAAGGGCAAAGGGCTGGAGAAGAAGGAATCTGATCAGAGAGGAGATGGTTGGCCATCAGGAAGATACTCAATAAAGCAGTCCCCCAATCTATGTCACCAATGTAGAGAAGGCCACAGCAGGTGCACCAGATACAATAGCTGACCCCAGCAGATTCTCAAGTGAAGTGTTGCCCCACCTGCAAGAACTTTTTGGAGTCCTGATTGGAGATGATGGAGGAGATGAATAGGCAGATGTAGAACAACTTCTGCTGGCAGGAATAAGTGCCAGGAGGGAGATTAGTGGAGCGGGACAAATTGTCAAGGGAATCATGGAAGGAGCAATCCCTGCCAAAAGTAAGAAGTGGAGGGAGGTAAACATATGTTTGGTGGTAGAGCCCTGTTGAAGATGGTAGAAGCTGACAATAACCATGTGTTGGATGCAGAGGTTCATGGTGTGGTAGGGGAGGACAAGTGGAATGATAGTGCTGTTAAGGTGAAAGGAAGATGGGATGAGGGTGGATGTTTAGGGATTGTAGGGGATGAGAGTGAGGGCAACATCTATCGAGAAGGAAGGGAAACCCTGTTCTTTGAAGGAGCAGGGCATCTCTGATGTCCTGAATTGGAAAGCCTCATCTTGGGAACAGATGCAGTGGAAATAAAGGAACTGAGACAAGGGAATGGCATTTTTCAGGAGACAGGGTGGGAAGAGGTATAGTCAAAATAGCCGTGGAAGTCAATAGGTTTAGATAGCAGTAGACAGTTTACCTCAAGAGATGGAGAAAGAGAGATCAAGAAATGGGAGAGAGGTGTCAGAAATCAGCCAAGTGAATTTAATGACAGGGTGGAAGTTGGAAGCAAAGTTGATTAAATTATTGAGCTCAGGAAAGTGCAGGAAGTAGCAACAATGCAGTCATCAATGTAGTGCGGAAAGAGTTGGGAAAAATTACCAGTGTCGGCTTGGAACATGGACTGTTCCATGTAGCCAACAAAAAGACAGGCATAGCTGGGGTCCATGCGGTTGCCCATGGCTACATCTTATGTTTGGAGAAAGTAGGAGGAGCAGAAAGAGAAATTGTTGAGTGTGAGGAACAGATGGTGGAGGGTGGAGGTGAAGGGGACAGGTTGGATGTATAAATGCTGTCTGACCTACTGAGTTCCTCCAAGTTAAGTACTGAGCAAATTAGAGTCATTCTTACAAAATAGTACTGCACAGGGACAGGGCTGTCGACCACAATGCCTGTGCCAACTATAATGTCAATTTAATGTGCAGATTTCACATTGTCTATATCCCTCCATTCCCTGCCCATTCATGTGCTTGTCCAAATACTTCCTAAACATTGCCATCGTATCTGTTTCCATCACTTCTCAGACAGAGCGTTCCAAACACCTACCACTCATTGTTTTGTAAATCTCTTTGCAACTTTCCCCATCTCACCAGAAAGCTGTGTCCTCCGCTGTTTGAAATTTCCATTGCTGGAAAGTAACAGTTTATACCCTGCCTATATTTTTCATCATTTTGAACTCCTGTCAGGTCTCTCCTCCATCTCCGATGCTCCAGAGTAGGGAATACAATTTTGTCCAACTTTTCCTAATATTTAATACTCTCTGATCCAGGGAAGATGCTGGTGAACTTTTTCTGCACCTATATTCTCCATTTGAGGCTAAGCATTATCAAGAAATGTGATGGCCAAAACAGCACACAATACCGCAAATAGAGCATTACCAAAGTTTTCTACAGCTGCAACATGACTTCATAATTTTTATTATGCGCACCTCAACCAACGCATATAACGATGTGCTGGGGGCAGCCGGCAAATGTTGCCACATATTCCAGTACCATCTTAGCATACCCATAATGCTTGGCAGAACAACACAAAACACAACAAGCAACAAAACGACAACAGCAAAACAAGACTCTTTCCAACTCTCACCCTCCCTCCCACCCACCCACACACAAGGACAGACCTCTAGCTCCAGGACAGTTCTCCAATCTTCAACTTTCAACCTCCATTCTCAAGCCTTAGACCGTCAGGCTTTGACTTCTCAACTTACAATTCACCTTGGAGCTCTGATCTTCGATTCCCAGACGAGCCAAGTGTTGTAATCATCTAAAGATAATTTAGCCATCAGTGCTGTCTGATTTGCTGAATAGCTCTAGCATTAAATCTTTGCTTCCCATTCCCAGCATCTCCATTGCTTTTTTGCTTTTTGATTGGGAGAGGGCTGGCTGAGACAGCACAAGTTGGTTCAGAAGGGATGTGTTCATTGTTGTACATTGACACTGTTGGTCACTGTTGGGTTGAGGATTTGGATGTAGATGACTCTATTGGTCACATGTAGTATGATGTGCACATTGTCATAGAACCAGATACCACACTCAGATATATTGTAAAGGCTTAAGTTGAGGAAGAGCAGAAACTTATAAAACACAGTGGAATGCTAATGAAAACTGACCAGGCTGGATAGGGTACACTAATAACAGTTGTGCCTAAACTAGGCAACATGGTTTGGTGTTGTGGAGACCACAGCCTCCCTCCATCAGTAGCTTCAATATATCAGACTTCCCCACTTGCCTGCATACAACTGAGTGATGAGAAAAGTAGTCTGGAATAGCTCACTATCATAAAAAAGGGCTCCACTCATGCACTAGGTAGTTCTTCACTCATACAAAGTTACAAGTCTTTGCTGAAGTAAAAACAGACAATGCCAGGAATGCTCAATAGGTCAGGCCTCAGAGGTGGGAAACGAAACAGTCATTGTTTCAGATCAAAGACCTTGAATCAGGACAGTGCTTGGTTTTAAGCTACCATTTTTACGAACGTTTTGAAATGGAGTGTGTGCTCATTTCTTTGTAACACTTAGCTTCAAATGGAGTAGAAGTGAGGTCATTCAGAAGCTACGAAGAAGTAAGCATACAAAGCTTAACATGAAACTTTATTTCACCATTTCTCAGTGAAGTTCAGAAGAACTCTGAACATGAGAACATAAGAAACAGAAGCAGGAGTCAATAAGACCATAGCTGATCTGGCTCATCTCCACCTACCCTGCCTTTTCCCCTTAATCCTTAATTCCCCTATAAAGCAAAATTCTATCCGACCTTGTCTTAAATATTTTTACTGAGGTAGCCTCCACTGCTTCATTGGGCAGAGAATTCCACAGATTCACCACTCTTTGGGAACAACAGTTCCTGCTCATCTCCATCCTACGTTTACTTCTCCAATACCGTGACACTACAGGCTAGAGATCTGAGGGACTCTTGATCAAGAACATAGTGGAGTGGAAAACACAGGAAACTGCTGATGCTAGAATCTAGAGCAACAAAATGCTCGAGAAACTCAGCAGGTCAGGCTGCATCCATAAAGAGAAATTCAGTTCACATTTCAGTCAAGAACTCTTAATCTGTATTGAAAGGTAGAGAGGGGCTAGGTTGTGCTTGTAGAACTGAATAAAAGGTGTTGGAGTCAAAATTGTCACTGTGAGTTTGAACAAAAAGAAGGATCTTGCAATCAAAATGAGTGCCTTTGTGTGCTAAGCCTATAGAGCAAAATGAGCTCACTTAATCGAGAGACAGAAACCATTTTCATAGTTGGCAAGACCACTTGGTTAGAGCTCGTGACTCTAATTCAAAGAATTCATATGGATTAAATGTAGTATACAAGTCAAATCTGTATGGTGAACACTTTGTTCATGACGTTCAGGCAAAGTTGGATCTAAGGCAGGTGTCAGCAAGTGAAACATGAAATTCAAGTAAGCTGACAAAGAAATAAATGGCACACAAAATGCTGGAGGAACTCCGTAAGCCAGGTAGCATCAATGCAGGGGAATAACAGTCAAAGTTTCAGGCCGAGACTCCTCATCTGACTGAAGCCTATTAAAGCTTCCATTGTTAACTGATTAAAGCAACAAGAGAGATTGAGACATTGAGGCAAATGCAGAAGGTGAGCCAGGGCTTCTAACCGCTGGTGGGATCGCACTGTTGCCGGGGAGGGGAGCCTATTTGGCCTGCAGCTGTGGCCGAAGGATGTTGCAAGGTTTTCTGTGTTTTGGATATGGATACGGATATGGCCTACGGACATTTTTTCAGTTTTATCATTTTAAATATTCTGTGTTTTTCACCCGTTCTTTTGCAGTTTTTGTGTGAGGGAGGGTGGTCTGAGGGGTCGATTTTCATGTTGCTTTTTTCTGCTGGGAGAGGGCTATTTGGGGACAAATGTTCCTGCTGTGTTTCATGCAGGGGAGAGGGTTTTGGGGGTTGATGATCTTGTTGCCATTATTTTTTCTTGGTTTTGTGGCTATCTGGAGAAGTAGAATCTCAGAGTTGTGTTCCTTGATAATAACAATCCTTTGAATCACATTAGAAAGGAAGAGGGCAGAAACCAGAATAGCTAGGTGTAGGTGAGAGATGGAGTGCAAGCTGGCAGGTTGTAAGTGAAGCAAGGTGAGGTCGGTAATCAATTTTCCAGTCCTGATGAAAACTGCACAAAGATTGTTTACCCTCGTCTATCAAAGTTTTATGTTCATTTATTATTGAAGTATGTATACATTATGCAACTTGAGATTAGTCTCCTAACAGGCAGCCATGTAATAAAGAACCCCAAAAACAAACCCCATATATGTTAGAAAAAAGTCTAACACCCAATGCACAATGAAAAAAAATCATGCAAACAGAAACTGTAAGCTAATAGTGTTTCTGAACTGACGTCTGCAGAGAGAGTCCAAGACCCATATTTCAGTGCAGAGCTGAGTAAACGACGTGGAGCAGTGTTCTTAATTTGCCAGTATCATGCCTTGGGCCCTGACACCTGGCCTTTTCAATCCAGCCCAATGCTTAACTCTCCATCTGAACATCAGGTTCTACCACTTTGAGCTGCGATCTGAACCAGCTCACTCCTCACCACCCTAACCTTTTCAATCTGGCCAACGCTTAACTCTCCGTCGGAACATCAGGTTCTACCACTTTGAGCTGCAATCTGAACTGACTTGCTCCTTGCCACCAAAACTTTTTCAATCTGGCTTGGCGCTTAAATTTCCATCCAAACAATGTGTTCTGCTGTTTCGGCTTTAAATTTCATTCCGAACATTGTGTTCAGTTGTGTTGATACAATCTAGGGCCTGGACCAGCCTGATTCAGCCTGTGTCTGACCTTTCATGCTCTTCCACACTCTCAGTAACAGGCATGCTGCCTCGTCTTGCCTTGGTTCTGCCACATCAAATTGCCTCCAAGTCCAAAGGGAAGAAACAGACTGTTATTGTGATGATCATTTGCCAGAAAAAGTGTGGTTCACAAAGTATTCAGTTCCTTGTTTTGTTAGTCACCAGCCAGAAGTTACTGAGGTTTACCAGTGCCTTTTTAAACCATCTATTAGAAGGTATTAGCACAACTTCCTTATCACTTCCCAGCATTTGGCTGGGAGATGCTTGGCTAAAACTTTCAAAGTTCAAAGTACATTTATAATCAAAGCATGTGTACGTTGTACAGCATTGAAATTCATTCTTTTGTATCTACCAACATGTCAAAGTGAGAAAGTCAGTCTGCAGTTCTATTTTTATATAAAATATGTAGAATATAGAAAATCAAAGTAAAAAGTTGTTTGTTTTTGAATCTCACATCTTTAGGTTTGCAGCTCTTCTTCCTAAATCAATATACTTCCTCTCATGCTGAGTGCAGGGAGAAATTACAGTCAAGAATCCTTACAGCAAACTTCTGGAAAACAGATGGAATCACACAATGATAGATGCACTTTTCAATGATTTATCTCCCTCACTGATTGATTCAGGTTAAAAGTTGTTTCATTATGGTGTTCAACAAATCCTTAGAACCTACCCTTGACATTCAGTGACATCTTTCCTGAGTTCCCCACTGAACATTCTGGGTGTCACCATCAGAAAAGAAGTTAATACACTACGGGCTAGTGCACTGTATCCGCAAGAGAGTGGCCAACACAATGAATATAAATAGGTTAAATTGACAATGTTAGCAAGAAATTTAAGCTACTCTTACCCCAGTCACTGTCAACCAGAAACTCAACTGGACCAAGCACACAAGCTCGTTGGATATAAAGGAAGGGCACGGGATGGAGAGTCGCTTATCTCTGAACACCCCAACATCTACAAAATGCAGATCAGGAGCGTGATGGAATACTCTCCGGTTGTCTGGATAAAAACACTTCAAACAACTCCAACAACAGAAGTTCAACACCATCCAGGACCAAGCAGCCTATCTGTCGGACACTGTATCAACCACCATAGACATTCACTCCCTCTGCCAGCAGAACATGAGGCTTGTATATTTACCATCTACAAAATACATTTCTGTTACTCACCACTATCACTGGCCAAACCCACTGTCTCCAATGACAGGGAGGACTAGAACAGCAGACCCCTGCCAAAGACCGAATCAAGATCCACAATGACAACAGATGCAATTAGATGGCAGTGGCTCAATCATCACTTCCGCACATATGATCAATAGCTTCTCCCTACCCTTCAACTAGAGATGAGACCATGACTGAGTCATGGACGTTGAAGTGAGATTGACCATCAATTCCAGGCAGGAGAAGGAGCATTCTAGATTTCTAGATTCCATGTGCTGACAAGGGCATGGTGGGAATTAAGTTTTTTCACAATCTTTGAGATTTCAGGCCATCTTTCAGGTAAGCTGCCTCCTGTACTGAACATTTTATTGTGTGTCCCCTCTATGCCATGCCTGAAATCCACTCCATCAAAGCTTCCTGCAGCAGAACAGAATGAGAACTCAGTCCATGGGGACCAAACGCCTGGGCTACCCTTCCCCTTAATCCAGACTGTAGATCAGTCCTGTCGGTGTCCCACATGTGAAAGTTCTGCCTCTAAACTGACCACTGTTGAATACAAAGTGCCTGTATTTAAGCTGCCACTGCAAGTATAAGATCAAACGACCGTACAAACATTGTTGATTAGCTGCCATTTGGCCTGTTGGATATTTTGTCTATCTGAATGAGGAATGGCTCAAGAATGTGCCTTGATGAGTAAACAGTCGTGTGACGAATATGCCGATACCACATGACTCCAAAGACAAAATGTAAGGAGAATGAAATATAAACAAACCTCCAGCATCAATAATATCTGCATTGCCTCTGACCATGGACATAACATGACCACAGTGTGATTAGAAGATGGACAAATGTCAGTCGCCCATCGGATTTTCTTATTGTAGTTATGCATTATCTTCTCCCACGTTGTAAAAGTGACCAGTTACTGAGTGTGCCAGTTATCTGAAAGATATAGCTGCCCTTATAAAATGGTGAACTTGAGGCTTAGAGAAGTAGTAAATGAGTGGTGTATAAGAATGTTGGCTTGGAGTTTTGATAGATGGAAGCTGTTGTAAGGTGTGTGAGTTAGGGGTGTGCTGCTGGAGGCAGACATTGATGATGAGCCATTTTATTGAATCACTTCACCGCTGCAGTCCTCTTGGTGAAGGGGCTCCTGGAAAGGCAGCTCCAAGATTTGGAAACACCGATTTCAAAGAACCAGAAATAGATTTCAAATCAACTCTCACAAAATGCTGGAGGAACTCAGCAGGTCAAGCAGAATCTATGGGAAAAAAAAGACAGTTGATGTTTCCGGCTGAGACCCTTTTTCAGGACTGGAAAGGAAGAGGGGAGACACCAGAATACAAAGGTGGGTGGAGCGGAAGGAAGACCAGCTAGAAGTTGACGGGTGAAGCCAGGTGGGAGGGAAAGATAAGGACTGGAGAAGAAAGAATCTGATAGGAGAGGAGAGTAGACTATGAACCCGAAGTGAAAAGATTATCCACAATTTTATTGAGCTGACATGGTCTGAACGGCCTACTCCAGCTTCTATTTAAAGCTATAGAGTCATACAGTACAGGAACAATTCTCTTGGCCTAGATTGTCCATACCGTCCTTTTGCATTAATTATTTACATGAATCCTACTTAAAGGCATAATTTCTGCTTCACCATTCTGGGTCCATACCCCCTTCACTATGGCCATCCTTGCTCCTGGCTCACCCTACGTGGTATGCCTAGGATATCACCCTTCCAGGTCGGCTTGAGCTGAACCCTCCTGGGTCCGCACCAGGTTTGCTGAATCCACAACATATCATCCTGCTCCCTCTGCGCTTCTCCATTTTACCCGCCACCTCTATGTGCCACATGGTTCACTCATGCTTTGCTCTGCCTCCTCAGCCTGATCACACCACTCCTCCGCACGCACAAGTCACCTGATGTATTGGCTTGTCATCCTGCACACCTTCGCATTCCCCAGTCCTCTTCTATTCACCGTAGTTCACGATTATTGTTATAACACCCACCCAGCTTCCGAGTTTGGACGCTTTAACTCACTGGAATATGGATAACTAGTGTGGCCCCTTTAGAGATTCAGGACTATCCCGCTAATCGGTGATCATGTTTTGGATCCCAAAACTTGAGTATTTAAACAGCATTTGTAAGCCCGACTAGTGATATTGTCTGGCGTTTGTTTCGTGCTCAGTTCCTGATCCAGTTTGATACTGTGTCTCGATCCTTGCTTCAGATATCCAGCATTTGGGTCCAACCATCTTCATCAAGGACTCTTGTTACAGTACGATCGAACCAACATGGACCCAATGGGGTATCAGAGTCTTTCGTCCTCTGTGACCAGGCACGGTGAAAATATTTCCATAGAGTCTGGAGATACATGACCTCCAGGTAGCCATTGGTCAACTTTCACAAGGCAGAAGCCAGAGTCACCTGGGAGAGCCAGCTGGTTCCGCTACAAGGGCAGTGCATCTTCTACCCCCAGAGAGATTCGATGGTGACCCGGGCTCTTGCCGCAGCTTCCTCATTAGTGTTTGAACTCCAGCTATCCCATTTCCCTTCAGAGCATGGAAGGAGTCGGGTGCACTGGAACTAGATCTGTAACTCAGAAGTGAGCCAAGGAGGTGCCCAAGCAGTCTGGAACTCTGGCAGCTAAGCCAAAGAGCTCCAGTTGCCAGATCCTGTCTAAGAGGAAGGTCCAAAACGGAGATCCTGAGAGCCTAGTCCCAGGAGCACAAAGACCATTTGTCACACCTCACTGCTGATGTCTGAGGAGATGGATGATAACTTGAACTGTGACTTGGTCTCTGTTTTCACTGAGGACTCATGATCCTTTAGGATCTGCTGAATCACCCCCTCTACCTAAGGAGATTCAGGAATCATTCCTGGAGGGAAGTTCTGGGGCAATTGCAGCACCCAATCTGGTCTCAATCCCTTCCATTTACAAGGATTTGGAAGAGGTCTTCAGCAAGGGAAAAGCCTCGACTCTTCCACCGCACGACCCTCCAACTGATCTACCAGGCAATAGATCTACTTGTATACCACAGTATTGATTATGCACATTCTCTGGCCCAGAAAGAAGTGCGATGGAGGAGTATGTTAAGAAGGCTCTTGCACTGGAATTCATTCGGTCCTCTACATCTCCAGCTGGTGATGGCTTCTTCTTCGTACGGAAAAAGGTCGGAAGTCTGCAGCCAAGTATTGATTACAGAGAGCTGAATCGCATAATGGTCAAGAATCATTACCCTCTTCAACTCATGGACATTGCTTTTGAGATTCTGCAAGGGCAAGAGTACACTCATAGCTGGACTTGCGGATTGTGTACAATCTGGTTCGCATAAAGGAGAGTGACAAATGGAAGACAACATTCAACACACTGACAGGGCACAATGTGTACCTGGTAATGTCCTTAAGCCTTGTGAATGCACCAGTAGTTTTCCAAGCCTTAAAAAATTATGTGCTCCAGGATACTCTCCGTAAGTATGATTTTGTCTACTTGGATGACATCCTAATTTTCTTGAAGTCCATGAAGGAGCAAATCACTCATGTCAGAAATATTCTAAAGAGGCTTCTTGATCATGGACTTTATGTCAAGCTGGAGAAGTCTAAATTTCATATAACCACTATTTCTGTTTTGGGCTTCATCAATAAAGGCAACATCAAGATAGACCTAAGGAAGGCACAGGCTATTGGAGATTGACCACAACCATCCAGCATGAAACAAGTCCAATGATTCCTGGGATTTTTCAACTTTTCTCGAAAGTTTATCAGAAACTTCAGCTCAGTGGCAGCACTGTTGACAGCACTAACCAAGATATTCATGAGTCCTTTAGTTTGAACTACCCAAGCAGAGGCTGCTTTTGCAAAGCTCTATCAATGGTTCACAACAATTCCCATTTCAGTTGCACTTAACCCAAACCTTCCCTTCATTGTGAAGGTGAAATCCTTGGACGTCGGAGTGGGTACACTGTTGTCTCAATGGACACCTTTGGATAATAAACTGCACCAGTGTGCATTCTTTTCCAGGCAGAGGTGAATTATGACATTGCAAAATAGAGAGCTGTTCACAGTCAAATTGGCTTTGGAGGAATGGCATCAGTGGCTAGAAGAGGGCCAAGAACCCGTTTATCATATGGATTGACCACTAAGAAACCTGGCTTATATTCAGGAAGTCAAGAGCCTGAATTCCAGACAGGCCAGGTGTTCACTTTTCTTTAATCGCTTTAATTTCATCCTGACCTATCAATCGGGGTCAAAGAACCAGAAGCCAGATGCCTTGTCCCATCAATTTGATGATCCCAAACGAGAAAAGCATCATTTTGCCCCAAGCCAAGGTGATCGTGCAAATTTGCTGGAAAATCAACACACTTATTCGCAAGGCCCAGGCACAAGGGGAGATTCCTCAGAACTGCCCTCTGGGTTGACTGTTCATTCCTAGTGCCTTCCAATCTCAGGCTCTTCAATGGGCACATGCATTGAGAATGACATCTCCACCCAGCGATTGACAGGACCCTCGAGTTCATTAAGAGAAGAGATTGCTGGCCTGGGATGGTGAGGGAAGTCTGTCAATATGTGCAGGCATGCAAGATGTGCGTCCATAACAAGGAGCCCCAGACCCTACCTCAAGGGTTCCTTCACCCTCTGCCTGTTCCGGAGAGACTATGTGTGCAAATCTCCATGGACTTTGTCATGGGTCTTCCTCCTTCCAAGGGGAAGACAATTATCATAGTAATTGTAGATCATTTTTCAAAGACTTGCAAATTCATTGCCTTGGACAGACTATCATCTGCAGCGGAGATGGCCAAAATTGTCCTGGACCAGATCCTCAGAATCCATGGTCTCTGGTGGACATTGTGTCAGATTGTGGTCTGCAATTCACGTCACGTTTTTGGAGTGCTTTCTGCAAGCTCACTGAAGAAACAGCAAGTATTTCCTCTGGGGTTCATCCCTAGTCCAGCGGCCAGAATGAACCTGGCCTCTGAAAGACCGAACGAGTGGTAATGTAGCGGTGTGCTATTCGCAGCGCTGAAATAACGACACGGAGTCAGTGAGCTGCAGTTGCAAAGAGGTTTATTCAAACTTAGCGGCCTCGTTTTAAAGCCTTCCTGTTCCCGCCCTCCCCGGGCAGGAATGATGTAGGGGGCGCGTATTCACAGTCCCGTCCCGTGCGCGGGCTTTTCCCCTTGCTGGTGAAACAGGCTTGGCTCCCTTTTTGGAACCGGCCTCAATGCCGGCGTGTGCCACTTTGTGAGCCGGTTCGAGTGTGCTGGGAAGTGGGTCGCCACATAACCTGCTTGCGGAGTCCATGCCAAATGAACCTGTTGGCTACCATCCGGACGGTTGACCTGATGGAGGGGTGCGCTAAGTTGTGAATGGAGTCGAAAATGCGCTGCCACCAGGCTGCCGGGACAATGGGGCAGGGTTGGCCAGTGGTGACATCACAGAGTAGGGTCCACTCATCTGAGCCGACGGGGAGGTCTTGGAGCTGCAAACTGGAGACTGTGGTTCTGTAACTAGAGATCTCCTTGTCTGCCAGCTGCACCTCCGCCAGCACTTCAAAGTCTACCCCCGGGACAGGGCTTGGATGTTAGGGCGGGAGAGGGCGTCCGCCACGACATTGTCCTTTCCTGAGACATGCCAGACATCCGTCGTGTATTCGGAGATGTAGGACAGGTATCACTGCTGGCGGAATGACCAGGGGTCGGATGCTTTCGTGAACGCAAAGATAAGCGGTTTGTGGTTCGTGAACGCAGTGAAGGGCCTACCTTCTAAGAAGTACCTGAAATGTCGGATTGCCAGGTATAGCACCAACAGTTCCTGGTCGAAAGACACTGTACTTGAGTTTGGGTGGTCGTAGGTGTTTGCTGAAGAACGCCAGGGGTTGCCAGCGACCCTCAATGAGTTGTTCCAGCACTCCATCAACTGCCGTGTCGGATGTGTCCACTATGAGGGCAGTAGGGACGTCCATTCTCGGGTACACTGGGGTACCCACGAATTCCTGAAGGCCTTTAATTGTGTTGGTTCGGGGGAAATGGTGGACTGCGTCTACCTTAGTGGGCAGAGGGGTCGCCCCGTCTTTAGTAATCCTGTGGCCCAGGAAGTCGATGGTGTCGAGCCCGAACTGGCATTTGGCTGGGTTGATTGTCAGGCCGTTTTCACTCAGTCAGGTGTAGAGTTGACGGAGGTGGGACAGATGCTCCTGACGACTACTGCTGGCTATGAGGATGTCGTCCAAATAGATGAAAGCGAAGTCCAGGTCGCGTCCCACCGCGTCCATTAACCGCTAAAACGTCTGTGCAGCATTCTTTAGGCCAAACGGCATGCGGAGGAACTCGAAAATGCCGAATGGGGTGATGAGTGCTGTTTTAGGGATGTCATCCGGATGCATCGGGATTTGATGGTATCCCCGGACGAGGTCTACCTTGGAGAAGATCCGTGCACCGTGCAGGTTTGCTGCAAAATCCTGAATGTGCAGCACAGGGTAGTGGTCCGGTGTGGTAGCCTCATTCAGCCTGCAGTAGTCGCCGCATGGTCTCCAGCCCCCCGTTGCTTTGGGCACCATGTGCAGGGGGAGGCCCATGGGCTGTCAGACCGCCATATGATCCCCAATTCCTCCATCCTCTTGAACTCCTCCTTTGCCAGTCGGAGCTTGTCCGGGGGAAGCCTTCGAGCATGGGCATGGAGGGGTGGTCCCTGTGTCGGGATGTGGTGCTGTACGCCGTGTCTGGGTATGGCTGCCGTGAACTGCGGCGCCAGAAACGATGGGAAATCCACCAGGACTCTGGTGAAGTCGTTGTTGGACAACGTGACGGAGTCTAGGTGTGGGGCTGGCAACTGGGCTTCACCCAGGGAGAACGTTTGAAAGGTCTCGGCGTGGACCAGTCTCTGCCTCGGCAGGTCAACCAGTAGGCTGTGAGCTCACAAAAAAACCACACCCAGGAGCGGTTGGTCTATGGCTGCCAGTGTGAAGTCCCACATGAACCGGCTGGAGCTGAACTGTAGCCGCACCGTACGGGTGCCGTAGGTCCTTACTGTGCTGCCATTCATGGCCCTCAGGGTGGGACCTGGTTCTCTGTTGCGGGTGTCGTAACTCGTCAGAGGTAAGACGCTGATCTCAGCTCCGGTGTCGACCAAAAAGCAGCGTCCCGACTGCTTGACCCAGACATACAGGAGGCTATCCCAATGGCCAGTCACCTTAGCCTTCAGCGGCAGCTTGCCCCAGCTTTTCCCTGGAACTTGCAGGGCGGGCTACAGCGGCGGGCTTCTGTGCCCCACCGCTGGTGGTAGAAGCACCATTGTTCGCTGGTCTCTTCATCCCTTCCTTTGGGGTTAGTGGGCTCTGCGGCCGGGCCTGGTCTGGTTTGCTGCTGGGAGCGTGGCCTGGTGATCTGTGCAACAGACGCCCCACTCTCCTTCTTGGCTTTCAAAAGCACGTCCGCCCGGGCTGCCACCATCCGTGGGTCACTGAAATCCGCGTCGGACAGCAGCAGGCATATGTCATCAGGCAGCTGCTCCAGGAACGCCTGCTCAAACATGAGGCAGGGCTTGTGTCCTCTGGCCAGGGACAGCATCTCATTCATCAAAGCCGACGGTGGCCTGCCCCTCAAGCCATCCAGGTGCAGTAAGTGGGCAACTCGCTCGCACCGTAAGAGTCCGAAAGTCCTTATGAGCAGGGCTTTGAATTCTGTGTATTTGCCATCCTCCGGGGGCAACTGTATGAACTCCCCAACCTGGGCCGCTGTCTCCTGGTCGAGGGAGCTCACCATGCAGTAGTAACGTGTGGCCTCCAAGGTTATCTGCCGAATGTGGAATTGGGCTTCTGCTTGCTGGAACCATAGGTGAGGTCGCAGCGTACAGAAGCTTGGCAGTTTTAACGAAACTGCATGAACAGATGCGGCGTCGTTCATCTTCAGCCCCAATATAGTTTGGGCCATCGGGGTCACCAATTGTAGCGGTGTGCTACACGCAGCACTGAAATAACGACACATAGTCAGTGAGCTACAGTTGCAAAAGAGGTTTATTCAAACTTCGCGGCCTCGCTTTAAAGCCTTCCTGATCCCACCCTCCCCGGGCGGGAATGCTGTAGGGGGCGCGTATTCACAGTCCCGTCCCATGTGCGGGCTTTTCCCCTTGCTGGTGAAGCAGACTTAGGGCCCTCTTTGGGACCGGCCTCAATGAGCCACTTTGTGAGCCGGTTCGAGTATGCTGGGAAGTGGGTCACCACAGTACAATCATTTGATGTGGGCAGAGGTCGCTTACAATACTTAACAGTATTCGGCGCATGGGACATCCTCTTTTGAATGCCAGTTTGGGTATTCTCCACCATTCTTCCCTGAGCAGAAGGCCAAGGTTGGGGTTCCTGCAGCAGAAGACCAAATACAGTGCTGGAAGGGGGAATGGAACAGGGCAAGGGAGATTTTATTAGCTTCTACCCAGAAGGTTGATGTAAAGGGAAACTGCGAGAAGACAGAGAGCAGTTGTGCAGCCTGGATAACAGATCTGGCTGTCAACTCAGGATTTGCCTCTCTGAGTGGAGTCCAGGAAATTGGCACCCAGGTTCATTGGACCCTTCAAGGTTCTCAGGAGAGTAAACCTGGTGGCTTATACCTTTTAGCCCCCCCAAGACCCTCAAGACCAATCTCACTTCCACATTTCCAAATTAAAACCTGTGAACACCAGCCCATAAGCCCCATCACCATCAGTCCACCACTGCCCAGGTTGGTCAATGGGGAACAGGTCTTCACTGTGAGAGGAATTTTGGATTCACAAGCTGTCCAGGGTGTTCAGCAGTTTTTCATTGACTGGGAAGGATTCAGACCCAAGGAATGGTGCTGGGTTCCTGAAAGGAACATCTTGAATCCAACTCTCATCCATGACTCCAATCGTCATCTCTCTGAGCAGCCAGGGACTTCAGGAATCAACCATAGGAGAGGAAGTTCTGTTATGACATGGACTCAACCATGCCCCCTCTCGGGGTTTAGATGCTCTAACTCTCCAGAATATGGATAGCTGGCACAGACCCCTTAAAGTTTCAGGACAGTCCTGTTAATTGGCAATCATGTTTTGGGCACTAAGAATTGATATTTAAACTGAGGTTTGGTACTCCATCATAAACCCTACTAGTGATATTGTCTAGCATTTGTTTTGTGATCGGTTCTCTGTCCAGTTTGATACCCTGTCTTGATCTTAGCCTCAGATTCTCCACCATTTGTGTCCAATACATCCTCCTCACAGTTAGTTGCCCCTTTGCCTAGTCTGACCCTGTTCCTGCCTTACCCTATGTAATCCACTAGAATCAACATTTTTGGTCCTCTGGAGCTCCATAAATTACCTCCAGTAACAGCAACCAAACATTAATCCAAGGCGTGATTCCAGCTATTGAATAGATTTCTTAAGTTCTATGCATAGACTGTATCCTTCTAGATGTTGCCAAGTTTCTTGATTGTTGTTGGAGTTATACATATCAAGACAAGGGAAGCTTTCTATCATGGTAGAAAAATGCCTTCTAGTTGGTGGAAAGACTTTTGGAGTTGGGGGATAAGTCACTCACTTCAAAATATTTCTGAACTTTAATCAGAAAGTTTCTGCTTAATGGATACAAGTAGGATGTTGGTGGTGGGGATCTCAGTGATGGCTTTGCTGCATGCAGCCATGGACAGCTTCATTTTCTGAAGTTTTGCAAATGAGATTTGATCTTCATTGATCTTCCGCTATGAAGATCAATGGATGATGGTGGACACTCATTGTTGAAGATGTTGAAGGTGGCTGAGGCAGGAATCTGTCCTTGGGGTGGGATAATTGAATTTAAATGAGAACAACCAAATATTTGTAGAAGTTTTGATTCCAACTGTTGAAGTGTTTTCCCTTTTTTTAAAACTTTTTTTTATTGTATTTCAAGTAGTTACAAAATAAAAGTATGGAAAAAAATGTATATCACCCATCCCCCCTCCCCTTAACCCCTCCCCCCTAGCATCCCTATAGAAAAAAAAGAAAGAAAAAGTGCCTGGATATTGGAAGATCCCCACATGCTCCATGGAATTCGTAATAACTTCAGTATATATATTTATTTCTTTCCCCAAATAACCAATTATTTCATCTTCGGAGCACCTATATATTTAATCCAGTCTTTTGTAAATAAGGGCACCAAATTTTCAAAAATGTTTCATATTTATCTCTTAAATTACAAGTTTTTTTTCAAGTGGAATACAGCTATAAATTTCTTTCTTCCAACGATCTATACTTAAATATGTATCCGATTTCCAAGTAACTGCAATAGCCTTTTTGGCTACTGCCAATGCAATTTTTATAAATTCTTTCTGATATTTATTCAATTTGGGTATCGGTTTTATCCCTTCAATATCACCCTTGAAGTGCATTCATTTTTGTTTAAAATGGGCCCTTTGATGACACTTTTTTATTTTATATTCATAACTCAATTTAACAGAGAAGATCATTCAGACCATTAAGCCAACACTGGTTCTCAAAGCAATTCCATCAATCACATTCTCATGCGTATTTCCTAGTAACCAATCACACATTCTCATCAACTTCACCCTTCTGCTACGACCCACCTACACCAGGGGTGATTTACAGTGGCCAAGCAAGTAAACTAGTATGGTCTTGTGATGTGGGAAAAAAACTGGAGCACAAGCTTTAAAAACCGGGAAGTATTTTCAGCAGGCATCTTTGGTTGGAGTACTGAGCAGGCGCAGTAGAAGTGTTCTGCACAAGTCCGGCGAAGAGCTTCAAAAACCCAGTCTCCGTAAAAGAGTGGTACCATCTAGTGGAGCAGTCATCATGGCAGTAGACATCGGTGGGAGTGATCTGAGTCAGAGTGGTAAGGCTGTAACTCAACGGGGCTTCAGCGAGAACAGACGGAGGCAAGGTACATAGCTAAGTTCATTCCTGTTTCCTATTTAAATCTTGAAAGAATAGAGGGTGTGTCTACAGAGCCATGTTCTCCTCTAGGTGTCAGATGTGGGAGCTCCAGGAGACTCCCAGACTACCCAATGGACACATCTGCACCACGTGCATCAAGATGCAACTCCTCAGAGACTGTGTTAGGAACTGGAGCTGCAGCTCGACGGCCTTCAGCTTGTTAGGGAAAGTGAAGCACTGGTAGGCAGGACCTACAGAGAGGTAGTCACCCCAAGGCTACAGGAGACAGACAAATGGGTGACTGTCAGGAGAGGGAAGGGGGAATGTCAGATAGTGGACATTTCCTCAACAATAAGTACAATATTTGAGTACTGTTGGGGGGGGAGGGAGGGAGACCTACCTGGCAGAAGAAACAATAGCTATGCTTCTGGCTCTTAGTTTGCCCCTGTTGTTCAGAAGAGTGAGGAACTGAAGAGGATGGCACTGTAACAGGGGACTCTTTAGTTAGGGAGACAGACAGGTGATTCTGTGGATGCAAAAAAGAAACACGGATGCTTGTTTGCCACCGGGTGCCGGGTTCCGCAATGTTTCTGAACACATCCACAACATCCTGAAAAGGGAGGGTGAGCAGCCCGAAGTCATGGTATATACTGGTACCAATGACACAGGTAGAAAAAGGGAGGAGGTTCTGAAAAAATAATACAGGGAATTGGGAAGAAAGCTGAGAAGCAGGACCTCAAGGGCGGTAATCTTGGGATTGCTGCATGTACCATGCAACAGTGAGGATAGGAATAGAATGAGGTGGCAGATAAATGCTGTTACAATACGGCAACAATGAAAATAGAATTGAGACAGGTTTTTTTATAAACAAATAAAACATTTATTAGACACTGCTCAATAAAAATGAAAAGTAAACGGACTAACTTAACCAGAAGTTAACAGCTATGCAGCAACTCGTACAGTTCTTAAAGCGATAATTGCGAACACAGTTCTTAAAGCGATAAATGCAAAAGTCCAAATGATTTACACAGTCAATTAGGAGATACTTTCCTGAAGTAACAAATTCCTCAATGATGTGACGTTATTGCTGATCCCAGCCGAAATATGCCATGCCTGAAGGATTTATGATGAAGGAAATAAAACGGCTTAAAGGCACTGACCTTTCCTTGGCAAATAACACTGTGTCCAACCTTTTCTGCTCTTACAGCAAGGAGTATCTTGGATGCAGGTTATTATCTCTTTGAACGAGGATTCAATAAGGTCGACCCTGCATTACCGCTGATGAATCCAGCTTTACTCGATCCTTCGGGTTTTCCGTACTTCGATAAGTTCTTCACTCTCCAGCTGGACTAAAACTGACAGCGTTGTGGTGAAACTGCTGGCAATAACCTTTGAGACTTAAGATAGAAAGTAAATCTCCACTTTAAAACAAAACTGCATCACGAGATGAAAACGCAGCATAACGGAGTAACTGACGAATTAAACCATGAACTGACTTGTGTCACAGCAAGGCTTTCCCCTTTTATACCTGTTGAAACAGGCCATCGCATGACCTGTCACTGGCAGGAAAATTACATTATGTGACTTCACATTGGCAGAAAATTACATCACCCCACCATTACAAGACCATTACATCATGCTCACCAGATACTCAATTACACCATGGTCATAAGACAGACACAATTTACCCACGGGGTATGTAACAACGCATAGCTGAAGAATTGGAGCGGGGGCAGGGATTCAGATTTCTGGATAACTGGGACCTCTTGTGAGGCAGTTGTGAGCTGTAGAAAATGGATGGGTATCCAAGGGGGACCAATATTCTTCTGGGCAAGTTTGCTAGAGCTGTTGGGAGTGGTTTAAACTAATAAAGCAGGGGTATGGGAGCCACGATGATAGAGCTGAGGATGAGCCAGCAGGTTTACAAGTAGGTGATGGGTGAAACATGAATGTAAGGAAGGACAAGCCAATGATTGGGTACAAAAATAGACAAAGCAAGGAGTTAAATTGTACCACAGAGGCAAAACTCAAATGAGGAAAGAATGATGATAAAAATCACCGTGAAATTTTCCTATTGTGCACTGTTTTTTTGAAATCAGCTATACTTGTTATTTCAATTCAGAATTCAAGTCAGATTAACTAATGCCAAGATTAAGGGAGGCATTTTGTTGGTCCACAAACCAAACAGGTCATCAATGACAGGCAATTCGAAGAACCTCTAGTGGGACCAGAAAAAAAATCGCATGGAAGGTAAAGAATGTTGTTGAAATTTTTCTTAGCAACTGCAGAGCACCAAAATATGTGTAGCTGGTTGACAACATGCTTCAAGCATACAAAACCATTAAGTGCAACATGTCACTAAAGATTCATTTTCTGCATTCCCATTTAGTCTTCTTCCTTGCCAATCTTGGTGCTGTCAGAAACAAGCATGGTGAAAGGTTTCAGCAGGACATTGCAGTCATGGAGAAATGGTATCAGAGCAACTGGAATCTATCAATGCTGGCTGATTATTGTTGGGACACTTAAGCAAGAAGCCTCAGACACTGAGTACAAATGAAAACCAACAAAACATTTTTAGCTTAGATGAACTATTGCAATGTGTCAGCAACGTTATGCAATTTAACACATTATATTCAATAAAAGTTAATGTCTTGTTTCCCCAAATTCCTCAGTGATACAAGTAATCTGAAATTATATAATACACCAAAAAATTCTGAGGAAGCAAACTTCTGAAAAAACTTGTTGGATAGAGGGCTAATTACATTGACTGTATTTGATATACTTTTTATGAGCCCAACTAGTAATTCTCAAGTCTAGTAATGTTCAGAGGAATTGAGTACCATAACTATCTGAGCATAGCAACTCCAGTAATAAAAAGCAAAAATAATAATAAACATGTATGATTGCTGAAAAATATCCAGCTTTCCAGTCAACTCTGGGCAGTGTAACATCTGGGGTACAACATGACAAGTTTAAAAGAAAGAAAAAGGAAAATCCCATACTAGATCTTTATTCAGTAGTTCTCTTGGAATTCTGCAAATCTGCTTCAGCTGACCGATGTATTATGCCCCTATAGTAGATGAATTAACTATTGTGATGATTTATCATGTCTGAGTAGCCTCACAATACCCATTATCAAATCTTACACATAAATAATTACCTCTTGGATGTGGCTTTCACAGAGTGTTTCAACCACAAAACTGCAAAGAGTTAATGTAACCTGGGAAGAAGGCAGGAAAAGAAAGTTGGCAAATGAAAATCGGTGTGAAAAAAATGTTTTTCTTCCTGTCCAAAGAAAACTTCTGCAACAGGATTGGAAACAGTCTGCTACATATTGAGAACAGATTAAGTGCATGCCTGTGGCTTTTGTGTCTGCCTTCACTTAAGAAAGTTAAACACTGGTTTCTTCAGTAATATGCATTATATAAATAATTAAGAACTCCAATATACTTAGCTGTTTTCTAATTTCAAACTGATTTAACTTTTTCTAATGTGTCTGCTTCATTGTAGTTTTGACATTTATAGGCCATTTGACAAAATAACTTCTTAAAACTTTTCACGTGGATATCAAGAATTTGATTGGTAGGAACTCTGGGACATTTGCCACAAAATTAATGAGCTCACGCACCTTCCACCGCTTAGATTGGCTGTTGGTAACTTCTTAAAACCTTTGAGACCAAACTTCCCTGCCACCTTGCAGAACAGTTTAAAAGTTCGCTTAATGTCACTCTGTTAGAATTTTTTAATTTATATATATTTTTGGGAACATAAGAAAACTGTGCCAATTACATGACCTATTGGTATTGCTGGGATGATTTGAACTAGATAATCAGAGTTAGGTATTTCAGACTTACGGGCTAAGTCTGAACTAAGCACTGTGTGTTGCAATGTTACTTATTTCCAGAACAGAAGGTAATAATGACCATGTTGCAGGTTGGAATTGAACTGAACATATCTGGTTGCATATTGCCCTTACACTAATGACTTTGGTATCAGTTGTACATGATGTGATGTAATTTCCTATGCAGATCGGGACCAGTGTCCATAGCGGGGGTACACACTTCTGTCCCCTGCGTGGGGTAACGAGTCTATCGGGACCCTGAGGACTTGTGGAAACAGTGTGGTGGTTTCTTTTGAATTATAGTCTTTTAACATCTTTGGACTATTTTTACTGTGCCCATAGTCTGTTTTTTATCAATAATGGTATTGTCTGCACTGTTGTAACTATATGTTAACTATAACTATATGCAGCTATGTGGTTTTGTGTAGGTTTTTGGTTTAGTAGGTTTTTGGTTTGTTGGGTGGTAGAGTTGGTCTCTTGACTTGATGTGTCTGGGTAGATTTGTTTTGTCTGGCGGATTTGGAGCTCCTTTCTGGGGAACACGCTAAGATGGTAGTGCGATATTAGTACACAGCAGCCTCTCCGGACTCTGGATTTGGGGATTACCAAACATTATGTGGATTTTCTGGTGTAGTCTGTTTTGTTGGGTGCTTTTGTGATATCATTCTAGAGAACGTTGTCTCATTTTTAACTGCATTGCATTTGTAGTTTCTAAATGACAATAAACTGAAACTGAACTGAACTGAACTGAAGTTAGATCAGTTTGTTCCAATGAATGGCTCTGCTTTTATAGAGCAGATGTGCAATGAAGGAATAGGACCCACCCAGCACTGGTAAACTGACTTGCATAGGCCTACAACATGAGATTAGAGATGTAGAGAGCAGTGTGACAATGAATGAATTGAAACACAAGGAAGAGTATTTTACCAGGAAGGAATCGATGATATGGAAGCCAATGCAGGCCATTAAAGATACGATTGGACTCTATGCTTGATAGCATCCAGGAAGCAGTCTCCCAGATGTTCAAGTCCATGGAAGATGTAGAATGGACAGCCAATCAGTCAGGCAGTGGAAATCCTAGTTCTGTAGTGTTGGAAGAGGAGTTTGGCAGTTGATTAGCAGAAGTGAGGTAACAGATGTGCAATATACGGCACCATTATCTAGTATGATCTTGGTAGGAGATATGAGGATAATGGTTGCTAAAGTGGAGGAATGAGATCTAGAGTTGTGTACATACGTAATTGCCTTAGCTGAGATGAGATGGGGAAGCTTTGAGACAGCTCCAGACTACAACGTGCGGCCTTAAGGGGCTGAAGAGTGTGCTGTCTTCCAAACCACCAAGGAAGAAAATAAACAACTTTATAGCTTAGCTTCAATTGTGAAAGCTCTTAAGAAATTTTGCTTGTAGTCATCTGGATGAAAGAGCACTACTGCCACCCACCTCCATGCTGCATCAATGAGATCCCTAAATGAGGTACCAGCACAGATGCCCAGCAATTGAATGCTCACAGTTCAATTATCTCAAGGGAGGACTTGCAAATCCTAATTAGTAGTTAATAAAAAACAGAGTTAGATCAAACCTGCTGGGTTTAACAAATGTTGAATATGGCAAGCACATTTTTGCTAATAAATATCTATATATAGCTGCATCAGGTGAAACAAAATGAAAGCAGTCTGTGCATTAATTAATTAACAGACTAAAACACAGCCAGAGCTGAAACAAACGAATGCTTTCTGAAGTACCAGTGTGGGTCCAAATCTTGCAAGAACATTGAAGGCACAGTTTAAATCAAGTCAAGTCAAGTTTATTGTCATTTAACTATATATATGTATGCCATCAAACAAGACATTTCTACAATCCTGGGTACAAAACACTGTAGTATACATAATACATAATAACTTATGAAAGTAAGGATGAATTCTCCAGATGGATTACACATAAATAAATGAAAGTGCATAAATTAAATATTGTAAGGTACAGAACAGATTAACTTTAAATGTGATGTGGCAGGGAGTTCAGAAGCCTAATGGCCCGAGAGAAGAAACTATTTCCCATCCTGACTGTTCTTGTTTTTATGCATCAGAATTTCCTGCCTGATGATACGAAAGTCAAAGAGGATTCTGGATGGATGGGTGAGATCCTTAATAATACTAAGGGCCCTGCATACACAGTGCTCCTGAAAAACGTCCCCGATGGATGGTAGGGAGACACCTATGACCCTCTCAGCCCTTCTCATAGTCCTTTGTACACACACCTTTTCCGATGCTTGGCTGCTCCCGTACCAGATGGAGATGCAACTTGTCAGGACAATTTCATTGGTGCTCCTATAAAATTCAGTTAAGATGGGAGGGGGTCCTCACTTTCTGCAATCTCTTTAGGAAATGGAGTTATCTGTGTAGTTATCCATCAATCCTGGTGACTGGAATGGATTCTACATTCTTTCTGATGCAGGATAAGAAACCTCCTAGGTAAACAAGAATGAGTTATTGGGAGACAAGCTAGGGTTTTATCTAGTGGATGCCATCTTTCTCAATTGCATATTTTTCTAAGCCGGAGAATGAATTGAAAGCTGTTGGAGGGGGAGATGCATTTAAGGGAGATTTTTCTTTTCTGTACACTGAATGACATGGGCTTGAAAAGCATTGTAAACCTGCAACTTTAACTAAATTACCTACTAGAACATAGAAAAAAAATGAGTTTGGTCCATTAATTGCATGCCAGCCCCCAGCACAGCAATTCACCTCTCTTTACCTCCCTGCAGCCTTGTGACATATCTTCTTGACCATTTCCAACAATTCTGCTTTGATTCCCTTTCCACTTACTTGTGATAAGTCATTTACAGGAGCCTTTAACCTTTGAGCACATCTTTGAAACCGGCTTCAACCCACTCAATCTATAGATCACCAAAGATAGCAGTAATATACAGTATAGGATGGAAGTAAATTTGCAGTTAGTTTCACATGCATTCAAAGTACATATATATCTGCAATTATGATTGTTTTAACTCACATATGAAATGGTCCTCAAATCCAGGCAACATTCTTGTAAATTTTCTCTGCACTCTTTTAATCTTATTGATATCTTTCCTGCAGGTACTAGAATTAAACAGAACTGTACATAATCCTCCAAATTAGGCCTCACTGATATCTGATAAAACATCAACAGAACATCCCAACTCTTGTACTCAGTACTTTGATTTATGGAGGCCAATGTGCTAAAAGCTCTCTTTTAAGACCCTATCTACTTGTGATGCAACTTTCAAGGAGTTATAGATCCCTCTGTTCTACCACACCTCTCAGTGCCCCACCACTTACCATGTAAGTGCCACCCTGGTCACAGTAGTGTAGCAGTTAGCACAACACTATTACGGTTTGGGGCATCAGAGTTCGGAGTTCAATTGCGACAGCGTCTGAGAGGAATTTGTATGTCTGTCCTGTGAACGCATAGTACTTCAGTTTCCTCTCATATTCCAAAAAGGCAATGGTTAGTAGGTTCATTAGTTATTGTAAAGTGCCCTGTGATTAAGCTGTGCTTAAATCAGTGGGCTGCTGGGCAGTGCAGATCATTAGGTCAAAGGGCCTGTTCCGTGCTGTATCTCTAAATAAGAAATGCAATAATAAGTGCAGCACCTCATACTTGTCTGCATCTTAAATTCCATCTTCCATTTTTCAGTCCTTTTTTCCAGCTGGTCCAGATCCCTCTGCAAGCTTTGATAACCTTCCTTGCTGTCTACTACACCCCACACTTGGTGTTATCCACAAATTTGCTGATCCAGTTAACCACATTATCATCCAGATCATTAATATAGATGACAACAAACAAAGGACACAGCAGCAATCCCTGTGGCACACGGCTAGTCACAGGCCTCCAGTCAGAGAGGCAACCATCTACTACCACTCTCTGGCTTCTCCCACAACGTCAGTGTCAAATCCAATGCACTACCTCAACTTGAATGCCAAGCAACTGAACCTTCTTAACCAACCTCCTTGTGGGACCTTGGCAAATGCCTTGCTAAAAGCACTTATTTGTAGCAGATAGCAGATATTTGTAGTAAGCACAAGGTTGTGATTGTGGGAGATTTTAATTTTCCACACAGACTGGGAAGCCCATTCTGTAAAAGGGCTGGATGGTTTGGAGTTTGTAAAATGCGTGCAGGATAGAGTTTTGCAGCAATACATAGAGGTACCAACTGAAGAAGGGGCAGTGTTGGATCTCCTGTTAGGAAATGAGATAGGTCAGGTGACGGAGGTATGTGTTGGGGAGCACTTCAGGACTAGTGATCACAAGGCCATTATTTTCAATATAATTATGGAGAAGGATAGGACTGGACCCAGGGTTGAGATTTTTGATTGGAGAAAGGCTAACTTTGAGGAAATTCGAAAAGATTTAGAAGGAATGGGTTGGGACAATTTGTTTTATGGGAAGGATGTAATAGAGAAATGGAGGTCATTTAAAGGCGAAATTTTGAGGGTACAGAATCTTTATGTTCCTGTTAGGTTGAAAGGAAAGGTTAAAAGTTTGAGAGAGCCATGGTTTTCAAGGGATATTGGAAACTTGGTTCAGAAAAAGAGAGAGATCTACAATAAATATAGGCAGTATGGAGTAAATGAGGTGCTCGAGGAATATAAAGAATGTAAAAAGAATCTTAAGAAAGAAATTAGAAAAGCTAAAAGAAGATACGAGGTTGCTTTGGCAGGTAAGGTGAAAATAAATCCAAAGGGTTTCTACAGTTATATTAATAGCAAAAGGATAGTGAGGGATAAAATTGGTCCCTTAGAGAATCAGAGTGGACAGCTATGTAACGAGCAAAAAGAGATGGGGGAGATTTTGAACAATTTCTTTTCTTCGGTATTCACTAAGGGAAGGATATTGAATTGTGTAAGGTAAGAGAAACAAGTAGGGTAGTTTTGGAAACTATGATGATTAAAGAGGAGGAAGTACTGTTGCTTTTAAAGAATATAAAGGTGGATAAGTCTCCAGACCCTGACAGATATTCCCTAGGACCTTGAGGGAAGTTAGTGTAGAAATAGTAGGGGCTCCAACAGAAATATTTCAAATGTCATTAGAAATGGGGATGGTGCTAGAGGATTGGCATATTGCTCATGTGGTTCCATTGTTTAAATAGGTATTCTAAGAGTAAACCTAGCAATTATCGGCCTGTAAGTTTGACGTCAGTAGTGGGTAAGTTAATGGGAAGTATTCTTAGAGATGGTATATATGATTATCTGGATAGACAGGGTCTGATTAAGAACAGTCAACATGGATTTGTGCATGGAAGGTCATGTTTGACAAATAATGAATTTTTTGAAGAGGTTACTAGGAAAGTTGACGAGAGTAAAGCAGTGGATGTTGTCTATATGGACTTCAGTAAGGCCTTTGACAAGGTTCCACACAGAAGGTTAGTTAGGAAGATTCAATCATTAGGTATTAATATTGAAGTAGCAAAATGGATTCAACAGTGGCTGCATGGGAGATGCCAGAGAGTAGTGGTGGAAAACTGTTTGTCAGGTTGGAGGCCAGTGGCTAATGGTGTGCCTCAGGGATCTGTACTGGGTCCAATGTTGCTTGTCATATACATTAATGATCTGGATGATGGGGTGGTAAATTGGATTAGTAAGTATGTAGATGATACTAAGATAGGTGGCATTGTGGGTAATCAAGTAGGTTTTCAAAGCTTGCAGAGAGATTTAGGCGAGTTAGGAGAGTGGGCTGAAAGATGGCAGATGGAGTTTAATGCTGATAAGTGTGAGGTACTACATTTTGGTAGGACTAATCAAAATAGGACATACATGGTAAATGGTAGGGCATTGAGGAATGCAGTAGAACAGAGTGACCTAGGAATAATGGTGCATAGTTCCTTGAAGGTGAAATCTCATGTGGATAGGGTGGTGAAGAAAGCTTTTGGTATGCTGGCCTTTATAAATCAGAACATTGAGTATAGGAGTTGGGATGTAATGATAAAATTGTACAAGGCATTGGTGAGGCCAAATTTGGAGTATTGTGTACAGTTCTGGTCACAGAATTATAGGAAAGATGTCAACAAAGTAGAGAGAGTACAGAGGATATTTAATAGAATGTTACCTAGGTTTCAGTACCTAAGTTACAGAGAAAGGTTGAACAAATTAGGTCTTTATTCTTTGGAGCATAGAAGGTTGAGGGGGGACGATAGAGGTATTTAAAATTATGAGGGGGATAGATAGAGTTGACGTGGATAGGCTTTTTCCATTGAGAGTAGGGGAGATTCAAACAAGAGGACATCAGTTGAGCGTTACGGGGCAAAAGTTTAGGGGTTACATGAGGGGGAACTTCTTTACTCAGAGAGTGGTAACTATGTGGAATGAGCTTCCAGTAGAAGTGGTAGAGGCAGGTTCGATTTTGTCATTTTAAAAAAATTGTATAGGTATATGGACAGGAAAGGAATGGAGGGTTATGGGCTGAGTGCAGGTAGGTGGGACTAGGTGAGATTAAGCATTCAGCACAGACTAGAAGGGCCGAGATGGCCTGTTTCCATGCTGTAATTGTTATATGGTTATAGAAAGTCCATGTAGATAAAATCCACTGCCTTGCTTTCATCAGCTTTCCTGGTAACATCCTCAAAAACTCTATAAGATTGGTTAAACATGACCTCCCACACATAATTCTACACTGACTCTCCCTAATCAGTTTCTATTTATACAAATATTTATATACCCCATTCCTTAGAACACTTTCCAATAACTTTCCCACTATTGATGTCAGGCTCACTGGCCTTTAATTTCCTGGCTTATTTTTAGAGCATTTTTTAAGTAATGCAATAATATTAGCTGTCCTTCATCAGTTGGCACTTCACCTGTCACAAAGGATATTTTAAATATCTCTGCTGAAGCCCCAGTAGTTTCTACACTAGCCTCCCACAGGATCCAAGGGAACACCTTGTCAGGCCTTGGGGACTGTCCATCCTACATAGCTTCAAGGCAGCAATCACCTCCTCCTCTGTAATCTATATATGGTCCATGACCTCGCTGCTGCTTTGCCTCACTTCTATAGACTCTGTGTCCATCTCCTGAGTAAATATAGATGCAAAATCTCAATTTAAGATCTCCCCCATCGCTTTTAGCTCCTTGCACAGATGACCACTCTGATCTTCAAGTGGACCTCTTTTGTCCCTTGCAATCCTTCCTCTCTTAATTCATTTGTAGATGCCCTTGTGATTTTCTTTTATCTTGTCTACTAGAGCAACCTCATGCCACCTTTTAGCTCTCTTAATTTCCTTGTTAAGTGTTCTCTTCCATTGCTTATACTCCATCAGTACCTCATTTGTTCTGCTTACCTATACCTGTGACGTACCACTGTCTTCTTCATAACCAGGGCCTCAATATCGCTTGAAAACTAAGATTCCCTAAACCTGCTAGCATTGTCTTTTATTCTGACAGGAACATACAAACTTAAGACTCTCAAATTTCACTTTTGAAGGCCACCCGCTTAACAAGCATACCTTTGCCTGAAAACAACATGTTCCAATCACACTGGCCGGGTCCTTTCTGGTATCACAAGAAATTGGCCTCTCTCTAATTTAGAATCTCAACCCAAGAACCAGAGCTATTCTTCTCCATAATTATCTTGGAACTAATGGCATTATGATCACTAGATGCAAAGATGCAAACTTCTATCTCTTGCCCTGTCTCATTCCCTGAAAGGAGATCTAGTATCACACACTCTCTAGTTGGGAACTCTATATATAATGATTAAGGAAACTTTTCTGAGTACCTTTGACAAGCTCTTTCCCATCCAACCCTTTTACAGTACGGGAGTCTCAATTAATATGCGGAAAGTTAAAATCACTTACTATCACAACTTTATGTTTCTTGCAACAGTCTTAAACTCTTTCTGCAAATTTGCTCCTCCTGTTGACAATTGTGTGTCCATAATATAATCTCATTAATGTGGTCAGCTCTTTGTTATTCCTCAGTTCCACCAATATATATCTCCTGGACATGAGCTCTCCAGCCTTTCATGTCCAAGCACTGCCAGGACATTTCCCCTGACTATTACTGTCACTGCTCCTCCTTTAATCCCTCCTGTTCAATCATGTCTAAGACAATGGAACCCTGGAACACTGCGCTGCCAGTCCTGCCCTCCTGCAGCCAAGTCTCATTAATGATTGCAATGCCATAATTCCATGTGTTGTTCCATGCCCTAAGCTCATCCCCCACCTTTCCTGCAATACTCCCTGCATCGAAATATACACAACTCAGAATATTAGTCCCACTCTGCTCAACCTTTCAACTATTGACTTTGTATGTGAGCTTAACAGCATCTTTTCCCTCAACCACTCCACTATCTGCTCTAGCACTCTGGATCCTAACCCCCTGCAACTCTAGCTCAAATCAGCACCCCACCATCACTCCCCCATCCATGTAGCACTAGCAAATATTTCTGCAAGTATATTAGACCCCCCCCCCCCCAGTTCAGGTGCAAATATTCTGTCTGTACCAGTCCTACTTTCCCTGCAAGAGAGCCCAATGATCCGAAAACCTGAAGACCTCCTTCCTGCACTATTTCCTTAGCTATGTGTTAAACTGTATTATCCTCCTGTTTCTGGCCTCACTAGCATGGGGCTCGGGTAGAAACCCTGAGAACACAACCTTGGAGGTCCTGTTCTTTAACTTGCCACCTAACTTCATGAACCCACTTTGAAGGAGCATATCACTCTTCCTACCAACATCATTGGACTGCGATCTCTGACTGCTCACCCTCCCACTTCATGAACATGAAGTTCAAAGATCAGAGTTCAAACTAAATTTATCATCAAAGTACGTATATGTCACCATACACAACTCTGAGATTTATCTTCTTGCAGACATGCTCATTAAATCCACAATTGAATAATAACCATAATAGAATCAATGAAAGACTGCACCAGCTTGGATATTCAACCACTGTGCAAAAGATGACAAGCTGTGCGAGTACAAGAAGAAAGAAATAATAACAATAATAATAATAATAATAATAATAATAATAATAATAATAATAATAATAATAATAATAATAAAAATAAATAAATAAATAGATAGATAGATAGATAGATAGATAGATAGATAGATAGATAGATAGATAGATAGATAGATAGATAGATAGATAGATAAATAAATAAATAATTAAGCAATAAATATCAAAAACATGAGATGGGGAGTCATTGGAAGTGAGTCCATAGGTTGTGGGAACATTACAATAATGGGGCAAGTGACGCTGAGTGAAGTTATCCCCTATGGTTCAAGAGCAAAGGGGTTAAGGGGTAATAACTGTTCTTGAACCTGATGGTGTGAGTCCTGAGGCTCCTGTACTTTATTCCTGATTGCAGCAGTGAGAAGAGAGCATGACCTGGGGGGTGGGGTCCCTGATAATGGATTCTGCTTTCCTGCGTCAATGCTTTATATAGTTGCACTCAATGGTGGGGAAGGTTTTACTTATGATCAACTGGGCCATATACACTACATTTTGTGGGATATTACGTTCAAGAGTATTGGCATTTCCATATAGGCTTGATGCAGTGAGTCAATATACTCTCCACTACACATCTGTAGAAGTTTGTCGAAGTTTTAGTTGTCAGGCCGAATCTTCATAAGCTCCTAAGGAAGTAAAGGCTCTGCCATGCTTTCTTCATAATTGCACTTAAATGCTGGGCCCAGGACAGATCCTCTGAACTAATAACACTGAGGAATTTAAAGTTGCTGACCCTCTCCACTTCTGATCCTCCAGTGAGGACTGACTCATGGACCTCTAGTTCCCTCCTCCTGGTCAATAATCAGCTGTTTGTCTTGCTGACATTGAGTAAAAGATCGTTATTAAGGCACCATTCAGACAGATTCTCATTCTCCCTCCTACATGCTGATACATCACTACCTTTGATTTGGCCTTGAATATGGCATTAGAGCTGTGCTTAGCCACACAATCATAAGGTTAAGGTGAGTAGAGCAGGGTTAAGCACACAGCCTTCTGGTGCACCTGAGCTGACGGAGATCATGGAGGAGATGTTGTTGCCAATCTGAAAGAACTGGAGTCTGCAAATGAGAAAATTGAGGATCCAATTCCACAAGGAGATATTGAGGCCAAGGTCTTGAAGCTTATTGATTAGTTTTGAGGGGCTGATGGTATTTAATGCTGAGGTGTGGTGGATAAAGATGTTGTCTAGATGGTTCATGGTTAAGTGAAGAGTCAATAAAATAAACCTGTTGATCTGTTATTCAAACTGGAGTGGATCCAAGTCTCTTCCAGGCAGGAGTTGATATATTTTTTCACTAACCTCTCAACACACTTCATCACTGTAGATGTAAGTGCTACTGAATGATAATCATTGAAGCAGATTACCACATTCTTCTTAGGCACTTGTATAATTGAATTCTGCTTGAAGCAGTTGGGTACCTCAGATCGCCAAAGTGAGAGATTAAAGAACTCAGTGAATACTCCAGCCAGTTGATCAGCAAAGGTCTTGGTACTTGGCCAGGTACTCTGCCCTGCCTGGACCGCATACTTATCATTGGGTCACGCTCCTGAAAGCTGCTTGCAGATCGGCCTCAGAGACTGAAATCAGAGTATCATCAAGGGCTGTGGGAGTTTGTAATGGTTCCTCCATGTTTTGATTGTCATATCGAGCATAGAGCATAGAAAACATTGATATCTGGAAGTGAAGTCCTGTTGTCACCTTTGTCACTTGATTTTACTTTGTAAGAGTTGATAGCATTCAAGCCCTGCCACCACTGTCAAGCATCTTTCATCGATTCAGGTTCAATCTGCAATTATCATTTCACTCATGAGATGGCTTTCTGGAGATCGTACCTGGACCTCTTGTAACTTTCTTAGCCACCAGACTTGTATACCTCCGACCTGGCCCTCAGCAGATTGCAGATCTCATGGTTCATCCAGGGCTTCTGGGTGGGGAAGACTGACTGATTTTGTAGGAACGTACTCGTCTACAATTGATTTTATAAAGTCCGTGGTGTATTCATTCAGATCCACAGATGAGGGATATTGTAGCCACTCCTCCGCTCCCCACGGCCACCTCTTTGGTGTCCTAATCTCTGGAGTTTTGCTTATGAGACAGCCTATGCAGGTAGGAAAAGGACGACAAAGTGATCAGATTTACCAAAATACAGTCAGGGCATGAAACGGTAGGCATTCCTTACCTAAGTATAACAGAGTCAATCTGAGATGTCCCTAACACAGGTACCCGGGAGCGTCATACCATCAGGGAATCTCACTCTCATCCACAGACCTTTCTCTCTGTTCGCCTAACCATTAAATTCCCTAACACCACATTGCATCTTCTCCCCCTTCCCTTCTTAGCCACAGAGTCAGATTCAGTGCCAGAGACCTGACCACTGTGGTTTTCCTCTGCTAAGTTATTTCCCCCCCCCACCCCCACCGCCCACCCATCCCCTTGCACCAATAGTATCCAAAATGGTATGCATGTTATTGAGGAACTGACAACAGGGGTACACTGCACAAGTTGCCTATCCCCTTTCACTCTCCTGCCAGTCACCCAGTTACCATTGTCCTGCACCTTGGGTGTAAATACCTCCCTGTATATCCTGTCAATCAGCCTTCCAAATAACTTGGAGATCATCCAGCTGCAGCTCCAGTTCCTAACATGGTCTGTAAGACACTGCAGCTGGATGCACTTCTTGCAGAATTAGTCATCAGGGATAGTGGAAATCTCCCTTCCTTCCCACTTCCCACAAGAGAAACATTCCACCACTGGCATCCCCACTGCTCTAACTGTGCAATAAGGAAGAAAGAGAATTAAAAGAAAAAAAAAGTCTGTCTAGAGCAGGGTTTCCCAATCTTTTTTTATGCAATGGACCCCGTTAACGAAGGGATCCATGGACCCCAAGTTTGGAACCCTGCTCTAGAGCCTTCACCTCTCCCTGCTGAAGCTTGAACTGCCTGCTCACACAATGCTTGACCTAATCTTAACACTTTGACCTAACTTCTTCATATTGGACCTTGCCGACTGTCTAATGATGTCTGTGACGTGTAGAATATCCTACCTGCCCTTTCTCGCTTGAAACTTCACTCTCACTATACACATTCCGACATCTCCCAGTGATATGTTGGTTCACGGAAGTCTTCATGTAGGTGAAGAATGAAATTGTGAAATCAGAAACTAAGATCCTGGAATTGAGCGAAGGAAACCTTGAGGGTATGAGCCATGACTTGACTCCAATAGATCAGGCAATTTTATGAAGTGTTACTTAGTGGATGGACAATGGGCAATGTGAATGTGTACACAAGCACAACAAGCAAGCATTTCTGCCTGGCGTAAAATTAAGTAAAAAAAATGACTGAACTATTTTTATGAAGGTATTTAATGGTAGTGTTCAATTGTCTTTATAAAATTGTCCTAAAAAGGCAGAAGGTCTCATGATTGCAAGCAATTTAGAATTCACTAAATAAAGACAAAAAAAAATTGATTGAGAGAGATTAGATGGAATATAAGTCGTCAAGTCACTTTTTATTGTCATTTTGACCTTAACTGCTGGTACAGTACATAGTAAAAATGAGACAATATTTTTCAGGACCATGGTGTTACATGACACAGTACAAAAACTAGACTGAACTATGTAAAAAACAACACAGGACAAAAAAACTATACCAGGCTACAGACCTACCTAGGACTGCATAAAGTGCACAAAAACAGGCAATACAATAAATAATAAACAGGACAACAGGGCAGTAAGGTGTCAGTCCAGGCTCTGGGTATTGAGGAGTCTGATAACTTGGGGGAAGAAACTGTTACATAGTCTGGTCGTGAGAGCCCAAGTGCTTCGGTGCCTTTTCCCAGATGGGAGGAGGGAGAAGAGATTGTATGAGGGGTGCATGGAGTCCTTCATAATGCTGTTTGCTTTGCAGATGTAGCGTGTAGTGTACATGTCTGTGATGGTGGGAAGAGAGACCCTGATGATCTTCTCAGCTGACCTCACCATCCACTGCAGGGTCTTGTGATCCGAGATGGTGCAATTTCTGAACCAGGCAGTGATGCAGCTGCTCAGGACGCTCTCAATACAACCCTGTAGAATGTGATGAGGATGGGGGTGGGGGTGGGAGATGGACTTTCCTTATTCAACTATCCAAAGGTATTCAACTAGGGAAGAAATGGAACTTCTGATAAAAAGGTTAACAAAACAAATGAGGCTTTCCCATGGTTAGAAATCGGGGAAAAGACAACTAAGAACAATTTTTTGGTTCTGTCTTCATAAAGAACGGCATAACTAACCTGCCAGATAGTCAGGGTACAAAGGGGGAAAACAGAAGAAAATTGGTATAACGAAGAGTTTTGGCCCAAGGCATCAACTATACTTTTTTCCATAGGTGCTGCCTCGCCTGCTGAGATCCTCCAGCATTTTGTGCATGCTCAGATTACCAGCATCTGTAGATTTTCTCTCGTTTGTGATAACAAAAAAATAGGACTTAGGAAATTAATAAGATTGAAGGCCTTATCATCTTCATCCAAAATTACTGAAAGAAGTCAACCAGACGGGATGCATTGGGGAAGCGGGGTGTCACCTTCCAAATTTCCTGGACTCTGCAGATTAAGGAGTGGAAAATACACCTCCACTATTTCAACAATAGATGTAGAGAAAGCACGGACACAAGTACTGACCAGAGAAACAGCTACAATCTAATATAAAATAATTAGTAACAAATATTGAAAAGTATTAACATATTGCACCAAGTCATTGTGGGTTTATGAAAAGGAAATCATGCTTAACAAATCTACTGGAGCTCTTTGAGAACGTAGATCATCAAATAGATTCAGTAGAATTAGTGGGTAACATGCATTAGAACATTCAAAAAGCTTTGGATGAGGTTCCATGTGAAAGATTAGAATATAAAACTAATGAAGATGGGCTTTAGGACAACATACTGGCATAGGTTAACAATAGATTAACAGTGAAGAAACACTGAGTAGGAATAGATGATTCTTTCTCTGGTACAGCTGTACATAATGAATATCAATGATATTAATGGGGAAACAAAACACGACACTTTCTTGTACAACCCCCACTGATCAAAGATCAAGGTTCAAAATAAATATAGTATCAAAGTATATGAATCTCTCCATATCCAACCCTGAATTTTTACGGGCATTCACAGCAAATACAAAGAAACAAAATAGAATCATGAAAGATCACACAAAACAAGACAAACAAACAATTACTGTGCACAAGAAAACAAATTCTGGAAATACAAAAAAAAATGAATAAACAATAAATATTGAGAACTTGAGATGAAGAGTCCTTGAAAATGAGTGTATAGGTTGAGGTAATATTTAATTTTGGGGTGTGTGAAGTTGAGTGAAGTTATCCACTGTGGTTCAAAAGCCAGATGGTTGAGGGGTAATAACAGTTCCTGAAACTAGTGGTGTGGATCTTGAAGCTTGTGTACCTTCTCTCTGATGGCAACAAGGAGAGGACAGCATGATGTGCATGGTGGGATGCTGCTTTCCTGCTTTCCTTGTGATGGGTTTAGTGATGGAGAGGGCTTTAACCATGATGGACTTGTCAGTATCCACAACATTATGAAGGCTTTCCAATAAAGGGCATTGGTGCTTCCATACCAGGCCATAATGCGGTCAATGTACTCTCCAATGAACATCAGTTGAAATTTCTCAACGTTTTAGATGACATGCCATCTATGCAAACTTCTTCAGAAAGCTAACATTTACATGATGGGCCCAGGACAGATTTTTGGAAACACTGGAGCTGGGAAGAGTATCAAGCATTGTAAGAAACAACTACTAAATCACTACAGGAATAGAGAGACTGGATGCAATGACATTCAAAGGCTGGCAAGTCCAGAGCCAGGGGCTAGAGCCAGAAGCTGGTTAACATATGGAATTCTCTACCACAAAAGACAGCGATGCCACATCACTGGATATATTCAAAAACAAGATAGAAATATTCCTGAAGTGATCAGGGGATATTAAGACAAAGAGGAAACAAGAGACTAAACTGAATGATCACCAAGGTGATATTGAATTGTAGAGAAGTCCTGAAGTGCCAAATAGCTTATCCTTGTTCCTATTTTATTATGTGTTTCAAGTGACCTCAACAGATATCTTTAGAGAGTCTCAGGATAACTAGGCAGCCTTAGAGTTAATTTGTAATTAACTGAATGTATTATTTTACCCCTATGAGGGCCCCATGTATTTCTTTCAGAAAAGTGTCATACTGAATATCGATGATAGAAAAATGGAGAGCTCTGTAGGAGAGAAAGGTTAGGTTAATCTTAGCATACGTTAAAAGGTTGGCACAACATAGTGGGCCAAAGCACCTGTATTGTGCTGTTGTGTTCTATGTTCAATGTTCTATGAATACATTAAAAATAGAGGAAAAGTCTTACAATGAAATATTATAAGATATATTTGTAATATCAGCAACACATACAAAATGGTGGAGGAACTCAGCAGGCCAGGCAGCATTTATGGAAAAAAAAGTCATTCAACGTTTCGGTCTGAAAAGTCAACTGTACTCTTTTCCCATGGATGCTGCCTGGCCTGCTGAGTTCCTTCAACATTGAATGTGTGTTGTTCAGATTTCCAGCAACTGCAGATTTTCTCTTGTTTGCAATACCAGTGTGATTTCTTTATTTTCCCCCAGAGTATTTGTCACAGTTGTCATGTTATAGTCTGTTTTGCTATGATCTCCACAGAAACAGTCATTGATGGTTTTTCAGTGACCCACACAGGGTCGTGGTTGTAAGAAGTGATCCCTCTTCAGACAGTGCTCCCATCATTTTCCCACTTAGTTCATCCTGGGATTTAAATTCATGAAGAAACCACACAAAAACCGAATGAAATGGAGAATGTAATTCAGACTTATTAGTGGAAAATTCGTGTACCTATTAATTTAGTCACTTAATTGTCCTCGTGTAAAATATGTTGTCCTCATGAGCCAAAAACAGGCAGCTATCTTCAAAGATTCCTAGTCAAACTTACTGCATTCTAACCTTACACTCACAATACGTTAAAGCCTGAGCTGATAGATCAGTTACTATGGTTTCTCATCTGAGTTTGTGTAATGCTGATTTCTGCTCCAGGAAAAACATCGAAGCTGTGAACTTCCCTTCCCCCTCGGTCACAAAAAAGGGCAAAAACGTGGCTGAAAAACACAGGATAGTTGAATAGGTTTGACTGTTACAGGTTGTAAAGCAAACTGCACGTTCTTTACCACAGAGGCTGCAAAATATTGAATTGATAATGCTTTTGCTTATTTGCAGGTTGCAGCTAAAAAGTAACATGAAAAATGTCCTAATGCTGCCTTGCTAATGCCCAAATAAGGGAACAAATATTGAGGCCACAGCCCACTTCAGTGCTGTGCAGTTGTGCTCTCTCTCTCGACTGCTACGTGGCTTGATTGTATTTTAATCTGACCAATCTCTGGAATGTAAGGGTAAAACTGGATCATTTTTCAGACTTTTCTTCAGGCTAATAGTTACACGCACAGTTGTTCTACACCGCATGTTGTTCTGAAAGATATAGTTCTATACCACATCCTGCCTGTAAATATTAGGAGGGACTAGACTGTTGAAATTATTAGAATGCAAAATGCATTTGTTCTTCAAGTAGATTGTGCTGAAGTTTCCCTAAAACTCCATATTGATGACCAGAACAGTGGCTCAAGAAGATAGTTGTTTGTGAGCTTGTCAGACAACAGTGGGAGGAAAAAGTCTCCTTTTTTAAACCCAGAGGGCCCATAGCCTGCAGAGTCTCGAAGCTCAAAGCACCTTCAAGTTGCCAGAAGGAGACACCATTTAATATTATTCCAATTTTCTCTTTTCTACTCCAGAAGACACCAAATTTGCAAAGACATAAATATCTGACAGTAACTCAGTCACCATTCTTTCAGTTATTACATCTGCTGAGATCAGCTGCAAAACATTAAAGCAATTGGATTTTCATCTTATGGTATTTGCATTACTGGACTATACTTGAAGGCAATATTTTTATTTTCATTTCCACCATACGTAAATGAAGAAAATGTTAGTATGGACGATTGTCAGGATTGCATGAGGAAAAACTATCAGATCTCCCTTCTTCACAAATCAAATTATTGCTTCCTTCTCATTTCAGGAACTCCTTTCAATAAATTGGGAAATTGCTTTAAAGATATGAATAATTTCTCGTCATGAATTATGTTGAAAAGAAATGCATGTTTCTTTGTGAATAGATATAGCAAAGTATTGTACTTCATAATGAGACATCAAAGAATCTATTAAGCATAAATTCGCAATCCAAGGAGGATATTGCCAGACTTCCAAAGTTACAGGTGAATTATTGAGCCATTTGATTTCAGAGAAACATTCCTGAATAAAAAATAGCTGTTTACAACAAGCAAGAAAATTAGAAACAAAAAACTTGATTACAAAGCTTAACAGTTAATTAGCTAGTAGGTGGTCTTTACATTAGTTCCATTGCTTTATATCCTTTAAAGCAGCTAATAAAAATTTTACAGACTTTGTAATGTATATTTAATATTTTAGTAATATTTGTTTATATTGTAAATATATTGTTTGATTTAGCATTCTTTGTTTAAAAAATTCATTACTGATTATATATAAAAGTACATGAAGGGCATATGCCACTATGTCATATGCATGTGCCTCTATAAAGGTGAAAAAAACTAAACTCGAGTGCACATGTTATTCCCAGGTCAGTGTTTTCTTTCAATTAGTTTTATACTTGGGAGTTAAAAAACTTAACAGTGACAGTGAACAAGTTTTAAACAGACCCGAGATGACTACCTAACTGTTGAAGCACAACAAGACTTACAAATTTAAAAAAGCACAACAAGAAATTGTAAAGTGACAAAAACAGCACAGCATATGCTTCTTTGGGAAGGAACAGAGACGGTCAGGTTAAAACCAGATAGAAAACGGACAAATTCACAGATTGATAAACAGTAAGTACTGGATGACTCACAAAATAAAAAAAAGCAGAAAAGGCTGGGTACATCAGGCTGGGTGACACGCTCAATTGCATAAGAGATAACAGGATATTGTATACTGAGCAAATTTAGCAGTATTTTGAAGCAAAAAAAAAAGATTGTCCCTGTTTTACTGAGTGCATTAGGTGGAAAAGCATAGAATTTGCTTAGAAGTTTAACTACTCCAACCAAACCAGCTGAAAAGAGCTTTGCTAATATCATGAAAGTAATGCAAAATACTTGAGGTTGTCATAGTCAGGAGGGCTGGAGGAGGTCTCCTAGCCTTCACATGTTGTTTAGCCACTAAGCCCAATGGAATGGAAGAAGGGGCAAAGGTGTGTCGCTGTTGTTTCAAAACCAGTCACTTCAGGCAGATGGGCCTCATCAGCCATATTTGGCAACTAACTTAGGAGAAGGGAAACTCTGATTTCAAACTTCCACTGCCTTGTATCTATGCACATTCATGGAGTAGTCTTTGGGAGTAAACCCCAAGGAAAAATCCAGAGCTGGAGTCTCTAAGACAGTCCTATGTTGATTTCAATGCTTACTGGCAACTCTGTGAAGCTGCTGGTGCCAAACTGTATTGGTCTCTGCTGATCATTTGGATTCATTAGCTGCATGGAGAGGGAGAGCCTGCTGTGCAGGCAACAGCTTGCTCTAAATATCATACTGACCAGGCTTGCATATCACATAGACAGCAAAGCACAATATCCATGGTCAATCCCAACCAAAGGAGGGCCTCAAGAAACATTTAGAATTGAAACCATTGTTGATTGCAGTATGATTTCAGTTTCATAAGTGGAATCAAAAGGAAGGGGATTCCATTTCAGCTTACGTGGCTGAGTTGAAGACATTGTCTGAACATTATCATTTTGGTGATTTAACTTAATGATACACTGACAGCTTGTTTTATTTGTGACATTTTCCAAGAAAACATTCAAAAATAGCTCCTAACTGAAACACAACTCAAATTTAAAAGAGCAATTGAAATAGCTGTATCAATGGAAACAGTAGATGAAGACACAATTGAGTTGCAGTCAAGAATAAAAGTGAGCATGAATAAAATTGTAGTGTCCAGGTGGAGGACAACACACACCAGAACAATGCTGGTTTAAAATTGAAACTTGCAAAGAATGCACAAAATAGGATACATACAAAGAACACGTTGGGCAGCCAAAAATAAATGGCCTACTCTTGGAAGAGATGAAGATAAAAAGTCGAGTTACAGTTTCAAAAAAGCACTAATCTGCATGCTGTTGATGAAAAGAAATCTGATAATGATGAGAATGACACAGGACTGAGTAGCTTTGAGATTTACAATATGAAAACTAACAAGAGACATGCAATATGGCTTACACCGGAGATGAATGGCAAATTAATTAAAATAGAATTGGACACTAGCTCAGTTGCTTCGGTTGTTCCAAAAAGTGTGTTTGTATGACATTTCAAAGATACCAAACTAAACCCTGCAGATATTCAACTAAGAATTTACACAAGAGAAAAGATCACTTGTGTGGGAATGACTTTCATAACAGTGAAAATCAACAACGAACAAGCCACATTGTCTTTGTACGTGCTAAAAACAGAAGCGACAGAATCATGGGGCCGTGATTGATTGAGTCAACTACAACTTGATTGGTGATCCATCCACAATTTGCATGCCACGTTCCCTGCAAAGGAAACAATTGAAAGCAAATTAGGAAAGTTAATGGATGGTGCCACAGCATTGTTCAGGGATGGCATTGGGAAAGTCAGGTGTATCAAGTGTAAACTAATGTTAAATGAAAATGCCACATCCAATTTTTAAATAGCCATCCATCCGGTTCCTTATACCATCCGTGATAAAGCAGCCAGTGAGCTAGATCAGAAGAAACTCTTTCCAAGGTTGAGTGGAGACCTTGGGTATGCAGTAATACCAGCAGCTAAGACAAATGGTTCTGTCAGGATCTGTGATGATAGAAACAGGATGATTTGGCATTCTAGAAATTCCCTCTCTTGGAATACAGCACCAACCTGATTTTCCCAATCTATCTACATATTGAAAGCCTTCACGACTATTGTAACATTGTCCTTTTGATAGCATTTTCTATCTTCCATTGTAATTTGTAGACGGCATCCTTACAACTGTTTGGGGGTCTGTATACAGCTCCCATCAGGGCCCTCTTACCCTTGCAGTTCCTTAGCTCTATCCTCAATTGTTCAACACCTTCTGACCCTATGTCATCTCTTTCTAATGATCTAATTTCATTATTTAATCAACAGAAACACACCACCCCTTCTGACTTCCTGCATTTTCCTTTCGATACATTGTGTATCCTTGGACATTATGCTCCCAGCTATAGTCTTCTTTCAGACATGATTCACTGCTGCCTACAACATTATATATGACAATCTGCAACTATGCAACAAATTCATCTACCTTATTCCATACACTGCACGCATTCAAATATAATACCTTCAGTCCTCTATTCAACCTTTTTCAATTTTGACCACCTTTTACACTGCAATTCATCCTGTTGCCTGCAATTTTGCTTTATCAACAGCCTCTCCTCACTACGCATTGCCTCTGTTTGTAAACCAGCTACCTCATCTTCAGTACTATCACTCTCGTTCCCATCCCACTGCCAAATTAGTTTGAACCCTCCTGTCTTATACGACTTCAACATAACCTCCCAGCTCCTGTACTCAGTACTTTGATTTATGAAGGCCAATGTGACAGAAGCATTTTTGATGACCCTATCCACCTGTGGTGCTACATAATGAATTATGGATGGACCTGTGTTCTCGATTCCCTTTGTTCTACCACACTCCTCAGTGCTCTGGAGCTCACCATGTAAGACCTACCCTGGTCTGGTCCTCTCAAAGTGCAACACCTCACACTTGTCTGCATTATATTCCATCTGCCATTTTTCAGCCTATTTTTTCAGCTGGTTCTGATCCCTCTGCAAGCCATGATAACCTTCCTCGCTGTCCACTACACCACCAATCTTGGTGTCATCTGCAAACTTTCTGATCCAGTTACCACATTATCATCCAGATCTTTGATATAGATGACAAACAACAATGGATCCAGCCTATAATTTCCTGATTTATGATTAGAGCCTTTCTTAAACAGTAGAACAACACTGACTATCCTTTAATCCTCTGGTACCTTTCCTGTCGCTAAGGATGTTTTAAATATCTCTGCTGGGGCCCTGGCAATTTCTGCACTTGCCTCCTATAGGGTCTGAGGGAACACCTTGTCAAGCCCTGGGGATTTATCCAGCCTGATTTGCCTCAGGACAGCAAACACCTCTTCCTCTGTAATCTGTATAGGTTCTATTGTGTTTCTTTGTACTTATTGTGAATTTCTGCAAAGAAATGAATCTCGGGGTGTATATGGTGACATATATATAATTTTTTTTTTAATAATAAATTTACTTTGTACATTGCAATTGGTCATTATAAATTGACCTGTGATTAGGCTGGGATTAAATACAAACGTTCGTAGTTGGGTTGCTGAGTGGTGTGGCTTGTTGGGCCATAAGGACCTGTTCCACACTGTATCTCTAAATAAAAATAAAATAACATTATTGGCCGAATAAGGATCGTTTTCATGGCTTTGTAAGGGGGAGGTCATGCCTCATGAGCCTGATGGACATCTTTGAAGAAGTGATAAAGCAAAATGAGGTAAGTAGTGCAGTACTCTGGATTTTAGTAAGGCATTTGATAAGGTTTCCATGGTAGCCTCATGAGTAAGTTTACAGATGACATAAAAGGTTGGTGGTGTTGTGGATGGTGCAGAAGGTTGTTGCAGCTTACAATGGGACATTGACAGGATGCAGACCTGGGCCGAGTAGCTGCAGATGGAGTTCAGCCTGGAGAAGTGTGAAGCTAAACTCTTTAGAAGGTCAAACTCGAAGGCTGAGCACAGGATTCCTGGCAATGTGGAGAAACAGAGGGATCTTGGAGACCACAGCCCTAGATCCCTCAAGGCTGCCATGCAAACTGATAATGTTTTTGGTGGGTTCCCTTTCATTAGGTGGAGGAATTGAGTTCAAGAGCCACAATGTAACATTGCCGCGGTAACAGAGCAGTAAACCCAATCTCATAAGATCACTGCCACTTCTGTCAATAATTTTGACCTGGTTACCCCCTCCCATTTCATCTGTGCTTTTCTATTTTTTGATTTGACTTTCTCAGAGGAAATGGATATCTACCCTGCAGTTCACCATCTATTTCCTAACTGCCCCTTTAAGAGCAAGATTCACAGTTAGCCAATCAATCTCCTCAGATGTCTAAGAAACGTCTCACAAATATATGCCACAGATCTGCTCCAGGTCATTTAGTCTTACAACAGCTATCTCTGATCAAGCTTTGAATGGAACAACATTGTTATGCATCTCTGGTTTTGCATGTGTGTTCAGATACTTTTTAAAATCAACTACCTTTGTTTCCTTTTAAGTTGTTTTGGCACCAGATTGTTCCAATTATCACCAAAGATGGAGGGTGAAGCATAGGATGAAGGCACCTAATGGTAGCTCCTTTGCCTGCATCTTTGGAAACAGCTCTATTTCTATCTTTCATATCTCTTTTTCACCTTTTCAGGGTTCTTTTGAAGACCCTGACATGGAGCTACATGCTGACTTCAGTTCTTTACGGGAATGGGACCCACTCTCAGGGCCTCACAACCGGTCACTTTTCGAGACGCCAAGGACGCAGCCTGGAAGACTAGTGTGCCTTCAGGGTGCCAGATTTTGGTGGCTCTGGAGGCAGCCAGGTTCGAGGCCGGTGCCATTGGTGTCGTGGGAGTACACGGAAGATCAAAAGCAGTGAGCTGCCTTCTGGCTCTGTGCCCAGAGACCCAGGTTGTTGGGCACAGAGCTCGGAAAAAGTCACGCAACAGACTTTTAACACCATAAGTTGGTGAGTTGTCTTGTTATGTCTCCCCTCTCGCTGTGAAACGGGGACACCTCTTTTTCCCTTATTAGGGAGAGAGAGAGCCTGTGGTATGTTGAATTAACATGTGACCGAGTAGTCTTTGGGGTACTGCAAGCCTGTGTCTTTATTGACGCTTTGCTGCATGCTTGAGTGCTCGACGGAGGGTGCAGATCCTTTTTTGCTGGTGGGGGAGGGGGGTCGTCGCTTTGCTGCTGCTGTGCGTGGGAGGGGAGCTGGGGTGGTCTTTGGGGTTCGAGCATTTAACTCTCATTCATTCTTGGGGTACTCTGTTTTCGTGGATGTTTGTGAAATAAAAGTATTTCAGGATGAATATTGTGTACATTTCTCTGACATTAAATGTACCTATTGAAATTAATATAAGCGCCCACACAACAACCAGAAATGCCTCCACAGCAAAAACTGCTCATTCATGAAATGTCTGGGTTCCACCAAAACCATCCAGGCTGAGTCAGAGGACACGTGGGAGGAACTGCTCTTGATTGCAAGGTCATACTTGTCTGAGTAAAGTGTAGAAGAATCCAAGCAAAACTGGAGGACAAGTAGAAAGCCCTTCAATTACTCATCTACTCCCTGACACAAAGAAACATGGTTGTGGCAGTCTGAGGCTTTTTGCCACAGTTCCAGGAGCTGGCTAAATATGTCTTTCAGGGAAGAATTCCCAGCCCAGTTACCTTCAGCTACTACACTGATGGACCCCCTCAGTTTGATAGGTCCATTTGCATTCATGATGTTCAGTATTATTCATGTTTTCTAGTAATGCAGAATTACATAGACACACAATAGCAGAAATTTCAACAAATTCAGATTTAGCACAGGAACACAAAAATTAAGAATAGGAATAGAAGTTTAAATATCAAAACTATTTCACCTTTCATCATAATTTTGGTCTATCTCCATCTTCCATGAAATCCCATGAAGTCATTTCTGTTTTGAATTACCTGATAAATGTAGATAAAATCATGAGGAGCGTAGGTAAGCTGAATAGTCATTTTACCAGAGTAGGAAAGTTTACAGCTAGAAGGCACAGAGTTAAGATGAGAGGGTAAAGGTTTGAAGGGGGCCTGAAGGGGCAAATTTTTTCACACAGATGATTGTGTGCAGATGGAGCAAACTGTCAAAAGAAGTGGTAGAGGCAGGCACAATTATAACATTTAAAGGGCATTTGGACAAGTACATAGATGCAAAATGTTTCAAGGAATTTGGAAAATGGGACCAGCTCAAGTAAGCTACTGATCGGCATCAATGGATTGGATGGACGGTCTTGTTACTATGCTTTATGATGCCAAGATTCAATGAATCAATTATTAGACCTCCAAAACACCCAAGGCAGAGAACTCCAAAGATTCACCATCCTCTGATCACCTCTCATCCCTCTGTGCTCCAGAGAATAAAGCTCTAGTCTGCCCCATCACTCCTTGCAGTGCAAACACATCTATTGAAACCTCACTGTGGTCCCCCTGTGGCATGTGTTATTCTTTTATAGTTAATGAGATTAAAACTGTCTCACTAAAACCTCATGATTTTTCGGTGGGGTTCCTTTACATCTGTTCTCAAATCCTCTTGAAATAAAAGTCTGCATTTCATTTCCCCTCTTAACTGTTTCTGCAGCTACATTTCAGCTAGTGCTGGATAAGTGGGTCAGGACATTTGTGTCATATAAAGGGTAGATAATGACTTTCACCCACACTGAAAAAACTTGCCAACTCATCTTAACCATCAAAGGTCACCACTTCTCCAAACCTTAGAAAGTGTCATTGGCCAGATATCTAAATCACGACAATATGTGCCTATTATAACAGAGTAGGGATTGGATAATTGTTAACGAATCACTCACACTTTAATGCCTATTTGCCATCAGATGTGTTAGATCAAGAGAGTGTAATGGATGAAAATATGAACACAACAACAACAATAAGCTTAATAACTGTCAGTATAGAACAGGACACTTAACTGGCATTCCTGTCAATGGGTTCAATAACCACCACTGACAGTCGCTGTAGAGTCTACAGGAGCCCTGCCGCAATTTACCGTGAGTTAGTTTAGAACCTATTACTACCCTGTAAATTCCACCAATATGAAGAACAAGAAGCATCATTTTTAGTTTACCTTCCATACATTGCATTATTTTAGCCTGAAGGCTAATCATCCATTTGTTATAATGAGCACAGAAGTGAGCCTTTCACCCCACCACATCCATGTCAACCATTTTCTCCAAATGCACTAATCCTGATTGACTGCATTGGGACCATACCCTTTTATGCCCTGCCTATTTAATTGCCTGCCAAAATTTCTCTAAGCATTCTGATTGTATCTGGTTTCACCATCCCCTCTGGGAATGTATTCCATATACCATCAACACTCTTTATAAAAATAACTTCTCCCTCAAATCCCCTTTCAAACACCTTCCCTCAACTAAGCCGATATTTTTTTTTGATACCCTGCCATGAAAAAAAGATTCTATTGATCCTGTGGGGTGTCTTTGTTTCGTGGCTGCCTCGGACTTCAACTACAACACAGAGTCTTGCCATCTTCAGAAGTTTTCTGGTGACTCTGCCATAGTTAGATGCATCAGCAAGGGAGATAAGGGGGAGTACAGGGCTACGGTGGGAAACTCTGTCACATGGTACGAGCAGAATCATCTGCAGCTTAATGTGAAAAAGACTAAGGAGCTGGTGGTGGACCTGAGGAGGGCTAAGGCACCGGTGACCCCTGTTTCCATCCAAGGGGTCAGTGTGGACATGGTAGAGGATTACAAATACCTGGGGATACGAATGGACAATAAACTGGACTGGTCAAAGAACTCTGAGGCTGTCTACAAGAAGGGTCAGAGCAGTCTCTACTTCCTGAGGAGACTGAGGTCCTTTAACATCTGCCGGACGATGCTGAGGATGTTCTACGAGTCTGTGGTGGCCAGTGCTATCATGTTTGCTGTTGTGTGCTGGGGCAGCAGGCTGAGGGTAGCAGACACCAACAGAATCAACAAACTCATTCATAAGGCCAGTGATGTTGTGGGGGTGGAACTGGACTCTCTGACGGTGGTGTCTGAAAAGAGGATGCTGTCCAAGTTGCATGCCATCTTGTACAATGACTCCCATCCACTGCATAACGTACTGGTTAGGCACAGGAGCTCATTCAGCCAGAGACTCTTTCCACCGAGATGCAACACTGAGTGTCAGAGGAAGTTATTCCTACCTGCGGCCATCAAACATTACAACTCCTCCCTCGGAGTGTCAGACACCCTGAGCCAATAGGCTGGTCCTGGACTTATTTCCACTTGGCATGATTAACTTATTATTATTTAATTATTCATGGTTTTATTTTGCTACATTTCTTCACTATTCTTGGTTGGTACGGCTGTAACGAAACCCAATTTCCCTCGGGATCAATAAAGTATGTCTGTCTGTCTGGATTAGGAGATGGATATCAAGGTTGTAAAATCCATACATAGTTTGATATTAGATGTATTTTCAACTTTGAACTTCGAATAGCAAAATGCCTTTGGGTTCTTTGTCTACTATTCTAAGAGTATTGTCATCACAAAAACTGCAATAATTTGCTTTTATAGTTTAAACACCATTTCCAATTGGCTTCATTGAACATTTTCTTCTCTATTAACTTACTGAGTTCACAATGGATTTTAACGGCTGGTATATTTTTGTAAAACTTCTATCCCTATAGTTGACAAAGAACCATTGCATTAAAGAACTAAGATGGCCAATACCATTCACTCAAATTAGATTTATTGTGCTTGCAACATTCTTGACATTTTTGTAAGTTTGCCTTACATAGTTTCATCAAAAATATAAAAGTGCATCAATTGCAGTTCTGTAGTTGTACTGTTCTGCCAGTAAATATAAAGAATATGAACAAAATAGCACATTACAGTTTTAAGAAAATGTAACTGAAGTCTACTATTGGAGCATATTTGCTAATTTATAGAAGTATTCTAATGCACTCCAGATGAAATTCATATCCTGCCATTGTCTTGGCAATTCTTCAAAGTTGAATATTTTATACTTGGCTCTGCATGTTTCAGATAATTGTTAAATGAAAAACTGTTCACATTATGTTTTAAAACTATATTTAATGTTAGGTGTAGAAATAACTACTTTCAGTATATAAATATTAAGTAGATAATTCAGCAATAAAGAAAAGTCTTTAACTTCCACTATTTGCTGCTAACTTCTTTCAGAAAATAAGCTTAAGGATACAATTCTTCATTTGGTTGCACTAAGAAGAAGGCTTGTTCTTCAGAGTAGGTAGGGTGATAGGTCCACTGGAGGAAGAGTCAAGATCCAAACGACATCGAATGAATACATTTCAAAGCGCGTTTAGGATCTGGAACATATTGTCAGAATTGGATGATGAAGGCAGAGTCAAATGTCACTTTCAAAAAGGAATTCTGTTGGGGGGGAGAAAGAAATCAAGGTCCTGGGGGAGAACAGAAATGCAAAACAAGCTCAATTTTTCTTATATGGCAAACATGAGGAAATCTGCGGGTCCTGACGAAGGGGCTCAGCCCGAAACGTCAACAGCGCTTCTCCCTATAGATGCTGCCTGGCCTGCTGCGTTCCACCAGCATTTTGTGTGTGTTGCTTGAATTTCTCTTCTGTTGTTCTCGCACAGCATTGATGGGCCAATCAGCTTGTGCTGTCTTTTTCCATTTTTCTATAAATTTATGATCCTTTTACACAAACAGGTTCTGACAACCCACCTAGTTTAGTGTCTTCCATTCCTGATTTTGTTGCCACATCATTAAGTGCTGAGAAATAAAGCTAAACGTTCCTCAAAAAAACTCAAAAAGTTTTTTGTTCATTGTGTAAAACAGAACTGAAGTGTTCTCCTGAGGGTGTGACTTGAAAAGTATTTTTTCCTAACACAACAAGCAGCATCGAGAAAAGAGTTTACTTTTGTTATCAAGCTTTGAAAATAATTTCATATAAAATACTTGCTTAACTCTGCAGCAAATTTAGTCCCAGTTCCAAGGAAATAATGTGCATGTTAGCCATGAATATGCTAGTTTAGCATTGAATCTCAGCCAGCAGAACTATGAACCATAGAGGTACTGGTATGTCAGAATGTTACCCCATAACTGGAGAGCAATGGTAAAGAATGGAGTCTCAGGCAGAGACGCTATTAACAACAAAATGCTCAACAGAGCAAATGTAAAAATGAAGAAGAGTACAATTCAATGTAGGTTTCAAAACGAGTCCATACTCGAGAACAACAAAGAAATGGTAAAAATGTTGCCTGGAAACTTGGGCAATAAAGACAAATATTGAGTAACGAACACCATCTAGATTTTTTTTTGCTACGTAAATTTACAGAGGATGCAATCACTGCAATTATCAAGGAGCTAAAACAAGAACAGATCTTTGAAGCAGTCACAATTGACAGCAGGCCACCCTCCCAGTTGTCAGGTAGGAGTGGTCAACAGAAGAGGGTAACAATACATTTTGGAAGGGCGTACTGTACACGTAGGCATTTATAATGTTATGTATATGTAGTACAAAACATTCTATTTTGGGCATAGTATACTTGATTAAGTGAAACTTTTCATGAGTATGACTTTTTCATATTTTTCATGCTGATGCATTGGTATTCCTGTATCTTTCAGTTGGTTGTACACATTAAGTTGTAATTTCATATTGCAAGCTACAGCTTTAGTTCTCAAGGTCTGATTTTTGTGGGTCAAGGGTTGCCCCCTAATCTGTTACCGTGACTTTCATTGGACATTTGGACATTGAACATTTCTCTGGCCTCTTTTATTAATTAAACAGAAAATTTATTCAACACAATGGGAGTAATCACATGAAAATTCATCATCGTGTGGTTGCCACTGCAGGGAGCAGGTGATTAAATAATAACAATACCCCGGCTTCTGCTGGGTTGTAAATAAGAACAGTTAGTCTCATTGAAAGACTGTGCAACAGGAAGTTCCCCTTCACGATTCTCTTAATTTCTCCCATTTATTCTCTTCAAATTAAATTTCCAGGATTACCAAAGTTACTATTGAACCAACAGACAACCTCTTACAGAAATGAACTTGGCCTGGCCTTATGTCAAAGGCGCAGCAGGCATGTTGGAAAATATGGATTTTATTTCTTTATAAATGCTACCCATAGCTCAGTAATTCATTTTTAATAAAAGAGGTAACTTTACCAAATGACCCACAGACTTAAAATTTACGATTTTACATTGTAGCTCTGACCTTCCGAGATGTAAATATGATTCCGATATCACTGAGCAGCAACACTTATTTTACTGTTGGTCTCAGCAGTGCTAATACCATTTGAGAAATTGGATTGTTTTATGATGATCTTTTCCAGTAAATTCAGGAAAAATCCTGAACCATTGTTACATACATGATTGATAAAACTGTACACTCATTCTAAAATCCCAAATGCCTCCATAATAACTCCTCTAAGCCTTTACCCTGGTGAAGAAACAGGAACTCCACACAGTTTAACCTAACACACATTGTGTCTAGCTATTGTGAGCTAAGAAGGGGCCAAGACTGAAAGTATAAACCAATTGCAGATGTGGCACTATCTTAAGAAGGAATCATTTGTTCCACAAGCTACTACAGTTTAGTTTCATGGATTCTTATTTATACTTTATACTCAAGCATGCTAGCTGTGTGCCTGAGGCAATCATTTTTTTAGCAATTATGGCTGTTATTTGCATACAGTAATTTAGATGGTCATTAAACACTACTTTATATAGAAAATGCAGGTGTTTTATTGGGTATAAGCTGCTGTGTGAATTTTTAAACCATTATAATTCTAATGACTGCAACTTGAGGTTACTGAGATAAAAAGTAGTAAATCTATGCATGTCACAAATCTAAAATAAAAACAGAGAAATGTTTTAATCTGTTTTATTTAGATATACAGCATGGAATATGCCCTTCTGGCCCTTTGAGCCAAGCCATTAGCACCCCCCCCCCACCCCCTGATTTAATCCTAGCCTGATCATGAGACAACATGATGAAAAATGAACCTATTAAGCAGGAAGTCTTTGGACAGTGGGAGGAAATCGGAGCACCCAGAGGAAACTCTCATATTCAATAAGCAAACTCCTTACAGAATAAGCAGGGATCAAACTCCAGGCTCCAACACCCCAGGGTGTAAGAACATCACACTAACCAGAGTGCCATCATAGCAGTTCAAACATAAAATGTAAAGCACATCAAATTTGAGAAGATTGAAGTTTTTAAAACAATAAAGCTGATTTCCAGATTCTTAGCCCTGTGCAATGTCCCATCACAAGGTAAACAGCTCAGAAAATAATTATCAATTTGGTCTCTGCACAGTTTATCACAAACTCTAGGTTTCTAGCATCTATTGTTACTAGTTCAAACTCCTGAACACAACTGTTTTTAAAAGCAAACTGGATTGAATCCTGGTTAATCCTGGTTAGTACTGGTTAGGTATTCCGAGGTTCTACCTGCAGAGGCATTGGTGCTCACAGATAATGCTGTTAAAGATGCCCCAATGCTTTCAACGATGACGGAACTGAATTTAGCTTACGCTGTCCAGAGCTAGTGGATTCATTTGGTCACACTCATGATTCTGAGCTCAGTAACAGAGAGCCGAAGTTGCCCTTTCTATAGTTGAGCATGAAAATCTAGGCTGATGCACCCGGTGAAGTGTTGAAGGGGAACTGCAGGTGAACTGCTAATGACAATATTCTCAGCATTCACAGTAGGTGTGTCAATCAGCTACTAGTTTTCAGAGCTCTTCTCCAAATGTCCATGATTTACACATGTATCCTCCATTATGAAATCTTTATGCAAAGCATCAGACATGCAGCTAATGGTTTGGCTTGCAGAATCACTAACTATATAGCACACTGTAGGGCATCCACTGCACTGTGTGGTACACAAAATTATCTTACTTTTAAAACCAGAACCACTGAGGTCCAAAAAGACCAGATTCAGTTGGTAAAGTACGAGACAAGTTATTTCTGCAAAACTTCTCCCTAATCCTTTTGTTTATTTCATATATACTGTACATACTCCTTTGATCAGGATGCAGACACCAGTACAAACTTCTCCACATCACTTGGGAAAACTATGGGAATTCCCTAGGATTCATGGATCTGAACTGTGGTTTAGAAAAGTATTCTCAGAAAACAAAGCATGGGAAGAGCTTTCCTGTCTCAGCTCCTCCTTGTAGACTGCCCTGTTCTCAGGGCTTCTCCTCATCTTCTCTCTGCTGTGGAGACACTAATGCACAGGCATTAAATCCAGTCCATCTGGGTGCATCAGCATTGCCTTAAACTTCACCTTATATCACTGACCTCTCTTCCAACTTCTCTAACATTGATAGTATCTGACAATCAAATTCCAGCATCTCTGGACCACTAACTACCCTATAAATCGATCAACGCCAAACCAGCAGTCTGTTCTGATTCATGGTTTGGACCCAGAAGATCAACAATTCCTTTCCTTCCACAAATCAGCTTGACCTGTTGAGTTCTTCCTAAGTTAGCACTTGTTCCCTTTCAAGCTGTTGGTTCACTTTATATCTAAAATATTTTTGGGAATAAATGTTCACTACAGTTCAATTTTTTTTCTGATTTAATTGACTGAAATTTCAAACAAGGAGCAATGGGAGCTTAAGACAGAAAGCTTTATTTCCTTTTTACACCACCTTCTATTGAAGTTGCACCTGAAAAATTCATGGGAATACGCTCTGATAAACTATTTGTTGAGCTCCTGAGAAGAAAACTCACAGGCCTTGAAAATAATGTTCACGGCATGTTATGTTTCATATGTTGATATGTTCAAAGTCCAGATCTTCTGTCATTTTAATGCTGTGGATTTCTGAGGATCCAACAACCTCTCAGAGGCATATTTTCTTCTCAGCACTGCGTGCAGCAGATCCAGGAATTGCTCCCTTCAATAAACTGCCACATCAATCATTATTCCACAACATGTGATTTCCTTACCAACTCCTCATGAACTCCAGCTCACAACACCAGCCACACAACCCAGAAGCAGAATGCATTTGTAGGAGTTTTCTAACTTGTCTTGTGATGCTGGTGAGTCCTAGCTTTCCATATCTCAAAGCCACCAGGAGCTTCAGAATAAGGGTGTGCATTTTACTGTAGAATTACCAATGCTAATAGAGTCTCAGAGTCATAGTGAGCTACTGCAAAGAAACAGGCTTTCAGACCATTGAGTCCAAACCAACCAACAACCACACATTTTAGAGTAATCCTACATTAATCCTTATTTTATTTTCCCCTCTCTTTGCACTACACTGACAATCTGGGGGAAATTTTACAGTGACCAGTTAACCTACCAACCTGTGTGTCTTTGGGGTGTGGAGGGAACTGGAGCACCCAGAGGAAATGCATAATGCAGGCACATAAATTTGCAAACTCCATAGCCAAGGTCAAGGTTGAATCCAGGTCTGCAGTGCTGTGAGGCAGTAACTCCATGAATTGCGACACGGTGCACAAATATTCCATTAATGACTAGGCATTAATCATTCCATATAGCACAGGTTCCAAAGCTTCATCTCCCCTCTTCAGATATATGTCCTAGATTGAGCTATGAACTTCAATGGACTTCAGGTGTGGTGTGCATTGGCAAGAACTAAAAAGCTGTTGTTGCATTTCTGGCAATAATTATTATTAGATTTCTGAAATTAGCACAATGCCTACCTCTGTGAAAGTGGTGGAGCCTTAGGTGTTGTTGCTTTTCATTCCTTGAAAACTATATGTGCAATCTTTCAGTGTACGTTTTTGGGTACAGGAATTGTACCCAATTGTATGGATTTTCCCAAATACTAATATCAGGCTAACCAATCAGTAGTTCTCTCTTCTGGGATGGATGCAGTATCATACATTTCAGATGGAGGAATTAAAATGAAAATTATTATCAAAATTGGGAAATTATGAATGGGTGAAATTTAGAGAGATCTAGATCTTCTTGTGCACGACTCGTAAACAGCCAGCAGGCAGCTGCAGCAAGTAGTAAGAGGGCACAGGACATTGCAAAAGGCTTGGAGTTTAGAAGAAGAGAAATTTTGTTGTTATTATACAAATTGTGATGAGCTCACATCTTGGACTAGTACCACAGTTTTGATTGTCTTACCTGAGGAGCATTAGAGGCAGCCCGAAGAGGATTTTCAGGGCTACTTCCTGGGATGACGGGATTATCTTCTCAAGTGAGGGTAAACATGGATCTAGTGCTTTCCCAGCATATATGACAAATAAACTCTTCTTGAGATTCCAGCTGGATACAGGTATCAATTATAACTGATGTTTCAATGATAAACTGCCATCTTCATCAGAGATGATGCTGGGCATTTCTGGTCTGGTGGTATTTATGTCTCCAGAGACAGTCCCTCCTGATTGGTTAGTCCTCATTCAATCAGGTTTAAATTTTAAGAACTGGGTACTCCTATGTTCTTGTTTTCTTGTTCCTTTTTCCTCTTCTGGCTGCAGGCAGAGCCTTTGGTCAAGCTTTCAGATCCTCTATCACTCAGCCTCAATGTCTATACCCACGAGGGATGGGAGATCGCAGGCAAGTCATTGCACAGCAAAAAAAAAGTCTTAAAATTATTTTCGAAAGGAATTACAGAAGGTTTAACTGGTGGTGCATTTGATTCGTGTTGATACACATCATTCAGGCTTGATGACACTTCAAAGTACTTCCCAACTGTGTATGATGACTCTAATGTACACAAGTACACCAGCCTATTTTTATCCTCTCCTATCAGATTCCCCCTCCTCCAGCCCTTTATCTCTTTCATCAATCAACTTCCCAGCTCCTTACTTCGCCTCCTGACCACCTCCCAGTTTCACCTATCACCTACCACCTCCGCTACCCCACCTCTTACTTCGACTTCTCATCTTCGTTTCCAGTCCTGAAGAAGGAGCGCGGCCAGAAGCATTGACTATTTACTATTTTCCATTGATGCTGCCTGGCCTGCTGAGCATTTTTGTGTGTGCAGTCTATTAAAAAGGCAGCAGAGTTCCACAAATAAGAAAAACAATCAAATCATTTGGTTTTATTGGTGCTGAATAGGGAATAGGTGTTAGCCAAGGGCCACTAAATCTCTCTGGCTCTTGAATTGACCATAATTTTCTGTTTTTGTTAATGAAATCAATATTTTAAACAGTTGCATATTTCATACTATTGTGGTAGTTATGTAGAGTTTGTTAGTTGTGGTGAAAAATAAGATCAATTAAGATAATGGGCCAATCAGCTCCCAAAAGCCAATGGGATTCACTGTAAATCAAATATTCATATCTGCATATTAGATGTGACCAGCCTTGTGATTAGAAAAATATTGAAGACTTCCTTTTTCATTTCAATTATTCTCATTTCCAAATAATACATGTTATGAGAACTGTGAACAAAGTGCTGTCATTGATAATCATAGAAACCTTGAATTCAAGGCTCGTATTCCTGTTAGTTATTAGGATCCATTGATGGAGCACACAATTCTATTAGGATTTCACTTTTAGGTAAAGGGACAGTTTTCCAACTCCTGAAGGCATAGACACTGTATTACAGGAAAGAGCACCTGCCAAATACTTTGCAAATGTAATGGTTTAGAGATTATACAAGGAGGCAACATGAGTATGTTAAAGATCATAATAATGGACATACATGTGTTGATAGTCAATAATCAAGCTAGAGAAGGTTACAACTAACAGGCATGTGTACTGAGATGTATTTGTGGAAGGTCTGACTGCACTTATGATATCACTACTCATTCTGTGACTATGACTGTCAAATGCTGGAATTGCTACTGACAGTCCAGGCTCTGTCTAGTTGTTAATAGTTGTTGGGCTCGTGGTTCTGTCTCTGTATTTTCCAAAGGAGGACTTCCTTCTGTATCAATAGCCTGTAACTTCCCTTTCAGAGTTGTGTTTCTGAATTGCCTGGCACTTTTGCAGTGTGTACTAGAATCTCAAAGGTGCGATAAGGTTTCAACATGGCGGGTACAGGCCGAATCAAGGCCACGGGGCCTAGACCCCAGAGCGAGGAACAAGCTAATGTTTGGCCATTGCTGGAGCAGACTTGGGACTAAATCAAGTTGCCAGGACCCAGTGTCCAATAGTGGGGAATGAGCCAATGCTTGGCTGGTTTAAGCACCAGGTCAGATTGAAAACGTCGAGGTGTTCGGGCCAGGGGCAAAGGACAGGCTGGTGTCTGACTCACTGCTCCATGGGGTTTACTCATCTCTGTACTGAACTGAGGCTGGGCCTTGCAACTATTGGGCTCCTGGACCAACTACAGCAATGAACTGGCTTTGTTACTGTGGATTCTCCTTTCATAAAACTTAGTTCTGAGTGTTATTTGTTTACTTTTTATTGTTGGCACGATTTCTTCTTTGTTTCACACAATGGATGCTTGTCAGTTTTTTTTAAAGGGTTCTAGTGTTTCTTCGTTTTGTGGCTGCCTGTAAGAAGCCAAATCTCGAGGTTGTACACAGTGGCATAGTGGCTAGCACAACACATCACAGAACCAGTGACCTGGGATCATTTCCCACCGCAGCCTGTACATTCTCCCCGTGACTGCATGGGTCTCGTCCAATTGCTTTGGTTTCCTCCCACAGTCCAAAGCCATACCATTTGGTCGGTTAATTAGCAATTGTAAATTGTCCCACAATTACGCTGGAATTAAGTCCGGGAATGCTGAGTGGCATGACTCGAAAGGCCAGAAGGACCTGTTCCATGCTGAATCTCAATAAATAAAGTACATGTACTTTGATAATAAATGTACTTTGAAATTTGTAGTCATGCTCCTTAAATATAATGGGTACAATTAGCAAATGCAACACAAGGTCCGTAACCTCCAGTTGTCCTTTCCTACATGTGCACATTAAAAGACTCCTTTGTTCAAAATGACAGCTTTGTGTTAATTAGAATACAAAGTAGATCGTTAACAGCTCAAGAACTTTTTACCAGTTCAATGAGATCCTACCTGATCTAGGTTTACTCCCACTTTTTTAATTCCCATAATACTTAAAGTTTGTTCATCTCTACTTAGAAATTTCTCAAAAAATTATCATCCACAATCCTCTAGGTAGTGAATTCTAAAGTTTCATAACCCTTTAAATGAAGGAACTGATGCACCATCAATAACTCACTCTGAGACGTAAAGGCGAGATATCGGCTTTTATTGACTGGAAGAAGGAACAAGCAGTGAGTGACCACCATACTACATCCTGGAGACTGAGAGGCCGGGCTCAGGCCTCAATCGCCTTTATACAGGGGTCTGTGGGAGGAGCCACAGGAGCAGTCAGCAGGGGGCGTGTCCAGACAGGTATATGTAGTTCACCACAGGCACCTCTACACATCTCCTTACTAGCTTTTTCAGAAGTATGACTGACACACCCTGTTTATTTCCAACAAGCATTTTCACAGCATCAGCCCAATAGGCCACTTAAGAACTTTATGTACTTCACTAAACTTGCCTTCCATTCTTTCCAGCCCAAGGAAGTATAAGCTTAAACAATGTCATTGCGATCCAATGCTGTTCAAAGGATAATCCTTCTTCCACAAAAGCTCCATCTGGCAAACCTTCATTGGACGTGCTCAAAAGAAACAATTTTTTTTCCCCCTGGATGCAGTATGAGCATAGATACCCTCTTTTTCTCACTTTTTAGTTAGAGCCACAAAAATATATCCAACAGACTTTTCAAATGTGGTTTCATGGTCAGAAAATTATGTTGACTCCTTCCAATCATGTTATATTTGTCATGTCTTTTACCATGTACGTTATAGATGTTAATATTCTCAGCAGCTAACACATATTTCTGGAGGAACACAGCAGTTCAGGCAGCATCTGTGGGGAGAAATAAATAGTCAACTTTTCAGGCTGAGATCCTTCATCAGGACTGGAAGGGAGGAAGAAACAAGCACATAAGAAGACAGAGGAGGAGAAGGACTACAAACTGGCAAGTTATATGTGAAACCAAGTGAGTAGGTGGGTTGATGGGGTGGGTGGGGGGATGAAGTGAGAATCTGGGAGGTGATAGTTTGGTATTTTTGTGTGATTCATCTGACGATTTTATCCTTGACTTCATAAGTTATCATGTGTGATGTGTGTTATGTGCTTTACACCCTGGTTTGGAGAAATGTTGTCTCATTTCTATATACATTATATGGGTTATGTAGCGCCTGTGCCCCCAATTTACCCCCATTCGCCTAGGGTGAACCGCCGTTTCCCCACCAATAGTGCAATACATCGGTGTAATGCGGTGTAATGCCCCCCCCCAATACATGCTCAAACACAAATATCAGACAATACACCAAAGGTGAGTAAATAATTACAACTTTATAGATATTTTCTTAGTGATGGGTCAGTAGAAACAGATAACCTAAGGCACCAAATCAGTAAGTTTATCAGTTTGTGCACATAATATTTTAATACGTTGGAGCTCACGCCTCTGATTCCATCCACAATGACCTTCCAAGCCTTTGGCCACCGTCTGAACCGCCGATGTCCAGTATCCGCCGCACTGGAACCACTGTCCACTCCTCACACATCCGTCCTCCTCGCTCACCTCCCAGAAGAAAGACCGTGAGCTCCCACTCAGCTCACACATACAAGATAGCATAACAATTCCCCATTGGTTAGTTCCCCCCGCCTTATCTGCAGTTCTAACCAAAACATTCCAGCTACAGAAACCCATTAAAGCATTAAGTAACATTACAGAGAAGCCATTTTGTTAACCTGAACAGTTTACACCTGTTAGTTACTGTATATAACGTATATTACTGTAGGGCTCTCAGTTAATGGTACTGAGAGCCCTACAGTTATATCAGTTATATACTTGTATACAGTTAAATGACAATAAACTTGGCTTGAAGAGGTGAAGGACTGAAGAAGGAGAAATCTGATAGGAGAGGAGAGTGGACCATAGAATAAAGAGAAGGAGGAAGAAGGAGGGAGGTGCTGGGCAGGTGAGGGAAAGATAAGGAGTGAGAATGGGCTGTCATAGTGAATGGAGAGAGAGAGAAGAGGAGGCGGATGAAATCACTAGAAGCTAAAGAAATTGATGTTCATGCCATCAATGGAAACCTACTTTTTAATTGTCAGCAGTGGCGCATGGCCAAGCGGTTAAGGCATTGGACTAGCAATCTGAAGGTCGTGAGTTCGAGCCCCAGCTGAAGCAGCGTGTTGAATCCTTGAGCAAGACACTTAACCACACATTGCTCCAGTCCACCCAGCTGAAAATGGGTACTGGCAACATGCTGGGGGTTAACCAACATCCTTCCCAGGGGGGAGTCTCGTACTCTTAGTCGCTTCACGCTACGGAAACCAGCATAAGCACTGGCCTAATGAGCCTATAAGACTCGGGACAGACCTTAACTTTAACTAGCAGTTGATTGCTTTGCTCTTTGCTGAGGCAGTGTAAGATTTAAAAAGCGCTTGGAGCTTTTAAGATCTTTTTAGCAGGCTTCAATCATAGCGAGCAGATTTAAAAAGAGATTAGGGTCTTTCCGGACATTTTAGGTAGGCTTTAATTATCATGATTTCTTATTTATTTGTGTATTATTAAGCGAGTGGGAGCAACCATAATGTGATTGGGACAGTGTTAGAGTGGTTAGTTACAAGCTTTGGCTCAAGAGGCTGAGGTGAGAAGAGGCAAAGTTTCTTCCTTCCACGCTAATGCAGTGAGAGTGGCCTCAGGGTGAGTGGTGTGTTCTTCATGGGAGATGTGGGAGCTCTGGGAGGCCTCCAGTCTCCCAGATAACTACATCAGCATGAAGTGCATCCAGCTGCAGCTCTTTAGAGACTGTGTTAGGGAACCAGAGCTGCAGCGGGATGGCCTTTATCTCCTATGGGAAAATGAGGAGGTAGTAGATAGAAGCTACAGAGAGGTAGTCACCCCTAAGTTGCAGGAGCTGGATGACTGTCCAGGGAGGGAAAGGGAATAGACGCACAGTGCAGAGTACCACCATGGCCATTCCCCTCAATAATAAGTATGCTTCTTTGGATACTGTTGGGGGGTGGGGGGCAATGGCCTACCAGGGAAAAGCCTTGGCAACCAGGTCTCGGGCACTCACTCTGGTTCTGTGGCTCAGAAGGGAAAGTGGGAGAGGAGAAGGGCAGTAGTGGCAGCGATTCAATACTTAGAGGAGCAGAAAGAGATACTGTGGACATGAAAGAGACACCCATATGGTATGTTACCTCCTAGGTGTCAGGGTCAGGAATGTCTCAGATTCCAATATGAACCATGATATGATGTACGGTAGTTAGGAAAAGCGATCAGGTCCTGAAGAGAGAATATAGGGAGCTAGGTAGAAGCTGAAAAGCAGGACCTCAAGAGTAGTGTCTGGATTTTGCCTGTGCCATGCCCCAGTGAGGATAAGAATAGGATAACTTGGCAGATGAATGTGTGCAGGGAGCATATGGTATTGAAAGGACAGGCAAGGAGGCAGAGGGGATGGTGTGGCTCTGTTGGTAATAAGTAACATCAAATCCTTAGAAAGAGATGACATAGGATTGGAAGATGTAGAATTCCAGTAGGGTAGAGTTAAGAAATTGCGAAGATAAAAAGACGTTAATTGGAGTTATATCCAGGCCTCTGAACAGTAACTGAGCTGTGGGGCTACAAAGGGAGATAGAAGAGGGGAACTCATTGAAACTGTATCGTATATTGAAAAGCCTAGATAGAGTGCATGCGGAAAGGATATTTCAGTTGCAAAGTCCAAGAGCTGAGGGAACAGCCTCAGAATACAAGGATGTCCCTTTGGAACAAAGATGAGGAGGAACTTTTTAGCCAGAGGATGGTGAATTTGAGGGATTCGTTGCCACAGCTGGCTGTGGAGGCTGTCATTGGGTATACTTAAAGCGGAGGTTGATAAGTTCTTGATTGTATGGGTGTCAAAGGTTATGAGGAGAAGGCAGGAGAATGGGTTGAGAGGAATAATAATGATGGAATGGTGAAGTGGGTAAGCCAAATGGCCTAGTTCTGCTCCTAAGTCTTATGGTCTTAGAGGATATGGGGTGTTGCTTTTCCAACCCGAGAGTGGGCTGATTGTGGCAGTAGAGGAGGCCATGGAGTGACATGTCGGAATGGGAATGGGAAATAGAACTGAATTAAGTGAGCACCAAGAGCGCCTGCTTTTTGTGGCAGATGGAGCGTAGGTGTGAAATGGCACAGACCCCAATCTGCATTGGGTCTCACAGATGAAGCGGAGGCTGCACCAGGAGCACCAACTACAGTAGATGGCTCCATCAGACTTCCAGTGGAAGGGCTTCTTCAGGCCCCGAATGGTGGTGAGGGAAGAGGTAGACAGGCAGGTGTAGCACTTGTCCTTCTTGTAAGTGCCATGAGAATGTGGGCAGAGATGAGTGGACGAGAGAGTCACCTAGAGAGTGACCCCTGTGGAAAGAGACGAGTGGGGAGGAGGGAAAGATGTGTTTATTGGTAGGATCCTCTTGTAGATGGTGAAGTTGCAGAGAATGATTTGTTGGATACAGGGACCCAACTAGGTAATGACAAGGAGAAGCCTGTCCCTGTTATAGTAGTGGGGAGATGGGAAGAGGATAGATAACCGAGAAATGGAGGAGAATCAGGTGAGGATAATGTCAATGGAAAAGGAAAGGAAACCCCATTCTTTGAAGAAGGAGGACATCTCACATAAGTGAATTTGAGGGTAGGGTAGAAGTTGGAAGCAAATTTGATGAAATCGATGAGCTCGGTATGGGTGCATGAAGCAGCACTAATGTAGTTATCGATGTACTGCAGTTGGGGAGCATTCACAGCATAGGCTTGGAACATAGATTGTCCCACGAGGCCAATGAAAAAGCACACATAGCTACTTCCACCCTGCCTTGCAGTCACTTGGCCCACATGACTCCCCTTCCTCCATCTCACTGTATCTATCTTTGGAGACAGACTGTCAATGGATTTTCCATATGAACCTACTGACTCTCACAGCTATCTTGACTATACCTCTTCTCATTCTGTCACATGTAAAATATAACTTCCTTCTCTCAGTTCCTCCATCTCTACAGTATCTGTCCTCCAGATGAGGCTTTTCAAAGCAGAACATCTGAGATAACTTCTTCAAAGAATGGGGTTTCCTTTCCTCTACCATCAATGTTACACTCACCCACATCTTCTCAAATTTCTAGATGTCCATACTCACCCCATCCTCCCACTGCAATAACAGCAGTAGGGCACCCTTTGTCTTTACAAGTACTGCATCTAGCATTATATTCTCAGTAACTTCCACCATCTTCAACAGGATCCTACCACTAATACATCTTTCCCTCACCCGCCCCACTTTCCACAGGCTTTGCTCTCCATGCGAATCCCTTGTCAATTCACACTGGCCTCCCACCTCGCACTTAATCCCGCAAGCGGAACAACTGCTGCACCCATCCCTATATCTCCTGTCACAACCAGGGACCTAAGCGCTCTTGCAAGTGGGCTGTAGAACAAGGTCAGCAATCGTATTCGCGAGTATGCACATTCCAGCCAATTAGTGTTTCATTGTGGTGGTATTTAACTCCCTTCCTTTCATTTCAGTCTTCTTGAGTCTTGGCAAAAAGTACAGCAGCATCAACCCTCCCTACTTATGTTTGACCTTCTTCCTGGAAAGACTTTTTAGACTGACACCGTAAAGGAGAGCCAATTACTTACTGTTATGTTACTGCTTCCTTTCAGTTTGAGTGTTTTAATTAACAGCCCTGTAGGCCTGGCATTTATTGTATTGCCTTTAATTCTGCACAGTTCTTATTAAAATTCAACAATTTGTTTATCCACTACAGTGTCTCTACCTGTACATTTGTGCCATCACTGCGCATCCCCATCAGCAAGACTTAACAAGAAAGATGGACCCAGCGGAGAGAGAACAGTTGACCATGGCCCTGTTATTCGTTGGCCAGATAGGAGAGAAGTTACAGAGACTGGAGGCTGCTTTAGCAAAGGTGATTAAAGTATTCCAAGTGCTCTCACAGAACAGCAATCCCAGCCCAAACCAAAGGTCATAGAGGAGAATCTAAAATCAGTAGAGACTGGCTTGGCAAAAGAGCGGCAAGCTGAGTCCAAGCAGGAAGAATAGGTGTCAGCCCTTGCAGCGACAGTTCAGCAACTCAACACAGACAGCCTGAATCAGTTTGCGGTGATTACTGTTCTCACGACCATGGTTCAGCAGCGAACTACTGACGGCCAGAATCAGGTGGCAGCCATCAGCAGTCTTGCTGCTGCAATTCAGCAGCTTTCAGCCAGGTCAGTCACACTCCCAGCATTTCACACACTCTCCTCTTTAATGGTCTTATCAGCCTCAACTTTCAAACCCAACTCCCATGACTGGACCAGAACCAAGTATTCCTTCGCCGGGCAGTACTCCAGTGACCCTGACAGTTGCAGCAATTTTATTACCCTGTCTGAGCTGACTTTCCAGGCCCAGCCAGTGATGATGCACATAAATTGGCTTACACAGTGAATCTCTTAGACGGACTCCCACTCAGCCTGTTCAACGCTGTATGGGAACAATTTCCCCTGCAGCCCAGTCATTCCAGCAATTTGTTGTCGAGTTCGAGAGACTTTTGATCTTCCAGTATGGTGTCAGGAAACTGCCCATCGACTGCTAGGCCGGTATCGAGGCAGAGGAACAGTGAGAGGCTACACAGTAAAGTTCTGCAAACTTTCAGTTGAGCCAGGGTGGGCCAAGCGAACCCTCTTCACTGCCTTCCGGTGTGGGCTGAGCGCAGGAGTCTGATAAGAGAATGCAGTGCACGACAAGCAGGGCAACCTGGATGACCTGATAAATCTGGCCATTCCAACTGACAACCGGGCAACTGAGTGGTGCAGAGAAAGAATGCTACTCCTTCGATCACTGTCTGTTTTCACCCTCTTCCACATTACCCAGTACACAGTCCGCTGTAGAGCCTATACAGATGGGCTGCAATCACCTACCTCAGGAGGAATGAGATCAGTCCAGAAGATCAGATTCCTGCCTCTGGACTGTGGTGATCCAGGACTCTTCGGATCCAGTAAAAGAGAATATTGGTCAACAGGAGGGGGAATTCTGACAGATCGACTCTCCCTGCAAGCATTTATCCCTGTTCACATAATTCTCCCAGCTTCCTTGTTGTGTGTGGGGGTGGGGGGGGACTGAAGCAGCTGGGAACCAAGTGGATATCCCTGTGGCTCAAAGTCAAAGACTTCTGGTTCAGCAATTAAGAAAGAATATCAATGTCAAGGCTCTGAATGGTTGGCCTCTGAGCACCAGTGAAATCCACTTTTCCAGAGAACCCCTCCAACATGTGATCAAACACAACCATAGGGAACAGCTCTCCTTCTAATCTTGTGGACTTTCCGGAACTGCTGCTGGTGCTTGGCCTTCCCTGGCTATTTCAACATAACTCGCAGGTCGATTGGTCCCTAAAGGCATTCCAATTGTGGGGACTGGCTTTGCCTGTCTATCTGCCCCATCAGCGTATCTCCTCCTGAACCAAATGTTAGTGCGGACCTGTCTGGCATTCCAGCTGAGTTTGACGGCCTCAGGAAAAAAGCAACTTCCTTGCCTCCACACTGGCCATACGACTGCACCATTGACCTTTTAACTGGTAGGGGTCCTCCCTGGGGTTAGCTATTTTCCCTCTCTCATCCTGAAATGGAAATCAACCTCGTCAGCAGGTGTGGGTTTCCTTTATGTGACCAGAACTATGGCAAGCTCCATCCCTGTGTTGATTAACAGCCCCTCAAGAACATCATGGTGAAGAAGCCCTCTTCCCCTGCAGGCCTCTGCATTTGAACATCTTCGGGATACAACAATATTCTCTAAGATAGGTCTGCACAATGTTTACAACCTGGTTCACATCAGAAAGGGGCCAAATGGAAGACAGCAGTCAACACCTCCGCTAGCCATGATGAGTACCTCCCGATGCCCTTTAATCTGACAGATGCCCCTGTTGTTTTCAGGTCCTGGCCAATGATATGCTCCAAGCCATGTTTGTTTTTGTGCATCTTTATAACGTTCTTATCTGTTCTCACTCTCGCCAGCATGTCTGGAGGGTTCTCAGTGTGAGTTCGACAAAGAGCAGGTGTTGTTCTCCACTATTTCCTCACACCTTCCACTGTTCAAATGGACCCATGTAAAGTTCAGCAGTCACAGACTTGTCCAAACCATATACAGTCAAACAGGTGAGACGCTTCATTAAATTTGCAAATTCTTATCACAGCTTCATCAGAAACTTCAGTTCCATTTCAGCCCCCATAAATGCACACACCAAGAAGACCTCTGCAGGATTCCTATGGAGAAGTGAAGCTGACCAAGCATTCTCAGAACCAAAGTAACTCTTCATTACTGACTCAGTGCTGTAACACCCAGACCCATCCTGTCCATTCATTGTCAAAGTTGATGCATCTAATTTCATCATTGGGCTTGTACTCTCCCAGTGCTTTTCTGTGGATAATCAGCTGCACCCCGCACCTTTGTTACCCAGCATTTGACTCCTACTGAGAGCTACTACAATGTCAGGAACTGACAACTTCTGGCTGTCAAGGAGGCCCTAAAAGCATGGTGACACTGGCTGGAGGGGGCAGAGCACCCCGTTCTGGTATGGACAGATCACAAGAACCTCTTTTCCTTTCTCTTGTTCTGAAATGGTGATGATCGAAGAGTACATGAAGGGGGCATTAAGATTTGTCCCTCCATCAGCTTTGCCAGCAGGGGTAGGCTTTCTACATCGCTGTTTTGATTATCAGCCCCTCAACATCACAGTGAAGAATTGCCAGCCTATTCCCAAGAGACTCAACTCCTGTCAAGCCCATTGGGCTCTCTTCTTCACCTGGTTTAATCTCATCCTCAGCTACCACACTGGCAGCAAGAAATCCAAAGCCGATGCTATCTCCCACCAATTTGTAATCTCTGAGGTCAACACCAATCCTGAGCCTATCCTTCCTTGCTCCTGCATTGCTGCTCCAGTGACCTGACGAATAGAGGCAGAGGTGATGATCACCCAAAAGTTGGATCCTGGCCAAAGTGGGTTCCTCCCAATCGGCTGCTTGTCCCTGCCGCTGTGCACCCAGTCTGATTGGCCATCCAGGAATTCTACAGACCCTGGGATTCATAAAGAGACGATTTTGGTGCCCGTCTATGTCCCAGGATTTCCATGTCTTTGTCTCTGCTTGTCCCAGTTTTGCCCAGAACGAGGCGTCACATCACCGCCCTGCAGATCTGCTCACCAGCACTGGCCCCATCTCTTCATCACTGACATGGCCCCGGCAGAAGGATGCACTACCATTCTGGTGGTTGAGGACTGGTTCTCCAAGGAAGCGCACTTCATTGCTCTCCCCAAGCTCCCGTCAGCTTGTGAGACTGCCTCCTCCTGGTTCAGCATGTATTCATCCTTCCCTCAGAACACAGGGTTTGATTGAGGACCACCCTTCATGTCCCATTTTTGGAATGCTTTCTGTTCTCATTTGGGAGCCTCTGCCAGACTCTCATCTGGTTTCCACCTCCAATCTAACAGCCAGGTTGAGTGAGTGAGTCAGGAGCCGGAAACACCCCTGTGCTGCCTTGTCTCCTCCAACATCATGACCTGGCACTCCCAACTGGCTTGGAGAGAGATTGCTCACAATAATCTCCAGTTGTCCTCCACTAGCATGTCCCCCTTTGAGTACCAGAAGGGATTCCAGCCACCACTTTTCCCAGACCAAGAGACTGACGTGTGAGTTCCTGCTGCTGAACATTTGGTCCAACACTACAAGTGCACTTGGAGAGGGGTCAGGGCTTTTCTGCTGCCTAATCAGAAACAACATGCACAAACAGGATGATCAACTTTGCTGACAGATGTGGCCTCTCCAGCAGAGGAGAAAGTCTGGCTGGCATCTAGAGAGATTCCTTTGAAAGTTGAGAGCTACAATTTGGTCCCATGCTACCATTTGTAGTGGAGAACTCTCACGTAGATTGCAGCATCATCCATGTTTCATATTCCCCAAATCAAGCAAATAACTTCCTTCCCCGCTTGCTCTGGTCACAAGCTCCCCCTGCTCCCTGCTTGGTGGATGGGTCCCTGGTCTATTCTGTATGGTGCCGTCTGGCATCTCACTGGGTGCAGAGCAGGGTCCAGTGTCTCGTAGAGTGGGAGGGGCGTGGCCCTGAGGACCATTCTTAGGTTTTAGCCCATGATATCCTGGACATGTCTCTCTTCCAGCAGGCATGGGTCTCTGGCTTTTAGGGAGCTGTACCTGGGGAGGGGGCCCTGTCACATCTATGGACTCAGTCACAGGGTCTGAGCACCCTTGCAGATGGGCTGAGGAATGGGGTTGGCTATCACACTCGTGAATAGGCATATTCCAGCCAATTAATGTTTCATTGTGGTGGTGTTTAACTTCCTTCCTTTTATTACGGTCTTGTCGAATCTTGACCAAAAGCACAGCAACATCCACAGTGCAAGCTTACCTTTGTCCTTTTACTGGGAAAGAAGACAACCGTTTAGATTCACTCTGTAAGAGAGCGGTATTTATTTCGGAGTTAAGTTACTGCTTCCGAGCCTCAGTGTCAGCATTAGCATTCAGTTTGAGAGTTTTAGTTAACAGCTCTGTTAGTCTAGCTTTTATTGTTTTTCCTTTAATTCTGCACAATTCTTATTAAAAGTCAGTAAACTGTTCATCCACTTCAGTGTCTCTCCACTACACGTGGTCCATCCCTGTCACCTCCGTCCTCACCACTGTTCAGGGCCCCAAACAGTCGTTCCAGCTGAAGCAGCACTTCACCTGCAAACCTGTCTGGCTCAGTTACTGCACGGCGTGGGATCCTCCACATTAATGAAACCCAACTTAGATTGGGGAACTGTTCCATCAAACACCATCCACCACGAAAGACTGGTTTTCCCGGTTACCACTCATTTTAATTCCACTTCCTATACCCATTCCAACATGTCGGTCCATGGTCTCCTCTACCATCATGATGAGGACACTCTCAGGTTGGAGGAGTAACATCTCATTTTCCTCTAGAGAGCCTCCAACTTGACAACATCAATTATTCTAACCTACGATAATTCCTCCACCTGCTCCGTCTTTTTTCCATTCCCCATTCTAACTCCACTCCTACCCTTTCTCTCTTCCTCATTTGCCTATCACCTCTCTCTGGTGCACCTCCTCCTCCTCTTTCTCCCATGGTCTAATCTCCTCTCCTGTCAGATTCCTTCTTCTTCCCCCTTTACTCTTTCCACCTATCATCCCCTCCAGCTTCTCCTTCTCCCTCAGCCTTAGCTTTCCCATCTCCTGGTTTCACCTCTCACTTGCTAGCTTGTAGTCCTTCCCCTCCCCTCATCTTCTTATACTGGCTTCTTCCTCTTTTCATGGCTGATGAAGTACCTCAGCCCTATCCGTCAACTGTTCATTTATTTCCATTGCTGCTGCCTTACCTGCTGAGTTCCTCCAGAATTTTGTGTTTGTTGCTCTGGATTTTCAGCATCTATAGAATTTCTTGTGTTAGCATTCTCATTCAACTTATTACTAACAGCCTACATTTCACTATACTCTTTCTCCCTCCTTTGTTGAATAACTGGGTTATGTTTGGCATCATCCAATTAAGAGACCAATCTAAAATCTACTGAACTTTGAAGTATCAAAACCAATGGCCCACCATCTCTGTGCTCACCTCTTTTAAACTTCATGATGTAGACCATCAAATAGAAGGGATTTGTTGACTTTAATCCTATTGACTTCTATTCCTTTTTCTACTAATGCTAAGATCTTGCCGGACTGTTGCCTCTTCACTTGTTCAACTCCAGGCACTTGAGCATAAACCATTAGGCTGATGTTCCAGTACTCCGGCATTGTGATTGGGTAAAACTGCGCTACTGGAGGAGCAGTTTCTCTTGAGATTTTAAACCAAGATTGGACTGCCGCTCAGGTAAATATAATAAATCCTGAGGAAATATTTCCAGAAAGTGCAGGTAAGATCTCCCTGGTGTTCAGGCTGATATTTTACCTCAGCAAACATTGGTAAACAGGTAATTTTATTTATTTTCACACTGCTGTCTCAGGGAGTTTGCTGTATCCAATTTACCTCTCTCATTTCCAAAACTGTAATCGTATTTATGCATCAAAAATGTCTGGGTGGATTTTCAGTTGTCATGCAAGGAAATGTATCAATGCAGTTTTTTTTAAATTTCTTGCTTTCTAGTTAGAGTCATAGAAAAGTACAGCACAGAGACAGGCCCTTCAGTCCGTCATGTCCATGCCAAAACATGCCTACTCCCATCAACCTATACCAGGACCATAGCCCTTTATACCCCTCCTATCCATGCACCCATCAAACTTCTCTTAAAAGCTGAAATCAAACCTGCATGCACCACATGCTTTGGCAACTTGTTCCACACTCTCACAACCCTCTGAGTGTAGGTCCCCTTAAACTGTTTACCTTTCACCCTTAACCCATGACCTCTCATTGTAGTCCCACCCAACCTCAGTGCAAAAAGCCAGCTTGAATTCACTAGATCTGTACCCTAATAATTTTAGATAAGTCCATAAGACATAGGAGCAGAATTAGGCCAACTGGCCCATCGAGTCTGTTCCGCCAATCAATCATGGCTGAATCTTTTTTCTGTCTCCTCAACCCCAGTTCCCAGTTACAGGTTCCCTGTAACCTTTAATGCCATGTCCAATCAAGAACCTATCAATCTTTGCCTTAGATACACCCAATGACATATTTTGTATACCTCTATCAAGCCTCCTCTCAATCTTCTAAGTTCCACACAATAAAATCCTAACCAATTCGATCTTTCCTTAACTCCAGGTCCTCCAATGCCAGCAACATCCTTGTAAATTTTCTTGGTACTTTTTCAAACTTATTTACACCTTTCCTGTAGGTGATCCCCCACACTGCTAAGAGTCTTACCATTAATACTATATTCTGTCTTCAAATTTGACCTACCAAAATGAACCACTTCACACTTATCTGGGTTGAAATCCATCTGCCGCTTCTCAGCCCTATTCTGCATCCTATTGATGTCCCACTCTAATGTCTGACAACTGTCCAGACTATGCACAACACCCCCAACCTTTATGTCATCAGCAAACTTACTAACCCACCCTTTTTCTTCTTCATCCAGGTGATTTATAAAAATCACAAAGCGAAAGGGTTCCCGAGCCGAACACCACTGGTCACCAACCTCCATGCAGAATGCGAACCATCTACAATCACCCTTTGCCTTCTGTGAGCAAGCCAATTCAGGATCCACAAAGCAAGGTCTCCTTGGATCCCATGCCTTCTTACTTTCTGAATGAGCCTTGCATGGGCAGACTTACCAAATGCTTTACTGAAATCCATATTCACTACATTGACTACTGTACCTTCATTAATGTGTTTTGTTACATCCTCAAAAACTTCAATCAGGCTCATAATGCATGACCAGGCCTTGACAAAGCCATGCTGACTATCCCTAATCAGATTATGTCTCTACAAATGCTGTACTCCCTTTCTTGAATAAAGAAACAATATTTGCAACCCTCCAATCTCCCAGTACTTCTCCGGTCCCTATTGATGATGCAAAAATTATCGCCAGAGGCTCAGCAATCTCATCCCTTAGTTCACACAGTGGCTTACGGTATATCTTGTCAGGTCCCAGCATCTTATCAAACTTAATGTTTTTCAAAAGCTCCAGCATATCCTCTTTCTTAATGTCTATATGCTCAAGTGTTTCAGTCCACTGTAAGTCATCCCCACAATTGCCAAGGTCCTTTTCCCTGATGAATACTGAAGCAAAGTATTCATTAAGTATCTCAGCTACCTACTCCGACTCCATGCACATGTTTCCACTATGATGCCTGATTAATTCTATTCTCACAGGGCTCATCCTCTTGCTCTTCACATACTTATAGAATGCCTTGGGGTTTTCTTTAATCCTGCTTGATAAGGGCTTCTCAGGGCCCCTTCTAGCCCTCCTACTTTCAATCTTAATCGCCTTCCTGCCAACCTTGCAACTTTCTAGAACTCTATCAGTACTTCATTTTTTGAACCTTTCATAAACTTTTTTTCTTCCTAACTAGATTTTCCACATCCTTTGTACGTCATGGTTCTTTTGCCCTACAATCCTTTCTCTGCCTCAGTGGAACACACCTATGGAGAATGTCATGCAAATGTTCTCTGAACATTTGCCACATTTCTGCTGTGCATTTCCCTGAGAACATCTGCTCCAAATACTCATATGCTGCCCTTACATTGAACTTCTAGGCATAAGTCTCCAATTATAGTATTTGTCCAGAGAGTTTTTCCATGCTGTTGGTCTCAGAGCCTATATCCCTCCCTCAGCTGATGTGTCATCATTCACTCAGTCACCGCGAGACCACAAACACTAAACCCAAATCCTTCATAACTACTACAGGTGATTTCTACCATGTCAACTTGGATGTGACTTTGCCCACTTTCACACAGTTCGCGGACAGTCAAACCAGGGAACATAAGTCACTGCATCTGCTATATGCAAATACTAAGGATACATATAGTGCCACAGCACCTGCCCTCCTTGGCAGATCAGACCCTAACCTAGTGTACCTTCAGCCCTCGTATAAACCTCTGGCCCACGGCAACCTGTGACCAAGAAGTCTGTCAGGAAATGGTCACAGGAGACCAATGAGGCCCTGCTTGGCTGTTTTGGAGGGACTGACTGGGATGTGCTCTGTTGTCTATGTGGAGTGGACACTGATGGACTGACAGACTGCATTATAAGTACGTCAGCTTCTGTGTGGATAAAACTGCTCCAACTAGGACTGTATGCTGTTTACCAAACAATTTGCCTTGGGTCACCAAAGACATCAAAGCCATAGTAAACCAGAAGAAGAGGGAATTTTGTATACCTCTATCAAATCTCCTCTCAATCACTTACGTTCTAAGGAATAAAGTCCTAACCTATTCAATCTTTCCTTATATCAGGTCATCCAGATAACTTTGTTGAAATTTGTTAATGTATTTGTTAAATTTTCTCTGTACTCTATTAACCTTATTTACATCTTTCCTGTAGGCATGTGACCAAAACCACACACAACACTCCAAATTAGGCCCCACCAATGTCTTATACAACCTCAACATAACAACCAACCTTCTGTACTCAGTATTTGATTTATGAAGGCCAATGAGCCAGAAGCTTTCTTTACAACCCTATCTGCCTGTGACATCACTTTCAATGAATGATGAATCTGTATTCCCAGATCCTTTTGTTCTACCAGACTCCTCTGTGCCCTACCTTTCACCATGTAAGATCTACTCTTGTTGGCCCATTTTCCCAGCTGGTCCAGATCCCACTGCAAGACATAAAAGGCTTTCTCACTGTCCACTACAAACCCAAGTTGGGTGTCTTCCATAAATTTGCTGATCTAGTCAACCACATTATTGTCCAGAACACTGACTGAGCAACCTTGCAACAATAACGTCCTATGGGATAAATAAAGTTTTATATTATCTTATATATCCAGTCCCTTAGAATACCTTCCAATAACTTTCCCATAACTGATATCACTCACCAGCCTGGTTTACGTTCTTAAACAGCAGAACAACGTTGGCTATCCTCCAATCTTCTAGTACCTATCCCATCACTAACGATGATTTCAATATCTCTGTTAGGACCCCTGCAGTTTCTGTAATTGCCTCCCATAGGGTCTGAGGATACACCTTGTCAGGCTCTAGAGATTTATCCACCCTGATTTGCCTCATTCCAACAAACACCTCCTCCTCTGCAAATTGTATAGGGTCCATGAAGTTCATGACGCTTTGTCTCCCTTCAATAGACTCTGTGTCCATCTCCTGAGTAAATACGGATGCAAAAAATCTGTTTAAGATCTCCCCCATCTCTTTTGGTTCCACTCATGGATGACCATTCCGATCTTCCAGAGGACCACTTTTGTCCCTTGCAACCCTTTTGATCTTAACTTACCTATAGAATTCCTTGGAATTCTCCTTCACCTTGTCTGCTGGTGTAACCTCATGCCTTCTTTTAGCCCTCCTGATTTCTTTCTTAAGTGTACTCTGCATTTTTTATACTCCATAAGTACCTCTTTTGTTCCTACCTCTCTATACCGGCTAGTCACCCCTGTTTTTTTCTTAGCCGGGTCCTCAATATCTCTTGAAAACCAAGGTTCCCTAAACTTGTTGTCTTTATCTTTTTATTCTGTCAGGGACATAACAACCCTTGTACTCTCAAAGTTTTACTTTTGAAGGCCTCCCACTTGCCAACTGCACATTTGCCAGAAAACAGCCACACTTGCCAGATCCTTTCTGATAACATCAAAACTGACCTTTCTCCAAATTAGAATCTCGACCCACAGACCAGACCTGTCTTTTTCTATATTTACTTTGAAACTAATGGCATTATGATCATTAGATGCGAAGTATTCCCTTAACAAACTTATGTCTCCTGCCCTGTCTTATTCCCTAATAGTAGATCAAGCATTGCACATTCTCCCTGTGCCGATTAAGGAAACTTTCCTGAATACATTTGACAAACTTCTAGTCCTTTTACTGTACGGGATTTCCTGTCAGTATGTGGAAAGCTAAAACCAGCTACTATAACAGCCTTATGTTCTTTGCAGCAGTCTGCGACCTCTTTACAGATTTGTCCCTCTAAACCCTGCGGACTGCTGAGTGGTCTGTAACATAGGCCCATTAATGTGGCAATACCTTTCTTACTCCTCAGTTCCACCCTTAGCGCCTCACTAGATAAGTTCTCCAGTCCGAGCAGTGTTATGACATTTTTCCAGAGTACTAACGCCATCCCTTCTCCTTTAATCCTCCCCACCCAGCGCTGTCACGTCTAAAACAGTGGAACCCTGGAATACTGAGTTGCCAGTCCTGCCCCTTCTACAACCAAGTCTCACTAATGGCTACAATATCATAATTCCATTGTTGATTCATGCCCTGAGCTCATCTGCCTTTCCCACGATATCTCTTACATTGAAATATACACAGCTCAGGACATTAGTTGAATACGCTCAACCTTTGATTTCTGACTTTGTCTTAGCTCTTAGCGACATCAGTCTCTACAACCTCTCCACTATCTGTTCTTCTACTCTGGTTCCAAGCCCCTGCAACTCTTTTAACTCCCTCATGCAGACCCAGCAAAACTTCCCACTAGGATATTAGTTCCCCTCCGTTTCAGATGCAAACCTCTTCTGTACAGGTCCCACCTTCCCTGGAAGAGAGCCCAATGACCCAAAAATCTGACACTCTCCCTCCTACACTAACTCTTTAGCCACGTGTTAAACTGTATGATCTTCCTATTTCCGGCCTCTCTAGCACATGGCACGGGTAGCAACCCTGAGATCATAACCCTGGAAGTCCTGCCTTTTAACTTGGCACCGAACTTCCTGAACTGACTTTGCAGAACCTCATCATTCTTCCTACCTATGTCATTGGTACCTACATGGACCTCGACCTCTGGCTGTTCACCCTCCCACTTAAGAATGCTGATGACTTGATCTTAGATGTCCCAGGCCTCAGCACCTGGGAGGCAAAATACCATCCAGGAATCTCATTCTTGTTCACAAAACCTCCTCTCTGTTCGCCTAACTAATGAATCCCCCATCACTACATCTCGCCTCTTCGCACTCTTTCCCTTCTGCCGGAGAGCTGACCGCTGTCACTTTCCGCAGCTAGGTCATCCCCTCCAACAGCATCCAAAGTGGTGTACCTGTTGTTAAGGGAGATGGCCACATGGGTACTCTGCACTGGCTGTTTAGCCCTTTTCCCCTTCCTGACTGTCATCCAGTTTCCTGTGTCCTGCACCTTGGGTGTAACTACCTTCTTACAGTATGTGTCCTATCACCTCCTCAGGCTCCCGAATGATCCGGAGTTCATCCAGTTCCAGCTCCAACTCCTTGTTAGAAGCTACAGCTGGATGCACTTCTCACAGGTATAGTCGTCAGAAATGCTGGAAGTCTCCCTGCCTTCCCACATCCCACAAGAGAAGCATCCAACTATGCTGCCTGGCATCCCTCCTGTTCTAACTGAGCAAATATAAAGAAGTTAAAACAATAAATAAACTGAGAGGGAAAAAAGTCTACCTACAACTGATAGGCTTTATCCTGCCCTCTATTGTGATAATAGTTGGAAGTGTTTCTTACCCCTTCAAATTTCTGTGGGTTTTATGTCACACAGAGCTCCTCCCCCAGACCACTGAAAGCCCAATAGAAGACTTTAATCTCTGGAGTTCATATAAATCACTGTGCTCGAGGGAATGGAAGCAGGGTCAATGATCATAACACAGTGCATCTTGTGGGGTTTGAATACTAGTGGGAAATCCAGTTTTGCCCTTCTATTCTGGATCAGTTGTATCTAACCAAGCTGTGGTTGTAAAAATGTCACATCATGATAAATCAGAGATGAAAGAGAATCTTTCTCTCATATTGACTGGCAACTGAAAATGCACGAGCAAACTGACTAAAATTGAGAAAATATATGAATAAACGTTTTCCAAAAGTAATTTGATGCATTGAACTGAATTCAATTTGGCTTCTGGTCTGTTTGGGATTCGATGTTAAAAAGTGAACTTAAACAGAGGCTAAGGTGTCAGAGTCAAAATACAAACTTCAATTTCCTCTAAAGAAAATCCTCCTCTAACTTAATATTTCTGTTTGAAAAAGATCTGACTTTGTAATCCAGATGTAAAATGCTGCCCTGCTCTGATTTCTGGATGAGAACCAAAGCAACATCTGCAGAAACTCCAGTTACACAAGGAGCTCTACCCTACTGTATAAAAGCACAAGATTAACACAGTATTAACCTTATAGGAAGAACGTTAATAACCACTCACTGGTTAATTGTTGGTATACATCCATGCTAGGAGCAATAAACCCTCCATTTTATGAACTGAATAATTGGTCCCATACACGTTCAATAGGATAAATATTGAAATGTTAAGCATTCTTAAACTCTGATCAACAACTTTCTTTCAGTCTACAGTAATGTTAGGGAAATGAAATGAAATAAGATATAGTATATCTGTACAGCTACTGGTGTACAAACTGTTTAAAGGCTGTATTCCCAGAGAAAAGAAGAGTTAATGCATAGATCCTATCATATTAATCATGCTAACTTTTTGGTGAATGAACAATGACCTGAGATAAACAATAATGAAAATAATAACAAGACGGAGCCATCTTAAACAAATAAATCAATCCAAATAGTTTGAGGTTCCATGTAGCATTCTATTCAAATAAACGTAAAAGCAATGTGTAGAACAAAAGAACCTCATTGATGTAGGGCAACGTTGCTCTAAGTGTTCTGTCTTTTTCACGAATGCCTGTACAGTTCAGTAAGTTCCTGAAAGTAATGCCTCAGAAAGGCTTCCTTCCACATTAAGTTTTAAAATGTAGTTTGAAGCAATCAGCACTAAATATTTTCCGTTCAGAAAGAATGTTTAGCTTTGGAAGCTATTTTTTCAGCTCCCTGCCTGAGTGTTAACGTGGCAGAGCAGTTTGTCTCCACCCCTGATAGAAACCACCCCTCAAGATCCTGCTCATTTTGCAAATGAGACGAAATTCTTAATAGAACAAAGAAAATGAGTCCAATCATTGATCCTTCTCCAGTTTCAGAAAAGTAGCAGACACATTTCAAAAGATACTTCACCAACATGTTACTCCTTTGAAACCAGACTGAAATCATGAGCATGGATTGAAATACTTTTTTTTAAACTGTAGATGCTAGAAATCTGGAATAAAAGCACAAAGTGATGGAAATGCTTGTAGGAGGCATCTGTGAAGATGAAAACAGAGCCAATACTTCAGGTATCTAGACATTTGCCCCCATTAAGAGGTGTGACAGTGGGAGTATAGGGGCAAGGGTGAAGACAAGGAAGTGATCTGGACTGAAGATCCTTTCACATCCCCGAGGATCATACACACTTTCCTGCTGCCAGGGATCTGGAGAACACTGCTGCACCTCACTTCGGTAATCAGCGGACACGTCCACTGGCAGCACTCTCATGTGATAGATTTCCTCCTGCATACTAAAGATGTGCAGGTTATAGGCTAACAGGCTACCGTAAATTATTCCTGGCATATAGGCGTGTGACTGAATCTGGGAGGAGTGGATGAGAATATGGGCATAATACAGTGAGATTAGTAGAGGGTTAGTGTAAACAGATGAGTAGCGATTAGCGTAGACTTCACGGAGCAAAGAGCCTGGTTCTCTGTTGCGGTTCTCTGTGATTTTGGGAAATTAAAATCAGCTCATAGATTTTACTAGGTGACAAACCTCTTACATGGGTACATGGAGGTGGAAAAAGAGAGGTGTGGCAGACTTGGAGAAAGAAAACAGTTCAGTTCCTTTACTAATTCAAATATGATAATTCTTACAAAAAATTGTCATATTCTTGTAAGAATATGACAAGTGAGCCTGAACTTCTAGGGCACGCCAATAATTCCACACAGAACTGCAAGCAGTTCTCCAGGCAAGTGCTATCATATTTAATATATACATGCAAATCGGAAGCACCAAACTCTCCAACCATTCTTCACAGACAATTCCCTGATTCTGATCTGACTTTGTATTCTTCCTGGATTTCAGTGATACATTGTAAACTTGCAAAAGTTTCTCCAGAGTGCTGTCAAGTGCTTTGGGAAACGTATGGGTCCTGAAATGGGATATTTGTATCCATGTCCTTCCTGCATTCAATTGCACATTTTGGTTTTGTAGGATTTTGGTGCAATTCCATAAATGTAAATTATTTCTTCATTGGATTTAAATCTATAAGCATATCACAGTTCAAGATATAGTTTAAAGTTCACTACTTCTTTATTTCTATTTTTGCACTTCTTATTTAATTTTAACTATTTTATATACATATCTACTGTAATTCATCTTTTATTCATTATCAGGTATTGCATTGTACTGCTGCACAAAACAACAAATTTCACAATATATGCCAGTGATATTAAACCAGAAAAAAAACCTGTAAAAATAGATAGCTGTTTTGTTTATTATTGTGCATGCATGCAAATTAGTGCTGCATCATATAGGAGATTTAGGTCATTATGTGAAATTCTCTGGGCTGTACATTTGCTTTCCCCTTTAATCTAACCACAAAGCTGCACTTGCAAAGGTTACACTTGTTATTATCTGGATAATAACAATTCTCTAAAATCCTTATTTAGGACGTGTGGAGAAGGAGCTAAACAGGGAATTAAAATTTATTAGCATTAGTTTTGGACTTGATGCATGACTTTTGCATGATCCTGCAAAAAATAAGCAATTAGACTGAGGCAGAGCTATAAACAGAACATTTTCAATTTCAAGTGTCTCTGAACTGTCTATAAATACATGCCTCTTTAAATATAGAAACTAAAACTATACTCTGTATTCTATTTATTTGTGGTCTCCCTTGTCTGTACAATTGCAGAAAGACTCCCCAACTTTTATATTGCATCTCATTTGCAGAAAAGGCCACATTCCATTTGCATTCTAATTACATTTCATATCTGCATGCTAACTCTTGGTACGTTATGCACAAGGAAACCCAGGCATGTGTTGCTCTGTCTGTAGTCTTACTCTGTTTCAACAATATTCTGCATCTGTATTCTCCCTCCCTTTGTGCATTATCTTAAATTCCCATATGCTATCTGTTAAATACTTAGCCAATCTATATCGCTTTATTAGGGAATGAAAAACTGGTCAGGATTGATGGGAAGTTGAATGCTGCTAAATACAGAGAGATCCTGGATTTTAAAAATGCTAGCCCCTACCAGAAAACTTAAACTGGAGTGGAAGTTCATCTTTCAGCAGGACAATGACCCAAAGCATACAACACACTGCCAGAGCATCGATGGAGGAATTTCAATTGAAGAAAATTGACGTCCTTGAGTGGCACAGTCAGAATTCTGACTGTTATGTTTGTTGTGTAACAAAGACAAACTTGTGTGGGTAAAAACACTAGAACTATTTTATTTACAGAATGCTACAGTCATGGCTTCAGCTTGACAAGATGTTAAGCGCATGTCTGTGTATCATCTATTCACCACTGTCATTCAAGTTCTGGGTGAATTGCCTGCATTGCACACAGGGAACTGAAGTTTTGTGTTATGTACAGACAAAAATAAAGAATTTTCCCCTTTAAAGAATATAGTGTAATATCCCCTCAAAAACCTGCAAAACACAATAATACTTTCCAGCAAAGAAATTTACATTAATTTCAATTGTCATGAGAATCTACAGTCCCTTGTTCACTTAACAACTCTCAATCCCTCTCTGTGGTGGCTTAATGATCCCTTTTGGTCTGCTATTTGTTTTCACAGATGTCAATCTTACACTTGCTGTGTTAATACCAGTGTCTTTTTGAGAACTCATTGCTTTCACATCCTTCTGCCAAGATCCTATCAGTTAATCTCTGTTCTTGTTCTTGCTATGTAGCCATAATTCACTCCATGTTCCTCATAATGGAGTGCTGGTCTAGATCCATGTGATCAGAGAGACTTTGTGTAAGCTCCAACTGAGTCTGGCTCTGGTCACAGAGCTCCTTCTGTTGTCTGTGTATCATGAATCGTAACTCCTGCTGTTGGTTTGTGTTGAACTGTTGCTGTTGTTCTGCCCTTTGGATCCATGTGGTCTTCCCATCTTCCTTTTTATTTTTCCTCATCAGCTTCAGAGAGGATTGTGGAAATATTTTTGATTTCCATTCTTCAAATGGAAGTCATGAGAGACGGATTTTGAACCACAGCTGCATGAGGTGGAAGCAAGACTGGTGACTTCTTCATCATGGTCGCTCTGTTCATCTCTGGCATCCTGACAGTCATGCTTCTGTAGCTGTTCCGATGTCTAAGGAAGGTGGAGTTCTTGTGCTTCTTTTGCATAACCTCTCTGAATCTCTCATGGATGCTGCTACAAGTTTCTCAAGTTATATCAGGTAAACATCTGAACCCCTCAAAGACATCTGTGTACTCTTCCATGAGTGAAGTGTGGTCATCTTTGGTCTGTGAAGCCACTACAAACACTTGTTCCACCAGTTTGAGCCTTTCACATACAGTCAGTCCTAGTATTGGCTGTACTCACTTTTCTATTACCAGTGGCTGTGTCTTTAGGTGCTGTCCCTTGTGCTTGAAGATCACTATACAGGCCATTTTACTGGAATGTTCTCTCCAGTGTAGTCTGTCACTTTTCACTTCACTGGGTACATCTTGTTCTTTACTTGAGAAACTTGTAATCATCCACAGGTGACAGATTTACCTGGGCTCTGGCGTCAAGCTTGAACGGAATTACTGTCTCATTCACAATCACTGGAACAATCTACTCTGTTTTACCGGCACCAGCAATCTGCAGAGAATCAACAAAGACTTCCTCCATTTCCTTAGCAACTGTTACCCCTTTTCCCTAGGTAGCCGCAGTTTTGTAGCACATTGCAAAATGATTCTTCTTTCCAGAATTATTGCAGGATTACCATAAGCAGGACAATTCTTCGGAATGTGCCTACCTCCACATTTGCTGCATTTGCTGTTTGAATCTACCTCTTTGGTTTGTAGTTGCTTTGTGAAATGCCTTGTCCTCTGCCCCTGTGTTTTCACAGCATGTACTGTTGTTTCAGCTCTGTGCAGCTTCTTAGCTTGTGCTTGTGTGGTCTCTGCTACCCTACACATATTCAGGCTTTTCTAATGTTAAATCCTTTTCATCAAGCAACCTCTCTCTGGGAACATAATCTGGGATTCTACAAACTATTTTTTCTATGACTAGTGAGTCTCTCAAGTTTCCAATCCCACATGACATCAGTGTGTGTAGCTCAGCTAAGTATTGGTCAAAGCTAACACCTTGTTTCTGGTCACAGAAAAAGACATTATTTCTCTCAAATGTGACATTTTTACTTGAGACAAAATACTCCAAAAAATGTCCAATGTCTCATTAATTTGAAAGCTGCTGTAGATGTCCAAAGTATCTTTGTCAATTGAAAGACGTTTTCAATTTTTCCTCTGCACCTCCAACTCTACTCACAGTGAAATATATATTGAATCACTGTTTGAAGCATTTCAAATTATCAGCTAGATTGCTGGTAAACTGCATAGGTGCGAGTGGACTTAGGTTATCTTCTCCATTGCAGAATATTTTGGGCTTCTCTCACCTCAATCTCTCGATGAACTTCGAAACAGTGTTTTCTTCTGCTGGCAGCTTCTCTCCATCAAAACCTAGCATCTCTTTCTTGGTTGCTCGTAGTATTCATTTACGCTCTTGTCATAGCAACTCCTGACAATGTGTCATGTTTGTTCTTTAACAAAGACAAACTTGCATGGTTAAAAACACTAGAATAATTTTATTTACAGAATACTACAGTCATGGCATTTTAAGCACATGTCTGTGTGCCTCTTGTTCACCAACATCACTTCCATTTCCGGGTGAGCAAACCGCATTGCACACTGGGAACTGAAGTTCTTTGTTATGTACAGACATAATAATACACTGACCTTGACCTGACCAAACAACTCTGGCAAGAGCTTTAGATTGCTGTCCACTGCTGGTCCCCCACCGACCTGGTACAGCTTGAGAAATTTTGCAAGGAAGGATGGACAAATTTTGCTCCAATGAGTCATGCAAAGCTATTGGAGACTTATCCATAAAGACTACTGGCTGAAATAGCTATGAGAAGTGGTTCAACTAAGTACTGAGCAAAGGGGGGGGGGGGGGTGAATACATTTGAACTGCTGAAATTTCACATTTTGAAGTTATAGCTTTTTGTGCTTTACAATTTTCGTTGCTTTTTTTACTCTACTGTAAAATAACGAGCACGTTATTCACAAATAAAAATTCTCAGTTAAACCGATCATAATCCCTGGATGTAATACATGTGAACAAAGGATTGGGAGCTGAATACTTCTTCGGTATATCTTCAGTATATTATTCAGTATATTCTTCTGAATATTCCTTGCTTTCTGTCTCCTTTCTTAAATAGGTAGATTACAGTTGTGTCTTTTCAATCCTCAGGCACTTTTTCCAAATCATAAGAACTTTTGGAAGATCATGAAAATTACATCCACTATCTCTGCAACCACTTCTTTTCAGAAAATAGTATGCAGGTTTATTGGTCTGGATAAGTAGGATTCAGCAGAATCCCAAGAAATTTTATAGATACTGTATATTAGGAGAAAGAGGATAGCTAGGTATATGATTCAATGATTCTGTAATGCAATATGTTGGAGATTTTTGAAGAGATGAAAAAGACAGTTATCTCCTAAAGCATTTCACAAGTCTCTCATGGTTGACTATCTCAGACTATTAATTCACATGGGATCCACCATGTATCGGTAAGTTGCATACAAAAATTAGCTTGGTCATAGAAGATAAAGGTCATGGTGGAAGTTTTATTTCTGACTGGAGGCCTATAACGAGTGGTGTTCCATGTAGATTATATGTAAATGAGCTGGATGAAAATGCAGCTGGTCTTAGATGAAAATTTGTGAAATTGTGGATAGCTAGGAGGGTCAGTGAAAGATACAGCAAGATAGAGTACAACTGGAAAACTGAGTGGAAAGATGGCAGGAGTTTAATTTAGACAAATGTACTTGGAAGATCAATGCAAGGGGAGAGTATATATAGGCTAAATGGCAGAGCAAGGCCATTGCTCCCTGGAAGTAACAATATGTGGATAGGGTGGTAATGAAGGCATATAGCATGTTGACCTTAATTTGAGCTATTGACTATCATTGTTGGGACATTACAATGCTGCTTAGGCCTCATTTTGCGTGTTGTGTGTAGTTCTGGTTGCCACACTACAAAAGGGATGTGAATGCTTTAGAGATGGTGCTGAAGAGGTTCACCAGGATGTTGCCTGCTTTAGAAAATATTAGCTATAAGGAGCAGTTGGACAAACAGATGGTTTTCTCTGGAGGAGTGCAGGCAGATAGAAATATATAAAATTTTGAGAAGTATTGATAGAAGCCTTTCCTCAGGTTGTAAATATCAAATATTAGAAAGGAAAGCTTTGAGATGAGAAGGAGGAAGTTTAAAGGAGATGAAAGTGCAAGCATTTTAGAGTTATAGGTGCCTGGAATACACTGCCTCCTGCAGTAGTGGATTTTGCCAATGAGTTGTGTTGAGGCCTGAAGTAGGCAGAACCTGTGTACTTGTGTCTATTTGATGACAATGATGCAAACTTAACATAAACGTAATAAAAATCTGAAACAGCACATGTTATTGTGAGCTCCGGGCGTTTCTCGAGATAGATTTCTGAATGATATTTTGTGTCCAAAATTAATCACGATGGGAGAGGAATCAGATTTTGTTTTGTCTCTCTGCCTCATTGATGAGCTCCCTGCCCACCTTTTTAATGCATGTGCAATGAACTAATGTTCTTCAAACAATGCCAGTCCAAGAAAGTTATCAAGTTTTGTATCATACTGCCTACAGTATCTGGTATCATGCACAGTACATCAGGGTATCCTGGTTTGGATAATGATACTTGGTTTGGACCTCAGGCAAAGTGCAAAGTGAATCAATTTTTCTCTTACCGCCAAATGAAAAAAATAATTTGAAAAATTGAATGTAAATGTGTAAAAGGTGGCTGCAGGATTTCTTTAAGGCCTCTTAACATTTATTTACCATTCTATAAGTTCATGGTGGATCCCTTACCTGAAATCCACATTTCTGTCCCATCCCCAGGAAACTCAGAACCAATGTTGACAGAATAATGATCTTATTTTTGAATATCCTCAATGACTAGACATCCTCAACTCCACGTGGCAAAAAAACTCCACAGATTAATAGTCCTCAGTTTATTAAAAAATTATCTTAATTAGCTGACACCCCCCCCCCCTTCTTATACTAGTTTATCCTTCATTTCTTACAGAGCTTGGATACCAAGCACTTCTGCAAATTATTTTCCAAATGTAATTTTTATTCCACAGTAGTGTCTTGAAAGGAAAGATGATAGCATAGTGATTAGCACAACGTTTTACAGTACAGGCGACCTAGGTTCAATTCCTGCTGCTGCCTATAAGGAGTTCGTACGTTCTCCCCGTGACCATGTAGGTTTCCTCCGGGTTCTCCAGTTGGTAGGTTAACTGGACATTATAAATTGCCCCTTGATTAGGCTCAGATTAAATCAGGAGGACTGCTGGGCACATGGCTCAAAAGGCCAGAATGGCTATTCTGTGCTATACCTCAATAAAATTATTTTTAAAAGTAAATACAGAAAAGCAAGAATAGTGCTTCAAAATTGATGTTTAAACTATTCATATAGATTTTTGAAGAATTGCTTATATTTATTAAAGCACATCTTGTAAGCATTTACCTGCAATTTTACCATACATGACTCAAAAAATTTATAGTGCAACCAATAATTGAGAATTAATGATGAAATTTAATATTTATAGAAAAGCAAACACTATACAGACATCATTTACTGTATTCATATCCATTTCCAATGATAAACACCACTCAGTCTAAACCTCTGTGCTAAACTCAGTTACGATTGCTGAAATTGCTTTTGTTGATAATATCTTGAGAACTTAATACCTGAGAATGGCAATAGAACAATCCAGAACAATTGATGATGCTATTTTCATGTTACATCAGCAAATGTATAGCACTTTAAGGTAACTTCACTTCTGAAATTGCATTTTTATGAGTATTTCTGGCAGACACAAACTTCAGAAGTGTATTTGCATTAGGCATAAAAGATATGAGCGTGTTTTCAACTTCTAAGTTACCAACTGCTCTGTAGCTATATACTGCAGTCAAATTCCAGCACTTTGATCCAAGACAAAGACAAAGAAAGATAAAGTAGTAAACAACTACTCCGAGTTTATCCTGAATGTTCTAACTTACACCTGCAATTAGGCTTTTCCAAGAGTTTTATGAGATTTGTTCATAACTCTTGTAAATTTAAATCTGATTCATTTTGAAATATTTTCTGAAATATAAAAGATTGATCAGCAAACTTTTAAGTTTACCTTTCTGATCCATTAACTTAATGTCATTTTATTTTATTCATCATTACAACCTATTGAATGATATTTTGTTCATTTTGAAGCGTATTTTAAAAATTATATGTTAATGCATATAACTTTATTTCTGTACTCTTATTGAACATAACTACTAATCTTTGCAAATTTAGGTATGATAACATTCATGAGGAAGATGCATAAAAACAATAAAAACTTACAGGAAATGGTTATAAATTGTGTTCCAATGTGTCAGCTAGTAAAAACTCTACCCAAACATATTATTTTGTAATCTTTTATAACACAACCCAAAGTGCATTAAAACTACAAAGATGCTTTTGAAGTTTAGTCATTGCTATACTGTACAGAAATTTAGCACCTAATTTGCAGACAAATAGCAAAGTAACTAAGATCAGATAATGTCTCTTTAACAGTTTTGTGTGATTGATAAATGTCAGCCGCACTCCTTGTTTTGCAATCATAAACATTTTAAAGTTCAAAAGTAAATTTTATTATCAAAGTACATATATATCACCATATACAACGATGAAATTCATTTTGCAGGCATATCATAAATAGTAACTATAACAGGATAAATGAAAGATCAGCCAGAGTGCAGAAGGCAACTAACTGTGCAAATGCAAATATAAATAACTAGCAGAAAAATAATGAGAACATGAGATAATCAAATAAAGAGCCCTTAACATGAGATGAGTGGATGGCCAAGTGAGTGTATTTATCCCCTTTTATTCAAGAGTCTGATGGCTGAGGGGCAGTAACAGTTCCAGAACTTGGTGGTGTGAGTCCTGAGGCTCTTGTGCCTTCTGCTTGATTGCAGCAGGGAGAAGAGTTCATTAACTGGGTGGTGGGTGTCTCTGATGATGGATGCTGCTTTTCTATGGCAGCGTTTCATGTAGATGAAACAATGGTTGGGGGTGCTTTACTCATGATGTACTGATTTCAACAGAGCTCTTTATTCTTCAATAAATTTAGCAACACATATTCTACACAGAGAAAGAAGAAGTGGCTACATAAATGGAAGGGATACCAGGAACAGGTAGGCAAATTAAGTAGCTGCAAAGAGTTCTGGCAATTGAAACCAGTCATTGATGGTTGAGCAATGAGAGCAGAAACAATGAAGATTGAAGATTGTTAAATTTCAGTTGCACTGAGGATAACAAAGACAAGCCCACGATAGTTGCATGATGTTGCATGACTATAAAATTGAGTTTTGAGTAGGAGAAGAAAGCAGAACTGCTTGGTAGTCCCTGAAATTTCTGTATCACTGGTGTGTTCAGCCGAGACATAGTTGGGCTGACAGGCCTGCTCCTGTGTTGTACTTTTCTATTTATTATAAAGAACGAAATATTCCCGAGTGAGAACATGCATCACAATATTCTTAAAGAACAGTAGTTTGTGGCTGCAGGTGGGTGAAACTGGTGAGGTTTGAAATTCTTCAAATAACTAAAGTCAGAAACTAACAATTTGCTGTTAGTTGGAATTCTTCTCAGGCAATAGGACCACTGATTTTCTCAATACAGTTAATCAAAATAGACTTGTGTGTGCAGAGCACAAACTTCATTCTTACAGATAACTCAGAGCTTGGAGATATCGTAAACCGCAAGGAGGTTAGTAACAAACTGAGGAGATGTGGGCAATTTGAAGCTGTGGGCAATTTGGAGCTGAGGGCAATTTGGAGATGCGGGCAAATTTCACCTGTCAGCAAACAGGTGACAGGTGAAATTTAATGCAGATGGGAAAATGTGAGGAGAAAATATATGTGAGGAGAGCACAGTTCTAAAATAGAGATATAAATAGAAAGGTCCAAGAAATAATCCACATATGAAGTGTTGAGATGCTATCATACAGGGCAAAGCCCCACAGCGTCCAGTGATGAAAGTAACCTAGACTTTTGTCCTTCTCTCCAGAGCCTTTGTGGCAGTAGCACTGAGCTTCAGTAGAACAGCCTGTGGATCACAATCCTCTGTTACCCACCTGCTTGGAGCTAATCTTGATAAAGACAGCCAGTTCCACCTTCCCACACATCCTTGCAAACACATAATCCAGAAGAAGGTAGATGACTGTCTCATCCACACCACAACCATCTCAAAGGCATTTGAGGCCCTGAATGTCCTGAAAGGAAGGGCCCCTCTCACTGTTAGGGAAGCAGCTTCTCTGTACTTGACTGTAAGTTCTGGTGATGAGAAATTCTGCCAAATAATTTTGATATTCTCTCAGAGAACCACCCAACAGAATCCATCATTTCATTTTCCTCAGGGTCTCTAGGACATTGCATGCTGACTGCTTCATAATGGACTTGTGGTTAAAGATGGTTCTTCATTGGAACTTTTCTATGAAGGACAGATGGTGCAGCAAGACCTAAGTGAATAGAATGTCGTTGTCAGTGAGGCCTGAGTCATCCTCCACAATGCAGGATGAAGAATCTCAGTATATGTGGTACCTGGTGACTGGAGACACCAGCTCCACCCAGGGCTTAGTGCCAGGGTGACCATCAGGAAGAGGACTAGGCTTATCCATGCCCCCATGAGCATATCTCCCCCACCTCCATTGGGTATAGGATACACCAGCACCACGTACAGCAACGCTAAGCGAAAACTCCAGGAAAGATGGAAAAACTTGAGAAAGGGTACAGATAGGATTTAAAGAAGATCTAGGGAAAAGAAACTTCAGTTATGTGGATAGAACATAGAATCTGCAATTATTCTCCTTAGCCAGCTATTAGATTGCAAAGGTCTCCAGAATAAATAAAACGTTATCTTTCGGTAACATGAGGGCAAAATTGAAAAGGGTGATGTATACAGCTCTAAGGTGATACTTTGAATGCACACAGTACACAAGCTAAGGTAGATGATCCTATAGTGCAGTTAGAAATTGGCAGGCATGACGTTGTGGGCATCACTGAGTTGTGTCTGAATGAAGATCATAGTTGGGAGCTTAACAACCAAGGATACACATTGTATGAAAAGGATAGGCAGGTAGGCGGGGGGTGGGTGATTCTGTTGGTAAAAAAAAATGAAATCAAATCCTCAGAAAGAGATGACATGGGATTGGAAAACAGAATCCTTGTGAGTAGAGTTAAAAATCTTAAAGATAAAACAACCTTGATGAAAGTCATATACAGACCTCTGAATGGAAGCCAGTGTGTGTGATACAAATTACGTCAGGAGATAGAAACGGTGTGTACAAAGGGCAATATTATAATAGTAATAGGCAATTTCAGTACGCAGGTAGATTGGGAAAATTAGGTTGATGGTGGATCCCTAGAGAAGGAATTTGTAGAATGTCTACGAGACAGCTTTTTAGCACCCACTAGGGAAAAGGTAATTCTGAATTTGGTGTTGTGTAATGAAGGGAATTTGATTAGGAAGCTTAAGGTAAAGGCATCTTTAGGAAAAAGTGATCATAATATGATAGAATTCGCTCTGCAGTTTTGCGAATGAGAAAAGTAAATCAGATGTATCTGTCACGATCCTGCCTGTTAATTCCTCATTTTCTCCCAATTCCCTTTGATTGTGGCACAGCTAGGTTTCATCAAGACCTGCAGTATAAGAACCCGGCTTTGCACCCACTGGTTGCCAGATCGTTGGTTTTGCCAGTGTGGTAATTAATGTTTCCCGGTTGCTTAGGATTGTGTGTTCTAAGTTTTGCTTCAGTGACAAGAATTACCTGTGAAACTCAGTCTCTTTGTGTCAAGATAAGTCTTTTAAGTTTTGCTTCAGCATCGAGGTTTACCTGTGTAACTCTGTTTGTCCATGCTAAGAAAAGTTTTGTCTGATGCTTCCCTTCCTATGCTCTGTGTCAAGATCAGTCTCGTGCCTTCCTGCACTCTCTCCTGCTTGTCGTTCAATGCTTACGCCCGCGTCTGCATCCTAACGCAACCTCCATGCCTCTGTCCTGCGCTTGGTTTCATCTCATTCATTGCAACAGTATCATTATTACAGTGGAATAAAGGGAACTACAGAAGCATGAGAGAGGAGCTGGCCAAAGTTGATTGATAAGGAATAACAGCAGGGATGATAGCAGGACAACAATGGCTCAAGTTTTGGGAAGCAATTCGGAAGGCACAGGATACATTCATCATTAAAGAGAGGATGAGGCAACTGTGGCTATTGAAGTGAAAGGCAGCATTAAAGCATTAAAGCAAAAGTGAGGGCATAGACTATGGCAAAATTAGTGGAAAGCTAGAGAACTGGGAAACCTTTAAAAATCAACAGAAGACAACTGATAAAGCTATAAGGAGAGAAGAGATGAAATTTGAAGGTAAGCTAGCCAATAACATAAAACAGATGCCAAAAGATTTTTAAAATATGAAAATCCTAAAAGAGAGACAGAAGTGGATATCAGAGCACTGGAAAAATATGCTGGTGAGGTATTAATGAGGGACAAAGAAATGGCAGATGAACTTATTAACTATTTTGTGTCAGTGTTGACTATGCCGGACACCAGCAGATGCCAGACATGCTTGAGTGTCAGGGACAGAAGAAAGTGTAATTGCTATTACCAAGGAGAACATGACTGGGAAGCTGAAAGGTCTGAAAATAGGTAAGTAACCTGGATGAAACTACACCTCAGGGTTCTGAGAAAGGTAGATCGCTAGATTCTGGAATGGTTCTGGAGGACTGGAAAATTGCGACCTTCACTCCACTCTTCAAGAATAGAAGGAGACAGAAGTCAGGAATTTATAGGCCATTTAGCCTGACTTCAGTGGTTGAGATGATGTTGAAGTGCCTTACTAAGGTAAAGGGTCCAGGGTACTTGGAAACACATGATAAAATAGACGGAAGTCAGCAAGGTTCCCTTAAGGGAAATCTATCCTGATAATCTGTGGAATTCTTTGAGGAAAAACAAGCAGGATAGGCAAAGGAAAATCAGTGGATGTTGTTTACTTGGATTTTCCAAAAGCATTTGACAACGTGCTGCACATGAGGCTGCTAAACAAGAGCCTATGGTGTTACAGAATAGATACTAACATGGATAGAAGATTGACAGGAGGAAGAAAGTGGGAATAAAGGAGGCCTTTTCTGATTGGTTGCTGGAGACTAGTGGTGATCCACAGGGATCAGATTTGGGGCCCCGATTTCATGTTATATGTCAATGATTTGGATGACAGAATTGATAGATTTGTCACCAAGTATGAGGATGATACAGAGTTAAGTGGAGGGGCAGGTAGTGTTGAGAAAGCAGGAAGGCTGCAGAAGGATGAAGACAGATTAAGAGAATGGGCAAAGAAGCAGCAGATGGAATGCAGTGTAGGAAAATGTAAGGTCATGTACTTTGGTAGAGCAAATAAAAGTCTAGACCATTTTCCAAATCAGCAGAAAATTCAGAAGTCAGGATTCCCTACAGTTTAGCCTGCAGGTTGAATTGCTAAGGAAGGCAAATGCAATGTTAGCATTCATTTCCTGAGGACTTCAGATACATAATGTGTAAAAGAGAGGTGAGGGTGGAAAATGATGCTGCTGAGGTAGTAATGGGGTCAACAATATGGCGAATGAACTAAATAAGTATTTTGCATCAGTCTTCACGGTGGAAGACACAAGTACTATGATGAAAGCTCCAGGTGTCCAAATGAAAGCAAACCCTCAGAAAGAGATGACATAAGATTGGAAGATGTAGAATCCTTGTGGATAGAGCTAAGAAACTGCAAGGGTATTACAGGCCTCTGAACAGTAGCCAAGGTGTGGAATACTAATTGCATCGGGAGAAATGGTGTGTGAAAAGGGCAAAATTACAATACTCATAGGGGATTTCAGTTTGCAGGTAGATTGAGAAAATTCGATTGGTGCTGGATCCCAAGAGATGGCTCTGGGCCTGTGCTTGATGGGGTTTAGCAGAATGAGAGATGATATAATTGAAACTCATCAAATATTGAAAGGCCTGCATAGAGTGGGCATGAAGAGAATATTTCCTACAGTGGGGGATTCTAGGACTAGAGAGCATAGAGAAAGAATACAAGGAAATCCCTTTAGAACAGTGGCAAGGAGGATTTTCATTAGTCAGAGAATTGAGAATCTGTGGAATTTATTGCTACAGACAGCTGTGAAAGCCAAGTCATTGGGTATGGTAAAGTAGAGGTTGATAGGCTCTTGATTAGTATGGGTTTCAAAGGTTACAAGGAGAATGCAGGAGAATCAGTTTGAAAGAGATAATAATTCAGCCATTACAGTACATTGGAACAAACATACTAGGCCAAATAGCCCAATTCTGCTCTTATGTCTTATGATCTTATTAGGTGCTTTGATAAGTGGTATTTTAGATCATGGAGATATGTATGGATTTGAGAAAAAACTGTTCCCATTTGGTGGAAAAGTCAGGAAATAACAGAAACAGGAATGAAGTTGATTGACAAAAATAATGTGATATGAGGAATGGACATTCTTTACAGAGGGATGTCAGAGCATGAAATGAACTGGCTAGAAAAAGGTGGAGACGGAGTCAATTGTAGCATTCAGAAAGGACCTGATGAGTAAATGGCACCATTCCATTGCAGAACCATTCTTACAATGCATAAGAATTTAAGAGGTTACATCAAGAGCAGGTCATCTGGCCTATTGAGCCTGTTCAACATTTCAATAAGTCCATGGCTGATCTGGCCATGAACTTAGTTCCACTTACCTGCCTTCTCCCCATAACCTTTAATTCCCTTACAATGCAAAAATCTATTTAACTGTATACCAAGTATATTTAATGATGTAGCCAATGCTGCTTCCTCGGGCAGAGAATTCTGTCGATTCAATACTCTCTGGGAAAATCATCTCCATCCTAAATCAACTCCTCCAAATCGTGAGGCATTGCAACCTAGTTCCAGACCCAGCTACTAGTGGAAACAACTTTCCTGCCTCTATTGAGACTATTCCCATCATAATCTAATATGTTTCTATGAGATTTCCTCTCATTCTTCTGAATTCCACTGAGTATAGTCCCAGGGGACTCAATCACTTTTCACAAGTTAACCCCTTCAACCTAGTCAACATCCTCTGCACTATTTCTAAAGCCCGTGTATCTTTCCTCAAATGAGGAAACCTGAACTGCAAGCAGTACTCCAGATGCAGCCTCACCAGTGCCCTGTACAGCTGCAGTGTAATCTCTCTAGTCTTAATTTCAACCCCTGAAGCAATGAAGGCCAACATTCCATTTGCCTTCTATTGCACCTGCGGTTCATGCACAAGCACTCCCAAGTTTCTCTGCACAGCTGCATGGTCTAATCATTCACTATTTAAATAATAATCTGATCTTTCATTGTTCCTCCCAAAGTGGATGATCTTGCATTTACCAATATTGTACTCTATCTGCCAGACCTTGCCCACTCAATTATCCTACCTATATCTCTCCATGATATCTCCACATCCTCTGAACAATTTGCTTTTCCACTCATAGTATTATTAGCAAACTTAGGTATGTTACACTTGGTCCCCTCTTCCAAATCATTAATGTATATCCTGAATAGTTGCAGGTGAACTGACAACTGAAGTTCCAAAATTTGGGCCTCTGTACCTCCCTCTGAAACAGGATCCTCAAACTTTCTCCCCGGAGACCACAGTCAGTGTGGACCAGAAATAACATCTCTATCTCACTGATAATCAACACTGGTGCACTTCAAGGATGTGTGCTTAGCCCACCGACAACCGTGTGGCAAGGCACAGCTCAAAAGCCATTTATAACATTGCTGATGACACAACTATTGTTGGTAGACATTCAGATGGTGATGAAGAGTTGTGCAGAAACAAGATAGATCAGCTGGTTGAGTGGTGTTGCAACTGCAGACTTACACTCAATGCCATTAAGACCAAGGAATTGATTGTGGACTTCAGGAAGGGCAGGTCAAGGGAACACATACTGGTCCTCATCAAGGGATTAACAGTGGAAATGGTGTGTGGTTTCAAGTTCTTGAGTACTAACATCTCTGATGATCTATCCTGTGCCCAACATATTGACGCAATTGTGAAGAAGGCACAACAGGGCCTATATTTCATTAGGAGTTTGAGGTGACTTGGTATGTCATCATAGATGCTTGCAAATTTCTACAGATGAGGGTGCAAAGATCATTGCCGAAGTTGCAGCAATCTCTTCTCTTGCCTCCTATAGTAACCTGGGGTATGTCCCCGTCCAGCCCAGTGGACTTACCTATCCTAATGGTTTTCAAATGTTCAAGCATGTCTTCTACCTTAACACCGACACATTTCAGCATACCAGCCTGTTTAATGCTGTCCTCACAAACATCAAGATCTCTCACTGGTGAATGCGGAAGCAAATTATTCTTTAACAACCTCTCCTACCTCCTCTGACTCACAACACATGATTCCTCTTCAATTTCAATTGCTCTCTCTAGTCATCCTCCTAATCTTCACATATATGTAGAACACCTTGGTAGATTCCTTAACCTTACTTGACAAGGCCTTCTCCTGCCTCCTTCTAGCTCTCCTAAGTCCATTCAGGCTTCTTCCTGACTATCTTGTAACAGCCCCATCTGATCCTTGCTTCCTAAATCTTAAGTAAGCTTTGTTCATCCTCTTTACTAGAGGTTACAGATCACTTATAGCCATGGTTCCTTCACCCTATGATCCTTTCCCTGCCTCAAAGGGATAAAACGATCCAGAAACCCTTGCAATCGCTCCCTAATCAACATCCACATTTCCATTGTATATTTCACTGAGTACATCTGCTCCCAATTGATACTCCCATATTTCTGCCTAATAGAATCATAATTCCCCCTTCCCCAATTAAATACTTCCCCATACTATCTGCTCCTATTCATCTCCAAGGCTATGGAAAAGGTCAAAGAGTTGTGGTTACTCTGTCTGAAATGCTTATCCCCCGAGAATTCTAACACCTGACCTGGTTCGCTGCCTGGCACCAGATCCAGTATGGCCCCACCTCTGGTCAACCTGCCTACATATTGTGTTACGAATCTTTCCTGGACATACTTAACAAATTGCATCCAAACTAAACCTTTTGCATTCAGGAGGTAACTCTGTTTCTGGGTTCTCTGAGGTCAGAGGTCAGCAGAAAGACAGAAAAATAGCTTCAAGTTTGTTCTCAAAACCTGTTTGTAAAAGTGTGACATTGCTACAGACCATTAGGAATTCCATGCCCTTGGCCAGGGAAACATATACTCCTAGTTCCGCCATTCTACCATTCACTGTGAAATTCCAATCCATTTGTCATCCCAAAATACAACACCTCACATATATCTGAATTAAATTCTATTTGCTATTCCTCAGGTCACTTACCCAACTGATCAAGATCTCTCCATAATTCATGAAAACTTTCAACACCACTAATTTTGGTGTCAACTACAAACTCACTAACCATGCCTTGTGCATTCTCATTCAATCATTGATATAGATAACAATAGCAATAGGCCTAGCACAGAATTGACCAACTGTCAAGGGCCTCCACTCATTCCACCCTCAACACTCAGGAAGCGAAGGGTAACTCCCCACTCCAGTGGAGTGTAAACATAGTCCAAACTGACTCATTAGAATAGTATTGCAGATATGGCGCATTGCCTAAAATGTGATGAAAGATATTAAGACGATGAATGAGTCAGAGCACCAGGAAAGAATTAATGCATTAACTTGAACTTGCAAAGTCCATACAAAAGGCAGCTGGATTGTTGTAATTTCTTCATATATTAGTATTGTTAGCATTTTGATTGAGCTACCAAAGTCTCGGGGCATTGATTCAGAAACATGATTGTGAATCCCATCATGCTAGTTGGGAAATTACAATTCGAGTAGTCGAATCAAATGGATTTTTTTTAAGTTCTGGACTCAGTGGAAGCGTAACATCACTAGCAATGCACCATGTCTGCAATACTATTCCAACGTGTCAGTGTGGACTACGTGTACACGTCATTGGAATTACCCTTTACTTTCCCAATTCAGAGATGGGAATCTAACACATGAATGATTCACAGTATATGTTATAAATTGGTTTAGTTTACTAAATAATTTACAAATGGATAAACACTGTGCGTAAGACACTTACAAGAGTTACTGTCCTGTGCTTACCATTATTTAAAGATTCTTTACTGAGAGAAGGAAAATGTTACTAGGCTGAGAGATGATTTAGGAAAAGGAGACGTGAAGCAAGTTCAAGGAATTCAGGATAAACAAGTTCTGACAAAGAAAATGGGCATGTCTGCCAAAACTAGAGCTCCCTGATTGACCATACTCAGTGTCCAAGAAGAGCAAGTTGAGCTGCCGTAATGACCATCACCCAGTTGCAATCATATCTACTATGATGAAGTGCTTCCAGATGTTGGTGATGCCAGAATCAACTCCTGTCTAAGCAAGGATCTGGACTCACTACAGTTTGCCTAAAACCACAATAGGTCTACAGCAGATGCAGTCTCACTAGTTTTCCACCAGGCCTTTGATCACCTAGACAAAAACACTATCCATGTCAGAATGTTTTTTGATTACAGTTCAATGTTCAACACCATCATGCCCACTGTACTAATCAACAAGCTCCAAAACGTGGGCCTGTGCACTTCACTCTGCAACTGGATCTTTGACTTCCTCACTGGGAGACCACAGTCTGTGTGGCTTGGAAATAACATTTCCTCCTCACTCACAATCAATATTGGCACACTTCAGTGATGCGCATTTATCCCATTGGTCTACTCTCCCTACACCCACAACTGTATGGCTAAGGACAGCACAATTGTCATCTATAGATTTACCAATGACACAATTATCATTGGCAGAATTTCAAATGGTAATGACGAGGTGTACAGAAGTTAAATAGAGCAGTTGGTTGAGAGGAGTCGCAACAACAATCTTGCACTCAACATCAGTAAGACCAAGGAATTAATTGTGGGCTTCAGGAAGGGGATTTTGAGGGAACACATACCAGTCCTCATCGAGGGATCAGCAGTGGAGAGGGTGACCAGTTTCAAGTTCATGGGTGTTAACATCTCTGAAGATCTATCATGGTCAGAACATTTTGATGCAATTACAAAGAAGTGACAGTAGCTTATTTTCATTAGGAGTTTGAAGAGACTTGGTATGTCACCCAAAGCTCTCACAAATTTCTAGATGTATCATGGAGTGCATTCTAACTGGCTGCTTCACCATCTGGTCTGGGGAATGTTGCGTATTTAATTATTCAGTAATATTTGAGTAATATAAATATATTGTTTTATTAAGCACGCTTTGCTTATTTAAATAATTATTTATGGATTATATGTAAAAAAATGTAAATTGCATACATCATCACACCACCATGTCATATGTGCATGCCTCACTCAAAATAAAAACCAAACTAAGATACATTATTCCCAGCTTTGTGTTTTTGATTTCAACTAGTTTAATGTTTTGGAGTTACGAAACATATCAGAGGGGCCTCTGCAGAGGATCAGAAAAAGCTGCAGAAAGATGCAAATTCAGCAGACTTCATCATAGGCACTAGCCTCCCCTGCATCAAGATCATCCTCAAAAGACAATGCCTCAAAAAGGTAGCATCTGTTATTAAGGACCCCCTTCACTTTAGACATGCCCTCTTCTCATTGCTACCACCAAGGAGGAGATAGAGAAGCTTGGAAATACACACTCAACATTTCAGGAATAGTTTCCTCCTAATTGCCATCAGATTTCTGAATGAACAATGAAGCCATGTGCAATACCTCACTATTTTTTGCTCTCTTTTTGCACCACTGTACTTTTTAAATTTAATTATACCTTGTGAGCTCTGCATTAAACTTACCTTTGCCACATCAATGTTACTAAGTGACTTTGGTTCTGTCGACCAGTTGTTTTCCCTTAAGTGATTTCACATTTAGATAACTTTTAAGTTTTATATGAATCAGATCTTTTGCTGTGATGTCCAGCTTTTCAAGTACTTATCTTCAGACTCATTTCCTATGATGCATCTGAAATCAATATTAAATATTACCCGATATTCGAATGCATATGAATAAATAGTTTGCGTAACGTTTATGTTTAAATATACTTTGCTTAGAAAATTTAACGAGTTCCTGACTTTTCATTTGAACAGTCCCTACAGCTGATCCTTTCCCTCACCTTCACTTAATTAAACCCAGATTGCACAAATATTTTCAAACTTGAACAGCTTAATAAGAAATGAACTGGGTGGCCACATGGAAACGTGGCTTCAAACATCAAGCTGTGGTTTAAAGTAAAAATACAAGTCTTTTTTTCTTGCAACCGAGTGTGTAAGAAGGTTGGCTTATGTGTCAATGTGGAAGGGATCTAGTCTTGAATTTGTCTAAGTGGATTTTGAATGGTCAGTTTGTTTGTCACTTATCAGGTTCTCACAAAGTCAGTGTTCCTGATGTGTTCCCTAAATTAAATAAACTTTTTACCTCATGTATGATGCTATCTTTGAAGAATTTGTGATTTATAAAGTGATTACTCCTGTTCATCTTCTATTTTTTCCTTTGTTACACACCAAACTAATTATAATATATTTGTGTTCTTTATGACCTTTGCTCACCTTTAGTCTTCAACCCCATGATCAGCAAGAGGTCCTCTGTCAGTTTCACTGCTTAACCACTAATAATTGGGGAGTATAGTGGAGATGGGGAATCTACATGAGAAACCTGGAATGATCTGTTTTCTGAGGAATCCTGATGAAATGTCTTGTACTGAAACGTTGACTGTTCACTCCCATCCACAGATGCTGTTGGCTTGTGTGTTACTCAAGATTTGCAGTATCTGCAGAATCTCTTGAGTTTATAATTTGTGATTTTTTTAATTGGTATTAGTCGTAGTTTATCATTGTCACATGTACTAAAAGGCAGTGTAAAGCTTGACTTGTATACAGTGCATTGAGGTAGAACAAGGTGACTGCAGAATAAAGTAACTATAGTGAAGATGCAGTGCAGGCAAACAATAAAGTACAAGATCATAATAAGGCAGATTATGAGGTCACGGGTTCATGTTATTGTACAAGTGGTTCATTGAAGAGTCTGCTAGCAGCAGAATACAAGCTGTCCTTGAGCCTGGTGGCATGTGCTTTCAGGCTTTTGTATCTTCTGCCCAATAGGATAGGGGAGAAAAGAGAATGTCTGGAGTGGGTGTGGTCTTTGATTAAGCTGGCTACTTTACTGAGAAAGAAAGATATATAAGCAAAGTCCATGGAGGGCATCTGGCTTCTGTGACGTACTGAGCGACATCCACAACTCTCTGCAGCTTCTTTGGTCACAGGATGAGTAGTTGCCATGCCAAGCTATTATGCATCCAGACAGGATACTTCCTATGCTGCATTGATAAAAATCGCTAAGGTTGACAGGACATGCCAATTTTTCTTTCAGCTTCCTGAAAAAATAGAGGCATTGAGAATTGTTTTCGATATAGGAACGTTTCTTTAGAGTAAAGCAGGTGATGCAGACATCTGATGAATTTTTTTTAAATCATGTAAGAACAATGCACAACTGCTGGACACCACTTGCATGGAATCTGAGACCAGATGGCTTTTGTTGTCAACTTTTAAGCCTGTCGATTAAATCTTCCTTGGTCAACCTATCACTTACCAGTCCCTGTCTTGTCCTTCCCTCTAAGCTCTTTACACAATTTTCCTTCCCTCCCCACTTTCAGTCCCAATGCAAGGTTTCAACTCAAAATATCAACAGCTCCTTTCCTCCCACAGATGCTGTTGACTCATTGAGTTCTTACAGCATATTGTTTGTTGTTTCAGATTCCATTATCTATAATCTCTTGTGTCTCCATTTTGAGTCCACTGAAACGCCCATCATTCAAGGAATGCTAACAATGAAGCTTTCAGCCTCTCTTCGACTGGAATTCTATGATTTCCTCTCTCACTGGTCCACCTCTCCAACCCCTTGCCCCTACCAGCCATGGTTTCTACTGTTCTTCAGCTCTTCAACTCTTCAACTATATTCACATGTAAGGCTCACTGCTTCTGCCATCTGTCTTTTCTCAGTTCTTATCTAATTTAACTTTGTTCCTATCTTGCCCCACCTGGCTTCCAGCTCCAATTCCAGGTCTCTCTGTTTGACACCTGACAGGACTTCAGGTCAGTATACAACTCACCACTTCTCCCTATGGTTTTCCCTCTGGATTCTGTCCTCCACGTGTTGGTACCTTCTGGCTCTTTCTCTTTCTCTCCCACAGCTCTGGACCTCGCATTCCCATATGTGCCAGGACTGGAGTTGTATTTGTCTTCCAACAGTCCACTCATACAACCAATGGTTCTTAGTTTTCCTGACCTCCATAAAGGATCAGAAGCTCCCCTGACTCCAATCACCTGCTACTCCATCTGGATTTCCCCCTTCTTCAGGCTCCCAATGCCCTCCCCTTGGGTCCTTCTTCTTCTCTGCAATCACTCTCACTTCAGCTTATCACACCACCCTTTCCTGACCCCATCTCCCACTCCGGCCCTAACACCACTCTTTGCCTCGTCCTCCCCTCTTTTCCCTGAGCTCTTCATCTCCCCTCACTTCACCGTCTCTGACTCCCCCTGTAGCATTATCTCTTCTAACCCCACACCTGGCTCCAGCTCCAATCCCTGCTGGGTCTTCACCATCCCTGAACCTCATCTCTCAGAAGCAGAAACCTCAGTTTGTACCTCTGTAACTACACCTCAATGAGTTATGGCCTCATTATGATGTTAAGTTCCTCTTCTCTGTCTTTTGCCTCTAGTCTTACTCTTTTGCAAGGAGTCCTTGCACCCCCTCCCTCGATACCATTGATAATGCTTCCTCTCATTTCCTACGCTCTCCTCACTCCTTCCTCCTGGGCACCCTCTTCAAGTTTTTTACCCCCTCTTTATCTTTTTATCTCCACTTGCTTTCACATTAATCACCTCAAGTTCTCCACTCCTCTGGCCCACTCTAACATACAGCACCCCATTCATTTCACACCAATCTCAACCTAGTCATCAAACCTACAGAAAAACACTTAATACCATTGTAGTCTGGAGACTGACCTCTTCTTTGCAGTGGCCAGACTGCAACTCTTGGACTCCTCCTCATACCTACCCTCGACAGTGACCACCACAACAAACACCAGTTCACTTCCCCACATTGTAACAGATCTCAGCCAAACAGAAGATTCCCCCTCCACAAACCCCAACCTGATAGTGCCTCAATGTTCCCACTGCTTGCTTCTATTTCTGACCCAAGATCCACAAACAGCACTGTCCTGCGAGGCCCATTGTTTCTGCATGTTCTTGCACTACTGAAGGTATCTTCTCATATATTGACTCTATTCTTTATTCCTTTAACCAATCCTTTTCCACCTGCATCTAAAACACCTCTGATGCCTTACACCATTTTGATAACTTCCAATTCCCTGATCCCCACTGCCTCAACTTCACAATGAATGTCCTATCTTTATACACCTCCATCCCTTGTCGGAAGGTCTTAAAGCCTTCCTCTTCTTTCTACAACAAAGTTCCAATGAGTTCCTCTTCACCAACATTCCCATCCGCCTGTAAAAATTTGTTCTTACCCTGAACAACTTCTCTTTTAATTTCCCTCACTTCTCAAAATCAAATGTCTGGCCATGAGCATCTATATGGGGCCCACCTATATACACCTATTTTTTCAATGGTTTCATGGAGCTAACCTTATTCCAAACCTTTTCTGGAGACAGATAAAACTGTTTCTCCATTACATCAATGACTGTATTTGTGCTACTTCCTAGAACTTATCAATTTTATCTTTGCTACTAACTTCAACACCATCATCAAATTTATTTGGACTATTTCTGACAATTCTCTCCACTTTCTAGATCTCTTTGTCTCCATCTCAGGAGGCGAAGTTTCCATTGGCATTTACTATAAATGCACAGACTCTCACAGCTACTTAGTTGAAACTACTTTTCTCCCTGTCCCTTGTATGGATCCCATCCACTTCTTCCAGTGTTATCTGTCTCCACCACATCTATTCTCGAGATGAAACCTTCAATTCCAGGAAATCTGAAAAATTTACCTTTTTCAGGAAATCTGGCCTCTCTTCTACTGTGGTTGATGCACCCCTCTTTCATGCTTCCTCTCTTTCTCAGACTTCTGCTCTCACCTCACCTATTTCCAGAGAGAAAGATAAAGTTCTCCCTGCCTTCATCTTTCACTCTACTTGTCTCCATTTCCAGCACATGATCCTCCATCATTTCCACTACTACAACAGGATTGCACCACCAGCCACATCTGCACCCCCCCCCATCTCTTTTCGCCTTCCTAGTCTCCCGAGTAGATATTTTTCCCATCTCAGACTCCAGAAACTTCCCCTACAACCAAGGAAGATGCAACACTTATTCCTAGATCTCCTTCCTCACCACCATTCAGGGATATAAACAGTCCTTCCAAATGAGGCAAAAATTCCCATGCACCTCCTCTAACAGCATCTACTAGATTCAGAGCTCCTCATGTAGCAGCTTCCACATGTGATTGACCATGCATAGACTAGGTGATAGTTTTGCAGTTTGCCATTCTCTTCCTGCACTTGCCATCCCAAGCTCCTAACCGCATGTCATTTCAACTCTCCTTCCAATCCCTGCACTAACCTCTGCATCTTCAGCTTTCTCCATTGCCAGGAGAGCCAAGACTGCTCAGTGAAAATAGAAGAGCAACAGCTCATATTCAGCTTTGGTAGTCTGAAACCCAATGGCATGGATTTTGAACTTTCCTATTTCAAGTACCGCTTTCCCCCTGTGTTCCTCTCTCCCTCACATTTCATCCCACATTTCCTCTATCATTTTTCTTCCTTTGCCCTTCCTCCTTCCTGTCCCCTGTTATCCATTTCCATCCCTCTTCCCCTCTTAGATCCACCTACCTACTGCCCATACTCTTCACCCACCAGATCCCGACCCCCATTCTTGTTTCATTTGTTTTTCATCTACCCCTTACAATTTTCCTTACTTATCAGATCCCAGAGCTTAGTCTATGTATCCCTTCTTATCACCCTCTTGTCTCTGCCTCCACCTTCAACCTCACCCTCCCTTTTTCCTACCTGGCTCTGCTGGCCTCTATCTTTCTTTCCTGGCTGCTTTCACACATCACCCACCTTCCACTGTCTCCTAACTCCAACCATCCTCATCCTTCCCCAGAAGTCAGCATTTTTTCCAGAATGGGGCCAGAAATACAGCAGGCAAAATAAATTGCCTGACAATGAAGTAATCTATGGGCACTCTGCATTTACGGGGGCATAAAATCATTGAATCGTGCAGCGCAGAAACAGGCCCTCCAGTCCACTCGCCCACGCCAGCCATGATACCTTTCTCTACTAACCCCATTAGGACTGTATCTCTCCATTCCCTTCCTGTTTGAGGCCTATTAAACATTTTACCTTTCTCCTCTGGCTTTCCGTTGCAGCCTGACTCAACGTACAAAAGTGGAGGGTTCAAGATGTTGACATTTATAATGACACACAGCATCCAGAATCACAGCTCAGTCCATCTGTCTTCTCATGCTCTCCACTGCTCTCTACTGTGGGAGGAGATGTACATGGCTGAATTTTGTTGGGCTGGAGTTATCTGCAATAAGCCAAACAAACTGATGGAAGTGTACACCTCCTTTGCAACAGCCGGAGAAGTCTAGGTGTGGTTCCTTGGGTTGCACTGCACCTACAAATCATCACCTTGGAGACTCCGGACATGCCACTGCTCCTTAAGGAGGACACATGACTGGCATTCTCCATACACTCTGGAAGACAAGCCCTCTTGGCCTGAGGTCATCTCCCCACTTCTTCTTCAGGCTTCCCTAAGAAGATGCTTTGTTCCAAATCTGTCCTCTCCTCTTCCTCCTCATTCATTGAGGACAGAGGCACATTGAGAATACATTCAGAGATCCTATTTCCTTGCTTGGGATCAGTAGCCTTGTACATCGGATTTCCTACCTTCTATGATGCAAGTCCACTTCAGTGGCAAACAAACCTGCAAGTAATTAGGGATTCTTTTGAAGAAGGGTTCTCCCTGATAGAAAAACCAGGTTGCCTATGTGTGGTCCGCATAGTGTGTTGGCCAGGCAGATGTGTCTCAATTCAGCCGGGCAATGCATGAAGGCTGGCATCACCAGCTGCCTACTCTATATATTCAGCCATGCTCAGAACTATGTAATTTAATGCAGTCATAAAGTGGCCTGTTTACAATTCATAACCAAAAACCAAAGCAAATCAACCCCTATACTTCTAATGAACATGGTGAAATATTATCCAGTTTTTAAAAATTGAGGTTTTGTTGAGTACAATGTGACTTGAAAGCAGCAATTACAGATTTTCTTGCTTACGGCTGGAACAACTTTTAAAAGTGTTGGTGGTGGATGACGACTTTCCCCCAGCTCATTCTGCCAAGTACGGGTAGATAACAAGGAGTAAGCTCCTCAAATCAGAGACTGAATGTTGAGAAAGAAATAACTCTTTAGCAGAAGAATGTTTGAAACAATTCATAAACATGCAGAACATAAAACATGCTGAAATAAAATACCAGAACTGGTTTAGAGAGCTGAAGATAAAATCTAACAGAGTAAAGAAACTGTCTCTCATGCATTAAGTCTGAGACAGACCAGCCCCCACAAACCCATGGGTAAGCTGGAAAAACACTAACATTCTCTTCCGACATCTGCTGAGAATTGTCGAAGTAGTTGGACTGGGGGAGGGAGGCTAAGGTTATTTAATATTTTGTGTCTTCACATAAAGAGCACAAAGGACAAAAGGAAATTTTGTTCAGCTGCTAAGATAGTTAGGTATAAGTAATTGCCATTGTAAGATTTTCATTGCCGTTTTATCTTACTTCAAAATTTAAAAGAATTGAATAGTAGGGCCAAAGTTTATTTTATTTTTCAAGCACTTCTCAGTCCCTGCTTCTTCTAGAGACATTTGTGACCAAGTACGGAATACAGGAAGCAAAGCACAGAACATGGGTGCATTGACTCATAATGCCTCAACCCTTTGACATTGTCCAAAGATTTTCAGAATTCTTATGGAGAAGATTAATGTGCTGGTTTTGCCACATTCAAAGCTGTTGGTTAAATGCTATAGAATGAGGGCACTCAAGGGTTATAAACCATTTTCTCAATTCTTCATCATTTGGAAGAGTACCCAGCTAAAGGGTGGTGGGCTGGAGATATGACTTTGCCAAAGGATGTGTAAAGTGCTCCTTCCCTCCACTAGCCTGCATGTCACCCTTGGGTAAGGGGTTGCACCAGCTTAGCCCCCCACCCCCAATCAAGAGCACATGAAGCCAAGGGAGCAGGGTAATTGATGTTCGTATGTATAGCTGGTGCCTATCACACGTCCTGTTTATGCAATCACTGACACCAAGCAGACAGTCTCTAAAGAGTATTGATAATGACTGGAGTCACCTGACTTGTAAAGTCACTGCCCAGAAGAAGGCAAACTACTTCAGCCAAAAAATTTGCCAAGAACACTCGTGGTCAAGGAAAGACCATGAGTGTCCTTGGCATTCAACGTGGCACATATCGAAGGAAGGAAGGAACCCAGCTGGAGCAAGTCTTAGACCGTGTGTCCAGCTTCCCTCCCCCTCCATCTGCCCCATCCCCTAGTTTCTCCGCATGGGAGGGGTGTGGCCTTCAGGTAAGTCTGTTTCTTCTCTGAGAAACATTGGTGAAAAGTTAATTAGAGGCCTTTACCAAGTCTTGCTAGCAATCATGACCATTCCATAGCAACAGCTATTTACCTACTATGGCAGTTCATGAATGTCCCTCGGATGGATGACAGGTATCTCCAGATCTGTGTACGCCCAAAGGAATCTGCATTCTTCTCAATGCAAATGAATTTCCTGACAGGCAGGTATAGCTGGACAAACCTCCTGGTTGCTATCAAAATAACAAACCTCAGCTTCCGTGTATATCCGTATTTCATTGACTGATTGTCACAGGAATCTCCTTTGTAAAACACCATCTGCAGTGCAGTCATGAGAGAAATCAAACAGAATAATGATTCTAGCTCTGGCTTGGTCCTAGTGGTAAATGGAACTGAATGCCTCAGCTTGATATGGTTTTGATTCAATATACTTGCAACATAATGGGAGAGCTATCGTATTGGGTTTTCAGAACGCTTTTCCTAGGGCCTACAAATCTATTTTCTTGGTCTATTGTAATTCTGATCAAGGCAGCCAGAGAACCACTGCAAGCAACTTTAATAGCTTGAATTGCTTGCTCAACCGTCTTTCCAGTACTGGATTATATAATTTTTGTAGAATTTTAGGGCCCCGTCATTCAAAAGGCATGTGAGAAGCAATCTTACAAAAACCATTCACCTGGCCTTAATGCATATCCCTGGCACCATGTAAAACATTTAACCCATAAGGAGCATCTTAAAATAAATGCTGCCTGTAAAAATACATTTAAAAAAAAACATGGTTCAGTTGCTATTTTGAACCAAAAGGGTGGCAGCCCATGGAAAAGAACTGCCACGGCTGCATTGACTACAAGCCCACATTTAGAAATAAGCAGAAGCCTCACCGCCAATAGAAGGCAGATTCTGACACATGGAGCTGATTATCAGTGTGAGCCAATCTGTAGTGCTCCCAAGCTCTCTGAGGAGCAGTGTAAGCAAAATATTTGCAATATTCTTGCACAGATTCTGGAGCAAACATGCATCATAATAATATGTAAATTCAAAATTCATCACATGAACAGTAATGAACTAGGATACTATAAAAATTGGGAGTTGTCTCAGTACCTCGCCAAAATTCCAGACGGTTGGACTGGATAAAAATTGTTCCAGTGAAGAACTAAATCCAAAGTAATACTTATTTTATTTTTAATAGTTTCATATTTTTCATCTCATTTTATATCTTATTAACAAACCTCATAAAGTAGATATATCTAGCTGTAGAACCACTTGAAAAATGTAACAAAATACAGGAATACCTTCAAGAATCCATAAATACTGTATAAGTAGGTTTTTCACATTGATGCCATTTATGGCAAAATTTGATCAAAGAGTTCATGTCATTTAATGTACAGAACAATCTTATTTTGCAAACACACTTACTGCCTTACAGCTATTTGACATTAATTTAATGTTTTGATCTGTGAATTTTAATGGGATTTATTAGAAAAAATATTCATCAAAACACACTGAATGAACATTTTCTCCCTTCACTTCTGGTAATTGGTCTCAATTTCAGATGATTTCAACAATCTAAAGGACTGGAATCTTATTTGCCAGGTTCTCCTTCACCCTAATGTTGGACAGCTCTAGAAGATATTGTAAGTGATGAGTTGCAGTAGGATTATCAGAACCAGCTTGAAGGAATGGCAGGAAACTGATGTGCACTTTTCTCATTCCTCGCCTTTGGTCTTAAACCATCAGGGAGCCCAATGATCTGATTTCTTAAACTAATGATTTCATTGGGTAGCCAGTGGAACAACCAGAAGGATAGTGATTATACTTAAACAATATCCCTCAAAAGAAGCAGTAAAATTCTCGCCCAAAAACATAGCCCATTTTACAGTATCTGTACACCGTTTTTCATTGACCTTTGCACTTGAGGATTTGTTGGCCGGGTAGAGACATTTTAAATGAGATGATTTTTGGCTGTCACAACCCTGCCGCAAGCAAACTTGAGCTGAGCTAAGAAATTATAGATTAGAGTGGCATATAGTCCTGCTGTTGATGATTACCCATGGTACCTCATGCCTGCGTAGTGTTAGGCTGCCAGATCCGACTATCAAATCATCATGTCAGTCCAAGCCAGTACAATCCATCTCCATTCCCTGGCTGTCCATGTCCAAATGCCTTTTAAATGATACTATTGTACCTGTTTCCACCACTTACCCCGCTGTATGTTGCAGGTGTATTGTATTTAATATTTCAGTAATATTTGAGTAATATTGTAAATATATTGTTTGATTAAATATTCTTTGTTTGCATATTTCATTATGGGTAATATATCTAAGAAGTATGTGAATAGCATTTGTCATTATGCTGCCTTGTCATATGCCTTACTAAAAGTAAAATGAAGTACACAAAAATCCCTGTCTCCTGTGTTTTCTTTCAGTTAGTTTTTGGAGTTACAAAACATAACAGTGGTAACAGGAAGGATTTAAAATGAACCCAGGATGACTACCTACCTGCTAAAGCATAGCATGTCTTTTTTTTTCAAAATGGGAGAGGGAGAGAGAAACACTCAAAAAGTGCAGCATGTATTTCTTTGGAAGGTGACAGGGGCATTCAAGTCAAACAAAAAAAAAGCAGAAAATGGATGAAATTCACAGGTTCATAAACAGTGAGCAACGGCCAATAATAATAAAAAAAAACAGAAATGGCTGGCTACATCAGAAGGGTAGATGTGTTTGATTGAACAGCAGATAACAAACCAATGTAATAAATATGAATGATTTGAGTGTTATTCTAAAACAAATGAAATAGCTAATGAAAAGCGAGCGTCAGTGTTACTGAGTGCAATGATTGGAAAAGCATATAATTTGATCAGAAGATTAACTGCTCCAACCAAACCAGCCAGAATAAGCTTTACTAATATCCTCTCATGTAGGAACAATTAGAATCAAAACCATTGTTGATTGTAGAACACTTTAGGTTTCATAAGTGGAATGAAAAGGAAGGAGAGTTCATTTCAGCTTATGGGGCTGAATTGAAGAATTTGTCCAAGCATTGTCAGTTCAGTGATGGTTTTAATGATGCACTGAGAGACTGTTTAGTTTGTAGAATCTTACAAGAAAGCCTTCAAAAACAGCTCCTAATGAAGCAAATCTCACATTTAAAAGAACATTTGAAATAGCTGTATCAATGGAAACTGCAGTCAGAGAAGCAATTGACTTGCAATCAGAAATGAAAGGGACCATGAACAATATTGCAATGTCTAAAAAGAACCGTCATGGCTGTACAAATTGTGTTACGATTGTGGCAGGGCTTACATACACTAGACCAACACAGATTTAAGTGTGAAATTTACATAAAATGCAACAAAGTAGGGTACATACGATGAGCGTGTCAGGCAGACAAAAATAAATGGACTGCACAGGGAAGAGAAACGGATAAAAAGTCAAGTTGTAGTTTCAAAAAGAAGCATTAATCTGTATGCTGTTATGAAAAATCTGATAGTGACACAGGACTGAGTAGCCTTGATATTTCTGATGTGTAAACTAACTGGAGACAAGCAATATGGCTTACAACAGAAAGGAACAGCGAATTAATTTCAAATGAAACTGGACACAGGTTTGGCTGTTTCAGTCATTCCACAAATGAGATTGAACAGCATTTCAAAAATACTTATCTAAAACCTGTGGATATTTAGCTAGAACTTATATTGAAGAAAAGATAACTCCTATCAGAATAACATTCGTAACAGTGAACTACAACAACCAGCAAGACACATTGGGCTTGTATGTGGTAAAAACAGGAGGACTGGCATTGTGTTGATATGATTGTCTGAAACAAATACAACTTGACTGGAGATCCATTCACCATTTGCATGCTATATCTCCTGCAATAGAGTCAACTGAAAATGTATTAAGAAAGGCACTGGATGATAACATGGCAGTGTTCAAGGATAGCACTGGAAAACACAAACATATCAAAGGTAAAATAGTGTTAAATAAAGATGTCCAATCCAATTTTACAAAGCCAGTCCAGTTCCATTTACCATCAGTGATAAAGTAGTCAGTGAGCTAGATTGCATAGAGGCTGAAGGAATTCTTTCCAAATTTGAGTGGAGCCCATGGGAAACACCAGTGGTCCCAGTAGACAAGGATGGGTCTGTCAGGATTTTAAGGTTACTATCAACCCAGTACTGAAAGTAGATCGAAACACTTCAGGAAAGTGGACTTAGTTGAGTCCTACCTACAAATGGAGAAGGAAGAAGAATCCAAATCATCATTAACTCTCACAAAGGGTAGGTTTATTTTTGGAGTAGCATCTGCTCTTGAACTTTGGCAGCAACCGATGGACCAGATGCTGCCTAGGTACTCAGTGTTACCTGGAAGACATCATTGTTACTGGTAAGGATAACAAGGAACATCTCTAAAATATCAAGATAGTGTTCAAAGGATCAGATGATTATGGGCTTAGAGCATGGCACGACAAGTGTGAATTCTTTAAATCAAGCATCATTTACAGTGGTCTCACCATTGACGCAAAAGCATTACACAAGTGTACTGAGAAAATTCAAACAGTGGTGGATGCCCCAAGGCCAAAGGCCATATCATATTTTCAGTCCTTTTTAGGATTTGGCAATTACTATAACAGGTTCCCACCAAACCTGGCTACAGTGGACCGGTCCTTGAACTCATTACTGCAGATCAGGAAGAAATGGCAACAGATAAAGCAGTGTGAGGCAGTTTTTCAAAAGGCAAAGTAAATTGTGATGTCAGACATTGCTTTATAGTCCATATTGTCCAGTAAAGCTTGCCTGTGACACTTTGCCTTATGGTATAGGTGCAGCTATTTCACATGCTGTGAGTGATGGAAATGAATGCTCCATCGCCCTTACAGCATGCTCCCTTGCTGCTGCAGAGTAAAATTATGCACAGATTGACAGAGAGGCCTTGAGTCTTGTTTGAGGCTAGTACTTGCCAACTTTCAACTAGTACTTGCATGGGAGAGAGTTTACCCTCATTACTGATCCTTAACCTCCGGTGTCCATTTTCAATCTACAGAATGGCGATCCACCAGCAGTAGCACGAAAGCAGAGATAGGCTTTGTTCGTTTTTTTGGAGGACATAGTTACAAGATCGAATTCAAGAGGATTATTAACCATGGAAATACTGATGGATTATCCCACTTACCCTTGGAAAATCAAATACCAGAAAAAATTACAAATGAGGTCACTCCTCTTCATGCATTCTTCCTAATGCAAGTCAAAAGTTTCCCTGTTACAGCAGACATGATCCTTTACTATCTCAGTCTACATGGCAAACCAAAATGGCTGGAATATGCAGCAAAAATTCCATGTCCACTGTTTTTACCACATTTTATATTCTATGTTGGATTGACAATAAAAGAGTTGTTATGTTTCCCTTAAATGTAAGCCACCTCTGCCGTTTTATTTATGAAAACCTACACTTTAATGCCATATTTGAATTTGCTAACAATAACATCGCCAATGGCTGAGTGCTGAGTGGTGCCACATCAACCACCTTTCATTCAATGTCAACAGTACCAAGGAGCTGATTACTGACCGGAGGTCCATCAGCCAGTCCTCAGCAGGGGATCAAAGGTGGAGAGGGTCAGGGATTGAAAATTCCTTGTTGCTGTCATTTCAGAGGACCTGTCCTGGACCCAGCACGTAAGTGCAATTACGATGAAAGCATGGCAGCATGTCTAATTCCTTTGTAGTTTGTGAAGCTTCGTTGTGACCTCTAAAACTTTGACAAACTTTTATGGAAGTGTGGTGAAGAGTATATTTATTGGTTGCAACACAGTCTGCTATGGAAACACCAATGCCCTTGAATGGAAAATCCTACGTAAAATAGTGGGGATACAGAACAGTCCTTCATGGTAAAGCCCTCCCCACCATTAAGCACATCTCCATGGAACACTGTCACAGGAAAGCAGCATCCATCATCTGGAACCCCCACCTCACAGGTCATGCTCTCTTTACACTGCTGCCATCAGGACTCACACCACCAGGCTCGGGAACAGCTATTACCCCTCAACTATAAGGCTATTGAACCAAGGTCCAAAGTAATTTTGTTATCAAAGTAGGCATATGTCACTATATACAACCCTGAGATTCATTTTCTTGCAGGCATACTCAATAAGTTCATAATAGAATAATAATCATAATAGAATCAATGAAAGGCCGCACCAACTTGAACACACCAACCATTTCGGATAAGTTCGTTCAACTTCACTTGCCGCATCACTGAACAATTCATGCAAACCATATACTCACTTTCAAGGACTCTTCATCTCATGTTCTCGATCTTTATTGCTTATTTATTTTTTTTTTCTCCTTTATATTTGCACATTTTACTGTTTTTTGCACATCAGTTGTTTGTCTACCCTGCTGGGTGTGGTCTTCCAGTAATTCTATTATGGTTCTTAGGTTTGCTGAGTATGCCCACAGTGAAATGAATCTCAGGATTGTATAAGGCAACATATATCTTCTTTGATGATAAATTTACTTTGAACTTTAAACTTTGAACCCATGATCAGGATTGAACTGAGGTCCCTTGAGGTGTGAAGCAGCTGCCCTGCCTGCTCCATCAAGGTTAACCACACAATTATAAACCTGGCTGCACCTAAAGAGGGAACATCAGTAGCTTCGAACACTGTAACCAGGTTAAGTCTATCCAATATCCGAGGCGATTTGGTTACTTGGATGCAGTATATGCACTGTCACACTGTATATAGACAGCAGAGTGAAATGGCCTGTTTCATTCTAATTCAAGAGCCATATAGCTCTGGGCAGAGTCTATTGTTTAAGATGCTCTCCGCTAAGAAGATAATCAATATAATAAGTTAATAACATTTACTTCAGCCAATGGGATTGAAAGAAAGGAAATTATGTCATCAAATTATTTTCAGTGAGATTGTTAAAATGTCAAATCTTAAATATCAAGAAAGTGAGGAGTTTCTTTTTAGGAAAAAAAATTAGTTATTTGATAAGGCATTTTAAGTATTTACTCAGAGACAGTATCAAATCTATGAGTTCTTTCTGGCTGTTCCTATTATTTTTGTAGTCTGAACATTCTTGAATTGTGAGCAAGTTTTATTTATGTTTTCATTAATGTCAAATGTAACTTCGGAAGCATTTAGCGATTTTTTTGAGGGAATGTGCAGTATACGGAAGTTGCATCAGCTACTGCTCAAGATTTAGGAAAGGTTGAGAAGCTAAGTTAAGAATGCAGTAAGCTTGACTTTAGTAGTCACACTAACATATCTGCAGTCTGTTCTCTCCTGTGTATTAGTCATGCCTGTCTGTATCCCCAGCCACAAAGTAAATTACGGTTACAGGATCCAGGAATGAACTATGATTTGCTGAATAATCATAAAGTATTTTGTCAAATTTGATTCTCACCTTGAAGTCAGATTTTGAATTCCGTTTTTACACATTTTAGCAGAATAGAATCCACATGAAAGGTATCTCATAATTAGGAATATAATTTGAGTTCAATGAGACCAAACTTTTATTTGAGAAAATACTTAAATAACAAGTTGCTTGTCTGTACGAATGAAATTTGTTGCTCCTGCTGTTGAACTAATCCTTTCCACCATATGCGGACATACTCATCAAACACCTACACACACACACACACACACACACACACACACACACAATATATATATATATATATATATATACACCCTTTCATAAACTCTTCCACATACTTTCACAGGCAGGCAAACACACCCTAGAAGTTTTAAAAGATTTCGTTCTTGCACTCCGTGTGCAACTAACCTACATCTGCTGTGCAGATGAAAACCATCTGTTCTCAGACAAGCCCAACACTGTAATTTATTAAGTTCTCTTCAGTTCAGTTTACTAAGTGCAGCAAAGAGCTTAAATGCAGTTTTAAGAAAATTAACATTGCTCTCGATAAAACCTTTTTTAAAAATTGAGATTTTTCTTTCAATCATTTGAATTTAATTCAAGCATACTTCCTTTCTCATTTATATGTATATTATGTTCTTTTTAATATGCACTGAATCATTTGGTTTGTCAGTATCCATGCAAATGTGTATTTGATATACCTTAGAGTTTTCTTTGGGAGAAAGTGTTGTCACTCTATAAGAATTAGTTCTGTTTGATGTATAGTTTTCACCTTAGCATAAAAGTGAGCAGGAAAGAATAATCTGAGGTAAAACGTGAAACAGAGAATGGACAAAAATGTATTTCATAATTCTACCACATTTTCATTTAACTTAATCATGCAATTTTTCTTCCAGTTGTGGTTGACATTCATTCTACCTAGTTATAACACTGTTGCCAAATGTCATCAAATGTGCCAACGGATACTCATGTCAGCAGCAAATAATTTTTTTCTAGGTCAGAAATTTTTTTCACATAAAGAAGTACAGGTAAAAAGTTAAAAATGAATTCTGGAACTAACCAATGGATCAGGTAGCGTTTGTGGAGGGTGAAACGAGAATTAATGACCTTCCTTGAGAACAAAATGAAGTCAGAAAGCTGTCAGGCTTTAAACTGTGGAGAAAGGGATAGTTTGGGAATTTGATAGTCAGATGGGACAAAGGGGAAAGTGGGAATGATGTCTGAAGCTGGGTGGTGATAGGTCAATGAGAAAGGACAGAAGATAATGGAGAGGAAGGTAGAGCATGGAATAAAGAGCAGGAGGTAGCGAGGACAAGGAGTGAGTAGGGGAAAGATTGTGCAGGTTGTGGACAGACGAAAAGTGTAGTGGAAGAAAATGAGAAATGATGATAGGGACTAAGTGAATCAGGAGGAGAAAAAGAAAGTGAAAAGGGGCAGGGGAAGCAGTTACTAGAAACCAGAAAATTCAACTTTAATGTTGCCCAGGCAGAATAAGAGAAGCTATTCCTTTCTTTTGCAATGAACCTCAATCTGGCTGTGGAAGGGGCTGAGGACAGATATGTTGGTGTGATAATGGGAAAGAGAATTACAATTACCTAGCAACCAGAAGATCCAGAACATGAATTACAAGCTTCCCCAAGGTTAAGAACGTCCAACTTCTGGACACCACTTACATAATGACAAGCTCTAACAGTATTACTAAATTCAAATGTCCAGGATACTACTTTACTCTCTCTCATCTCTTTTAGCAATTGTTCTTTCTTATCAGTTTTATATGATATTTACACAATTCATTAAAATTCTATGGAGGTACAGGTGATTTCAAAAATCGTGATTTTTGCATATTTTCCAACTTATAGACAAAATTGACATGGATATCTATGAAAAACAAATTCATTCATTACCCAGGGATGGTCTGTACAGACATTTTAAAAGTTCAGTAAAGGTTGAAAAAATATTTACTGAGAATGGCAAATTACTGCAGGAAACACAAAATTCGACTTCACTTTCCCCAATATTCACCTGAGAACCCTGCTGTAAGGATAAACTAAAGTTCAACACACCCCCAGGTAGTGCTGTTGCCACACAACTCCAAAAACCCAGATCTGGTCCTGTTCCAGCATGCCATCTGTACAGAGATTACACGTTTTTGCAACTGAACATTGGTTTCTCATCCCAAAGATGTGCTCATAGTTTAAACGGCTACAGAGAATTGCCCTTTTTATGAGCAGCTAGCAGAAGAATTGTTGGGGACAGGAAAGCTGGGTTAGAGGGAAATGTGGAAGAATGCAGTTGATAGGTTTGACCTAAGAGCTGGAACAAATGTGATTAACTCAATGCCCCACTATGCCATAAGAAAACATGGAAAATTTAATACAGGAAATATGGGAAAGGTCTTTGTTCTTTAGAATTAAAAAGAGTCCACTCCAGCTCTGTAGAGACCGAGGTGGCTGAGGAGACTAATGTGGTACTGATAGATTCTGTCAGAGGGAGCACCCAGTGAAGCAAGGGGATGAGCAGTCTGTGAAGTAGAGTGATCGTCCACAACTTACTTTGGTCCACTCCTGGCACATAAACTTGAAGGCTCCTGATTCCATCTTTATTGCTCTCTCTCTACCTTAAGACAATGGGTTCCCACAAGCTAATAAAACGTTCCAATTTTTCAAAGAGGCATAGTGAACAGGAAGTAATAATGAGGACTCTTCGAGAGTTGGCTTTCCCAACTCCCTCCTTGTTAATCACATTTTTCCAGAGGAATGCGTCCTGCAACTCTGGTGCTGTCTGAGAGGATCGGTTTGGTTCCTGCCAGGATGCAGTTTGGTTATTTTCAAAGCTCCAGTAGAAGTTCTTCTTGGCTATTTATCTAACATCCAGAATGAGGCATCTGTGCTGTTGACCATAGTGTGAAGGTGCTACATTAATGTGAGGCAGGAAATAATTAAACCTTATGCAGTGAAAAGCACTGATGATCAGGTTGTGTGCAAGGTCATAGCTTTCTGAAAGTAGCAACATGAGTGAAGAGGGTGGTAAAGATGCATACAGTATGCTTGCATTCAGCAGGCAGGACATTGAGCACTACAGTAGGGAAGACATGTCGAAACTGTATAAAACTTTGGTTAGGAGAATTGTGTGCAGCTCTGGTTGACACATTATTGGAAGGATCTTGAGCCTTTGGAGAGGATGACCAGGGTATTAGTTGGATTAGAAAGCATTAGCTTTAAGAAGAGGTTCGACAAACTTGGATTGTATTCACTGGAGATTCAGAGGCTGAGGGGCAACCTATATAATATTATATAGGAGTCCAAGTTCACCAGTCAATGAAGGTGAATGAGCAAGTGCAACAGGCAGTGAAGAGGGCAAATGGAATGTTGGCCTTTATTACAAGGGGAATTGAGTACAAGAGCAAGGATGTTCTTTTGCATTTGTACAGCGCCCTGGTGAGACCACACCTGGAATATTGTGTACAGTTTTGGTCTCCAGGTTTAAGGAAGGACATTCTGGCAATTGAGGAAGTGCAGCATAGATTCACTAGGTTGATTCCTGGGATGGCAGGGCTGTCTTACGCAGAGAGATTGGAGAGATTGGGCTTGTACACGCTGGAATTGAGGAGATTGAGAGGGGATCTGATTGAAATGTTTAAGATAATTAAAGGATTTGATAGGATTGAGGCAGGTAATATTTTCCAGATGTTGGGAGAGTCCAGTACCAGAGGGCATGGATTGAGAATAAGAGGTCAGTTATTTAAAACAGAGTTGAGGAAGAGCTTCTTCTCCCAAAGAGTTGTGGAGGTGTGGAATGCACTGCCTCGGAAGATGGTGGAGGCCAATTCTCTGGATGCTTTCAAGAAGGAGCTAGATAGATATCTGATGGATAGGGGAATCAAGGGATATGGGGACAAGGCAGGAACTGGGTATTGATAGTGAATGATCAGCCATGATCTCAGAATGGCGGTGCAGACTCGAGGGGCCGAATGGTCTACTTCTGCACCTATTGTCTATTGTCTATTGTCTATTGTCTATTGTCTATTATGAAAGGCATAGTCGGGGCAGCGAGTCAAAGTCTTTACCCCAGAATTGAAAAGTCAAATACGAGATGGCATACTGTCACTTTAAGCTAAGAGGTGGAATGGGATGTGCAAGGCAGCATTTTTTTACACAGCACCAGGGAGGTGCTGGAAGCAGATACAATAATAACATTTGAAGCATTTAAGGACAGGCACAGGGACATTGAGGGATGTAGACCATGAGCAGGTAGAGGGAGGGGATGGGCTGTCCTGATGAAGGGTCTTGGCCTGAATCGTTGACTGGTTACTCTTTCCCATAGATGGTGCCTGGTCTCCTGAGTTCCTGCAGCATTTTGTGTATGTTGCTTGGATTTCCAGCACCTACAGATTCTCGCATGTTTGTACAGGTAGATGAGGCTGGTTTCATTGGAATCAAGATCAGTAGGGCCTGTTCCTGTACTGTACTGCTCTATGTATAGTGTGAATCAAGCACAATGCTCACAAAGAGGTTAATACCTGACTTGGTTTAATGTGGAAAAGTTAATGTGTGGGCAGCCACCACATGAGCCTTGACGGATCAGGGTCAAATCCAATGGCATGGAATGCAAAATGGTTCAAAGCTTCAAAGGTCAAGTTTAATATCAGAGAAATATATACAATATACATCCTGAAATGCTTTTTCTTTGCATGGCTGAGGAATCTTCACTGCTAAAGCCTTTCCCTGCTATTGTGATGGATCAACATCTTCCACCAGTTCCACTGTTAAGGTCTTGGTTGGATCAGTCTTTCTCTGGAACCTCTCCCTTGACGTTACCACCATGGGTGACCCCAAGCTCTATAAAGCACCACAGTCTGGACCTCAAGAATTCTCAATCCTCCCCAGCCCAATAAGGTGATAATCTTCAGAGACATTTCTATGTATCCTATGTCTATATCTATGTATTCATTTATCTCACGCAGCAAGTTTCTTTTAACCTCTGGAGGGAGCAAAGGTACTGGTCAGCTTTCTCGGACTACATGGACTAGAACATGCTATTGGTGACGTTCCCTCCTAGGATCTTGGATCTTTTAACTCCCTCAACCTCAGCACCACTGATATGAACAGGAGCATGTACACTGCTCTCTTTCAGAAGCCAATAAAAAGTTCTTTTATTGGACTGACCTTTGTCTCTGCCAACTGTAAAATTGTGAGCTTTCTATCTGTGCGTGTATCTATTACAAGAACCTTAAAAGTAGTTTCTGTGTTCAATGCATTTTTAAAATTAGTTTAAAACAGAAAAGATGTATAAAAGGCATTAGGAAGTGTTGGTGGAACCACTGTCTCTACATGTTCCTATGAGCACCATGTATTAGCTTAATTTGTCACAGAAAAGGCAAGGCAACTAGATGCCAACCACAGCAGGACCACAGGAAACATGAGTACACACAGGAAACCAAGGAATTCCACGTGAGGTTAAGGCGAACCGCCCCACACTGTATCAGAACTGTCTGCAAAGGTTCTGAGCTAGGATCCTGGAGGCCTTGTCTTGGGGCCCTGCAAGCAAAAGAAAAAAAGTGCATAACATGGTTCATTTATATCAACAGACAAAACTTAGAACTTACATTTATCTTTAATTCTGTACTGCACTTTTTATAGAAAGATTGCTATGATTATTTCAGCAAACAACATGTCTTAAACAGACAATTCTACAGCAGGAATTCAACGCGAAAGAAAAATTACAAGGACCACAAGCAATTAATTGAGAAATTTCCTCTGACCTTAAATACCAGGTATATGTGTAGCTTATCAAGTTAGATTCCCATAGCTAAACAGACACTAGAGTGGTATGCATCTGACTGTGTAATCTCTATGTTTCCTTTTGTTTATTTAAGTTAAAATGATGTATAGATTGAACTGACATGGGAAAAGGAATGAAGCTGAGACAGGGAGATCTGTAGGAAGATGGCAAACGTGCAGAAGGCAGATGCTGGAAATCCAAAGCAGCACATACAAAATGCTGGAGGATCTCAGCAGATCAGGCAGCATCCATGGAAAAAAGTAAACAATCAATATTCCGGGTCGAGACCTGCTGAGTTCCTCAATCGGTTTGTGTGTGTTGCATTGTCTTAGCTAGCTCACCAAGGGGAATTCTTTGACTGTAACTTGTGTTTCCCTAAAGGCAAGTGCACATCTGTTACAAAGTCTTATGTTTAACATCGTGGGTTAAGCGTTTAAAGGTACCAGAAAATGAACGTAAAATGGCCAGGGAGAGCACTGGAAGTACATTATAAGAGGTACGAAAGAGCTTCAAAACTTAAAACCATCAATACTAATTAATGGTTTTAATCCTCAGCCTTTCAGAGGGTATTGAAGAGGGGAGTGAGTGTTTGGAAAGATACAGAAAGGTTTGTGCAAGAAGTGAAAATTTAACATCAATAGTGCTATTTAAAAGCAGTGAATGATTCCTTTAGAGCAGTTGCTTGTTAGCTGATAAAAGGGTGTTTTCTCAAGAAAGAACTGGATCCAAAGCTTTCAGAAAATAACTTGAGGTTCTCTAATGATTGACCATAAGACACAGAAGCAGAGTTAGGCCATTTAGCTCATTAAGTCTGCTCCAACATTCTATCATAACTGATTTATTATCTCTCCCAACTCCATTTTCCCACCTTCTCCCTGTACCCTTTAACACTCTGGCTAGCCGAGAACTGATCAACCACAGCTTTAAATATACTCAATGACTTGGCCTCCACAGCCACCTGTGGAAATGAATTCCACAGATTCACCACCTTTTGGCTAAAGAAATTCCTTTTCACTTCTGTTCTAAATGGACGTCCCTCTATTCTAAGGTGGTGTCCTCCGGTCCTAGGCTTCTCCATGTAGGAGACACCCTCTCCACATCCACACTGTCTAGACTTTCAATATTCGATAGGCTTCAATGAAACACCCCCTCATTCTTCTAAAATCCAGTAAGTACAGGCGCAGAGCCATCAAACACTCCTCATGCTTTCATTCCCAGATTATTCTTATGAACCTCCTCTGGAATCTCTCTAATAATAGCACATTTTTTCTTATATAAGGGGCCCAAAATTGCTCATAGTACTCCAAGTATGATCTGACAAATGCTTTATGAAGCCTCAGCATCACATCCTTGTTCTTATATTCCAATCCACGCGTAATTACATAACGTTACATTTACATTGCTAACAGTACATTTGCCTTGCTTACCACTGACTCAACCTGCAAGGTAACCTTTAGGGAATCCTGAACAAGGACTCCCAAGTCCCTTTGAACCTCAGATTTTTTAATATTTTCCCAATTCAGAAAAAAATCTATTACTTTATTCTTGTATTGAAGTGCATGACAATACATTTCCCAACACTGTATTCCATCTGCCACTTCTTTGCCCATTCTCCCAATCTAAGTCTTTCTGCAGACTTCCTGTTTCCACAACACAACCTGACCCTCCACCCATCTTTCTACCATCTGCAAACTTGGCTACAAAGCCATCAATTCCGTCATTAAAATCATTGACATATAAAGTGAACAGAAGTGATCCCAATGATGACTCCTAAGCAACATTGTGTCACCAGTAGCCAACCAGAATAGGCCTCTTCCATTCCCACTCTTTGCTTCCTTCAATTCTTTATCTCCTCTCAATCACCCGATCTTCGATCCATGCTAATATCTTGCCCGTAATATCATGGGGTCTAATCTTGTTAAGCAGCCTCATGTGTAAAAACTTGTCAACAGTTTTCTGAAAATACAAGTAAACACATCCACTGACTCTCCTTCATCTATCCTGCCTGCTATTTCCTCAAATAATTCCACAGATGTCAGGCAAGGTTACCCTTGCATTTGACAAGGTCCCCCCAAGAGAGACTCATCAAGTAAGTCATGAAGCATGGGATCAGTGGACCCTTGGCTGTTTGGATAAAAAATTGGCTTACAGGAAGAAAGCAGAGGTCGCTGCACAGGTTGATGGGATAGTTAAGAAGGCCTGTGGAATGCTAGGCTTCATTAATAGGGGATTGAGTTCAAGAGTAGAGGGATCACGTTGCAACTCTACAAATCTCTGGTGAGACCAAACTTTGCGTATTGTGTTCAGTTCTGGTCACCTCATTATAGGAAGGAAGTGGAAGCTATGGAGAGGGTGCAGAGGAGATTCACCAGAATGTTGCCTGGATTGGAAAACAAGTCTTATGAGGCAAGGTTAGCAAAGCTGGGACTTTTTTCTTTGAAGCGTAGAAGGATGAGAAGGGATTTGATAGAGGTCCACAAGATTATGAGAGGTACAGATAGGGTGGATAGCCAGTACCTGTTTCCCAGGGCACGAATAGCAAACACCAGAGGGCATAAGTACAAAGTTAAGGGGGGGAAGTTTAGGGGAGACACCAGGGGTAAGCTTTTTACACAGAGGATTGTGGGTGTCTGGAATGACTTGCCAGGGATGGTGGTGGAGGCTAAAACATTAGGGGTATTTAAGAGCCTCTTGGACAGGCACATGGATGAAAGAAAAATAGAGGGTTACAGGGTAGTGGGGGTTTAGTACTTTTTTTTAATGAATATATGGTATGGATAGAATATAGGAAGTGTGATTAGTAAACATGCAAAGATATGTAAGCTGGTGGTGTTATGGGCATTGGAGAAGCTTATCTAAGGCTACAGCAAAATATAGATGAAAAATTGACATCAAAGAGGGGTAGGGCATGTACAATAAATGGTAAGGTGCTAGGGACTGTTGATGCACAGAGGGATTTTGGAGTTGAAATTCTTTGTTTCCTGAAAGTCACCACATAGATACATAGAGAGGTGAAGGAGGCTTATGATATGCTTACCTCTATAGTTCAGGGCATAGAACATAAAAGTTGGGACATTATGTTGCAATTTTTCAAAACAGTGATTAAGCTATACTATTGTGTACAATTCTGGTCACCATACAGTAGGAAGGATATGGTTGGACAGGAGAGAATTCAGGGAAGATTCACCAGGCTATTGCCTGTACTGGAGGACTCTGCAATGAGGAGAGATTGGATAGGCACAGAATGTTTTCCCAGGAGCAACAGGAGCCAAGGAGTGACCTCACAAATATAACATATTATAAAATAGTCAAAATCTTTGACCTTGGTAGGGCTATTAAAATCAAAAGGACATGGGTTCAGACTGAGATGAAGGAAATTTTAAGGGAATATGAGGAAAATATTTTTTACACTGAGTCTATTGCCAGATCAGCCATGATGTTGTTGAACGATGGAGTGGATTCAATGAGCAAGATGGCCTATTCCTGCTTCTATTATCTGTGTTCTTATGTCGTCTTCAACACCAGTTGGGTTTAAGATTCATGAAATGTCATTTAGAGCTGGTCTTGACCAACTGTTTGCAGATCTTCAGTTGGTTCAACATGTTAAATTGAAACTTAAGCACAAGGATAAAAGGAGGACATTTCCTTTGATACAGAGGATGTGGGTGCAGTCTTAAATGAGTATTTTACATCTTTATTTACCAAAGAGAAGGATGTGGAGGATAGAGAGAACATTACCTAGTGTATTAATATGCTAGGGCATTTTGAGGTAAAGGAGGAGGTAGTGTTGGGTCTTTTAAAGAGTGTTAAGGTGGATAAATCCCCAGGCCCTATTTGGACTATTGCATAGAGCTCTGGTCACCCCATTATAGGAAGCATGTTGAGGTTTTGGAGAGGGTGCAGAAAAAGTTCACCAGGATATTGTCTGGTTTAGAGGGCTTGTGCTATCATGAGAGGTTGGACAAAGTTGGATTGTTTTCTCTGGAGTAGCAGTGACTGGAGGGGAGATCTGATAGTGGTTTATAAGATTATGAGAGACATACATGGAGTAGACAGACAGGACTGAAATATCTAATACCAGAGAGCATGCAGTTAAGGTGAGAGGGTGTTCAAAGGAGATGTGAGGGTTTTTTTACACGGAGAGTGGTGGGTGCATGGATTTTGCTACCTGGGGTGCTGGTAGAGGCAGATACATTAGAGCCTTTTAGATAGGCACATGAATATGAGGGAAATAGAAGGATATGGATATTGTATAGACAGAAGGGTTTAGTTTAGTTGGATTCTTGTTCAATTGTGCAGAAGAATCCTCGTTAAGTTGAAAATCACTTTTTCTAGTTACAGTCTAGAAAATTCAATATCTTTGAGGCCTCTCAGATTTCTAGGTAATTCTCAGTCTTTATTTGTTAACTCTTCATTACACTTGTTTCATTGCTGGTGTAGCAAAACCACCAGTTCTATGAAATTCATCTTGATACTGTTATTGATACAGATGCTGCTCAGCCCATTGGGTTTCTCTGGCAGTTTGATTTTTTTTTGCTCCAGATTCCAGCATCTGCAGTCTCTTGCTTCTCCAACTTAAAAATGGTGTTCGGCTTCCACCATAGCTTTCCTCATTTCTCACATACAGTACGCTTCAAATTAAATCCAGAGAAGACATGAGGACAATACAAATAGTCACAATACTTTTGAGGAAACATGATTCTTTATACAGCAGCATCAAGCATGCAAAGCAAAAAAAAACTGAATAAACTAATTTAGCTTAAATGACACCTCTGATAATGGAATCAGTAAAATAAAGAAATTTGAATTTTGAAATAAGAACAACTTTCTTGTAAACAGCACTAAGCAAATGTTTCCTTCCGCTATATAAAAAATATTCTCTCCCCCTCCCCTATTTTTCTATTCCCTACTCTGGCCTTTTCTCCCTCACCTTTCTCTCCTTCTTCTCTTTCTCCTGTGGTCCACTGTCCTCTCCTATCAGATTCCTTTATCTACAGCCCTTTGCCTTTCCTACCCGTCTGGCTTGAGTTTCTACCTAGCCTCCTTCCCTTCCCCCCACCTTTTTATTCTGGCATCTTCTCCCTTCCTTTCCAGTCCTGGAGAAGGGTCTCGGCCTGAAATGTCGACTGTTTATTCATTTGCATAAATTGTGCCTGATCTACTGTTTCTCCAGCATTCTGTGCAAGTTACTGAGCAATTTCCATTGCACAAAATATTACAACTGTAGTGCAAAGCTACAAGTTCTTAACCTTAGAGCAATTCGCCTGTATCTGTAAGGAAACCTCTTAAGCTGGGGAAAATATCAAACATTCTTCACAGTCTGTCTCAGCTCACTGAAGTTGGTCCTGTTTATTTTGGCTACAGTCCTCATTTTTCTGCTAACCACATACTTATTGACTCAGCAATAAAATAATGTTCACATGAATGAATTTCTATTTGCTAAGTTGAGTTTTTAGTTAGATTGAATGATTTTCTAAGAGAAGTATGCTGAAATGGGTTTATTTTATGGTTGAAAATCTTGACTAGTCAAAGAAGATGAAAATACAAGAGTCTTCTGATGAAGTAGAAACCAGCAGAACATTCCCTAGGGTTCCTGCTGGCAGTCTGCACGGAAACAATTCCATGCAACACTTATATAGTCAGATAGAGCAAATAAATAGTCTTCTCTCAGGCAGCTTAACCACATTGCTGAACTTAGTCTCAGAGAAGGCTTTCCATGTGAAAAGTTGAAAAGATGCAGCAACAACTTGCTTTCTTTTGCCTTGTTAATAAGGTATCAAATTGCTCAAGCAATTCTGTTAACAAAGTTGTAAAGAAATGTAGTTTGATAAACTGTGAGCGCAGAGCACAGCCAGCTTTAGCGCATCAAATGGCTGCCAGAATGAAGGCAGCCTTCCCTTTCTCTCTCAGACTATCTGGAGGAAGTGAAGACACTATATAAACATATGTGAAACAGATACGGGGTGAACAAATACATTGGTGCTGTTTGAAGCTTGTTCACACAAGCTTGCAAGTGCCTGTATGTGTTTATCTGTGAGTGTGAAATGATAAGAATAATAAAAGTGAATATAATAAAAATGAAAGAAACTAAAAATTCTGGTTTGGATCCTTGGGAGGAAATATTTTGGAAAATAACTTTAATCCACTGTTTTTAATATTCTGATAGTTTATTTGAAGCTAATGCTGTGAACGTTCTTGGGATTCCATCTCCCGTGTTCAATACAAAATAAATGCCATGTACTTGAAAAGGTTTAACTAGAGGCCAGTTTCAAACTTGCTGTCATTTAAAGTAGTGCAATCTTCCCAAGGAGCCTCAGCTGTACTCTCAGCTGTACTCTCAGCTTTGTCCCTGTGCCAAGTGATGGTGGAGAAATGGAGTCAAGTTACAGCGTTGCAGCTTGGACACCAATTGCCTTTTCTCTACTGGCACGAGTGCAACCGTATGGCCTGAGTAGGAGAGTGGATACATCAATTATCTTTTTTTGTCTCTGATATCTGTTAACTTATTTTGTCCAGATGTCATTTAATCTTCAGATCTGACTCGTCTTTCCCTTTCGGCTCTGCAGTGCCTAACTCAGAGCATAAGGAAAAGAGTCCAGACTATTATACTGTGTCATTTCATTTGCAGCTTTTCTTAAATGTTGCTTAACTCAGAGAAAAATGTTTAAACTGTTTAACACAGTATAATAGTACTATCAAATACCATCTATACAAATTCCATTTTCCAGCACAAAGTCCACAGTCTGCTATCCCTTCACAATTCAATTGTTTGTCCAGATATGAACTGTTTGCAGCAGCTTTTCAGACAGTGCATTCTAGATTCCTAATCAATCATCCAGGCTGCTAACCGTATATGCTTCAAATCAGCCATCATTATCTCTTTGCCAAAGAAGTCTACACCTCCAGAACTAAACAACCACTGCCCAGTGTCACTGGTGCCAATCATCATGAAGTGCTTTGAGTAGTTGGTAATGGTGCATATCAAAAACTCCATTCCTGTAGCATTGGACTCTCATCAATATGCTTTCTGAAAGAACAGCTCTGTGACAGATGTCATAGCCATCTGGCATGCACCTGGCCTTGACTTACCAAGAAAACAAGGACACTTATGTTAGAATGCTGGTTCACTATTCAACCCAATTGTCCCATAAACCTTGGTGAACAAACTCCTACTCCTCGGTCTGGGTACCACCACTGTGCATCTGGGTGCGGAACTTCTTAACCAAGAGACATCACAGAGTCAGGACATACAACTGCTCCTCCCTTCCCATCCTCCTCAGCACGGCTGCCCTCCAGGGCCATGTGCTCACCCCATTGCTGCACACTGCTCACACACGACCGCATGACCAAATCACATTGTCAAGTCTGTCAGTGACATGACAGTGGTGGGGCTCATCACCAACGATGAAGCAGCCTACAGAGAGGAGGTGGAAGAGCTCTAGGCCCTCTGCCAGGTAAACAACCTCTTCCTCAATGTCAACAGGACAAAGGAGATGGTTATCAACTTCAGAAAAATTTGAGCCACTCACGCACTCACCTCTTCGTGAGCAGTTTCAAACTCCTGGGTGTGCACATCTTCCTCTGCTGATCCCAGCATGCATCACACACAATCAGAAAGCACACCAATACCTCTGCTCTCTGAGGAGGCTGAAGAGAGCAAGACAATGTACATCTAGATTTATGTCATTCTGCAGAGAGCATCCGAACCAGCTGAAGAACTGCAACAGACTGGAAGGCTCTACAAAACTGTCCAAAGCATCACCAGCACCATCCTATCCCACATCGAGAATATATATAGAGAAGGGTGCTGCAAATGGCCTGTAACATCACAATGAAACCCACATTCCTTGCTCTTGGACAATTTGTCCCACTCCCATCAGGAAGGAGGATATGTAACATCCACACCAGGTCCATCAGACTCAAAAGCAATTATATTCCCCATCCAGTATGGCTGATCAACAACCCCAGCCACTAACCCACACCTCCACACCCCCAACTACCACAACTTTATCAGTTTCTGTCAGTCACCTTATGTACAGACATTCCTGTGCCTGGCATTACTTTATGGACATACAATCAATCTATGTATACAAGCTACCTTACGTACATATTTATTTTCATTATTATTGTGTTCCTTACCTTATTGTGCTTTTTGTGCTGTATGAGATCCAGAGTAACAACTATTGTGTTCAGGCTCACACTGCTGTACCGAAAATGACATTAAACAACCTTGAGCAACCTGAAAATAAAAGAACTCTTAAGATCTCCTCTGAGCCACCCACCATTACCCTAAGCCTATTCGTTCCAGGTTTGACACCCTTACTCATGGGGAAAAGCTTCTCTGCATCCACATTATCCATGCCTTCTGTACCTTTCTCAGGTTCCTTCTCGTCCTCTTCTTTTCCAAGAAACACAAAACCAACCCACCTAGTCTCTTTCCATAACTGAAACAGCCCATACCAGGCAATGTCTTGCTAAATATCCACTCCATACTCTCCAATAGCATCCTTCTGAAAGTGTGAACTGTACGCAGTACACCAGCAGAGGCCTAACCAATGCTTCATAACGCAGCGCCATGACCTCCTGCTCTTATATACTGGTACCACCTAATAAAGTGGCCACTCTGTGTATGTTTGTGGTCTTCTGCTGCTGTGGCCCACCCACTTCAAGGTTCAACATGTTGTGCATTCAGAGATGTTCTTCTGCACACCACTATTGTAATGTATGGTTATCTGAGTTACTGTCGCTTTCCAGTCTGCTTGAACCAGTCTGGACATTCTCCTCTGACCTCCCTCACTTTTGCCTACAGAGCCACCGTACACTGGATGCTTTTTTGACTTTTGCACAATCCTCTGTAAACTCAAGAGACTGGTGTGCATGAAAATCCCAGGACATCTGCAGTTTCTGAGATACTCAAACCACTCCCTCATCTGGCACTAACAATCATTTCATGGTCAAAGTCACTTCGATCACGTTTCAAAGTAAGTTATATTATCATAGGACATACACATCACCATGCACAACCCTGAGATTCAATTTTCTTGTGGGCATATTCAATAAATCGATAGAATAATAACCATAACAAAATCAATGAAAGACTGTCCAAATAAGGTGTTCAACCAGAGTGCAGAAGACAACTGCAAATACAAAAGGAAGAAGTAATAATCATGAATAGGTAAGCAATAAATATTGAGAACATGAAATGAAGAACCCTTGAAAGTGAATCCATTGGATGCAAGAACATTTTAATGATGGGGCAAGGGAAGTTTAGTGTAGCTTCTAGGTGTTCACCTGGTCCCTCAACACCAGCTCCATAGCAAAGAAAGCCCAGCAATACTTTCTGAGAAGGCTGAGGAAAGTCCATCTTCCACCCCCCATCCTCATCACATTCTACAGAGGATGTATCGAGAGCATCCTGAGCAGCTACATCACTGCCTGGTTCGGAAATTGCACCATCTTGGATCGCAAGACCCTGCAGCGGATAGTGAGGTCAGCTGAGAAGATCATCAGGGTCTCTCTTCCCACCATCACGGACATTTACACTACACACTGCATCCGCAAAGGAAACAGCATTATGAGGGACCCCATGCACCCCTCATACAATCACTTTTCTGTCCTGCCATCTGGGAAAAGGCTCCAAAGCAGTTGGGCTCTCTCGACCAGACTATGTAACAGTTTCTTCCCCCAAGTTATCAGACTCCTCAATACCCAGAGCCTGGACTGACACCTTGCCTTATTGTCCTGTTTATTATCTATTGTAATGCCTGCACTGTTTTTGTGCACTTTACACAGTCCTGTGTAGGTCTGTAGTCTAGTGTAGCTTTCTCTGTGTTGTTTTTTTTTACGTAGTTCAATCTAGTTTTTGTACTGTGTTATGTAACACCATGGTCCTGAAAAATGTTGTCTCATTTTTACTATGTACTGTACCAGCAGTTATGGTCAAAATGGCAATAAAAGTGACGACTTGAGTTATCCCCTTTGGTTCAAGTGCTTGATAACTATTCCTGAATCTGGTGATAGGAGTCCTGAGGCTCTTGTACCTTCTTCCTGAAGGCAGCAGTAAAAAGTGAGCATGTGCTGGGTTGTTGGGGTCCCTGATGATGGATGCTGCTTTCCTACAACAGCATTTCATGTAGATGTGCTCAATGGTGGGAAGGACTTTATCCATAAAGGACTGGGCCATATCCAATACTTCTGTAGAATTTTCCATTCAAGAGCATTGGTGTTTCCATACCAGGCTGTGATACAGCCAGTCAATATACTCTCCATCACACAACTATAAAAAACACAAAGTGCACAGCAGATGCTAGGGTCAAATCAACAAGTAAAAACAAGCTGGGTGAACTCCGCAGGTCGTACAGCCTCCGTTGAAACAAGCAGACAACGTTTCAGGCCGAGACCCTTCATCAAGACTGAAGGGTCTGACCTGCTGAGTTCATCCAGCTTGTTTGTACACATCTATAAAAGTTTGTCAAAGTTTTATACATCGTGCCAAATCTCCACAAACTCCCAAGGAAGAGAGCTACTGCAGTGTTTTCTTTGTAATTACACTTACATGCAGGGCCCATGACAGGTAATTTCACCCCATTCTGATGTTTACTCTGAACAGCACTGAACCACTTGACCATATCTGCATGCTGCTTTGTATTGAGTTGCTCCTTCAGGACTGGCTGATCATATATTTGCCTTAACGAGCAGGTATACAGGTGTACCTAATAAGTTGGTCACTGAGGAAATAAGCAATTATAATGTATTTCATTTATTAGGTCCTGGAAAATTCAATTTTCTTATTATATACTAACTATGAATGAAAGTTCATGAAGTAACATAATTCTTTTACAACAGCAATTTCTTCATTTTTGGTAACGGAAGTTATTTTGCTTTTGTTTCAGTTTAGATTCATACAAACAATATAAGGTGTATTTTTATGTTTCTTATAAGATAACTCCTGTACTTAGCAAATCTAATTTGGCATTTAGGCAAGTGCCTAACCGGAAAACCACGGTCCGTGCAGATTGAAAATAACATCTCCACCTAGCCGACATCAGCACTGGTGCACCGTAAGGATGTGTGCTTAGCCTACTGCTCTATTCTCCCTACACCCATGACAATGTGGCTAGGCGTAGCTCAATTGCCATCTATAAGTTTGCTGATGATACAACCATTGTTGGCAGTATCTCAGATGGTGACAGGAGTGAGATATTCCAGCCAGTTGAATGGTGTCATAGCAACAACCTTGCACACAACGTTAGCAAGACCAAGGATCTGATTGTGGACCTAACAATAGGTAAGACAAGGGAACACAAACCAATCCTCATAGAGCAATTTCTTGGGTGTCAATATCTCTGAGGAGCTAATCTAATTATAACATATTGATGCAGCTATAAAGAAGGCAAGATTTTAATATTTATTTGTATTTATAAAGGTATTTATATTTATATCTATATTTCATTAGGTTTTGAGGAGATTTGGTTTGTCACTTAAAACACTCAAAAGCTTCTACAAATCACAATCTGGTATGGGGGAAACGACCGCGCAGGATTGAAGTAAGGTGCAGAAAGTTGTAGAATTAGTCAGCTCCATCATGGGTACTTTCCTCCATAGTATGTAAGACGTCTTCGAGGAGCAGTGCGTCCAACATTACAGACCCGCACCACCCAGGACATGTCCTCTTCCTGTTGTTACTATCAGGAAGGAGGTATGGGAGCCTAAAGATACACACTTCGTGATTCAGGGATGGCTTCTTCCTTTCTGCCATCTGATTTCTAAATGGACATTGAATCTATGAACACTACCGCAATACTGTTTTTCTTCCATTTCTGCTTTTGCACTATTTAGTTTAACTTAACTATTTAAAATACATATATACAATTGCTGTGATTCTTATTTTTCAAGATTTATCAGGTATTGCATTGTACTGCTGCTGCAAAGTTAAACCTGATTCTGATTCTGAAGTGCCCAGTGGCCTCAGCAGTTTCAAGACTTCAACTTTACTTACATAAAACACACCAACTGTAAGCAAGCAGAGGAATGTTTAACCACAACCTGCTGGATTGGAGATCAAAAACAGGCAGATGTGGTCCTCAGCAAACTAGGTTTTGCGGTTCTTTTAAATGTTTAGTCTGTTGGTGACAGCAAGCTACATTTTCTGTGCTGCTCCTGTTGAGAACACTATCATAACAACTGGGATCTCCAAATATAATAGCTGAGCAGCTAAGAAGCTTAGATATCAAAATCTTCTTCAGGCTCCTATGTTATTCACAGAGCATTGATTTCCTTTGATGTTAACCAATTTACAAAGTTTCCACAATAGGCTCATTGCAAATTGAGGCTACTGTTTCCATTTCAAAGTTGCCAATGCCCCAATAATCCCTGGTAAAAGCAGCTGATAGCTGTGCACCACGGAAGGCAGCCTAAGGACAGGAATTACGCTGCTTGAACTAGAAAAGGTGGAAATAGGTGGCAAAATGTTCCATTGGATTCAAGATTTTTAATGTGATGGGAAGATACAAGCCAAGGTAGGGATTGCATTCTCTAAGGAGTATAAGACAGAGAATGGGACCCCACAGGGTCCCTGACGAAGGGTCTTGGCCCATAACGTCGACTGTTCTTCTTCCTGTAGATGCTGCCTGGCCTGCTGCATTCCACCGGCATTTTGTGTGTGTTGCTTGAATTTCCAGCATCTGCAGATTTCCTTGTTTTTGCCCCACAGGCGAGTGTGTGTAGCCCACTCCTTTTTAATATTATAATTAATGATGTTTTCTTAGATGTTGGCTCAGACATTTCCAAATTGTGATATACTTATGATGGTGCAATGTGGAAAAGAGGCTGGAATATAAATTAATAATTAGGAACATGCAGGCAGCTATTAATGAAGTAAAGGGATAAAGATATTGATGGGTGCTTAAATCTTCTGTTGCAAAGACTCAACTTAATTGTTTTTCTAAAAAGAACATTACACCCACAATTGATTTCAAGTTATATGATAAATCTCTTAAACAGTGGTCAGTGGTAAAGTTTCAAAGGGGCTGTGGGAATTCATAAAGGTGCCTCCAGGTTTTGAAGGTCAAAGCGAGCATAAAAGGCATTGAGCTCATCTGGGAGAAAAGCCTTGGTATCACATCTATCAGTTGGTTGCACTTTGTAGGAGGCAATCACATTCAAGCCCAGCCACAGCTGATGAGCAACCTTCAGTGATTCAAGTTTGGTCTGGGTTTTCCACTTTGCATGTGAGATGCTTCCCGGAGACCATAACTGGGACTCTTGTATATTACTTTGTCGCCAGAGCTGAATGCACTGGTCTGGCCATCAGCAAATTGCAGACTTCACATTTCATCTAAGGTTTCTGGTTGGAGAAGACTCAGAATGAGTTTGTGGGGATTCGTTTGTCTATGACAAGTTTTATGAAATCCATGACAGCTGTGGTGCATTGGTTCAGATCCTCTGAGTCCTTGAACACAGCCCAGTCCACCAACTTGAAGCAATCTTGTAGCCACTCCTCTGCCTCCCGTGACCACCTCTTTGTTGTCCTTCTCTTTGGAACTTTGCTCTTTAGCCTCCGCCTGTGTGCAAGTAGGAGGAGATCAGCCAAGTGATCGGGTTACCCGAAATACAGTCTCGATGTGGAATGTTAGGTATGTGCCGGACAATGGTAGTCTTTGGTGACTCAAACTCCTAATGAAATATAGCCGCGCTCACACCTTCTCTGTAATTGTATTGATATGTTGGGCCTGAGGGTATGACGATGTTGAATGCTGAGCTGTGATCAAAACACTGCAGCCTGACGTAGGTATTGCTAATGTCTAGGTGATCCAAGGCTGAGTGGAGAGCCAGTGAGATTGCATCCTCTGCAGACCTATTGTAGCAAAAGCAAAATTGCAGCAGGTCCAGGTCCTTCCTTAGGTAGGAGTTGTGTCAGTCCCTCCAGTTGAACTCTGTCTTTTTGTGTGTTTCCCCCTAGCTGTCAGTCTGTGGTTTTATATCGTCATGTGCTCCTGTCCCCGCTCCTGCTCTACTCCGGCCCCTGAGTACTGAGTACTCCGTCTCTCATCTGTTTCTCATTATTACCTGTTTTGCTGTCACCAGAGTCTCATTGTGCTCCACCTATCATCTGCCTCTCTGTCTATTGCTCAGTGTATTTCACTCCTGTGTTTTCACCAGTTTGTGCCAGTGGGTTTAATGAAAAATGACTGAGTTGGAGGTTGGATTGAGTTGCGGAACGGAACTGCTGAGTGGGCTGAGCAAAATGTCGGCTTCATGCAGTGCTGGTTGGAAGAACTGCTGAGCTGGTCATGGGTCAGAGATGAACTGGATGGCGGAAGGAAGTTAGAGATGGTGGCCAGGGGGAAAGAGGAATGGAGTGGAAAGAGTAAGAAAAGAAAACAGATATGAGATGTCAAACTCTGAGGAATCAGGGGATGATCAAAATAGGACAGCAAAACAATGGAAAGAAGTTGAGATCAAAGCAATTATAAAATTGAGCAAAGATGGGGTGTCTTTTGGTGATTGGAACCTGATTCATTTGATGAAGATAATCAATAACAGCGAGGCCAAAAGAGCAAAGATTTTATGAAATGGATTGCTATTTTGTGATTTGTCGGGATAGTGTTCGGTAAGGCAAAGTGATAAGATTGAATAAAATAGATGGCAAAAAAGTACACTGTTCAATTCCCAACAATAGAAAGTGGACTAGAAGAGGAGTTATTTCGGGGATATCAACGAAAGTTACTATGGATGAGGTTAAACAGAACATAAAAGGAGAAAAAATTATTGAAGCCAAATGTTTGAAAGTTACAAGAAATGGGAAAAAGTGTGATAGTTTAATAGTTATGATTAACTTTGATGAAGATAGATATCCAACTAAAGTTTATTTAGGGTATATGTGTTATGAGGTCAGAATATATATCCCAGCATCTTTAAGATGCTTTAAATGTCAGAAATTTGGGCATGTTGTAGCGGGCGGTCTGCAGAGGGAAACAAAGATGTGGGAGATGCGCTGGAGAACATGAATATGGAAAATGTGAGGCGGGTGCTAGGCTGAAGCACTGCAGTCGTGGCGAGGAACACAACGCAGCTTACCGAGGGTGCATTAATAGCAAGAAGGCAGCAGAGATACAATATGTAAAAGTAACTCAAGGGATCAATTACGCAGAGGCAGTGAAAGGATTCTCTGTAAAGCAGAAGACTATCAGGCAAACAAATACAGGGAATAATAAACCGGTGAACTGTGAGGCTGTGAGGTGATAAATAAGGATACACTTATAATGAGTGGAAAGGATATTGTACTGTTTATGGTAGATGCAATTAACTGTTCAGTGCAAACAAACAAAAGAACTGAAAAATTAAAATTATAGTCAAGTCTGAAGTAAAATATCTTGGTATTACAGGGTTTAGGTGGGAAGTAATCGAAGAAACACTGAATGGAGGATCAAACAGTTCACAGGCAGAGGAGGCGGGATATTAATGGCAGTATATATTATAAAATGGAATGCAAGGTGTCTTATCGCAAATGGTCGAGGATTTAAGAAATATGTATCAGAACTTAAGGAAAACCTCAGATTTTATGTATACAAGAAATGCGGTTGAAACCCAGGGTAACTGTGCAGAAATCCAACAACCAATAGAAGTACCCGATAAGAACAGTTGTGAGTTGGAAAAGAGATTGGAAATTGGAAGAACTTATTACAAAATTACAAAATGAAAAGAAATTGTTGCAAAGTGAATTGTCAATATTCAGATTATAAAATGAAAACGTGGAAACAATTGAACTTTGAGATCTCAGGAAACAACTACAGGGTATGATTCAAGTAAAGGAAAATTTGGAAATAGCAAATAGACTAGAAAAAAACCGGCACTTATTAAAAGTTAAGTGTGCAATAATTAATATTCTTAAACAAGAAGATTTCTGTCTTACAAATGATGCAGATGTAATCAATGTAACTGAGAATGCAATTACTTGGAAACCATGTGACAAAATTTGGGAAGAAAAGCAGTTTGCAGCACTGCTAGCTAATGAGATTAATTATACATCCTGCGGAGGGCATTAACATGCCTAGATGTGTCTAAACTGCTGGAAATAGAAGAAAAAGTTTGTGTCAGTGAATTTTCCTGAGCCTTTGTATCCGTACTCTGTCCTGCTGAATATCGACTCTGCCTTATTCCTGATCCTGGGTTTTGGATTTCTCTGGATGTTTTGATCTCTGCCTGAACTTTGACACTGACTTTGTTTGCACCTCAGGATTTGTTACTCAATTAATATCACTGTGTGCACAGTACTGGGTCTGCGATTAGATTCCTGCTCCAGCGCCCTGACAAGTTGATTCTGGACATGACCAACCTCTCAAAGCACTTCATCACAGTAGATATGAGTGCCACTGGGTGATAATCATTGAGGCAGCTCACCTGCTCTTCTTGGGCACTGGTATGATTACTGCCCTTTTTGAAGCAGGTGGGGACCTCTACCTGCAGCTCTGAGAGGTTCCACTAGTTGGTTGGCACAGGTTTTTAATGCCCTACCATCAGGGTCTGATGGTAGGGCATTACCATGGGTAACCAAGGGTTCGCCCTCACGAAAAGCTGTTCTGGCTCCAGCCTCTGAGACAGGGGTCACTGGATCACCAGATGCTGCAGGAATTCACACAGGTGCAGTTTTATTCTCCCTTTCATAGTGTGCATAAAATTCTAAAATACAATTTCTCATCAGAACACAAGAAAGCTGCAGGTGAAGTAATAACATTGACTCATATCAAATCCTGAATTAGATGGTCAGCCTTCAGTTGGAATAGAGACTAGAGAAATACCAGCGACTGGGGTAACTCTGGAAAGGTCCCAGAGACAGAAAAGATCTGAGCTACAGCTGAACCTGTACATTTGTGGAAGTCATGGACTCAGTCATACTGCTCTGGTTCAGCTCAGCGAGCTCGTACAGTTCAAGCCTTGTGCGTACTGATTCCATGTAACAGCGACAGGTTCAATGCCAAGTGCTCGTCCAGACGCTTCTTAAAAAGCCTGCTTCCACCATCCTCCAAGGTTTATATATTCCAGATTCCAGCCATCAAGAACTAAATAAGCATATATGTAAATATATTTTCTTTCCGATTTACAGAGAATGAGTGATATTGCAAAGTGTAATTGAAGCTTTAAGGCTGCTAGAGCTTCAAATGCTGAATCAGGTGGTTGCCTGCTCTCCAGGTTGCAATTCTTACAGAGGCTTGCAGAGCCAATATGGAAGAACCATTCTAATGTTCAACCACACCATAGTCAGAGAACCTAATTACTTCAAAGGCTAACATGGATCTTGTGACAGAGATGAGAGGATAATCTGATCATTTATGTCACTGTTTGCAGGAGTTGCAAATCAAAAGTACTTAGTTATTCATAAATTAATTGGGATTGCCTGAGATCATTAAAGGTGCTATTTAAATGCAGCTCATCTTCCTTTTCTTGCACCTATTAACTTTAGACCAGTGGTCCCCAACCACCCGGCCGCAAAACATGTGCTACCGGGTCGCGAGGAAATGATATGATTTCTTGATATGAAACGATATGAGTCAGCTGCACCTTTCCTCATTCCCTGTCACGTCCACTGTTGAACTTGAACGCACGTGAGGTCATCAGTCACCTAAACGCAGTGATACCCTTGTGCCAGGAATCACTGGTTGGCCTCGGGTAACCGGCCGCCTCGCATGGCCGGTGAGAAGTACCGATGCTACTGGTCCAGAGCACAGACAGATGGGCGCTGCCTCTGAACCTGTTCACCACACCGAATGTTCGTGGGAAACCTGGTACTAAAATATTTGCAGATGACCTAATTCGGGCTCAAGGTTTCGTACCTCGCTGTGATCCACTGAAAGTCATCCCTCAGGACAAGCTTTTGTCAGCCGATAGATCCTACCTACCTGCAAGGGGGGCAGGCACGCGCCCTGTCGCACTCCTCCTCGCTCGGTCGGTCACTCTCTCCGGACTGCGACCACCGCGGCCCCAGTACGGGGACCTCCGGCCCTTACCTTGTCCTCTCACTGGTGTGTTGCAATCATTGTATATGTTCATACGAGGAAAATATGTACTATGTTTAATATTAAATTCGTTAGATAAACCCTTTTAGAAATGAAATTTAGTGTATTATCCATTTATATGTGACTTATAGTTGACTTATCACCTACATTCCAGTCGTGAGTAACACCCACACTCCCCCACCCCGTCAGCGGGTCCGCAAGAATATTGTCAATATTAAACCAGTCCGCAGTGCAAAGAAGGTTGGTGACCCCTGTTTTAGACCAATGAATTCCATATCCTCATTACTAACATGGAATTCTCTATAGTAAGATCTTGACCTGATTACCTTGAAGTCTTTCATTCCATCCAACCACACATGGAAGGATGAATCCTTATCTACCTTGGGAATATCTTTCCCAAGATTACTCCTTAATAGCGTCTCATTGGAATGAATGAACTCAGTCATCGTTAAATTCTTCTGCAAGGAAAATCAGTTTTCAATATGTATCTACGTAGTTATGGCTTAGCTTAGAATATGGAGAGTGTTTAACGCTATCTTTGTCTGGAAGTCGCCCTTTCATGTGTTTGGATTTCTCCGAAGTCAACAATTTAATAGAGAGTCTGTTGGAAATAACTGTGAATGTCTCACTGAAAAATTCACTCAGCTGCACACATACAGCCACATTGCATCTCTCATGAGAGTTCAATAGTTCAGTCTTAATTGTCTTTTTAACTCTTTCCATACCTTTCCTGTCTCAGGTCTGTTCATTCAATCTGTTGCTTTAATCTGAAACTTTAACAAAAATTGCAAGAAAATTCACAAATGCACTCCAGAGGGAAAGAAAAGGATTAACTGTTTCTTTGAAGAAAGTAAACTGAGATCTTTGGATGAAAAATTATTTTAATTTTTGTATGTTATGAAGTTGGCAACATCAGAGATTGTTAAAGAGCCATTTGTGATCAGTGGGAGAGAGGCAGCAAATTTTCAATACTTCTCTTGTTCAATTTCAACTAATAATTTACAGTAAAGTGCTGCTAACAAACAGATAATGTACCAATTTTATAAGAGGATAATTACAAAACACGGAGCTGCCACAGCTGTGAATCGGTATAACTTAACACTATAATTCACTGAGCTGTTTTCTCAACTGAAAATTATTTTTTCAAATCACTTTGTTTTCGTTACTTGCCCGGTGTAAGTTGAACCACTTTGGAAAAAACTTCAGATGATTGACTGGATTTAATTTTCTCTTTACAACCAATTCAACACTGGCACAATCAGTATTTGAGAAGTACAGACAGTATTTATTTCTTGCACGCCTGCATAGCAATGAATCTTTGGTCTACTAACTATAGTCATTCTAATTAGCCATTACTTTCAAGAAACTATCTTGAAAACACCCTGAGATTCTTCTGAATGGTTTTTAAGTAGATGGTGCCTGCATAACAGCTGGTAGGCAGGTGTGCAGAATATGCATTGATCAACTCTGCATCAGTAGTTTGGAATGCTCCCAGACTCTTTTTTTCAGAAGATCCTTAATACCTTTTTTGAACTGGTGATGAGGTCTTAGACTGGGACATCAGCCAGCAGATGGTTAAATAACTGCTGGAAAGCTAGACCAATGTGGCTCAGACTATGAGGAATGCAGTATGATGATGTATTGTGCCACGTATTAGGAACCAGTGTGTAATCACTTAACCCTAACAGTCACAGTTTCAAGTAAGCAAGCCTGCTTCAAAAGCTGAGGTACATTTTTAGTAACTATCCTTCTATTGCAGACAAATTTACAAATAATGAATAAAGCCAGAAGATTTACATTCATCTTGTCACATTGCTTTGGCATTGGGCTTATCTTGTATACTTAGTCTATGATCTCTTAAGGTCAGAAAGTTGTAAATCCATTTGCGAGAGCAAATTGTGCTCTGAAGGATCTTTTCAAATTCTAAACATGCCTTTATTTTTCAGGTGAAGTCCAGGTTTCCAACTGGTAAATGAAAATGCTTTCTCCAGAACAGGTCACTATATCTAGACCTTGATTGTCTAAATTCAGTCCTTTACTTAAAAATGTATTATTCCACTTTTACTGGTGTGAAGGCAGTGTAGAGTAAATCCAGAATCAAAGCCCGATCTGCCATTGGAGAAAAGCTGTGAAAATTTCTCCCTTAGCTACTCTCAGTCCAGCTCCTCCCCTCCAATCCGGTTGGGTCCAGATTCTGGCTTTGCAAATTATGATTAAATTCCTTTGATAATTTGTGCAATTGACTGCAATATCTTTGGAAAATAGGCAAAAAGTGCAGACAAATGGCATGTATGAAAAAGTTTTGAGAGATCTCTGTGCAGGCAAGACTTCAGGAACCTGCAAACTCCACATTAAAGCTAAATGCAGCTCTGGAGTGATTTTAGCAATCCCACAGATTTTTAATTTCATAACAAAACGCAAGGAAAATCTAGCAGTGCCACAAATATTTTTCCAAACCAAAGGAATAAACCTTGAATCCTCAGTATAGTCATTCACTGGAACAACTATCTACCTGGGTTTTCAGTTAGAATAGTGTGTACAACAATGCAATATTTAAGAAATTAAATTAAGAAAAGCTCTGAAAAGTATTTCAGTTTTCAAACCATTTAAATTTACATGTTGTCTCATCTTAGTTTGGAGATTAGCATGAAACTGAGAATAGATTCATAAGGACAATTAGCAGTTTAACAGGAATTAGCATGAGTGCAATTATCGCCATGAACAGGATAGTTAGTGCAAATCATAAGCACAAGAGATTCTGCAGATGCTGGAAATCCAGAGTAATAAACACAAAATGCTGGAGGTGAATGGTGGAAAAGATGTTGAAACCTCTGGTGCAGATTTAGTGATCCAGTTAACCTCATTATCATCCAACTCATTGATATAGATGACAAACAACAATGGACTGAGCACTGATCCCTGTAGCACTACTCTAGTCACAGGCCTCCAGTCAGAGAGTTAACCATTAACCATAAGACCATAAAATATAGGCCTAAACTTAGGTCATTTGGCCCATTGAGTCTACTCCGCCAATTCATCATGAATGATCCATTTTTTTCTCTCAGCCCTAATGTGCTAAGATTAAGGCTTTCTATCACTTATTACCACTCTCTGGCTTCTCTCACAAAGCCATTGTCTAATCCAATTCACTACCTCATCTTGAATGCCAAACAACTGAATCTTCTCGACAACCTCCCATGTGGAATCTTGTCAAATGCCTCACTGAAGTCCATGTAGACAACATCCACTGACCTGCCTTCATCAACTTTCCTGTAACTTCCTAAACAAAACTCTAAGTTTAGACATGACCATGCTGACTATCCCTAATCAGTCCCTGTCTATCCAAATTCTTATATATCTGGTCCCTTAGAATACCTTCCAACAACTTTCCCAACACTGGCCTATAATTTCCTGGTTTAATTTTAGAGCCTTTCTTAAACAGCTAGCTGCATTAACTACCCTCCAATCCTGCGGTACCTCTCCTATTCCTAAAGATGACTTTAACATCTCTGCTAGGGCCTCTGCAATTTCTGCACTTGCCTCCTACGGGGTCTGAGGGAAGACCATTTCAGGTGCTGGATATTCATCCACCCTAATTTGCCTCGAAACAGCAAACACCTCCTCTCTGTAATCTGTGTAGGATCTCATTTCTACTTTGTCTCACTTCTGTAGATTCCATGTCTATCTTCTGAGTAAATACAGATGCAGAAAGTTCAGTTACTATCTCTACGGTTTCTTCTGTCTTCACACATTGATTCCATTCTGATCTTCTAGAGAACCAATTTTATCCCTTGCTATCCTCTTCCTCTTAATATATCTGTAGAATCCCTTCAGATCCTCTGCTAAAGCAACCTCATACCTTTTAGTGGTCCATGTCATTGATACCTACCTGGACCGCAACTTCTGGCTGTTCACCCTCACACTTAAGAATGCTAAGGACTTGATCCAAGATATCCTGGACCCTGGCACTCCAGAGGCAACATACCATCTGGGAATCTTTCTCATCCATAGAACCTCCTTTCTGTTCTGCTAACTAACAAATCCCCTATCACCACTGCTCACCTCTTCTCTTCACTTCCCTTCTGAGTCACAGAGCCACACACAGTGCCAGAGACCTGACCACTGTGACTTTCTTCAGCTAGGTCATTCCCCTGTTCCAAACAGTATACAAAGTGGTATACCTGTCATACCAGTGAAAGACTGCACCCAATAGGACAGGCAACCAGTGTGCAAAAGACATCAAACTCTATAAATACAAAAGAAAAAAGAAATAATAGTGAATAAATAACCAATAAATAACAAGAACATGAGATGAAGAGTCCTTGAAAGTGAGTCCATAAGTTGTGGGAACACTTCAGTGATGGGGCAAGTGAATTTGAGTCAAGTTATCCCCTCTGGTTCAAGAGGCTGATCTTCAGTGATCATCCCCACTTCTGACCTAATGATGATTGAAAGGTTACAGATGAAGCAGCTGCCTTGAAGAACTCCTGCAGTAATGTCATGTGCTGAGATGATCCACTTCTGTCAACCACAATCACCTTACTTTAAGTAATATTTGTCTCCTGCCAATTAAGTGATTTCCATTTGCTGCCTGCCCATTGACTTCAAATATTACCAGGACATCGTGACGCCACGTACAGGTTAGAGCCAGTGACCCTACCTCTGCAATACAGCTCCTTAGCCCATATTTGCACCAAGGCTGGATAAGGTCTGGAGCTGAGTGGTCCTCATAAAGCTCAAACAATTTGTGAGCAATTGCCACCAGAACTAAAAACAAAAATAAATCTATCGCTTTATAATGATTTAGAGTGCACTCAATCATCAGTAATTAGCAAAATTTGGTTTACCCTGCTTTTTCGTTACTATTCACAGTCACTGTGAACATTACTATTCACAGTCACTGTGAATAGCTTGGTGGATAACTGATATATTTGGCTTTAGGCACAGCTAATTCTAGAACATAGGTCTTTAGTAATACTGTTGGGACATCAGATCATAAAACAAGACATAGGAGCAGAATTAGGCCATTCAGCCCATTGAGTCTGCTGTGCCATTCCATCATGGCTGATCCCAGATCCCACTCAACCCCATACTCCTGCCTTCTCAGCGATCAGGAAACAATCAGTTTCCGCCTTAAAGATACACATAGACTTGGCCTCCTCTACAGTCTGTGGCAGAGCATTCCACAGATTTGCTCCCTCTTACCTCTGTTCTAAAAGGTCACCCCTATGTTTTGAGGTTGCGCCCTCCAGTTCTAGATGCCCCCACCTTAAGAAACATCCTCTCCACCTCTACCTTATCTAGTCCTTTCAACATTCAGCTGGTTTTAATGAAATTCCCCCAACATTCTTCTAAATTCCAGTGAGTACAGGCCCAAAGCTGCCAAACGCTCCTCATATATTAACCCCTTCATTCCTGGAATCATCTTTGTGAATCTCCTCTGGACTCTCTCCAATAATGACACATCCTTTCTGAGATATGGCGTTCAAAACTGTTGACATTGTTCCAAGTGCAGTCTGACTAGTGTGTTCTAAAGGCTCAGCATTATCTCCCTGCTTTTATATTCTATTCCCCTTGAAATAAATGACAACATTGCATTTGCCTTCCTTACCTCAGACCCAACCTGTAAGTTCACCTTCTGGGAGACTTGCACGAAGACTCCTAAGTCCCTCTGCACCTTTGATGCTTGAATATTCTGTCCATTTAGATAATAGTCTGCACTATTGTTCCTTTTACCAAAATGCATTATCTTACATTTCCTAACACTGTATTTGATCTGCCACTTTTGCGCTTTCTTCCAATTTGTCTAAGTCCTGGAGCAATTGCATCACTTTCTCAGCACTATCTACCCCTCCACCCATTTTCATATCATCTGCAAACTTTGCCACAAAACCATCAATTCCATTATCCAAATCATTGACAAACAATGTGAAAAGCAGCAGTACCAATACTGACCCCTGAGGAACACCACTAGTCACCGGCAGCCAATCTGACAAGGCCCCTTTTATTCCCACTTGCTGCCTCCTGCCTGTCAGCCATTCCACTATCCATGCCACTATATTTCCTGTAACGCCAAAGGATTTTGTCTTATTAAGCAACCCCATGTCAAATACCTTCTGAAAATCCAAGTAAATAACACCCACTGCCTCTCCTTTTTCCAGCCTGTTTGTTACTGCCTCAAAAAGATTTGTTGGGCAAGATTTCCCTTTACAGAAAACATACTGACCTTGACTTATTTTATCATTAGTCATCAAATACCTTGAAACCTCATCCTTAATAATAGACTCCAACACTTTCCCAGTCACTGAGCTTAGGCTAACTGGCTGATCTAGGCATGACTCATCTCCACCCATTTTCCTTTTCCAAGGCAGGAAAACTTATTTCTTGAGATCATTTATTGAAATAGCTGGAGGATGGCTTCTGTCTTCGGAAGAACCCAGGATGGATCACCTATTTAGCACTTCTAGTTGAGCATAAGCTGTCCTGAAAAAGTCTTCACATGAGGTGATGCTGCCCCATGGGTCTGTCAGGATAATACATCATTTACGACGCTCCTAGTGTGGCCTTCTTTACATGGGTGAGACCTGATGCAGATTGAGGGATTGCTTCATCGAACACCTTTGTTCTTGCTGCTGGAACAGCCAGGATCTCCCAGTGGCTGCCCATTCCAATTCAATTTCCCATTCCCATACCAACATGTTTGTCCAAAGCCTCCTCTAGGAGCAACTCTTCATATTCCATCTGGGTAGCCTCCCGCTTAGTAACATAAACATTGATTTCTCTAAAAAACTGATCTTTGTTTATATCTCCCCCATCACTTTTTTTTTGTTTTTTGTTTTGTTTTTCTGCCTTTCTAGTAACCACTCACCCCTTCTCTTCCCCTACCCCACTCTCATGACCAGCCCATCACCACCCTATTTCTTATGTTATGTTCTTTAGTTATCACTTCCTTCCCTTTCCTCCATGGTCAACTTCTTCTTCAGTCCTTTTCATCTTCCACCTATCACCTCCCAGCTTCTTACTTCTTCCCTTTCCCCCACACACCAACCTTCCTCCTCACTTCATTTCACCTATCACCTGCCAGCTTGTACACTTCCCCTTCACCCACTTTCTTATTCTGACTTCTGCCCACTTACATTCTAGTCCTGATGACGGGTCACAGACTGAAACATTAACTGTTTATTCCTCTCCATAGATGATGCCTGATCTGCTGAGTTCCTCCATCATTCCATGAGGATAGCTCAAGACTTCCAATATCTGCAGACTCTCTTGTCTCTACTTGTATTTCAACCTTCTCTTCAGCATTCACGTTCTGGGCCTTGCCATTGTTGAGGATGGGGATGGTTTCGGAGCTTCCTCTTCTTGGCCACTGTTCAATTACCCACATCACTCATGACTAGATTATGGTGGGGCCGTAGAACTTCAGTTCAAGGTTTGTACGATCATTTACTTCTGAATATTACAGGAAATTCAAGAAAACTCCAGATGCTGGAACTCTGAAATAAAAACAAAAGGGAAAAAAATACTACACACACAAAATGCTGGTGGAACACAGCAGGCCAGGCAGCATCTATAAGGAGAAGCACTGTTGACGTTTCGGGCCGAGACCCTTCGTCAGGACGGTATAGGAGACAATGACCTGGTGCTCCTTAGTGGGGTCATGATCAAGGGGTAAATAAGAGGAGGTATCAGAGAGTTGTCGCTGTGCCTCGGCCAGGTAGAGGTCAGTACGCCAGACAACAACAGCTCCCCCCCTTACCAGCGGGTTTTGTAGTGAGGTTGGGATTGGCACGGAGGGAGCGGAGAGCAGAGCGTTCGGAAGGAATGAGGTTGAAATTGGAACAGGGTGTGGTGAAGTCGAGATGGTTGATGTCCCATCAGCAATTAGCAATAAAGAGATCCAGAGCAGGCAGAAGACCAGAGCGGGGTGTCCATGAAGAGGAGGAGGGTTGAAGATGGGAAAAGGGGTCATTGGTGGGGGTAGGTGGGTGTATTAAGAAAAATACAACAGGTCAGTGTTTCATATTCCAGCTCTTCATCTGACTTGCTGAGTTTTTCAAGCACTTCCTGTTTTGATTTCTATCAATTATATGCAGGTTTTTGTTGTTAAGCTTCACTAGACTGTACACTTGATTTGTCTACCTGCACTGCAGTTTCTCCACAGCTACTTACTACCTCTATCATAAGAGGAGAGGTGATTGAAAGCTGAAACCAGATTGGGTGTGGGGGTGGTGAAGAACCTCTGTGTGAAGTGGGTGGATGAAAACAAATATGGGAATTTTCTGGTTTATCACTTCCTGGCAGATCCCTATTATCTTCACACTCCCTCCTCCTACCTTGCTCCATCTATTTTTTATACCTTTTTCCCTTCTCTACCACCTTCCAACTATCATTCACCTGTCTCTGTCTTCCACTTCCGCCCCTGCTCACTTCCTTGCATGGCTCTACTTGCCTCCTCCACAACCTTGTCATGGTTTGGAGGCAATGGGCACGTCAATGGCTCAGGGAGCGATGTTGGGTGGAGTCAGGGTTTTATGGTTTGGCCCTTGGCAGGGTCAACCATACCTAAGATGCTAAAGGGTAGAGCCAAACTAAGATTCCACTGGTCCTCCAGGTTTGGGGGTTCAGTTCGGGGCTAACAATCCTGACTGGTAAAACAAAACTGTTCTGGAAAGGAAACAGCAATGAAGAATCTTTCTACATTTGAGTGTGATGGTATTCCTGGGTTTCCACTCAGGACTTGCAAGACTGACAGTGTGTGAAAACCAGGAGGAAGCCACTGATATGATGAAGGAAGTCTGAACACCAAAAGAGGTGGAGGAACTTAATCTCAGCCCTAAATCCCAGCAGCATAACAGACAGTGAAAAGTATCAACTTGTCTGTCATCTTACACTCCTCCTCCATCCACCAGTCATCTCAGAGTTCTTTCTCGTTGCCTTTTCCTCTTTATAATGGAAACCTTGTCTCTCCAGTCTGTCCTGATTCAAGGTTTCAACACAAAATATCAACAATTTCTTTCCTCCCAAAAATGTTGAGTTATTCCTGCAGATTGTTTGTTGCTCCCAATTCTGTATCTCCAAGGATATACTTGTCCTGGAAGCAGTACGCCAAAGGTTTGTTGAGATAATTCCCAGGATTATAGAATTGTCATTTGGGAAGTGCTTGTGTAGTATGTGAGCTCATTGAAACATCTAAAATTCACTTCAAATGCTGATCTAAGTGTTGACCTTAGAGTCAAAATGGAATGTGGGGAAAATTCTTCATGTACAGGGTTGTTGCTATTTGTTACTCTGTGTTTCAGAGGGCTGTGGACTCTCAGCTGTTAAACCTTTCAAGACTATTATTGGTAGAGTTTGCACTTTCATGAGAATCAGGCAGATAAATGAGGTTGTGGTCAAGGATTAGCCGAAATCTAATTGGATATCGAAGCACTTGTCAGGCCTAACTGTACTTTTTGCACTTCCATGTTTCACATTCTGAAGATTAGCCACTGACGCTACTGTAAGTGCATTAATCTTCTAAAGCTAAACCAAATTTTGCTAGCCTGCTATGGTACCTCCACGCTTATAGAACTGAATATTTTGTAACTTTTTTTTGCCAAAAGGCAAACATGTTTGGAAGCTGGTAAGAACTTAACAGTTGGAATATATCCTTGAGCCAACAAAGGAAGAACGGCTTTAGACTGAGCCCCTGAGAAGAGGAATGGTAATACTCTTTGGTACAGCTTTCATTTGCTTTCAATTTTCAATGTAAGTTTTCATTTACATTTGATTCCCCTCTCACATCAATCTTTCTTTTCTTCTTCTCTTCTCATTCTTTTCTCCAACACACACTTTATCTCTACATCTGTTTCCCATTCTTTTTCCTTCTAGTTTGGTTCTTGGTTAATCTTTCTATGGGTGCCAAAGACACCATTGCAGGAATTCTGTTGTAACAGATCTATTCCAGCACTTCTGGAAGGCATGACAACCCACTATTAAGTTATGGGTGCAGATTGTTTTAATTGAAGGTTTTCACTCAAACTTTCAGCTCTAAAATAGCCATTACTCCTATATGAGTGCAAGGAAAATGAATTTACTGATACAGTGCTGAAGGCAAGTTTTTATCTTTAGACATGGGGAATCTGAATACAAACTTATATGTGTGCCCTTCCATTAAGATATCTGTAAGGGCCACCTGTGAAATACACGCGGGTAGTCTCAAATCAGAAATAAAATTGTAGAACAAAAATCTCATTAATGAAGCAATTTCCCACCTGTCATGACAAGACTGGAACATTTCCCTCAGGATCACCCAGAGAGTGGTGGATATGTGGAATGCTCTGCCCCAGAAGGCAGTGGAGGCCAAGTCTCTGGATGCATTCAAGAGAGAGTTAGATAGAGCTCTTATAGATAGCGGGGTCAAGGGATATGGGGAGAGGGCAGGAACGGTACTGATTGTGTATGATCAGCCATGATCACAGTGAATGGCAGTGCTGGCTAGAAGGGCTGAATGGCCTACTCCTGCACCTACTGTCTATTGTCTATTGTCTGTTGTCTATTATCAGTCTTACAAATCTGGTTGCAAAATGCCTGCACTGTTGTTCCCTTCGAGTGTTGCAGGTCACTTAAGATGTTGGCAACTTGCTTATGTATTCAACCAACAATTAATTCTAACAGGTTGCAGAAAACCTTCAAACAAAGAGGCAGCATGCTATCTACACTGCCATGAACAGTTATATGTTAATTACATGTCACAATCCCCTGTCTGTTTTCAGAGCCTAGACAATTAAAGCCCTCCAATTCTAACATTCATCTAAATTTGGAAGGCCAACATTTTTACTGGCTATGATGTAAGAAAATTTAATTTAGAAAACTTAAATTTTCATGACTTAAATTTATTACTTCTATTATAATACAATTATATATTATATAATTTTCTACATTATGTCAATAGTTTAATTTTTTTACAAAAGACACAAGATTTCTAAATTACATACACATCCAAGCAGGATATTTAAAAGGTCTTAAATTAACTCTGTGGGTCTGTTTTTTAAATCTGAGACAGATTCAAAGGGCCAGCCTGTCTTTTCTGGTTCTTAAATAATGGCTCATAAAATACCAATAACTTGCGGTTTAGTAATTTTGTTAAAGACTAGATCTATTCTTACAATAAACTAAGAAACAAACATATTCTGGTTTATTGTAATGAATAGTTTTCACTATTTTAGACTGATTTTGCGCACATATGCTATAGATCAAAACAGCAGAATAACTCAAACAGGCCCGATGTTATTTCTGGACAAAACAGGAAATTCCACTGAAATGAAGTCACAGACATCATAAACCTCCAGCACATACATTGGTTCACTTTGACAAAATCAAGTAACAAATACATTTTAAAAACTGCATCAAAAAAAAAAGAAAGTAGAAGTTCAATCTGTATTTTGGCAAGAAGTCCTACTTCTTAAGCAAATATGATGAAGATGGTGCTGTTTCTAATGGCAATGTCTGTCCGGGTGTGGCTCAAGCTCTTCGAAGAGAAAGCAAGGGAGAGCAGTTTCAAGTTCTTGTTTGGCATTGGTACTCCCTCCCCCAACTCCAATGTTTTTACAAACTCCTTTGTGGGAAGCTGTTATTCATCACGGCAGAGATCTAACCCACTCACTTTGCAACGTAGTAACTTGATTGGTTTTGAAGGGGTACTCAAAGAGTCAAGCAATAAGTCCACTTTCAAGACGGTGTTGCATATTCTCGCTATTTTCAGTGCTTAGATTGTTGTACAGTTTGGTGCAGGACCAAATTTGATGCGATCGGCTATGAAAGTCCTGACTGCAGAATGCTAGATGTCAAGCAATTACCTATGTTTTTTTTTATTTCAACCTCTCTAATATACAGTAGGAGAAGTAAATTTAGGGTAATAATTGAATATATTGATATTTCCTCTTCCGCAGGAAATTGACAATAAATCATCACTCATAATAATGTAGTAGAAACTTTGTTGACTGTTTTAAACGTTATCTAACTTAAGGGTCAGTTAGTAGTTTCTAATTATCCTGAAAGCATCCATCAGATCTTTGAAAAAAACCTTCAAAAATAAAGGCAACAATCAAACACTTCACCTTCCCTCCAGGCGTATTTTAAGAAGTTAGAATGTATATTGTGCTTTCCCCACAGGTACAGAGCAGTACGGTGGGCTTTCTTTACAATTTTTTTTAAATAAAAGTACATAAAGCTTTATTCAGCATATCCAAAGTAAAGCATTGGTCTCCAGTTCACTACCTTCCCTAATGCCCTTTTCTATCTTAATAGGCAAGTGACAGGCCTGCTCCTGCAGGTACCTCCCAGTCTCTACCCAGACAATAGGATTCACCTACTGCTCATTCCAGACTCATCACCTGCAGCCTTTTTAGCCCCAGTTCTCATCCACAGTTCTTGTTCACTCAGTGTGCTAGCTGACCTCAACCAGTTGCTCCTAGTTGCCTCTCACGTTAAGTTTCTGTTCTCTCTTGGTTCGTGACCCTCAAGGCTTGTTATTTTACTGTCCAGAATTAAACTTTATCAGTTACAACTGAATCATCTCCGCTGATCTGTTTTCCTCCACATTCCTTGACAGCAAGAAGATGAAAACTATTCATGATACTCCAAGTGTGGTCGCATAAAGGTCCTAAACAATTGCCATAAGACATCAATGCTCCTGTGCTCAAACACTCTCATAATAATTGGCCAAACACCACTGCTTTCCTAATCATTTGAACCTTATGTTGGCTTTCAGTGACTTGTATAAGAACATTTAGCTCTCTTTCAGTATCAAGGCTGCCCAATTTATAAAATGGTCTTCTTCCCTGTATTATTTTGCCAAATTGGGTAACTTACCACATTACATTGCTTCCCTACCTTCTCTATCTTCTCTACACACAATCTCACTTGATAATGTACTAACAACAAATCTGTTAAGTTGATATTTAGAGTCAAGTAAACATTCAGAACAGGCCCTTTGGCCACCATATTCCTGCCACACATAAGGTGGTTATATTAATAGTCTTGACCAGAGCTTCTTGGTGATTTAAGTACTGTACTCATCTAGATACTTCTTAGACAAAACAAAGTACAAAATAAATTTATTATCAAATTATGTACAGTATATGACACCATATACAACCCAGAGGTTTGTTTATTGGCGGTTGTGAGAGAACCTGCCTCCTCCCCACACTTATGTATTGCATTCAAATCTCTACCCTTCCGCTGGCTGAATGAAAAAAATATTCAAGTCCCTTTGAAACTTCCTTCTCCTTAACTTAAACCTATGTCCTCTGATTTTAGATACTTTTGCTATGGGTTAAAGTTACTCACCATTTAAACTATCTATGCTCTTCACTATATCATACCCCTGTATCATTTCCCTCTCAGTCTCCTCCAGTCCTGCGAAAACAAACATAATCCCTCCAATCTCTCTTCATAACTGAAATGCTTCTTCCCTGACAAAATCCTGGTGAACCTCCTTTCACCTTCTTCAGTACAATCACATCCTTCCTATTGTGTTGCACACAGTGTTCCAGATGTGGCCTGTATTTTATAACCCTGCTTTTATCTTCAGTGTACCTGTTCATGAAGACAAGTATCCCATAAACTTTCTCCACCACTTGATTTTCCTGTGCTGCCATATTAGGGAACTGGTCTCTGGAATCGGACTGCCTCCATTCTTCCATACTCCCTGTGGCCCAATGTAAAACATCATTTCACACTTCCTAGAATTAAATTTCAGCTGACATTATTCTGCCTTTTCTTACTAACTCATCAGTTTTCCTCTAAAGCTTCAATCTACTCAGTTCACTTTCAAGAGCACCACTCATTTTCATGCAAACTCAATAATTATCCCTCCTATTTACCCTCAGGCACCATGATAATGTAGCAGTTAGCATGATGCTGTGCAATGTTGCTGTTAAAACTAATCTGCAAGGAGTTTTATGTTCTTCCTGTGAGCAGGCAGGTTTCCTTTGGGTGCTCCAGTTTCCTCCCAAAGTCCAAACACGTACCCAGTAGTCAGTTAATTTGTCATTCCCTGTGGACAGACTAGTGTTAAATTGGTGAGTTGCCAGTGACTCTTCGGTTAGCAAGGGCCTGTTGCGCGTAGTATTTCTAAAAAAAAATAAAACTACTGCTGATGTGTAGTATATAATAGAAAGAGTGCCAGCACCAATCCCTGCAGTATATACTGGTCACATTCTTCCATTTGCAACAACAATGGTCCACTATTACATCTGTCTCCTATAACAAATGAATTTTGGATCCAATTTGCCAACTTGCCTCACGTTCCATAGGCTCTAACCTTTTGTGCCAATCTCCCATTTTGAACCTGATCAAAGGTCTCATGTGAGCCACTCAGCCAAACCCTGCACGCAGATACTGAAGGGATGGGGCCAGAGCAGGGATCCCTTTGGACCCCTGCTAGGTACTCTATCAACCTGAAAAGAAACCTTTTATACCCACTCTGCTCTATGATCCATGCATGACCACCTGGGCCACAAACCTGGCACTGTCCATTTCAGTTGTAGAAAAGTATCACAATTCATTAAAACAACTTAGAACATTTTCTATTAGCAACAACAAAAGCAGCCTAGCATTAAAATGGGTAATGCCAGAAGCAAACACAGTATGTGGGTTGCACAACTAAGCTACGCCCGTATTACCAAGTGCAGGATGCTCACAAAATTTGTGCTCCCAACTCACTAATGTGACTTCCACGACTGGCTAAGACTAATCCTATTATTTATTGTTTTAGAGTGTATCCATGAGATCCAGTTTGATGTGTAACTTACACCAACTAAAGTTAGCTAATGGTAGTTGAAATCATGCTTGAGGAGGAAATGCTATTTTCCGACAGCTTATTCCATCTGATATATCCATGGCAGTGCGCTTAGGAGAACAGGCACCCCAAACTTACAGAGGTGCCTCTGGACACCTCATGGCGCAGAGGGACAGAGAGCAGCCCAGGAAGATCTCCAGACCCACGTTCAAGTAGCAGTCATTTCAAAGTTGTTGCAGAAAATCATTTTCAACCAAAATGTCCATCAGACAGATAACAGCAAAACACTTCCTGGAGATCCTGCGGGGAAAGGAAATGGCAGACTCTGTAGGATGGTTTCCCAAGCAAACGGTCAAAGTCACTGGGCAGAATGGTTTATCACCAGAACTCACAAACAAGCACTAAGACACAGCCTGGCTGAACGTGAGAGCAGAACTTACCACTGATTCTTCAAGCATCATTAGGGCCTAATCCCAGCACATGCTCCCCTCGAGGTGGCTGCAGTGCAAGTGAGATGATCGGTTACTTCTTCATAGACTACATGTCTGCCAAGAAGGCCTGGAAAGGACTGGGGTGGTCCTTGCTGAGTTTCACCCCGAGCAGCTGCATGGCATAGGACTCTCTGATCTATAGGCTGCTCCTAAGGCCCATAATGAGGGAAATAACAACTACTGCTGGAAGATCATCAACTTGGTGAAAGATGCACTTTGATTTGCCCAAAGCCTGTCTTTTTTCTGCTATGAGGAGATATCTGTAAGCAAATTTGACTGGCACATTCCAAGGTGCATAAGTAAATGCTGAGGGTTGCATTGAAATTCAGTGAACCCAATGCAAAGACTATGTAGGAAAATACCATGGACCATGGTCCTGTTTTCATTGGGCACTGAGCCCTGTGTAACAGTCTCTCAAACACTTCATGGGTGCATCATTTTAGGAGGAAACATGAATGGCATGATTGCCTTGTTATAGAATATATTGAACTTGTGCAGAAAAGGCAGTGTGCAAATTTTATTTATTGTATTATAGATAAAGTAGGGAAAAATAGCAATCAGCTTTAATGCCATTAGTGAAGCCCAAGTTCATGGGATGTCATACTTCAAGAAGACTAATATCCCTAAATATATGGCAAGGAATCTAAGATTATACACTGATAATCTGCAGCTACCTTACTGCCAGATGTTCATACCAGGCACACATATTCATTCTAGTTTGGACACACTGACAACACAATCCCAATTTTACAGGAGAAGACCCACATACAATGCCACCAACCGTGTGGATTGCAACAGAAAGTGAAAGCTCATATCTGTTGGTGAAGTCACCACAAATTCTATGCGTTATCCTCGAGTTTCCTCTCTTTTAGAAGGAGAAAAGTGTTCTGTCCCTCAGCCTTGCATTCACAGCATCTTGCATATTCTAGAGCAGTGGTTCCCAAAGTGGCTGATATCACCCCTCTGGGGGCAGAGGGAGTTACTATGGAGTTAATAAGATAAAGGGGGTGGTGGGAGATGCTTGGTTGCAAGGGAGGCAGCTGAGAGATTAAAGGCTTAATTTAAGATATGCTTAATTCTAAGTATTGATCCTCAGTGCCTCATAATTGATTACAATGATTACGTAATCACCTCATCTCTTGCTATTTTCTTAGTCTTTACTCAAAGCACATTATAACTGTTGAAGTGCAATGTGACACTTCTGTTTTTGGCAATATCATGAGAAATCTAGACTGAAGAAATCATGTTATTCCTGTGCATTATTGCCATTCAGTACTGTAGTACAGTGTTAGCTAGTACAATTCCCATAAACTAATCACACAGTGATGCATTTCCTTGCGAAGTAGGGTATGGTGTTCAAGACTATTCAAAAATTCAGAATATGCCCGCTTGAATAGTCTTGACCACATTTCTCGAGCCAGGATATTGCTTCCCCACTTTATGTAGCTATACCTAACATACTTACCATTCACTGTGTAATTCACTGTCAACATATTGCTGCAAAAAATTATATAATTAGCTGCACAAATCATTAAATACTGTTATCACAGCAGCAAATAAAATCACATCCCATGCTATCAATTCTCGACTATTTGAGAGCTTTGTGTTGAAGATGATGAACGCTTGCTTATATACACAGAAATCAGATGGCTCTCTAAAGGAAAATGCCTGAGACGCTGTTAAGCACTTTTTGAAACAGTGATAAAATTCTTAGGAGATTCAAATGCTTCATTTTGTAATCAACTCAATAATATTAAACACGGCATTGCTTATTGATCAGAATTATTCACCAAGTTCAGTCTTCAATTGCAAGTAAATTATGTGAATCACTTCAAAATCAAATCAGTTGTCTCTGTATTTCTGTCCAAATTAACATTGGCCATTGCAACCTTTTCCAATTTCTGAGCCTCTCTGAGTTGGAAGAGAAAGAAAGATATCAGATAATAATCTTCAAGCGTACTGCGCCCACCTGGGTGAGCTGAATAAAGACATGTCAGAGAGATTTCAGGATCTTCTCTTGATCCGAATTCCAGTTTGGGTAATAAATCCATTCTCGAGCACTGGTAATGAAGAATTAACAGGGAAGATGGAGGAAGAGCAGATCTCACTACAAAATAACATTGCACTGAAGCAGAGGTTCAAAAAATCATATCGAGGCTTTTGGTTTCAGGAAGCAATCTCGGAATTCTATTCTGCCCTGTGGAGAAAGTCAGGATGTTCTTTATTGCCTTTCTAACATTGTATTTAGCAGAGCATGGATTCAGTGCAGTCTCTCACCTTCTTTCAAAGCAACAAAACAGGCTGCAAATTATTGAATGTGGGAATCTGAGACTCCATCTGAGTGACATTGACCCTGACGTTGAGAAGTTGATATCACTGCACCAAGCCCATCCATTACGTTGAAAAATCAATGAATATATTTAGCGGTTATTTGCAACTGTATAGAATTTGCAGATCCTATATTCTTTCACTGTGATTCATAAATCAAAATTCTTTATAGCTTTTCTGTAATGGTCAGGAAGGGAAAGAGGAGCAAAAAGTTTGGTAACCACTGTTCTAGAGGCCAGCTGAGAGAAGCGGTGACCCAAGTTTAAATACTGTCCAGGTCTTCTTGTATGCATTGATTTATTATTGGCTCAGTTCGAAAATCAATTAGGATTCTGACTATTAAAGCTGAAATGTTAATAGACACTCCCTGACTTCCTTTTTCTTTCTTCCCCTGCTCCTCATCCCACTCCTACATCAATCCTACCCCATGACTTCCTCCTACCCTCCATCTCCTAAGCTGACATTTTGTTGATTATGAAGACTACAGTGAGCAATGACTATTTCTTTACCTGTTCCACTGCAAGAGTGCTCTTGCCAGGAAAATATAGCTTTAGCACTCAATTATTCACCTAAATAAATTCCAGGCAGTTGCTTCTCTTTTGGGATGTGGAAATCACAAGATCAGCATTTATTCCTTGAGAAGTTAATAGTGCTCTTCATTCTTAAACTACTGCAGTCTGTCTATGTGGTGAAGCTATTGCCTGAGGATAGACCATGATTGGGAAGGGCAATTCAAGATGGTGGTGATACTATACATCTGTTAGACTTATTTTCCAGATAGTTGTCTCTCAGGTTTGAATGATGCTGTCAAGGAAAAGAGTGTTTTCATAGCACATTCCATTACTCAACTGCTGCAGGGAGCCAAGCCTCTAACAAACATTCTGCAGCTCAGAGCTACCATCTTTTGTTCCACAATGGTCATCTAAAAGCAAAAGAGCGATACCCACCATCACAAAATGAAAGGGACAATGATTGTCGAAGTTCTGTCTATTAACCATCGCATCATTTAGGATAAGTCAGAATCCAGCCATATTTTCAGGGAGTGAATCCCTGAACCTTGGTGAGATGCCTTTGAGACAATGCAAATGAAGATGATGACACCAGTGCCACTGGGAAGCAGCTGATCCTCAGAATTCACTGCATTTTCCTTTTGACCTCTCTCTATGCAGAAGGATATGAATTCAGTTCTCCCTCAGAACTTACAGTATAAGGCCTGCATAATGCAGCAATGTGATGCAATTTGAGAAGCATTGTTGACTATCCCAACACTAATCTGGAAAGACAAGGAAACATAAAATTAATCGTTGGGCCTCAGTTGTGTTCGGTGGCTGCAAGACATTAGAACAATTTAAGATTCTGCTCTGAGAAGAGGACTTCTCTTGATCATGTGGAACCTCCATATAGTTGCTTTCTAGACAGGGCCCTCAGTTTTCCTCACTCTCCTGTCTCCTCTATTCTATGTTGACTCTCCTGCCCTCTTCCTTTTCACATTTCAAGTCTGGAAGAACGTTAATTCTATGTGTGGCAGAAACATGTTTCATTTGAAGTTTAGTTGTACTATATACGTTAATGACTTGGATGATAATGTGGTGAACTGGGTCAGCAAATTTGTGGATGACAGCAAGACTGGGGGCGTAATGGACAGTGAGGAAGGCTATCATATCTTTCAGCATGATCTGGACCAGTTGAAAATGGCAGATAGAATTAAATGCAAACAATCGTAAGATGTTACATTTTCACAGGACAAACCAGGGCAGTGATGATGAAGCACCAGGGAGTGCAATAGAACAAAGGGATCTGGAAATACAGGTCCGTGCTTCCTTGAAAGCGGTGACACAGATAGTTTGGGTCATAAAGAGAGCTTTTGGCATATCAGCCTTCATAAATCAAAGCATTCTGTATAGGATTTGAGATGTTATGCTGAAGTTGTATGAGACGCTGGTGAGGCTGAATTTGAAGTATTGTGTTGAGTTCTGGTCACCTATCTGCAGAACCTGGATAGATGTTGTAAGGGGTATATTTAGGGTAAATACCCCCTTAGGTTGAGTGAGACTAGAACTAGAACTCATAGGTTCAGGATGAAAGGTGAAAATTTAAGAGGAAACTTAGGGGGAGGATAGTGCAAGTCTGGAATGGTCTGCCAGTGGAAATGGTGGATGGAGGTTCAATTGCAACACTGTGGACACGTTTGGATAGGTACATGGATGAGATGGAAATGGAGTGTTATGATCCAGGTGCAGGTAGATGGGACAAGGCAGAATGAGTGGAAGGCCATGATCTCTTGCTGTAGGGCTCTGATTTTATCTGACCACCAAGTTCTTGACAGCCATCAACTTTCCATTTGCACAAATCTTACTCTTATCCTCTTCACATTCTAGTCAGCCCCCACCCTCGCAGATCTTGCCACAATTGTCATTGGATATTTGCTGGAATTCAGACAGCTCTGGTCAAGAGAGATAATACATATTCCCAGTGCCTGGGAAAAGTTATAGTGAGCACAAAGGAATTCCAAGAGATAGAACTTTCAGGTGGGAGTAGGTAAGGGTAGTGAGGAGGCTGTGGGCACAGGGCTTATTTCCTTCCACTGGAAGGTGAGCCTAGAGCCATCCTGGATAGTGAGTCCAACTAACAAAAAAGCAAAATGAACATCAGCCCAGCAGCCCAATCAGATGCCAAAAATAATGGCTGATAACATTGACTGATAATGGCTGATGGCTAATGGCTGATAACATGGAAATATAGAAAACCCTTAGCAAACTGCAGGCCCTTCAGCCCACAAAGCTGTGCCAAACATGTCCCCTCCTTAGAAATTACTAGGCTTACCCATAGCCCTTTATTTTCCTAAGCTCCATGTACCTATCCAAAAGTCTCTTAAAAGACGCTATCGTATCCACCTCCACCACTGTTGCTGGCAGCCCATTCCACGCATTCACCACTCTCTGAGTAAAGAACTTACCCCCGACATCTCCTCTGTATCTACTCCCCAACACCTTAAACCTATGTCCTCTTGTGGCAACCATTTCAGTCCTGGGAAAAAGCCTCGGACTATCCACACGATCAATGCCTCTCATCATCTTATACACCTCTATCAGGTCACCTCTCATCCTCCGTCACTCCAAGGAGAAAAGGCCGGGTTCACACAACCTATTCTCATAAGGCATGCTCTCCAATCCAGGCAACATCCTTGTAAATCTCCTCTGCACCCTTTCTATGGCTTCCACATCCTTCCTTTAGTGAGGCGACCAGAACTGAGCACAGTACTCCAAGTGGGATCTGACCAGGGTCCTACATAGTTGCAACATTAGGTAATATCTGGAAGCCATCTTGGCAAGAGAGGCTAAGAGGATTATGGGACAAATCCAGGGAGATGGAAATAGCTCGATAAACATAGTCAGCATGAATAAGTTAGGCCAAATTACAAAGTACATTTATTATCAAAGTACATATTCTATCTGTCACCATATACTACACTGGGATTCATTTTCTTGCAGATGTTTACAGGAAAATAAAGAAATCGAATAGAATGTGTGAACAACTATACATAAACAAAGATGACAAATAACTGTGCAAAAGAAGACGAATTGAGCAAATAAAAATAAACAAATAAATAAATACTGAAAACATGTATTTCAGAGTCCATGAAGGTGAGTCTGTAGGTTGTGGAATTGATTCAGGGTTGAGGTGAGTGAATTTATCCATGCTGGTTCAGGACCTGATGACTGTAGGGTATTAACTGCACCTGAACCAGGGGATATGGGACGCAAAGCTCCTGTACCTCCTGCCAACTGGTAGTAGCGAGAAGCGAGCATGGTCTTGTTAGTGAGGATCTCTGATGATGGATGCTACTTTCTTCTGGCAGCACTCCTTGTTAATGTGCTCAGTGGGGTGAAGGCTTTACCAGTGATGGACTAAGCTGTGTCCTCCACTTATATTCCTGGGCATTTGCATCCAGGCGGGCTGTGATGCAACCAATCTGTCTACCATTCACTGAGCTTCTGCAGAAGTTTGTCAAAGTTTTCAATAACATGCCAAATCTATGCAAACTTCTAAGGAAGTAGAGGCACTGGCACACCATCTTTGTGATGACACTTACAGGACAATCCTCTGAACTTAAAATGCCAAGGAATCTGAAGTTATTGATTCTTTCCACCTCCGATCCCCTGATGAGAACTGGTTTTTGGACCTCAGGTCTCCTCCTCCTGAAATCGATAATCAAATTTTTGGTTTTGCTGACTCTGAGTGAAAGGTTGAGATGGCACCATTCAACCAGATTTTCAAGCTCCCTTGTCACCAATTTGTCACCACCTTTGATTCAGCCAACCATGGTGTCATCAGCAAATTTGAATATGGCATTGGAGCTGTACTTAACCATACAGTAATAGGTACAAAGCAAGTACAGTAAGGGACTCAGCACACTGAATAGTTGTGCACCTGTGCTGATGGTAACTGTGGAGGAGATGTTGTTGCCAATGCAAACTGACAGTTGCGTGCAGTATCACTCTCAGGTGTGTCAGCGAAGCTGGAGATCAGGTCAGAGGGTGAATTGGATGCTGATGGAAATTTCAGTGAAGAAGATGTGAATGATGGAGACTGGGAGGGAACATTAGTTGTTGCTGGGGGATTCATTGACTGGAAATCCACATTGCTCCAACTCTCCACATTCAACATTCCTACTTTCAAAATCATACCTTGCTGGTAAGGAGCGATCCCAAAATGGTGTTATTGCCTTCAGCCAATGCTGACCTGAGTACCTCTGAGAAACCCAGATATATACTTAAATGCATGGGCTCCAAACGAGTTTAAGTGGCTGTGTCAGTACCTCTAGTTGAACTCTGTTTTTTGGTGTGTTTTCCCCCTAGATGTCAGTCTGTGGTTTTGTATTGCCGAGTGCTCCTGTCCCCACTCCTGCTCTACTCCGACCCCTGTATCACTGAGTACTCTGTCTCTCATCTGTTTCTCATTATTACCTGTTTTGCTGCCACCAGTGTCTCATTGTGCTCCACCTATCATCTGCCTCTCTGTCTATTGTTCAGTGTAGTTCAGTCCTGTGTTTTCACCTGTTTGTTGCCAGATTGTGACAGTGAATTTTCCTGAGCCTTTCCAGCATCCGTATCTGAACTCTGAATATCAACTCTGCCTGTTTCCTGATTCTGGCTTTTGGATTTCTCTGGATGTTTTGATCTCTGCCTGAACTTCGACACTGACTTTGTTTGAATCTTGGGTCTTGTTACTCAATTAATATCACTGTGTGCTCCATGCTGGACCTGCGATTGGATCCCTGCTCCAGCGTCCTGACAGCCTGCCTCAGTCTTTGATCAGAGCTACCTTTTTATTGCCCCTTACCAACATGGACGACAGGGTCCACTGTTCAGAAATGCACATGTACTCCCATTCACCACAATGGATATCTATTAGCCCAGTTCATGCCCAGAATAACAGGGCAAGATTCTACTCCAAGAGTCAGGAAGTTATGTTGGAGCCTCATGAAACCCTGGTTAAGCCACATCTGGAGTACTGCGTTCATTTCTGACATAGTTGTGTGTAGTGAATAAGGTTATCAAAAGAGTTTGCAGAAAATAGACCAATTGAAATTATAGACAGGGAAAAGGCAGATGTAGTTTAATCTGAATGAGTGTGGGTTTGTGCACTTTAGAGGTCAAATATAAGAAGATACTACACAGTAAGTGACAGGTCCATTAACAGTACTAATGCACAAAGGAATGCAAGTCCATAGCTCCCTTGAAGTGGCAACACAAGTAGATAGGGTAATACAGAAAGCATACAGCATGCTCACTATGTTGAGTATAAAAGTTGAGAATTCATGTTGCGGGTGTATAAAACTTTGGTTAGGTAACATTTGGAGTACAGACAGACAGACATACTTTATTGATTCCGAGGGAAATAGGGTTTCGTTACAGCCACACCAAGAATAGTGCAGAAACATAGCAATATAAAACCATAAATAATTAAATAATAATAAGGTAATCATGCCAAGTGGAAATAAGTCCATGACCAGCCTATTGGCTCAGGGTGTCTGAGGGAGGAGTTGTAAAGTTTGATGGCCACAGGTAGGAATGACTTCCTATGATGCTCAGTGTTGCATCTCAGTGGTATGAGTCTCTGGCTAATGTACTCCTGTGCCTAACCAGTACATTATGGAGTGGATGGGAGTCATTGTCCAAGATGGCATGCATCCTCTTTTCAGACATCAACGTCAGAGAGTCCAGTTCCACCCCCACAACATCACTGGCCTTACGAATGAGTTTGTTGATTCTGTTACTGTGTGCTCTGTGGGCAGAACATTACAGGAAGGTTAAGGAGGCTTTGGAGAGGGTTCACAGGAGGTTGCCTGAATTAGAGAGTACTAGCTACAAGAGGTTGCACAAGTTAGAGTTGTTTTCTCTAGAGCATCAAAGGCTTAAGGGAGTCCTGATTAGACAGCCGGTGCCTTTTTTGTTTTCTCCAGCCTCAGAATGTCTAATTTAAAGTGAGAGGGAAAGTTGAAAGAAGGTGTGCTGGGGAAGTTAATTTTTATACACAATGGAACGTACTTGGAAAGTTGGGGAGGCAGATGAAACAGATATTTAAGTGTTCTTGGGCATAGGTGTAGGCACAAAATAGAGGGACGTGTACTGTGTGTAGGCAGAAGGAGATAATGTGGTGTCATTATTGTAATTAGTTTGGTTTAATGTCAAGGGAGGAAGGACCTGTTCCTGTGATGTGCTGTTCTTAATATATTAACAAGTTGTCGTGCTGCCCAGTTTAGAGAGCCAACTGTCATCATCTAAACTACATAGCTTTCCATTACTATTACTCCCTGCAAATTGAAAAAAGGCAAAAATTAAAGGCAATAAGCAGGAAGATGAGATTGCAGCCTTGCTACTCCATTAACCTATACAAGGTCAAGTTCAAATTCAATTGTCATTCACCACACAAATGAATACAGCCAAACAAAACAGTGTTTCTCTGGCACCAGGGTGCAAAGCACAGTGTCAACAGCCACACACAGCACATATAGTACTTGTAAGTACACTAGCAGAAAAATATGTAGCCCAGGTCCCTGAGTGTCATGTCATGTAGATTGGTGATGCATGGGATGTTGTCCTGGAGCCATGTTTCTGCAAGAACAAGCCTGCAGTAGTCCTCATCGTGCAGTAATGCAGCTGCAGACAAACGCAATCTAAGTTTGTCTTCCACTGAGCAAATACTGCAGGACAGCACCAACGGGAGGGGCCAGAAGCCAACCCAGCATGGACTCCAGCTCCCTCCCGCACTGCCTCCAGCATCTCCTTCCCTGGGCAGCAACAACTGGTGACCCCGCAGCATGATATTGGGTGCAAGTTGAATAGGGAGTTTGCATAGGGATTTACATCAATGATTTAGATGAAGACATTGAGAATAACATCAGCAAGTTTGCTGATGATACTAAGCTGGGTGGCAGTGTGACGTGATGAGAATGTTAGGAGAATTCAGGGCGACTTGGATAGGGTGAATGAGTGGGCAGATACTTGGCAGATGACGTTTAATGTGAATAAGTGTGAGGTTATCCACTTTGGGAGTAAGAACAGGAAGGCAGATTATTGTCTGGACGGTGTAGAGTTAGGTAAGGGAGAAATACAAAGAGATCTAGGAGTCCTTGTTCATCAGTCACTGAAGGTGAATGAGCAAGTGCAGCAGACAGCGAAGAAGGCTAATGGAATGTTGGCCTTTATTACAAAGGGAATTGAGTACAAGAGCAAGGAAATCCTTTTGCATTTGTACAGGGCCCTGGTGAGAACACACCTGGAGTATTGTGTACAGTTTTGGTCTCCAGGGTTAAGGAAGGACATCCTGGCTGTAGAGGAAGTGCAGCATAGATTCACGAGGTTAATTCCTGGGATGTTCGGACTGTCTTATGCGGAGAGGTTAGAGAGACTGGGCTTGTACATGCTGGAATTAAGGAGATTGAGAGGGGATCTGATTGCAACATGTAAGATTATTAAGGGATTGGACAAGATAGAGGCAGGAAATATGTTCCAGTTGCTGGGAGAGTCCAGTAACAGCGGGCATGGTTTGAGAATAAGGGGTAGGTCATTTAGGACAGAGTTAAGGAAAAACTTCTTCTCCCAGAGAGTTGTGGGGGTCTGGAATGCACTGCCTCGGAAGGCAGTGGAGGCCAATTCTCTGGATGCTTTCAAGAAGGAGCTAGATAGGTATCTTATGGATAGGGGAATCAAGGGATATGGGGACAAGGCAGGAATCGGGTATTGATAGTAGATGATCAGCCATGATCTCAGAATGGAGGTGCAGGCTCGAAGGGCCGAATGGTCTACTTCTGCACCTATTGTCTATTGTTTATTGTCTATGAGGACCCAGTCCGCACAGCAACTGAGGCCATACAGCTCTCCCGCCTTCAGTCTCATCAATGAACCTGTGATACTAACTTTATTTTTCTTGCATAGCCTGACCTAATAGGAATATCCATCAGCCTTGCATTTCCTTCGTGTTTGCTCGCCTTCTGTATTTCCATGTTTCTACCACAACCCATCAACCACTACTCATCTCCATAACAACCTTATCTAACCCTGCCTCACATTATTACTGATATTCCCCACACCTTCTCTGCACCTTAATACTAATTGATTTCTTTTCCCTTCTCAGTCCAGGGAGAAGGTCTTTGACCTTAAATGTGTCTTTCCACAGATGATATCTGACTTGTTGAGTGTTTCCAACATTTTCTGTTCTTATTCGTACTGGTATTGGTTTATTACTGTCACTTGTACTGAGGTACAGTGAAAAATGTTTGGCCTGCCATCCATATCACCACATCAATGAACTGAGGTAGTACAAGGGAAAAGCAACAACAGAATATAGAATCAAATTTATTGTTCCTGATAAATGACTTGCAGTGTTACCATTACAGAGAAGGTGCAGTACAGGCAGATTAGAAGATTCAAGGCCCATGAAGAGGAAGATTGTGAGGACCAGAGTCTACCTTTAATGCACAAGTGATTTATATTTATTTTGAGCAGAGTCCATTCGGGTTAATGAAAGTGAAATCAGCTTTAATGTGTTAGTTCTTTGACATTAGACTTGCAGAAGAATTGAGGCCAAACCAGTAGCTAGAGCATGGTTCGACTTAGGGAGTGCCATATAAGACACATTAAACCAAATTGAAGCATACAATATGGATCGAGGATTGATTAACAGATGGGACACATGCAATAGAAATAAGCAGCTCATTTTTTGATTCAGAGACTATGACTAGTGAGATGCAATAGAGCTCACCTGACTGATTTCTCAGATGACAGATTCATTGAACGAGGAAATAAGCAGATCTGAGGTTAAAATACCTTAAACCAGTCAGATGGAACCTTGGTGAAACTGCATCAAGAATATTGCGCACAATTCTATCTACCCTGTTTAAGCAAGTGTACTTCTAACTAAGAGAGTGCAGGAAAGGCACAGCTAATTAACTCCTGGGAAGATAGGTTTGTGAGTGAAATGAGATTAGGCAGGCTAATGTCATAATATGATGTTGTAGCTATTAGTGAAACATGGTTGCAGGAGGGGTGTGATTGGCAACTAAATATTCCTGGATTTCATTGCTTTAGGTGTGATAGAATTGGAGGGGCAAGAGAAAATATTTGTCAGAGAAAATACTTGTCAGAGAAAATATTACAGTGGTGCTTTGGCAGGATAGATTAGAGGGCTTGTCTAGGGATGCTATTTGGGTGGAATTGAGGAATGGGAAAGGTGTATTATAGACCACCTAACGAGAATTCACCTAGCGAGAATTGGAGGAGCAAATTTGTAAGAAGATAGCAGATATTTGTAGTAAGCACAGGGTTGTGATTCTGGGAGATATTAATTTTCCACACATAGACTGGGAAGCCCATTCGGTAAAAGGGATGGATGGTTTGGAGTTTGTAAAATGTGTGCAGGATAGTATTTTGCAGCAATACATAGAGGTACCAACTAGAGAAGGGGCAGTGTTGGATCTCCTGTTAGGGAATGAAATAGATCAGGTATGTGTTGGGGAGCATTTTAGGTCCAATGATCACAATGCCATTAGTTTCAATATAATTATGGAGAAGGATAAGTCTGGACTCAGGGTTGAGATCTTTGATTGGAGAAAGGCTAACTTTGAGGAAATTCGAAAAGATTTAGAAGGAGTGGGTTGGGACAATTTGTTTTATGGGAAGGATGTAATATAGAAATGGTGGTCATATAAAGGTGAAATTTTGAGGATACAGAATCTTTATGTTCTTGTTAGGTTGAAAGAAAAGGTTAAAAGTTTGAGAGAGCCATGGTTTTCAAAGGATATTAGAAACTTGGTTCGGAAAAAGAGAGAGATCTACAATAAATATAGGCAGCATGGAGTAAATGAAGTGCTTGAGGAATATAAAAAATGTAAAAAGAATCTTAAGAAAGAAATTAGAAAAGCTAAAAGAAGATATGAGGTTGTTTTGGCAAGTAAGATAAAAATAAATCCAAAGGGTTTCTATGGTTATATTAATAGCAAAAGGATAGTGAGGGATAAAATTGGTCCCTTACAGAATCAAAGTGGACAGCTATGTGCGGAGCCAAAAGAGATGGGGGAGATTTTGAACAATTTCCTTTCTTTAGTATTCACTAAGGAGAAGGATATTGAATTGTGTGAGGTAAGGAAAACAAGTAGGGAAGTTACGGAAACTATGACAATTAAAGAGAAGGAAGTACTGGCACTTTTAAGGAATATAAAAGTGGATAAATCTCCAGGTCCTGACAGGATCTTCCTTAGGACCTTGAGGGAAGTTGTGTAGAAATAGCAGGGGATCCGACAGAAGTATTTCAAATGTCATTAGAAATGGGGATGGTGCCGGAAGATTGGCATATTGCTCATGTGGTTCCATTGTTTAAAAAGGGTTCTAAAAGTAAACCTAGTAATTATAGGCCTGTAAGTTTGACGTCAGTGGTGGGTAAATTAATGGAAGGTATTCTTAGAGATGGTATATATAATTATCTGGATAGATAGGGTCTTATTAGGAACAGTCAACATGGATTTGTACGTGGAAGGTCATGTTTGACAAATCTTATTGAATTTTTTGAAGAGGTTATTAGGAAAGTTGACGAGGGTAAAGCAGTGGATGTTGTCTGTATTGGCTTCAGAAAGGCCTTTGACAAGGTTCCACATGGAAGGTTAGTTAGGAAGGTTCAATCATTAGGTATTAATATTGAAGTAGTAAAATGGATTCAACAGTGGCTGGATGGGAGATGCCAGAGAGTAATAGTGGATAACTGTTTGTCAGGTTGGAGGCTGGTGACTAGTGGTGTGTCTCAGGGATCTGTACTTTGTCCAATGTTGTTTGTCATATACATTAATGATCTGGATGATGGGGTGGTAAATTAGATTAGTAAGTACGTGGATGATACTAAGATAGGTGGCATTGTAGATAATGAAGTAGATTTTCAATGCTTGCAGAGAGATTTAGGCCAGTTAGAAGAGTGGGCTGAAAGATGGCAGATGGAGTTTAATGCTGATAAGTGTGAGGTGCTACATTTTGGGAGGACTAATCAAAATAGGACATACATGGTAAATGATAGGGCATTGAGGAATGCAGTAGCATAGAGTGATCTAGGAATAATGCTGCATAGTTCTCTGAAGGTGGAATCTCATGTGGATAGGGTGTTGAAGAAAGCTTTTGGTATGCTGGCCTTTATAAATCAGAGCATTGTGTATAGGAGTTGGGATGTAATGTTAAAATTGGACAAGACATTGGTGAGGCCAAATTTGGAGTATTGTGTACAGTTCTGCTCACCGAATTATAGGAAAGATGTCAACAAAATAGAGAGAGCACAGAGGAGATCTACTAGAATGTTACCTGGGTTTCAGCACCTAAGTTACAGAGAAAAGTTGAACAAGTTAGGTCTTTATTCTTTGGAGCGTAGAAGGTTGAGAGGAGACTTGATAGAGGTATTTAAAATTATGAGGGGGATAGATAGAGTTGACGTGGATAGGCTTTTTCCATTGAGAGTAGGGGAGATTCAAACAAGAGGACATCAGTTGAGAGTTAAGTGGCAAAAGTTTAGGGGTAACACGAGGGGGAAATTCTTTACTCAGAGTGGTAGCTGTGTGGAACGAGCTTCCAGTAGCAGTGGTAGAGGCAGGTTCGGTATTGTCATTTAAAGTAAAGTTCGATAGGTATATGGACAGGAAAGGAATGGAGGGTTATGGGCTGAGTGCAGGTCGAGTAGGTGAGAGTAAGCATTTGGCACAGACTGGAAGGGCCAAGTTGGCCTGTTTCCGTGCTGTTATGGTTATATTTATTACTGAACTTAGAAGGAAGAGGAGCAATCTCATTGGAACGTGACTGATCTCTTGTTGGATACGAAGGTTATCAAGGGATCTGGGATTCATTTTCTTGTGGACATACTCAATAAATCCAATGACCATAACAGTTTCAATGAAAAACTGCACAAACGGGCAGACAACGAGTGTGCAAAATAAAATAAGAAAGAACAAAAGGAAATAATAATAAACAAATAAACAACAAATATCGAGAATATGCGATGAAGGGTCCTTGAAAGTGATTCCCGAGGTGTTGGGAACAGTTCAGCTCTGGGGTAAGTGAAGTTGAGTGAAGTTATTTCTCTGGTTCAAGATCCTGATGGTTGAGGGGTAATAACTGTTCCTGAACCTGGTGGTGTATGTTCTGAGGCTCCTGGACCTTCTTTCTGATGGCAGCAGCGAGAAGAGAGCATGACCTGTGTGGTGGGGGTCTCTGATGATGGATGCTGCTTTCCTGCGACAACACTCTATACAGATGTGCTCAATAGTGGGAAGGGTTTTGCCCCTGATGGACTGGGCTGTATCCATTACTTTTTGAAAGATTTTCCATTCAAGGGCTCTGTAATACAGCCAGTTAATATACTTTCCACAACACATCTATAGAAGTTTGTCAGAGTTTTAGATGCCATGCCGAATCTTTGCAATCTCCTAAGGAAGTAGAGGCACAGCCATGCTTTCTTCATAATTGCATTTATATGCTGGGCCCGGGATGAGTGCTCTGAAATGATAATAATGAGGAATTTAACGTTGCTGACCCTCTCCACCTCTAAATCCCAATGAAGACAGGCTCATTGACTTCCATTTTCATCCTCCTGAAGTCAATAATCAGCTCCTTGGACTTGATGGTATTAAGTAAGAGGTTGTTGTTGTGGCATCACTCAATCTCCCTCCTATATGCTGATTCTTCACCACCTTCGATTTGGTTTATGACAGTGGTGTCATCAGTAAGCATACGAGGGGTGATTGATAAGTTTGTGGCCTATGGTAGAAGGAGTCAATTTTAGAAAACCTAGCACATTTATTTTTCAACATAGTCCCCTCCTACATTTACCAAGTAGTCCAGTGGTTGTGGGGCATACGGATCTTGGACCTCCAGAAAGTGTCCACAGCATGGGTGATTGATAAGTTTGTGGCCTAAGGTAGAAGGAGATGAGTTATACAGCTCTCGTTACATGCACATGCAGGTCAACTCTTTGAGTGATTATGCAGAACGTTTCATGATTCAGACAATTAGCAGTGAACTTGCAGAAGTGTGCAGGACCGTGAGAAAGAGGGGACAGACAGCTATTTATTTATTGAGATACAGTGCAGTGTAGGCCCTTCCAGCCATGCCACCCAGCAATCCCACCATTCAATCCTAGCCTAATAAAGGGACAATTTGCAATGATCAATTAACCTAGCAACTAGTATGTCTTTAGACTATGGGAGGAAACCGGAGCACCTGGAGGAAACCCACGATGCCACAGGGAGAACGTACAAACTCCTTACAGGCAGTGGCAGGTTGCCTGTATGTAAAGCATTGTGCTAACCACCATGCTACTGTATCACCCCAATGTACCACCCTAAGCATGTAGTGCTGTCATTTCCACTTCCCCTCAGCAATCAGCAAGGCCCATGGTCTTCTCATTCAAAAGCAAACCTGCTGAACCCTGATTAATTCCATGTTCTTTGTCATTGGCACCAAGAAGATCCCTGTGGAATGAGCTGAATTTGGTTCTGAGAAAGCAGCTGAAATAAAGAATAATTCACCCTGCTCTCTGTTAAATACTCCACACCCTGGCTGGTGATGCTTGGCTATGCCATTTTCAGTTTCCTTTACTACAGTGGCAGACTCCCACTGAGTGACAAAAATCTCCAAAGATGTACTGTCCTGTGCAACTCATGACCCTAGATAGGCCAAGTGTTCACCAGGGTCAGGAGAACCTCCCTCCCAATTACCCCCAGCCCATAAGTAACAAAAGGAATGAGGCCATTGTGGTAAACCATGTATATCTGTCTGGACACACCCCTCTGCTGACTGCTGCTGTGGCTCCTCCCACAGACCCCTGGATAAAGGTGATTGTGTCACTGCTCCTCCCACAGTCATCCAGCATGGGCGTGCTCTGTTTTACTGCTAATAAAAGCCTTTCAATATTTACTCTACTTCCAGTCTTTTGGAGATATTGATAGTGCATCAGCCATAAAGAGAACATTGGTCTAATTGTATTGCTAGTCAATTCCCATTATGTTTGTCCACAGTTTTTAATTGGTTTCGACGCTTATTAATTGGATGAAAAGTGAGAATATTTTTTGCCCAAGTTAAGGCTACTGCATATTTAATATTGGAAAATAAGACAAGGTGAAGCTTAGACACTTTGGCTTGCACTGGAGCTGGTATAGATACGTATTGGCACCCACACTACTATGCATAAATTTGCTGGAACTATTATTATAATGAAGTGCTACTGTACATAAAGTTAAAAATCTTGGCTAGCCAGCCAGTAGCAGCTGAGGTGTTTAACAGCAAGTGTTCAGACTTAGCACAGCAAGAAATCCACCTCCACTCTGATGACGATGGCTGATTTTTCAGCTCGTGCATTAAGATGTTCATTACCAATTTTGTGTGACTCAAATCCACTCTCAAACAGCGTCGCATCTTATCAGAGAGTTTGCAGTAAATTTAATTGCTTGCTACTTTAAAAAGTTGTTTAGTTGTAAATGGATTAAGGTGCTTCCAACTAAGGTGGTGATAATTTTTGCTTTTAGATTAAAACACGCAGTTCATGTGTAAAATAAAATCCCACCAGTGAATCAAGTTACCATTGCCTCAGTCTTTACTCAAAAATGGAGAATAAATCATTCGCTGTGATTCCATCTGTGGCTTCAGGTCCAGGTAAACATTTCTGGGAAGTAGAAGGAATTGCTCTGTGAAATTAAAATGAAGCAGGGAAAAACACAACTGGTTTTCAATGATTTATATAAAGCATCTTAAATTGATTTGGTTTGTATGCCAAGCATTGGAAATAACTGACCGCCATGTACAAATCAGATTCAGAATTGAGGCCTTGAGCTGTATATTAACCTGAAGCCCAGATGGCTATGTATGGCTATTTATCAATATGGCAGGTACTGCCAGTATAAAATGAGTGTATAATTTCTACGTGGCAATACTTGTGAAATAATGGCAGTGAAGTCTTGGCTAGTTGAATTCTAACCACACAAACATCTGAAGCTGAGTTTAAGTATATTGTCTGTATTAAGTGAGATGAACAATTCTGTCTGGACCTCAATGCTACCACTGTTTTGGTTTTAGAGACTAAATGTTGCAATGTTAGTGCTCAGGACACTGGACCATTCCTATTTAATGGAAATCTCAGTTCTCAATAATGTAGTTCCCATTTGTACTTGACTCTTACAATTTCAGCATTCCAAGGAATGGTTTTACCTTTGTTTTAGCTTTAATCATTTGGGAGTTGCAGGAGCAGAAATGTCATGAAATGGGACCAATCAGATGGTTCGGCCAGTGAGTCGATCTCCAAGACTTCTGTGGGCTGTTGTATGATTCAGTGTTGCTATGACTGCATTCTTATCTGAACTTTTGACGTTTTCATTCTTCCATTTGGCTTCCATGAAATTTCCATCGTGGCACTAGAAAAGGGTTTCAAGTTACATTTTCAAGTTACATTTCTTGCCAGTAGTAAGCAAAGTTACTTCTAATGATTAAAAGTCAATCACCAGGTCAGAAGATTAATCCAAAATAAATCATTGAAAACTTTACATTTCCCAATAGCTTCCAACTCTAGAGTAAAAAACTAAATGTTTGTTGTCTTTTTATCTCACCATTGTACTATTGCAAAAAAATTTTATTTTAGTTTAGAAACTGCTTAACTCCATAACTCTGCTGCAGCGAGGAGAGAACAAAATTTCTATCCATATGGAGTTCATTAAAAAAATCTTTTACACTAGCTGCTGTATGAGGTCTCAGATCAGGGGAAAAATTTAACATCTTTATTTCTGAATTTAACTCTAGCATCTCCAGAAGCTTTTCTCATTTGCAAAGAAAGATGTGGGTTGAGTTAGATTCCCGGTTACCTTTTGAAGTACTTACTAAGAAAACGGGACACTGCTCAATGTCACTTAGCATTAGCAGAATGCTGATGTTTCCTCAGTTTCACATTAATTCAGGATGTTAAGACTTCTTAAACATTATTTCATCCAGACTTTAGTCTATCCTCTTGGAGGTGCTTTCAATTTTGGTCCTTTAGCTTAATTTCCAGCAAATTTTCATGGAGGCATTTGAAGTAAATTATTTTGCATCAGTGTGATATAATAATCCCATTAGTAATGACATGATGAGCTTTTGTATTAGAAGTAATTTTTGAGGATATAATTGGTGTAATAATTAAGGGAGAATAGGTAGATTTAGTGTATTTGGATTTTCAGTTGGATTTTGATTAGATCCCACTTAACAACAGGCTGGAAAGTTGAAGTACAAAGAATTGATGGTATCATACTGCTATGGATTGAAAATTAGTTCACAACTAGAAAGCAGAGAGTAGGAATAAATAGCTCTTTCCATGGTGGCAGGCCAGTCGTAGACTGGTTTGTGGTTGGTTACTGTTTGGCCTCCAGTTATTCACAAATATATACAGAATGCTATATACACATGTTTGGTTGTAGGGATCAAGTTCCATTTTTCTAAGTTGGCAGATGATGTGAAATTGGGTAAGGGTGTGACTTGTGGAGAGGATGCAAAGAAACTTCAAGGTGATTTGAGTAAGTGGGTAGAGGTGTGATATGTGTAGTATTATGTGGATGAACTTTGGAAGGAAACGCAGAGAGGCACAGTGTCATTTAGACTGTGACAGTTTGAGAAATGTTCATGTATTTTAGGGCTTGAGTATCCTTGTACACCAGTCATGTGCATGTAATCCTATGCAGAGCTAATTTACCCTGCTAAGCACACGCCTCCGTCTGCCTTCAGCTCTTGCCCAAAGAATTACAGAATTTGAAAACCACTAACTTTTAGAGGAGAAAGTGCACTGAAGCAGCCTCAAACAGAACTAAATGTCAAAGAGCCAGCTTCAGGCAGCATTGTCTCAGCAGAAGTGCATTGTACAAAATGCCCAGTGAATTGGTAAAAAAAACAGGGGCCCTAGCAGGGTTAGGACCACAAACTTAGAATCTGTCCTTTGGATTTGACTCCACAGCTCTCTGCTCTGTTTTCTTCAAAGTGTACGTCTGAAGGCCATTCAGCCCACTACATATAGACTATTGGCTTTAAGTAGTGCAGACTCGCTTTAAGTTGCGTCTGCTGTTCACAATTCTGCTCCCTGCTGACGCCAGAACCAAATGAACAACACGGCTAGCACCAGATGCACACAGTGATTCTGTCTGCATCACAACCCCTCCACACGTTTACAAGAGCTTTCAAAGTTAGCACAAAGAATCTTTGTATGCTTTTATATATTGCTTCATTTAGCCTATCACACACCGATTAAGTTCTATTTCAGACTAATATGTGCATTTGAATCCTTGCTGTATTGGACAGCTGTGGAAACTTCTTTTTAAATGCCAGTAATGGAAGCCGGAGGATTGGGTTACCACGCACCTGAAACCACTCAGGTGTAACAAACATATAGATTTCTTTGGGTAGACTACATACCATAATTGTGTAATTTTCTTACACACAAGCTGCGCTACCTGACTTGAAAAGAATCTGCCTGTGGGTCAGGGTTCAGGTTTTAAATCAGGCCAGATGTAGCCTGCCCAGACTTAATGCCTCAAGTTGGGGCTGAAGGATAGTTGAGGGATGGGATGGTGGACAAGGTGGATAACAGGTGGTGTGGAGACATCCTGCCCAAAAGATTTGTAGCAGGAGTTATGACCAAACATGGGGAAATCTGCAGATGCTGGAACTTCAAACAACACACACAAAATGCTGGTGGAACACTGCAGGCCAGGCAGCAACTATAAGGAGAAGCACTGTTGACATTTTGGGCTGAGACCCTTTGTCAGGACTGACTGAAAGGAAAGATAGTAAGAGATTTGAAAGTATTGGGGGGAGGGGGAAAGGCAAAATGATAGGAGAAGACCGGAGGGGGTGGGATGAAGCTAAGAGCTGGAAAGGTGATTGGCGAAAGTGATACAGAGCTGGAGAAAGGAAAGGATCATGGGATGGGGGGCCTTGGGAGAAAGAAATGGTGGAGGAGCACCAGAGGGAGATGGAGGACAGGCAAACAACTAAATATGTCAGGGATGGGGCAAGAAGGGGAGAAGGGGCATTAACAGAAGTTAGAGAAGTCAATGTTCATGCCATCAGGTTGGAGACTACCCAGCCGGTATATTAAGTGTTGTTCCTCCAATCTGAGTTTGGATTCATTTTGACAGTAGAGGAGGCCATGGATAGACATATCAGAATGGGAATGGGATGTGGAATTAAAATGTGTGGCCACTGGGAGATCCTGCTTTTTCTGGTGGACAGAGCATAGGTGTACAGCCAAATGGTCTCCCAGTCTGCGTCGGGTCTCACCAATATATAAAAGGCCACACCGGGAGCACCGGATGCAGTATACCACACCAGCCGACTCACAGGTGAAGTGTCGCCTCACCTGGAAGGACTGTCTGGGGCCCTGAATGGTGGTGAGGGAGGAAGTGTAAGGGCAGGTGTAGCACTTGTTCCGCTTACGAGGATAAGTGCCAGGAGGGAGATCGGTGGGAAGGGATAGGGGGGGACGAGTGAACAAGGGAGTCACTTAGGGAGTGATCCCTGCGGAAAGCAGAAAGTGGGGGAGGGAAAGATGTGCTTGGTAGTGGGATCCCGTTGGAGGTGGCGGAAGTTACGGAGAATTATACGTTGGACCTGGAGGCTGGTGGGGTGGTAGGTGAGGACAAGGGGAACCCTATCCCGAGTGGGGTGGTGGGCGGATTGCGTGAGGGGAGATGTGAAGGAGTTATGACCTGTTGCTCCAGTCTGGAGCGGAGAGCTCCAAAAGGGCAGTGTTGGGTGCTAAGTACAGTCAGAATCTGGCTACTCTGCATTACTCTGGTGGGTGTTAGCTTTGTGTGTACGAATACCCCCAGCAAGCTGATGACAGATGCAAGTGATTGAAGATGCTGGATATGGAATCAGGCAACCACAGGATCCAAGTGAGAGGGTGGGGTTTATTGATGAAAAGTAGATGCAGATCCCCACCCCCCTCCCTTTATTCCTTGCACCACTCTCCTCTTGAATCAAGCGGCATCATCTTCATCACTTCCTCCTATCACCTCCCAGCTTTCCACACGATTCCGACTCAACCACCCCTTCCCCCCATCTATCTATCACACCCCTCACCAGGGTCCATCTTTCACCCGCCAGCTCTCGGTCCACCCCTTCCTTCATGCTGGCCACTTCTGCTCTATCTTGCAGTCCAGATAAAATGTCTTGACCTGAAATGGCAACAGTCCACTTTTCTTCAGAGATGCTGCCCGACCTACTGATTTCCTCCAGTGCTTTTTAAGTTGTTCACCAAGGTGATGCGATGATACATCACAAATCTGCAACAGTGGTTGTGACCCTGACATGATTTTGAAATTAAACTAACTTTGATAGGGCTGAAGCGATGCACTACAGGGCCTTTTTGTTTGTCCAAGGGATCTATATGAAACACAAAGAAAAGTAAAATCTTCCATCCACTTCTGTTTCTTTCTCAGTGTCACTTGGTTTCAACCCAAGTGTTAACAGTTTTCCAAACACACCCAGGTATTGTGTAGCAGATTCTGTAAAAGCATAGTGGGATTACAAGGATTATGCAGATGGTCAGCTGGATGAAATGGCAGTATAACTAAGGGTTGATAATGAACAAGCAGCCTAAGAGCTGAATAAGAGAAAAGAATAGTCATTCACAAAATGGTACTGTATCTGATGAGGATAATATTAAGAAGCATCAATAGATGAGAGATAGGAGGGGCTTAATGATTATTGGACTGGGAGATCATTAAATTGGAAATTTGGATCAAATGGAAACCATCTTTCTGAAATAAGCTTTTCCTGCTGGAGGACTGGTCTCAATGTCCTTCCAGAGTGTGAACAAAGCATTAATTTTATTAATGCTTAATTTATTGTGTATGGAAAGTGTGTAACTGAGACTACAGAGGGGACAACAGGGTTAGAGTCAGAGAGATAAAGCAAAGAAACCAAGAGCTTCAGTTTCCTTTGTGCTTGCTATCAAGTTCCCACATTTAAACTAATCCAGTGGTCCCCAACCTCCGGGCCACGGACCAATACCAGGCCGCAAAGCATGCAGGGGTGCAGCGGTAGCCTGAGTACGCACAGCACATCTTTAAGAAAAAAGCCGAAATAAGCATGCTAATTAATTAGGTGCTGTCTGATCTGGGCTGACACTTACGTGCCGGGCAGCACCTAAGCAATTAGCTTGTTTATTTCGGCTTTTTTCTTAAAGATGTGTGGGTGCATTCCGCCTACCGCTGTACCCTGCATGCTTTGCGACCTGGAGGTTGGGGACCACTGAACTAATCGCACCCTAACACTCCTGTTATTGTCTCCCCATTCCCATCAACTCCCCACCAAATCATCTATACATTTGGGCAACTTTAAGTGACCAATTAACCAACAGGTTTTTTCAGGATGTGGGAGGAAACTGCAGGACCTGGAGGAAATCCATGTAGTTACAGATGGAACACATGAATAACCCAAACGTGAGGAAAGGGACGATTGCAACTTTACCATGCTATGGATGTCTAAATATTAGTTGTATTATATAGTATAAGGTGTATATAGGTGAGATACATTCTTTATTGAGTTGGAGTATATAGCTAAAAAGGGAGAAGTTCGCTTATTTAATATTTCAGTGATATTTGAGTAATATTGCAAATATACTGTTTGATTGAGCATTTGTCTTCATTTGAATAATTTACTACAAGACATGTGTGAAAATACGTGGATTGCGTACATGATGATGCCAGCACGTGATGCTTAAAGTAAAAGACTTGCATTCCAGACTCTCTTCCAGTTAGTTTTACGTTTTGGAGTTACAAAACACAACACCCATAGACAGCAGCAGTGCCCAGGATTGGACTAAGGTGACTGGAACTGAACTGTAGCAGCCGCTCTACTGACTGCACTATCCTTGGTAAAACTGCTGAGCTGTGAGCTGAATCAAATCATAAGGAAATGCTGCCAGAGGAGATAATGAAAAGAAAATTGAAAATACTCAGAAATATAAAACACCGTGAATGCAATATTTTAACCCCGCTTTATTAGCACCCTACCTACCTACTGTGTATCTTTCCAAACCATGTCTGTGGTCAAGATCCCTCACCTGTACTTTCCCTTGTAGCATAATTTTCTCTCAGGACTGAGAGTGCAGAGACGAGATGGACATTATGGAGAGGGGAAGGAGAATGGCAAGAAAAGATTCTGATATAACTGGTGGGGTGAACAGGAGTGCCAGGTAGTGAATGTGAAAGGGGTGGAGTTCGAAGACAGTGACAGCTCAATTACACACAAAATGCTCAGTGGGACAAACATCTTAAGACTATAAGACATAGGAGCAGAACTAGGCCATTTGGCCCTTCCAGTCTGCTCCTCAATTCCATTATGGCTGATTTATTATCCCTCTCAACCCCATTCTCTTGCCTTCTCCCCATAACCTTCAATGGCCTGGTTAATCAAGAACCTACCAAACTCCACTTTAAATATTCTCAATGACTTGGCCTCCCCAGCCACCTGTGGCAATGAATTCCACAGATTCACTCCCTCTGGGTAAATAAGTTCCACATCAGCTCTGTTTCAAATGGAAGTCCTAATCTAAATCTGTGGCCTCTGGTCCTCGATTCACCCACTATAGGAAACAGCCTCCCTACGGCTATTCTATCCAGACTTCCAATATTCAATAGGTTTCAATGAGGTTACTTCTTATTCTTCTAAACTCCATCAGGCCCAGGACTATCAAATGCTCCTCATAAGTTAACCCTTTCCTTCCTGGAATTATTCTCATGAGCCTTCTGCAGACTCGCTCCAATGCCAGAATATCTTTTCTTAGATAAGGGGCCCAGAACTGCTCACAATACACTAACTCTCTTTGTCTATCCTGCCTGAAAGAATTCCAACAGATTTGTCAGGCAGGAATCCCCCTTAAGAAAACCATACTGACTTTGGCCTATTTTGTCATGTGCCTCCACATACCCTGAAACCTCATCCTACATAATGAACTCCAACATCTTCCTATCCACTGAAGTCAGGCTAACTGGCTTATACTTTCCTTTTACCTGCCTCCCTCCCTTCTTAACAAGTGGTGTGGAGTTGCTTTTCTCCAGTCTGCTAGAACCATTCCAGATGTAGCAGTTCTTGAAAAATCAATACTACTGCCTCCATAATCTCTTCAGCTACCTCTCTCAGAACCCTGGCATGTAATCCATCTACTCTATGAACTTTTAGCTTCTTAGTAATAGCAACTACACACAATTATGCACCCTGACACACTCAAATTTCTGGCACACTGCTACTGTCTTCCATAGTGACACAAAATACTTATTAAGTTATTTTGCGATTTCATTCTCCCCCATTAGTACCTCTCAAGCATCATTTTCCAAAGGTCTGATATCTACTCTCAGCATGCTTTTACTCTTTATATATTTGAAAAAACTTTAGGTATCCTCTTTCATTTTAATGGCTAGCTTCTTTTCACATTTCATCTTTTCTCTCCTCTTGTCTTTTTTAGCTGCCTTCTGTTGTTTTTTAAAGTTTCCCGATCCTCAAACTTCTCATTAATTTTTGCTATGTTACAAGCCCTCTCCTGTGCATGGAAAGGGATTTTGTGTGCTTCCCTTGATTTCCAGCATCTGCAGAATCTCTTGTGTTAGTGACATATTGATGGTGGCAGAAAACCGGAGAGAGGAAAATGTTAATGAGACACAACAGGTGGAACAAGGTGGGAGGAGAGGGTGAAGATGGGAGACAGCTGCTGAAGAAGGCCGAGGATGAAAAGGTCACTGTGGAATGGGAAGGGGAATTGAAGTGGTCTGCACTGGGAACTTCCTTCTCACCTGCCAGGATGGAGCTCAACACAAACGAGAGGCACAACACTTTGTATTCCACTTGGCAGGATCATTGAGTTTTCTAATTTTTGCTAACCTCATACCTTTTTACCCCCACTCATCTCCACAGCCCTTCTGATCCTCTGGTCCTCCTATTTTTGTCCCCCTTCCAACCCTACATACAGCCCTCTTCACCCATCTGTGTTCCTTCCTGCTCCTGACTCCGTCTCCTCACTTCACAGATAGATCATCTTTTTCCTCCCCCTACACAACCCATCCCCACCTGGTTCCAAATGCCATTCATCTTTCCCCTTCTCATCTAATGGCTCCCACTCTCACATCCTTTGCTTGTCTGAATCCAGCACGGAATGCCTGCTTACCTCCCTCCAGGAGTTGTCTCCCATCTTCTCACTCCCCTCGCCCTGCCTTCCTCCATCTGTTGTTTCCTTTCTCTTCTTCCTCTCTCCGTGTCTACTTCCATCTATCATTCATCTGCTGTAGTCTTCCAGCTAGACCCCTGCTTACCCCCACCCCCCAAGCTACTGTCTAACACCCCTCCCAGTCCACCCATCAATTCTGAATCCTTCCTTGCCACTCCCCTTCCCCTCTCTATACTGGCCACCTCACCTCTCCACTCTCAGTACTGATGCAGGCTTTTGACAGGAACAATGCCAACTGATTTCCTCACGCAGATGCTGCTCGACCCACTGAGATCCCCCAGCAGATTGTTTGTTACTCCAGCTCCCAGCATCTGCAGTCTCCTGTGCATCTTCTACGTTCTCTACAATTCAGCTTGCCTGTTGAGATTTCAGTCTTGCTTTCTGAAATTCTCAGCCAAATCGCTGGACCTTTGCCATCCGCCTTTTATACAATCTGCAGTATATTTTCAGTATCTCTAATAAACTTTCATTGCTAATAAACTGCTCAGTGTTCTTTCTTACCTTTATGAAATACCATGATGCATTTTGTCTGCTAAATAGCCACACAAATGCTTTTTACCCCCTTCCCCTTTTCTGTTTTGTTGTGCAAGGGGAGAGAGGTTTAGAGGTTGATGTTCTGTTAGTTATTTGTGGGGGGGTGGGATTGTTAGGAGGCCAATGTTCTTGTTCCATTTTGTGTCGGGGAGGGGGCTTGGGGATTGATGATCAGAGTGCTATTCTTTTTTGTGCATGGTAGGTGGGCTTGATGTTTCTCTCTGAATGACTCCCATGTTCCTTTTTTGTTTCATGGCTATCTGGAGGAGACAAATTTCAGAGTTGTATATGGATACATGCTTTGATAATAACTGAACCTTTGAACCTTTATAAGAGAGCCAGTGGATGGTGTTTACTTGGATTTTCAGAAGCCCTTTCACAAGGTGCCACTCATGAGCCTGCAGAACAAGATTAGAGCCCATGGTATTACAAGACAGTTACCAACATGGACAGAAGATTGGCTGGCTGGCAGAAGGCAAAGAGTTGGGAATAAAGGGAGCATTTTCTGATTGGTTGCCAGTGACTAGTGGTGTTTCGCAGGAGTCAGTATTGGGTCCTCTACTTTTCACATTATATGTTAATGATCTGAATGACAGAATTGATGGCTTTGTGGACACGTTTTCAGATGATACAAAGATAAGCATAGCTCAGGCAGTGTTGAGGAAGGAGGGAGTCTGCAAAAGGATTTGGACAAATTAGGAGAAAACGCAGAGGTGGTAGGTGAAGAACTGTAAAGAAGTGTATGGTTATGCACTTCAGTAGAAGGAATAAAAGTATTTTCTAGATGGGAGTGAATTCGGAAATTGAAGGTGCAAAGGGACTTGGAAGTCCTTATGCAGGATTCCCTAAAGGTTAATATGGAGGTTGAGTTGGTGGTAAGGAAGGCAAATGCAATGTTAGCATTCATCTCGAGGGGGCTAGAATATAAAAGCAAGGATATAATGCTGAGGCTTTATAAGGAATTGGTCAGACCACATTTGAAGTTTTGTGAGCAGTTTTGGGCCCCTTATCTAAGAAAGGATACGCTGGTGTTGGAGAGTCTCCAGAGGAAGTTTGCAAGAGTCATCCCAAGAACTAAAGAGTTAACATATGAGGAGCATTTGATGATTCTGGGCTAGTATTTGCTGGAACTCAGAAGAATAAGGAGGAATCTCATTGAAACCTACCATATATTGAAAGGCTTAGATAGAGTTGATGTGCAGGGGATGTTTCCATCAGTGGGAGAGTCTAGGACCAGAGGGCATAGCCACAGAACAGAAGGATGTCCCTTTAGAGTAGATGTGAGGAATTTTTTTAGCCAGATGGTGGTGAATCTGTAAAATTAATTGCCACAATCAGCTGTGAAGGTCAGGTCATAGGTATTTTTAAAGCAAAGCTTGATGGGTTCTTGATTAGTAAGGGTGTCAAAGGTTACCGGGAGAAGGCAGGAGAACGGGATTGAGAGGGAAAATAGATCAGTCATGATGGAATGACAAAACAGACTTCATGGCCTAATTCTGCTCATGTCTTACAGCTTTATGCTCCATATAGACTCCATCTGGGCCACTGAATGCAGATATGATTTCCTTTCTGCATTTGTGAGAAGGTTGATATTTATTGAGGATCAACACAAAGCTGCAGTAGATTGTAAGCTCAGTCAGCTCCATCATGGGTACCAGCATCCCCAACATTCAGGACATCTTCAATGAGCTGTGCTTCAAAAAGGCAGCATCCATCATCAAAGTCCCATCACCCAGGGCATGGCCTCTTCTCATTGCTGCTGTCAGGAAGGAGTACTGAAGCATGAAGGCACACACTCAACAAGTCAGGAGCAGCGATTTCTGAATGGACAGTGAACCCATGAACACAACCTCATTACTTGGTTTTGCACTACTTATTTAATTTAACTTTTTAAAAAAGATTTATGTACTTCCCACTTTAATTTACATTTTTTATTATTATGTATTGCAACATACTGCTGTCGCACAACAACAAATTTCACGACATATGCCACTGATATTAATCATCCCAGGTATAAAGTTATGTAAAAGTATAGAAAGTTGGGATTTTGTTTGGATAGGATTGGACGTAATTTACGTATGGAGAAGATTGATCAAATTTATGCAGCAAATGATTTCTTTCTCAAATGATTTAAGTTCCAGAACATACAATGCACAAAACTGATTTAAGAAAGAAAATTGTACCATCTTTTTTCACATAACATTATGGGTCAACTTTTAACAGGAAAGGTCATTTAAGAGAATATTGCAAACAAATTCAATTATTTTAGAGGAAAATTGTCCAATGTAATGAAAAGTTCATATATAGAATCTGCTAAGTTAATATAAAAGATGTCTTCATCAAACTACAAGGTCTTTTCCTGTTTTATAAACTACAGTGTTAGATTGACAGAAGGCATGGAGGTGGGGTAAGTTAAAGTGATTAAATGCATTTCTAATACTCTTTCAGTTAGGACAAATCCAAATGGAAAAGAGGCTGCTCCTCCTTCCCAATAATATGCCAATTCTGACATCAGAAGACAAGAAAAAATTACCCTAGTGCTCATGTTAGAACGAGGGTCACAACTGGTTCTGGTAGTCCTGTGCCATGGTTTTGAGTTTTAGGTCTAGGAGCATTACATCATTATCAAATGCAATAGTTTTGGTTTCTGAATAACATCAAAACATCAACTAATAAAGTAGGTGTGCGAGTCACATAACAAACTACTCAAAGTGATTTTGTAGATGTCCTGAGCAATGAACAGTTGCTACGTGCAATTCATATGTAATGAAGTAACACGATGCATGAGACCTCCATAATAAAGTATTAAAGAAGTTGGCTCTCATACAACTCTTTGGTTATTTGGATTGGCAACCTTTATAGCTTCAGGTTATGACTCTTAGTCTTTTGATGGCATTGGCTCAGGGAAATGACATATTACGTTATTGATTCAGGCAAGATTCCAACAGTGACAGATTTTTTTGTGGTATGAGTGACTAGCATAAATATTGTGAAAAAGTGGCAGAAGTAAAAGAGCCAATGCTGCATTTAACAAACCTCTCCTTGTGGGTCACACGCTGTAATATTATGATTGCAAGAACAAGGCATCAATCAATTCTCTGTGGGAACATTCAGATACAGTATGCATAGATAGCTTCCCTTAAGTACTGTGTATGGAAATTGATTTTATCAACAAATACATGCATTTCGAAATTATATTACAAAAATTAAAATATACCTGGAAATATCTGGCAACTTTATAGCTATATTAATAGTAAAAAGATGGCTAGTGAGAGAGTATGTCTTTAAGAGTAGGGATTTTTAACAAATATTTCTCCTCAGTGTCTCCTGAGATAAGAGAAATAAGTGGAGATGTTCTGGACGCCTCTCAGGAAGAAGATATTTGCAAACACGACATATTAAACTGGATAAATCCTTAAGGCATCTTCAGGCTTTGAAAGTGGTTAGAGGAGAAATTGTGGAGGCCCTGGTGAAGAAGGTTACTTCATCATTAGCTACTAGTGAAGTTCCTGAAGATTCGAGGGTGGCTAGTAGTGTTCCGTTGCTTTAGAAGACTAGCAAGGACAAGCCAGGGAACTACAGGTCAGTTAGCCTGATATCAGTAATGGGGAAGTTATGGACAGATATCTGAAGGGCTGGGTCAACCAGCATTTGGATGATCTGCACCTGATTAGGAGGAGTCAGCATGGTTTTGTGTGTGAAACATTATGCTTGGCAAACCGTTTTCTTGAACGGGTATCAAAAAGTATAGATGAGGCAGTGAATATTGTTTATCTGGTCTTTAGCAAGGCCTTCAATAGGTAAGCTGTTCTGAAAGATTTGGTCCCATGGAATCAAGGAGAGTTGGGAAAATTGGGTTAAAGGTAGGAAGTAAATAATAATATTTGAAACTTGTTTCTCAGAATGAGGCCAGTGTCTAAAGGTGGGCCCTAGTAGTAAGATGTGTGACCCTTGCTATTATATGTATATAAAATTTGGATGTGAAGGCACAAGAATTGATCAGTAAGTTTGAAGATGACACAAAATTAGGAGGTGTTGTTGATAGTCAAGAAGGTAAGTGTAAATTATAGGGAGACGTTGATTAGTTGGGGAAAAGGAGTGGCAAATAGATTTCAATACAGATGACTATGAGGTGATGGATTTTATAAAGTTAAACGAGTGTAGGATTTGTACCATGAATGGTAGAGTGCTAGGGAGTGTAATTGAACAGAGGGACTAGAAGTACAAGTGTATAGTTCATTGACAGCAGAATCAAGGGTAGACAAAGTGACGAGAAAGGTACTCAGTATTTCAGTGCTTTAGTCAGTCAGGGCATTGAATACAGGAGTTAGAACATTGTGTTGCATTTGTGTAAGTTGTTGCTGAGGCTGTACTTGAAATATTGTGTTCCTAGAACATAAAACAGTACAACACAAGAACAGGCCCTTCAGCCCACAATGTTGTACCTATCCAATTAAATTAGTAATCCATTGGCTAACTGTACTAATGGCTTCTGCCTATACAATGTCCATATCCTGCCATTTCCCTCATATTCATGAGTCAAACTAAACGTCTGTTAAAAGTCTCTGATGTTTCTGCCTCTACCACCACCCCAAACAGTGTATTCCAGGCACCCATAACTCTCTGTGTAAAAAAACCTGACCCTCACATCTGCTTTGTAATTTCCCCCTCTCATCTTAAATGCACACTCTCCGGTATTAGAAATTTCAAACCTGGGAAAAAGATAATGTCTGTCTACTCTATCAATGCTTCTCATAATCTTAGAAACCTCTATCAGTTTTCCCCTCTGCTTTGCCGCTTCCAAGAAAACAAACCAAGTTTGACCAACCTCTCATTATACAACATACCCTCTAATCCAGGCAATATCATGGTGAAGCTCATCTGCACCATCTCCAAAGCCTCCATATCCTTTCCATAACGGGGCAGCCAGAACTATATACAGTACTTCAGATGCAGTCTGGTTAAAGTTTTATAAAGCTACAACATAACTTCTTGATTTTGAACTCAGCCCATTGATAAATAAAGGCAAGTATGCCATATGGCTTGTTAAGCACCCTATCAACCTGTGTAACCACTTTGAGGGAGCTATGAACTTGGACCTCAAAATCCCTCTGCTCATAAGCACTGAAGATCTTGCTCTTGACAGTGTACTTTCTCTTTACATTTGGCCTACCAAATGCAACACTCCACTTTTGTCTGGGTTAAACTCCATCTGCAATTTCTCCACCCATATTGTGCTGTAGGCTTTCTATGTTTCTATATCTACAACTGATCCATTTTCTTCTCCCATCAGATACCTTCCTCTCCATCTCTTTATCTTTCCTGCCCAGCTAGCTTCATCTATCACCTTCTAGCTATCTTCCTTCCCTTTCCTGCCCCTACCACCTTTTTATTCTAACCTCTTCCCAATACCTTTCCAGTCCTAAAGAATGGTCTCAGTCCAAAATGTCGACTGATAATTCATTTCCAAAGATGTTGCCTGACCTGCTGAGTTCCTCCAGCATTTTGTGTGCGTTGCTTTGGATTTCAGCATCTGCAGAATTTCTTGTGTTTATGATCTATACACCACCATAGTTCTTTGCCAGTATTCTACATTATCAACAACACCACCAATCTTCGTATCAACTGCAAACTTACTAACCCATCCATCTGCATTTCAATCCAAGTCACTTATATACATCACAAACAGCAGAGGCCCCAGTACAGGTCCCTGCTGAACAACACTAATTACAGACCTCCAGCTCGAAGTCTCTTCAAACATTAACTCTGACTTCTGTGGGAAAGCCAGTTCTGAATCCAAAGGGTCAACTCACCATGGATCTTAATCTTCTGGATGAGTCTCCCATGAGGAACCTCTTCAGATGCCTTGCTGAAATCCATGCAGACAGCATCCACAGCTCTACCTTCATCAATCATCCTCAACACATCATCAAAAAGCTCAATCAAGTTAGTAAAACTTGACTTGCCCCATGCAAAGGCATGCTGGCTCTCCCCAATTAGGCCATGGTTTTTCAAATGCTCATAAATTCTATCCCTAAAAATTATCTCCAGTAACTTCACTACCACTGACATGAGACTCACCAGTCTATTGTTTCTTGAAAAATGGAACAACATTAGCTATTTGCCAGTCCTCTGGGACCTTGCCTATATCTGGAGCAGACATGGAGATATTGGTCACGGCCCCAGCAATCTCTTCTCTTGCCTCTCACAATAGCCTGGGGTATATAACATCAGGCCCTGGGTAGCTATCCAATTTAATGCTCTTTAAGAGACACACCATTACCTCCCCCTTTACTTTGAAGCGGCCTCGCATTTTAAGACACTCAGCACTGATTGCCCTATTCTCCCTGGTATTGTCACCCCCTCCCCTTTGGAAAATGTACTTAAACTGGACGGAGTACAGAAAAGAGGTACAAAAATGTTGCCCGGACTCAGGAGCTTGAGTTACAGGGGAACATTGCTCAGGCTAGGAAATTCCTTGAAGCACAGGAGAATGAGGGATGCCTTTACAAAGGCTTATAAAATTATGATGGACCAAAGCAGTTTTTTACCCCCAGGATAGAGAAGCCCAAAACTAGGGGCCATAGATTTAGAATGGTAGGAAAACATTTAAAAGATACTTCAGAGGCAATTTTTTTTTTGACACAGAAGGTGCTGAGTACATGGAATTAGTGGCCAGAGGAAGTGGTTGTGGCAGGTGAAATAATATGATCTAAGAGGCAATTAGGTAGGTACAGGGAGAGCCAGCATTTCGAGGGATATGAGCCAAAGGAATGGAATGGGAGACAGAGTGATCAGTATATATCCATTAGGCTGAAATGCCTGTATGTATACAGTACTATATTCCTTCATAAATCTGCAAATTTCATTCCCCTTTTGCATCCTAATTCTGTTAAGAGATAAAATCTACACATTTCGGTCCCAATTTGTTCAGTTTATTATATAGCAGAATTGCAGTTTTTCAACACAATTCACAAAAAAGGGGGACTTCCGCACTAAATTACATGTTCATTGTTGTAAATTAATTCAATAGTGCTCCTTTCTCAATGCCTGTTCCCTCTTCAGAGCCCATGAGTGTTTCACGCAAAATTGTGCTGAAGCAGAAAATGTTCTGATGATAATTTCTCTAAAGATGCTGCCCTGACTTGTAGATTATCTCTGTCACTTCTTTCTCAAATCACTGAAATTAGGTACAGTACAGTCCTGGGCATAGTTATACAGCTTGGGAGTTAGTAATTTTATGTATTGCACTGTACTGCTGTTGCTGCAAAAAAGCAAATTTCTTGACATATGAGAGTGATGATAAACCTGATTCTGATATGGGTCTCTATTGTGGACAGAATGGGGAATCTCTTTCTCTCTCCCTCTCCCTCTCCCTCTCCCTCTCCCTCTCCCTCTCTCTCTCTCCTCTCTCTCTCTCTCTCTCTCTCTCTCTCTCTCTCTCTCTCTCTCTCTCTCTCTCTCTCTCTCTCTCTCCCTCTCTCTCTCTCCCTCTCCCTCTCCCTCTCTCTCTCTCTCTCTCTCTCTCTCTCTTCGCCCTCTCTCTCTCTCTCTCTCTCTCTCTCTCTCTCTCTTCTCTCTCTTTCTCTCGCCCTCTCTCTCTACCCCCCTCTCTCTTTTAGTACTTTTAGTTTCAGTAAAGAGCTGTGATATTAGAAAGATCAGGCAGTAAGTTAATAAAAATATTTTTAGCTTTTTTTGTTCAGTGACTTTACCTATAAATTAGAAGCATGGAAAGGCACCTCTGCTCTGTAGAGTATGTACTCTGCATTGTCTTGGATAAAGTAAATGTTAACTTCAGAGATCAGCAATGGCTAATGTCATTAGCCATTGAGGATGAGGATTTTGAAATAACAGCACAGAAGGTGAGGAGCCTATGACATGGGATTGGCCAGGCACAGAGTGCCGGACAGACAAAGCTCTAACCTCATGGCTCAGCATATCACTGTGGTGAACTACGTGTGCCTGTCTGGACATGCCCTTGCTGACTGCTCCTGTGGCTCCTCCCACAGACCCCGGTATAAAGGCGATCTGAGGCCTATGCTCTCCCTCTCTGTCTCCAGGACGTAGTATGATGGTCACTCACTGCTGGTTCTTTCTTCCAGTCAATAAAAGCCGATATCTCGCCTTACGTCTCAGTGTGAGTTATTGATGGTGCATCAATCACTAACTCTGCTATTACCATCAAGGCAGAGGATTGGTCCTGGCTGTATGAGAAGAGCAGAATGTTTTCCAGGATTAGTATCAGGCAAACTTAAAAATGATAAGCTTCATGAAACAGCAACACAGGACTACTTGTTTGCTTAGGAACAAAGCCAGTATAAAAAATTTTTAAAGGATAATGATCTCACAACCAATAGATCTGATCAAAGCTTGCAGTCTTATTGCATCCAGTCATGAATAATGAAGGATGGGAAGAGGTGGGTCTGACAACATGCACCTTTCTCCTCCTCAGAGATGATGGATGCACATGGGATTCCAGGACAGTGCGCTGTGAAAGGCTCACAGGGCAGCTGCAAGTCTATTATGAAGGGGGGAGAGAGAACAGCCAGAGGCCATGTTGATTTCAAGAATATGGGTAGGAAAGAGGATGTGATTTTAAAGAGTTAAAGAAGCAGGAACTCAAAGATGGAGCCTTTGAAAAGGGTACAGAAAAGGACACTGTCTGTATTAGAGTGTATGAATTGGAAAGAGATGTTGGCCAAAGCTGGACTGTTTTCTCTGGAGTATCAGTGGCTGAGACTGACAGAAGTTTATAGAATTATGGGAGGTGCAGAGAAAGTAGACAATCTTTTCTCCCCAGAGGAGAAATGTCAAATATTAGAGGACTTGCATTTAGGATGAGATGGGGAATACTTAAAGTTTTGCTGGGCAAATGTTTTACACAAAGAATGGGTGGTATCTAGAATGGGCTCTATGGGAAGTGGTGGAAACAAATATATTAGTGGTATCTATGATGCTTTTAGTTATACACACAAATATGCAGGGAATGAAGGAATATAGATCTTGTGCAACCATAAGAAATTTAGTCTAATTTGGCATCATATCAAGAACAGACATTGTGGGCCAAAGGGCCTGCGTTTATGCTACATTGTTCTATGTTCTAACAAGGGCAAATAACAAGAGCAGTGATGGTGGTGACTGCAATTACCCCAAAGCTAACTACCAAATTAATGTTTTAAAAGGGAAAGAGATGCCTGAATCCTATTTTCTGCAGGGAGGAGCAGTTTGTATCAGTGATCATTATTCAGTTACATTTAGGAAGTTGATGAAAAAGGACACAGAAAAAATAGGTTTAAAGTTTCTAAATTTTTACTAAGCTGAGCAGTGATTTTGCATATTTTGCAGAAATCTGGAAATGAGAGGAAAATAAGGAAATTAGTAAGAATATATGAAAAATAATGACAAATAAAATCAAACAAAATTCAAAGGTGTTTATATTTAAAGTATGAAGAGTGCAAAGGAAACGACTACTTCCATAAAGGATGTCCAGAGTGAAGGAATTTAAAAGGCAGGTCTTGCTTTTCTAGTGGTTTCTCAGGAAGTAGTGGCTAGTAAGTTTGTTTATGACTGAGGCTAGGCTGTTAAATCTACTCAACCCTGCTTAAAGCCAGAATCTGCCTCTCAACTGAAAGAAGCTCTGCGGCTGTAGCAGGCTGCAGACTCCATGATATCAGGCATGGCAATTGTGACTCCATTCCTGCCACATCGGACACTCACCAATATGCTCAGAACCTCTCTACAACAGATGCCATGGCATCTGTCATTCACCTGACCCCGACACACCCAGAAAACAAGGACAAAGGGTTTCAGCCTGAAACGTCGACTGTACTTTCCTCCATCGATGCTGCCTGACCTGCTGAGTTCCTCCAGCATTTTGTGTGTGTTGCTCAGGTTTCCAATATCAGCAGATTTTCTTGTTTGTCACTTATGTCAGAATGATGATTCCACATTTTATTTTGGCATTCAGTGTTATTGTCCAACAGTCTTTGGTGAACATGCTCCTTCTCCTGGGTCTAAATACATCACTGTGCAACTGGATGTTGGTCTTCCTAACGATAAGACCTCAAATAGTTAGGATACACAACTGCCCCTCCCTCGCCATCATCCTCAACTTGGGTGACTCCGCTACTGTGTGCTGAACCATTACGACAGAGCCAAACACCGGAACCACCACATCATCGAGTTCACTGATGAAGCAGCAGTGGTGGGGCTCATCACCAACGATGAAGCAGCCTACAGAGAGGAGGTGGAAGAGCTCTAGGCCCTCTGCCAGGTAAACAACCTCTTCCTCAATGTCAACAGGACAAAGGAGATGGTTATCAACTTCAGGAGAGCTCACATCACACACACGTCTTTTAGATACATCGGTGACACAGCAGTGGAAACTGAAATCCATTGCAAACTCCTGAGAATGTACTTCATACACAGCTCTCACTGTCCCAGAAAGCATCCTGCACAGTCAGGAAAGCTTACCAATGCCTTTACTTTCTGAAGAGGCTGAAGAGAGCTGGATGATGCTCATCAAAACTCACGTCATTATACAGATCCGCAGTAGAGAGCATCCTAACATGCTGCATCACTGCTTGGTACGGAAGCTGCACTGCTGCAAATAGGAAGACTCTACAACAGGTAGTCAAAGCTTCCCAATGCAACAGTCTAGCTGTCATCACTTATGCAAGTGAAGTCTGTTGTCTTGTACTAGCAGTACATTTGAACTGAACTGAATTGACCTTATTTCTTAATTCTTCACATACATCAGGAGTAAAGATCTTTACGTTACATCTCCGTCTAAATGTGCAGTGTGCAAATTATAATAATTTGCAATAAATAGTATGTACAGTAAGATATGCAACAGAGCAGTCAGGATAGCTTAGAAATACATTTGTGTCAGTGTGGATTAATCAGTCTGATGGTCTGGTGGAAGAAGATGTCGGGAACCCGTTGGTCCTGGCTTTAATGCTGTGGTACCATTTAGCAGCCAGAATAGTTTGCGGCTGGAGTGACTTGGGTCCCCAATGATCCTTTGAGCCATTTTTATGCACCTGTCGCTGTAAGTATCCTGAATAGTGGGAAGTTCATATCCACTGATGCGCTGGGCTGTCCACCCCACTCTCTGCAGTCTCCTGCGATTGAGGGAAGTTCCCATACCAGGCAGTGAAGGTGCTCTCAATTGTGCCCCTGTAGAAAATCCTTAGGATTTGGAGACTCATGCTGAACTTCCTCAAGTCTGAGGTGGTGCTTTTTTCACCACACAGCCGATATGTACAGACCATGTGAAATCCTCGGTGATGTGTATACTGAGGAACTTGAAGCTGTTCACCCTCTCAACCCTAGATCGATTGATGTCAGTAGGGGTTAGCCTGTCTCCATTCCTCCTGTAATCCACAACCAGCTCCTTTGTTTTTGTGACATCGAGGGAAAGATGACTTCTTCACTGTAAGCTGTCTCATTATTTGAGATGTCTAATCAGTGTAGCATCGTCTGCAAATTTAATTAGCAGATTGGAGCTGTGGGTGGTGACACAGTCATGGGTATACAGGGAGTAAAGGGAGGTCTTAGTATATAGCCCTGCAGGCTCCTGTGTTGAGGGTTAGAGGGAGGGAGCCCAGTCTTACCATCTGCCGGCAATTCAGGATCCAGCTGCACAAGGCAGGGTGAAGGCCAAGGTCTCTGAGCTTCTTGTTAAGCCTAGAGGGAATTACGATATTGAACGCTGAACTGTAGTCCAAGAATAGCATTCTCACAAGAGCTGTCGATCGGTTATGTCGGCAGGCAAATTGTAGGGGATCCATTGTAGGTGTTAGCAAGCTGCAGATGTAATCCTAGGACAGCCTCTAAAAGCTTTTGCTTATTATTGAGGTGAGCGAGACAGGATGCCAGTCATTCAGATATGTCACCTTGGTATTTTTAGGTACAGGGATAATGGTGGATGTTTTGTAGCAGAAGGGTACTGGGAGAGGGAGAGGGAAAGATTAAAAATGTCTGCAAACACACCAGCAAAGACACAATTGCTAAAATTTTATTCTCGCAATTTATAGTAACTTTATTATATAAATGGTAAAGACATTCTTTCCCCTAGGGGCCATTCTGGAGTTGATGTATTCTTTATTCATGACAAAGAACATCACATTTGCAGCTTTGGAAACTTTGACTTCCTCAGAATGCTAGATTTTCGTGTGTCTCAAAAATCTTTATATGTAAATACTGTTTCAGAAAGAGCTGATAGCTTATTTTCTTGAGCACATAACTGGAAAAATACAAAAGTAATTATAAGTTAATTTTATTCCTTATAATTAAAGGATGTTAACTGTGGTATTATAAGACTGTAAGACCTTAAGATATGGGAGCTGAGTTAGGCCAATTGGTCCATTGAGTCTGTTCCACTATTCCATCATGGCTGATTTATTATTCTTCTCAACCCTATTCCCTGCCCTCTCCGCATAACCTTTGATGTCCCGATTAATCAAGAACCTATCAACATCTGCCATAATTATACTCAATAACGTGGTCTGCACAGTCATCTGTGGCAATGAATTCCACTGATTTACCACACTCTAGCTAAAGAAATTTTTCCTCACCTCTGTTCTAAATTGATATCCTTCTATATCCTCCTGAGGCTCTGCCCTCTGGTGCTAGACTCCCACACTATCAGAAAAATTCTCTCCCCATACCTCTAGGCCTTTCAAAATTTTGGTAGATTTCGATGAACTCCCCTTCATTCTTCTTAACTCCAGTGAGTACAGGTCCAGAGCCATCAATCGCTCCTCATATGATAAGCGTTTCATGCCTGGAATCATTCTCGTGAATCTCCTCTGGACCCTCTCCAATGTCAGCATTTCCTTTTAGATAAGGGGCCCAAAACTGCTCACAACACTCCAAGTGCAATCTGGCCAATGCCATCTAAAGTCACAGCATTATATTGTTGCTTTTATATTCTAGTCCTCTCTAAATGAATGCTAAAATTGTATTTGCCTTCCTTATCACCAACTCAACCTGCTGGTTATTCTTTAGGAAATCCTGCATCAGAACTCCTGAGTCCCTTTGCTCCTCTGGTTTTTAAATTTTCTCCCCGGTTAGAAAAAAACCCATTTTTTATTCATTCTACTAAAGTGCATGGCCATGCACCTCCCTACATTATATTATTTCTGCCACTTCTTTACCCATTCCACCAATCTGTTTAAATCCTTCTGCAGACACCCTGCTTCATCAACACAACCTGCTCTTCTACCTATCTTTGTATCATCTGCAAATGTGACCACAAAGCCATCAATTCCTTCATCCAAACCAATGACATATAGCATGAAAAGAATACTCTTAACACCAACACCTCTGTGGTGAACTATGTGCCTGTCTGGACACGCCCCCTGCTGACTGCTCCTGTGGCTCCTCCCACGGACCCCGGTATAAAGGCGATTGGAGACACCGCCCCGGCCTCAGTCTCCAGGATGTAGTGTGGTGGTCACTTGCTGCTTGTTCTTTCTTCCAGCCAATAAAAGCCTATATCTCGCCTCACGTATCCGAGAGTTATTGATGGTGCATCAGCCTCTGGAACGCCTCTGGTCATTGGCAGCCAATCAGAAAAGTGCACCTTTATTCCCACTTCTTGCCTCCTGCCAATCTTCTGTCCATGCTAGTATCTTTCCTGTAAATCATCGGCTCTTATCTTGTTAAGCAGCCTCATGTGTAGCACCTTGTCAAAAGCCTTCTGAAAATCCAATTAAGCAACATTCACTTACTCTCCTTTGTCTATCCAGCCTGCAAAGAATTCCAACAGATCAGTCAGGCAAGATTTCCCCTTTCAAAAACCATGTTGACTTGGGCCTATTTGTCATGTGTCTACTAGTAACCCTCCACCTCTCCCACAGTAATAGACTCCAATGTCTTCCCAACCATTAAAGTCAGGTTCATCAAATTATAATTTCTTTTTTACTGTCTCCCTCCCTTCTTGAACAGTGGAGTGACACTTGCAATTTTCCAGTCCTCTACATCTATTCCAGAATCTCATGATTCTTGAAAGTTAATCATTAATTTTTCACAAATTCTTCAGCTATCTCTTTCAGAGTGCTGGAGTGTTCGTCAACTCTGATCCAGTTGGCTGATCTGCCTTCAGACCTTTCAGCCTCAAAGGCGCCTTCTGCTTAGTAATAGCAATATCACTCACTCCTGCCTCCTGACACACTCGACCTTCTGGCATTCTGCTGGTGTCTTCCACAGTGAAGAATGGCTCTAAGTACTTATTAAGTTTGCCTGCTATTTCTTTGTCCTCTGTTACTACCTCGCCAGCGTCATTTTCCAACGGTCCAATATCCACTCTCATCTCCCTTTTACACTTCATATATCAGAGAGAAAAACTTTTTACATCCTCTTTTATAGTATTGGCTAGCTTACCTTCGTATTTCATCTTTTCTCTCCTTATGGCTTTTTTAGTTGCTGCCTTTTGATTTTCAAAACCTTCTCATTCCTCTAACTTCCCACAGGTGTTTACAATATTTATATGCCCTTTCTTTAACTTCTATGCTGTCTTTGGCTTTCCTTGTCAACCACAATTGCCTCATCCTTCCTTTAAAATACTTCTTCATCCTTGGGAAGTATCTCTCCTGTGCCTTCCAAATTTCTCCTCGGAATTCCAGCTGTTGCTGTTCTGCCAACATCCCTGCTAATGTCCCCTTGCAGCCAACTTTGTCCATCTCCATTCTTGGGGAATACCTCTGTGATTTCCTTTACTTTTCAGTAACAATGATACATCTTATTTTAGTTCCTACCTCTCAAATTGCAGGGTGAATTCTATTATATTATGATCACTGCATTCTAATGTTCCCTTTACCTTAATTTCAGTGACCAAATCTGGGTCATTACATAACACCCAATCCAGAATTGCCATTCCCCTGGTGGGCTCAAGCACAAGCTGCTCGTAGCCATTCTACAAATTCTCTCTCTTGGGATACGGCATCAACCTGATTTTCCCTATCTACCTGAAATTCACCGTGACTATTGAATATTGCCCTTTTTACATGCCTTTTCTATCTCCAGTTGTAATTTCTAGCCTGCATCCTGGCTACTACTTCAGGGCCTGTATACATATAACTCCTATCAGGGTCTTTTTACCCATGCAGTTTCTATCCACAAGGATTCTACATCTTCCAATCCTCTATTACCTCTTTCTAAGGATTTGTTTTCATTTTTTACTAATAGCGCTATCCCACACCCTTTGCCTACCTGCCTGTCCTTTCGATACAATGTGTATCCTCGTGCTAACCTCCCAAGTATGATCTTTTTTCAGCCATGACTCAGCCAATCTCTAGTTGCACCATAAGATCAACTATATTATTCCATATACTGGGTGCGTTCAAATACCATCATCACCCTTTTCAATTTTGGCCCCTGTTACACTTTAACTCATCCCACTAACTGTAATTTCTCCCCGTCATCTGTCTGTCCTTCCTTGCACACTGTATCTAGTATACCGACTGTCCCATCCTCAGCCCTAACACTCTGGTTCCCATCCACATGCCGGATTAGTTTAAACCCTCCCAAACAGCCAGCAAACCTAAGAACAATGATACTTGTCCCCCTTGGGTTCAAGTGTAACCCATCCTTTTTGGACTGGTCATTCCTTCTCCAGAAGAGATCCCAATGATCTGAACCCCTGCTCCTTGCACCAATTCCTTAGTCACACATTCATCTGCCAAATCATCTGTCAATGGCTTGTGGTCCAGGCAGTAATCCAGAAGTTACTACCCTGAAGGTCCTGCTTTTCAGCTTTCTAACTGACTCCATATACTCTCTCTTCAGACCATCCTCCCTTTTCCTACTGATGTCATTGGTACCAATATGTACAACTTCCAGCTGTTCACTTCCACCCTCCCCCCTTTGGAATCCTGGGACCTGATCCGAGACATCCCTGATCCTGGCACTTGGGATGCAACATACCATCCAGGTGTCTCTTTCAACTCTACAGAATCTGCTGTCTGCTCCTCTAATTATGGAATCTCCTGTCACTGCTGCACTCCTCTTCCCTCCCCCCCTTTCCTTTCTGATCAGGCTCAATGCCAGAGATCAGATCTGTGCAGTTTACCCCCAGTAGGTTATCCTCCCAACAGTATCCAAAGCTGGGAATGGTCACGGGGGTTCTCTGCACTGGCTGCCTATTCTCCTTCCCTCTCCTGACAGTCACCCAGGAGGTTGCCTTCTGCAACTTCAGGATGATTACCTATCAATCACCTCCTTGCTCTCCCAGATGAGCTGATGATCATCCAGCTGCAGTTCCAGTTCCTTAACATGATCTCTAAGGAGCTGAAGTTTGGTGCACTTCGTGCAGATGCAGTTATCAGGGAGAATGGAGGTCTCGCAAAGTTCCCACATCTTACACAAGGAGCATGCCACTAGATCTGGACCCATTCCCAGGACACTAACTATTACTAACAGGGAAAAAAAACTTAATGGAAACTTACTTACAACCACTGCCTGTGCTTGCCCAAGTCTGTTGAGCCAAAGCCTGACCACTTTAACACAGTTCACTCACACAATGGCCACTCTGCTTCCACCTGGCTCCTTTTCATTGACCCTTGCCAAGTGCGTAATAGACTGTTATAACTGCAGCCCACTGAAAAGTCCTGAAAGCACCCAGGTTCTTCTCAACCCTAGCACTGGGTCACCAATAAATGACCTGTCATGGTGATTGCAGCCTGCTGAAAAGTCCCAAAAGTCCCTAAGCTCTTCTTATATAGTACTTTGCACTGTCTCACCAACATGCTGCCTCTCAAGTTGATTGCAGCCCACTGAAAAGTCTCGAGTAGCCCTGAGTTACTTTTATACCTCAAGCTTCCTCACCAATGAATTACCTCTAGTGCTGATTGACGCCTGCCGGCAAGTCCCAGAAGCACCCGAGCTCTTTGTAACCCTTGAGCTGCATCACCAACAAGCGACCTCTCAGAATGATTGCAGCCTGCCAGACTTATTTTGGATTCTGTAAATACTTGCCACATAAAAATATGAGTAAAACACTGTAGCAATCAAAAGTCAACTGACATGGACTAGTTCTGAATGTCTGGAGCATCATCTCAAAGTTATTGCTATCAAATAATTTCAAAGCTTTTGTGGCTAAATAAAGCTGTTAAATACTTGACTATGATGTAATTGACACAAAATAATGTCATACAGGAAAATATTTTTAAAGTCTTGCAGTACCTGCACTGCACTGTGGGACTGTCTTTACAGACGTCAGTTCAGAAACACTATTTGCTTGTGTTTACTGTTTGCATGATGTTTGTTTTTAGAAACATAGAAATCCTACAGCACAATACAATCCCTTTGGCCCACAAAGCTGTGCCAAACATGTCCTTACCTTAGAAATTGCCTAACGTTACCCACAGCCCTCTACTTTTCTAAGCTCCATGTACCTATATTTTTCATTGCTCATTGGATGTTTGACAGTCTTCGTTTTTTATGGGTTATTTTTTGTTTTATTTTTATAGGCTTGATGCAGTTTTTATTCTCTGCATATTGGGTGTTCACATATATATGGGATTTGTTTTTGGGTTTCTTTACTTCTTGGCTGCCTGTTAGGAGATGAATCTCAAGGTTGTGTAATGGATACATAGTTTGATAATAAATGTACTTTGACCTTTGAACTAGTACAGAGATTTAAAATATTTTCTGGTTTATTCTAAGAACTTTGTCTCTCTACCTCTCCATTTTAAAGTGGTGCGACTGTGTACCATTGAAAGAATCACTGCTCATAGAGAAAGAAACATCCAAACAGACAGATCAGCCCTAGTCCATGCTGATCGTCAAATACCCGTTTACAGGATACTAATCCTGCACAAATCCCATTTGCATTAATATTTTACTTTTTCCATAGAAAACATATATCTTATATGAATTATAAATGCTATGTTATTATATGATTAGTATACAACAGTGGCCACTTCATTTAGCGCACCTGCACATGTTTGTTCTTGCAAATACCTAATCAGCCAATTGACGCAATACATAAAATCATGCAGACATGGCAAGAAGTTCAGTTGTTGTTCAGACCAAACAGCAAAAAGAGGAAGAAATGGGATCTTTGTGACTTTGACTGCAGAATGACCGTTAGTGCCAGATGGGGTGGCCTAGAGACAGCAGTTCCTCAAGTTTACAGAGAATAAATAATGCCATAAACTAAAAACATCCAGTGAGTGACACTTTTCATTAACGTGTCTTGTTAATGAGACAGGTCAGAGGAGAATGGCCAGACTGGTTTAAGCTAATGGGAAGGCAACAGGACCTCAGATACCCATACATTATGACGGCTGTGTGCAGAAGAGCGTCTCTGTGAACGCAGATCAGGTCAAACCCTGATGTGGCTGGGCTACAGCAGCAAAAGACCACCAATAAGTACAGGAGGTACCTAATAAAGTAGTTACCAAGTGTATATTTTATGTTTACCCTTAGAAGAGCCAAACAGCTTTAATAATTGCAGAAAGTAACATTTACTTTCTCCATTAATTGTATGTCATTGTGTGCTAGAATTACAGTTTACTACAAGCACCTCCTAAACACAATCAAATTCAATGGAAAGGAAAGTCTTTAACAAGGAAGGTATTCTATGTGAGCTTTATTTTTGCCTCTTGGACTTACCTGGGAGGATGTGGTGGACCTTGGGTAAAAATAAATTGGCCTGTATTTTGTTAGCTTTGGCCAGAAACTGTTCTGCCCAGGAATGGATCGAAGTGAAGCCCAGTCCATCTAAAATGTGGTTTCAGTTAATTTGCAAAGCCCTCAATATAACAAATTATATCCTATTTTTCCAGTTCAAAATATTGATTTATCTAATAACCCCTGTGTAGTGTACTTAATATCTCAGTAATATTGAAGTAATACTGTAAATATGCTGTTAGATTGAGCATTCTTTGTTGTTTACATAATTCATCATGGTTTACATGTAAGATGTACATGAATGGTCCACATCATTACGCCACCACGCCTCATGTGAACACCTCACTAAAGGAAAGGAAAGTAAAAACTAAGTAGGCACATTTCACGGCTCCCATGTTTTACTTTCAATTAGTTTTTGGAGTTACAAAACATAACAGTGGCAACACGTAAGTTTTAAAACAAACCCGAGATGATTACCTACCAGTTGAAGTGCAATACGTTTTTCTTCACAAGATAAGAGTTTTTAAAAAGCACAGCACACTTTCATTGGAAGGGCAGCAAGGTGTTCAAGTTTTTTAAAAAAGGGCAGAAAATGGATGAAATTCATGGGTTCATAAACAGTGTGTACCAGGTGATATTAATAATTATAAATAAATAAAAAGCAAAAATGTCTGGCTACATTGGGGAGATCAAAATGTTTGATTGCACAACAGATAACTGGATGACATATACTGAACAATTTGAGCTGTATTTTGAAGCAAGTGAAAAAGCCAATAAAAACCAAGTGCCAGTGTTACTAAGTGCAATAGGTGGAAAAACATACAATTTGCTTAAAAGTTTAACAGTTCCAATCAAACCAGCCAAAATGAGTTTTACCTATATCATGAACATAATGTAGGAACATTTAGGACTGAAACCATTGTTGATTGCAGAATATTTTAGGTTTCATAAGTGGAATCAGAAAGAAGGGGAATCCACTTCAGCTTAAATGGCTGAATTGAATAAATTGACTGAGCATTGTCAGTTCAATAATGGACTTAATGATGCACTGAGAGATTAATTAGTTTGTGGAATTTTACAAGAAAGCATTCAAATATGGCTTCTAACTGAAGCACAACTCATGTTTAAAAGAGCAGTTGAAATTGCTGTATCAATGGAAACAGCAGGTCATCTCCGTCCTAAACAGATATACTGTTTTGGATACTGTTGGGGGAAATGTCTCATCAGGGGAAGGCAGCAGCAGCTGAGTTCATTGCACCATGGGTGGCTCTGTGGCACAGGAGGGAAGGAAAAGGAGTGGGAGAGCTTTGTAGGGGATTCGATTGTAAGGGGAATAGATAGGCATTTCTGTGGTCACAAATGAGACTCCAGGATGGTATGTTGCCTCCCTGGTGCAAGGGTCAAGGATGTCTCTGAGCAGCTGCAGGACATTCTGGAATGGGAGGGTGAACAGCCAGTGGTCATGGTGCACATAGGTACCAACGATATAGGTAAAAAATGTGATGAGGTTATACAAGGTGAATTTAGGGAGTTAGGAGATAAACTAAAAAGTAGGACCACAAAGGTAATAATCTCTGGATTACTACCAGTGCCACGTGCTAGTCAGAGTAGAAATAGGAGGTTATTTCAGATGAATACGTGGTTTGAAAAATGGTGCAAGGGGGAGGGATTCAAATTTCTGGGACATTGGAACTAGTTTTGGGGGAGGTGGGACTGGTATAAACAGGGCAGTCTGCACCTGGGCTGGACTGGAACCAATGTCCTAGGGGGAGCATTTGCTACTGCTGATCAGGAGGCTTTAAACTAATGTGGCAGGGGGATGGGAACAAGTGCAGAGAGGCAGAGGGGTGTAAAATGAGGGTAGAAGCAAAAGGTAGTAAGGTGAAAAGTAAAAGAGGCAGGCAGGCAAATCCAGGGCAAAAAGCAAAAAGAGCCACTTTTCAACATAATTGTATAAGGGCTAAGGGTGTTGTAAAAACAAGCCTGAAGGCTTTGTGTGTCAATGCGAGGAACATTCGTAACAAGGTGGATGAATTGAATGTGCAGATAGTCATTAATGAATATGATATAGTTGGGATCACAGAGACATGGCTCCAGGGTGACCAAGGATGGGAGCTCAACATCCAGGGATACTCAATATTCAGGAGGGATAGACAGGAAAGAAAAGGAGGTGGGGTAGCATTGCTGGTTAGAGAGGAGATTAATGCAATAGAAAGGAAGGACATTAGCTAGGAGGATGTGGAATCGATATGGGTAGAGCTGCATAACACTAAGGGGCAGAAAACGCTGGTGGGAGTTGTGTACAGACCACCTAACAGTAGTAGTGAGGTTGGGGATGGCATTAAACAGGAAATTAGAAATGTGTGCAATAAAGGAACAGTAGTTATGATGGGTGACTTCAATCTACATATAGATTGGGTGAACCAAATTGGTAAGGGTGCTGAGGAACAGGATTTCTTGGAATGTATGCGGGATGGTTTTCTGAACCAACATGTCGAGGAACCAACTAGAGAGCAGGCCATTCTAGATTGGGTATTGAGCAATAAGGAAGGGTTAGTTAGCAATCTTGTCATGCGAGGCCCCTTGGGTAAGAGTGACCATAATATGGTGGAATTCTTCATTAAGATGGATAGTGACATATTAACTTTGAAGGTATGAGATGTGAATTAGCTAAGATAGACTGGCAAATGATACTTAAAGGGTTGACGGTGAACATGCAGTGGCAAACATTTAAAGATTGCATGGATGAACTTCAACAATTGTTCATCCCAGTTTGGCAAAAGAATAAACCAGGGAAGGTAGTGCACCCGTGGCTGACAAGGGAAATTGGGGTTAGTATCAAGTCAGAAGAAGGAACATATAAATTAGCAAAGAAAAAGCGGCACACCTGAGGACTGGGAGAAATTCAGAGACCAGCAGAGGAGGACAAAGCGCTTAATTAGGAAAGGGAAAAAAGATTATGGGAGAAAGCTGGCAGGAACATAAAAACTGACTGTAAAAGCTTTTATAAAGATGTGAAAAGAAAAAGATTGGTCAAGACAAATGTAGGTCCCTTACAGTCAGAAACAGGTGAATTGACCATAGGGAACAAGAACATGGCAGATCAATTGAATAACTATTTTGGTTCTGTCTTCACTAAGGAGGACATAAATAAACTTCTGGAAATAGTAGGGGACCGAGGGTCTAGTGAGATGGAGGAACTGAAGGAAATACATGTTAGTAGGGAAATGGTGTTAGGTAAATTGAAGGGATTAAAGGCATATAAATCCCTAGGGCCAGATGGTCTGCATCCCAGAGTGCTTAAGGAAGTAGCTCAAGAAATAGTGGATGCATTAGTGATAATTTTTCAAAACTCCTTAGATTCTGGATTAGTTCCTGAGGATTGGAGGGTGGCTAGTGTAACCCCACTTTTTAAAAAAGGAGGGAGAGAAAAACTGGGGAATTATAGACCCGTGAGTCTGACATTGGTGGTGGGGAAAATGCTATAGTCGGTTATCTAAGATGTGATAACAGCACATTTGGAAAGAGGTGAAATCATTGGACAAAGTCAGCAGTGGATTTGTGAAAGGAAAATCATGTCTGACGAATCTTATAGAATTTTTTGAAGATGTAACTAGTAGAGTGGATAGGGGAGAGCCAGTGGATGTGGTATATTTAGATTTGCAAAAGGCTTTTGACAAGGTCCCATACAGGAGATTAGTGTGCAAACTTAAAGCACACGGTATTGGGGGTATGGTATTGATGTGGATAGAGAATTGGTTGGCAGACAGGAAGCAAAGGGTGGGAGTAAACGGGACCTTTTCAGAATGGCAGGCAGTGACTAGTGGGGTACCGCAAGGCTCAGTGCTGGGAACCCAGTTGTTTATAATATATATTAACGATATAGACGAGGGAGTTAAATGCAACATCTCCAAGTTTGTGGATGACATGAAGTTGGGCGTCAATGTTAGCTGTGAGGAGGATGCTAAGAGGATGCAGGGCGACTTGGATAGGTTAGGTGAGTGGGCAAATTCATGGCAGATGCAATTTAATGAGGATTAATGTGAGGTTATCCACTTTGGTCGCAAGAACAGGAAAACAGATTATTATCTGAATGGTGGCTGATTAGGAAAAGGGGAGGTGCAAAGAGACCTGGGTGTCATTGTACACCAGTCATTGAAGGTGGGTATGCAGGTACAGCAGGTGGTGAAAAAGGAAAATGGTATGTTGGCACCCATAGCAAAAGAATTTGAGTACAGGAGCAGGGAGGTTCTACTGCAGTTGTACAAGGCCTTGGTGAGACCGCACCTAGAGTATTGTGTGCAGTTTTTGTCCCCTAATCTGAGGAAAGACATTCTTGCCATAGAGGGAGTACCTTGAAGGTTCACCAGATTGATTCCTGGGATGGCAGGACTTTCATATGAAGAAAGACTGGATCGACTAGGCTTATACTCACTGGAATTTAGAAGATTGAGGAGGGATATTTATTGAAACGTATAAAATTCTAAAGGGCTTGGACAGGCTAGATGCAGGAAGATTGTTTCCGATGTTGGGGAAGTCCAGAACGAGGGGTCACAGTTTAAGGATAAAAGGGAAGCCTTTTTGGACCGAGATGAGGAAAAAGTTCTTCACACAGAGAGTGGTGAATCTGTGGAATTCTCTGCCACAGGAAACAGTTGAGGCCGATTCATTGGCTATATTTAAGAGGAAGTTAGATATGGCCCTTGTGGCTAAAGGGATCGGGGGTATGGAGGGAAAGCAGGTACAGGGTTCTGAGTTGGATGATCAACCATGATCATACCTAATGGTGGTGCAGGCTCAAAGGGCCGAATGGCCTACTCCTGCACCTGTTTTCTATGTTTCTATGTAGCAAACAGAGATACAACTGAGTTGCTCTCAGGAATGAAAGTGAACATGAACAAAGTTGCAGAAACCTGCCTGGCCAAACAAATTGTGCTACCATTGTGGCAGGGCCCCATATACACCAGAATAATGCAGCTTTAAAGGCAAAATTCACAGAAAATGCAAGAAGTGGGACACATACAAAGAGTATGTTGGACAGACAAAAATGAATGTACTGCACAGGGAAGAGATAAAAATAATAAGTCAAGTTGCAGTTTCAAAATGAACACTAATCTGCATGCAGTTGATAAAATTTCTGATATAATGAGAGTGATACAGGATTGAGTAGCCTTCAGATTTACATTGTGAAAAGTAACAAGAGACAAGCAATATGGCTTACACCAGAAGTGTTCTCAGTGGCTTCCACTACAACCTCGCACACAGTTGGTGAGTTGAGAAACCTCTTCTCAAGGGCTGGTGTTCCAGAACAATTAGTCAGTGACAATGGACCACAGTTTGTACCATCCAGCTCCAAATAGCTTGGTGGAAAGTTTCATCCAGAGTCTAAAGAATGCACTGTGAGTGATGTCAGCAGGGCACACTATAGTAGCTTACCAATTTCCTCTTTGCATATCACGGTGCAGCACAATCCACATCAAGCAACTTGCCAATGATGCTGTTCCTGGGTCATTCCTTGCACCCACGCTTGTATCCCCTAAAACCCAGCCTCAGAAGAAGTATCCAGGACCAACAGCTGAGACAAATTGAGGTCTTCTCAAACAAAAGCATTTGAAGTTTCACTCCTGGACAGGCAAGATTAGGGACAAAACTGGACCACTCTCCTATACAGTGGAGATTATCTCTAATGTCATCTGGCAATGACACACCAACCAGTTGAGGAGAGCGAAGTCAAATGTTAGAGAAGAAAGGCAGCCAGAGCAATCAGGACCACTTCCTGCAGTTCTAGAGTCAACTCCTACAAACACGATGGAGGAGGCCCCAGAATCTGAGATTGTTTCATGGCCGCAATCTCGCGTGACAAGCAGCGTGGTATCCCTTGTCAGGAAAGATGCTATCCCACAAGAGTAAGAAATCCTCCACAGCGATTAAGTCTTTAGGCCTGAATGGGACAGTTTAAAATTTACTGTGCCATGGATGTCTATAGCAGTTGCAAATAAATATATATAAGATGTCTAGAAAGCAATAAGTTACATATGTGAGTTGAGATGCTTTATATATTAAGTTAGTGACTATAACTAAGCAGGGAAGAAGGTAGTGGATTAAATATGTCAGTAATATTTGAGTAATATTGTAAATATATTGTCTCATTAAGAATTCTTTGTTGCATAATTCATGATGGGTTATATGTAAGACGTACATGAATGATCTACGTCATTACTCCACCACGTCTCAAGTGAGCACCTTACTAAACGAAAGGAAAATAAAAACTAATTAGTCACTTTTCCCCGACTTCTGTGTTTTTCTTTCAATTAGCTTCTGGAGTTACAAAACTTAACACCCTGCAGTCCAATTAAGTTTTAATAATGTAGGTATGATGAGATTTGTATAATGTGAAATGCATGAGACATGAAGTATGTGCCCTTTAAAAGGCATAAACCAGAAGAAACTACAATTTAGTTCAGCCATTTTAATTCTCCTTCTCATGAGGAAGGAGAATTGAGTTACCTCTGAGGAACTATAAGGAAGACCACCTCGTTATCCACTTGAGAAACCTGCAGTCTGGTGACATGAACAGGGAAATACCCAATGAAGAGTGGAGAATTCTTAACAGGAAATGAGACAGTGAAAGGCACAGATATTCTGCTGCCTTCCATCACATCTTTATCCATGATGCCGTCCTGGTTGAATACTTACTACCCTGAGAGACCACTTGTAGACATGTGGATCAGGTACTGTGTGTGTGTGATGGGTATGCACTGTAACATTAACTGCCATGAATGCTCATTTCAATGTCACTTCTATAAAGTTCTCTCCAGCTTATGAAGCCCACAGATGCTGCAGGCCTTGAATAATGAAGAAGTTTTCTGAGACTTGCTTCATTTTTAGTTAAAGGACCTAGCTATACCTGACCCTTGGTGGGGAACCCATAGAATGGATCTTCCTCTAAGTAGGTTTTTAACTTTTCAAAGTTAGTAATTGCCCTTCCCTGCTTCCCTGCTGATGTTTCCTGACCTCTCCATTTATTTTTAGTGCCCCCTCCTCTCATAATCAACTTCCAGTCCTCTAAATAATCATCAACCCATATTGTCAAGCATTCCACAATTCAACATCTAATTGATTGACACTGTTAATCATTTCTTTCCTGCTCATCTCTCCCAATCACAGCATTTCCCATCTGTCAGCTTCCTAATCACCCCTATCCCAATGTTTCCAATCCCAAGACTCTTCCCCTGAGATCTCCACTCTATCTAATGATGAGAGTTCATATAGGAGAATACCTGGCATGTATAACGTGAGAAGGAGGCTCTGGCATACCTTCCATCACCATTTCCTGTTCAGTTCCATAATTATTTTGGAATTGATCATTACTATCCCCTGGCCATTAACACTGATAAGCTGATTTTTGAAGCAATATTATTCCTTTTGGTTCCTATGCTTCTTGTCAATTTTATGTAGAACTTTCACAGCAATGAGGATGCAATGTATGAATCCTTACAGCACTGGAAATCTTTCTCACTTATTCTTCCCCCAAGGAGAATGTTATCAAATCTCCTCAAGCAGAGGTCCACCATATCCTCCCTAAGCAACCAGCGACCATGCCTGCAGTACCAGTATGACCAGAACAAAAGCACTGTGCAATTTCTTTCACTGCATCAGCTGATTGGTTTTGGTCCTGTTGCACAAGTGCAAATGTGACAACAGCAAGTGCCATCTATTCGTAAGCACCCCCTTGGATTGGCAAAATCTCCTGAATCATTGCTCTACCACTATAGAGTAGTGTTTGCAGAAAGCCTATTATGGTTGTCCCTCTTGCTCCTCCTCTCTCAGGATATGACTAAGTACTTTAAATCTTTGATCAGATTCTCAAATCCTCATACTATTATACCCAGCATACTTGTTTGACTTCCTTATTATCTTCTGTAACTACATTTAGAGATGGGAGCTTGATTGCCTGCAGTATGAGTGATAGGAAGAGGAAAGAGAGAAGGAACAAGGGTTCTGAGCAGTAGGGTTAATCACAAGACTTTCTAAAACCACAATTCTATAGCATAGAGCTCAGCCATCAGCCACAACAACACTCAGGTGTTCTGAAAATCCAATGTTGAAAATAAACCCCAAAAGAAACAAATGCTGGAGGAAGTCACTGAATTATGCAGCATTGATGGAGGCAATGAGATAGTCAATTGTTTCACGCTGACTCCCTGCACTAACTTCCTGTGTTCCTGCAGTCAATGGGGAGCTACTGGAAAATGCAATTCATTCAGAAGCCCAAAGTTCGTGATTGTCTCTACACAGGCCTTACACTGACTGGAAACTGTTCATCAGGTTCAATATCATTTTGGAGACTGAAGCTAATTCGGCAACCTTTTTTAGATTTATGGAAGGAACATTGTTACATGATGGTGTGAACTTTCGTTCCTAATGATGGAGGGGGTGAGGGTGTTGCCCTGATGTCATCGTCAGTAGTTGGAATGGAAGGATCCTTAGACATTGCCTGGCTAGGATTGGTGAAAAATAACTTCAATGGGCAAAAGTACCTCTGAAACAAGATCCACCTCCTAATATTCAAAAATGTATTATTTCTATGATGAATGCTCAGTGACTGAGCCTCATTAACCGTCTTGGACAGAGAATTCCAAAAGCTCACTACCCTCTGGGTAAAGAAACCTTTTCTCATCTCAATCCTGAATGGCCAACCTCTTAATTTGAGGTTGTGACCTTTGGTTCTAGATATCTCCTCCAGGTGAAGATTTGTTTCTGCATTAATATTGTCATTAAAAACAGACAATGCTGGAAGCATCTGTGAGAAGGGAAATAGAGTAAACATATCAGTTTGAGGACAGAATGATGAGGGACCAGGGACCTGAAAAGTTCTGTTGCACTTTCCATAGATGCCACCTGATCCGCTGAAGGTTTCTAGTTCTTCCTATTCTTCAATGTCCAATATGTAGTACTTTTTGCTGTTGATTTTCAATTCATGTAAGAATTGTATATTTCAATGAGACTCCACCAAAGTAAAATACGTCATATGGACAACTTGGTAAAGTCACATTCCTTTTTCTCTTACTCGCCGATTTCCATTAAATGTTTTACTTCATGTATCCAACTCCCTTTTGAAATCTACAATTAAATACACTTCCACCAGGCTTTGAGCTAGTGAAATTCAGATCTTAACCAATAGCCACTTTAGTAAGATCTCCTTTGTGTCCATTTGATAATTTGCAAATCACTTTAATCTACAGCTTGAATCCTTTCTCCCAGTAGATATAGAACGTAGAACATAGAAATTTGCTGCACATTACAGGCCATTCAGCCCACAATGTGGTGCCGACCATGTAACCTATTCTAGAAACTGCCTAGAATTTCCCTAGTGCATATCCCTCTATTTTTCTAAGCTCCATGTATCTATCTAAGAGTCTCTTAAAAGATTCTATTGTATCTGCTCCCACCACCGCTGCTGGCAGTGCATTTCATCTACCCAACACTCTCTGTGTGAAAAACTTACCCCTTAAAACTATGCCCCCTCATGCTAGCCATTTCAGCCCTGAGAAAAAAAAACCTGTCTATCCTTATGTAACCTCTGGCACAACCTTATATACCTCATCGGGTCACCTCTCATGCTCCGTCACTTCAAGGAGAAAAGGTCAAGTTCACTCAAACTATTCTCTTAAGGTACACCTTCCAATGCAGGCAACATCCTTGTAAATCTCCTCTGCACTCTCTCTATAGTATCCTGCATCTGCTTTCGAACCCCAACACCTAGAATCAATCCTACAGAGTTTCTCTGGGCCAATAATGTGCTCCAACCATCAAGCATCTTACGGTTTTCTATCTTATACCCAATATTCTCAATAATTTCTCGCACCTTCCACTCACTAAAGCAATTTACGTTGGCTGCTTTACTTACCAACCCCCGTGTTACTGTGATGTGGGAGGAAATCAGAGCATAAGAAATGTATTAAAAATTAAACAGGTAATGCAAAAATAGAGCAAAAATAATGAGGCACTCTTTGTGGGTTCATTGTCTGTTCAGGAATCTGATGGGGGGGTTGAAAGAAGCTATTCCTAAAATCTTGAATGTGTGTCTTCAGGCGCCCATACCTCCTCTCGTCCTCGGGGGTAGTGAGGGTGGTCACCATGATGGACTTGCAATAACGATGTGGGAAGTGCAGATGGACCATCTTGACTACATACATTCTTGAGATCATTAAACTTCTCACAGCACTATGAAGCTTTTGCAAAATGCTTCCTGGAGGGTTAGTAACTTCTGCAGCATCAAGGCAGAGGGAGAATTTGTAAAAGGTTCCTTCCCAGAGTGTCTTATTGCTCACGTTGTAATGAAGGAAGAAATAATAATTTGATTGTGACCTTAAATATCACTGTAATATTATTGATTTGTGACATTACTAGAAGGTTTAGCAACAGTCTGTACACACTAATGTTATATTGAATAGAAATGCTTCTTTCTTTTTGCATTGCTTCAACTACATTTTTGCTTGGGTCTTTCCTGCCTGGTGAGATACATTACATTAACATGCACTAAAATTCAAATGCCAGCTTAGCATTTACAGTTCTTAATGCAGTGCCATTCTTATAAGCATTAGCTTATATTAAAATAGATTTCCTATAGTTCCAGTCAAGGTCTATTATAAGTTTGAAAAGATTTCACATAATATAGCCATCAACTACAACAACTCGCTCTTTATGGAGAAAAGAATAATTCTCAAAGTAAAAGTTGCCCTTTAAAGAATTCCTTTTTAAGCTTTATTTGGAAGAGCAGCAAGATATAAGTGGTGGATGATCTTTCCCTGTAGGTCGATGTCATTCTGAAATCATATCCACATGTATAAAAAGAAAGAAATGCTGACTCGAGCAGGGACTGAGAAAAAAAAAACGACGACTGTTCCCATTGTGTCCGGCTTCGGAATCTATCATAAGATATAGAGGCCGTTCGGCCCGTCGAGTCTGCTCCACTATTCAATCATAGGCTGATCCAATTCTTCCAGTCATCCCCACTCCCCTGCCTTCTCCCCTTACCCTTTGATGCCCTGGCCAATCAAAAACCCGCCATCTGGTTGAAAACTAATTACAATTAACAGCACCTCAATACTAATTATTGCTGGAACCCATGCCTTGCCATCAGTGAAAGTGACTCAACCCTACATCTGTACTTTAATCTTCAGGAACGAGAAGAAATCTAGCTTGCAACAAGGAGCGGATGCCGGGCGGTTTCTGTTGCTTTATCTACTTGTCCGGACATGATTTTTCTTGCCCGCTTTCTCTCTTGTTTAAGTAAAATAGATCTCTGGTCGTTGTTTCCACTAGGCTCAGGTCCCATGTGAAGAATTCGCAGATAAAACGGAGGATCAGGAGAAAGCCAGGCTGTAGACTTGCCTCAGAGAACCGCAAAACTGCCGATGTTAAACACGGCTGCGTTTTTAACTAGAAAACTCACTTCAGGGTGATTTTCAACTAAGACATGCAAAACGAACAAAATATTACAAATACATCAATGTGTGATATTGATGTTGTATCTGATACCTCGATAGACAGAAATGTCTGTAGCCTTCAGGTCCCGTTAAGGAGCCGTATTGATATCTGAGACACGGGTGCGGAAAACGCCGTAATCTATCTATCTATCTATCTATCTATCTATCTATCTATATATATATATATATATATATATATATATCATAATAAATATATATTGCAAATCCAGACATGTCACAGCTTAGAATTACTGGTTCTCTCATAATAATATATACTCCAAACGAATTTGCTGCTAGTAAAATCCCTACGCGGAGGACAGGCTGCATTGGATTTTAAAACATTTTGGACATTTCCCTTTGGAAGTTACAGCCAAACCTCCACAACGCGGCACTCCCTCCCGCACACAAATATAATTGGGTTCATGTGGTGTAACTTGAATTTAGGTCTGTAGTCACAACTCGATAACTTTATTTAAAATGCTGAGAATTAAATGATAAACACAAGAAATTCGGCAGACGTCCATGAAGGATTTCCGATGAAGGGTCTCGGCCCGAAGCGTCGACTGTTAATTCCTCTCCATAGACCCCACCTGACCTGATAAATTGCTCCAGCACTTTGCTCGTGTTCCTAACAATTAAATGCACTTCCGCCAAGCCACGAGTACAGTTTGGATGCAGTCTGTCTGACGGGCGCGAAAGGGTTACCTTTTACGAATGCAGTTTAAAAGATAACACTTGCCACACCATCAAAACGAGGGCAACACCAAGAGCCGCTGGTTTTTCAATTATAAGTGCAGCCGGACAATTTTAGCAGCAACATTACTTTTAAAGAGAAATGTGTGAGCTGTTCAGGAGACTATGTGCGTTAACCACACTGAAAGAATCTAGTTGTTTTCCGAGAAAATCGACAGAACTTTGGATTAATTAATGTTGTCGACATTTTGATAGAAGGACGAAATGTTTCTCATCTCATCGAGACTGATGAAAGGATTTTGTTGGTTATAGTCCTGTGTAGTATTGCAATCAGGATGTATCAAAACGATAATGGTGTAAATTAAAAAGGAGATTCAAAATTAACTGCGTGTGTATATTTCTTGTGATTATATGTAGGTTTTGCCTCCTTTTGTTTTAAGATACACTTAATATCGAATCCGCTCCAGGCTGCAGATCATTTGTTGCCGATTTGGAGACTGCGAGAGAGAACGATAATGTCCTTTTACAATGCACCCATATAAATCTTTGTCAACTGTTCTGTACAGAATCCGTTCCTGTATCGTGCTGGTTTGTAATGTTAGCTGTGGGCACCTGCCATTCAACATCTATAGATATGCAATTAATACAATGTAAGAATTAAAAAGTTCAAGGAGCCGCCGGAACTCTTGAGATAAGGGCGTGAGTCTATGTTTGGCATCGTCTGAAGCCGTTGTTCTTTCTCCCCACTAATAAGTCGAAGCTTCGACCAAATCCGCTGGAATTTAGAGACTGGCAAGCCGCTCCCACAAACACCCGCTCTTTCCGATGCAGGTTGTTGTCGAGACGCCGATGAACATAACTAACATGCACACAGAGCGAACAATGGAACTCTTAGTTCCTCGGGTTCACACGAGAAGATGCCCCTGATTTCTAGTCTTGCTCGGATACTGCAAGTCCCGGCACTTTGTTGACATGGTCTCCCTCTTTAGAAAATGGGACAAGTATTAAATACCCCACCACAGCCCCCTAGCGAAGTGAAGCCCGAAATGGCAATACTGAGGACTGGATTCAATTAAGTGTTTCTGGAATCGTCAATCCAATGATGCTGTGCCAGTAATCTTCTGGCAGGCAGTACGCATTGGAACGTTCTCCTCCAGTCGATTTGTTGGGGTTGAAAGTGCTGGGCCATTGGGTTTCTATTGGTTAGGGGGATGTCCTGACACGCAGACAGAGATCCTCCTGTACTATAAGAAGGGTGCATCACGCTTGAGATTCGACAGGAGGGGTCTGTAAAGTCTGGAGTTATCATCGCCTCTGTTTTATGCTTGCTGGGTAAAAGTCTGGGCTATTTTTCACAAGGAGTCTGCATGTCTATCATTTAGACATGCTCAGCTTTGTGGATACACGGATTTTGTTGCTGCTTGCAGTAACGACGTTCGTAACAAGAGGCCAATTTGGAGACGAATGTAAGTGCCCCTTTTAAATCTGACAATGTAATGTATATATTTGTTTGGAGGCTTCAGCCCAGTAAGATAAAGCATGCCAGATTCTTTCAGAAACCCTAAGATCAAACTAATCAAAGCGTATAGCCTTGAAACAAGAATAATAAAAAGTTTTAAATCCCGTTATAAATCCTGTAATTTGCAACGAACAATCTCTCTTGGACAAGTAACCAATACAATTGCAATGTATTCGTCAAACGCATCCGCACCTTGCTTACTTCGGACATACTTTTTTTTTCTTTTTAAAAGTTCGGAACTATATGTGTAAAATGTAGTTCGTAACGAAGTACTCAGAAGCGGGTGAGATAGATTTTGGAAATCCATTGAATGAGCTTTGCGGATGGTACTTTTGCTGCTGCATTGAACCCAAGTGATTAGAAAATTATGAAGTTAACTTCAGACAGAAAAATAAGTCGGGCTTTGAAAAGGATCTGTTCTGGGCTGGGTGGAAGGGAGAAATTAAATGACAACAGATGTAAGAAATGTTTTTTCCATCACAACGTTGAGTTGGGCAGAGGGAGCGAGTAGTTTGCGGACAGCGCCACCTCGATGTAATGTGTTCCCCGTCGCGGTCGAATTTCAGAGGTTTCAGCAACGCAAAGCGGCCAAGCAGTGTTTCGCGCGGGTGGGTTTTCATTTCTTTGATTCCGCTCATATGATGTGGCTACATTGCCCCTTGGAATTATTGCAGAGCGACCTGCGATGTGTCCGGTCACGACTTTTGAATAGTTAGTTTCGAGCAGTACTTTTGTAAATCTTAAGAAGGCGTGGCCTCTGCGTGGAGGAATTAGTGACAACTGGGGCGATTGGTAGAGAGAATGAGGGAACATCTGGAGAATCTCAGATCCACTTCAACATTTCCCTAAACTGTTTAGATGCAAAACGTGTGGTGACTTTTTCTTCGATTGAATATAGTCGGCAGATAATGCCTTAATATACAAAGTATAGTACAATGGAACTAATTTTGACTGTCAACGTATACTTGTACCTTTGTACGCACCTTGGCACGATGCAAAGATCTAAAAGTCAACACTTTGGAGCCTCCTGCTGGTGGTTTGAAGTAGTTGCCTCGTTGGCCCTTGTTGAAGATGAATTTTGCAAAAGTGGTGGGAAAAAGGAATCTTCACGATTGTGAATTGGACAAATTAGCTAAGAAGATATAACATTACAATTTTTGACGTTTTCATAGGAATCATATTTTTTCTATTTTAACCAGATTGGGATACTACCCCATTTTTAAATATATTTTGTGCCACATTTTTACAATCCAAGAAATTTATTTCTATTTATTTCTAAAATTAATCTAATTGTTAAGTCCAATCTTTAATATTATTACTAGTCATAACCTTCTGGTGTGCAATGTGTCCATGCTGTTTAGTGCATCTTGAAGTGCCATTTACTTATATCAGTGCAAAGCCGATCCACATATTCAAAACCAGATTAGCAGAGTAAGCTCAGCTCATGTTCCTGTATGAGTAAATCTTTCATGAGACATCTATTTCAATGAACTTGGCACAGAAACTCTTTAAACCATTATTTGGCATAGTTGCGAGTATGTGGTTGAACAGTTAAAATCATTCCGACCACTAACCAAGTAGGTATATCCTGTTAAGCAGCAAATATTTGTCTACTGTTAAGCCTTTTTAGAATTAACTTGGTATTAGTCCATCGAAATTGTTTGTGTGTGTATATATATATACAGGTGGTTTGTGGCCTTTTGCCATTGTCGTCCTGTTGCAGGGCAGACCTAGGAATGGTGTAGGGTGAATCAAAGTGCAGGAAATTAAAGGCAAGGAGGTGTGTAAGCCTCAGCTTGGTTGACTGTGTTTGCCTGTCAGCAAACCTCCAGGCAACAGCATTGTTGAGTCAGCAAGGTCACTGCCAGAATCAGGGGGCAGAACTGCCACCCAGCAGCTCAAGTTTTGGTTCATGTTCCAAACAATACATTGATAGTCCTTCTCCCATTTATTAAATAATTAATGTCAACATTTAAGCTGACTCTAAGCTAAATGTACTTAATTGTTAAAATAATTTGCTACTCAAATTTAATTGTTTGCATTTAGTTTAAATACTACTAAATATGAACAAATCTAATTCAATGAAAATGTGGAAGATTTGGTGCCCATTTAAATGCTCTTTATGGTCTTACAATAACCATACAAGAATTAAAGTCCATTGGCTAATGTAAGTTGTTTCCTGTAATTGCAACTTTTGAAATGAATTCTGAAGAAAATGGTTGGCCTTGCTTTTCAAAAAATGAACTCAAGAAAGAGGATGGTCAGTAAAAATTAAATTTATATTGTATTTAAAAATTAACTTTATTTGGACTCATATAGTTTCAAATCAAGATATATATACACCATCTGTTAACTTGTATCAAATAATACAATCAAAAATAAATAAATATTTAATTGATTTCTCAGAACGTTCAGATAATTAGGTTGAAAATGTATTTGCTCTTTCACTAATTTGATAGTAATGATGACATCAGCTTCAGTTAAAAATGAATTTATCTTATATATGATATTGTTTATCCAAATTCATGGTTGATCCAAATCTTAGTTATAATAGAATCTAAAAGAGTATCTGTTTTACCATAGTCTGCTTTAGAGGTACTTTAGGTCCCTGCATTCAACTTTCATGAAATGAGTTCATAATAGTCAAAAGAACTAGCAAAGTTCATTTCCTTTCAACTATATTGTCTTTGATATTCTCTTGGCCCCATTGTCAGTAAGAACACTATGGTAATTAAATTTAAATACTTCCAATTTGGATGCAGATAACACAATCGTCAAGTCTTATCGACAAACTGCGTTGATATCGAAAGCACAATTAGTTATGAGAAGGATCTATGTGTGGAATTCAGTCATATCGAATAAAGTCTGTCTTCACCTGTAACAAACTTGATCTCTGAGAACTCAATGTAGGTGCCAGAAAGGAGGAAATATTTTATTCTTCTCTAAATTCACCAAAAATATATTTTTTAATAACATACAGTACTTGGGATTCCAAAAGTTGCTTCCTACAGTTGTTCCATTGTCAAGCAGTTAGTTTAGCCTTTGTCCAAATTATAGTTCAATTATTCATTATCAAATTTTGGCTAAATTCAGACATTTCCTCACCAATATAACAGTAAGAATGATTTTTTTTGTTTATTTACTGAGCTTGAAAGTTTAGCTACGTTTTTATGTATTTGAAAAGGATCACAACAAATTTCTCAAAATTTTAAATCAAGTAAATCAAGGGTGTATTTTCCATATAATCACATAGCAACATCCACTGTGTAAATTCTACTGAATAAATCAAAAGGGTTCACAACAGGTCATGAGTATTTTTTAAAATCTGGTATGTTGTGTGTACACAATGTATTATTAAGTATGCAGATTTTTAATGGAGCAAAGTCCTAATTAATGTTTTTTTTGTTCTTTTTCTTCAGACAATGGAAGTGATGTAAGTGGTGAAATGATTACATTTTAATTCTCTGAAATTCAATTATGTTTTGACAAGGTAAGGTAATTAAATTTATTTATTCTTTCTTATTGCAGGATTACCAAGATGAATTAATGGTATGTATAATGATATAATCATATTATTAATATTGTGCTCTATATATCATACCAAATGCAAACATGACTATTCTCACCTTGTTTATATCATTCACTATATATGGTCCAATCAAGCTAACTCCATACCTTCCCCCACTTAAACATAATTCCACACATCAGTTCCAGTTTGTTTTCGTAAGATTATGGTTACTGTCAAGTCAATTTCTTGGAAGTTCAAAGGAGTATCTCCATTATTTGCGATCAGGTGCACTGTGTACTTTTGTCTGCTAAGGACTACTATGCTCCTTTAGAGACCTTTAAGTGTTTTATTTTAAAACTCATCCTTTTAATGGAAAGCATATGTTGATCCATGAGAAATGATTGACGCTTGTCTTGTCACAATAGTGAATCGTATCAATTTCATGCATTTCATTGAAGTCAGATAAATAATAAGCCACAGATTCCTATGCTCTGCCATCTATATAGTGTGTTTTGCCAGTTTGTTATAAACAAAAAAGCAGAAAAAAGTAAGTTAAAAAGACTAAATAACAAGAATAAGCTGTTTTCCCCTTAGAACATACCTAGTACACTATTTGAGGGTTTGCTCATAGTGTCAAAAGCACTGGAATTCCCTCCAGTAATTACAGCAATGTAAAACATGAATCTCCATGTTTTCCGTTGTCTGTTTTTGCTTCTGCCTCCTTCATGTGACTCTCCTCTCTCACGTATCTTCTCTGGCCTGGATTGCAAGACTGTCTGCATTATAGCCTTGTGGATGGTGTCTTCCAGAGACAGGAGACCCATTGGATGAGATCATTTTGTTTTCCTATTTCTGTAAAACAAAAGTCCTCATACAGGGATAGGCCTCTGCCTTTTCTGACATACACTGAATCATACCTTATGGATTTATGTTCTGGTACAAGAACAGACTCTGGTATTGAACCTCCTCAGTCAAGTATTTGCTGGGCAATTAAGAAGTGATGGTGTAATGAATTACAGTATATTATCACACTTACCCAGTTTGTTCTATTACTTATCCTAATATTTGGGAAGTTTTATTTTTTGCTGCTAATCACATTATTTCTTCACAATGTAAGTTAGAGACAATGAACAATACGGGACATCAGAAACAATTTGTTAGTCTATTTATGCTCCTTTAGATCTCTTTATTTTAAACACACTATTTCTATTTTATGTGAAACAATAAACATTGCAAAAAATGCCTGTGAATGCCTTTCAACATGTCTGTATGCACCTGTTTCAATGTAAAATAATTATCTACTTTTGACTTCACAGTTAGTTTACATTAATATTCTTTCTCTGAGCTTCTCTGAGGATAGCCTTTGTAAAATTCTTCAGCTTCTCATGCTCGTTAAGACACTGTAATAACACTGCTATCTCTGATCCAGTGAATGGCCCAAACCTCAATCCACTGACTTGATAGTATGATTTACACTGACATTTCAGTGCATTTCAAGGGAGTATTGAACTGTCAGAAGAGTTTAAGTTTGAATTATCATAAACTGAGACCCATCTACCCTCATATAAATGTAAAAGATCCAATTTTATTATTCAGATATGTTCAGAGAAGTTTCTCAATTGTCCTGCTCTCAACAAGCAGCACCAAAACTAAGGTGGAGAATCTTTTTATCATAGTTGTTTACAAAACCCATCTCGGAACAAAATAACTGCTTGTTTCCTGATATGGAAACCATTTATATAGTGCCTTTCGTGTTCTTTTCAGGCTGTACAAATTTACTTCAGAAGTTGAAATGCTTGACTTATATATATTGACTGATAGATAGGTTTTGGTCAGGTAAGAACAAGATTAGGTTTCCCATGATTCTTGGAAAATGTGGTATGACATCTTATAAACCTGCCTAAGAAACTGGATGGGCCTTGACTTAACATCTTGCCTGAATTTCTGACAGTTCCAGTTGAGACTGGTGTGTTGAAACCAGAACTTGCTGACTCAGAGATGAGAGAGCTACTTACTGAGCCTTCTAAAGTCCACATGTGACTGTAAAGAGTTCTAGGATATCCTGCAGATTTGAAAAAAATGTTATATAAGTGCTGGTTTTACATTCTACCTTTCTCATTCAGAATGTTGATTTAGTAAACATATGAACAGCAGAACTGTAATAAATCAAAGTGGTAATTATGTGAATGAATAACATTCCAGAACAGTATGAATTATGCTGCAATTTTATATGCTTAACCTGATCCAAACGTTTTCTTCTTTAGGGACCACAAGGACCCCCTGGCAACCAAGGTCCATCTGGAGACAGGGTATGTTTATATTCTGATCAGTTTTATTTTCTTCATTTTTTTTGTAATTAAACTTAATTGAACTTGGTTTTGAGTAAACCTTTCTGCTGTAGAACATTATTTGACTCTTCTTCATTTAGTTAACATTTGGCATCCATTCAACACCATGTTGTGTACCATGTTAATGAAATTATTTATCCTCAACACTCATGTTGTATTTATTAGGCCTCCCAGTGAATAATCACAGTCTACACTTTGTCTATCATAGGGTCCACGAGGACCAGACGGTAATGATGGACTCCCAGGCAAGCCGGGCCTTCCTGGACCACCTGGACCGCCTGGCTTAGTAAGTTACTACTGATTAAATTCAATATGGTGATGATTTTGAATTACAATCGATTGTTGGGCAATTCAGTAAGCTGAAGTTATATATGGAATCAAGTAATGCCAAGCAATTTCTACTACCTTATTACTGAAAAGGGTCAACAAAGTGAGCTAAATACTTCACTTTTGTTTTCTCTGTACATTGTAATGGTATAAATCAAGAGTTATCAAAAGAAATGAAGTGTGTTTATTATTGTCCAAGCCATATTCAGAGATCAATCCTCCCAAGTTATGGGGTAAATTATAGGGTAAAAAGTCTCCTAAACCATTTACAATATTGGGCATTTGTGCATTGTACTGTACTTTCAAAATCCCATTTCACTGAACTGAATGGAGACAAAGTTTGGAAGTGGAGTGCAATGTTTGATGCTACTATATTGAGCATTTAGAGCTAGTGACTGAGGACAAATTCCTCCCTTAGCCAATGACTGGTGGAAAGTAGAACTATCCCAGCCAAGCCACACCTTGTCATTGCCTGAAATAGAGAAGGCATGGAATACAGGAGTTGAGACATTACATTGCAACTTCATGAAACACTGGTTAGGCTGCACCTGGAGTATTGCAAAATATACAAAATGCTGGAGGAACACAGCAAGCCAGGCAGCACCCATGGAAAGAGATGCTTCAGATCAAGACCCATCATCAGGACCTGATGAAAGGTCTCAGCGTGATACTTTCCTTTCGATAGATACCGCCCGACCCATTGACTTCCTCCAGCATTACTCTGTATGCGTAACTCTGGATTTCCAGCATCTGCAGAGTCTCTTGTGTTTATGACTTGAAACATTGTGTTGCATTCTGATAAGCCCAGTGCAGTTAGATACGATTGCACTTGAAAGGGGGCAGAGGAGATTCACCAGGATGTTACCTGGTTGGAGGCCATTAGTTATCGGAGAGATTGGGTAGGCCTGCATCCCTGGAGTGAAGGAGACTGCGGGTGACCTGATAGAGTATATAAGATTATAAAAGACATTGATAGGGTAATTTATCGAATTTTTTTCCTACGTTAGGGTTATCAGAAACCTGAGGCCATAAGTTTAAGGTAAGAGTGTAGAGGTTTAAGGGATGTGAAGGGTATTCATTTAACACAGGGTGGTTGATATCTGGAACTCAATACTAGAGGAGGTGGTAGAATCAGATGCAATTGCTTCATTTAAAAAAACACATTCAGACAAGGTATAGAAGGATCAGGTCTAAAGCCGCCAAATAGGTTTACTATAAATGCGCAAAAGGGTCAGCATAGATGCAATGGCCTAAAGAGCCCGTTTCTGTGCTGAACAACTCTATATGTCCATGAAAGGAAATTACATACTGTATGTCTCCAGATATTCAATGCAGAGATGGGAATTGATCACACTGATTCCATCCTATTGTACGTTAGTTCTTTACCAAGCAAGCAATTAATTTTTGGCTCCACCAATTTAAACCTAAGGATGAATGTTTAGTTAACTACATTTTTTTATTTTGTTTGATAGTTATTGATTATCTTGAAATTGACCCTCATGAAAACAAGAAGAGATTATTTCTCTCTTTAACTAATACCCTGCCCCCTATTCTATACCTTCAAGAATCTGGTTAGTGGGAATGTTAGTTTTGCTTTGTATGTAAGAATATTTTATATTTATATTTTAACTGTTAATTCTAAATGTATATGTCTATATGTGCATGTGTTTGAAGCATTCTGCAACAATGTAGCTACTATGTTCTTAAGATGGCACATATTCCTGAGACTTAAACTCATAATATTGAGGCTTTCAGGTAGTAACATATTTCTGTTTTCTTTTCAGAGCTTTGCTGCTCAATATAAGCGTGATGACCAAACCCCAGGAATAATGGTACGCACTTACAACCTCTTCTATAATCAGTATAAAAAACTTTATGCCAACTTTGAAGATCCAATTCTCCCAGCAGAGAAGCACAATGACATAAAATGTGAGGCCCAGAAAAAAGACCCAAGTTCATTGTTATGATTATTCAAATCAAAGGTCCTGTAGGTGTGGTTACCCTGATAGATTGTGATCTTGTAGATCAAGCCTTCACATCACTCAGTTTCTGCATGTGTTCACTTTAATGTCCTGAAATGAATATTGTTTTAAGGCTTTCTTGCTAAAAGTGAAATCATTCATAGCTTTTCAGCAGAAACAAAGCTCCCAGAGAATTAACTATTGTAAGAAATGTTTACAATACAACTTGAATCGGTGAACTGCCAGACTATACCAGAGCATGTGATTTTAAAGCTCTAAAGCTATTCCCGTACCTTATTATTTTAGAAGTGATAAATAACCCATGTGTTATACAGAAACATTATTGCTGCTGTAGCAGATGTTCCACGTAGTCAAGTCACTTTAAAATAGCGTCCTAAAAATGACTATATTGAGAACATATTCAGTATTCCCCAGCTATGTAGGTTCAAGACTTACAGAAATGTCCTTCAATTTACATAAAATCCTTGTTTTGTCACTGTGTTATCCTTGGACGCATTTCTGCTGATTAGTTCTCCATATATTCTAACTCTCACTCAATGTAACCAGTTCAGTGAAATAGATTACAGTCACCTCAAAGATTAACAACCCATGTAAAGAAGAATTCTGAAACATGAACCAGACTGGATGCTGATTCAATGTGGTACTTGAGCAAGCAAATGCAAGTAGAATCCAAAATGCATCCTTGTGCTGACTCTGTCCAAGTATTAATAATCTTTCCCATTAGTCCATATCCTATCAGTCCCTTTCCAAATAAACGTTAAGCAATAATGTCCAATAAAAGTTGCCCAATAGAATGCTTAATTTTCATAGTATGGTTAGTTGGCTGGCTGGTGGCATAATGGCATCAGCACCAGACTCCAGAGTGAAGGCTTCCGAGTTCGAATCCAAGTTGGGCCACCCCCTGAGCACGCTTTCCATCTGTGCCGGGTTGAGCGTTGAGCTAGCCACTCGGCCTCGTAAAAAACACAAGGGTTGAGTCTGGAACATTCATATCGTGACCTGGTTAATCCGAAAAGGAGACCAATCCTGACACTACGTGCCAGACAAGAATGGCTGACTGTCTGGTGCGACACACAAAAAAAAGTATGGCTAGTAGAATGCATAATTTAAATTAAATTTATAATTCAAACGCAACTAAAAATATGACTAACAATGAAAGTCTCATGTGTAACCTCTCTATTACCAGAAAATCTGATTCTATTTTCATTGAGACTCATTGGAACAACGGAAGAAATTTTGGTCACTCTAACTTCACAGCAAATTGTTTTGCTCTGTTTTAAGCCTCCTCAACATATATTTGTTATGGAAAACATAGCTTGGCAGGTAGCTTTCCCCTCAGAGGATTTGAGCTGCACTTGCAGGACTTCCTCAAAGTATCTAACCTCACCCTTCATGCAGTTCTCAGGAGTGTGTTAGAGATGCTGTGCATCTGGTGGGACCCAGCTATCAGTTTCCTTCTCTCAGGGCAAAAGTTCTAGGTATTGTTTATCTTGAACAGAGAGCTCTATCAATGTTCTGGCTGGTCTTTCCTTCAACCTACAATATCAAAAACAATTAACTGGTCCAAAAGCAAATATTGCAAACACTGGAAAGCAAATTTTTTTTTAAATCCTAAAATACTCAGCAGATCATACAGCAGCTCTCAAGAAAGAGACAGAGTTAACATTTCAGGTCAGGATCTCTCATCAGAACTCAAGAACTTCTCAAACTCTGTTTCTTTCTCTGCCAGGCAAACTGAGCATTTCCAGAATGTTCTGTTTTATTACAGATTAACTAGTCATTCATTCTATTGCATTACTTGGGGAAGATAATTGGGTGCAATTCTTATCAATGTAAAAATCTTGCTGATCTCCAATTTCTGGCAAGGTTTGAACTTGTGAAACATGATAAAGTCCCTGAATTAAATAAAACATTTATATTTATCTTTAGTTGTGAGAAAATACAATGTGCAAACATTGATTATGTTGAATGAAATATTACCAGTTAAGGTTCTTTCATTAACTTTTATTTGTCAGCTTATAATCATTAGTGATTTACTGTTTGATGGCTGAGATTTTAAATAGGGGCCACCTGCTTTTAAGTGCTAAACCTATAGACAGATAAAAAGGTAACACCATACTATCTATTATTTCAATAATCACTCTAGCCTTCTCTGCAGAATTGTCCTTCTCTACAGTGTTTATTTAATTAAATATGCACTTTTAATCATGATTATGTATTGTGTACTAATATAGGCATATTGTATATTTTTCAGGGCCCAATGGGAATGAAAGGCCCACAGGGAGCCCCTGGAGCTCCTGTAAGTGTAACATACTGTTGGTATTTTAATCTTTATCAATTTATAGCTGAAACTATGCAACACCTTGTACTACCTCCTTTTGACTTTTTCATGTTTAAAGTTACTTTTGAATAGTTCATGCTAGAAGAGTTATAATCAAAAACGTGCCTTCTCTTGCAGGGTTCCCCTGGCTCTCCAGGTTCATGCTAGAACAGTTCATGCTAGAACATGCTAGAACATGCTAGAAGAGTTATAATCAAAAACGTGCCTTCTCTTGCAGGGTTCCCCTGGCTCTCCAGGTTCATGCTAGAACAGTTATAATCAAAAACGTGCCTTCTCTTGCAGGGTTCCCCTGGCTCTCCAGGTCTTCCAGGCATTCCAGGTGAAGCCGGTTCTTCTGTAAGTGCACTTCAAAGCCAAATTTTTCTTTAGTCTAAATTAAGTAATGGATCCTTTATTTAGTATTAATTTTGATTGTCTTTATTCTCTAGGGTCCATCTGGCCCTCGTGGTCCTCAAGGTGTAGCTGGCAAGCCTGGTGAAGATGTAAGTATTCATCATGAATGCAGAAAATGTGAATCATGATATCATCCTTAAAGTGATCACTTCTCAACTGCAAACATTTGGCTGATATGATAAGGAAAAGAAACAGGAGAAGACAATGTAACCTGTTGACCCTTCATAGATAGCCATCTCAGTTTTGTATTAGGGATTCTGCTGAAAATTTTAATAGTCATGACTGATCTGACCTTTGTATTGTTCCCACTTTCCTCTCTATTCCTCATAACGTTTGGTTCTCTTGTGACCAACAATTTGTCTGTCTCAGCCAGGAACTCAACATCCAGAGCTCCCTTGGGTGGAGAATTCTAAAGATTCACACCCCATTAGTGAAGTAGTTCTGCTTCATCTCGTTTAAGTGGTTGTCTCCTAATTCCGAAACCACAAACCCTTGATCTAGTTTCCTCCTTAAGGATCCTTAGCAACCACCCAGTTAAGTCCTCTCAGATCCCTTATTTTCCAATTATATCACCTCTCATTTGTCTAAATGCCAATGAGACACAACCTGCTCAACTTTCCTTTCTGAAACACCTTTTTCATGTTTACCTTTAACTGCAAACTTGGAATGTCCTGCAGTCTTACCTTGTCTGAAACATTTCAGAATCTCTGGTCCAAAACTGAGGTCACTACTGTGAAAGGGGAAAATATTTTTAAATACTGTGTATGTAGTCTTAGATTGATATTGTGTGGAACTAAGTTAGAATTACCTAGTTTTTATTGCCTTGGTGTTGTAGCTTTTCACTTAAGAAAAATGTTCACGGATTTTAGGGGTCAAAATGACATTAAGATGGAGTAACAATATTGTCAACACAAAGATAATATTGCACCTATGAGATTAAAGTCCTTTTCAGCAAGCATCTGATTTTGTAATATGATAGAATATTGACACAAAAGCCACTGGAAGAATTCAGCGTGAAGGGTCTTATCTCAAAATGTCAACTATCAGTATCCCTCTACAGATGCTATCTGATCTGCTGAGTTAGTCCAGTGCTTTTTGTAAAGAACAGAAGCAGCTGTAGGCCATTTATGTCCTCTTCCTTGATCTGCTGCTCAACAAAATCATACCAGATTTTTCACTTCAGTGCTCCACAGTCCTATCCTTTCTGAAACAATTGTCTACATACTTTAAAAGTGCTAGTGTTTTTTTAAATTACGGTTAATTACGTTAAAATTCTTCATGGATTGCATATGCCAAGCCATGTGCATTCTTTATTTGACTCCTGTGCATTTAAAAAATAGTAATGTAAATATGCAACTGTGCACTAAAAAACAATAACACATTACCAGAATAGTATGCCCTTCTAAAATGCACACAATTAAGAATCTGTTTCAATTAGAATATCTTCCATTTATTGTCTAGTTGTGTATTAGATTCCTACTAGAGAACTTTCATTAGTAGAAGGTTAAATATCCAGCATCTCCTTTACAGTGCAAAACTTTCCAGCCCTGGGAGTCAAGTCGGGCCTTGGTGCAGTGGGTATCCCTCGAAGCAGAGTAGTCCATAAGCAGTGACCAGGCCTCAGCTGATAGATCTGAGACTCGGCCCCAGAGTACCTGAATGTGCTTTCAAAATTCTTTCCTGCTACTTTTAAACATTGGCTAATCAAAACTATTTATAACCAGGGAACCAGAGTATATTTAAATAAGTTTTTAAAAATTATTATTATTAAAATGAAAAAAATGTATTTTGAATTCCTTTAAAGTAATATAAATTAATTAAAATGTTGATAGTAAGTGCAATAAAAATAATCAAATTATTTGCACTTGCTATCCAGGTCAGTGACCTCAGTTAAATTAATGAAGTTGTGCCACACATGCTAGACATGGCTGGATTAAAGTTTGTAAATGGCTCCTCAGCTGGGCACAGCTAATTCCATCCTGGAATTGTTGTTGAGTGCAGAGTTGGATTAGAAGCTCATATGAACCGGTCTCTGACCTTCAGCCTCCTTCCTGAACTATGTACTCCAAAGTCCAAACAAGGAAATTGGGAATGTATGAGAATCAAAGTTTCCCATTAAACTATTAGAGAAGCAGAGTCATCCTCTCAATGAGGGAGCTAACGTTAGTTCTTCTCCATGTCTCTGCAAATAGGCATGGATGGTAGCAGAGGTGTCTGTGAAGCTGTTCTGAATCCATCTGCCAGGCAATAGTTCTAATGTTTCCTATTACATTATAACAGTTTATTGTAAAATGCTTCTTTCAGTGGCATTGTACTAATACCGAGATATCATCTTTCTTTGCAGGGTGGAAATGGCAAGCCTGGCAAACCAGGTGATCGTGGTAATATTGGATCTCAGGTAAGTCATACTACTGCATGAAGTTTATCACTATTGGCTATGAAGACACGGGGCCATCAATCGAGTGCAATTATTTACCTTTTGCTTTCCTTAATAGAAAGCCATTACAATGTCTTTTCACATTGATAATTTTGTTGTATTCCCTTTCAGGGAGCTCGTGGCTTCCCAGGAACTCCTGGTCTTCCTGGCAGAAAAGGACACCGCGTAAGTTGAATATTATCTTTTTCATATTCTTTATTGCAGTAAGTAATTAGCATCATTCTGAGTAACTGACATTCATTTTATAATACTTTTCATTGGCATACAGGGTTTCAATGGTTTGGATGGAGTTAAGGGAGAGCCAGGAGCTATGGGTTTAAAGGTAAGCCCTTAGCAATGATCACAGTTAAGTCAGTTGAAACTAATATTCTTTTCCTACTAGGAATATTAGTTTTTACCTCACGTCTTCCCTGAGCTTTCCATTACATTTCTGACATTTGTCTCTGGTCCATTTTCTTCAGTCATACATTAAATAATGAAAACTAATTATGGATTCTTGATAACATATATACTGCTAACAAATTTGGGCCTGTTTTGAAATTTTATGCACAATGGGTATACAGGAGAAGCTGTTCATCAATAAAATTCATGGAAAAATCAAAATATAGCACCAAAAGTTCTGTTGCTTGCATACATGCCTTAATTATGCAGTGATTTGTGAAATGTATGTACAAACCAGATGTAAAATGTGACCATTTTATGAGTCATGATTCACTCTGTCAATGAAAACTCAATTAGGCTTCATAGTCATATGTGACCTAGTACTGAAATTAGTAGCAGATTTATAATTTTAGGTCCAATAATTGTTTCTATGACAGAATACAACCCATTTATACAAATTATCTGTTAGCTGCTTCATCATACCGTCTAGGAAAGGTAAGTTGCCTTGCGATTTTTGAAGTTGCACTGAATAGTTAAACGTAAGAACTTTCTCAAAACTAATGAACATGAGAAAACAACAGATGCTGGAAATCCAAAACAACACTAACAAAATGCTGGAGGAGCTCAGCAGGCCAGGCAGCATCGATGGTAAAGAGTAAACACTGGGCATTTTGGGCTGAGTCCTGATGGAGGCCTTCTGAGTTCCTCCAACATTTTGTATGTGTTGCCTTGTCAAAATTAGCCCCAGCATATCTTAAATAAATATTGAAGTTCATCATAAACCACTAAGACAGAGCTAGGGCTTCCCAAACTTTTTTATTCAACAGACCAATGCCATAAAGTAAGGGGTCCATGAATTCCAGGTTGGGAACTATTGCACTAAAACAACTTCTCAAGCAGACATGTCAGATATTGGTTCTGAGTACAAATGAAACGGTTTACATTTTTTAATTTAACCATTTCAGTTTTATAGACACAACTGTATCTCACAAGAAAAAAACTTGCATTTTCTATTGTAAACATATGAAGGATAAATAATGTAGCTCCATTGAAAAGTCCAAAGACAACACAACTTTATCAAAGATAGTGGCAGATCATATTTCCTAATATCAACCACACAAAAATCTCTACATCCACTTAAATCTCTTTGGTAAAAACAGATCTATTTCTCTTCCCCATCTTCCACCACATCCACAGTTCCCTACTGTCCTTCCACTCTAAGAGAGGGCTGTCAAGACCTTCTGTCAAGTTTCCAGTCTCTTTCTCTAATGACTATTCAGTATGAATGAATTGAGAAATTAACTTCTAACAATGATTAGAACATAGTTATTTTGAAATAGTCTCCAACCTAAGTCTACAATATTTCTACAAAACTGTCTAGTGTCACCCATAATCCTACACCCAAACTCCAAAAATAATTATTATATTATCTTGAATTGTTCATTACAGAAATGTTTGGCAAACATTAACTGAACGTTATCGCAGAAAATTTAACAGCCTTTTATAACTGCATGCTTTTGACATTTAAATCACTTCCTTATAGACATTGCTGATTTCTATTACTTTATTATACAGGGTGAATTCAAGAGTATTTGTTAGATATCATTAGACTCTGAGTTTGAGCTTTCATTTTGAGGTTTGTTGTTGTCTGCAATCCATAAGTTAATCACTTAAAACACTTGATAATATGAAAAAAAAACATAGCTACCACAAAATGCACCTTGAAATAGGCTGGCACATGTTTTCACAGCTTCAGATTTTGAAATTTAGTGCAAAATTAGGAGAGCATTTTAATTATGTAACTAACTTTTGTAAGGTTTTTTATTGTAATTCTGTCATTTGTTTGTGATGCTCCTGATTAAATAAGAATCAGTACAAAAGCTTAACCACATGTGTCCAGTTTGTTGTGTTCACAAGAAATAATCCATGCACATTTCAGCCAAGTCATTATTTTTCTTTTCTTTTAATTGTTCATCTCAAATTATCTGATGATTCTATTTCTATTGGTATTGAAAGTAGTACTTTGGTTGCAAAAACTCATTGGCACTCATTAAGCTGTGAGATCTTTGTTATAAGGTTAAGTAGAATTGTCGCAGATTATGTACTGTTATACATGCTATGGGAAGCATATATTAAACTTCACATTGTTTTCTTTTATCCCAGGGTGAAACAGGCAACCCAGGAGCAAATGGCAGCCCTGGACTCATGGTACGTATCATCTGTTCTAAATGAGGAATGGTTTTATTTTGTTTTGTATGTCATGACCGCTTAGTTTTACAAATTATAGATTATTAAAAAAAGTTTTAAAAAATTCGCTTGCAATATCTCAAATTGCAAGAAATCAAAAAAAAAGGAAATATAAACATAGCAAACCTACAGCCCATAAAGTTGTGCCAAACATGTCCCCACCTTAGAAATTACTAGGCTTACCCATAGCCCTCTATTTTTCTAAGCTCCATGTACCTATCCAGGAGTCTCTTCAAAGACCCTATCGTATCCATCTCCACCACCGTACCGGCAGCCCATTCCACGCATTTACCACTTTCTGCATAATAAACTTGCCCCTGACATCTCCTCTGTACTTACTTCCAAGCACCTTAAAACTGTGCCCTCTCATGTTAGCCATTTCAGCCACACAATCAATGCCTCTCATCATCTTATACTCTCTATCAGGTCACCTCTCATCCTCCGTTGCTCCAAGGAGAAAAGCCCGAGTTTACTCAACCTATTCTCATAAGGCATGCTCCCCAATCCAGGCAACATCCTTGTAAATCTCCTCTGCACCCTTTCTATTGTTTCCACATCCTTCCTGTAGTGAGGTGACCAGAACTGAGCACAGTACTATATGTACTGTTATTTTACAATTTAGAATAATGAGAAATGATCTGTTTACCTGTGTGTGCTTAACTGTCCAATCATGGCTTAAATGATGTGTTGGGTGTGTTGCCCATGACTGGTGTTAAGATTAGGAGCTGGATTTGAAGTGCTCCCAGTGCTGATTCCAGCAACAGTGGATAATCAGACAACCTGGCAGTTGACATCCTACTACTCCCTGCTTTCCACATTCCGATGTATAAGCATCGAAAGCAAATTAAACGTGAGCTGTTCACAAACCAGTATGTTTCTTGCATTTGTGATTACAGGGAAAAAAAAGCACTCTTAGCGAAAATAAGCTCACATTTTCTCCTTCGTATACAGGGTCTTCGTGGTTCAACAGGTGAAAGAGGTAGTCCTGGACTTCCTGGTGCAACTGTGAGTTTCCATTTTGTGACACTCTTTCCGTTTGATCATTGGTAATCGGTTTATTTTTGTCACCTGAACCAAGATACAGTGAAATACTTTTATTTGCATGCAATCCATTCCATAAGCACATCAAGGCAGTACAAAGGGAAAAAGAAAACACCAGAAACAATGTTGTTACGGTTGCAGTTACAAGACAATTTGCAAAGCAAGTAGACAAATATCTTGTACTATTTTTTGTAAATAAAGTGCAAAAGCCATGACGAGATAAACAGAGATCAGGAGTTCATCTTTAGAATCTCCTGTATTATTACTCTTGGTGGAGAGCCTTATTCATTGGGTCTGGTGGACAGTCATCCGATCCAATTGGAAGATTTTCCAATTACTGTTTGAAAATCTTCCTTCCCAGTAATTGAGGCCCTGTAACAAATCTTCATCATATATTTGTACTAAATGAAAATGAGGCTTTAAATCCGATTGTTAATTTTCCTTTAGAGGAGTCAGTAACGCACACAAGTGATTCGTTTCTGTAGTGTTGTGCTATAGTGTTCCATTTTATTACTTTTATGGAAGAATCTATGTCAGTGCTTTAATATAACTGATACCTCATAATGATCTCTCGTTTGATGTTGTACAACCTCGGGTTTTGGTACATTTATTAACAAAGGTTTTTGTGCTTTATTGAAGGGGAGTAGAGGAAGTGATGGAATGGCAGGACCTGCAGGCCCTCCTGTAAGTATGCATCTTGCACAGTCAGAGAGAGAGAGCATAAAAACCAGCCTTTCACCCTACTGAGCCCATGTGGACCATTAACTACCCAATTGCACAAATCCTACTTTAATTCTATGCATTTCTTATTCTCCCCATATTCCCATCAACTCCTCCACAGACACCAGAGAATATATAAACTCCATGCCGATGGTGCCCGAGATCCAGAATGAATCTGAGACTCTGGGGCTATGTAGCCAGCTGTACCTTACACTGATCTTTGGGTTATCATGTATTTAACATTATGCCGATATCTTTAAGTGGAAAATTATGTAAGAATTCTGCAGTTCAGTGGCTCCTGTGGAGAGCTATTCTCTTTGAGAGTTCAGTTTGGAAAGACCAAGCTACAATTGTTTCAGCTAACATAAACTATAACAAGTGGAACTTCTTCAACTGGAATGTGATTGTGGTTCATATACTTCCCTGTACCCACAAGAATAACAGGAAACCCTGATATTCAGTTAAAGATATGGTATATGGGAGGGAAAAAAATAGCCTTAAGTGTTAAGCATAGTGTTTGTGCTTACCTACTGTCGTTTATACTCACCTCTTATACATTCAATTTTTGTTTTCTATAGAGTGAAATGGAGGGAGATGGTTGTAACTGTCTCCTATCCTCACACTGAAGCATTACTGCAACAGGTTGCACACTATTAACATAAAAGTATAATATCAAATGATGTTAGCTGATAAATAACTTTGATTTAAATTATTATTCATGGTCATCCATTAAATGATTGATGGCATAATTTGAGATAGGAGAAGGACTGTCTCTGGAATATTATCTCTCTAGGCACATACATCTGATCTGAATTTCTGACCTTAAATGGATTTAACTATCTTCTCCATTGTAACAGTCTTTAGCAACTTTGCTCAGGAAGATATTTGAGAAATAATGAGTTGCTTGGCATATTGCATTTGTAAAATGATTAGAAGGTAAATGTGTTTTGTTGTTGGTTTCTAGGGACCCATTGGTTTAACTGGTCCTCCAGGTTTCCCAGGCATTGCTGGTCTCAAGGTAATTCAATATTTTATATTCTCACAAATTGTGAATTTCTGAGTGATGTTATTTGAAAGTGGAATTTAATGGTACATAATTATAATGATTGAGGGATAGGTTAAATCTTTATATATAAATATTAGAAACCATATCTTAAATAAGTTATTTACAAATCTATTAGTCACCACTATAAAATAGTATGTCTTTTAAACATTCTTTAAATCATATCTTGATTAGAGTTCACACAGTACTGTTGTAAAGCAGATGGTTCTTAATAAATCACAGTAACTGATTCTATTACTCGAATAGAATGTTACACAGACCAAACGTTTAACTTTTTACCACACAAATGTAAAAGTTGTTGCATTCAATATTGTGCTAAGGTACATAAAGTACAATACTAAGTTGTAAATTCCTTAAGTAAAGTAATTATGAACATTTTATCTCAAGAACGCTTTCTAGAAAGGCTAGTGCAAACAAGAATAATTATTTGAGTTTAATTTTCGGCTAGCCACATGGGAACCAATATGACGTGGAACCACTACAATCCGAGGAGCAATACTCAGTAGCTGTAATGTGGCCTCTGTTTATTGATTAGGTCTCTCAGCTGCACCAAGTGTTCTTTCTGTGCTTCCCTTTTCGATGATTCTGAGGTTACATAGCTGCTTTGCATCACTGGTGCATCACTATATACGCAGACACGCCATTTTAGTGTCATAATTGTAAGTTAACGTGTGTAAGATAGACTCTTATAAATTGTTAAGTCATGACCAATTGGTGACTGTTACAATATGTTAGGAAATAGATATTAATAATGCAAATCTCACAATTTTATTAACATTCTTGGGAAAACTTGTTGAAACAACAAAACAAAAAGTGATTATTTCTTGGTGTGGGTATTCAAAATGAAATTAGTTATCATGTTCATGTAGAAATTGACCAAAAAAATTACTACTGCTATACACACAAAATGCTGGTAGAACACAGCAGGCCAGGCAGCATCTACAGGGAGAAGTGCTGTCGACGTTTCGGGCTGAGACCCTTCGTCAGGACTGCCAGACTGCTATAGCTTATTTCATGTTGTGAATTATCAAGGCTAGCTCTCCATAAAATTGTTGTGTTTCTCAGCTAGTCGCTGTAGAAGTTACAGATTTAATTTTCTACTACTACAGATTTGACTTTTTTCAATACTCAGAACCACAATTAGTCAATAATGTGAAGGATTCATATATGATTGTCCATATATAAACCAAGGAAAGGAGACTTTATACATTAATAAATTAAATTATTGAACTTGAGCAACATAAATGTATAATTCTATGTCATTGCCCTGATAATTAGGTTTCAAATAATTCGGATTGCTAAATAAAACCAGAGGGACACCTTTAATGAATTGGATTAAATGTTCTTCTAATGTTTTGAAACTTGCAGTTTGGTGGCTAAAAAGACTAACAGTAACAATATAATTTATTCCAGCTGTAAAACATTTTATATTTTAGGCCATTTTCTGGATGCTGGTGAAATAAGTGTTATGTACTGATTTATATTTTTATTACATGAGATCCACTGTATTTATCATTCTAGTTGCTTTGGAGTTTTAATAAAAACAAATTGAGTAAACACGATAGGAAATAGTAATGCCCTTTGGAAAGCAGAAATGGTGAGTAGTGTTCAGAAGTTATATAACAGATAGAGGAGCTTATTGTATAGCAGACAAGCCAAGTACTTTGTGAATTAGCAGTTAATAAATACTTTATACCTGTGATTACAATCTACAATGAATTCACAATCTGACTTGCTTTTATTTCTGTGTAATATAGGGTGAGGTTGGCCCGGTAGGTCCAACTGGTCCATCTGGTGCTCAGGGGATGAGAGGTGAACCTGGTATTGCAGGTCCTGTTGGCCCAATGGGTCTTCCCGTAAGTACTTGTCATTGCAATACCATTATTGCGTTTTGAGACTTGACTTGATGCAAATGAAATCATTCCTCTTGCTATATTCATTTTTTTTTAATCCTAGGGCAATGCAGGTACCAACGGTCTCGCTGGATCAAAGGGTGCAATGGTAGGTTTACATTGGACACACATCTTCAATGACTCTTCAATTGCTTTCTCATGTATGCAATATTGTTCTTGTGTTTTCTTTTCACATAGGGTGCTCCAGGTATCGCAGGTGCTCCCGGCTTTCCAGGAGCCCGTGGTCTGACCGGCCCTGCTGGTGCTATTGGTCCCGCAGGTCTCAGAGGGCTCCCTGTAAGTAAAATATGCAAAGTAACTGTATAAGTACTTCACCCAATTGGAGGCAATAACTGTATTTGTAATAACCCTTTTATTTTATTCTCCTTAGGGTGATCCCGGTCCTCAAGGTATCAAGGGTGTGACTGGTAATAAAGGCGAGCCTGTAAGCAGTTTTTGTCTTATGTGTTCATTCTCATATAGTTGGATATTTTATTCTGTAATTTTCATTGCCTTGAAATTCCCTGCCGACTGCCAGTAACGTCTGCACTTTTCTGTGAAAATCAGGGTGAAGCTGGACCTGCAGGTCACCCTGGTCCATCTGGTGAACAAGGCAAGCTGGGTATCCGTGGTGAAGTTGGTCTTCGGGGACTACCAGGAATTCCCGGCGAAAGGGTACAGTTCACTTTAAACTTTAAAGACTAAACTATAATATATTCAGATCTTTAATTTTATAAACTAATCAACAGTTTGATACTGTAATTCAATAGTTTTAGTTATGTAACAATATAGTTGAGCTTCTATTTTCTGTTTTCAGTGAGCAAAATGTTTCTGACCTATTGAACCTAGCATTGTTAAGAATTTCAGAATTCTCACAGAAGTATTTTTAATTTTCTTAATACTATTGATTGTTTTAATTTTTAACTCTTCACGGGACTCTTTAAGAAAGACTGAAGGGCTTTGTTTATGCTGATCACAGAATGTGTTGTAATTTTTGCCTGCCCAACATGAAGCTAAGCAACTTGTAATGATTTCACGCGCTATAACTAAAAAAAATTAAAGTAAATGGGAAAATATTTCTGGATTATTGCTGTTTATTGGCAACTTCCGAGTAAATTAACACTTGTAAAGTTCAAAAAGAGATATGGTTAAGTAGATAACAACACACAAAAAATGCTGCCTGGCCTGCTGTGTTCCACCAGCATTTTGTGTGTGTTGTTGTTTGAATTTCCAGCATCTGCAGATTTCCTCGTGTTTGCTGGTTAAGTAGATTTTCATTCTCGCTTTGAATTTTATTTTCAGGGTGCCGCTGGTAGCCGTGGTCCTTCAGGTCGTGATGGAGCAGCTGGTTCCATGGTAAACTTTGCTTTGTTAATACTAACAAATCAAGTAAAAATGAGAAATGTATTTTCTACAAAGTGATACTTCTTTCTTCTTATTAAATAATTAGATAGGTACATTTACAAAAGGCATTCAGAATAATTCCATTCTTCTTTGTCATTTCTAGGGTGCGGCTGGCAGACGTGGTGAAACTGGTCCTGCTGGTGTCAGAGGGCCTCCTGGTGACCAGGGTCGTCCTGGTGAAAGTGGTCTGCCTGGTCTACGGGTAGGAATCAACTAGATCCGTTAATACTTTACTAAGCAACTACAGTATTAGGAGGCTCAGTAGAAATCAATAGAACTAAAAGATTATGGAATAATATTTCCTTTTAGTTATATACTTAATATAAAAAAGTCTTCCTTTGATATGATTGTAGTTTATAATATCTTAAATTGATGACAGCATGTTTGTAGCCACTTTCAAATTTCTACTGAAAAGAAGAACAGGAAAGTATTTCTATTAAAATCTGTTTTATAATTTAGATGTTTTAACTCGTGTTATAATTTTTTCTGCATAATTATCTATTTCTTATCTTGGATAGGTATTCAATTGTGTTTTACATTTTTATATCTTAAACAGTCTTTGGAGTATCCAACTTCTGTTTTTGCTGATGGGTTATCTTCATTCTAAATTGAATTTAACTCTTGAAGGATTTTCATAGTTTTTTTAAATGAACAGATAAATTCAATGAAAACTTAAAATAATATATCTTAATTGTATATGTGATGGAATGAGATATAAAAGATCTTTGCCTTTCCTCACTATTTATAGGGTCGTATGGGACAAGCTGGTAGAACTGGTAGTATGGGAAATCCAGGTGTTCCAGTAAGTTTTCTCACCTTACAGTAATGTGTTATTTTTCAGGGTCTCGTAGGTAGTACTGGCAATATAGGTGCTCCAGGCAAATCAGGTCCTGCTGTAAGTTGGTTTTAGGTTTTATGCTCCCCATTCTTGACAGCTTATTCAATCTAATAGATTTGAATAAAGCATGGCAAATTGCATGGGAATATTACACTCGAATTATTCCCAAACATTTAAATAATAATTGGGCATCAATTATTAGGTTTTGCTAACCTTTAATGTAACATTATTTTATAAAAATTCCATTTGAATAACATAATTTAGTTTTGGTGCAGTAACGGCAACTTCTGTGCCATTTAGTTCTACTAACGATTACTTATTTATAATACAATAACATTGTATACTCATCACTACTTAACCAAACTAAGCCCCTGTAACTTGAAACAATTTAACCATTGTTCAGCACAATTACAATTCTTAATTAAGTCAAAAAGGTGACTGTATTGTATCAGTAATTTTACAAAATATTAAGAACATGCAAATCATAAATATCTAGATTTGTAGATGATCTTTTAAAATGTTTTCAACAGCACAGCAAGAAATTATCTACGACTGGCAGTAAACAAGACAATCAAATTTCAGAAATACCTAAGGCAAAGCTTTAGAAAAGTCTTTTTAAGAATGTTTTGCCATTTTGGCGATTAGATCCTAATTATGCTGCAAACACAAGGAATTTAAAGTCACAATGATTGCTATTAGCCATCTCATTTTCTTTGATTCAGTCACAATGCTTATGTGCATTTCTGTCTGGTCATAATTAAGGTACTATTATCATCACAGTAACCCAAACCAGACCCCTCTGTTTCAGTCCAATATACTTTATAGATTAAAATACAAATCTGCTGACATTTATATATAATTGCAGGGAATATCAATAGATAATTAATGTGGATAGCTTCCTAAATTGATTTTCATGTTTTGTTGACTAAATTATATTTTCATACAACATATAATTTGGCTCTCAGAATACTAAAGCCTACTAATGTTTTTGGTTTATGCATTTTACCTTGTACTACAATACCAACTACTACGTAATTACAAATTAATAACAAATAGAGAGTTTTTATTCAAATACCTTTGCATTTAGCAATAACATGCATGGAAGTAAAACCATAAACATTATAATTAATAAAACCATTGCAAGAAAAATTCATAAAGACTTGTGAAGAGCATTGTTTCATCGTCTAAGATTGTATGTTTCAGGGTGCCGTTGGTGAGGAAGGTCGCACTGGTCCCATTGGACCTGCTGGCTCAAAAGGTCAGACTGGTGCGATGGGCTTCCCCGGTCCAAAAGGAGCATCTGTAAGTAATAAAATCATTAATCTATCAGCAAGTATACTGATTGTCAAACATCTTATCATGACGTTTTCTGAGTGGTTTTTACAATTGTGCTACTAATAAGTCCTTTCCAAATCCGAATTTTTCAATGTTACTGCTTACCTTAATGTCCAAATATATACTGCATAAAATTGGTTATAACTATAATGCAGGAAAGACAGCTTGATATTTAGGATCAATAAACAATGATTGGTGATTATTTCTATTTATATATATATATATCAACTGTTATAATCAGAATTAAGTAGTGCTCAGTATAGCCTTTTGTATTTACATCATAAAAACCAGCTTGTTGATCCAAATATATGCATTGATATTTCAGACATTTTTAACAATGTCATCTGTGTGTGCGTGTGTGTGTAAAAGTAATAATATAATCCATATGTGTCTGTACTACATGTCTGTGTGTGTGAATGTGAGTGTGTGTATGTAAATGTGAGTGTGTTTGAGTATTTGCGTCTGTGTATGTTTCTGTTGTGTATGTGTGTGTCTACATTTGTGTTTGAGTGTGTATATGTTTCCGTTGTATGTGTGCATATTTGTTCATGCATGTGTGTGTGCGTATGTGTGTGTAATGCTTGTTTGTGAGGGAATGTGTTCGTATGTAGTGTTTTTCTGTGTGTGTGTGTGTGTGTGTGTGTGTGTGTATATGTGTGTTTACCAACCAGGCTTAGTGTTGACCATAACCTAACATGGCCTGTGGGCTTTTCTCTGGCATTGTGGTCCCTGTCCTATTTAGTTCAGCTGAATTACAGAAGTGCTGGATGTTAAAAACACTTATTGATCGTCACCTGCTCTGTGACCATCAAATGTCTCAGAATTAAATTGTGAATTTTCATTCAGAAACAAATCTTGTTAGTTATGTCAGATAATTAGAGAGTCAGAATAATTGTTAGAAGTTTGCTTTTGAAAGAGCCAAAGATTAATGAAAACAATTTGTCTTATTATCCAGGGAGCACCTGGTAAACCTGGTGACAGAGGAGCTGTTGGTCCTCCTGGTGAAAGGGTATGTTTAATGACATAAATACCTCTGATGATTAGTTGCATGAACAATGCATAAACTAAAACACATTGTTTAATACATGCACTGTGTAAAGCTTATACACAATACAGTCAAATGTCATTGTTCCTGTTTATCTACTTTAAGTGTAGTAGCATATAAGGATATAAGCATTTCTGATACTAAATGCATTTATTTTCTCTTATGTTTCTCAGTCTCTATATAAAGCAGAATATTAACAAATTTTAATTAGATGGACATTTATTTATTAGCATAGTTATTGACAAGATCGATACAAGTGACTTTTGACCATTAAAGTTTGAAATATTTAGACAACTTCACAAATTTCTCCAGAATTTATGTTTTTACTTTAAAAGAATTTAATCACATTTCCCGGAAATGCAACATATCGACTTCTACAGAAATAAAATTGACCATCAAAGTAGGAGAGGATAGACTTTCAGTCATGTGAATCAGGATTTATATGTCATTATTTCATGGCATAAATCAAGTGACTTTCTTATTTTCCCAAAAAAGTGATAATTCCTTGGAAGCATAGGGAGTAATTTCCATTTCGTGCATTGAGGTTGCAGCTGCTGCCTCCCTCAGTCACTAAGCACCTATTATTTCCAGCTTTGCACCTTATTTGATCTTTGCTGCTCAGAAGGGGTTCTGCAGACGCTGGAACCATTGAGCAACACAACACACACTAAGTGCTGGAGGAACACAGCAGACAAGGCAGCATCTATGAAGGGAAATGAACAGTCAGAATTTTGGTTCAACACCCTTCTTCAGGACTTTCCATGAGTACTGATGAAGGATCTTGGTCCTAAATGTAAAGAGGTGAATGAACACCCCCACCCCCCCCCCCCCAAACATCATAAGAACCTCAGAACTGAAAATGTATTTATTACAAGTCTCTCTGTGCAAATAGATTAAGCTGCCTAATCCTTGTCATATCTGGGGCATACTCCATTCATATTTTATTCAACATAGCTATCATCCTCCTAAATCTCTAATTTACAGATATAAATAAACTCTATTTACTTAGGGGAAGAAATACTGTGCCACAATCCTTCAAGGCAATGGACAATGATTGAAAATTGTCTCCAAAGTGTAGGAGAAAGGAAAATCATTCCCATTATCATAAAAAATTGTTCTTAAAAATAAAGTTGCTGAAGCTCTTAAACCAAAGAATAAAAAAAGACTGAAAGTACATTTACAAAAATGCAGAAAAGAACGTTAATCAGTTATACCTCAGGAAGGTCAGTCATAGAATATAGTAGCAGGGAGATTTCCAACAGTGACAACATTAATTTCACCAATTCATTCTGACATTTAAACAGCAGCACTAAACATATATACAATAAGGAGTGACAATAAAGAATGTTTAGTGATATAATAATTGCACTAATAACATTTTCCTCTGGTTACTTTGTGCTTCAGGGTGCTCCTGGCAAAGATGGTGAGACTGGAGCCCAAGGTGCTGCTGGTGCTGTAGTAAGTAAATCATTACTGATCTGAAAATGGTCCTGATTTTAGGTGGAATGTAAACATTGAAATCATAGAGCATGAAAGATGTTGTTTTAAGATTTGTTTTTTAGTTGCACATTATGTTTATTTAATATATATATTCAAGCAAATAGACATTGATAGTTAATGAACATCAAATTTGATGTTGATTTTTAATTACAACAAAATGACATTTTGTTAATGACAACATAATTACAAAATTGATTCATTTAATTTTTAACTTATTACATGTATATATAGATGTCACAATAAAAATTTAGCCAATACTTAACAACTTTGTAATGCAAACGGTTTTATTGTTGCTACCCTTAGGGTCCTACTGGTTCTAGAGGTGAACAAGGACCCTCAGGCAGTGCTGGATTCCAGGTTTGTTTCTGAATATGGATTTCTTCCTACTGACAAGGGTAAAGATAGAATCTTGTTATAAATAACACTTTCATATAATGAGCATAGAATAGGCAAAAAGATTTTATCATAGATGTATTTAACTGAAAATAAAGACTTGTAGGTTTTTGCCCAAGTAAAAGGCAATAGATGATGATGTGTGTTCCTAACTGAACACGGCTTGATTTTCTGTAGCAAATGCAACAACACTATTTGAATCATTTTCCTAGTTCTTTTGTTTTGCTTTGTAGTAGACATTAGATTAATACTGTAAATTATAATATAATTTTGTAAATTCTGAAACTGCAAGTTCCAAATAGGTAAACAAATGATTACCAAGTCTGAATCTACTCAGCTAGTTGCAGGCTGTAGTTAGCCAAAGGTATAACCTCTGCTACCCACTTGGATTCCACCTAAAATATATTAACTAAATCTTCATTTCATTAGAATACAATAGGTTTTTAAATGAAACAGATATTCCTGAAAAACAGCATTAATGAATTAATTAGTTCTTGAAATGACAAGAAGGAATATTTGAGATTAAATATTTACAAAATGTTAAATATAGCTGAAGGGCAAATGACTGGTGACAAAGATGAAGAATATCTGCATTGATTAATACTAATGATTGGCTGCATGCTCAATAATATCATTGTATCATGCTCAGTTTCCTCTTTGTTCCACTGACAGTTTTAGAGAGATGGATCTGATTCCATAACTTATGTATTTTCATCTTTAGCTATATTTCTGATAATTTACAGCCTTCAAAATTTAGTACAGCTTTTTAGAAAGATCTGACATGAGGCAATTTCTCATTTTTCAATTCTTAAATGAAAAGTAAGTTAAAATATTTTATAAATGTAGACTACTAAATGATTTTTAAATATTAAAATCTTTAGTATTTGGAGTTAATCTCAGCAAATATTAATGTCTAGTTTTTATTTCCTCTTTCACTTTAGGGTCTCCCTGGTCCTTCTGGTGCAGCTGGAGAACCTGGTAAACCCGGTGATAGGGTAAGGAAACAACTAACTGACTAATCTATGAAACACAAATATAAGAAATGACTTATTATTTGAAGCTGAATGATTTGAAAGAGGGTACAAAAGTACTAAAGTAATGAACTTTGACAAATACCGCACAAAATCAAGCAACAAGCATTCACCACACTTATTATTGGACCAGGCACCCAAATCCTGAGAAGAAATATTTGAAAATTCACAGGTAGCCGCCTTTAAAATATTATTGGTAAACTACCTACAGATTTATTCACTTGGTCCTCACAATCTAAGTTAAGCAAATGTAGTCAGTATAATTTTTTAAGCATCTCTAAAGTCAAAGTAAATTATTGTAAGTACTCATATCACAATATACTACACAAGATTCATTTTTACAGGCCTTTACAGGAAAATAAAGAAATATAATAAAATTTGTCAAAGACTATAGATATGTAAAACTGACAATTACCCAATGTGCAAAAGAAGACATATTTGTAGATATATTTTGCACATTATTTGCATATATAAATAATACTGAGCACATGAATTGTAGAGTGCTTGAAAGTGTGTCTGTAGGTTGTGAAATCATTTTGGAAATGAAGCGAGTGAAGTTACTCAGGAACCTGATATTTCTAAAGTAATGACTGTTTCTGAACCTGGTGGTTGTGACTTTTATACCTCCTTCCCAATGGCATGGCCTGAATGGCTTGAAGATAGATGCTGCTTTCTTGTGGAAGATCTCTTTGTAAGTGTGCTCAACAGTAATATCATAAAAGCTTAGCGGACTGACCAGTTTATAGAAAGTTCCCCTGGGAGCGGTTGCATAGCAACTTCATCACCAACTGTAGAATTCAGAGTGCATTTGCTCCAAGTATGCTGTAGGGCCCCTAAGTGCTAATAAGGCTGTAATGGTACACAAAGTTCCAATAGAGCAAATGTCAGTTTATAAATCTGAGGTTCTGATCTCATTAAGATTAATTTCATATGCAAAAATATTGAAGACAGAATTTATCCTATTACATCTAACTACCAATCATGTATCAATTAACCTTTCCTGTTAGCCTTTTACCACTCATTTACAGTCAATGCACTATAACACTACTTAAAATTATACAAAGTAAATTCTGATAAAGAAATTTAGTTTAGATTTTCATGATCACTCTCCATGTGATTCAATAGAACAGAATAGAACTTGTCTAATTTTCAGTGCTTTAATGTCAATAGATTGAAATTCAGATGCTTTGCATAATCTACACTCTATATGCTCTGCTGGATTCCAATTCAAACTCTCGAAGTTAAAATTTGCCTTTTATATTTGTGATGTTCACAGCAAAGACTGACCACTCTCTATAATATTCTTCACTTTTAAGGGTATGGTTTCCTTCTCGAACCACCTCTCATAAATTTAAATTGCTCGTAGTAATTCAAGAGGAAAAACATTGTAATGGACGAGTTTGTTTATTTTTTAATATGAAATTGAATTTTACCATGTAAGGTGATACTTTAAAAAATTCATACATTTTCTCCCCTTTTTGTTTCATCACAGGGTATCCGAGGTGATCCTGGGAGTCAAGGCACTTCTGGCTCAAGGGTAAGTTGAACTCTCTTCTGTGATTTCGAGCCTTGAGTTTAGCTAAGATTACAAATCATGACTTAAGTGCATACTTCATATTTCCCTTTTTTAGGGTGAGCGAGGTGCTCCGGGTGAACGAGGCCATCAGGGTGCTGCAGGTGTTGCTGGGCCTCGTGGTGCCCCAGGTTCCCCTGGCAATGATGGTACAAAGGTATGTTGAAAGTGAAACAATTCCACTGTTGCCTGTTTTCTGAAAGATTCTGAATAACATGAGAGATTTTACATTTTGTGTTATGAAATCTAAACATGGATATCACAACTATTCATATGATGTGAGACAAATCCACAAAACAGCTAATTAGTGATTTTAGTTGCTAAATTATTTTTAAAGAATTTTCGCAATTTGATAGTTTCATTGTTAGTTCATTTTGATGAAGGTTCAACTGCAATTTGATACAATGTTTAGTTAATCTAAATCCGTAGTATGGATCAATATTAGGCCATCATAATTTGAAGCTTTTTTCCTTCAGTCTAAGAATCATGATAAATATATTTAACATAGTAATTTACAGAAAGTTGAAAAAGTTACTTGAGTAAATACATATCTGCATAACAGAAGAGAACTACTTAGCAGAACATTATACTTACATCCAATCAGAGATTACTGCATTTTGAAAAGCCCTGATATTTAAGGCACTTGTCAATTTAGTTGAGTGATATTCCTTCTATTAATATCATATCAGACTAATTTGATCAAGGAAGCATAACCTTAAATATATGGAAAATATTGAAAGAAAAATAATTTATATTCATTGCAAATTCAGTTTCAGCAAACACATGTATAAATCATGTATAACTTGATTAAATCATGCATCAAACAAAAAAAAAACTGGCTCCCAAATGAAGACTGACAAACTCATCACTCTCGCCTTTGTTTTTAGGGGTTATGCCACCCCTCATGGAATTGAAGCTGCATTCCCAGCATATCTGTATGAAGTCAAATACATTCCAATGAGCTCATAACTTAACACCCTTTACTGCCAGGGAAAGTTAGAATATAAACATTGTGCTTATGAAAAATACCTGCAGGTTAATTTTAATATTTTCTCAAAAAAAAGTTTTTCCCATATTTTATACACACTTTATCAAAGGGAGAGAATGTTCACATCTTTCAGTTTCTCTGGCTTTCATTGTCCAGACCTTGTGGGGAAATCATGGCAAGCCCAAGATATGTGATCACAAATGCAGAATTCCCAAACCTCTCTCTGCTCTTCTCCTGAGAGTCTAGAACTGAGTTTACTGATGAGGTTCAAAGTTGTAGTGATTATATGTGGTGCAGGACATTAAATCAGTGCAGTAGGATGTCTTCAAGGGGATAAGCAATGTATATATACTTAAGACCTCTTTAATTGTTTTAAATAATTTGATTATTTATAATTTATCATTTTTAATTTATTCAAATATTTAATTATATTTTTTCAACTTTGGGGTGGGGTTGGGGGGAACGTCATACAATATGGATACAAGCCCTTTGATGTAGTGGGCTAACCATCAACCACCAATTTAAAATTAATTCCATTTTTTTCATCACTCATCCCCACTGACAGATTCTACCACTCACCCAAATTGTGGGGGCAATTTGTAGAGACCAAATAACTTATGCATATACATAAGCACCTGGGGAAAATCCATATGCAGTCACAGGGAGACCGTGTAGATTCAACACAGAGATCATGACTGAAACAGATTCTACTAGCTGAGCCACATGCCAACTAACTGTTTAATACTTCACTGAGAGTTTGAAATGGCTTCAATTTTTAATTTTAATTCATTTAATGTTAATATAATTATGAAATGGTTTTGTTTTTATTTATTTACTTATTGAGATACAGAATGGAACAGGTCCTTCTGGCAATTCGAGCTGTACCACTCAGCAATCCACCAAGTTAATCCTTGCCTAATCTCGCCACAATTTCAATGAGCAATTAACCTACCAACCAGTATATCTTTAGACTGTGGAAGGAAACCGGAGCACCCGGAGGAAGCTCGCGTGGTCACAGAGAGAACATACAAACTTGCTGCAGGCAGCAGTGGGAATTGAACCCGGGTTGCTCATACTGTAATTGTTGTACTAACCACTATCCTTTTTAACAATTAATGTTTTCAAATACGTAGTTCTTAAACACCAGCAAGATTCATAGCTTTTGATTACTTTGACAGTCAGATAAGTTCAGGGCATATCTTTGCTGCCTATTACTGTTTTAGTCAGTAATTCTGAAACTGGCTTTGCCCTCCACTCTCACCCTGAGTGATCTGACACCTGTGCAGAAGGTACGGCCTCACCACTGAAGTGGGAAACTGCATCTTCCAGCAAAAGATCGACAAAAGTATGTGTGGACTTGATCACTGGATAGCAGAAAATGTAGCAGGCTCATTATTCTCTGCAAGGCTAGGGCCCATGCTTCAGTCTTCCGTGTGCAAATTGTATTAAGTTTTGTCTGACTTGATCATACTGATTGGACTAATTTTTAATCAGCCAGAACACTAATAGCTTTTCAAATACCTAATTTGCATTTCAAATACCTTTGTGAGAAGAAGAAAGTGGGCTGTAGTGATTGGAGTACAAGATACCAACTAATGCTCAGCAAAATTGGTTTCTTGTTTCTGATTAGGGTGAAGTTGGTGCTGCTGGTCATGCTGGTGCTCCAGGTCCGCAAGGTTCTATGGGTATGCCAGGTGAGAGAGGTGCTGGTGGAACTCCTGGTGTTAAAGGTGAAAAGGTAATTCTTTTTCCATATTTGAAGTTTTTTTTTCCTAAAACTTTATAATGTTCTTCATTTCTTTTATTTCTTCCTGGCTATAGAACACAGCATGTTATTCACTATTCTGAATGATAATTCTTGCAACCTCTTCTATGCTTGCTATTGTTTGTTTTGTGACTATGCCTCATTCAATAGGCAGATTAAAAAATCAATAATACCAAGCTGTCCATATTGTGTTGGCAACACGTTGTACTTCACATCTGAAATTCCATTCTACTAGCTTTAAAAGAGGCAAGTTTCAAAGGCAGGGCACAAGCACTGCTGTTTCTCTATAGCATTACCAACCAGAGATGGATTATTTTGTCTAGATACAGTTCTGACATATAGTTTTGTTTTTCTTTAAGATTTTAAAATATTTTCTAAGATGGACATGTAAATCCAGACAAGTGTAGCTTATGGCTAATTTATATTGTCCAAAACTATGCAGAACTATTCGCATTCTTGAAAGCAAATTATTAAAAAAATCATAGATAGTAAAATGCAATAATGTGTGTTGTCATTTCTTATTTCTGTATTATCCTATGTTCAGCCTAACTCATCATGCATTTATTTTTAGGGTGAGCTTGGTCCAAGAGGTGCACAAGGAAATCCAGGCATGGATGGCCCACGGGTATGTGGTAGTCGACAATTCTTTGCCATAAGTTTGTTTCTTTTTGTTTTTCATATCACTCCTATGGCTTATTCACTGTCCTATTTTATAGGGTGCTCCTGGTTCTGCTGGTGCTCCTGGTCCCGCTGGACCCCCTGGTGACAGGGTAAGTTTCTGAAAAAAGTTATTCATTGCTGATAATCTTTACTGTACCCGTTTCTCTTGACAAGCTCTCATATAACTTTGCAAATATTTGCAAAAATTTGTCAGGCATACCCTGACAAACCTAAATTTAATTTGGGAAACTGCACTTTATTTTGTGAGATTTATTTAATATGTCCAAGAAATATGTATGGTGGATTATAAATGAAAAATAAATTAAGATGGATTGAGAACTGACATTATTGAGGGCTGGTCTGCAGGCCCCTGCAAGTAACAAGGCAGGTGAATAAGGCGATTAAGATGGCAAAAGAGATACTTGCCTTAATATGTCAGGGTATAGAATACAAAAATAGGAAGGGCATAATAGAACTCTACAACATACTAATTGTCTACAATTAGAGTACTCTATACAGATCTGATCAATATATTAGAGATAACACAGAAGATACACATAGTGGCCAATCAAGAATAGTACAGCAGTATAGCAATACCTTACGTGGTACAGCACTACCTCTCAGCTGCAGGGACATGGGTTCAGAATTGACCTGGGTGCTGTCTGTGTGATTGTTTGCATATTCTCCTTTTGACAACCGGGGTTTCCGCCAGGTTTTGAGGTTTCTCCCTACATCCCAAAGATGAGCTAGTAGGTTAATTGACTGTTGTAAATACAATGCTTACCATGGCAAAACACTAATGGGAAGTTGATATGAGAGAGAGAATAAGCTGAAGGGAAAATTGAAAGGGGAATGGAACTGTTGGGAGCCAGTATAGACCAATGGCTAGGGAATGTTCGCTATGACTAAAATTGCCTAAACCAAGAGGTTTAAGTGAGAGATATAAAATTATGGAGATTTCTAGACAGGTGAATTCCAATACATGATGAGCAGAAAGATCAAAAACATAGATGTAATTTCCCTAGTGAAAAAATTTGTCAGTATTTTGAGAAAGTTTCTTTCACCTAGTGTAGCAGGTGTCTAGAAATTACTTCTTGTAAGTGTGGTGGGGAGAAAGTCAGGGGGATTATGAATCTCCAAAATTTACTAACCCAGAGATCTAATTTATTAAATGAATGGAGACATAATATTAAGTTTTAGTAGATCAAGGAGTCTGTGGAACCTATAGGAATATGGACAGCAAGACCAGATCAGCGATGAACCTCTGGAATAGTGCAATATTTACTTGCGCCCTTATAAACCATAAAAGAAAGAGTGACCTAAAGGCTTCTTTTATTAGGCAGAATGAACACAGTGAGCTTAATGGCTTTCTTCTAATTTCTTAAATTTATATTATTATTCAACTGATGGTTCTTCCGTAACTGCTGACATAAATATCACTCTTCATTTGAGCTGTAGTCAAGATTTCCCATGCATGATAGTTTTCTTTCTGTAACCATTTACTACAGTGATCAACTGACTTCTGTTTTTATGTTCTTCAGGGTGAAGCTGGTGCTTCTGGCCTAGCTGGCTTACCTGGTGAACGTGGTGCTCCCGTAAGTAAATAACAGAATGAGTGGTGAAAATAATGTAGACTGAGTTCTTGTATTACTCTGTGTTTAGTGCTGTGGCTTAGAGCTTCCTTGGGGCAAATTAAATGACTGGGTCAGGTGCACCCAAGGCTTGTGCTTTCCTTTGCAACCTGGGCTGGAGCAGAACACACAAAGGCAGTCAGGCAGGTCTGATGCCTTGACTGATGCTGATAAGCATGGGCTGAGAGGCCCAGAGTTGGGTGAGGTCTTGGATCACAAGGAGGACTCGAGATAACTGGCTACTGATGATAACTAATGGTGGCTGGAAAGATGCCTGTGTTTAGGAAGACTGTCTAAATGGGTGGGAAAGCATTTTAGCTGAATGATTGGTGGGTGTGATGTTGCAGCAAACAGTTCCTAGTTGGGTAATTTGTGCATTGGGATGATTTGTAGTCCTTGGGCTGCATCAGTGTGAAGGGTTAGATGATCCGTGATCAGTAGACATTAATGAGTGTGGATTGGGTCACATAGGACATAAAATTGGGAGGGATTTGAGGAATAGGTATAATTGATAGAGTTGGTGAGATCCAAAAGGAGAACTGGTAACTTTGGATTCCAAACCACAAATAGAAGCTTCACATTGAGGATTACTTTTCTGAAAGCAGGCACAGGTCTGGCAGAGTGTTGGAAGCCTGTTTCTGCAAAGGTATCTTCAACGTGAATTAAAATTCCTGAGGTAGTACCTAAGCATATGTTGCCTGCCTTTGGACACCCAAGATGCTTTAGACACCACTTGTTTGAAGCAAGAGAAAACTCTGAATATACATTATATATTTCATGGTTCGTACATTATGCACTTGATTTTCTTTTTTTTAAAATAGATCATGTAGACCACAAAGTTCCAGTTATAAGTTTTTATCCAAATGATGCAAGTGTAAAAAATGTAACTGGATTGTAATTAGCAACATTAGTAATTAGCAACGTTTTATTCATGCTGCTCTTTGAGGTGGCAATAATAATAACACTGTTTTGCTCTTCCTCTGCCCAGGGTGAACGTGGAGAAGCTGGACGTGCTGGTCCCACCGGATTTGTTGGACCTCCTGTATGTCTGAAAACTTTTCTCTAACTTATTTATTTATGTTTGCTTCTTTTAAAACCAGACTCCCACATTTTAAATTTTATTTTTTCTTTCTACTGTATAGGGTGCAGATGGACACTCTGGAGCTAAAGGAGAGAAAGGTTCTACTGGTGCCAAAGGAGATGGCGGTTCTCCTGGTGCTATGGGTCCTGCTGGTAATGCTGGTCCTGCGGTAAGCCTCCAAACACAAAGTTATTTGACTGTAGGGAAATCCTAACCTTATTAATTGCCAATTATGGACTACCTCTTCTTACATGCAGATGATTATTTCAAATGATTAACATTTGTTCTAAAAAAAATGGGCAATGATGTGGTTTGATGCTTTCAGATCCAGTTTTCTGTAGCTAGCAACTTCTGTTGCAGTTACTAAAACTATGATAAAATGGGAAAGCATTCCCATCCTCTTGTCACTGATGTGATGCCTACGGTTCTGAGATTGAATGACTACCAGAATCTGAGTTTCCCTGCATTAATTTACATTGAGATAAATTGTTGAGATGAGGAAAGGCAAAGTTATCCATGTGACTTCATATCTGTTTATCAAATAATGAAAGATGATATTCCAACAAACATTTAAGTTTTATGCATGCCTCAACACACTATCCACAGATCTTACCTGGTCATTGTTAGACATCCATGCATGGCATAGATAGAACAGACTAGTATCTTCTTCCCCAGGATCGAAACAGTGAGGTGAGAGGGGGAATCTATACAGATGAGTGAGGATTGATTTTGTATTCAGAGAATTTGGGGGCTTGAAAAGCAATTGTGAGGAGTTGTGGTAGAGGCACAAAGCATAGGAGCATTTAAGAGAGTCTTGGACACATGAACATGCAGAGAAGGGAAGGATATTGTTGATGTGTGGAGACAAGGGATTAGATTAATTAGGAGTAATTGGTTTAATTAGTTCTGCACAATATTATAAAGCAAAAGGTTCAACCTGTGCTGCACTAAAGATTTTGTGATATGATCTTGACAGTAACACTCTTGGCGTTGAAGAAGAATTAGATGTACGCTGTTTTAGCATTGTTTAGTGCATTAAACAGTGCAGAACACTCATCAAGGTACTAATGGAAAATTAGCGGCATTTTCTGTCCAGCTTCTGTGTAAAATCCTAAGTACCCAGTTACAGCTATAAAAATTACATCTGTCATCTGACTGCAGCAGTTTTCTGAATTATTCCATTGGATTCATCAATTACCCTGTTGCAAGAAATTAGTGAACAAATGGATAGCATCCAGCACAAAGAATATATTCCTGTACAGATGGGCTGTAAGTTTTCCAGCCATTGAAAGTTACACCTAAATCTTTGTCAAAGTATCTTGAATTCTAGAGTAAGCTACATTGCAGCCCACCACACATTGTGTTCCTTATAAATGGCAGTTCTTTCTCATAACAAAGCAACTCGTGTCACCTTATGTCTGTGGCTATGGCTGTTAGAACAGTGTCATGAGCAATATTGATTTAAGAGGAATCTACAGCATTCTTCAAACATTAGCATTACAGTGAACTGGCTTAACCTATATGTATTTTGTGACTAGCCTGAGAAAAGACCATTTTCTGGTAAATTTCTGCATTGGTGATGTCTTGCCAGCTGCAGATCTATTCAGGAAAAAAAGGATGTATAGTGTTCAATTGTGCACTGTATTGACTCCAACACCATTGTTGGAAATGGTTGGAAACAAGAAAGGAATAAAATTGCCGGTGGGCAGAGGACATTAGGTAGGTTTAGCAGGCCAGTGCTTTTCTCTGTGGATAGGTGGATAAGGGTGAGTTAATAGAGGTGTACAAGATGCTAAAAGGCATATATAGAGTATAGATAGCCAGTGATTTTTTCCAAAGGCAGAAGTGGCTAATATAAGAGGGGATAACTTTAAAGTGTTTTGAGCAAAGTATCGGGGGGATGTCAGAGGTAGGATTGTTTTTTACTCATTGAACGCACTCCCAAGGGTGGTGGTAGAGACCATACAGTAGGGACTTTTAAAAGACTCAGGCACATCGATGAAATAAGAATGGTGGGCCGTGTAGGAGGGAAAGGTTAGATTGAACTTGGAATAGGTTAAAGAGTCGGCATAACATTGGGGGCTGAAGGCCCTGCACTGAATACATGAATGTGGTTGTCCTGGTAGGTCACTGACTACAGATATTTACATTAACAGTGATTGCAAGAGACTTTTCCATGTTTATAATTATTTGCCTGTCTCTCTTTAGGGTGCTGCTGGAGAACCTGGTCTACAAGGAGCTATGGGTTCAAGTGGTGCACCAGTAAGTTCAATATTAATTGCACTGCAAGTATTCAATTGAGTTAAAAGGTTTATATTGCATGCAGTTAAGAAGGATGTGGTTTATCTCAGTAAAGGTTATTAATAACTGAAAGAATTTGTCAGAATGGATGCTATTATGACTGAATTATTGAGAACGTGTCTTAATCGAAATGTTTAGGACGGACATGGTTGTGAATGTTCAGTTAGTGGGTGTATTTAAGCTAAAGCTTGTACACAAGGGAAATATAAAGTTCTAAAGATGGGGCAAGGAAGTAGTCTACAGCTATGATCTCAGTGAATTGCAGAACCATTTCAATGCTTGGATAACCCAATTTTTCTGCTACCTCTATTATGCTTGAATAATGTTAGTTTATTTACAAATAGATAGTTTCAAAAACTGTTTTACTATTTCTAGGGTATGACTGGCTTCCCAGGTCCTGCTGGCTTAGTTGGTGCTGTAGGCCCAGCTGTAAGTAATATTTATGCTTAATGATTAACTTCAACAGTTTGATAAATCTGGTATTCAGTATTCAGGTGCTTAGTGTCAATGTTAGAAGTAATAGCTCCCTTACCTGTACGTAGAGCAATGTGGTTTTACATAGAGTCAGTGCGATGGTTAGCAAATCCAAACCAAATTTCAGTATTGATGTTAACATTTCCTAAATCACAGATAATTTATTGTTACATTTAATTACCAAAGATTGGATTAATGATAATTAGAAATATAATTGGATGGATTCTTTCACTTCATTTCTTTATTCTGGTTGACCTGTAATTCTCAGCTGCCTTCAGCAAAAGCTCATCTTTGTGTTTACTCCATTCGTTGTTTTCTCAATTCCCAAACAAATGGGTGAAAATTAATATCATTCTGGTATTCAGCTCCAGCGGGCAAGCAGAATCACAGTTCCTCGAACCACAACCCAGAAAATATTTGCAAATAATAAACAGTATGTACTTTACAGGTTGGCCCTGAAAAATGTATCAACCATAGCTTAAACTGCTGGCTTAATTGTAATCAAGTAGGAAACTCACTATTAAGTGAAAGGGGGAATAAAAAGTGAGGAACTGGATGCAGAGAAGGATGCCCTATCCAGTTCTTTTTGACAAAAAGCAAAACTCTACGGAAACCTGTATTAAAGCAGAAAATACTAAGAATGAACTTATAGGCAAGTTCAAACAATCCAATGTTTCAATTTCATGACATTTTTCTAAACATTATCAAAATGTCAGAAACCTAAAACATTCCTTCTTCCACGTAGCATATGATGGGGTGGATGCTTCACGCATCTGCAGTTATTATTTCAAGTTTGTTGCCCATGAACTGTTTTTTTTTCATTTGCAAGGCAAACAAAATCAAAGTAAAAATCTTTGATAAATACCTTCTAAAGTTATTATATCCTTGGAGACATCAGTACAAATGCATCCTGCCAAAATATGTACAATAGCAGAGGAGGCATCTGTGTGTTTTCTAGAATAGATATCAGAATCATTGAAAGGTACAGCATAGGAACAGGCCTTTTGGCCCATTTAGTCTGTGCCCAACCATTTAAGCTGCCTACTCCCATCGACCTGCACAGGGACCATAGCCCTCCGTACTCCTTCATCAATGTACCTATTCAAACTTCTCTTAAACATTGAAATCAAGCTTAGATGCACCACTTGTGCTGACAGCTCATTCCACACTCTCATGACCCTCTGAGTGATGAAGTTTCCCCTCATGTTCCCTAAAACTTTTTCAGCTTTCACCTTTAACTTATGATATCTAGTTGTAGTTCCACACAACCTCAGTGAAAAAAGGCTGCTTGCATTATGCTATATATACTCCTCATAATTTTGTATACCTGTAGATATTGATCAATCTCAGTTTATGAAATATTGCTTTTTTTGAAACATATGTTAAGTGTACATTTCTTATAAATTTTCTATTAATGTGGAAATAAATAAGCATCAAAATTGTGCTTAAGAATATCATTGTATACTGTTAATTCTTTTGTGCTTTTTTTAGGGTCCTCAAGGTCCAGTGGGGTCTGTTGGTGCAGCTGGTAATACAGGCCCACAAGGTGCAAGAGGTGATGCTGGCCCACAAGGCATCTCAGGATCAACAGGTCCTACAGGTCTACGTGGTTACCCTGGAGAAAGGGGTGCAACTGGTGACACAGGGGCTGTTGTAAGTATCTTTAAAATTGTTTCAAAATACTATTTTTTTTTTAGGACTATAACATTTGATTTATCTATTCTGCTCATCCTTCTTTGCAGGGAATTCCAGGAGGTCAAGGTCCTCAAGGTTTACTTGGTCACATTGGTATAATTGGTCTACCGGGAATAAGAGGTGAAGCAGGTCCCCTAGGTATCACAGGTCCAAACGTAAGTGTAATGCTTTTATCAAGCCGTTAACAAATACGGGGAACAGGTTGTGTTAGAGGGCAGTGTATAATGTGGAGAAGTAAAAGATTATTCACTTTACTAGTCAGAATAGCAAAATATGGTTTTGATTGTGAGAATTTAATTAACATTCAGACATAGGAAATGATTTGGAAGGCAAATAGCACACAGTTCATTATTCTGCAAGGATTAAATTAGAAGAGGAAGGATTCTATTAGGCACATGAATAAAAGATAAATGAAGAGATATGTAGGAAAGAAGAGTTAGAATGATGTTAGAGAAAGTTAAAAGTTCCATACAACATCATGGGCCGAAGGATCTGTACTGTGCTGTTACGTTCTATGTTCTATGAAATCTCGTTGTGACTCTACAAGGTGTATATGGCAACATCTCACAGCAACTGAGTGCAAATTTAGTCTCTGTAGCAATCAGAGTAAACCAAAGAATCATTAGATTGATTCCAGGATGAAGGAGACCTATGATGAGAAATCTATATAGGAGATCAATGCTCATTCACATTTAAAAGTCCAAAGGAAATCCTGTTGAAATATTCGATTTTTAGTGGGAGTTAAGGGAAAATGGAGAGTTTATTCCTTTAATCAGAGGAGTCTAAAACTTTGGACATTATCTAATGATAAGCCACCAAACATTTAGAACTGAGCTGATGAAATCTTCTTTTCATCTGAGATTGTAACTCATCAAAATTCCCATGCCAGGGTAGTAATGTGATGGTATTGGGCTTGTTGTCCATGAAGTGCTGTAATCAAAGATCTTAAGCCCTATCTGATATAGATAGCTGCAGGTACGTTGGCTAAAGGGAGGTTATACTGTAGCCACCCGCTCTTCAAAGGCTATATTACTTCCCAGTTTATCCTCCACGGTGAGATTAGCTGCAGTCCCCACTACTTGAGCAGCCCCCTCCCTACCAAGGTTGTGATACTTCCAACTAATGTAATAGTATAAACACAGTTAATTTATTTTTAGTGATACATATTTAAATTTATATAAAACTCATTTAAAACTCAAAGGTTTTCTACCTCATAAAAGATTTCCAAATTACAAATGATTTCTAAAGCACAAGTACAATTCCTATAAGCTAAAAAGGCATACCAATGAATTGCATACAAACAAGTCCTCTGCCACAGAAGTCAAAAGCAGAGGAATGGATTCCAGTCGTCCAGTTTTTTCTGTCATTCTTCTTGTCATTCTTTGACAATTCCTAACGAGCCTGACAGCTCTCAAACATTTGTACTGTTTTTTACTACTTGATAACTGACAACTTTAAGTTACATTCATCAGGCCAGGTGAATGCATTGTTTAGTTAAGCTAAAGTGGCCCCTATTGTTTTCTCTTGATTAAGTAATAGGCCAACAACGACCCTATAGTTCATTTGTTTAGGACAAGAGGCTGAGCAACAAACATTTGTTGAAAGTTTAGCTTACTCAAAAACAACTATTTGACCCCTGGAAGGGTCAGCTGCTGTGTTAGAAAGGATAGTGAATATCCATCACAATAGACACTCACTTGTTGGCTATTATTGAAGACTGAGACAGACAGATGGACTGTTGGACAGCAAGACCCTCAAGCCATGTATGGATTACTTAGGGTAGTAGGTATTATTGGTAAAAGGAATAAGGTCAGCAGCTGATATTTAGGGATATTCCCTATCTGGTAATGTTTGAAGTTGTAATTATACTCCATAATTTATCAAATGAAGGAAGCTTTTAGTGCAAGAGTATATTTCCCAGGAGATAATGACATTTTGCAGCTATTTATAAGGGGTATAGAGGTACATTGGTTGTTATTGGCCTAAATTCCAGAAGCTTACAGTATTGATCCAGAGATCTGTTTGAGCCCAGAAAGCTAGCTGGAAATTTAAGTTCAACTACTAAAATTAATCTGGAAATTTAAAAGAGCCAATTAGTGTGGACAACAAATGTCAGTGTTGCTAGTGATGTACACAGTCCCTGAATGAGAAAATTAAAAATCTCCCCTTCAAAAAATAATGGTACTGAAATTTCAGAGAGGAATGACTGATCACCAACTGTAACTCGACATGCAAATTGGCAGAGCCCTCAGAGAATTGCCATAAACACATCTTTACAGCAGCATGTTGTATTTTGCTGGTTCCAGTTACTTGGTGAAGGAATGGTGTCACCTCAACTGAATTCCTGTGGAACCCTTCTATGCTTTTGAAATGATCAGTTTGCTGTAACCCATACATTCCTTTGGGATTTAACCTTTCTTCTTTGTTATTTATTTCCAGGGTAGTCCTGGCCCAACTGGTCCTGCAGGTGCTGCAGGTCTTCGTGGTAAAGCTGGTCCTGTTGGTCCAGTTGGTCTGGTTGGTCAACCAGGTGAAGCTGGCCGCGATGTAAGTACATGACTAACTCACTATTACTTGTGCTGCATTACGTATCTTATAACACAAAACAGTAGACAATTTCCTGCACATCATGTCATCTTTTTTTCTTTCTTCATGTTTTGCTTACCAGGGAAATCCTGGTAGTGATGGTGCTCCTGGTCGTGCTGGATTCCCTGGGCCCAAGGTAAGTGCAGTCCTGATGACTACTCTCAGAAAGCCTTTACCTCCTACCACAATGTTTCTTTGATAGTATAACTGGATAATTTTTCTTTCTCCAATATTCAGGGTGAGCGTGGTGAACCTGGCAGGTCTGGTAATCCTGGGTCACTTGGTGCACCTGGTGCTCCCGGTCACGTAGGTCCAGCTGGCAAGGCTGGCAACCGTGGTGAGGCTGTACGTTTGCAGTTCAGTTCTTAAATAATGGAATCATTTGTTAATTAATTTAATTTTTCATTTTATCAAATGCACAGGAAAGTAATTCTTTGTTCCCTTTACCTTAGGGTCCATCTGGTGCAGTCGGTGTTACTGGTCGATCAGGTCCCAGAGGTCTTGCTGTGAGTACATCTTTAACATTCATATTTAGCCATTATTAGGCTGACTTGGACTTCAGCATCTCCTCAAATGCCCAAGGAGCAGTTATTTCATCTGAAAGGGTTAGGGAATCCGTTATAGCACTTGGGGATCTCTGGACCTTCCCCAAGCTTGCATCTAGGTTGAGGCCTGGGTTCTTTCTAGCCCCTGTGCTGATGTGAGTAAAAGCAGTTTCAGCTCTTTCTCCTCCACTCTTTTGATAATCTTCAAGATATAGCCACCTATAGTTATATCCAAACACCCTGCTACCTGCTCTCATTCCTGAATCTCACTTAGACCAAAGCGTCTGAGGTAAAGAATCTCCTGGTAAAGAAGTATCAAAAGAGAAGTTTTCTTTAATTTGTAGGGACATTGGGCTGTGCCTCCAACTGTCCCTACTGCTTTGTTCCTATAGCAATTGGAAGACTTCTAGACCAAAGCCCGCAAGCCTATCAGCTTTGCCAGCCAATTAGTTTCTCATTGTAATTTAATTTGTCCCTTTCTTACATGATATAATCAATTTAAAAATATTTATTGGTCAATTTGTAGGGTCCACAAGGTCCACGTGGAGAAAAAGGTGAAACCGGTAACCCTGGTTCCAGAGGTCTGAAAGGATTAAGAGGACCTGGTGGCCTACAAGGGCTCCCTGGTGTTGCTGTAAGTAACCATAATGAATTTTGATTCTTTGTTTTCCCCTCTTCCCCCCAACTCTTTTCCCCATTGTTCTAGACAACAGAAGTTCCTCATTGATTTCCTTTTCTTAACAGGGAATTTCTGGTGAACCTGGTGGTCATGGCCCTGCTGGACCTTCTGGCCCAAGAGTAAGTAAAGAACTATTGTTTCATAATTCTGCTAATCTGTTGTTTGAATAAATACACTATCCAAAGAATAATCTGCTCTACTTGTTGCTTCCAGGGTCCATCCGGTCCTTCTGGTCCTCCTGGCAAAGACGGTTCCCCTGGACATAATGGTCCAATGGGTCCTGTTGGTCCTCGTGGTAGAGATGGTGAACGTGGTGCCCAAGTAAGTTGATGTTTAGAACTTAGACAATATTTTTCATACACAGGAAAGTATTTGAATACTAATGTTGCCTTTCACAAATTCTTGATTTACCAAAATGGTCCGCAGTTAAAAAAATTACTTATGAAGTGTAGTCACAACCGCAATGTAAAAGAGGGGCCAGCTTTCTACAAGCATTTCCCTATACAATTAAAATCATGGAATAATATGCACCATGATATGAGTTGGCAGAAAACGGACAAATAATTTCTGAACCTTCCCCTTTCTCAGGGTCCTCCAGGTCTTCCTGGCCCTGCTGGATTTGCTGGTGTTGCTGGCGGTCACTACGAAGTGAGCTATGACCATGAATATTACAGAGCTGATCAACCAGCTGCAAGAGAGAAGGATCTCGAAGTTGATGCCAAACTGAAAGTTTTGACCAGGCAGATAGAGAACATCCGCAGCCCTGAAGGCTCAAAGAAAAACCCTGCCCGCTCATGCCGTGACCTGAGCCTCAGCCATCCTGACTGGATTTCAGGTATGCCTCTGCAGAAAGAAATTACTATTGTCAGTTTTCTTTAAGATCAAAAGCACTGAAGATACCATGTAGGTTGTCTGACGCAGGCCATGAAGCTCAATTACTGATCCCTCTGAGTGAACCATTGTGGAGAATGGAAAAAAAGAAAAGTTGCTCAATATTGCAGCTCCTGTCCAGTGAACAGATAGAGACCCCTGATTAAGTGCATTGTTATCCTCTAGCTTAGATAGCAATCATTGTGTAGATCTCACATAAAAGTCAGTCAGTAAAGCAAAGTATCAAGAGTCTGCCAATACCTAGAAATTGAAATAAGCAATTAAGAACAGAAAAATTACCATTTACACCACTGTTAACGTCGCTTATGGAACTTGAATAATACAGTATAGAAGTTGGATCGTGTCCATTGTTTGGTATGCCTATGCACATCTTTGCTTAGTGCAAAAGTACACAGAAACGGCAAATTCAGATGAAGTCCAATATGAATTGGTGTAAGCTTGGCTTATATCCTGAAACAAGCACTAAATCAGGATCTGCACCATACCCTGTGGATCTTTTGTACAGCTTCCAACACTGCGACATTCAGAGAGAGGCACACCACATTCCCTCTGCAGGCACCCAGTAGCAACATATTCTCTGGCTTCCTTGGAGACTACAGAGCAGTAGGAGACGGCCCCTAAAATCATTCTGAGGAAAATTCACCTTAAAACCATGTGCAGTATGGTTGTACCTTGATCACATGACATTCAAGAAATGGATGCTGCATGACCCAGCATCTAGGTCAAGGATTTATGTGTTTATTCCTGATTAATACAAAGAACATTTTCACACATTGCATGAACACAGACAGATTTCATAAAAAGCAATGTTATTAAATGATGCGTTTGGATTGCTAACCAAATTTAATGTCCGAACTATAACTCTGATTTGTGATCAGATTTATAGTCACTTTTTGTTTGTATAGAGATTGCTCTGATCTAAGTGGCTGCAGCAATGAGAACATTTGACTTAATGCTATAAATTTATTGTTTGCTTTAGGTTACTACTGGATTGATCCCAACCAAGGATGCATCATGGATGCCATCAGAGTTTACTGCGACTTTGTATCTAAAGAGACTTGTGTACATGCTAACCCAGACATCATTGAACGTAGGAACTGGTGGAATAGCAATAACCAAGAACAAAAACACATCTGGTTTGGTGAAACTATCAAAGATGGTGTGCAGGTAACTAACACAGACGTAGCACGTTGCAGATTATTTTACAGCTTTGCCGTGAAGTTCACACAGAACAAAATATACTTAAAAACTTCAAAACAAATATCTTACTCTGAATTTCTTTAATCTAGTTCACTTACAATGATGAACACATTACTCCATTTGTCATGGGGACCCAACTGACCTTCCTGCAGCTTCTCTCGAATGAAGCTTCCCAGAATATCACCTACCATTGTAAGAACAGTGTAGCATACATGGATGAGACTGGAAGTCTGAAAAAGTCAGTTATCCTTCTTGGTTCCAATGATATTGAGCTCCGAGCTGAAGGTAACAGCAGGTTCACTTACAGCGTTCTGGAAGATGGCTGCACGGTAGGTTATGGGATTTTGTTCAAAGCTAACCATGCCGAAGTGTAATAATTGTGCATTATTAGAAAACCTAGCGGTTATCAAATGGATGATTTCCTAGCACATGTCATTTAGACTGTAGGCAAAATAGTGAATCTTCTGAAATCCACTGAGGAAAATTTTAAATTCTGATCTGTTCTTTGTTAACAGCTGGTATTTCTTCAGTACTCCAATCTTAATCCTTGTAAAATTTTCTCAAAATGTACCACTCTTTTATTCTGCCATAATGTACCTTTTATGTTTCTTTTCATATATTTTTCTGTTAGAGTTTTAATTATCCAGAAGACCTTTAGCCCAAAATGGCACAATAATTCCTTAATTGATCTCAACCATATTCAACATTTTATAACATATCTATCTTCTACTTGTGTTCCTAAGTATTCATACTGACATTAAATTGTTTACTTACAGTCAAATCTATCTTATAAATTTCACTTCCATCACTATCTTTTTTGTCCTATAAAAACAATAACTGCTCTCAGTGCTTCACCAGTAGAGTTAAATGAGAAGGGACATACGATATATTCTATATTGTTGGTGATCTTGCCTGTGAAGCAAAATTTAAAACAAACAGATTTGTGAAACTTTTAACTAGGTACTGCTTCCTTCAAGTACAAGAACATTTTAAGAATTTCCACACACATGTTCATATATTTTCTAGATCTGCAATGCATAGGTAATCCTCAGTAATTTCTGCAAGAGCATTTTAAGTAGAAAATCTTACATTTCCTTGTAAATATTGAATTGGGGACCCTATGATTTAAAGCAACTTATAAGTGGAATTCTATCTAAAGAAAAAGTTGTTTTGTGTGCTTATTGGTAACACTGGATTAAAATCGGGTAAGAAATGAGCCAGGAGACTGTAATCCAATTTTAGATCCCAAATGTTGTCAACATGTTCTTGACCAGTTACTTGTGCAGGAAGCAGCATTTAGCTAATGGCAAATCCAGAGTCTTGAATGAATCATTAAAAATGATTTTTTGTGTCCTCTTTGGAATAAAAATCTTTTTGTTCCAATCATGATTAGATTTCATGCTATGGTTCTTACCAAATTTATGTATTATTTTGCTTTGTCTTTAACAGAGACACACCGGTGAATGGAGTAAGACAGTCTTTGAATTCAGATCACAGAAAACAACTCGCTTGCCATTTATGGACATTGCACCTATGGATATTGGTGGCCCAGAACAAGAATTTGGTTTGGACATTGGCCCAGTCTGTTACAAATAAATGAACTTGAGCTAAATTAGAATACTCTGCATTTTTTCTTTTATTTTTTACATTGCTGACTCATTCCATGTCTTCTGCTCATCCACTTGCTTAAGTTCTGGGCTTAAAGAGAAGTAGGAAATCCAGGAAAAGGAAAATTGTTTTCTTCATGCAGTTCTAATGCAGTCCCTGACAACTTAAAAAATTGAAGAAATTATTGCAGGTAAAACCTTGCCCTGAAGGTTAAAATCAAAACAATGGAAAGTAAATAAAGGAACGTGAAAAAGAGTGTTATTTGTAGTCTTTGAATATTTTTCAAAGAGGAAGTTTAAAACCATAGCTTCCCAAGGTTTAAACTACCTCATATACTTGTATTAAACACATAATTTCTTTCTCAAAATTAACTGTGGTACTTGGGGTTCACATCATTTTGTAAAGGTGCTAAGTGGTATTGGACTGTGCAGATGCCGTACTTGAAGTACTGACTGTGGTGCTAACTGAATGTCCCGTGCCTTCACTGACTCTGTCACTATGTGAGACCTTATTTCCAGTGCTGTATTAAGATGTACAGTGGTTTTTATTTCTCAGTAAATTCCATTGAATATTGCCTTGGAATCCTCTTGTCTATTCCCAAATTAAACATGTGGATAACTTCCTTGCCATTTCCATCTCATTACTTCAGGTGATCATGCTTTCAGCCATGCACTTTCACTCCAGCTGAATGGAAAAAGGAGGCGACAATTCTAAAATCAAAACAATGACAACTAAAAATGTTCCTATTTTGTATATGTGACAAGTGAGATGTTTTAATAATTGTGAAATAAAGCATGAAAATGTTCTAAGGTAACTTATTTCATGACTCTAGTTCATGTTACAACTTCTTAAAAGAGAATTAACTCACCACAGCCCCAACCCCCAATCTTCCAAATAGAGAGGAGTTCAAGATGTCGCCACCTTTCTCACATGGAAATCTAAATTTGTTTGTTATTAAATAACCACTAATAACAGTCCTTTATCATGAATACTTACGTGATCTTGCAAGTTACTCAAATTAATTCATAATCTCACTGTAGTGTTTAATGTAATTTAAACAGAAGGGATAAATTGGGTCATCAGTGCCATTAAACATATTTTAAAATGACAGTGTACAATGCCAAAAGAAAAGGTTAAACTGAATGTTTCACAACTCTGGATAAATAGACAGTATATCTTGAACAGAAGACTTCAGTTCATATTTATTTTCAACATGAGAATCTTCTTTGCTGGAACTCAGAAAATAAACATAATTTGAAATGTTAATCATAACGTTATCATCTCTGTGGCCTTATGTGTATTTTAGATCTTAGATCAATGGACTATTAATATTCCATATCACCTTCAGTGTGTGTGTTCTTGATTTTTTTTCTTACCACCACTTGCTATTTTGCTATTTGCTTCATTATCTTTCTTTTAAATTCCTTCTATTTGAATATGCCTCTTATCCTCCATCTATTTGAATTTTCCTGCTGCTTTACAGATTCCCATGACTCGTGTTTTTATCTCCATTATATAGTAAAGTGCACCATGGTCCTTCACTGGAGGAGAAGTAAAAACAAAATCATGTTTCTAAGCAAAATCATGGGCATGTTTTTCATATTCATGATGATGACGTCAACTCAGGCCTGAGAGGCCAGCGTCGGGCATTTTCATATTCAGGTGGGATTAAAACTTCAGTATCCTCAGCCTTTTGCAGGCCTTTACTCAAAGTACTGCATTATGTGAAATTCTGAGAGAAATAGGTAAAGTTACACAGTCGCTAAGATCTGGGGAATTTCAACAACAATATCAGACAAGCTGTCTCTTTTCATGGTTGGACTGTATTTTTATAAAGGCCTTGAATCCTTGCTGCAGAAGAATTCTAGTAATATTCAGCGCAGCTAATTACCAAATGTTCATTATTCAAGTATCAGAATCAGGTTTAGTATCACTGGCATATGTCATGAAATTTGGTGTCTTTGCAGCAGCAATACAATGCAATACATAGTATAAAAACTATGAATGACAGTAAATATATTCAATACTGTGCAAAAATCTAAGGTACATTTATATAGCTAGGGTGCATAAGACTTCTGCACAGTGCTGTAGTAACTTTATGTACTGCACTGTACTGCTGCTGCAAAAGAAAACAAATTTCATGGCATATGGGAGCAATGATAAACCTGATTCTGATAGGGGTCTCTATTAGGGTCTGAGAGTGGGAAGGGGGCAGGGAGTGGGGAATCATGGTTGGGAAAAGGGGAAGGGAGAGGGGAGGGAGTGGGAAGCACCAGAGGGGCATTCTGTAATGATCAATAAACCAATTGTTTGGAATTAAATGACCTTGTCTGGTGTCTCAGGGCTGGACATTTCTGCACCTGCGCCACTCCCGACCCCTGGCATTCCGTCTCTGCCACCTGTCCCACACCTCTCCTGCAGCACTCTACCCTCGCCATTTTCAGCATCCATTACTCACACCAGATTTACAAACTTGCTCTTTGCTCCACATGGACAAATACAGTACTGTGCAAAGGTCTTAGCTATATTATATATATATATATATATTTATACATATAAACACACACACGCGCGCGCGCGAGAGGGGTGATTGATAAGTTCATGGCCTACGGTAGAAGGAGATGAGTTATACAGCTCTCGTTATAAGCTCATACAGGTCAACTCCTTGAGTGATTATGCAGAAAGTTTGAAGTTAATAACATCTCCTTCCACCTTAGGCCATGAACTTATCAATCACCCCCATCAGTTATTAACTACTGAGTTATTAACTTCAAACTTAGCAGGGGGCTAAGCATACAGTCTTATGTTACACCTGTGCTGATGGAGATTGTGGCGAAGATGTTTTCATAAATCCAAATTTACTAGAGACTGGAAGTGAGGAAATCGAGGATACAATTGCAAAAGAGGTATTGAGGCCAAGGTCTTGAAGGTTATTTACTAGTTTTGAGAGGATGATAGTATTTAATGCCAAGCTGTAAATAATAAAGAACATCCTGATATATACATCTTTGCTGTCCGGATGTTCCAGGGTTGAGTGAAGAGCCAAATGATTAGCACCCATTGTGGACCTGTTGTGTCAGTAGGCAAATTGTAATGGATCCAAGTTGCTTCTCAGGTAGGAGTTGGTACATTTCATTACCAACTTATCAAAATACTTCAGCACAATGAATGTAAGTGCTACTGACAATTGTCATTGAGACCAGTTTCCACGTTCTTCTTAAGTACCAGTATAATTGAAAACTGCCTGAAGCAGATGGGAACCTTACACTGCTGAGGTGAGAGTTTAAAGATCTCAGTGAACACTCCAGCCTGTTGATCAGCACAGGTCTTTAGTACTCTGTTCGGTACCCCATCTAGGCAGGAAGCTTTTTGTGGGTTCACCTTCCTGAAGTATGCTCCCAAATTGGCCTCAGAGACTAAAATCACAAGATCATCAGAGGCTGTGGGAGATCGTGAAGGTTCCTCCATGTTTTGATTGTCAAAGCGAGCATAGAAAGCATTGAGCTCATCTGGGAATGAAGCTTTGATTTCACTCATGTCACTTGATTGCACTTTGTAAGAGATGATGGCATTCAAGACCTGCCACAGCTTTTGAGCATCCTTCTTTGATTCAGGTTTGGTTTGGAATTGCCACTTTGCCGGTGGATGACTTTCCAGAGGTTGTACCTAGACCTCTTGTAACTTTCTTGGTCCCCAAATCTGAATGTTTCTGATGTAGCCCTCAGCAGATTCCAGATTTCATGGTTCATTCAGAACTTCAGGTTGGGGAATACGTTGAACAATTTTGTGGGGACACGCTCACCTACAAATGCTCTTGTAGAGGACATGACAACCATGGTGTATTCATTCAGATCCACAGATGAGTCCTTAAACATGGCCCAGACCCTCAACTCAAAGCAACCCTGTGGCTGCTCCTCTGCCTCCCATGAGCACCTCGTTAAACACAAAGTACACTGCAGATGCTGTGATCATATCAAGATGCACAAAAAGGCTGGATGAACTCAGCAGGTCGGGCAGCATCCATTGAAATGAGCAGTCAACGTTGCGGGCCGAGACCCTTCGTCAGGACTCAAGTGATCAGCCAAGTGATCAGATTTTCTGAAATGCGGTCTGGGCATGGAATGGTAGGCATTCAATATTGTAGAATGGTAGTGCTCTAGCGTGTTGGGACTTCTGGTGCCACAGCTTATATGCTGGTGGTAATTGGACAGGGGTTTCTTCAAACAAGCCTGACTGAAATCCCTATGATATGGAATGTGTTTGGTAGGCTGCTTCCTGTTTGGTGACAGCATCATGCAGTATCTCGAGAGCTTGATTACAATAGGCCAATGGTGGTATGAAAACAGCAATCAGGATTATGGAGGAGAACTCTATTGGTAAATAGAACAGTCAGTATTTCATCACCAGGTGTTCAAGGTTGAAGGGTACAAAACTGCCACATCAGAGCACTACAGAGAGTTTATCATGAAGCACCCACCTCCACCTTTTGCCTTTTCTGAAACAGGTCCTTCCTGTGTATCAAGAAGCATTTAGATCTGCTCATTGTATCTGATGTGCTCTGAGTAAGCCATGCCTTGGTAAAACACCGAACACAACAATTTCTCATTTCCCTTTGGTACACTAATCTTGCCCTTTAGGTCCTCAATTTTGTTCTCCAATGACTGCACATTTGCCAACAAGATATTGGGTGGAGAGGGCCTCATCCCTCTGTGTTTCAGCTTGGCTTGGAGTTCCCTCCTCTTGCTGCACTTCTGGCCATGTGATGAACCTCCATCTATTTAAAGGTGCTATACCTGACTGCTTGAGAATTAAGTCTGCCGAGTCCCTCAGAAGACCATGAAATCTGTAGTTCATTAATTCAATTCAAAAGCGCACTACTTAAAGGGAAATTACATGCTGTAATTGCAGTGGGAGTAATTCAAAAGAGCTATATTTAGAAGTATTGTACGTCACCCACAGAACTTCACCATGGTTCACTGGCTCCATCTTGTCAAGGAACAGAGTAGTAAGTAGCAGCTGATACATGGAACAATTTTCAGGCCAAAACAAGCCTGATAGTTGCAGTAAACCATAAACACAAGGGATTCTGCCGATGCTGGAAATCCAGAGCAACACAAACAAAATACTGGAGGAACACAACAGGTCTCGAAACATCTCTGAAAAGGAATAAAGAGTTGATGTGCCAGGCTCAGTCAAGACTGGAAAGGACGGGAAAGAAGAAAAGTAAGAAGATAGGGAGGGGGAGGAGTACAAGTTAGAGGTGATTGGTGAAGCTAACTGAGGGGGAATTAAGGTAGGTGTAGAAAGGGGGATAAAGTGAGAAGCTGGGACGTGATGTGGAAAAGGTGAAGGGCTGAAGAAGAAGGAATTTCATAGGAGAAAAGGAAGGAGGAGAGGCACCAGAAAGGCGGGGGGGTGATAGGCTGGTGAGGGGGAGAGAAGGGTCTCGGCCTGAAACGTTGGCTACTCTTTTCTCATGGATGCTGCCTAACCTGCTGAGTTCTTCCAGCGTGGTGATCCATCAACTGAGATCTCAATTTACTGCCACCTAGAGGCTGAAAGAATTCATGCAAGGTGGTTCTCAGGCAACATTGCAGTATAATTGTAGCTGGCTTATTTAAATTAATGTGAAGTCATTAAATATTTCTTTTGGAAATATGGGGATGAAAAATTACTCTTATAGAATGACAGTACGCTCAGAGGCAGCGGCCTTTCTGAGTCCAAGCAGAGATGAAATTGTTTGTCCTTTCCATCTTTTTTACGATTACAAGACACTGCTGGTTACTAAGATATCAAGTACTACCCAATCAGCAAGTTGCTCAATAGTGATGGAGTTTGATTTACTCAGTACTGTTCTTGTGTTGTCACCTGGACTTGTTGCATACCCTTCTATGCTGACTCCAACAAACAGTGCGAGTGATTGTCTTGAACATTTTTCTTGAAATTGCAAGACCCTGTTGGATAATGGTAACGTAGAATACTGCAAGTCTGATACATTGGTTCACTGATGAGACTGAGCGGGAGAGCTGCATTGCATCAGTTGTGGCACAGACTAGGCCCTCATGGCTAGCGGAGAAGGCACTAGAGTGAGCGTGGGAGAGAGCAGAGGTCTCTGAGTGCATGCTGGAATACGTACTGATTGGAGGCTTGCCTCATCCATTGCTGCCCTCCAATGTTCATTCGGTGGAAGAACAAGCTTGAACAGGACAACATCCCATGCACCACCAATCTAGAGGCCATGTCACTCGGGCACCTGTGTGGCACACTTCTTGTGTGACTATGATTTTCTGCTGTTGTAACCATATGTGCCTAATGCATTATGTGTTGTCTATTGGCAATTTGTTTTGCACCTTGACCCTGGAGGAGCACTGTTCGTTTGGCTATATCCATGTATGCTTGAATGATAACTAAACTTGAACTTATTTTAATTTTCATGGTACTGGTATCCTTAACTTAAATACAAGCACTGGTTTTGTGATGGCAAGATAGTGACTGATATCTACTTTGAAGTATTGAACATGGAATGAGCTGCAAGTTGCAGGCAAAAGCAGGACAGTGCCAGCTTCCTAGCAGGTTATAGCAAAGATGTTATTATGTTTTATTACTCCAAAACATAAAACTAATTGAAAGGGAGGCACGGGGAGCCATGAAATGCAGGTATACTTCGTTTCTTACTTTGTGAGGTGTGCACATTTAATGTGGTGGCATAATGACATATGCCATTCACTTACTTTTACATAGAACCTGTACTGAAGTATTTAAGTAAACAAGAATGTTTAGTCAAACAATATATTTACAATATGTAATGTTGAATCAGGTTCACAGGCCTGGAAAGTGAGACAAAGAACACTGTGAATAATTCCATTAATTATTTATTTACAAGGAGTGAAAATTCAACCAAACATTCATGTTCCCCAAGTAAAGGAAGCTAAAAAGCTGAATATTCAGCAGGCATACATTCAACAAACATAATTAGGTAAAAGTGCCCGCTGAGCATAGCTTCCCTATGGTTATGTGCACCACTTGCCTTAAGCAAAAGAAAAGAGAAAACCTTCCACATATGCTCTCTATATACACAGGATATTTGAAACTGGACACCAGGCAACTAAGCACTGGGGAAAGCAGATGCAATTTCTAAACTAAGCAATCATGATGGGAGTGATTGTTGATAATCAGACTAAGCCACACTCTAAAAGGACACCTCACCTCTCAAAAGTTGCAAACATGATGATCCAACCCCTTTCTAGTATGATTCTTGTGATCTCCCTAAGTTACATAAAACAAACGTACAATACTCAGTACTGTCAACTAATAGTCCCGTAATACCCCCCACAAAGATTCTGCAGAGGAACACCAGCATCCCTGTGCACCAGAAGGCCATCAGCCACTCCTTGGAGTGTAATAGCCAATGAGCTGCTCCCCACACTTAACATTATACACTAACTCACAGATATAATTAACCAGGTGAGTGACGTTACCTGACTCATCAAGAATGTAGGTGCAGCATTCTTTTTTTTTAATATTTATTTATTAAACTTTAGAAATTACAAAGAATAAATGTAATAGTAAAATAGTAAGAAAGATAATATTAACCCTCCCCCCTTAACCCTTATCTAAAGAAAGAAAATAGAAAGAAGAAAAAGATTGCCTGGATATCGGAGGATCCCCACATGCTCCATGGAGTTCAAAATAATTTTGTTATTTTTTTTTACTTTCCCCAATTACTATAATTTTATCTTCAAAGGACCTATGTATTTAATCCTATCTTTTGTAAGTATGGGAGCCAAATTTTCAAAAATATATCATATTCATTTCTTAAATTATACGTAATTTTTTCAAATGGAATACAACTATGTATTTCATTATTCCAACGATCCATAGTTAAATATAAATCAGATTTCCAACTAACTGCGATAACTTTTTTGGCTACTGCCAATGCAATTTTTATAAATTTTTTCTGATACTTGTTCAATTTAAGTTTCAGTATTGTCCCTTCAATGTCTCCTAATAAAAATAATAGTGGACTATGTGGAAGTTGTACTGCAGTAACTTATTCCAATAAAAGTCTTAAATTTATCCAAAATGGTTGAATTTTAAAACAAGACCAAGTAGAATGTAAAAAGGTACCAATTTCTTGATTACATCGAAAACATTGGTCAGACATATTTGAATTTAATCTGTTTATTTTCTGTGATGTTATATATAATTGATGTAAAAAATTATATTGTATTAATCTAAGTCGAACATTTATTTTATTTCTCATACTATCAAAACATAATCTTGACCAATTTTTCCCAGCAATTTTAACATTCAAATCAGATTCCCATTTTTGTCTTGATTTATGAATTCCTAATTTAATTATGTGCTTTTGAATCAAATTATACATACAAGATGTAAATTTTTTAATTCTTCCTTTCTGAATCAATATTTCTATTTCACTAGGTTTTGGCATCAACTTTGTTTGTCCCAGCTTTTCTCGTAAATAGGCTCTTAATTGAAAATAACAGAAAAGAGTGTTATTTGATATTTTATATTTATTTTTTAATTGATCAAACGACATCAATATACCTCCTTCGAAACAATCACCTATATATTTAATCCCCTTTTGGAACCAATTATGTAAAAGTTTATTGTCCATTGTAAAAGGAATAAGCCTATTTTGGATTAAAGTTCTTTTTGCTAATAAAGATTTCTTTATCTCATCATCCATATTTACCTTATTTCATAAATCAATCAAGTGTCTTAATATAGGAGATTCTTTTTTTCCCCGTATCCATTTGGATTCCCATTTATATATAAAATCTTCTGGTATATTTTCTCCTATATTATCCAATTCTATTTTAATCCATGCCAATATTTCTTCATCAAAAAAAGATGCAATAAATCTAAGTTGATTTGCTTTATAATAATTCTTAAAATTTGGAAGTTGTAACCCTCCTAGATCAAATTTACATGTCAATTTTTCCAATGATATTCTTGACATCTTACCTTTCCAAAGAAATTTCCTTACATATTTATTCAGTTCTTGAAAAAACTTCTGAGGTAATTGTATTGGTAAATTTTGAAATAAATATTGCAATCTAGGAAATATATTCATTTTTACAATATTTACCTATTAATGTTATTGGTGACATCATCCATTTATCGAGATCCTCTTTTATTTTTTTTAATAGTGGCAAATAATTTTGTTTATATAAATTTTTTACATCATTATCAACTCTAATACCTAAATATTTTATCTCATTCATTGACCATCTAAATTGAGTTGCTAATAGACATTGATTGTAATTTCCTTTGGTGAGGGGTAAAATTTCACTTTTATCCCAATTTACTTTATAGCCTGATACTTTCCCATATTCTTCCAATCTAAAAGATAATCTTTGCAACGATTGCAATGGGTTTATTAAATAAATCAAAACATCATCAGCAAATAAATTAATCTTATATTCTTCTTGATTAACTTTAAAGCCCCCAATATCTGAATCTGTTCTGTTAATGGTTCTATTGCCAATACAAATAAAGCAGGTGATAATGGGCAGCCTTGTCCAGTTGACCTCGTTAAGCAAAATGGTGTTGAAATCTGACCATTTGTAACTACTTTAGCTTGAGGATTAGTATTTAAAATTTTAATCCATTGTATAAAAGATTTTCCTAACTCATATTTTTCCAATACCTTAAATAAAAAATCCCATTCCAATCTATCAAATGCTTTTTCTGCGTCTAAAGCAACTGCCACACTCATTTCCTCTCTTTTTTGTGCCAGATGAATAATACTAAGTAACCGAGTTATATTATCCATTGATTGTCTATTTTTAATAAAACCTGTTTGATCCATATGTATTAATTTTGGTAAATATTTAGATATTCTATTAGATAAAATTTTTGCTAGTATTTTATCATCTGTATTCAACAAAGAAATAGGCCAGTATGATGTTGGTTTTAAAGGGACTCTATCTTTTTTTGGCAATACAGTTATGATCGCTGTTAAAAAAGATTGCGGTATAAATCTTTATATCAATCAATCTGTCCATGATGGATAACTTTTTTAACAATTTGAATATTCCCAAACTGACAGATGAAGATCGTAGCTTGTTTGACGGTCCTATCTCTTTGGCCGAAATAGGAGAGGCTATCTCATCAATGAATTCAGGGAAAGCTCCTGGTCCTGATGGTTATATTATAGAATTTTTTAAAACCTTTTCTTCTTTGCTTTCCCCTTGGTTATGTGAAATCTTTAATGATGCATTTGTTAAGAAGAGATTACCTCAGTCTTTTTATGAAGCTACTATCTCTCTAATTCTTAAAAAAGATAAGGATCCCACTTTATGTGCATCTTATCGCCCTAAATCACTATTAAATGTAGACTCTAAGATTCTTACAAAAATTTTAGCTATTAGGTTAGAAAAGGTACTATCACAGATTATTTCAGAAGACCAAACTGGTTTTATTAAGAATCGGTATTCCTTTTTTAATATTAGAAAATTGATTAATATAATTTATACTTCATCACCTACAACTCCAGAATGTGTTATTTCATTAGATGCTGAAAAAGCTTTTGATAGAGTTGAATGGGTATACTTATTTAATGCTTTGAGATATTTTAATTTTAGTCCTAATTTTATATCATGGATCAAACTAATATATTATAAACCTGTTGCTTCTGTTCTTACAAATAATTATAGATCCTCTTTTTTTCAATTATCTCATGGTACGAGACAAGGTTGTCCCTTAAGTCCTTTATTGTTTAATATTGCATTAGAACCTTTAGCCATTGCTATTCGTGAATCTCCTAATATTTTTGGTATTACCCGTAATGAGAAATTATATAAGTTATCACTTTATGCTGATGACTTGTTGTTATATATTTCTGATCCTGACAGGTCTATTCCCGCTATTTTATCCTTGTTGGCTCAATTTAGTAGTTTTTCTGGTTATAAACTAAACTTGGATAAGAGTGATTTATTCCCTTTAAACGCGCAAACTTTATTGGATGAAAGGATACCATTTAAAGTTGTTAATGATAACTTCATCTATTTAGGTATAAAAATTACCAAGAAATATAAAGATTTATTTACATTGAATTTTTTACCTATGCTTCATCAAATTCAACAACTTACTATAAGATGGTCTCCCTTATCCTTATCATTAGTTGGTCGGATTAATGCTATTAAAATGATGATTCTACCGAAATTTTTATATTTATTTCAAGCTTTACCAATTTTTATTCCTAAATCTTTTTTTGCTAATATTGACTCAAAAATTTCCTCATTTGTGTGGCAAAATAAAAATCCTAGGTTAAGTAAAAGACAATTACAAAAATCTAAAAAAGATGGTGGTTTAGCTTTACCTAACTTTAGATTTTACTATTGGGCGAATAATATTCGTAACTTAATTTATTGGAAATCAGATTTGGATTCACCATTGTGCCTACAGTGGGTAAATTTAGAATGCAATGAGGCACAGGGATATTCTCTATTCTCCGTTTTGGGCTCTTCTCTTTCTGCCAATTTAGTAAAATTCAATAAACAGATATCCAACCCTGTTGTCAAACATACATTACGAATTTGGTTTCAATTTCGTAAGTTTTTTACTCTGAGAAACTTTGCTCTTGATAGCCCTATTTTACTTAATTTTTTTTTCAAACCTTCTTTGACAGATCAAGCTTTTAGCATATGGAAAAGGAAAGGTATAAAATGTTTTCGTGATCTCTTTTTTGAAGGTAGTTTGATGTCTTTCGACCAACTTTCCAACAAATTTGAGTTACCTAAATCTAACTTTTTTAGATATCTACAAATCAGAAATTTTTTACATAAAATTCTACCATCCTTTCCCAATTCAACTTCAATGGACTTTTTAGGTTTGATTTTTACCTTAAATCCCTATCAGAAAGGATTAGTGGCTTTTATTTATAATATGATTATGAAGATACAGCCAGAAATATCAGGTAGAATTAAAAAAGAATGGGAAAAAGAACTTCAATATAATATATCAATAGAAAAATGGGAAAAAATTTTACAAATGGTTAATTCTTCTTCTATATGTGCTAAACATGCTTTAATACAATTTAAAGTTGTACATAGAGCTCATATGTCTAAAGATAAACTTGCTCGATTCTACTCTCATATTAACCCTCAATGTGACAGACGTCATTCAGATGTGGCTTCATTGACCCATATGTTTTGGTCATGTCCCACCTTTTATAACTATTGGAAGGACATATTTGCTACCATTTCCTCAATTTGGAATATCGATTTACAACCTCATTTTATTACTGCAATTTTTGGTATACCAAATGAGGATGGTATTCAGTTTTCCCCTTCAATTAGACGAATGATTGCTTTTGTAACATTAATGGCCAGAAGGTCTATATTACAAAACTGGAAAGAAGTAAATCCTCCTACCACGTTTCAGTGGCTCTCTCAAACTACATCTTGTTTGAGCTTGGAAAAAATTAGAAGCACTATTTTTGATTCATCAGTTAAATTTGAAGAAACTTGGGGACCGTTCATTCGACATTTTCATATGAATTAATTTGACCTCTTCCAGACCTTCTCTCTATTTATTCTTGTTCAGGTATGGAGTTCCGGAGTTTTTGGCACTATCATATACATATAAACTGTTATTATTGCCCATGTTAGTTTAGTTTAGTATTTTTTTTCAATATACATTTTTTCGTTTGTATTTTCACAATTTTTTCTTTTTCTTTTGACGATTATTCTTATTTTTTTCATATAATCATTATAGGTTTGATTGATAATGTACTATGTTTTTCTGCTGATATTTTAATAGGATATTGTTATCCTATTATTAATTTAACTTCAAGTCTAATGTATTTATAACCTATTCATTATTATGTTATGTTTTTTTTATATATGAAATTCAATAAAAAGATTGAAAAAGAAAGAAAAAAGATTGCAGAAGTTTATGCCTTCTTTCCACTTGGTATATTAATTCCATAAAAGCAGGAATTAATAAATCTTTAAATTTTTTATGAAATTCGGGAGGAAAACCATCTTCTCCTGGGGATTTATTACTCTGAAGTGATCCTAAAGCTTCTTCAACCACTTTTAATGTAAAGGGCATATCTAATCCTTTCTGTTCTTCCAAATTTAATTTTGGAAGGGTTATTTGTGATAAAAATTTATCTATCTCAGCAGTTTTATTTTGCGATTCTGATTTATATAGTTCAGTATAAAAATTTTTGAAAGTTTCATTAATTTCTAAAGGCTTATAAGTAACCTTATTTACACTTGTTCTAATTGCATTTATTGTTTTAGAAACCTGTTCTGTTTTCAACTGCCAAGCAAGAATTTTATGTGATCTTTCACCTAATTCATGATATTTCTGTTTAGTTCTCATAGTTACTTTTTCTGTACGATATGTCTGGAGTGTATTATATTGTAGTTTTTTATTAACAAGTTGTCTTCGTTTTACTTCTGTCATATATCTTTGAGATTCTTTTTCTAACTTTATGATATCTTTTTCCAATTGATCTATTTCTGCTGCATATTCCTTTTTAATTTTAGATGTATAATTTATAATCTGACCCCTTAAATATGCTTTAATCGCTTCCCATAATACAAATTTATCCTCAACTGAATGTAGATTTGTGTCCAAAAAAAATTGAATTTGTTTTTTCATAAAATCACAAAATTCTTGACATTTTAAATTAAATCTCCATCTACAAATCGATTCCTCCTTATCCATCATTATCATTGTCATTATCAAGGGGGAATGATCTGACAATATTCTTGCTTCATATTCCACACTTTTCACTCCATCTTGAATATTTTTGATAATAAAAAAAATCAATCCTTGAGTAAGTTTTATATCTGGTTGAATGAAATGAGTAATCTCTTTCTCTTGGATTAATTTTTCTCCATATATCAATCAAATTTAAATCTTTCATTAATGATAAAGTTAGTTTTGTTACTTTTGATTTTATAGCACCTTTAGTTGATCTATCCAGAACTGGATCTAAACAAAAATTAAAATCTCCACCTATTAATATTTTATCAAGTGCATCAGCCAAGTTCAAAAAAACTTCTTGTATATATTTTGCATCATTTTCATTTGGTGCATAAATGTTCATAAAAGTCCATAATTCTGAAAAAATTTGACAATGTATAATCACATATCTCCCCCCTCCCAGAATCAATTATTACATTTTGTATTTTAATTGGTAAAGATTTATAAACCAGAATTGCAACTCCTCTCAATTTTGAATTAAATGAAGCTGCAATGACATTTCCAACCCAATCTCTCTTTAATTTCTTATGCTCTGTTTCTGTTAAATGTGTTTCTTGTAAAAAAGCTATATCTCCTTTCATTTTCTTAATATATGTTAAAACTCTTTTTCTTTTCACAGGTCCATTAATTCCATTAACATTAAAACTTAAAAAATTAAGTAAATTAATCATTCATAGTACCTTGGGAATTCTTTAAAATTCTCCATGTTGCTATGAGTCTCTCCCCAATCATCCAGGCAAAGAAGAAGAAAAATAGGAAAAAAGATAATATATAAGAAAAAAACAAAATACCCCCCCCCACTGATGTTGCGAATAAAAAGAACACAACATTACCCCCCCCCATTTTACGGGTCATGGCAATCACCATGATTGTACACGTGAAACTCACAGCTATCGATCAGGAGCTCCCCCAGCTCCCCCGCAAAAAAAAAAGAAAAATATATTAATAAAGAAAAGAAAAAAATGATAATTAATGTCTCTACTCTCAATTAATACTCCTCAACCATTTTTTTTCCTTATAAATGTCCATCAGGTCCAACCTTGTTTCAGTCTTCATCATTAGTCCATTTCATTTCTGTAATTCTTTAGTCCTCTTCATGGGCATCAGGTAATTCTTGTACAAGTTCCTCTGCTTTCCAGTAGTCAACGAAGAATCCTCTTCCTCCATTATCCAGGAATATTATCAATTTTGCTGGATAGCTCAATAAAAATTTATAGCCCTTTTCCCATAAAGATTTTTTCACTGGATTAAATTCCTTCCGCCTCTTCAACAGATCGTAGCTTATGTCTCGATAAAAAAAAAACTCTTTTCCCTTCTACTATCAATGGCCCATTTCTCTTTTTAGCACCTGGAGTAGCTGCCTTCAAGATCATTTCTTTATCTTGATACTTCAAACATTTTATCAAAATTGATCTTGGATTTTGATCTTGTTGAGGTCATGGTCTTAAAGCTCTGTGTGCTTTGTCAATTTCAATTACTTGACTTCGTTCTTTCATTTCCAAAATTTCCGGAATCCATTCTTGAAAGAATTTTATTGGATTTTCTCCCTCTGTACCTTCCATAAGACCAACAATTTTAATATTATTTTGTCTACTAGAGTTCTCAAGCACATCCATTTTTTCCATCATCCGTTTTCTTTCTGCTGTCCAGGCAAGCTTATCATATTTTATCTTTTCTATTTTTTCTGTGTTTTCTTCTATTTTTACTTCCATCTCTTTAACTTTATTATCCATCTTCTTTTGTTCTTCCACCACATTATCAAATGTATTCTGTATGCTTCTTATATCTGTTCTTATAGCTTTAAATTCATTCACCATATCTGTTCTTATAACTTTTAATTCATTCATTATATATATATATATCAGGATATCTTTTATGTCTCCTTTAATCTCTTCCTTCTTTTCTTCTTTTTCTTCTGGATTTCCCAAAGAGTCTGTTTCAACTTCCGACTCACTTTCAATTTCACTTCCAACCGTAGTTGAAGCTTGTAGTTTTGTTAACATCTGTTCATGCATACTTTCGCACATGCGTTGTTCTTGCCGTTTCTTCTTAGAGACCGCCGACATTGCTGTAACTTCTTTTCCCGCATCATCAGAAGTGCCATGCACTTCGTCGGGAGAAGATCCAACTTGAGTCTGAGGCTTCGCCAAGACGGCTAGGCCTTTTTCCCCGCCGATTTGTGCAGTCCTCGAAGTAGTAGCTTTCTTCTGTTTCAGTTTAGGAGCCATATCAAAAGATAATCCTGAGTTGCTTATAAGTAGTTTCTAGTAGATATTTGTTAACTCTTCTTCATTTAAACCTTATTTCATTACTTTTTGCGAGGGAGCTGGAATCCCAACGTCTCGACCCTATGTCATCACGTGACGTCCTCCCAGGTGCAGCATTCTTGACCACGTGCCACCTTTCTTCGTGAGCAGATAATCTGAGGCCATCAAAATCAGTCCTCAGGATAGTCTGGCTGTACCATGCTGAGAAAGGCTTTCATTCAAAACCTTCCTTCCTTTGTAATAGTCCTCTTACTGACCAGCATGGGCAAGTTGCTTATCCAGGGTACTGGGATGGTATGCATATGGCACCACATATCAACTGCACCACCCTGTGGAAACCACAGGTAGGCTTAGAAACTGCATATCCAGTAAGTTCCATTCAGAGTCCAGCAAGTGCCCACCATTTGCCATAGACGCAGCCATCCCACGTTACTGTTCCTGCCCACGCTTCCCATCCACCTTGCACCTGTACTCAACCTACCACCTACACCAACACAGTCAAGTGGCAAAACACGTTGAGTCAGGAACTTTCTATTAAACAAAGGTCTGTAGGGAAATATCAGCCCTCAGAGCACTTACTCCTTTTAAGGCTCAAGTCCCTTAAGGGTGTTGCCATACTCTGGGTTGAAGTTGGTTGGAATAGGCTACCCCATCACAGTTTCCTAGAAACTGCCCCAGGGAACGATCTCCACCCTGTCCCAGAGAATGATCTCAACCCTGTCCCAGAGAACGATCTCCACCCTGTCCCAGAGAACGATCCCCACCCTATCCCAGACTGCCAAAACACAACTAGCCATACAATTTCTCCCAATAGTCTCTGCCTTGTCAAAGGGATCAATATCATACCTTCCGTGATGTAGTAAGGAGTCCTCATACAAATTCAGAAATCTGACCCATTGGTCAAGCATGCAAATTCAAATACCAATGCACTCACTCCTGATTAGTCACTGAATATTTAGAAAACACAAAACAATACAACCACTAGAATTGCTCCCCAAATGCTCCATTATCTCTGAAATGTGGGCATCTTATATAAAGTTGCCCAAATTGCTGCCCCATCAACTCAAATTTCATATGGCATTTATGAAATAAGTCATCCCTAAAACCAAATGCATGGGGAAACAAGAAAGTAGCAGATTAAGACACACTAACAAATTTAAAAAACAAGAAACAAATTCACTGACTAAACAAATACAAGAAACAAAGTAACACATTGGAACAGAAACACAAAGACCAGGTTGTACTCCTCTTCTTTTAAACTTTAGAACTGCAAAAACTTAAAACAGACAGTTAATTTATCACAGAGAAACAGCACACTTATCAGAGACGACCGAGAAGGAAAAAGCAACTTGGTGGATCACAATATATTTCCATTCTCTTAAGGGCAAAGTCCACACACACACACACACAAAAGCAAACTCACATTTCTCTGCATTCAAATCATTCACACTCTATTACAGGGAAGAGGGCTGAAGATCAAAAGATACCCTCCCTACACCAATGAAGTGTGAATATGCTAATCACACTGCTGGTGAAGATCAGGCACAGCCATTTTTAATGCCTCCAACGCAGGATATAGGTAGTCATGGGAGATTTTAACATGCAGGTCGATTGGGAAAATCAGGCTGGTAATGGATCTCAAGGGAGTGAATTTGTTGAATACCTAAGAGATAGCTTTTTAGAGTAGTTTGTCATCGAGCCTTCTAGGGGATCAGTTGTACTGGATTGGGTGTTATGTAATGAACCAGAGGTGATTAGGGAGCTTAAGGTAAAAGAACCCTTAGGAACCAGTTATCACAATATGATTGTGTTCAACTTGTAATTTAATAGGGAGAAAGTGAAGTCTGATATTGCAGTATTTCAGTGGAGTAAGGAAATTAGAGTGGTATGGGAGAGGAATTGGAAGAACTGCTGGCAGGGATGTCAGCAGAGCAGCAATGGTGTGCACTTCTGAGAAAAATTAGGAAAATACAGGACATGTGTATTGCAAAAATGAAGAAATACTCAAATGGTAAAATAGTAAAACTGTAGCTGATAAGGGAAGTCAAAGCTATTCTAAAAGCAAAAGAAATGGCATACAACAAAACAAAAATTAGTTGGAAGATAGAGGATTGGGAAGATTTTAAAAACCTGCAGAGACCAACAAAAAATTCATTAGAAGGGAAAACATGAAATATGAAAGTAAGCTAGTAAATGATATCAAAGTGGATAGTAAAATTTTTTTCAAGCATGTTAAAAATAAGAAGGGATATAGGACAGCTAGAAATTGAGAGAGGAGAAATAATAATGCGGGACAAGGAGACGTCTGATGAACTAAATGAGTATTTTGCATCTGTCTTCTCTGTGGAAGACGCTAGCAGTATGCCTGATGTTGTAGTGTGTAAAGGAAGAGAAGTGAGGAAGTTACAAGAGAGAAACTGCTCAAAAATCGGAAAGACCTAAAGGTACACAAGTTATCTAGATCGGAGAAACTGCACCCTAGGATTCTGAAGGAGGTAGCGTTAGAAATTGTGGTGGCATTAGAAATGGCCTTTCAAAAATCATTGAACTGGCATGGTGCCAGAGGACTGAAAAATTGTAAATGTTACTCCATCAGAAAGGAAATTATAGACCAGTTTGCCTGACCTCTGTGGTTGGGAAGAAGTTAGAGTCAATTGTTAAGGATGAGGTTTTGGAGTACTTGGTGACACAGGACAAGATAAGACAAAGTAAGCAGGGAAGTTCGTGTCTGACAAACCTGTTGGAATTCTTTAAGGAGATTACAAGTAGGATAGGTAAAGGGGGTATAGTGAATGTTGTATATTTGGACTTTCAGAAGGCCTTTGAGAAGGTGCCACACATCAGGCAGCTTACCAAGTTAAGCGTCCATGGTATTACAGGAAAGTTACTAACATGTTTAGAGCATCGGCTGGCTCCTAGGAGGCAGCAAGTGGGAATAAACGGATCCTACTCTGGTTGGCTGCCAGTGACTAGTGGTGTTCCACAGGGGTTGATGTTGGGATAACTTCTTATTATGCTGTATATAAATGACTTAGATGATGGAATACATTGCTTTGTTACCAAGTTTGCAGATGATACAAAGATTGGTGAAGGGGCAGGTCATGTTGAGGAAACAGGTAGAATGCAGAAGGACTTAGGCAGACCAGGAGATTAGGCCAAAAAGTGGCAAATACAATGTTGGAAAATTCATGGTCATGCACTGTTGTAGTAGAAACAAATGTGCTGACCATTTTCTAAATGGGAAAAATTCCAAAAATCTGAGATGCAAAGGGACTTGGAGAACACCATGAAGGCTAACTTGCAGGTTGAATTGTGGTGAGGAAGGCAAATGCCATGTTAGCATTCATTTCAAGAGGTCTAGAATACAAGAGCAAGGATGTGATGCTGAGGCTTTATAAGGCACTGGTGAGGCCTCACCTTGAGTATTGTGAAGAGTTTTGAGCCCCTCATCTCAGAAAAGATGTGCTGGCTTTGGAGATGTTCCAGAGGAGGTTCACAAGGATGATTCCTGGAAGGAAAGGGTTATCATACGAGGAACGTTTGATGGCTCTGGGTCCATATTTGCTGGAATTCAGAAGGATGATGTCACCCAGTTCGGATATGGCCCAAGTGCAGAGTGAGAGGCACTGAAGCAGGTCGAAAGTTCACCAACTTTAATGCGAACAGTGTTAAAAGGAAAAGTAAACAATAAATGCTAGGCCAAACAGGGCTGTTAACTAAAATTGTAAAATGGTAAATGAAAAGAACAATGAAGAATAAAATGAACACCACTATTCTTCAGAGTCAGCTGACCTGACAGTCCAATTTCTCAGGCAAGGTGGAATACAGGCAGCAAGGTGTTGCTGTGTCCAAGTCCCAAAAAATACTATGATGGAGTGAATGGAGTCAAATACTATCACAATGAAATAATAGTTAGTGACACGCACATATTCACAAGTGCAATTGCTGAATCTGCTGTGCTGCCGAATCCATCGTTGTGACAGGGCCCGTCCCCAACCTCTAGGTACAAACCCTGAGGTATCTCAGACCTTGTCCACTGGAAGTCCCCGATAGGGAATTTTCCAAGACGTCATTCAGTGATGCTGGTAGACAAGCATCATGGTGTGCACTGCCAATATCGGAGCCAAAGACTTCCATGTAGAGACAGAAACAAGAGCTTTTACAGAGCAAACATGAGGAAATCTGCAGATGCTGGAAATTCAAACAACAACACACACAAAATGCTGGTAGAACACAGCAGGCTAGGCAGCATCTATAGGGAGAAGCGCTGTCGACGTTTTGGGCCGAGACCCTTCGTCAGGACTAACCGAAAGGAAAGATAGTAAGAGATTTGACAGTAGTGGGGGGAGGGGGAAATGCGAAATGATAGGAGAAGACCGGAGGGGGTGGGATGAAGCAAAGAGCTGGAAAGGTGATTGATGAAAGTGATACAGAGCTGGAGAAGGGAAAGGATCATGGGACGGGAGGCCTCAGGAGAAAGAAAGGAGGGGGGGAAGCACCAGAGGGAGATAGAGAACAGGCAGAGTGATGGGCAGAGACAGAGGAAAAGAAACAACTAAGTATGTCAGGGATGGGGTAAGAAGGGGAGGAGAGGCATTAACGGAAGTTAGAGAAGTTAATGTTCATGCCATCAGGTTGGAGGCTACCCAGCCGGTAAATAAGGTGTCATTCCTCCAAGCTGAGTTTGGATTCATTTTGACAGTAGAGGAGGCCATGGATAGACATATCAGAATGAGAAAAGGACATGGAATTAAAATGTGTGGCCACTGGGAGATCCTGCTTTTTCTGGCGGACCGAGCATAGGTGTTCAGCCAAATGGTCTCCCAGTCTGCATTGGGTCTCACCAATATATAAAAGGCCACACTGGGAGCACCGGACGCAGTATACCACACCAGCCGATTCACAGGTGAAGTGTCGCCTCACCTGGAAGGACTGTCTGCGGCCCTGAATGGTGGTGAGGGAGGAAGTGTAAGGGCAGGTGTAGCACTTGTTCCATTTACAAGGATAAGTGCCAGGACGGAGATCAGTGGGAAGGGATAGGGGGGACGAGTGGACAAGGGAGTCGCGTAGGGAGCAATTCCTGTGAAAAGCAGAAAGGGGGGGGAGGGAAAAATGTGTTTGGTAGTGGGATCCACTGGGAGGTGGCAGAAGTTACGGAGAATTATACGTTGGACCTGGAGGCTGGTGGGGTGGTAGGTAAGGACAAGGGGAATCCTATCCCGAGTGGGGAGACGGGTGGTTGGGGTGAGGGCAGATGTGTGGGAAATGGGAGAGGTGCGATCCCTTCTTACCCCATCCCTGACATAGTTGTTTGCCTGTTCTCCATCTCCCTCTGGTGCTTCCCCCCCCCCCTTTCTTTCTCCTGAGGCCTCCCATCCCATGATCCTGTCCCTTCTCCAGCTCTGTATCACTTTCACCAATCACCTTTCCGGCTCTTAGCTTCATCCCACCCCCTCCGGTCTTCTTCTATCATTTCGCATTTCCCCCTCCCCCACTACTTTCAAATCTCTTACTATCTTTCCTTTCGGTTAGTCCTGACGAAGGGTCTCAGCCTGAAACGTTGACAGCTGTTCTCCTTATAAATGCTGCCTAGCCTGCTGTGTTCTACCAGCATTTTGTGTGTGTTGTTGTTTTAGCTTTTACAGAGGTAGCTCAACCAAGTGACACCATGAGATGGATCATTCTCAAAATGAGGACCCTCCAATTGGAGATAATCAGGCATCTGCTTCAACAATAAAACTAACACAGAATCCCAGAACCAATCAAAATAAACTTAACAGAAAGCACCAAGAAACCACATTACAAAGAGCGAGTCACTCGAGAAAAACACAAGGAACTCTGAAACCATTAATACCTGTCGTTAAGCAACAATTAACCAATTCAGGTGCTCTGAAAACCTCAGGCCAATGCTCTGATGCCTTGCACAAAGATCAGAGAAGCATTTTAAGCATCAGCCTTTTGACAGCCAGCACACTTCAATGTGAAGTAGCAAGCATTCAAAGTCTTCATCATTATCTTGGCATAACTAGCAAAATATTAATGGATGAGCCTTAATTTTAATATTAGCAGATACTACAAGAGAAGTGCCGGAAAAAAGTCACTGGCAGATGTTTTTGCCTTAGAGATGTTGATGATGAATTACACAATCGATTGCAAAGAGATTTGGAATTTGTTTTTTACAAATATCACTAAACCAGTTTGGTGACCTGTCATATATGGTGCTTCATCTGTTGCACAAGAAATTACATTCCTAATTGCTACACCTTTATCTTCAATATACATTTTGATCTCAAATCAGTTTGGTGACCTGTCACACATTGATTCTCCATTGAAATTTGTTTTAAACTTTTTACAAAAAGAATCTCTTCGTATACTTTTCCATTTTCAGTCATATCCCGAATTCTGTTTTTTGTAGTTCTGTGCATAGTTGATACTCAATGTTTTCACTCATTTCATCAATATGATGAGCTACCGAGTTAATATTCAGAAGAATTGATTTCAAGATACTTCTATCTATTTTGAGAACCGTGCTGAGCACTTCTGATACAGTAGGCATTATTAATCTTTCACCAATTGTATGAGAATTGCCACACTTTGCTATCATTTTGGAAATGTTATAGGAAGCAATAAGACCACTTTCAAGGTCATTTTAGCTTTTTTGGCAAATGACTTGAGTGTGCAAAGTTTTTCAAATGCTTTTTCATCTTCTGGAACTGAGTAACACCAAAAGTAGACTTTCAGTATGTCTTTTACGAAAGCATTCCTGCAATCATGATGGCTTCACGGCATCTTTAGACAGTACAGTATTACAAATAAGACACATGGGGTGTCACTGATCTGACAGGAACAGAATAAAATCATACTCCAGGTGTAGTGTTCTTGCGCAGGTGTAAAAAAAACTCTGAATTAAACACCAAGCATAAACCAATCAAGAGTGCTGCTAAGTTAACAAATTTCACGACACATGTCGGTGATAATAAACCTGATTGTGACATTGCTATATTAGCTTTCTGGTTAGTTACCTCTACAGCAATATTGTGCCACTGTCCCTTTAAGAGTGTAGAAAGAATCCTGACCACACCTATACAGGAAGGTATGTAACTTGAACAGAAAGTGAAAGGGCAGGTTTATTTCCATTTGAATTCACTTGCGTAGACACCTGCTGCTTCGTACCTCTTGCAGTCTTGTCAGAATCTCCGATAAATGGATTCAAACTCCAGCAGTACAGCAACAGAACAGAAATTACCATCATGGGGAGGTAAATAAAATTTTCTAGATTGACTATAGTGCATTTTCGAGTGTTTTAAATTGTAAATATAGTACAGATTGTTTTGAAGTAGTTTAGCTTGATACTCTACGATTAATGGCCAGTAATGTTATTTTTAAAAAGGAAGATAAATTTAAACATATTTTGTTTTAGAATGAGTTTGGTTCTGTGCATTCTTTCTAGCTGGATTTTTGATCGCTTTGTCCCTGATGATTGAGATGGATTATGAGTTCCAAACTGCCGCTTTTCTCTAGTCTAGCCTGTTGTAATTACTTACATGACATCCTATTTTTCCATTCCTCTTTCTGATCTTCTTGGTATATCTGTATATCTCACTGATTCAATCCTTCTCTCACTGAAAGGGAACAATTCTCCATGTGGTTGAATATATTCCTACTCTCCGGCAGTCTACCCTCCTGGTGCAGTGTGGACCTGCTTCTGGTCTAGGTCTAGGTTAACCAACAAACTGGTACTGTTTGGTTTGATTTCTACTCTAGAGTCCCATCTGCCAAGTACAGGTTGATCCCACCTGCAGTCTCTGTAATCACACCACAATAAGACAACTGAACCACAGAGTCATGGCCTTTTAAGCATGTATCCACCATCAATCATCCATTTACTCTAATCCTGCCTTAATATGTTTTTAAAAATATTTTCTCCATACTCTCATTAACCTTCTCAGCTTCCCTACCACTCATCTATATGCTAGGAGCATTTTACACTGGCCCACCAACCTGCACAACATTGGGATTAACCAAACTCTTCTTCTTCCTCTTAAGCTCATCAACTCTACTGGGACATTGGCTGCTGACAGCAGTTTACCAGTCCTCTATTCCGGGCCAGACTTTCAAGTTGTCCTCTGATGTGGCCCATCTTCTAGTTCAGTGGTTCCCAAATATTTTTCGGTTACCATCCCCATGGCTCCCAGATCACATTTCCAGTGTCCCCTACCCGTTTCCAGCCATTACATAAACTGTAAAGCAGACATCCCATCCTGTAAAAACTCATTTCAGGGAGGTAGCGCCATCAATTTGCAGGAGACTCCCAGGAGAGGTGGGATATCTGCAATAGAGTAGCTCCTTAGCATCTAGTCAGCTAGCTTAAATAATGTTAGCTCTGCTAATGAACAAATGACGCTTGTTAAACTCCCCGCTGTTGCTCTCCCAAAAATCGATTTCCGGGACATTGTATATCATTTGCGGGTGTCAGGGAGCCGATATCAATTTGCGGGAGACTCCCGGAACTTCTGGGAGAGGTGGGATGTCTGATAAAGAATTCTGATTTATGATGCACAGTGAAAGAAAATGTGATCTGCAAATTAAAAACAGTGACAAATAATTGCAAAAATTATTCAAATCTATTTGAATAAATAAAAATAAAATTATTCAAATCTATTTGAATAAATAAAAATAAAATTATTTCTTTATTTAATTAAAATAATTTTCATTAACAATTTTAGAGCATATATTAGTAGACCAACAATTCAGTCGAACGGGCAAATGAACACTAAAATGTGCTGGAACTCTATGTCATTTCTATTTTGGAAAGAAGAGAGAACATCAAAAGATCTCAGGTGCCACAGTTGTGACTATTTTCAATCAAAGAGGTGCCTCATTTCTTCTCTCATGGGGTAGTGAGTCTTTCAAATGTAACGTCTCAAAATGTGTTATCTAACAGTTTTCTGGATTAAATTTCACCTGCTACCACTCTGCCCAACTTCCCAGTGAAAGTTTGCCAAAAATGGACATTTTTTGTTCTAATTATATTCCTTCTTGTGTAAAATTGTTTATTTTGTATTTTTCTTGTGAATTCTGCTTATCTGATTCAATGTGGCTTTGACATTGTTCCAAGTAAGGTTTTCATTGCAGTTGTACATATGTGTACAGTACTTGGACATAAAACAATAAACTAGAAGTTGACTTTGAGGGCAAGTCACTTCAACATTGATCACAGAAAAGCTGTTAAGCTCAGAGATAAGATTTTACCAAATTAAATTCTCCAGTTCAGGATTCAGTGGTCCATCAAATCCGGTCACTTAAATCTGCAGAACAGATCTGCACAAATCAACTAATTCAACTTAAGATGGAAAAATAGTATGTTCTGCACTAATCTGTAGATAATTAACTTCAATGTTGCACCTTTTGTAACAACTTTTCCTACTTAAGGAAACTCCAGATTACCAGATCTTCTTGGAACCCTTAAGCGACCCAGGGTTAACGATAACTGTTCTCTTGCTCAGACAGGGATGATCAGGGCAATTTCTGTGGTCTGACACCAGTCAGGTCCTAAGGGTGCTGAACTAGAGCTTCAATCTATAGACATTTGGACAAGTACTGAATATTAAACAAAAGCCAATCTTGCTTGTCAGAGCTAAATTTTGCTTGACAAACTTTTTTTTTTAAAATGAGGCAACAGGTTGATTAGGGCATTGTGGCTAGTATGTCTTTACACCTCTAAAAGAAGTTTGAGAAAGTTACACTAATAACACTTAAAGCAAATTTTAGGCCAAAAAAGGACAGAGACCACACAAATATAAAACTGACTAGTGAAAGGAATCGGAGTTGAGTTGATGGGCTGCCAGAAGGAAGTGTATTATTGTTTCCCAAGGATTAATATTGTGCTTTTCATGGTGTATATTGAAGATTTTGATTTAAATGGATTTCACACCTTTTATAGAAGATATAAACCTTGGAAGAGTAGCTCATAGCGATGGAGATTAAGGGAATGCAAGTACAAAATGGCTACTGGAATAGCCAGATGAAATTTAACACAATGTTAAAACAGTGCAACAACAAAAAAAAAGAGACCAGGAGTATAATTCTAAAAGGTTGTAGAGACAGATGTATATGTACACACATTTTGAAAGAGTGATCACAGTATGATTGAGTTTCCTTATACAAATGGAGAGTGCAATAGTTTGATCAAAACCAGTGTATTATGCTTAAACAATTGAGACTACAATGGGATGAAGGAGGATTTGGTTATTGTAACTGGGAACACAGGGTATATGGTGGGATGGTTGAGGAACAGCAGAAGACTTTCAAAGAGATTCTTCATGGTGCTCAACAAAAGTATATTCCAGTTAAAAGTAAGGACAGTAAGGGTGCGGAGAACCAGCCTTGGATAACTAAGGAAATGAAAGACGGCATTAAACTAAAAGCTCATGCGTAGGAAGTTGCCAAGAGTAGTGAGAAACTGGAAGACTGGGAAGACTTTAAAAAGTGACAAAGAACCACTAAGTGAGCAATATAGGGAAGATAGATTTTGAATGTAAACTAGCACAAAATATAAAAATGGATAGTAAAAGATTTTATAATTATATAAAGCAGAAAAGGGTAGGTGAAGTGAATGTAGGTCCCTTGGAGAATGAGAAGGGGGAATTGATATTGGGTAATGAGGAAATGGCCGAGGCTTTGAATGACTATTCTGTGTCGGTCTTCATGATGGAGGACACATCTCACATGCTAAAGAGAGATGTCATGGATGTGATGGGAGGTGAGCACCTTGATACAATAGCTATCACTAGAGAGGTAGTGCTGAGCAAACTTGTGGGCCTGAAGATAGACAAGTCCCCTGGTCCTGATGGAATGCATCCCAGGGTATTGAAAGAAATGGCATAAGGTATAGTCAAGGCTTTGGTGATAATTTACCAAAATTCTCTATACTCTGGGTAGGTCCCAGCAGATTGGAAGATGGCAAATGTCACACTACTGTTCAAAAAGGGATGTAGCAAAAGGCAAGTAACTATAGCCCAGTTAGTTTAACATCTGTAGTTGGGAAAATGCTTGATTTCAGACGGTCTCAGCCTGAGCACATACCCCTCAGCATTAGCAGCTCCACAATGGAGAGAGTGGAAAACATCAGGTTCCTTGGGGTGCAGATCTCGGACAATCTCACCTGGTCCAGGAACACCACAGGGATTGTGAAACAGGCCCAGCAGAGATTGCACTTTCTGAAGAAACTTAAGCAAGCATCACTCTCCACTAACATCTTAACTACATTCTACAGAGGCATGGTTGAGAGTGTGCTGAACTTTTGCATCACAACCTGGTACTCCAGCTGCAGTGCTGCCAAAAAAAGCCTTGCAGAGGGTGGTTAGGGGAGCAGAGAAGGTTATTGGGGTCTCCCTACCTTCTGTCCAAGACCTCTCTCAGAGTCGATGCCTCCAGAAGACACGATACCTCATTAAAGACCCCTCACACCCTCTACATAAACTGTTTGTTCTTCTGTCATCAGGCAAACATTACAGGAGCATCAAAACAAAAACCACAAGGCTACTAAACAGCTTCCTCCCACAGGCGGTCAGACTGCTAAGTAGCTGCTTTACCTGACTCTGCTTGTGGACACTTTTAACTTATACTGGATATTTATAACTTGATTTTAACCGACATGTGGCTGTTGTGTTTTACTATTTATTGTTGTGTTTGTTATGTTATGATTGCATTTGCCCCTAGGAAACGCTGTCTCATTCTGCCCTGCAGAGCTGATGTATGTATGGTTGGAATGACAATAAAGTTTTTGAATCTTGAAGTTATCACTAAATAAGAAACAGCGAGGTATCTGGAAAGAAATGGATCCATCAGGCAGATGCAGCATGGATTCAACAAAGGCAGGTCCTGTTTGACAAACTTACTGGAGTTCCTTGAGGATACAATATAACAAACATAGTGAATAGAGGGGGAACAGACGGATGTTATGTACTTGTATTTCCAGAAGGTGTTCGATAAGGTGTTGCATAAAAGACTTATCCATGAAATAAGGATGTATAGAGTTGGGGTGATGTATTAGCATGGATAGAGGATTGGTTAACTAATAGAAAGCAGAGTGTTGGGATACATGGACGCTACTCTGGTTGGTAGTCAGAAGTGTGCAGCGTGCCACAGGGGTCAGTGCTGGGCACACAACTGTTCATGATATACATTAACGATCTGGAAGAGGGGACCGAGCATAATGTATCTAAATCTGCTGATGACACGAAATTGAGTGGAAAAGCAAATTGTGCCAAAGATATGGAGAGTCTGCAGAGAGATATAGATAGGTTGAGTGAGTGGGCAAGAGTCTGGCAGATGGGGTATAATGTTGGTAATTCCGAGGTCATCCACTTTGGAAGAAAAAAAGGAAGATCAGATCATTACTTAAATGGTAAAACATTGCAACATACTGCTGTGCAGAGGGACTTGGGAATGCTTGTGCATAGTTTGCAGGTGCAGCAGGCTATGAAGAAAGCAAATGGAAGGTTGTTCTTCACTGCTAGAGGGATTGAATTTAAGAGCAGGGAGGTTATGCTACAACTGTACAGGGAACTGGTGAGGTCACACCTGGAGTACTGCATGCAGTTCTGGTCTCCTTAGTTGAGGAAGAATATACTGGCTTTGGAGGTGGTGCAGAGGAGGTTCACCAGGTTGATTCCAGAGAAAACGGGGTTAGACTATGAAGAGAGATTGAGTCATGTGGGACTGTACTCATTTAGAAAAATGAGAGGAGATATTCAAGAAACATAAAAAATTATGAAAGGGAGATAAGATAAAGGCAGGAAAGTTATTTCCACTGGTAGGTGAGACTAGAACTAGCCTCAAGATTTGATGGAGTAGATTTAGGACAGAGATGAGGAGGAATTGCTTTTCAAGTCAAGTCACTTTTATTGTCATTTCGACCATAACTGCTGGTACAGTGCATAATAAAAATGAGACAACGTTTTTCAGGACCATGGTGTTACACGACACAGTACAAAAAAACTAGACTGAACTATGTAATAAAAAAACAACACAGAGAAAGCTACACTAGACTACAGACCTACACAGGACTGCATAAAGTGCACAAAAAAGTGCAGGCATTTACAATAAATAATAAACAGGACAGTAGGTCAAGGTGTCAGTCCAGGCTTGTGGTATTGAGGAGTCTGATAGCTTGGGGGAAGAAACTGTTACATAGTCTGGTCATGAGAGCATCGATGTTCAGCGGGGAGTGGTTGCTCCGTGCCCTCCTGAAGTCAACAACCATCTCTTTTGTTTTGTTCACATTAAGAGACAGGTTGTTGGCTCTGCACCAGTCCACTAGCTGCTGCACCTCCTCTCTGTAAGCTGACTCGTCATTCTTGCTGATGAGACCCAACATGGTCATGTCATCAGCAAACTTGATGATATGGTTTGAGCTGTGTGTTGCAGCACAGTCGTGGGTCAGCAGAGTGAATAGCAGTGGACTGAGCCGCAACCCTGGGGAGCTCCTGTGCTCAGTGTGATGGTGTTGGAGATGCTGCTCCTGATCCGGACTGACTGAGGTCTCCCAGTCAGGAAATCTAGGATCCAGTTGCAGAGGGAGGTGTTCAGGCCCAGTAGGCTCAGCTTTCCAATCAGTTTCTGAGGGATAATTGTGTTGAATGCTGAACTGAAGTCTATGAACAGCATCTGAACGTACATATCTTTTTTGTCCAGGTGGGTTAGGGCCAGGTGGAGGGTGGTGGCAATGGCGTCATCTGTTGAGCAGTTGGGAAGCTATGCAAACTGCAGGGGGTCCAGTGAGGAGGGCAGCAGTTTCTTGATATGCCTCATGACGAGCCTCTCGAAACACTTCATGATGATGGATGTAAGTGCATTTAGACAGGACACTAAAGACTTCTTTGGCACGGGGACGATGGTGGTGCTGCTTAGGGAGATGTTGAAGGTGTCGGTGAGAACATCTGCTAGCTGGTCTGCATATCCTCTGGCACTTTACCAAGGATGTTGTCTGGTCCAGCAGCCTTCCGTGCTTTGACCCTACACAGGGTTCTTCTCACGTCGGCCAAGGTGAGAAACAGCACCTGGTCATTTGTAGGAGGGGTGGACTTACTCGCCGCCACGTCATTTTCCACCTTAAACTGGACGTAGAAGTTATTCAGCCCCTCTGGGAGGGAGGCATCATCTGCAGTCAGGTGACGTTGTCTTGTAATTGCTGATGTCCAAGATGCCCTTCCACATGCGCCGCATTTCCCACAGAGTGGTGAATTTGTGGAATTCTCTGCCCAATGAAGCAGTGGAGGCTACCTCTGAAAGTATATCTAAGACAAGGTTGGATAGATTTATGCATAGCAGGGGAATTAAGGGTTATGGGGAAAAGGTAGGTAGGTGGAGATGAGTCCACGGCCAGATCAGCCATGATCTTACTGAATAGCAGAGCAGGCTCAATGGGCCAGATGGCCTACTCCTGCTCCTATTTCTTATGTTCTTATAAGTATTTAGAGCTAGGAGATAGATTGAGAAAGTAATTGTTTAGAAAACTGTGCTGAATGCTGGATGTTACAAATGGAAATAGAGCAGGGTGATTATTTTGAAAATCTATAAAGCACTGATTACATTTTGTCTAAACTAATACTTCTAATTCTGGTCACCATAGGAATGAAACAAGAAGCAGAAGTAGCAAAAGCCATATTAACTTTTGCCTCTGTCATTTCATATTTGATTTTTTGTACAGATCTCACATTTCTTGACCACCTTGGTATGCAAGAATCTTTCAACTTTTATCTTTAATATATTAGAGACTGAACCTCCACAGTCCATTCTCTTATCTTGACATTCTAACCCATGGTTCTAAACACCTCAGCCAGAGGGAAAACACTGGCCCTGCATCTACTCTGTCATTCCCAATTAAGGAAGTGCAAGAAATTCACAAGACTGAGAAACTTCGGTGTAACTCGGGGGTCGGCAACCTGCGGCTCCCGAGCCATTTGTGGCTCTTTCACCTCTGTGCTGCGGCTCCCTGTGGCTTTGGGAAATAATTGGTCAGTATTTAATTAAAATGTATTTTATGTTAGTTTGTTAGCTTTTGAAATGTAATTCTAAATTTGAAGATTATGGTGATCTTGTACAATCTAAGTGTGGCGACACATTTCCTGCCACATCCGAAACGGCTCACAATTAGCCACCGTTCCGGCTAAGGGAGATAGCCTACGGGGGTTTGTGAATACGCGTCTTTTGCAGCATCTGCGTCCATGGGGGCTGGGTTGAGGGAGGCTTAAAAGCAAGGCTGTTTAGTTCGAATAAAGCTATCTTTGACTGCAGTTTACTGACACCGCTACAACGTGTTTTTATCGCTGGCTGTCCAGATGGAAGGTGCTGAAACGCTTTGTCGCGTGTCTGGAAGAAGTGAAAACTTTCCTGGGCAGCAAAGGGCTCACCTTTCCTGAGCTGGAACAGCCAGAGTGGCTGGAAAAGCTACACTTCATGGTAGACATGACAGCGCACCTGAACACGCTGAACAGAGCTCTTCAGGGGAAAGGACGCACAGCCCTGCACATGTTGGAGGATGTCTTGGCATTCAAGCGCAAGTTGACAGTGCTTGCCAGAGATTTACAGAAAGGCACTTTGTCTCACTTCCCCAATTTGAGAGAGTTCAAACAAGGTCACGACATGATAATTTCGGAGTATTTACATTCTGCAATCATCGCAATGCAAACATCGTTTGGGAAACGCTTCTGTGAGTTCAGAGAGGAAAAAAACACATTATCCTTCCCGGTCACTCCCTTAAGCATCGATCCTTCCCTACTGAATACGACTGCATTGGCAGGTGTGAGTCAACCTGATCTTGAGATGGAACTGGCCGACATAGCCGACAAAGACATATGGGTGTCCAAGTTTAGACGCTTGACAGCAGACCTTGAAGATGTTGCCCGTTAGAAGGCCATTCTTGTTCAGAATCACAAATGGAGTGATATTGAAAACCTTCCAAAACCGGACAAACTTGTGTTCGAAACATGGAATGCTATGCCCGACATTTATGTAAACATGAAAAAGTATGCGCTTGGAGTCCTGTCGATCTTTGGATCCACATATGTATGTGAGCAGGTGTTCTCCAACATGAACTTTATTAAAAACAAACATCGCGCACGCCTCACAGATGACAGCTTGCGATCCTGTGTAAAGATGAAGGTGACGTCATACAGCCCTGATGTGCAGACGCTGTGCGCTGAGGTCCAGGAGCAGAAATCCCATTAACCAAGTATGATAAATATTTTAATTGCCTATTATTTTATGTATATTCATATTTTTTCATTGTTCAGTGAAATAGTCCTTTTATTTTTCAGGCTGACAGCTGGCTGATGTTATTTTTGGTTTGCTGCTGGCGGAAAATTTAAGTTCGGCGTTTTTCATAAATACAAGAAGGACTCAAATAGACATTGAGTATTTTACTTAAAAGTAACTTTCAACCCAACGTCTTTTTTTCGGAGTTCAAAATGTTTTTGTTGCATGCAGAAATGTAATTTCGTTTTCTCTGCAGGAGTTCATCAATTTCATAAATGCAACACATTATAGTTTGTTTATACATAGCATAAAGGCAAAAAAAACGTTGTATGCAGTGTTATTTCATTTTAAATGTCAAACGGGTTTTGCGGCTCCCAGTGTTTTCTTTTCTGTGGGAAACGGGTCCAAGTGGCTCTTTCAATGGTAAAGGTTGCTGACCCCTGGTGTAACTGATGAATTAAAGATGCATAAACAATCCTTCTTGGAGCAGGCAAGGGAGAGAAATAATTTTATGTGTTCAAAGCCATCAAAAGCTTAGACAAGATGAAAACAAAATCAAGAACTGTTAGTATTGGTGGCAGGTCAGGAATCTAAATAATTTTGAAAGAAGAATCAGATGTTCCTCCAACTTTAAATTCCAGCATCCACAATCACTAGTAAATAGAATTGGACGTTTTTTTTGGGGGAGAATTAATCTTGAAGGACTGGGTAGTGATTATTCTTCCACTTCTAAGGGTTCTCCTCACCTCTATTATAGTGAGTCACGCCTCTTCGCTATTCGGAACCCGCACCACCTCTCATTATTGGGGGGGGGGGGTGCTGCAAATCTGAAATTTAAGAAGTAAAATGCTGGAAGCTCTGTGGATCAGGCAAAATGATTTAGAAAAGTTAAACAAAGTTTACGTTTCGGGTATCAGAACTATGAAAGAGAGAGACCAAGTTATTTATGTTGCAGATAAGAAAGGGACAAGCCCCTAACCCAGCTCCATGCTTTAAATTCAATGTGTCCCCGCCCCAGCTCCCTCCCTTCTATCAAACCTTTAGTTCAGCGTAACCCCCCTGCTCCTCCCCTCTGATATACTCAGGTCCCGCCTCTTCTGCTCTCTTGTTCCAGCTTCTGTAAGAGCTCGGCTAGCACTTGGTTGTCATGGAGGAGCCAAGATGGCGGCGCAGGCCTACGCGATGGGCAGGCGGGAGATTAATCAACACTTCAACATCAAGAACGCCAAGCTGCTCGCTATCGGCTTGGTGCTGATCTTAACTGCTGCCCACGGGATCAACCGGAGCTACCGAGGTGAGGTTGCGGGAAGGGACGGAACAGGGGTGGGTGGTCCGGGGAGGAGAGCAGTGTCCGTTGCCTGCTCCTCAGCTCGGCGCTAGCCGTCTTCGTGCAGCCGAAGACCAGCGTTGCCGGGCCCGGAGCGGTTCCTACGAAAAGGACCGGCTAGTGTGCTACTGTCATTGTTAGCCTTACTACCTGTGAGCCACACACACGCAGTTGCAGGCAGCTCGTCGGGGCGGTCAGTGCGCTCCTAGTTTGGCGGTGTCTGTCAGTCCTCGCTGCTGCTTTTGTGTTTTCCTGGGGTTGAGGTGCCTTCCTCAACCTATACAACGGAGTACGTGGGATATAGCCAGCGTTCTGAAATGCGGGCTGTCCCTTATAAACCCCTCTTTCCCGTTACTGCTTTGAAAAGCTTAAACATAGAGTGGTCCTCTGTCATCTGGTGTGATAATAAATGCATACATAGATTTTAAACGATTTATCTAAAGGCATTTGACTTGTGTTGTTTACTGTCGAATTTTCTTTGTGATGTGATTGATCATTCTGCAACATAGAGTAGCAATTGAACGTGCATGAAGTTAAAGACCATGTAGAAATATAATAAGGCAAATTATTTAATACCTATTGCAGTCAGATTTCGGTCATCATCAAAAGAGAAATGGCAGGTTTGAACTGTCCTGGATCAACATGTCTTTATTTTAGATGATTCGTAAAATTTACATGATGCAGTATAGGATAAATAGTCAACATAATCTCACCTCCCTGTATACACATGCATTGATGCTCTTCAGGCACACCTACAATACTGTGTAACTGTGAGTGTTTATTATTTCTCATCTCTCTTTTAATATTTCGACCTGTTATTTTATAGCTATGTTGTATCTTTTGTTCTTTTTTTCCCTCAACATTTTTTAGTTGAAGACAAAGCAATAATTTTAGTGAGAAGTATTGTGGTTAAATTACCTGATGTGTAATTCAGAAACATATACCAGTGATCCTAAGTTCAAGGTTCCACCACAGCATTAATAATGATGATTGCAAAACCACTAGATTGTTGGGAAACTCTATCCACTTCACTAATGTCCTTTAGGAGAGGAAAACTGTTGTCCTTGTGCATTTTTAGATCTGCTAATGTAGTTTTTAAAAGGCTCTCTGGAATGACCTGTTACAGTGCCTTGAAAAGGTATTCAGCCCCCAACCCTTTGTTCATTTAAATGAATATTACAACCAGGGATTTTGTTCAATTTCTAGAGAATTTTTATTTGAAAATCACTTGCTCCTTTTTTCACAGTAGAGCCCAAAAAGCAGGGAAAATTGTAAAGCATGAAAAATTAAGTATTCAAAAACTCAAATGTCAGCAGATGAAAAGTATTCAACCCCTTTTGCTCAGCACTTAGTTGAACTACCTCTTGCAGCTATTACAGCTAGTAATCTTTTTGGGTAAGTCTCTATTAGTTTTGAACAATGTGATGGAGCAAGATTTGCCCATTCCTCTTTGCAAAATTGCTCAAGCTGTGCCAGGTTAGTTGGGGAGCAGTCTTGGACAGTAATCTTGAGGTCTTGCCAGAGATGTTTGATCAAGTTAAGGTCAGGACTCTGACTAGGCCACTCAATGACAATTGAAGCCACTCCATGGTTACTCTGACAGTGTGCTTTGGGCTGTTGTCCTGCTGAACGATGAACTTCCTCTTCAATTTAAGCTTTCTGGCGGAGTCCAACAGATTTTAATCCAGAATCTCTATGTATTTAGTGGCATTCACCTTTTCATCATTTCTGACCAGATTTCCAGCCTATGCTGCTGAAAAGTATCCCCATAGCATGATGCTACATTCACCATACTTTACAGTAGGGGTAGGGCTACCTAGCTGATGGACAGTATTAGATTTATGCCATACATACTGCTTAGCACTGAGGACAAAAAGTTCAACTTTAGTCTCGTCCACAAGATTTTCTTCTACATCTTTATGGTGTCTTCTAAGTGATGGTTTGCAAGTTCTTTATGGGCATGTGTTTTTTTAAGCCAGGGCTTCTTCCTTGCCATTCTTCCATAAATACCCTTTTTGTGCAAGATCTTGGAGATTGTGGAGCTTCGTCTCCAGTTGCAACCATTGACCCACTCAGAGTGACTGTTGATGTCACAGTAACCTCTCTTGCAAGTACCATTCTTCTCTGGTGACTTAGTTTAGAGGGGCGGCCAGACATGGGCAGTGTGGCTATGGTTTCATATTTTTTCCACTTTTTCACAATGGGCTGCACTGAGCTCCAAAGCATGTTCGGTGCCTTTCTGATGGTCTTCTGTTCTTCCCCAGATTTGTGTTTCTCTATTATCATTTTTCTGACTTGTCTTCAATGTTTCATTCAAATCTTCATTTTGGTTTGGTCTGTTGAAAATTTATCATACTGCAGGACCTGAGAGAAAGGGGGTATTTATTCTTATGAATTCATTGAAAGCAGGTGATCCTCCAAATTTGTACATCAACAAATTGGGTAAGTTGGTAAGGTAATATGTATATTGCACCTGAGGAAAATTAGCATAGAATTACCAATTTTCAGCCTCACTATTTTGCTGTTTTATATTTAGTAGATTGTTGACACGTTTTGGAATTTTTCTTTTGATGTCACATGATGCACAATGTTTTGTAGATAACCTCAAAAATCCTACTTCAATATATTTTAAACTTAGAAGATGAGACATTAAAATGTGAAAATGGTTGTGGAGGCTGAGTACTTTTTCAAGGCATTGTAAGTCACTCAGTTTAAGAGTATTTGAGGATGGGCAATTTATACTGGCCTTGGCAGATCCCCAAATAATGGATTTGCAAATAAATTATTTGCTACCTTTTATATTCTGAGCAATTCTAGTTGTTGTAGGAAGCATGTCAAAAATTTCAAATCCTCTTAACAATGTACAACTTAGGAAGCATGTGAGTAAACTAGAAACAGCGCAGAAAGATTCAGAAGGTGTTGACAGGACTGGAGTGCTTGTGTTGCAGGGAGAGATTGGATAGGCTAGGACTGTTTTCCTGGGAGTGAAATAGACTGAAGGGTAATTCTATAGAGTTTTATTGAATGAGGGGCATAGATAAGGTAGATAGTCAGATTTTATTTCCCAGGCTAGTCTAAGGCTAGAGGGTACAATTTTAAATTGAGAAGGGCAAGATTTAAAGAGGACTGGAGGGGCAGTTTTTACACACAGTAGTGGGATATGGAACTAATTGATACAGAGGAAGAGATAGAAGCAGGTAAATTTACAATATTTAAAAGACATCGGGACTGATTCGTGGATGGGAAGTCTTAAAGAGAAAAATTGGTCACGTGGACAAATGGACTAGCTCATGAAGGCACTCAAGCATGGATGAGTTCGGCCATTACATTATTTTAACCAATATCTACATTTACTCTGCAATCACCACAGGATCCATTTGTACCTTGTCCCGCATGTCTTCATCTACAATCTTGCTCTTATCAGCATCTTCCAGATGAGAGAGAGTTTTGTTATCATTGAAACCAACAGTATCTATATGCTGTTAGCCTGCTTGTGCAACATTTAAATTTTGACACATTCTAGCAGACTTAATTCACATTGACTGACAACTAACACTCAGCTACATGCTGCATTTCTGGTCTCAGGCTTCCACATGTGCCCGACCAAACAGAAAAATCCAAGATGAGCTTCAGGTCAGAAGGAAAATCTGAGGTTAAGCTAAATGTCATGTTGACCTTTAGTGAAAAACACTTTGTGTACACAAGTACTGAAGCTATGAATTTGCAGTTTTACGTAAACTACATTTAGAGTGCAATGTCTGATTTTGATTTTCAAATATTTTATCAAATGTAACTTTACTCTTGATATGAGGTTGTTTCCGAAAAGGTGAGATTAAGTAAGATCGGCCTGAACTTGTATGGATTTAGAAATGTGTGAGGTGATCTCATGGCCAAAAAAGTACTGCTAGAGGACTCAGTGGGCCAAGATCTGTTACAAAAGAAATTCTCGACATTGGATAGATACTGCATCAGGATTTGGAAATGAGAGGGAAGGTAGTCATTATAAGGAGAAGTAGTTGATTGGTGAATCAATTAGAAATGAAGGATGGGAGATAGAGCTGGGTGGGGAAGGTGGAAGGGTGGAGTTGAGTGACAGGCAGGTGGATGATTGGTGGAAGCAGGCAAGAGTTTAAAAACATCGTGTAGCTGGAGCCAAGTGTGAAGGAAGAGACGGGTATTAAGCTGGATGAAAATGCTTATCCAGCTTGTCTGGCTTAACATTTTCCAGTGTTCAAAGTTCTAAGTAAGTTAATTACCAAAGTACTCGTGGGCATACTCAATAAATCCAAAAGCAAATCAGACTCAACAGGACAGACAAACAACCAGGTGCAAAAGACAATAAACTGCAAATACAGAAGTAATTATAATAACTAAGCAATAAATATCAAGAACTTGAGATGAACAGAACTTGATAGTGAGTCCATAGGTTATAGGAACAGTTCAGTGATGGGACAAGTGAAGTTATTCCCACTGGTTCAAGAGTCTCCTGGTTGAGGAGTAATAACTGTTCCTGAACTTGGTGAAATTGGTAAGGAAATTGATAATGGTAACTATTGGGAGAGACGATGGGCAGATGGAACTGCCTGATAAGGGGATCTTTGGGTAAAATGTATGGACAGTAAATGGATAGAGCCAGTAGGGGGAATAGACAAAATTGGATTGAGGGTGGTATGAGAAAAGGAACAAAAAATGGGAGGACTGTAAGTTATTGGAAGGAAGGAGGTGAGCGGGGGATACACAGCGGTTAAAGTTTACCTAAAATTGGAAAATTCATTATTCACACCTTTGGATTGTAGACTAGCTGAGCAGACTATGAAGTGTTGAGCCTCACTCAAACTGGCACTGGAGAAGTGAGAGGATGGGCCAGCTGGTATGGGAAGAGGAGTTAAAATGGATGGTATACGGGAGCAGGGGTTGGCCGTTGTGGACAGAGTGAGGCGCTCTGAAGATCAGTCGCCTAGTTTGTGCGTGCTCTCACTGATGTGAAGGAGGAGGCCAAATCACAGCACAGGATGAGTATAGACACAGTAGATGAGAATGGTGCACGTGAATCTTTGCCTCACCCTGAGGGTTAATGAGGTCTCTGGCTGGCAGTGCAAGAAAAAATGTTGTACTTCCTGTGCAGTGGAAGTGCTAGGGATCAGGTAAGCATGAGTGGAGAGAGATGAGCGAACCTGGTAGCCTCAGAAGGCAGGAAAGGGCGGAGGGTGGTAAGAAAGCTGTGGCTAATGTTAGGATCCCGTTGCAGCTTGCTGAATTGATGAAGGATCTTGTAAGGATGCACGAGGTTCTGTAGGAGATTGACAAGAGACATGCCAAGATGCTGTGGGGAAGATTTCATATTGTATATCCTTGAAATTCTTTAATGGGAACTGTAGATGGTTGGTCGTTAAGTTTGTTCACTTTAAATCACCAGAAATTTGAACCCCTGTGACAATATGGATCTTCAGGAAATTGAGCTTGAACGCAGTAACGGTCTTAAGGTGACATTGCAGGACAGATGAAATTTGAAGGATGATATGGTGCTAATTCTGCATAGTTATTTTGTGTTCTTATAGAATTTACTGCAAAAGAATGAAAAGGCAAAGTCTGTGGAGAAAAATAATGTTCTTATGAAGGGGGCTCAGCCTGAAACTTTGACTCTCTACTTCTCTCCGTAGATGCTGCCTGAGTTCCTCCAGCATTTTATGTTACACTGGAATTCCAGCATCTGCAGAATTTCTTCTGTTAAAGAATTAATGTTTTAGTTTTATGACTTTCTTCAGAACTGATAACCTTGGTAGTATATGATGCATAATCAAATCTTAGCCAAAAGTAAAGTTTGCTCAGATGATCTCACTGACAAGTGAATGGCATAAATATGTTAGTTAAAGAAAAAATCTTCAGTTGCTTTCCACATTGCTTTTAACTCCTCATAGAACATACAACAGTACAAGAACAGGCAACGCTTTAGTCCACGATGTGTTGAGCTAACGATGCCTAATTAAAGTTCAAAGTAAATGTATTATCAAAGTCCACATATGTCACCATATACTACCCTGAGATTGACTTTCTTGTGGGCATTCACAATAAAAGCAAGGAAACACAATAGAATCAATGAAAATCCTTACAAGTATGCAAAAAACAACAAATGATATAAATACAAAAAGAGGGAACAAAGACAAAATAGTAATAATAAATAAGAGGTGGCACATTTGTGCAGTGGCTAGCACAACACTTTGCAGTACCAGCAACCTGGGTTCAATTTCCACCGCTGCCTGTAATGAGTTTGAACGTTCTTCATGTGACCATGTGGGTTTCCTCCCACAGTCCAAAGACATACTGGTGGTTAGGTTAATTGGTCATTGTAAATTGTCCTGTGATTGGGCGGGGGTTAATTCTGGGGGGATTGATGGGCAGCGTGGCTTGAAGGGGCCGGAAGGGCCTACTCGGTGGTGTATCTCAATAAATAAATAAAACAAGAACATGAAAGTGAGTCCGTAGGTTGTCGAATCTGTTCAGTTTTGAGGTGAGTGAAGTTATCCCCTCTGATTCAAGTGGCCTGATGCTTGAGAAGAAATAACTGTTTGTGAACCTAGTAGTGTGGGACCTGAGGCTGTTGTACTTACTTCCTGATGGCAGCAGTGAGAAAAGAGCATGGTCTGGATGTTGGGGGTTCTTTGATGTCGGATGCTGCTTTCCTCCTTGTAGATGTGCTCAGTGGTGGGGAGGGCTTAACCCATAATGGACTGGGCTATATCCACCACTTTTTGTAAACTTTTCCTTTGATGCAACCAGTTAGTATGCTCTCCACTGCACATCTATAGAAGTTACTATCCTTTATATCCCTTATACTATCCCATATGCCTGGCACTAGGTCCGTAATCTTCCATTCTTTTTATATTCATGTGTCTGTCTAGGAGCCTCAAATTCCTCTGTATCTACCAACACCACCCTTGATAGTACAGTTGGCCCTCATGTGTGGATTCAACCAACCGCGGATCGAGAAAACCCGGAAGTTCTCTCTCCAGCACTCATTGTTTGAGCATGTACAGACTATTTTTTTCTCATTATTCCCTAAACAATACAGTATTACAATTATTTACATAGCATTTACATTGTATTAGCTATTATAAGTAATCTAGAAATGACTTAAAAGTACAGATAGGCCCTGGGTTATGACTGAGTTCCATTCCTGAGTCTGTCATTAAGTCGGATTAGAGGTCGGAACAGGTACATCCGGTATTAGCGTCAGTTATTCAAATATTTTTCTTGGTATGTAGTACATATTTTACCTTTATATGCATATACAACACATAAGAAACGTATGTATTTCCATAAATAAACCACTGCGTTGCTTCGTAATAATGGTAGCTTTCATCAGGGCGGTGCCTTTCACTTGCTCCATTAAAATTGTTCCGATCGTTGACCGACTGTAGCCTAATGCTTTTCCAGTGACTGATGGCGTTTCACCTCTTTCTGATCACTTTATTACTTCCACCTTATTTTCGATCGTGATTATTTTCGTGAGTAGAAACACCGCAGATTCTTAGCTGCATCGGGTCCGAATGTCCACCGCACTGAACATGTTAAATAAAGTTCGGGGTTCCGCTGGGACCTAAAGACCACCGCACTGAGACAGGTTAAATAAGGGACTTCAGCATCCGTGATTTTTGGTATCCTCGGGGGGGGGGGGGGGGTCTCAGAACCAATCCCCCACGGATAAGGAGGGCCGACTGTATGCAGAAGCATGTAGATCATTGGGCAATCCCAAAAGTTTTATAAAGGCATTTATATGCTATCATCAAAAAACAATAAACATTAAGTGCATTTGGTGTTACATGGGCATAAAGATGAAAGTTCAAACTCCCTTCATATTAAACTTACAGTAGGAATAGTCTTTAGGGTCAATCTTATCGCTTGTGGTTGGAGAAGGTTGGGCTTCTGTCTTGACATTGTAGTCATGAGTGAATGTTTTTCTGTGCTGGTGGTTGCATCCTTTGTGTTTGTATAATGATTTTTGTCTATCAAAATAAATAAATATATCTTCTCCATTCCGCAGCATAAGTTTGCACAGTAATTGATCACCAGCTTTCTCACAATTTTGCTTGTTTTAATCATTACCCAATTTTGTTATTGGCATTTGCCTGTGATAGCTTGTTTTGGATTATTGAACGAGCTATGTAATCATTTTGAATTTATGATTTCCTTTCTCTAGGTGGTGATAGTTGTGAATGGCTTCTTTCTAGTGGCCGATTCCTTGGTGAAAATGTGTGGCAACCTAATGGCTGTATGATGCACAAATACAAAATTAGGCAAGTGACTTTGATTTACTTCTCTTTAAAGTTCTGTGTGGATTGTAACATTAGCACAAATGAAGATGATTGAAGTATATTAAATTACAAGAGTCTTGAATAGTATGAACCTTTCCCATAGCAGAGATGTATAGATAACCGGTAAGAGGTTCAGAGGCTTCTGAGGAAGATCATCATCACATAGAGGTGGTTAGAATCTGGAACACAGCCTGAGGGACTGGTGGAGGCACAGATTTTCATAACATTTAAGTAACTAGCTGACCACATGTGCCAAGTGCTAGAAAATGAGGCTATTGCTATATGGTTGGTATGGGCATTGTGGGCTAAAGAGCTTTTCTCCTAGTCTATGATAATGGCATTCCCCATAGTATAAAATGCCAAGCTGCTTTGAAATGTTTAGGAAATAGCAAACATCTGCACAAAAACGGAAACCATTCTCATCTTGGGATATTTTAGAAGTATTTTGGATATCAATACATCTGATTATTTCACTGTGCTCTTCTCCAATAAAACACTTATGATTTAGGAACTAGTCAGGGATCCCCAGCTAGAAATCTGAGGTTCTTTCTGAAACAAAATATAGATTGTAGTTACCATCAATTTTATCTGATAAAATTTAAAAAAAACTAAAACCTTGATTAAGCTTACATGGACACTGCATTCTCCTGTTGCCTAGAAATTTCAGTGTACTCTATGCCATCCCTGGCTCTGAACTTTCATCTGTAGTTCAAGTTCTCAGCATAAGCCAACATTGTACATTTCAGAGATCACTGTCCCAAGGGCTGAAAGGCAAGTCATTGATTTGCTTGAAGGAACTTCCTTTTGTTTTTATCTTGGGAAAATTATGTTAAAGTTAATTTGTCACAAGTATATCAATCAAAACATACAGTGAAATGTGTCATTTGTTTCAACAACCAATACAGTTTGAGGATGTGCTGTGGGCAGCCCACCGGTGTTTCCATGCTTTTGGTGCCCACATAGCATGCCCACAAATTACTAATCTGTAAGACGTAGGGGCAGAATTGGAACATTCAGCCCATCAAATCTGTCCCACCATTTCATCATGGTTGATCCATTTTTCTCTCAACACCGTTCTGCTGCCTTTTCCCTATAACCTTTCACATCCTGACTAATCATTAACCTATCAGCCTTCTATTAAGTACTTCCAGTCACCTGCTATCCACAGCCACCTGTGGCAACAAATTCCACAGATTCACCACCCTCTGGCTAAAGAAATATCTCCTCATCTCTGTTCTAAATGAATGACCCTCTATTCTGAGGCTGTCCCCTCTGGTCCTAGACTCTCCCACCATAGGAATGACTCTCTGCACACCCACTGTATTTAAGCCTTCCATCTTTTGATAGATTTCAATGAGATCACCCCCTCATTCTTCAAAATTCCAGCGTAAAGGCGCAGAACCATCAATCACTCCTCATACCAAAAGCTTTTCATTTTCAGAATCATTCTTGTCACCCTTCTCTGAACCCTCTCCAATGTCAGCACATCCTTTTTTCAATTAGGAGCCCAGAACACGGTTTGCAGTACTCCAACTGAGGACCCCCCCCCCGGAGCGTTATAAAGCCGCAGCATTACATTTTTGCTGTTATGCTCTAGTCTTGTCAATAAATGCCAACACTGCATTTGTCTTCCTCACCAGTGACACACCCTGCAAATTAACCTTTAGGGGAATTCAAACAACAGACACAAAATGCTGATGGAGCACAGCAGGCTAGGCAGCATCTATAAGGAGAAACACTGTCGACAATTTGGGCCGAGACCCTTCCACAGGGCTAACTGAAAGGAAACTTAGAAGAGATTTGAAAGTAATGGGGGGAGGGGGAAATGCAAAATGATAGGAGAAGACTGGAGGGGGTGGGATGAAGCTAAGAGCTGGAAAGGTGATTGGTAAAAGTGATACAGAGCTGGAGAAGGGAAAGGATCATGGGATGGGAGGCCTTGGGAGAAAGAAAGTGGGAGAGGGGGAAGCACCAGAGGGAGATGGAGAACAGGCAGAGTGATGGGCAGAGAGGGGGAAAAAGAACAACTAAGTATGTCAGGGATGGGGTAAGAAGGGGAGGAGAGGCATTAACGGAAGTTAGAGAAGTCAATGTTCATGCCATCAGGTTGGAGGCTACCCAGCCGGTAAATAAGGTGTTGTTCCTCCAACCTGATTTTGGCCTCATCTTGACAGTAGAGGAGGCCATGGATAGACATATCAGAATGGGAATGGGACGTGGAATTAAAATGTATGGCCACTGGAAGATCTTGCTTTCTCTGGCAGATGGAGCGCAGGTGTTCAGTGAAACAGTCTCCCAGTCTGCGTCGGGTCTCACCAATATATAAAAGGCCACACCGGGAGCACCAGATGCAGTATACCACACCAGCCGACTCACAGGTGAAGTGTCGCCTCACCTGGAAGGACTGTCTGCGGCCCTGAATGGTGGTGAGGGTGGAAGTGTAAGGGCAGGTGTAGCACTTGTTCCATTTACAAGGATAAGTGCCAGGACGGAGATCAGTGGGAAGGGATAGGGGGGACGAGTGGACAAGGGAGTCGCGTAGGGAGCGATCCCTGTGAAAAGCAGAAAGGGGGGGGGAGGGAAAAATGTGTTTGGTAGTGGGATCCACTGGGAGGTGGCAGAAGTTACGGAGAATTATACGTTGGACCTGGAGGCTGGTGGGGTGGTAGGTAAGGACAAGGGGAACCCTATCCCGAGTGGGGTTGCGGGCGGATGGGGTGAGGGCAGATGTGCAGGAAATGGGAGAGATGTGTTTGAGAGCAGAGTTGATGGTGGAAGAAGGGAAGCCCCTTTGTTTAAACAAGGAAGACATCTCCTTCGTCTTGGAATGAAAAGCCTCATCCTGAGAGCAGATGTGGAGGAGACGGAGGAATTGTGAGAAGGGGATAGCATTTTTGAAAGAGACAGGGTGGGAAGAGGAATAGTCCAGGTAGCTGTGAGAGTCTGTAGGCTTATAGTAGATATCAGTAGACAAGCTGTCTCCAGGGATAGAGACGGAAAGATCAAGGGGGGGGGGGGGGGAGGTGTCGGGAATGGACCAGGTAAATTTGAGGGCAGGGTGAAAGTTGGAGGCAAAGTTAATGAAGTCAACGAGCTCAGCATGCGTGCAGGAGGCAGCGCCAATGCAGTCGTCGATGTAGCAAAGGAAAAGAGGGGGAGGGATAGACTTGCTGAGCTCATTGACTCCCCCCACCATCCCTTCCCACTGATCTCCCTCCTGGCATTTATCCTTGTAAGAGGAACAAGTGCTACACCTGCCCTTACACTTCCTCCCTCACCACCATTCAGGGCCCCAGACAGTCCTTCCAGGTGAGGCAACACTTCACCTGTGAGTCGGCTGGTGTGGTATACTGCGTCCGGTGCTCCTGGTGTGGCCTTTTATATATTGGTGAGACCTGACGTAGACTGGGAGACCGTTTCGCTGAACACCTACGCTTGGTGTGCCAGAGAAAGCAGGATCTCCCAGTGGCCACATGTTTTAATTACACGTCCTATTCCCAGTCTGATATGTCTATCCATGGCCTCCTCTACTGTCAAGATGAATCCAAACTCAGGTTGGAGGAACAACACCTTATATACTGGCTGGGTAGCCTCCAACCTGATGGCATGAACATTGACTTCTCTAACTTCCGTTAATGCCTCTCCTCCCCTTCTTACCCCATCCCTGACATATTTAGTTGTTCTTTTTCCTCTCTCTCTGCCCATCACTCTGCCTGTTCTCCATCTCCCTCTGGTGCTTACCCTCCTCCCACTTTCTTTCTCCCAAGGCCTCCCGTCCCATGATCCTTTCCCTTCTCCAGTTCTGTATCACTTTCACCAATCACCTTTCTAGCTCTTAGCTTCATCCCACCCACTCCGGTCTTCTCCTTTCGTTTCGCATTATCCCCTACCCCCACTACTTTCAAATCTTTTACTATGGTTCCTTTCAGTTAGTCCTGACGAAGGGTCTCGGCCTGAAACGTCGACAGTGCTTCTCCTTATAGATGCTGCCTGGCCTGCTGTGTTCCACCAGAATTTTGTGTTGTTTGAATTTCCAGCATCTGCAGTTTTCTTCGTGTTAACCTTTAGGCCCCCCCAATTCCCTTTGCACCTCAGATTTTTCCATTTTCTCTACATTTAGAATTTTCTCTCCTTCTGCCGAAGTACACTTCTTGACATTGTATTCCATTTGCTGCTTCTTTGCCAATTTTCCTAATTTATCAAAGTCTTTCTGCCTCCCTGCTTCCTCAACGCTGTCCGCATCTCCACCTATCTCCGTATCGTCCGCAAACTTGGCCACAAAGCCATCAGTCCCGTCATCCAAATCATTGAAATATAATGTAAAAAGTATCAGTCCCAACATTAACCCTTGGGGAACACCACTAGTCACCAGCAGCCAATCAGAAAAAGGCTCCTTTTATTTCTATTCTTTGCCTCCTGCCAGTCAGCCAATGCTCTTTCCATGCTAATATCTTTCCTGTAATACCATAATAGGTTCTTATCTTGTTAAGCAGCTTCATGTGGGGCACCTTGTCAAAGGCCTACTGAAAATCTAAGTACACAACATCCACTGATTCTTCTTTGACTATCCTGCTCATTATTTCCTCAGAGTTCTAATGGGCCTGTCAAGCAAGGATTTCCCTTAAAGAAGTCATGCTGACTGTGGCCTATTTTATTACTTGTCTCCAAGTACAGTACAGGTGGCTCCCGTTTTCAAATGTTCGCATTACAACAACATTAATACTTGTTTTTACTAATCAAAGAGGATTTTCACTTTTACAAAAGGAAGACGCCTGCTTTATATGTGTGTTTACCCTGAGAAAGACTACCATGATCATGAAGCCTTGTGAGGGCAGTTGTGTGTGCATGTGTGTACGTGCGTATGCATGTACGTATGTATGCATCTACATGCATAGGTGTGTATGTGCTGATTTTTTTTTTCAAAATTGATTTTGGCTCTCTGACTTCCCAATTCTGATATAAGTGAAACTGCACTGTACATACAATATTTCTACTTTATATAGGTTGTATATTTATCATATCATTCCTGCTTTTACTATATATTCATATTATTTTAGGTTTTATGTGTTATTTGGTACGATTTGGTAGGTTATTTTTTGGGTCTGGGAACGTTCAAAATTTTTTCCCGTATAAATTAATGGTAATTGCTTCTTTGGTTTATGACATTTTGGCTTACAAACGCTTTCATAGGAATACTCTACCTTTGGATAGCGAGGGAAACCTGTATCTCGAAACATCCTTAATGATTGACTCCTGGCTAACTGTCATATACTTTCCTTTTGTCTGCCTTGAAGAGTGGATTGACATATGCAATTTTCCAGTTCTTTGGAACTATGCCAGAATCTGTTGATTCTTGAAAGATCAATACTTATGCCTCCACAATGTCTTCATCTACCTCTTTCAAAACTCTTACGTGCAGGACCTTTCATTTTTCCCAAGCAACTGCTCCCTAGTAACAGTAACTGCACTCATTTCTCCTCCTGACACTGTGGGACTTCCATCATACCGCTAGTGTCTTCCAAAGTGAAGACTGATGTAAAATACTTATTCATTTTGCCTGCCATTTCCTTGTACTCCATTGCTCCCTCTCCAGTGTCATCTTCCAGTGGTCAAATATCTACTCTTGCCTCTCTTTTATTCTTTATATATCTTGAAAAAACTTATGCTATCCTCTGATATTGTTGGCTAGCTTCTTCATATTTCATCTTTTTTCCCTTGTAATGGCTTTTTTTTTAGTTGCCTTCTATTCGTTTTTATAAGTTTCCCAATCCTCTAACTTCCCACTGATTTTTGCTCTATTATATACCCTCTCTTTTGCTTTTATGTTGGCTTTGACTTGTTAGCCATGGTTGCATCATCTTGCCTTTTAAAATAATACTACTTTTTTAGGATGTATCCATCCTGTGCCATAAGACCATAATGGACCATAAGGCAAAGGAGCAGAAGCTGGCCATCGAGTCTGCTCTGCCATTTTATCATGAGCTGATCCATTCTCCCATTTTGTCCCATTCCCTCGCCTTCTCACCATAACCTTTGATGCCCTGGCTACTCAGATACTTATCAATTTCTGCCTTAAATATACCCAATGACTTGGCCTCCACTGGCGTCCATGGCAACAGATTCCACGGTGCCTTGAAACTCCAGCCAGTGCTGTTCTGTTGTCACCCCTGTTAGAGTCCACTCCCAAATAACTTTGGCTAGCTCCTCTCTCATGCCTCTGTAATTCCCTTTACTCCACTGTAATACTGACACATCTGACTTTAGCTTCTGTCCCTCAAAATGCAGAGTGAATTCCATCATATTATGATCACCGCCTGCTAAGATTTCCTTGGCCTTAAGCTCCCTGGTTCATTACATACCACCTAATCGAGAATAGCTGATCTAGTGGGCTCAACCAGGAGCTGCTCTAAAAACACATCCTGTAGGCATTGTCTAAATTGCCTTTTAGGATCCAGCACCAACCTGATTTTCACAATCTGCCTGCATTTTGCGAATCCCTAATGATTATAGTAACATTGCCTTTTTGACAAGCCTTTTCTATTTTTCATTGTAATTTGTAGCCTTTATCCTGGCTGCTGTTCAGAGGCCATCACGGTCTTTTTACCCTTGCAGCTTCTTAGCTCTACCCACAAGGATTCTATGTCTTCCGATGCAATGTCAGCTTTGATTTTGTCTTTTTAATCAACAGAGCCTATCTGCCTGCCCTTTTGATACAATGTCTATCCTTGGATGTTAAGTTTCTACCTATAGTCTTTTCAGCAGCAGATCAGTGGTGCCCACAACATCATACCTGTCTGCCTCTAATTGCATTACAAGATCGTCTTTATTCTGTATACTGCATGCATTCAAATATAAAGCTTTCAATCCTCTCTTCAACATCCTCTTCTATTTTTGTCCCCCTTTTACACTGCAAATCATCCCACTGACTGAAAGTTTGTTCCATCATCTGCCCATCCTTCCTGACAGTCTCAATAGATGCTGCCTCTGTTTGTAAACCACCCGCCCTGTCCTCAGCCTGATCATGCTGGGTCCCACCCCCCTGTCAAATTAGTTTAAACCCTCCCCAATAGTTCTTGCAACCTACCCACAAGGATATTGGCCCCCTCAGGTTCAGGTGTGTTTCACCTGAAGACATATCGACGCAGGAAATCTTAAACCCTGCTCGCTGCACCAATATCTCAGCCACGCATTTATCTGTCAAATCATCCTATGCTTACTCTCACTGATGCATGAAGAGGTAGTACTCCAGGGATTGCTTCCCTGGAAGATCTGCTTTTCCAGCCTTCTGCCTAGCTCCCTAAGTTTTCTCTTCAGGGCCTCCTTGCTTTTCCTACCTGCGTCATTGATGCCAATATGTACCAAGACTTCTGGCTGCTCATGCTCCCCATTTAGAATGCCGTGGACCCAGTCCGAGGCCATCTTGGCTCCTGGGAAGCAACATGCCATTTGGGTGTCTCTGTCACATCCACAGAGTCTCATGTTTACTCCTCTAACAATGGAATCCCTGTCATTAATGCAGTCCGCTTCTCTTCTCTTTCCTTCCTTTCTGAGTCATAGCGGCAGACTCGGTGCCAGAGACCCAGTCGGTGTGGCTCAATCCCTGATAGGTCATCCCCTCAACGGTACTCAAAACAGTATACGTATTGTTGAAGGGAACAGTCACAGTGGTACTCTGCACTGGCGGCCCATTTCCCTTCTCTCTCCTGACAGTCACCCATTTTCCTGAAACCTGGGGGTGACTACCTCCCTGTAGTTCATGTCTATCATCTCACCTCAGTTACCTCTATGAGTGAAAGGTCATCAAACTGCAGCTCCAGTTCCTTAACACATTCCCTGAGGAGCTGTAGCTCAGTGTACTTAGTGCAGATGTGGTTATCCGGGAGGCTGAAGTCTCCCAGAATTCCCACATCTCACCCAAAGAATAAAACACAGTCCTTGGAGCTATTCTTACTGCTCTAACTATGTACTAAAGGACAAAGAATGGAGAAGAAGAAACTTACCAGATACTTACCTTGCCCAAGCCTGATGAGTGAAAGCCTCCCCACTCTTAACACTGGACCACACACACAATGGCTGCTCCACTTGTTCTTGCCTTCATTTAATTTGCCTTTTATCGTGCTTATTGCATGAGGCCGACTGTGCCGATTCGATTGTGCCGACATCACTGAAATCCCCCAGACTTTCCTTTATTTAAAATCTCTTGCGCCTTGAACTGTGTGAGGCCTCCCCCGCCTGTTCAGTTGCATATGTCTTTGGGGAGTGGAAGCTGGGGCACCCAGAGGAAGTCCATACAGTCATGGGGAGCAAATACAAATTCCTTACTGACAGTTGCGGGAATTGAACCTCAGTTGCTGCTGCTGTAAAGTGTTACTCTAACCCACTACGTTACTGTGCCGTTGTCTTAGAACCACACAACAATGTTGCATGAAGAGTAGCGACTTAGCCAGATTTCTCTTGCAATTGGAGTGGTGAATAGGGAATTGTGTTGTCCTATCTACCGCAATACAGAAAGTGTCAGGTGTCCAAGTGTGCGTGGAAAGGTCTCTGTCAAGTTTCCAGACTGACTAGAAACAACATAGAAATGGCTATTTTCACCTTTGGTTTCATAAAGCAAATCTGTTTCCTGCATAACACCGTGGTGTGGATATTGGAAACACTACATATTACAGTTGAATTGTGTAGCTTTGTATTTTTTCTGCCTTCCATGTCATTTTATTTTAGGTCAAATGGTTTTAAATAATACTTTTAATACAATCCACAGTTATTATACTTCGCCTTGTGCTAAAAGTGACTTTTAAGTTACAACTGTTGTCAAATCCATATTATTTAAATTAACAGAATATTATGGGTTATTTTGACTGAAATCCTTATTTTACTTCGTTAAATAGTGATCTTTTTCTCCAGTATGTCAGTGCATGATCATTTTGCTAAGTTGGGGCTAATGTACTGGGTAAATTTCCACAGAATGTGCATACACCCTACGTACACTCAAGTATGCAGAAGAAATCTGTCTCTCCCATTCTCTAAATGCCATCTAAATATTGTTGATCCACTACTGACATTTATCCTCTATTTAACTACTTCCGTGGACATAGTTGAATACAAACTTCTGTTCTCACCTGTGATTTGTGTAGGGAACAATAACTTGCCAGCATTGAGGTATTTATTTTGGTTGGCTGCGTTATTGAAGGGAGAAGTGGTTCAATGGTTCCACTTAATATCAGAAAATGTGTACATTATACAACCTGAAATGCTTGTTCTTTACAGACATCCATGAAAACAGAAGAGAACCACCAAACCACAAAGAATGAATGACAGTAAAATGTTAGAACCCCAAAGCCCTCTCTCCCCCCCCCCCCCCATGGCAAAGCATTCACCCATTCCACTTGTTTCTGCAGGAAGCATCAGGACCCACTACCCACCAAGCATTAGCAAAGCCCCCAAAGGGAGATCATAATCTGCAGTCCCACAAAAACTAATTGTTCACTTGACAATTTGACATGCTGCATGCGTGCATGTCCTCGCTCCCCACCCACCTCGCTTCCCCCCCCCTTCTCTGTGTCTCTCTTTTTCTCTCTCTTCTAGGAAAATGTGAAGCACTTGGAACAGCAGCTACATGGGTAAATGTACAGGTACAAAGCCTGTGCAGTTTAGATGGGTTGCACTTGAACCTGAGGGGGACGGTAACCTAGCAGGGAAATTTGCTTTTGCGACCAGGGAGAGTGTTTTTTTGGCGGGGTAGGACTCATAAGAGTAAAGTCAGTGAAAAGACAGAAACATCCAAAGAACATTATTAGTCCAGCAATCAGTATAGTCATGGTTACTTTAAAAGAGCAGATAGAAGGCCTACTTTAAATTGCATCTGTTTCAATGCCTGTACCTTGGCATGTAAGGCAGATGAACTGAGGGTGTAGATTGCATTTAGGGACTGGGATATTTATGGTCCTAACAGAAATATGTGAGAGAAAGGTAGGACTGGCAGCTTAATGTTTGGGAATACTATGCTTTCAGTGTGACCAAGTTGGAGTTTAAAGTTCAAAGTAAATTCATTATCAAAGTGCATATAGGTTACCATATACAACCCTGAGATTCATTGTCTTGAAGCCATTCATAGTAGATACAAAGAAGCACCACAGAATCAATGTAAAACTCCACACAAAATGGACATTCACCCCAAGTACAAAAGATGACAAACTGTGCAAATACTAAAATAATAATAGATAAGCAATAAATGTTGAGAATATGAGATGATCAGTCCTTGAAGGTGAGTCCATAGATTGTGGGAATGGTTCAGTGTTGAGGTCAGTAAAGTTGAGTGAAGTTACCCCCTCTGGTTCAAGAGCCTGATGGTTGAGAAATAATAACTGTTGCTGGTGGAATGGATCTTGAGGATCCTGTATCTCCTTCCTGATGGCAGCAGTGAGAATAGAGCATAGCCTGGATGGTGCAGGTCCTTGATGATAGATGGTGCATTCTTGTGACAGCACTCCTCGCAGATGTGCTCAGTGGTGGGGAGGGTTTTATTTGTGATGGACTGGGCTGTATTCACTAATTTTTCTAGACCTTTCCGCTGAAGGGTATTGGTGTTTCCATATTAGGCTGTGATGCATTTAGTCAGTATACTTTCCACTGCACATCTGTAGAATTTAATCAAAGATTTAGATGACATGTTGAATCTTTACAAACTTCTGAGAAAGTAGTTCTTTGTAATGGCACTTAAGTACTGGCCACAGGACAGATCCTTTGGAATGATAATTCTGAGGCATTTAAAGTTGCTGAACCCCTCCACCTATGACCTTCTCCCCCCCCCTCCCCACCCCTCCAATGATGACCTCAGGTTTCCTTCTCCTGTAATCAGTAATCAGCTCCTTGGTCTTGCTGACATTGAGTAAGAGATTGCTGTTGTGGCACCACTCAGCTAGGTTTTTGACCTCCCTGCTACAGTATATGCTGATTGGTCACCAAATTTGATTAGATCAATGACAATGATGTTGTCAGTAAACTTAACTATGGCATTGAAGCTATACTTAGCCTCACAGTCTTAAGTATAAAGCAAATAGTACAGCAGGGGCTAAGCACACAGCCTTGTTAGTGGTACTCCGTTGGTAATTGTGGAAATGTTGCCAATCTGAACTGACTGGAGTCTGCCAGCTAGGAAATTGAAAATCCAGTAGCACAAGGAGGTATTGAGGCCTAGGTCTTGGAGCTTGTAGATTAGTTTTGAGGGGATGATAGTATTGAATGCAGAACTGTAGTCAAAGAAGAGTATCCTGATGAACGCACTTTCACTCTCCAAATGTTTCAGGGTTGAGTGAACAACCAATGAAATGGCATCTGCTGTTGACCTGGTATGACATTAGGTAAACTGGAGCGGATCCGAGTTGCTCCTCAGGCAGGAGTTCCTTCTTAATAAGATGGGACATGACAACAGTGCTGAGTAGGATATCCTTAGGATTAACTAATAACATTTGGGTAGAACATAAAAATAAGAAGGGGATAGTCACTTTGGTAGTCCATATTATTCCACCTTCCTCTGCCCCCAAATGTCAATTGGAATTTGAACAGGTGTATTGAGAGTAGTAGTGAGAATAGTAGGGTGTTGCTGATGGGAGATTTAAATTTTCCTGGTATTGATTGGCTATCCAGAGTGCAAAAGGGTAAAATAACTTCCTTATACCATCCGTGTTAGAGTAGTCAGTGCGTTTTAATTGCATGGAGGCAGAAGTAATTCTTTCGAAGATTGAGTGGAGCTCATTTAAGTGCAACACTGGCTGTCACAACCTTTTTCCATCTTTTTATTATCATTATTAATAACAACAAAATAAAATGGATACATAGATAATCTAAAACAGTACTCACTCCATGAGCGTCTCCTGCTGACCTCCGGCTATCACAACCTTTTTCCAGTATCTGAGCCTCGGAGTTGGAGGAGAAAGAAAGAATACCAGATGATGATCTTCAAGTATACTGTCCTCACCTGAAATGCATAAAGATGTCAGAGAGATTTCAGCATCTTCTCTCGATCCAAATTCCCGATTGGGCAATAAGTCCATTCCTGAACACTTGTAATGAGGAATTTCACGTTGGGATGGATGAAGAACTGATCTCAGTACAAAATGACTTCGAGCTGATGCAAAGGTTCAAAAAATCATATCAAGAGTTTTGGCTGCAGAAAGAAATCTCTAAAAGCTATCCTACACTGTGGAAAAGATATTCTTTATTGCCTTTCCAGTATCATATTTAGTGGAGCATGTTTTCAGTACAATTTCCCAACTTGTTTCAGATCAACAAAACAGACTCTCAAATACTGAAGGTGGGGATCTGAGATGACCCCTGAGTGATATTGAACCTAATGTTGAGAAGCTGATATCACTGCACACAGCCCATCCATTTCAAAGTATCGTTATTATCAAAGTATGTATACTATATACAACTTTGAGGTTCATCTCCTTACAGACACCCATAAAACAAAGAAACATGTTAGAATCCATCTTAAAAATAGACCAGCAAACACCCAGTGTGTCCGGGGAAAAAAACAGATTGTGCAAGCAAACAAATGGAGATTGCATAAGTGAGTCCACAACCGTGAAGCCAGTCTTCATTGCAGCCGATTTAGTAGCCCGTTACTTGCAGGCCACAGCCTCGGTTCAGTGCAGAGATGAATAAAACTGAACCAGCCTGTCCCTGACACCCTGACCTTTTCAGTCTGGCCTGGCACTTAAATAGTCCAAAATTCAGGTCATTCCTCGCTCTCTGACCTGGGCCCTGCTGGTTTGCTACACCCTCAGACCCTGGGCCCCACTACCTCAGTTCAGCTTGCACCCAACCTTTCCAAATCTGCCTGATCGATTTAAGTGCCATTTTTTGAAAGTTGAAAAAGCAATGAAGTACTGAATAGTTAGGCTATTAATGTATGTTCTAAAATTGTTGATAAAAATTCTTTTCACTGTAATTAAATATATAATTTTATTTGTTGTTTAGATTGAATAAACTTTGCATTATTTGGCACTGCTTTGAATTTGCACTTCATATTTTCTTTCACTGCATCGTAAATCAAAATTCTTTTTAACTTTTTTGTAGTGGCCAGAAAGGGAGAGTGGATGCTGGTAATGCAATCTGAGAGTCAAGGTTGTGTTAACCCAAAGTAGTTTGAGAACTAGAGGAACCTGCTTGGGAAGGAGAAATACCTTCTCTTAAGAAACAAGGCAGGCAAGTAACTGAAGTGGCAGTGGGGGATCACTTTCGTGACACAATTCTATTAGTCTTAAAATAGTTATGGAAAAAGATAGAACAGGTTCACATGATAAACTCCTGAACTGGAACAGAGCCAGCTTTGAGGGCAGTAGGCAGTATCTAGCTGGTGATTCTATTTAAAGGCAAAGGAACATTTGGTAAATGGGAGGCTTTTAATAGGTCATATCAAGTGTTCCTGTTAGGCTGAATGGTAGACATACCAAGTTCAGGGAACCCTGCTTGATGAGAAATAGCAAAGCCTCTAGTCAGGAAAATGAAGAAAGCAAGACGTGCTTTTAGGCAGCTGGGCTCAAATTAATTCCTTGTCAAGTATAAAAAGCTTAAGTGGGAAATCAGGAGGGGGAAAGAGAGGACATGAGATAGATTTGTCAGGTAGGGTTAAAGATAATCCAAAGGGGTTCTTCAGTTAAATAAACCGGTGACTAGGAAAAGACTAGGTCATCTTAAAGACAATCAGAACTACCTACATGTGGAGCCATAGGAGTTGGCTGAGACTTTTAATGTCCATTTCTCCTTGCTGTTAATGGACAATAGACAGTAGGTGCAGGAGTAGGCCATTCGGTCCTTCTAGCCAGCACCGCCATTCACTGTGATCATGGCTGATCATACACAATCAGTACCCCGTTCCTGCCCTCTCCCCATATCCCTTGACCCCACTATCTATAAGAGCTCTATCTAACTCACTGTCGAATGCATCCAGAGACTTGGCCTCCACTGCCTTCTGGGGCAGAGCATTCCACATATCCACCACTCTCTGGGTGAAAAAGTTTTTCCGCATCTCTGTTCTAAATGGCCTACCCCTTATTCTTAAACTGTGGCCTCTAGTTCTGGACTCGCCCATCAGTGGGAACATGCTGACTGCCTTCAGCTTGTCCAATCCCTTAATAATCTTACATGTTTCGAACAGATCCCCTCTCATCCTTCTAAATTCCAGTGTATACAAGCCCAGTCGCTCCAATCTTTCAACATATGACAGTCCCGCCATTCCGGGAATTAACCTTGTGAACCTACGCTGCACTCTCTCAATAGCAAGAATGTCCTTCCTCAAATTTGGAGACCAAAACTGCACACGATACTCCAGGTAGGGTTTCAGCAGGGCCCTGTGCAGCTGCAGAAGGACCTCTTTACTCCTATACTCAATTCCTCTTGTTCTAAAGGCCAGCATGCTATTAGCTTTCTTTACTGCCTGTTGTACCTGCATGCTTGCTTTCATTGACTGATGTACAAGAACACCTAGATCTCGTTGTACTTCCCCTTTTCCTAACTTGACTCCATTAAGATAGTAATCTGCCTTCCTGTTCTTTCCACCAAAGTGGATAACCTCACACTTATCCACATTAAACTGTATCTGCCATACATTTGCCTACTCACCTAGCCTGTCCAAGTCACCCTGCATTCTCATAACATCCTCCTGACACTTCACACTGCCACACAGCTTTGTGTCATTGGCAAATTTGCTAATGTTACTTTTAATCCCTTCATCTAAATCATTAATGTATATTGTAAACAGCTGCGGTCCCAGCACCGAACCTTGTGGTACCCCATTGGTCACAGCCTGCTATTCCGAAAGGGACCCGTTAATCGCTACTCTTTGTTTCCTGTCAACCAGCCAAATTTCAATCCATGTCAGTACTCTGCCCTCAATACCATGTGCCTTAATTTTGCCCACTGATCTCCTATGTTGGACTTCATCAAAGGCTTTCTGAAAGTCCAGGTACACTGCATCCACTGGCTCTCCCTTGTCCATTTTCATAGTTACATCCTCAAAAAACTCCAGAAGATTAGTCAAGCATGATTTTCCCTTCGTCAATCCATGTTGACTCGGACTGATCCTTCTACTGCTATCCAAATGTGTTGTAATTTCCTCTTTTATAATTGACTCCAGCATCTTTCCCACCATTAATGTCAGGCTAACTGGTCTATAATTCCCTGTTTTCTCTCTCCCTCCTTTCTTGAAAAGTGGGACAACATTAGCCACCCTCCAATCAGCAGGAACTGTTCCTGAATCTATAGAACATTAAAAAATGATTACCAATGCATCTACGATTACTAGAGCCACCTCCTTAAGTACCCTTGGATGCAGACCATCAGGTCCCGGGGACTTATCAGCCTTTAGACCCAACAGTCTATCCAACACCGTTTCTTGCCTGATATAAATTTCCTTCAGTTCACCCATTACCCTAGTTCCTTTGGCCACTATTACATCTGGGATATTGTTTCTGTCTTCCCTAGTGAAGGCAGATCCAAAGTACCTGTTCAGCTCATCTGCTATGAGTTGAACTTGTTCCCCATAATAAATTCACCCGTTTCTGTCTTCAATGGCCCAAATTTGGTCTTAACTATTTTTTTGCTTTTCACATACCTAAAGAAGCTTTTACTATCCTCCTTTATATTCTTGGCTAGTTTACCTTCATACCTCATTTTTCCTTGGCGTATTGCCTTTTTTGTTATCTTCTGTTGCTCTTTAAAAGCTTGCCAGTCCTCCGGTTTCCCACTCATCTTTGCTATGTTATACTTCTCTTTTATTTTTATACTGTCCTTTACTTCCCTTGTCAGCCACAGCCGCCCCTTACTCCCCTTAGGATCTTTCTTCCTCTTTGGAATGAACCGATCCTGCACCTTCTGCATTATTCCCAGAAATACCTGCCATTGTTGTTCCACTGTCTTCCCTGTTAGGGTATTGTTCCATTGAACTTTGGCCAGCTCCTCCCTCATAGCTCCATAGTTCCCTTTGTTCAACTGTAATACTGACACATCCAATTTTCCCTTCTCCTTCTCAAATTGTAGGTTAAAACATAACATATTAACTAAGGAGAATATCATGGATTCCAAATAAAATAGAGGTAATAAGTAGTGAGGTCCCGAAACCTGCGTATATTATAAGGAAGGAAGTATTTACAGTCTTAAAGCTTATTGAGGTGGGTAAATCCTCAGGGCCTGATCAAGTGTATCTTCGGTTAATGAAGAAATCGTGAAGGCCCCAATAGAGATATTTGCTTCATCATTAACTACTGGCAAAGTTCCAGGTTTTCATGAGTAGCAAGGACAGGCCAGGGAATTACGGTTGGTGAGCCTGACTTCAGTTATAAAGATGATAGTGGAGAGAATTTTGAGAGACAAGATCTACTCTTCGTGGATAGTCCAGGCCTGTTTAGGAATGATCTTGTGTGTGGAATGCCACATCTTACCAATCTTAGAGTTTTCCAAAGAGATAGCTACAAGGATAGAGCAGTAGTTATTGTCCATATAGACTTTAGTAAGGCCTTTGACGAAGACCTTCATGGCAGGCTGATGTGGAAGGTTAGATTGCTAGGGATTCAGGGATCTACTGAGGTAGATTCAGAATTGGGTTGATGATGGGAAGCTGAGGGTAATCGTTGAGAGTTGATTCTCCATCTGAAATCCTATTACTAGTGGGGCATCCCAGGGGTCAGTGTTGAGACCTCTGTTGTTCATTGTACATGTAGTGTACATGTTTTGGATGTGCCTAATTTAGGTGGTCTTGTCAATAGGTAAGTTGGTTACAATGAATTGTAAAGTGATCTTGATCAGTTAGGAAGATAGGCTGAGGAATGGCAGATGAATTTCAACTTGGGTAACTGGGAATGATACATTTTATGGATTCAAACCCAGGTCGGACCTACACAGTGACTAGCAGGACAGTGATGAGTGGGAAAAGAGGGAGCTGGCAGTACAAGTGTCCAGTGTGCTGAAAGCAACCACACGATAGGTAGGCTGGTAAAGAAGGCGTTTTGTCAGCATGTTGGCCTTCAGTCAGGCCATTGAGTTTAGGAGTAGGGGCATCAATACACTCAGACCCCACTTAATGCTGAAGATGTGTTCCTCAGAGGTAGAGCACTATGTAAATCAGTGCTTTGCGGGGTCATTATAATATTGCATAAGTGGACTTGCGTGCCTGATTTTTAAAAAATATTCAAACCGGAGATAAATGGTATTTTATGTAGACAGTCGGCCCTCCTTATCCGCAGATCGGGGAAAACCCGGAAGTTCTCTCTCCAGCACTCGTTATTTGAGCATGAACAAACTATTTTTTCTTGTCATTATTCCCTAAACAATACAGTATAACAACTATTTACATAGCATTTACATTGTATTAGGTATTTTAAGTAATCTAGAAATGACTTAAAAGTACAGGCAGTCCCCGGGTTATGAACAAGTTCCGTTCCTGAGACTGTCTTTTAGTGGGATTTGAAGTCGGAACAGGTACATCCGGTATTATTTAGTATCAGTTAGTCAAGTGTTCTTCTTAGTATATAGTACATATTTTACCTTTCTATGCATATAGAACACTTAAGAAACATACGTATTTCAATAATTAAACCACTGCGTTGCTTAGTAATAATTGTAGCTTTCATCAGGGCATGGTCTTCCACATGCTCCATTATTCTCACCTTATCCATTAAAATTGTTCCGATCATTGACCGACTGTAGCCTAATACTTTTCCAATGACCAATTGCGTTTCACCTCTTTCCGATCGCTTTATTACTTCCACCTTACTTTCAATCGTGATTGTGATTATTTTTGTGAACAGAAACACCGCAGATTCAGAGCTGCACCGCCAGGTCCTAATGTCCACCACACTGAGCATGTCAAAGTCCGGGGTTCCACTGGGGTCCTAAATACCACTGCCTGGAGCCAGGTTAAATAAGGGATTTGAGCATCCTTGTTTTTTTGGTATCCGCGGGAGGTCTCGGAACCAATCCCCTGCAGATAAGGAGGGCCGACTGTACATAGTAATTCATGGATTAACAAATACTACTCATAAATAGGCCTAACCTGTGCATTAGTGGAGCAGCAACACATGGCCACAGCAGCAGAGGGAAGTGGGTGGTGGTTACATCTTAGAGAAGGGTCCTCCTCTAACTTTGCCTTCTTCAAGTAGGTGTTGAGATTTGACTGCCTTTTCTTAAATTTCCTCTTACGATGCAGTTCTTGGTAGCAGGAAATCATGTCGAGAACACTTCTCTTTGCCTAATTGCTTTGCTTCCAGTCAGGATCATTATCGATGAACTGGTCCATGATTTGTGTGATGATGGTAATGGTAGTGCTGAGGAATTTTGTGTAGTGAAGTTTCTTGCTGCTGTTCCCTCTTCTCCATCCGTGTCCCTAGATTCAGCCAGGATGCGTTGCTCTGCCAAATTTCAAAGCTCTTCATTATTAAGGCTGTCACCATGAGAATGCAGTTCTTCAAGTTTTAAGTGTTATTTTGAATGTATTTTTGCAATTTAAAAAAATTTCAATAAAGAATTGAATAACGAATAAGTGCCATGCGGGATAGCATCTTGGGGGAGTCTGAGTGTATTGTAGTTACATAGGTCATTGATGTGACCATACTTGGAGTATTGTGTACGATTTTGGTCACCATGTTATAGGAAAGACTTTGTCAAGCTGGAGAGGTTGCAGAAGAGATGTATGAGAATGCTGCCTAGACTAGAGGGCCTGAGTTATAGGGAGATCTTAGGTCTTCCTTCCCCGGAGTACAGGAGACTGAGGTGTGGCCTCGTAGAAATTTAACTGACAACACTGACCCCAGGGGCACACTCCCTAGTCACAGGATTCCTGATGCAGAATCAAAGGCCTTGCCCAAATCTTGGTCTGGATAAGCTGGATAGTCATCATCTTTTTCCCAGGGATGGGGAAGTCCAAAATTAAAGGGCACAAAGTGCATTAGGTAAAAGAGGAGAGATTTAAGAGACCTGTGAGGTAGCTTCTTTGTCATAGAGGATAGTGAGAACTTGGAATAAGCTGTCAGAGGTAGTGGTTGAGATGGGTATTGTGCAGCACTGCAACATTTGAGAATTTGGGTAGGTACTGGAGTGGCTCAAAGCGCTCTGGGCTGATTGTGGACAGCTGGGACTAGCAGGGAGGCTGCTGTGGTTGCAAAAGGGCTGTTTGCATGCTGTATTACCCTGACTGTACAAAGCAAAATAACTGGTGCTTGCTTGTTTATTTACCAGCCTGCAGTCTCCCTTCTATCTTTGTTTTTTGATCTCAAACAGAAAATACCACATTTGTTTTTGTAAAGTTTGCAAGCTATAGATTTGCTCACTTATGCTGTGTTTTGACAGAGTAAATCTCTGGACGGAGCATTCTCTCCTTTAAAAGCCAAGAGTGCAATTTAAGCTTTTACGTATCTCATTCAGAGATGTTTAAAAGTTAATGTGAATTTAAATTACAGAAGATTTCAAAATAATATAACTGAAACATCAAGTTAAATCTTCTTTTGAAATAACAGCTTGCATTTTCTTATTTTCAGCTGACAGAGAATTCTAATAATATTCTGGTCTGACTGATCAGAGAAGTAGACTTCCCCAACAAAACACAGGCAGCATGAATTGATTTTATGTAATTTTATAATCCAATCTTAGATATACGTCAGCAGTCACTCCTTTCCAATTGAACTGATGTTTATCTTTGTCCTTTTTTACTGTACTGTATGGATCTTAACATTTTAGTGGTCTTTCATGTTCAGTGAAGCCATTTGTCTTATGTCATCTATCCTGTCATTTTTCTCTAATTGAAATTTCTCAGTACCCATTCACTTTGTCCTTAATGATTAGTGTTGGTAACTTCCCACACAGATTCTAATTTTCCCTTTCTCAACTCTTGGAATCTACAGAACAATTCCATCAAGTCCTGGGTTAAACTAGTTTTACTTTTAGAATATTTAAAAACTAATTCTGCATGTTCTCAACCTTGACTATGAAAGCTGATACCTTTCAGCCTAAAATCTGTTCACTATTACGGAACTGTAAATTGCATAACTTCTGGTGATTGGGTGTGTGTAGTTAATTACAGAAAAGCAATTTCTTGGTTTTCTGGAATTAACTACACACACCCAGTCATCAGAAATAATTATGCAATTTACAGTTCTGTAATAGTGAACAGGAGATCTTTTTCACCAAAAGTTATGCTATTCTGATTTACAATTGAAAGACTCCAGTTTTGAAATCCAATGGAAATAAGCAAAGTTGGAATACTTGTGTTTGTGATGAACATAGCAGAATTGGCTCAATATTAGCTATTTCATTGACTGCTAATTCCACATCTTGCTGATGATACAAAGCTGGGTGGCAGTGTGAAATGTCAGGAAGATGTTATGAGAATGCAGGGTGACTTGGAAGGTTGGGTGAGTGGGCAAATGTATGGCAGATGCAGTTGAATGTGGATAAATGTGAGGTTATCCATTTTGGTGGCAAGAACAGAAAGGCAGATTACTATCTAAATGGAGACAAGTTAGGAAAAGGGGAAGCACAATGAGATCTAGGTGTTCTTGTACATCAGTCAATAAAAGGAAGCATGCAGGTACAACAGGCAGTGAAGAAAGCTAATGGCATGCTGGCCTTTATAAAAAGAGGAATTGAGTATAGGAGTAAAGAGGTCCTTCTGCAGCTGTACAGGGCCCTATTGAGACCCCACCTGGAGTATTGTGTGCAGTTTTGGTCTCCAAATTTGAGGAAGGACATTCTTGCTATTGAGAGCAGCGTAGGTTCACAAGGTAAATTCCTGGAATGGCGGGACTGTCATATGTTGAAAGATTGGAGCGACTGGGCTTGTATACACTGGAATTTAGAAGGATGAGAGGGGATCTGATTGAGACATATAAGATTATTAAGGGATTGGACACGCTGGAGGCAGGAAGCATGTTCCCGCTGATGGGTGAGTCCAGAACTAGAGGTTGCAGTTTAAGAATAAGGGGTAGGCCATTTAGAACAGAGACGTGGAAAAACTTTTTCACCCAGAGAGTGGCGTATATGTGGAATGCTCTGCCCTAGAAGGCAGTGGAGGAGAAGTCTCTGGATGCATTCAAGAGAGAGTTAGATAGAGCTCTTGTAGAGAGCAGGGTCAAAGGATATGGGGAGAGGGCAGGAACGGGGTACTGATTGTGTATGATCAGCCATGATCACAGTGAATGGCAGTGCTGGCTAGAAGGGCTGAATGCCCTACTCCTGCAGCTATTGTCCATTATTTTGAGTGTTACCAAACAATCCCCCTGTCACTGGAAATTAACTCCTACAAATGTGTTAACTGATCCCTGGAGATTTTAGTTCCTAGAGTTTTAAAACAAGACAAAAACATTTGTGTTGTATTTCATCTGTCTCTTTACTTCTCTTGATCCCATCACTCACGGTTGATATTTCTTTTGGTGAGTTATTTCACATTGAATTAATTATTCTAAGGTACATTTCCAGGTTCTTGCTGATCTCAATAAGGACTTTTCTGTCTGGTTAGGTAAGTGTAGAATTGTTTTGTCTCTTCACAAAGCTCTGAAATTTTCCTTTGAAGCTGGCTTATTTTAACTTAATTCTCACAAATTTCCGTACAAAAATCAAACAAGCAAGGGTATTGAGTGTTTAGCACCATTTGGTACTGACTGCAAAATCTAGGTTAAGTAATTCAAAAATTTGCCTGTTCCATCGAGGTTTATGTTATTGTCAAAGAATGTATTACAATACAACTCTAATATTTATTTTCTCCAGATAGTCATGAAGTACACAGGGAAAAGTAAGAGAAATAAAACACGCAGACCCCAGAATTCTCCATCCCCCTCTGCAGAAAAAGAACAGTGACAATAACAATCCCCGAACCCCCACCACTACAGGAAAAAAAGGCAGCGACAATAGCAACACATATCCAGACTCTCCCATGCTTAAAAAAACAGTGACCAACCCTCTCACTCACAAAAAGAACGGCAATAGTAATATTGAAAACCCCCTACCACCCCCCACTCACACACAACTTATAGATCACTCACCCACCAATCATTCACATGAAAGAAAACACCAAAAAACGGAAGGAGACCAATGTAAAGTAATGGCCAATCACACAAATCTCAGACACTGAACAGCCCTTCTGTGACTCAGAACTCAATCCTGGTCTAAATGGTGGTCTCCATTGAGAGTGATCACAGACACTCTTGTCACTCTTGGGAATGATCGCTGACCCTCTGGCCTCTGCTGGGAGCAATCACTGACCCTCTGCTGGGGGCGATCGCTGACCCTCTGCACTCGGTTGGGAGGGATCGCTGACCCTCTGCCCTCGGGAGGGATCGCTGACCCTCTGCCCTCGGTTGGGAGGGATCGCTGACCCTCTGCCATCGGTTGGGAGTGATCACTGACCGTCTGCCCTCTGTTGGGAGCGATCACTGACCCTCTGCCCTCTGCTAGGAGGGTTTGTTGACCCTCTGCCCTCTGCTGGGAGGGATCCCTGACCCTCTGCCCTCTGCTGGGAGGGATCGCTGACCGTCTGCCCTCTGTTGGGAGCAACTGCTGACCGTCTGCCCTCTGCTGGGAGCGATCACTGACTGTCTGCCCTCTGCTGGGAGGGATAGCTGAAGTTTCATTATCATTTTGATGGCCTCTACTGCTTAAGATCTTGAATTTTCCTAGTTCTCCAATAGTGTATATAATCTTTTCAACTTTTTACTGCTGGTTATTTTATAATCCTTTACAGAATCCAACAGCATTGTACATGATCCTATTGCTATTCCCTCAAAAACAGTCTCCAGAATCCCCCATTTAATGGCAGTTTTCTTTTCCTTCATTGTCATACCACTAACGTCTGTTGAAATCAGTTACTTTTTTGTCTTTTATCTGCATTTGTATCTCCTTTTTGCTATTTTGTTTTAATTTTAAATTGTTTTAACTGTTCTGTTTTATACCAGACAGGGAAGAGTCTGGACATAAAAAAGAGTTTAAAACAATTTATTATACACAGTAATTGTAAGCTAATGCATTATACCAGATATCAGCAATAGATTTCTTTCCCCAGTTTATATCAATGAATGATACAGTTTTAAAGCAACATAGTAGCTTGAGTCACTGATACTGTTAAAAATAGTTTTTGTTTAATTCTGTGGTTGTCTGTTCAGTCAACTGCAGTCCTTATGTTCTTACAAAGGAAAAGTGAGCCAGCTGGGTTTCTTTTCCCCATGAAAATGAAGTTTCAAGATAACTAAATGATCGCCTTTTAAATTATTTATTTATGCCAAGATGTTTTCTTCGTGTATGGAAGAGAACCATTAGAAACCATTTATATCAATAAGATGGTAAATGAGAAATTTTCAGAAGTAATATTCCTCAGTTTTTTATTCTGAGAATGGTTAAAATGTGGAATTTGCTGGCAAATCTAAGAGCAGAGACAAATAATAAAGATATGTTTTAGGTAGATTGAGTTCTTGAAAGACTTAATTGAGAATGAATGGGTTGAAGCTTAAGGTCAGTAGAAATGGCCTGAACTGGTTGATCCAATTGACCTTTTCTGTATATTCTTTATAATTTTATATTTGAATTTATAATTGTATTATCTATTATGAACTTCTTTTTCTTTCCTTCAGTGAAGTAAAGAGCTGTCTTATGAACAAATACATAACTTTTGTTGGAGACTCCAGAATTCGGCAGTTGTTCTACTCGTTTATTAAAATTATAAATTCTGCTATCAAAGAAGAAGGAAACAAGGTACTTTTCTACTTTCATTTACTTTGATTTGGACTGAGTGACTGTTAGAGGTCAGGTTTTCAATTTGGAAATAGTTAATTCATACAATGACAACATCATGCTCCAGGGATTCCATTTTGGTTGTGACTGCAGAGCCATTCTCCAAGTGATCCAGCTTTAATATAAACACACCAAATAGTCTAATTTTAGAAATGCATCAATGTTTATTGCAGTTTGGAAATGTCTTTTTTATCTGCACTGTAACAATTAGTCATATTAACTATTGAAGACCAAAGTAGCGTGAGTGGTATTGAGTAGAATGGTCTTAAAATATAATTGTAGTGCATTGTCTTATAAACAGTAACTCAGTTCCCTGGTATACAGAGTAATGGACAGAGAAGGCAAAGGGCAGAATCAGCTGTATCACACTGAATCAGTGTATGGCTGGAATTGCATATACGTTATACCACATAAGTTCAATGGCTTTCTTTCCCTGGTTTATATCAGAGAAGGACATAGAGTTTTAAAGCAACATGGTAGTTTGAGTTGCTGATACTGTTAATAGCTTTTCTTAAAATCTGTGGTTCTTAATTTACTGAATTGAAATATGCCCATTTGCCAGGATGATCTTCAGACTTTATTTTCTTGGTGTTGGTCTCGGATTGCTCATTTTGGCAGTCTCTTGCTTGCATTTCATTTCTGTGGCTGATGAGGTCAGCCCGGAACTCTGTCTCTACCATTGGTAGCGGTGGCAAGAGGTAGACACAGGTTGGTGAGTGAGAAGTGTGTGCTTATTCCGCCATTTACACTGGACTGCTTAGTGCTCTCAATTTATGAATACTTGCTTCTTGATTGCTCCTTAATTTTGTCATAGGCTTGTGTCATTCCCACAAATCTCTTTTGAGGAGACTTTTAGATTATCCTTGAATCTTTTCCTCCAATTTGTCCATCCTTTTGTAGACTCCCTGTCTCTATGACACTACCTCTTCTTCTACCTCTAGTGGTATTGTCTGCAAAGTTGGACACAATGCCATTAATTCCTTCATCCTGATAATTAATGTATAAATTGTTATCCTAACACTTACCATTCTGGAACTCTAGTTACCGGTAGGAATCTTTGAAAAGACCCTTTATCCACAATTCCTGCCTTATGCCAGTCAACCAATCTATTATTTTTGTTAGTAATATGCCTGTAATGTTGTGGACTCTTATTTTGCAGCCTCATGTATTCCTTTGGCTTTTATGCTGTCCCTGACTTTCCTTGTCAGCCAGTTGCTTAGTACTCCCCTTAGTGTGCTTCAGCTGTTTTACCTCAACTTTTCCCAGAATATTCTGCCATTGCTGCTCCAGCATCTTCTCTGATACGATCCTCTTCCAATCAACTCCAGCCAGCTCTTCCCTAACGCCTCTACAGTTACCTTTACCCAACTGTAGTACTGTTACATCACATTTCAGCTTCTCTTGCTCTCAAACTGCAATGTGAATTCTATCATATCATCACTGGCCCCTAAGAGTTCCTTCACCTTCAGCTCCCTGATGAAGTCTGCCTCATGTCACAACATGAGCTCAACCTCAAGCTGCTTAAGAGCAGCTATCTTATAGACATTACACAAATTCCCTTTTTGCAATCCACCTGATTTCCCAATTAATGATCTGATTTCCCAATTATGATCACTAACATAACCTTTCTCACATGCCTTCTCTATCTGGGTCCTTTTATCTTTGTGGTTCCTCAATTCTACCATCAGTGCCACCACTCTACTTCTGCCCACCTTTTGAAAGGATGTGTATCCTTGGAAGTTTCCTTTCCTTTCAAAAGGCGTCTCTGTGATGCCTACAACATACCCACCAGTTTTGATCTGCGCTGTAAAGTCATTTACCTTATCACATATACTGCATGCATCCATATGTAACATCTGCAGTACTGTATTTATTGTTTCCTCTCTCGTTCATCCCTGTGATGCCTGGATTGAAATTGAAATGACATACAACTGGGAGTTTGGGATGGCCATTGCAGAAAGAGCATGGATGGTCTGTAAATTGATCGTCTCATCAGCATTTGGGTCTCACTAATATAGATGCAGCCATATCAGGAGCACCAATGGAGTAGATGAGGTTTGAAGAAAGGCAACTGAATCTTTGCCTCATCTGGAAAAGCTTTTAGGTCCCTGGATGGTGGTGAGGGAAAAGGTGTAGAAATGAGTGTTGCCCTCTGCCTACTGGCAGAGAAAAGTACCGGGAGTTAAAGGAAGGAGTGATCTGTAGAAAATATAAATCGTGATAGTGAAATCAAAGAGGCTTACACTGAAAATTCCAGGACGTGTCAATATTAGGAGAAGTAGATCTTGGTTCCCTGGATAACCATTAAGGTGCCTGTATCTAGGATCTAATGGAATCTGTTAGAAATCTTAATAGAAATCTTTGTGTCATCTTTGGCCATGGGCAAGTTCCCAGAAAATTGGAGAATAATCATTATTGGGAGAAGCTAATACCATAGCAATGTTTACGAGGCAAGTAGAAGGATGACCAAGCAAGGAACAGAGGGATATAGACCTTGTGCAGACAGATGGGATCATTAGTTTGGCATCATGGTCACTGTAGATGTGATGGGCCCAAGGATCTGTTCCTGTGCTATACTGTTGTATGTTGGAATAAATACGTAGATTTCAGTTGTCATTCCAGTGCTTATGATTTCATTCAGTTATACATTAAATGTACAAAGTAAATATGTTGACTTTAAATCACAGGATATTTATAAGCTTTCCTTAAATGGCTTTTTTCTCTAGATGTTCATCAAGCAGCTGATAATTGTTATTTGCATAATTGTTACCCTTGCATTAATACAGCATCTCCTTGACAAGAAACAACTAAAATACCTCCACGAAAACTATTTTTAATGTGAAATTTTATCAAGAAGCAATCCAGCTAGTCTGAATTAGCAATAATCTCACAAATAGTTGTGTTTGTGACAAAGAAGGCATACGTTTCTTAGGTTGCTAAGTGGATAAGGGCCCTTTTAATCAACTTATGAAGTGAAATTTTGGCCAAATTTTTAAAGCTATTTTTAATTTCACAACGGCATTCATTTTTTAATTGGCGGATGTGAAAACCTTTGTTAAATATAAATGAAAATTAAGAAGTGTTATGTGTGATGAGAAAACTATGGGGAGATGGGGTCCAGAGTTGACCCCCCCCCCATGAACTATGCTGCTAATGAGAGAGAGATAAAGAGGGGGAGAGGCGCCATGCTGCACATGCTGATAATGAGAGAGACACAAGGATTTAAAAATTATGGCTTCTTCATTGATTGTTGACTACTTCCAAGGACTTTGCCACTTTGCCTGTTTGTGTGAATCCCTGCTGACACAAGCATAGTGGGTGCTAGGTGCCTGCTGAGACAGGAGGGAGTGGCCCAGTTTGATGGACATGGTCAGTTGATGGATGGCTGGTACCCTGGCAGGGGAGATAAAAGATGAGTCTGCTGAGACACAGGCAGACACGCCACTGGACACTGAACGAGTGTTGTGCACCCACAGGAAGGTTGGGGCTTGGAGGATCGATTTGGGGGGAATCAGTCTGAAGCTCACAGTGTGTGAAGGCAGGCCGGCGGGGGCTTGTGTGTGTGTCCATCCTCGCCTGGGTGATGAGTCCACCACTGAAGAACGGTGTAGCCGGGAACGGAAGGATCATAATCGATGACCACAACGGAACAAGAAGACAATGGGTTTGCCTGCTGCAGCTGCTCATCTCATCTCATCTCATCTCATCTCTCTCTCTCTCTCTCTCTCTCTCTCTCTCTCTCTCTCTCTGTCTCACACTCACACTCACACACGTCACAACAGCAACTACCTTAATCCAAACTGAACTGAACTCTGCATTATCTTAAGACTATTCATTTACCCCTAGACTACGATAGAGCTCGGTTTTGATTCTTATTCCTACACTTCTGTATTTATCATTGCTAACCTGTTTTATATGTATATTTGCATTTTTGATACTGTATTACTTAGTTTACTAATAAGCACTTTTAGTTACAGTACCACCAGACTCCAACATATCATTCCATTTCTGCTGGTTTGATAACTGGGTCACAGGGTATGTGACAGAAGAAAACTGCAGATCTAGAAATCTGTAATAAAAACAGAAATTTCTACAAATACTCAACAGGTCAGAATTAGAATCAACTTTAATATCACTGGCATACAGTTGCAAGAAACAGTTTGCCTAATTTTAATTACTCAAAAATGCGGTCTGATCTTCATCTAAGTCACAATAATAGACAAACAATCTGCCTAAACCAATAACTCACAAACAATTGTACTTTTAAGGTCTTTATTGATAATTCACAGCCTGGGCTAAAAAAAAGTATGTGAACCCTTGACCTTAATAACTGGCAGAACCTCTTTTTCAGCAATAGCCTCCACCAAACGTTTCCTGTAGTTGCTGATCAAACTTGCACAAAGGCAAAGAGGAATTTTAGACCATTCCTCTTTACAAAACTGTTTCAGTTCATCAATATTTCTGGGATACCTTGCATGACTGATCCTCTTGAAGTCATGCCACAGTATTTCAAATAGGTTAAGGTCTGGACTCTGACTTGGCCATTGCAAAACATGAATTTTCTCCTTTTTAAACCATTCTGTTGTTGATTTACTCTTCTGTTTCAAATCATTTTCTTCTTGCATTATCCAACTTCTATTAAGCTTCAGGTGACAAATTGCTAACTTGACATTCTTCTGTCAAACTTTTATTGCAGAAATTAAAAAAGTATGGTGGTATGGCTTTGCCAAATTTTAGAATGTATTACTGAGCAATTAATATTTGATATTTCTTTTCGGATTTATTATTCAGACGTACATGACTGTCCTTTATGGGTGGATTTGGAGAAAAACTCAGTGAAGGGGTATTCTTTGGAGCTTCTCTTTTTTGCATTCTAAAATTGGTAGTTGAGACCTCATTCCTCATTCGTAAGGCCAGTGATGTTGTTGGGGTGGAACTGGACTCTCTGACATTGGTGTCTGAAAAGAGGATGCTGTCCAAGTTGCATGCCATCTTGGACAATGACTCCCATCCACTCCATAATGTACTGGTTAGGCACAGGAGTACATTCAGCCAGAGACTCATTCCACCGAGATGCAACACTGAGCGTCAGAGGAAGTCATTCCTGCCTGTGGCCATCAAACTTTACAATTCCTCCCTTGGAGTGTCAAGACACCCTGAGCCAATAGGCTGGTCCTGAACTTATTTCCACTTGGCATGATTAACTTATTATTATTTAATTATTTATTGTTTTATATTGCTATATTTCTACACTATTCTTGGTTAGTGCGGCTGTAACGAAACCCAATTTCCCTCGGGATCAATAAAGTATGTCTGTCTGTCTGTCAAACCCATTATTAAACATACATTAAGAATCCGATTTCAGTTTCGTAGATTCTTTGAGTTTAATAACTTAGTTCTTTCTAGTAAAATCCACCTTAATTATTTGTTTAAACTATCAATCTCCAATCAGACCTTTTTAATTTAGAAAACCAAAGGAATAATAACTTTTTTAGATTTGTTTATGGGGGATTGTTTAATGTCTTTCACTCAGTTAGTGGACAAATATGTCTTATCTAATGCACACTTTTTTAGTTATTTACAAATTAGGAATTTTCTATGTAGTTTACTTCCAAATTTTTCTTCTGCTTATTCACCCAATGTTATAGATACTCTTTTTCAGGTCAAACCATTTCAAAAAGGACTGATAGCTATAATTTATAAATGGTTATTGAATTTGTGAATGTTATCTAAGGATAAAATTAAAGCTGCATGGGTATTAGCATTTTGAGAGTCACTTTCAGATAATCAATGGGATAAAATTTTTCATTTGGTAAATACTTCATCTATTTGTGCCCGTCATTCCTTGACACAGTTCAAGGTAGTACATCAGGCGCATACGTCAAAGGATAAATTAGCCGTATCTTTTCTAATATTAATCCTATTTGCAACAGATGTAATATTGAGGTGGCTACTTTAACACATATGTTTTGGTCCTGTATCAAGATAGATAATTTTTGGAAAGATGTCTTTAAAACTTTATCAAAAGTCTTGAATTTGGACCTACAACCGAATTTACTTAAAGCAATTTTGGGGATCACTCCACCGGAAGCAGGAAATATTCCTGTTTCCGCTCAATAGATGATAGCTTCTACAACTTTATTGGCTAGGAGAGCCATTTTGCTTAAATGGAAGGACTCTAATCCACTCACTGTTATTCATTGGCTTACCTCCATTATGTCCTGTCTAAATTTAGAGAAAATAAGAAGTTGGACATTTGATACATCCTTTAAATTTGAAGAAACCTGGCAACCTTTTATTCAATATTTTCATATGATTTGATTTATTGCTCTTCCAGTTACTTTCTCAAAATGTTAGATTTGATCAGAAAAATTCTCTTTTTTTCTTGCTTTCACTCTCAGTATGAGCTGCCCAGTTCCTTTGTTTTTCTCCTTTTCTTTTGCTTTTTTTGTTTAGTGGGGTTTTTTAATGTACAGTTTATAAAATTATAAAAGTTTCTTTATCTATTTTCTTCTTTTCATGAAATGATAAGTGGAGAATATATCATTTTTATTTTATACTATTAGAGTAATACTATATCTGATCTTGATAATGTTTATTTTAACTTTTAAATGAACTGTTATCGATATAGATCTTTGAGATAATTCTTTTATCTATATATATATATATATGTACTTTTTAAAAAATTTAATAAAAAGATTGATAAAGACATTCTTCTGTATAACGTCTTGATACAATTTGGAATTCATTGTTCCCTCAATGATCACAAACTCTTCAAGCCCTGAGGCAGCAACACAGCCCCAAACCATGATGATCCTTCCACCATGCTTCACAGTTAGGATGAGGTTTTGGTGTTGGTGTGCAGTGCCCTTTTTCCTCCAAACATTGCAGTGTCCATTTTAGCCAAAAAGTTCAACTTTTGCCTCATCTGTCCATAGAACATTGTCCCAGAAACATTGCTGAACATCCAAGTCGTATTTTGCAAACTTCAGAAATGCAGCAGTGTTTTTTTCTGTCTTACCATGAACCCCATTCTTGTTTAGTGTTTTTCTTACAGTGGGCACATGGACAGAGACGTCAGCAAGTTTAGAGATTTCTGCAGCTCTTTTGCTGTTACCCTTGGGTTCTTTTTCAGCTCCTTCAGCATTACACGTTGTGATCTTTGCAGGATGCTCACTCCTAGGGAGAGTAGCAACAGTACTGAATTTCCTCCATTTGTAGATAGTTTCTGATAGACTGATGTACACTCAGGTCTTTAGAAATGCTTCTGCAGCCTTGTCCAGCGTCATGCAACTCTACAGTTCTTCTAAGGTCCCCTGGAAGTTAATTTGATTGAAGCATGGTGCTCATCTTTCTTGAGAAGAGCAGGTTCAGTCAGTAACTTTGTGTCTTTTTGATAGGGCAGGGCACCTTTACACCCTAAATTTCCAAACTTATCTCATTGATTGAAACACCTGACTTCGAATTGATTTTGCAGAAGACATTACCCCTAATGTTTACATACTTTTTTGACCTTAGCCTGTGATTGTTTAAATGGTGTGCTCAGTATTAATGGGAAGAAGTACAATTGTGTGTTATTAGATTAGGCAGATTGTGTTTGTCTATTATTGTGACTTAGATGAAGATCAGACTGCATTTTATGAGCAATTAATGCAGAAAAACAATTACAAAGGGTTCACAAACTTTTTCCTGCAACTGTATGTCGTGAAATTTGTTGTCTTGTGGCAAAAGTGTATTGTAATATTTAAAAACTGGAAGTTATAATAAAAAGTATATATAAAGAAAATTGTATAAAATAAGTTGCACAAAAGAGAGGGAAAAATACTGAGCTAGTGTTCATGGGTTCATTGTCCATTCAGAAATCTGATGGTGGAAGGGAGGAAGTTGTTCCTGAAACTTTGTATGTGTGTGTGTCTTCAGGCTCCTGTACCACCGCCTTTCTGGTAGCAGTGGGAAGAGTGCATGTCCTGGGTGATAGGGATAGATGCTCCCTTTTTGAGGCATCACCTTCTGAAGGTGACCTGGATGCTAGGGAGGCTAGCATCCATGATGGAGCTAAGTTTACAGCTTTCTGCAACTTCTTCCAATCCTGTGCAGTGGCCTCTCTGTACCATATGGTGATGCAACCAGTTAAAATGCTCACTGCCATATATCTGCAGAAATTTATGAGTGCCTTGATGATACATTAATTCTTCTCAAGCTCATGAAGTATAGCCGCTGTTGTGCTTTCTTTGTAATTGCATCAATATGTTGGGCCCAGCATTAATTCTTAGAGATATTGACATGCAGAAACTTGAAACTGCTCACCTTTTCTACTTCTGATCCCTCATTGAGACATGTGTTCCCTTGACTTCTGTTTTCTGGTCCACATCAATATCTTGCTGATGCTGAGCGCAAAGTTGTTGCGATGCCACTCAACCAGCTGATCTATCTCATTCCTGTATGCCTCCTTGTCACCCTCTGAAATTCTGTGAACAATTGTTCTCGGTGACAAAGTTATAGATGCCGTTTGAGCTGTGCCTAAACACATAATCTTGGGTGTAGAGAGAGCAGAACAGTGAGCTAAGCACGCATCTTTGAGACACTTCAGTTTTGAATTGTCAGTGAGAGGTGTTATTTCTGATCTACATTGACTGTGGTCTGCCAGTGAGGAAATCAAGGATTCACTTGCAAAGGAAAGTACAGAGGTCCAGGTTTTGAAGTTTCTTGATTAGAACTGAGGGTATGATACGAAGATAAGGAATGCCCACCAGTCCATGCCCAATCTATACTTGGGAAATTGGGAAAATCTCCTACATGCGTACAGGTAGAAACTAAGGAATAAAGCACCAGAGATTAGGACAACAAAGAGTTGGTCGCGGGAGGCAGTGGAGTGACTATAGGATTGCTTTGAGTCAGTGAACTCGAAATGGACTGGGGCGTGTTCAACAACTCATCTGGGATCTGAATAAATACACCATGGTTGTAAAGGACTTTACTAAAGCAGCTGTAGACGAGTGTGTCCCTACAAAATCATTTAGAGTTTTCCTCTATCACAAGCCTTGGATGAAACACGAGATCCAAAATCTGCTGAGAGCCAGATAAGAGGCATTCAAGTGTGCTGACCAACAAAGTTACAGGAGGTCCAGGTATAATCCCCAGAAAGCCATCTTACGGGCAAAGTGGCATTTCCAGACTAAACTTGAATCAACAAAGGATGCTTGACTGTTGTGGCAAGCAGGGTCTCAGCCAGGGTCCTGTGAGAGATCATGATTTAAAAAAAAATTTGAAAGTTTTCTGAACTTTGCACAATGCTAGTGCTCCCAGTGGTGGGCAGTAACCAGGCAGCCCCGTTAGCAATTTTGTTAGTGCTCTCTTAGTCTAGTATGGCAGTGCACAGTACTGTGTTTACTCTCAGTCCACTCTCAGTTTTTGATGCGAGATAGGAGAGAGAGGCCGTTGATAATTCATGAGTGCTGTATTGTGCGGAGGGGAGGATGGTAGGCTGATCAGTGTGAAGTGCATTTTCTGAGCATTGAATGGGTTTGCTCAATTGGGCTGTGACATCAGCCTTTCCCTCCCAAATTACCTCCTCCACCTTCCCCTTATCTACCATATATCTGACTTATGGGAGCGAACAAACTCTACCAGTGTAGTAGAAAATTAGAGACGTAATTTTCATTATTACCCCGAAAATGAAAAGTCATCTGTTTAGAACCTAATAATACCAGCATGTAAAATTATAGTGGGTAAAATGCTAGGACAAGATGCAGTACGAGAAATTGAAAAGGTTTCCCTCTCAAACAGCACTGCTATGAGTCAACATATATTGATGACATGCTACATGGAGAGGTTTTGTGTGATAAACTGAAAAACAACAGCTTCTCTATCCAGGTTGATGAGTCAATAGATTTCACCAATAAATGTCATATTGTAGCATTTGTAAGATTTGTAAATGATGGTTCAATTCAAGAAAACTTTTTCTGTTGCAAAGAGCTGCCTGAAACAAGCAAAGGCCAAGATATACTTAATGTTCGGTCTTCATATTTGGAAACAAATGATCTGTGTTGGCATCTGCACTGATGGTGCCCCATCAATAGTTGGCTCCATGAGTGATTTCATTTTTCTTGTAAAGAAAAGAAAACCCTGACATTGTCACAACACAGAGAGGTGTTGGTGTCAAAAACTCTTGGAGATGAAATGAAAGAACTTCTGAATGATACTACAAAAATTGGTTAACTTTATTAAAGACCAGCTCACTCGAGAATGTCTAAAACAACTGAGTGAAAATCTGGACAAAGAGCACACCAGTCTCCCGCTACATACAGAAATCCAGTGGCTTAGTGGAGGAAGATTCTCAACAGGGTGTTTGAGCTGAAAGGTGAATTGCAGAAGTATTTTCAAGAAAGTAGTAAGCCAGATATCGCTGAGTGCTTTGAAGATGAAGAATGGTTGCAGAAACTAGCCTACTGAGCAGATATTTTTCATCATAGGAACTAGTTAAACAAGTCTGTCCAAGGCTCTGGAGAAAATGTTTTGACTTCAAGTGACAAGATTCTTGGATTTAAAAGGAAACTTATAATTTAGATCATGCTAACGTACTGTGAGCTGTAGATTTTACACAGGGGTTCCCTGACACCTAAGAATTATTTCAAAGGTGTCTCCAAGGCAAAAAGTTTGAGAAGGCTCGTGGCATGGCTTGAATACTACCACGTCTTATAAACTTAAATTAAGTGAAGTTGGAGACAGTAGGGCTTCAGTCCAGTTGAGCTCAATGCCTTCTTTGCTCACTTTGTCAAAACATGGAGGGGCCATCACAAATCCCCCTATCCCCTGGCGATCCTATGGTTTCAGTTACTGAATCCGATGTGTGTGAGGAGCCTTCGGGGGGTGAACCCATGAAGAGCATCCGGCCCAGATGGGATACCTGGCCAAAGACTAAAGACCTGTGCTGATCAATGGGCTGGTGTGTTCACTGAGATCTTTAACCTCTCGTTTTGGCAGTGTGTGGTACCCAGCTGCTTCAAACAGGCATCAGTTATACCGGTGCCCAAGAAGAGTGTGGTCATTTGAGTCAATGACTGTCATCCAGTAGCACTTACATCCGCAGTGATGAAGTGTTTTGAGAGGTTGGCAATGAGACATATCAGCTCCTGCCTGAGAAGCAATTCAGATCCGTTCCTATTTGGCTATTGGAGCAACAGGTCCACAGCAGATGCCATATCATTGGCTCTTCGCTGAACCCTGGAATATCTGGATTGCAAAGGTGCATACATCAGGATGCTCTTTAGCAACTACATCTTAGCATTCATTATAATCATCCCCTCAAAATTAATAAATTCCAAGACCTTGGTTCCAATACCTTCTTGTACAATTGGATCCCAGATTTACTTCCTTGTCAGATTGACAACAACATCTCCTTCACGGTCTCCATCTGCACAGGTACACCACAAGGATATGTGCTTTACCCTGCCCTACTCACTTTATACTTATGACTGTGTGGCTAAGCACAGCTCCAGTGTCATATTCAATTTTCTTGTCAACTCCACTGTCGTAGGCCAAATCAAAGGAAGTGATAAATCAGCATATAGGAGGGGGATTGAAAATCTGCGTGAGTAGTGGTATAACAACAACATCATGCTCATTGTCAGCAAGATGACCAAGGAGCTGATTATTGACTGCAGGAGGACATAATCAGAGGTCTGTGAGCCAGTCCTCATCAGAGGATCAGAAGTGGAGAGAGTCAGCAACTTTAAATTCCTAGGTGTTATTATTTTGGAGGGCCTGTCCTGGGCCCAGCATGCAAATGCAATTACAAAGAAAGTACCATAATGCCTCTATTTCCGTAGGATATCTAAGACTTTGACAAGCTTATAGATGAGCAATAGAGAGTATATTGACTGGCTACATCACAGCCTGGTATGGAAATATCAATGCCCTGAACGGAAAATCTTAGATACAGTAGTAGGTACAGCACAGTCCATCACAGGTAAAGCCCTCCCAGACAGTGAGCACGTCTACATGAACTGCTGTCACAGGAAAGCAGCATCCATTATCAGGGTCCCTCACCACCCAGTACATGCTCTCTTCTCACTACCGCCATCAGAAAGAGGGTACAAGAACCTCAAGACTCACACCATCAGGTTCAGGAACTGTTATTATCCCTCAACCAACAGGCTCATTTTTTTAAAACTTTTTTTTATTGCGTTTTTAAGTAGTTACAAAATGAAGTATGAAAAAAAAATGTATATAACCCTTCCCCCCTCCCCTTAATCCCTCCGCCCAACTGCCCTATAGAAAAAAAAAGAGAAAGAGAAAAAAAAAGAAAGAAAGAAAGATTGCCTGGTTGTTGGAAGATCTCCACATGCTCCATGGAATTCATAAAAACTTTAATATGTATATTTATTTCTTTCCCCAAATGACCAATTGTTTCATCTTCAGAGCATCTATAGATTTAATCCTGTCTTTTGTAAATAAGGGCTCCAAATTTTCAGAAATGTTTCATATTTATCTCTTAAATTATAAGTATTTTTTTCTAATGGAATACAACCATAGATTTCTTTCTTCCAAGAGTCTATGCTTAAATATGTATCCGATTTCCAAGTAACTGCAATAGCTTTTTTGACTACTGCCAGTGCAATTTTTATAAATTCTTTCTGGTATTTATTTAGTTTGAGTTTTGGTTTTATCCCTTCAATATCACCTAATAAGAGTAATATTGGATTATGTGGAAATTGTGTTCCTGTAATTTGTTCCAGTAAGAGTCTTAAATTTGTCCAAAAAGGTTGAATTTTAGAACAAGACCATGTAGAATGTAAAAAAGTACCAGTTTCCTGGTTACATCGGAAACACTGATCCGATAAGTTTGGATTTAATTTATTTATTTTTTGTGGTGTAATATATAGTTGATGTAGAAAATTATACTGCACTAATCTTAACCGAACATTTATTGTATTTGTCATACTATCAAGACATAGTCTTGACCAATTTGTTTCTTCAATTTTAATATTCAAATCACTTTCCCATTTTTGTCTTGACTTATGGATTCCTTGTTTAATTGCCTGTTTTTGAATCAAATTATACATACAAGATATAAATTTTTTAATATTTCCTTTTTGAATTAAAATTTCTATTTCATTAGGTTTCGGCAATAACATTGTTTGACCTAATTTTTCTCTTTAAATAAGCCCTTAATTGAAAGTAACAAAATAAAGTGTTATTTGATACTTTATATTTATTCTTTAATTGATCAAATGACATTAATATACCTCCTTCAAAACAATTCCCTATATATCTAATCCCTTTTTGAATCCAATTATATAAAAGTTGATTGTCCATTGTGAAAGGAATAAGTCTATTTTGAATTAAAGATCTCTTTGCTAATAAAGATTTTTTTGTCTCATCAACATTCATCTTATTCCATAAATCAATCAAATGTTTTAATATAGGAGATTCTTTCTTTTCCCGTATCCATTTAGATTCCCATTTATATATAAAATCTTCTGGTACGTTTTCTCCTATTTTATCTAGTTCTATTCTAACCCATGCCGGTTTATCTTTCTCGAAAAAAGATGCAATAAATCTAAGTTGATTTGCTTTATAATAATTCTTAAAATTTGGAAGTTGTAATCCTAGATCAAATTTCCATGTCAATTTTTCCAACGATATTCTTGACATCTTACCTTTCCAGAGAAATTTCCTCACATATTTGTTTAACTCTTGAAAAAACTTCTGGGGTAATTGTATTGGTAATGATTGAAATAAACATTGTAGTCTAGGGAATATATTCATTTTTATAGTATTTACTCTACCTACTAATGTTATTGGTAATGCCATCCATTTATCAAGATCTTCCTGAATTTTTTTCAAAAGTGGTAAATAATTTAATTTGTATAAGTTTTTTATGTCATTATCAACTCTTACACCTAAATATTTTATACCATTTGCTGGCCATCTAAATTGTTATTAATCGACATTGATTATAATCTCCTTTAGTAAGAGGTAAAATTTCACTTTTATCCCAATTTATTTTATAATCCGATATTTTCCCATATTCTTCTAATCTATAAAATAATTTGCGTAGTGAATGTAATGGATCTGTTAAATAAAGTAAAACATCATCAGCAAATAAGTTAATCTTGTATTCTTCCTGATTAACTCTGAAACCCTTAATATCTGGGTCCATTCTAATTAATTCAGCTAGTGGTTCTATTGCCAACACAAACAAAGCAGGTGATAATGGGCAACCTTGCCTAGTTGATCTTGTTAACTGAAATGATGTTGAAATTTGACCATTTGTCACTACTTTAGCTTTGGGATTAGTATTTAAGGTTTTAATCCATTTTATAAATGATGTTCCTAATCCATATTTTTCCAATACCTTAAATAAAAAATCCCATTCCAATCTATCAAATGCTTTTTCTGCATCTAAAGCAACTGCCACACTCATTTCCTCCCTCTTTTGCGCTAAATGGATTATACTAAATAACCAGGTTACATTATCTGCCGATTGTCTATTTTTGATAAATCCTGTTTGATCCATATGCACTAATTTTGGTAAGCATTTAGATAATCTATTAGATAAGATTTTTGCTATTATTTTATAATCGGTGTTTAATAAAGAAATAGGTCTATATGATGCTGGTTTTAAAAGGTCTCTATCTTTTTTTGGCAATACTATTAAAATAGCTGTTGAAAAAGATTCTGGAAGTTTATGCTTTCTTTCCGCTTGATATATTAACTCCATAAAAGGAGGAATTAATAAATCTTTAAACTTTTTATAAAATTCAGGTGGAAAACCACCTTCTCCTGGAGATTTATTACTTTGAAGTGATCCCAAAGCTTCTTCAACTTCCTTCAATGTAAAAGGCGTATCTAATCCCTTCTGTTCTTCTGTATTTAATTTTGGAAGAGTTATTTGTGATAAAAATTCTTCTATCTTAACATCATCATTCTTTGATTCTGATTTATACAACTCAGAATAAAAATTCTTAAAAGCCTCATTAATTTCTAGAGGCTTATAAGTAATTTCATTCACTTTTGTTCGAATTGCATTTATTGTTTTGGAAATCTGATCTGTTTTTAACTGCCATGCAAGAACTTTATGTGATCTTTCACCTAGTTCATAATATCTCTGTTTAGTTCTCATAATTGCCTTTTCTGTTCGATATGTCTGGAGTGTATTATATTTTAACTTATTAATAAGTTGTCTTCGTTTTTCTTCTGTCATATTTCTTTGAGATTCTTTTTCTAATTTTATAATCTCTTTTTCCAATTGATCTATTTCTATCATATATTCCTTCTTAATTTTAGAAGTATAACTTATTATCTGGCCGACCAACAGGCTCTTGAACCAATAGGGATAGCCACTCAATTTCACTTGACCCATCATTGAAATGTTCACACAACCAGTGAACATGAGAAAATCTGCAGATGCTGGAAATTCAAGCAACATGCACAAAATGCTGGTGGAACGCAGCAGGCCAGGCAGCATCTATAGGAAGAAGTACAGTCAACCCTTGGTCAGGACTAATGGAGAAAAGAGACAGTAAGAGATTTGAAAGTGGGAGAAAGAGGGGGAGACCCGAAATGATAGGAGAAGACGGGGGTTGGGGGGGGATGAAGCTAAGTGCTGGGAAGTTGATTGGCAAAAGGGATACAAGGCTGGAGAAGGGGATGTATCACAGGATGGAAGATCTTGGAAGAAAGAAAGTGGAGGGGAGCACCAGAGGAAGATGGAGAACATGCAAGGAGTTATTGTGAGAGGGAAAGAGAGAGAAAAAAAATAAAAATTAGGGATGGGTAGGAAGGGGAGGAGGGGCATTAACGGAAGTTAGGGAAATCACTGTTCATGCCATCAGGTTGGAGGCTATGCAGACAGAATATAAGGTGTTGTTCCTCCAACCTGAGTGTGGCTTCATCTCAACAGTAGAGGAGGCCATGGATTGACATATCAGAATGGGAATGGGACGTGGAATTAAAATGTGTGGCTCACCAATATATAGAAGGCTGCACCGGGAGCACTGGACGCACCAGCTGACTCACAGGTGAAGTGTCACCTCACCTGGAAGAACTGTCTGGGGCCCTGAATGGTGGTGAGGGAGGAAGTGTAAGGGCAGATGTAGCACTTGTTTTGCTTACAAGGATAAGTGCTGGGAGGGAAATCATTGGGAAGGGATGGGGGGCACAAATGGACAAGGGAGTGGCGTAGGGAGCGATCCCTGCGGAAAGCAGAAAGGGGAACAGAGGGAAAGATGTAGTTGGTGAACAACCAGTGAACTTGCTTTCAAGGACTCATCTCATGTTACCGATACTTACTATTTCTTCTTTTTGTATTTGCACTGTTTGTAGTCGTCTTTACTGTGGTTGAACGCCCTGGTTGGGAAGTCTTTCATTAGTTCTGTATTGGCTATTATTCTACAGTTTTATTGAATATGCCCTCAAGAAAATGAATCTTGGGGTTTTTACATGGTGACGTACATGTATTTGAATAATAGTTTACTTTGAACTTTTATTGTGTTGAACACTGAGCTGCGGTCAGTAAACTGCAGCCTGACATAGGCATTTGGCGAGAGGCAAATTGCAGAGGGTCCAGGTCCTTGTTTAGGCTGGAGTTGATTATGAACATGACCAATCTCTCAAAGCACTTCATTGCATTAGCTGTGAGTGCTACTGTACGATAGTCATTGAGGCAACATCTGTAGAAAGACTCTGTCTCAGAGTCAGGAGGGACAGCAAACAAGATTGTTTTAAGTTGCATAATAGGCTTGGGAGAGAGGGATAGGTAAAACAAAGGTAATGTCTGATAGGATTGGATAACTTGGCATAGTGATAAGCTGTTGATAAAGCCATCTGGTTGTAACATTAATATGTGCAGTTAGAGAGAAAGCAAATAAAAAGACCTATAAAATCTATGAAATATGGATCAAGGTTATAGGAACTGTCTAGCAGCTGAGGCAGTAACTGCTTACTAATCTGTCAACCAGATGGCTACTTCACAGATTATTACCTTGGCAGTTCTGTCCCACCCAATCAGTGATGTTCCTTTTATTCAACTAATGCCATTCCACCCTCTCTACAATGTTTTTTCTCCCTTCTCCAATTCTTTATCCTTATTAGGTGTACTTGTATAAATAATTTTATCTTTCTAAAAGATTTCATAGGCACTTGTTATTCTCTGCTCCCATGGATCATTTGCTTCAAAGCAGAAGAGTTAAGAACAAGATGAGTCAGTCATCTCTTAAGTCTGTTTAGCCATTTGCCAGATTGATGTTGAAGAATCAGTCCTAAATGGCATTTTTCTTTATCATCTTTATATTACTTAATTCCCTTAATATTCAGAATTTTTTTGCTGGTTTGAATGATAACATTGACTGAACTCTACAGCAATCTGCGTAAAGGATTCCACATTCTGTTTGTGAAAATATCTCCTTGTCTTAGTCCTGTACGGTCTGCCATTACTCTGTGACTGTAACCCTTTAGTTCTGGACTCCTCAGCCTCCTTGCAAGCACCCTGTTGAGCTCCATAAGAATTTTCCAAGTTTCAACATCACATTTCATTCTTCTGAATTCTGGAAATTAAGAGCTGAGTCTACACAATTGTTTCTTATTCAACAAAACCACCTTCGAGGAACCAAGCTTGTGAATCTTGTTACGAACCCCGTAACTGGGTGTCTTACCAGCAAAGATAGAAGTGTCCGTTGAAGTCTGGTGCTACTATTTTCAACAATATTTATCAGCAAAAATATGCAAAATAATATCAATGCAAATATACAGAGAATATACGTTAGCAATACTAAACCCAAAAGTGCGGGTATAATAATAACTAATGAAACAAGCTCTATCGTTGTCTAGGGGATAATGAATTGTCAGATGGAAATACAAAGTTCAGTTCATGCAGGCTGCGATAGTTGTTGGTCGCTGTGTTGCAATTGTTAGAGAGAGAGAGAGAGAGAGAGAGAGAGAGAGAGAAAACGTGTGAACAGTAGCAGCTATTATCTTGCTAACCTTCCTTTACGATTTTGATCCGTCGATGCGTTGTTGTGGTCATTCACTTATGACCCCTCCATCCTTTAGCTAGACCGTTCTTCCGTGATGGACTCGTCACCCAGGCAAGGGTGGAGGCACACACAAGCTCCCACCAGTCTCGCTACAAAACACTGTGAGTTAAAATTTACCGACCCTTCGTTCGGTCTCCGGTCTCCCACCCTATCTTGTGGGGTTCTGATGTTCACTAGTGTTTCTCCTGGTGCTTCTGAGGGGTGTTAACCCAGACCTCACTCTTATCCCCACTCACGGGGTCTCAGGTGTCAATCAGGTTGGGATGATGTAACCCATCAAACCAGCCCACTCTGGTTGCCCCCAAGGGGTTTCATTGAATAGAACAGTACCAAGTAAACAATCCTTCTCCAAAAGACAATAGCAGTAAATCAATGGCTTTTGTCAGTAGGAGACATTCCACCTTAGCTGTGTCTCTCTCTCATTAACTTTCATGAGCTGTTATCAATAACAACTGCCCTGGCAGCTTTCCTTTGTCTCTCTTACTTCCTTGGTAGCAGCATCGAAATAGTAGCGATTTGCGATTCTCCAAAAGGGCGGGGGGGGGGGTGGGCATGGTCGACTCTGCACCCTTCTGCCCATCAGAGTTGTTCATCCTTCATAACAATCTACACTATACTTACTCTAGGAAAAGTGTCAATTTTTAGAAAAGAAATCCAAAAGCAGTCATTCCTCACCAACGCCTCATGTGTCTACGTTAACTGCAGCTTAATATGAACTACATTTATTCTTATGAATTCAGAGCAAGGTTTAACCACTCAGTCCTTCAAGCTTGCTCCAGCATTTAATAACTGGATCTGATATCATCCTCAGCTCTGCTTCCTCTTCTGCTAATAATTTTTCAGGCTTTGCTTGTTAAAAGGTTCATTTATTATCAAAGTATACAGCTTCTGAAATCCTTTGTCTCCAGGTAGGCACAAGACCAAGAAAGAAAAGAATTACAGCACAGTTATCAACCCCCAAATCCTTCCTCCTTGCACAAAAAACATACAAAAATGGAACAGGCATACTGATCCCTCAAATCCCCCTCCCATCCATAAAAAAAACAAGAAAGATCGGGACAAAAAACACGGAATATTAAAAAAAATTAAGACTGAAAAGAAGCCTATAGTCCAAGTCCATATCCAAAATGCTGAAAACCTGGGTAACATTCTCCAGGCACAGCAGCAGCCACTTCCCTCTCGACAGCAGAGCAATCCCACCAACAATCAAAAGGCTGGTAGCTGATGCTCACCCTCTGCATTCACCTTGATGTTTCAATCTCCCTCCTCACTTTAATCAGCGAAACTGAGTCGAAATTCAACTCATGCTCCCTCCCGCAGTCCCCTCACCACAAGGTTCGCGCTTGCTGCCTCTGCCTCCTGGAATCCTCTACGGAGACTGCAGAGTGCTTAAGCATCCAAACGATCTCTAAACTGCTAATCACAGGCTCTAACAGTTCCAGAATCACAGTCTGGACAAAAAACAGAAATGAAGTAAATGGTTTCATGGTCAATCCAGAAGATGTGGGTGGTGGAAGTGTTGTTCGCAGGCGCCATCTTGACTGTTTGTTAAGAATCCGTCAACGGCTGCTTTAAAAATATTTAAAATTTCTGCTCGCACTGCCTTTTGAAAAAGTGTTCCAAAAACTTGAGACCCTCTTTGAGAGAAAATAATGACTCTTCTCTATCGTAAATGTACAACTCCTTATCTTTAAACCCTGATCCTTAGTTCCAGATCTTCACACAAATATCTCCACATCCGGCCTATTAAAATCCTTCAGGACTTAATGTTTCACGGTCTCAGATTCTCACCATGTAGAAAATAAGATTTTGTTTTTCCTGTCAAAATATGCAATTTCATGTTTACCCCGTTATACTTTAATTGCCAGATTTTTAGCCCAATCACTTGAACACTATATCTCTTCTTGACCATGCCCTCAGCATTGTTAACGACCTCTCCCATCTGTCCCACAATCTCTTTGACTTCCTACTGTCCGTTTGAAGTTACTGCAGCATAAGAACAAGGACTGTTAGGCTGGGTAACAGCTTCTTCCCCCAGGCAGTGAGATTTCTGAACACCCTGTTACTATCCAGCTCACATGATTTATCACAGCATTAGAACTGTTATGTATTTAACTATGTATTTTATATGGACTTCATGTCAACTTATATATCAACATAATATTTTTTAACTGTAAATATCTTATGTGCCCTATGTGTTGCGTTTTGCTTCTTGGTCCTTGAGGAACGTTGTTTCCTTTGGCTTCCTTAAAGCCTATCTCACAGCTCAGTGGATACAATTAAATATTCCCATTGCAGCCGGATACAGCTGAGAATCACAACTGCTTTCAAGAAATGTACAATAAATAAAGATCTCAATGCAATTGAATAATCTATTGCTGCTTAAAACTGACGGAAGTAATGCCAATTGTGGCCTACTTCTAGCCAGAGCCCTTGCTGCCAGTCAGAGATTCAGGTGCATTTAAGAAAAAAGTTTTCGACTCCCAATGCCACCTATCTTACTGGCAAATGTACAGTCCCTAGTAAATAAAATCGAAAATCTCAGAGCTAGAGTGTTGTATCAGAGAGACATCAGACCTTGCACTTAATGTCAGTAAGATGAAAGAACTGATTGTAGACCAGGAAGGGTCAGATGAAGGAACACATACCAATCCTCATAGAGCGATCAGAAGAGGAGAGAGTGAGCAGCTTCAAGTTCCTGGGTGTCAGGATCTCTGAGAATCTAACCTGGTCCCAGCAAATTTGCATGTCGATGCAACTATAAAGAAGACAAGACCGTGCCTATATTTCATTTGTCGTTTAAAGAAATTTGGTTTTTCACCTATAACACTCAAACTTCTGTAGATATACAGTGGAGAGCTTTCTGTCAAGCTGCAGCACTGTCTGGTATGGGGGTGGTAGTGTGTGCACCTGCACAAGACCAAAAGAAGCTACAGAAAGTTTTAAAATTAGTCAGCTTCACGTTGGGTACCAGTATCCAAGGAGCAGTGCCTCAGAAATGTGACATCCATTATTAAAGGCCCCGATCACCCAGGGCATGCCCTCTTATTGTTACCATCAGGAAGGACGTACAGAAACCTGAAGGCATCCACACAACGTCAGGAACAGTTTTTTCCCTTCTGCCATATGTCTCTTAAATGGACATTGAACCCATGAAAATGACTTAATTTAAAAAAAATACTGCTACTTCTGTTTTTGCATTATTTTTAATTTACGTAAAATACATGTACACTCAGACCCCAGTTAATGCTGAGGTTGCATTCCTTGGAGATGAAGTGTTGTATAAGTCAATACTACGTGGGGTCATTTTAACATTATGTAAAAGGACGTGTGTCTGATTAAAAAATAAATCAAACCTGAGATTTATGATATATTATTTTCTGTATACACAGTAATTTCTTGGAGTAGCAAACCTGCAAATAGGCCTAACCTGTATGTCAGTGGAGCAACAGCGGAGGGAAGGGGTGTTGGTTACATCTTAGAGGAGGGACGAGGCTGTGTGTCCTTTTATCGATGAACATTGTAAATTTCAAAGGTGCCAATATCAACCCAACGTTCACCAGCATCCAAATGCATATAACTTGCAGTTTCACATCTATGCTAATGCTTTTCCTAAACATCTTGGATGCACCGCCCTCACTAAAAGTTGTAGGCCATTTTCCAGACATTATGGGTGAAAGAAATTGAATAAATTGGCAGGGAGGCAAGAATGCAGGGAGACAGTGCGTGACCTGATACGTGATTGGCTGTGAATGGCTCAGAGCGTATGTAAAGCACACTCATTGGCCAATCAAATGTTTCCTGTAATGGCAGCTGCTTTTGGGAAGTTTTAAGTGTTTTTTAGAATGAATTTGTCATATTTAAAAATTTCAATAAAGAATTGAATAACTATTGTAATGAATCAGTGCTGTGTGAGGTCTGAGCATATATACCTGTGGTACAGGTAGTCCCCCGAGTTACGAACATCTGAGTTATGAACGACTCGTACTTACGAACCGAGGAAGGAGTATGCTGTCCACCATTCTAAGTCGTATCGCAATGCTGTCTGCCATTTTAAGTCGGATCATGACGCCTTCCACCATTTTAATTTGTGCCATTGACACTGTGTTGAGTGTGTAACTTTGTATTTGGCTTAAATTTTTCTTAGCAAGATTCACCCTGATCCTCCCCCCCCCCCCCCACCATTTTCTGGTCAGCTGGTGGCACAGTGAGATCTGTGTCGGGCTCGAGGACGCAGGTTCCTGATTTTGATCCAATGACAGACTGCTCCTGAGCACACTGGGTTGATGTGGAGCTTGCAACTCGACCTCGTAAAAAAAAAACCACTGCCACCTCCAGTTTAAATTCCCATGAGGAATATTGAGGAGGATCAAATACCCAAACCCAGCACAGCCCCCACTTGTCCCACTTAACCTGTCTCAGTGCGGTGAAATTTAGGACCCAGGGAATTCAGTGCAGTAGTCCTTAGGAGCTCGGGACCTGCTGCCTGCGGTGTTCCTATTCCATTGACAGGAAGCGATCATGATTGAAAATAAAGTAGAAATAATGAAGCGTTTGGAAAGTGGTGAAACTTCATTTGTCATTGGAAAAGCGTTGGGCTACAGTCGGTCAACAATCAGAACAATTTTAAAGGATGAAGGATAAAGTGAGAATAATGGAGCATGTGAAAGGCCCTGTCCCGATGAAAGCTACAATTATTACTAAGCAACACAGTGGTTTAGTTATTGGAATACATACATTTCTTAAGTGTTTTATATGCATAGAAAGGTAAAATATATACTAAGACAGACGTTTGATTAACTGACACTAAATAATACCGGATGTACTTGTTCTAACTTACGTACAAATCTGACTTAAAGACGGACTCAGGAACGGAACTTGTTGGTAACTCAGGGACTTCCTGTAATTGATTTGCTTATTTTTTTCTTCTCGTTTCTATATTATCAAGTATTGTATTGTACTGCTGCTGCTAAGTTAACAAATGTCATGACGTGTTGGCGATAATCTGATTCTCTATATGTATACATGTTTACTGTTGAACGACAGTGAACTTGAACTTTTCAAAATGTTACTTCCCTATCCATTTTCATTATAAAGCAAATTAGTAACCAGAATCTTTGCATATATTGTAAAAAAGTTGTGGCCCCAAGATTATTTCCTGTGTTCCACGACTTTCACCGGGGAAGAAAGAATACCCAGTTGTGTCTGTTTTATATTTCTTGTTAACCAGGCAGTGCTCTCTCCAAGACAGTAGGGAAATCTAACCACACAACATCCAGCATCAATAGTTTGTGTACTTCAAAAACCTCCATTTCTTATTCTCAAAAATGAACATAGGATGAATTATGTTCTCAATACTTTCTCTTTTTAATTTGTTCTTTATATTATGTTGTCACTTTCTCCCCAACTCACATCTCTTCAGCGTTTTGATAGTGTATGTTGAGTTTGCTGTCATAGATTTCGGAGTGAGAAGAAACATAGATAGCATATGGCAAAAGAAAAATCTTGGAATTTTTGTGAATTAGTTCTTAGGTGTGGGAGAAATTTGAAGTTCACAATTTCCCCAGCAAGCAAAAGCCAAGTACACTCTAGATTTAGGTTCTCCATTGTTGGATTAATCTGGGATTCCCTTTTCAACTCTTATCACAAAGCTTGCAGTTGTTCAGGCTATCTGCTTGGGAATAATTGGAAATGAATATTGCAGGAGCTCTTGCCAGTAACTTACAAAGCCTACAAACAGAAAGTAAAATAAGTTATCCAAGGAAACATGGTTCAATTGCCATGTTTCTTCCTTGCTGAAGTAACAGATAAGGTAGCAACATGAATTTTAATAACAGTTTGTTCCTGGCTGCAACTTAAAGCATTAATTTTGTCCTTAAGTGATTGATGTTTTAGAATTTTGCCGAACTTGTATTTTATCTTCATTCAAGTTGAGTATTATGTGCTTATCATTAAGATATAATTTTTCTGTATCATGGAGTGTTAGGAACAGGCCAGCATTATCATTGTCCAACGCATAAGGTTGATGTATTCAGTCGCTTCATGAAACATTTTGGATAAGATACTGGTTTTCCTTACAGTAAAGTTTTGAGAGCCTGCTAAGGACATTTATCTCTCTACCAGCAACTCTCTGGGATTCTCTTGTATATGTGGGTTCAGGGGTGGGGGGTGTGGTGGGGAACCTGGAAGAAAAAAATTCCATATTTCTTTATGTTCCTGATGTCTGTGCTTCAAAATTACTTAATTTAACCAGGGCACACTTAGTTTTGAGTTAACAATATACAGATATATAGTGTATAGGAATATTGCATGAGAATAATCATGTGCAAAATTTAGCTGAAATTTTTTCATATGTAGCTTGTTTAGCTAAACACCACAAATTAAAATTTGTTTTTTAGAATTCTATTCACAATTGAATCTGCTCTATATTCGTTATGATAAAAGGTTCAAAATTCTTCATATGCCATTGACAAGTTGTCTTCAACTTCAATATCACCAAATGAACAAGACCTTGTCCTCTGTGCAGTAGATGTAAACTTGGCTTGAGTGAGATTTGAAAGTATAATAAGTCTTGGTTTCAGCATCAGAAACGTTGGGGGGGGGGAGAACATTAACTTTCTAATGAATATAGAATCAGAAGTTTTGATGGCTTTGAAATTGATTGTTAAAAATTTACTGTTCATGTGAATATCATTGTTTAAATTTTAATTACTTGTTTTCACAGCATGAAAATATTTCCTTTGAAGATGGAAGTAGTTCATTGAAAGTTGTAAGTCCTAGTATTTCTTCTATGTCCTAATGTTGTAGTTAGATAAAATCTGGTGAGTGGGTTAGCAATTTTATAAAGTCAGCAATAGTTTTCTCTCTATAATTCCTACACCCCCCCCCCCCCACCACTGTATCATTCTTCTTGGATGACTAGACTGTTTCCCTACATCCCCTCCCCTTGCCCTACTGAGCTTGTCTGAAATACATCTCACCCTGTCTTAGCCTTATTCCCAGTAAGCTGCTGACCATCCAGTTTAATTCTTTGTAGCTCTTTGCAGCTCTTTGTAGCTGCTTTCTGATTGGGTACCATGCCCTGATCCTACAAATAATCAACCCCTCCATTCAAAAAGAACTTTAGTGCCTCCCTGTCCTTGCAAACTATTGTCCCCTTTCTGAGCTCAAATTGCTCTCAGATTCTTGAAGCCTACAAATTTGTGCAAATCTTTTTTGAGGTTCCTAGTTCAAATCCCTCCAAATAATGCCAAAAAAGCTGTCAAAAGCTGTGGTCATGATTCTATCCGTTCTTGTTCTTTTAATCTCTGTGCTGTCTTTGATATGAACAATCACTGTATCCTTCTAAACATGAACAAACAAGCTGGATGAACTCAGCAGGTCAGGCAGCATCCGTTGAAACGAACAGTCAACGTTTCGGGCCGAGATCCTTCGTCAGGACTGAAGAAGGAGGGGGCAGGGGCCCTATAAAGAAGGTGGGGGGAGGGTAGCAAACCATCATAGCAGTAGAGGAGGCCATGTATGAGGCCATCTACTGCCATGATGAGGCCAAACTCAGGTTGGAGGATCAACACCTCATAAACCGTCTGGGTAGTCTCCAGCCCCTTGGTATGAACATCGAGTTCTCCAACTTCCGGTAATTCCCTCCCTCTCCCTTCCCCCATCCCACTTTCGCTCTGTCTCCTCTTCTAGCTACCTATCACCTCTCTGATTCTGCCTTCTTCTACTACCCATAGTGCTTTCCCCTTTCATTCCTTCTTCACCTCTCCTGCCTATCCCCTCCCTGCTTCCCCTCCCCCACCCCTTGACCTTTCCTCTGATTGGTTTTCCACCCTCACCCTCACCCCACCTTCTTTATGGGGCCCCTGCCCCCTCCTCCTTCAGCCCTGACGAAGGGTCTCGGCCCGAAATGTTGACTGCTCGTTTCAACGGATTCTGCCCTGCTGAGTTTATCCAGCTTGTTTGTACGTGTTGATTTGACCACAACATCTGCAGTGTACTTTGTGTTCACTGTATCCTTCTGATGGCTTTATTCTTTTGTGAAGGAAAGCTGTCACAAGCTACCGGGTATATTTCCTAGCTAGCAAATCCACCTTTCTCCCTGTTTTTTGTGTGAAACTGAACTAGACTTTTCATATTTAACAGTTAAATGAGTTTGGACCAACACCAGTAATGTGGCCGTTTCCCCGAGTGCACTGCATTTACTGCTGCACTTGTATTCTTGCCACCTTTACCTGTAAGCTTGTGCGTTGAAGCCAGGCCTCACTGATGGATGGGGGGAGGGGGTCAAAGAGATTGTTGTACAGATGGGAGGGATCCTTGGCAATGCTAAGGGCCCTGCGTATGCAATGCTTCTAGTAAACATGTGGGATGGATAGAAGAGAGACCCCGATGATCCTCTCAGCAGTCTTCGTAATCCTTTGTAGGGCCTTTTAGTCAGATGCCTTGCAATTCCTGCAATAGATGGAGATGCAGCTGGTCAGGATTCACTCAATGGTACTTGCTTCTGTAAAAATTGGTTGGAATTGGGCGGGGAGGGGGGGTGAAGTCTCATTCGCTTCAATCTCCTCAGGATGTGGGGTCGCTGCTGTGCTATCTTGACTAAAGAGGTGGTGTTGAGGGACCGGATGAGATCTACCACCTTGACTCCCCATAATCTGTGAGTAAATAGAGTGAGTATATTTACTTAGCTGCACAGTATAACAATTGATTTTCAATTGATCTGTTTCCTTCACTTTAGCTGATTATTACTAGGCTTTTAGGGTTGCAGTTGATCTCATTGTTCTAAACTAGGGAGAATCAAAGAAGATTAGTATCTTTGCTCCTGTTGTTTCTAGTGATATCACTATAAAATGTGTACGAATCAAGGGCAAGCATAGAATATGAATAATATCCCACCTGCTTTCCAGTTTTTGTCCTTATTCATGATTTGGCTTAATCTATGTGAGCGGCTACTTTCATAATCTGCTTAGTGTTTGTACTTTTTTTCAATGCAGGACTTCCTGTGGTACCCAGAGGTAAACAACTCCATGAAGGACTGTTTTAAGGCCTGGATTGAGGTCTGTTTTAAAAAATGTTCAGTACTATTTATATTTATTTATATTTTTAAAAAATGAAATAACCTGCAAGGAAAAAATGATTAAGGTTATTATGAGAACTGTGCAAAATGTTTCAAGAGATGAATACTACTTGTTGAGCAAATAGCTGGTCTTTCAATTTTCTACATTTCCTACCTGTTGCAGTAAATATACCATGGCAAATACCTGAAGGTTCTGGTTTTTCACAACTCATTAATAACATTGCTAATTAACATGTTGATATTCACATAGCCTTGTTCCTTCATTCCTCCATTTCCTAGGTGTCCTCATCTATTCTAGTGTAGCATTAGTATCTTCCTATAATTGCCTCTAATATGTCCAATCTTTAATATTATTTCTGTGCACTCACTGGATGCTGCATCTTAATTACACTTACAAAAACTTCTCATTTTCCTTGACGGTGCCTGGATACATTCATGTTACTGTGCAATCCATAAGACATGTAGGCATCCAATACTGAAAAGGTAATAGCAATTCTTTTGATAGGAGAATGCATTTGTCTCTGGGTCATGGTTTTTTTCCCAAAAGTTTGTTAAGTAAAATCTCGTGATTGGCTTCCTTGTTTGTTTTTTCTGTGAACATGCAGCTGTACGTCATGTTAGTAATGAGACTGTTGTGTTGTTGCATGTTTTTATTCTATGCTTTTTTTTCTGTTAATCACAGAGAGAGAGATTTTCTCCACCCCCTTCATTCCACTGACTCTCCATTATTGTTATTACTATTCCCTGGAATAAACATACAGCAGGCTTTCAGTTGCCCGCTTATTTAATGCTCCAATCTTGTACAAGAATGTTTATAATTTCTGTGCAATTGGCGATTCTGAAAAATGATTAAAAAATTTAGTTGTGTACATTTTTCAGAAGCCTTTAGTCTATATAATTTCTATAATTAATTTAGTGTAGCGATGTGCTACACAGCGCTGAAATAACGACACGCAGTCGGAAAAGTCGTTTCAAGACTAGTTTATTCAAACTTCGTGGTGCTAGTATTTAAATCCCTAGCGCCCGCCCTCTCCGGGCGGAAATGACGTCAGAGGTGCATTACCAAAGTCTCCCTGCGCGCTGGCTATTTGTGAGCTGGTTCACCTGCACAGAAAGTGGGTCGCCACATAACCCCCCCCTCCCCCCCAGAACCGATGATACACCCCCCAATGTCCTCAGTCTGGGTTGGACTCTGTTTGGGAGGTCTGCCTCTGCGCCGCGGTGTCTGAACCTCGACCGGCTACGCCAAGTCCACATGGGCTGGTTTGAGTCAGTCCACCGTGAAAACCTCATCTTTCCCCCCAATGTCCAGAACGTACGGGGACCCGTTGTTGTTGATCACCTTGAACGGCCCCTCGTACAGCCGCTGTAGCGGTGCCCGGTGTCCGCCCCTTCGTATGAACACAAACTTAGTTTTGCATTTCTTTGGGTACATGGGTTGGGGTCAGTCCGTGCTGTGAAGTTGGTACGGGGGCCAGGTTGCTGAACCTTTCACGTAGCCTGTCCAGGACTGCTGCGAGTTCTTCCTCTTGCCCCCTTGGGGCTGGTATGAACTCTCCCGGGATGGCCAGGGGTGCGCCGTACACCAACTCGGCCGACGAGGCGTGCAGATCTTCTTTGGGCGCTGTACGAATTCCAAGCAGGACCCAGGGAAGCTCGTCCACCCAGTTAGGTCCTCTCAGCCGGGCCATGAGAGCCGACTTCAAGTGACAGTGGAAACGCTCCACCAGTCCATTCAACTGTGGGTGGTAGGCATTTGTGTGGTGCAGCTACGCCCAACAGGCTGGCCACAGCTGACCACAGGCTGGAGGTGAACTGGGTGCCTCTGTTGGAGGTAATGTGGGCCGGTACCTGAAGCGTGCTACCCAGGTTGCAATCAGTGCTCTGGCGCAGGAATCGGCAGATGTGTTGGTGAGCGGGACCGCCTCTGGCCACCTCGTGAACCGGTCTATCATAGTTAGGAGGTACTGCGCTCCTCGGGACACTGGTAGGGGGCCCACGATATCCACATGAATGTGGTTGAACCTCCAGTGGGTGGGTTCGAACTGCTGCGGCGGGGCTTTAGTGTGCCACTGCCCCTTGGCTGTTTGGCACTATGCGCACGTTCTGGCTCATTCACTGACCTGCTTGCGAAGTCCATGCCACGCGAACTTGCTGGAGACCAGCCAGACGGTTGTCCTGATACATGGGTGCGCCAAACCATGTATGGAGTTGAAAACCCACCGCCTCCAGGCTGCCGGGATGATGGGGCGAGGTTGGCCAGTAGCCATGTTGCACAAGAGGGTCCTATCACCTGGGCCTACGAGAAAGTCCTGCAGCTGCAAACCCGAGACTGCGGTCCTATAGCTGGGCATCTCGTCGTCTGCCTGCTGCGCCTCCGCCAGTGCTGCATAGTCCACCCCCAGGGACAGGGCCTGGACAGCTGGTCTGGAGAGTGCGTCCACCATGACGTTGTCCTTTCCCGAGACATGCTGGATGTCCGTCGTGTACTCAGAGATGTAGGACAGATGTTGCTGCTGGCGAGCCGACCAGGGATCGGACACCTTCGTGAACACGAAGGTCAATGGTTTGTGGTCCGTGAATGCGGCGAATGGCCTGCCTTCTAAGAAGTACCTGAAATGCCAGATTGCCAGATACAGTGCCAACAGCTCCCGGTCGAAAGCACTGTACTTGAGTTCGGGTGGTCGTAGGTGCTTGCTGAAGAACACCAGGGGTTGCCAGCGCCCCTCGATGAACTGCTCCAGCACCCCACTGACTGCTGTGTCAGATGCGTCCACCGTGAGGGTGGTTGGAACGTCCGTTCTGGGGTGCACTAACATCGCAGCGTCTGCCAAGGCTTCCTTGGCTTTAACTAAAGCGGCCGCAGCCTCCACATCCCAAGTAATGTCCTTGCTTTTACCCGACATCAGGGTGTACAAAGGGCGCATAATATGGGCTGCTGAGGGGAAGAAACGGTGGTAGAAGTTCACCATACCAACAAACTCCTGCAGGCCTTTGACCATATTGGGCCCAGCAAAGTGGCAGATCGCGTCTACCTTGGCAGGCAGAGGTGTTGCCCCGACTTTGGTAATCCTGTGGCCCAGGAAGTCGATGGTATCGAGACCGAACTGGCATTTGGCCAGGTTGATCGGGAGGCCGAAATCACTCAGGTGGGAGTAGAGCTGGCGGAGGTGGGACAGATGCTCCTGGCGACTACTGCTGGCTATAAGGATGTCGTCCAAATAGATGAACGTAAAGTCCAGGTCACGTCCCACTGCAACCATTAGCCGCTGGAACATCTGTGCGGCATTCTTCAGGCCGAACGGCATTCGGAGGAATTCGAACAGGCCGAACGGGGTGATGAGTGCTGTTTTGGGGATGTCTTCAGGGTGCACTGGGATTTGATGGTATCCCCGGACGAGGTCTACTTTAGAAAAGATTCTTGCCCCGTGCAGGTTTGCTGCAAAGTCCTGTATGTGCAGCACAGGGTAGCGGTTTGGAGTGGTAGCCTCGTTCAGTCTGCAGTAGTCGCCGCATGGTCTCCAACCCCCGGCTGCTTTGGGCATCATGTGCAGGGGGGAGGTCCATGGGCTGTCGGACCTCCGTACGATCCCCAATTCCTCCATCCTCTTGAACTCCTTCTTCGCCAGGCGGAGCTCTTCCGGGGAGAACCTTCGTGCGCGGGCATGGAGGCGTGGTCACTGGGTCGGGATGTGGTGCTGTACCCCATGTCTAGGCATGGCTGCCGTGAACTGCGGTGCCAGAATCGATGGAAAGTCCACCAGGATTCTGGTGAATTCGTTGTCCGACAGCGTGATGGAGTCCAGGTATGGGGCCGGCAACTTGTCTTCACCTAGGGAGAACATCTAGAAAGTCTCGGCATGTACCAGTCTTTTCCCTTGCAAGTCGACCAGCAGGCTGTGAGCTCGTAAGAAGTCCGCCCCCAGGAGTGGTTGGGCCACGGCGGCCAGTGTGAAGACCCACGTGAATCGGCTGGTGCCGAACTGCAGCTGCACTGTGCGGGTGTTGTAGGTCCGTATCGTGCTGCCGTTTGCAGCCCTCAGGGTGGGTCCTGGCTTCCTGTTGCAGGTGTCGTACCCCATCGGGGCAAAACGCTGATCTCCGCTCCGGTGTCGACCAAGAAGCGGCGTCCCGACTGTTTGTCCCAGACATACAAGAAGCTGTCCTAGTGGCCAGCCGCCGTAGTCATTAGTGGCAGCTGGCCCTGGCGCTGGCAGGGCGGGTGACAACAGCAGGCTTTTGTGCCCCACTGCTGGCGGTAGAAACACCACCGTTCACTGTCCTCCTCACTCCTGCCTCTGTGTTGTGTGCGCCCCCCCAGCCAGGCCTGGTCTGGTCTGCTACTGGGTGCATGGCCTGGTAATCTGACCGACGGATGCCACGCTCTCCCTCTTGGCTTTCCACAGCATGTCTGCCCGGGCTGCCACCTTCCAGGGGTCGCTGAAATCTGCGTCAGCTAGCAGTAGATGTACGTCCTCGGGCAGTCGCTCTAGGAACGCTTGCTCGAACATGAGGCAGGGCTTGTGTCTGCCAGCCAGGGACAGCATCTTGTTCATCATTGCTGACAGCAGTCTGTCTCCCAAACCGTCCAGGTGAAGCAGGCAGGCACCCTGCTCCTGCCTTGAGAGGCCAAAGGTCCCAATGAGCAGCGCTTTGAATGCTTCATATTTGCCTTCTTCCGGGGGCGACTGTATGAAATCCGCAACCTGGGCGGCCGTCTCCTGGTCAAGGGCGCTCACTGCGTGGTAGTAACGCATGGAATCAGAGGATATCTGCCGAATCTGGAACTGGGCTTCTGCTTGGCTAAACCACACGCGTGGTCGCAGCGTCCAGAAAGTCGGCAGTTTGAGCGAAACTGCGTGAACAGATGAAGAGTCAGTCATCTTTGGTCCAAATCCCGTTTAGACTGTTGGGGTCACCAATGTATCGATGTGCTACACACAGCACTGAAATAACGTCACGCAGTCGGTAAGTCATTTCGAGACTAGTTTATTAAAACTTCGCGGTGCTGGTATTTAAATCCCTAGTGCCCGCCCTCTCCGGGAGGAAATGATGTCCGAGGTGCGTTACCAAAGTCTCCCCCCCCCCCCCCCCCCCACACGTGCTGGGCTATTTGTGAGCCGGTTCGCCAGCGCAGAAAGTGGGTCACCACATTTGCTCTGTTAGCTGTATGAATTTGTGAGACATCAGACTTGTGTAACAGCTATTCATTTGTACTTGCACTCTGGTGTGTTGCGTTTACTGTTGGTTGTCGTTACAGTGGAGAAACCAAATGCACACTGGGCAGTTGTTTTGTAGTTCAGTCTGCAAGAGTAACCCAAAGCTTCCAGTTGCCTGTTGTTTACAATTTCACTCCTACTTTGTCCTTGCTATCTGTAGCCCCTTGCACCATTACCACTAGGATGTTACTCAATGAGTAATATCTTAATACAGTACTTACATTGTTGAGGTATGTACAGTGCTTTGTAAAAGTATTTAGTCCCCAATGCTTTGTTTACATAAATGAGTATTGCAACCAGGGATTTTACTAAATCTAATATTGCATGACAGCAGTTAACTCAATGGAGTGGCTTCGGATGAAGGAAATTGATATCCTTGAATGGTCAGTCAGAATCCTGACCAACCAGACCTCTCTGGCAAAACCTCAAAATTGCTCTCCACCGCTGCTCCCCAGCTAACCCGGCACAGCTTCAGCAATTTTGCAAGGAGGAATGAGCAAATCTTGCTCCATTGCATTATACAAAGCTAATAGAGACCTATCCAAAAAGGCTACGGGCTGTATTAGCTGCGACAGGTGGTTCAGCTGAGTACATTTGAACCACTGACGTTTCCGTTTCATGGTTTACAATTTTCCCTGTAGTTTTTGGGCTCTACTGTGAAAAAGGAGCATGTGATCCACAAATAAAAATCCTCAGATAAATTGATCAAAATACCTGTTTGTATTATTCATTTAATGTGAACAAAGGGGTGGGGGCTGAATAGTTCTACAAGGTACTGTAATCGAAGGGAAATGGCATCCTCTGTGTTGTTCCTGTATATAAATTGCGGGTGTCTAAACAGTATGGGAGGCTGGCACTGACGTGGGCCATTACCCATCTCTCAAAACACTTCTTTCTGGTTGATGTTAAGCTACTGGGTCGGAAATCATTGAGTCATGACATATCACTTTAAATGCAAGAGGAATACAATTTTTAAAAAATCAGTGCCAATAATCATCTATGATCCACCTAAAAATTAAATCTTGATTTTAAAGAGTTTATCTTTTGAATATTGTTTCTAGATAGTGTTTTTGGTGAAAGTATGTAAACTGGATTAAGGCTAAATATTTAATAGAATTGTAAAAGTACTTATGCTGATTTAGAATTAAAGGCATGTTTTAATACATTTCTCATCAATTAAATGCATGAAAGTTTTTAGTTTGAATAACCTTATCTTTGTACATGCTGTGTACAGGATGGATTTTATTCATAAGATAGCAACTAATACTGATGTCTGTAAGCTCCATAATATCTGAGTAACTGTGGAAAACAGAAGTGCAGTAATACATGCATGATGAATACACTGTCGTACGTTCCTGTATATTGATGCTTTGCAATATTGCAGCAATTTTTTTTTACCATGAACCAGCAGGAACTATTATGATTTGATGAAATAGCAAATAAAAGGTAATCAATATCAAAATAACTCTGCTATAAATCTGTAGTAAAAAGATAACTTGAGTTATTAGTTTGTTTCACTTTTTCAAGTATTGGTATTAAATGAATTATTTAAAGTTTAAGTTCTGAAACATTGATGCAGTAGGACTTAAAAATGCAAGCTCCAGCATTATAGTTCAAAGCAAATTTATTATCAAAGTATATAATTGTAACCTAATACTACAATTCTGAGATGTGTTTCCTTGTGGGCATGCACAGTAGATCTTAGAAACGTAATAGAATCAATGAAAGACCACATCCAACAGGACGAACAAACAACCAATGTGCACAAGACACCAAACTGTGCAAATTTATCCATTTGTTTATTTAGTGACACAATGTGGAATAGTCCCTTCCATTTCTTTTGAGCCACACTGCCAGAGCAACCCCCAACAAACCCAATTAGCCCTAACCTTATCATGGGACAACTTACAGTGACCGGTTAACCTACCAGGAATCTTTGGACCGTGGGAGGAAATTTGAGGTCCCAGAGAAAGCCCATGTAATCCATGGGAGGATGTATAGAGGCTCCCACCAGAATTGAACTCTGAACTCTGGAATGCCCCGAGATATATTAGCATTGTGCTAACCTCTGTGCTATCATAGCTACAAAAGAAATAACAATAATAAAAAAAAAGCAATTAATATTGATAACATGAGTAGAAGAATCCTTGAAAGTGAGTCCACAAGCTGTGGGAACAATTCAGTGAGTAGCTGAGTGAGGTTGTCCCCACTGGTTCAGTAGTGTGATGGTTGAGGCGTAATAACTGTTCCTGAACCTGGTGGAATAAGTCCTGAGGCTCCTGCAGCTCCTTCCTGATGGCATCAGTGAGAAGTGAGCATGGACAGGATTGTGAGCGTCTTCAATGATGGATACTGCTATCCTGCAACAATGCTGTAGGTAGATGTGCTCAGTGTTGGGGAAGGCTTTACCCACGTTGGACTGAACCGTATCCACTATTTTTTGTAGGCTTTTCAGTTTGAGCACATTTAATTAAATAAATATTTAAAGTACTTGTGCTTTTTTTTCTTGAGTTCTGGGGTGAACTTCTGAAGTAGATCTTAATTGTATTTCTGTTGTTGTAATTGTGTTTCTTCTGGAATTGTAATATCACAAGAACTTTGTCTTTTTTAATGTCTGGTTATGTGACTTTGTATGCCAGTAAAAAGTATATAATTCTTGTTTTTCCTTGCAGGGTACCCAACCGAAGCCACATATTGTTGTGGTGGGAGCTGCTACGGTAATTTTTCACTAAATTGAATTAGAGAGTATTTTCAGATTTTCTTGTTAGCATTACATTGCAAACAAATGTTTGTTTGCTTACAGTGGTCAATTAAAATTCAAAATGGGAGCATGGAAGCTCTCACACAGTACAAAGTCAACCTTACTTCAATAACACCATTTCTGGAGAAGCTCGCAGAAGCTAATGACGTTTATTGGATTTTACAAGGTATGTCCGTCTTTATCATTTCTTTTTTATAAATGTATATTTTGTTACTCTAACTTGTGTTTTTCATTATCTTTCTTAGAGCCAGTATATGAAGAATTGCTGAGTGAGAATAGAAAAATGATTACTAATCAGAGGATTAGCTTGTACAACAATGCAGCTTTGAGCATTTTGAACAGCAGCACCAGAAATACAGCAGCCAAAGTCAAGATTCTCCAGGCTTCCAAATTAGTTGCAGAAGAAACCATAGCAGGCTCTTTGGATGGTTTGCATTTACCTGAAACTACGAGGGACATAGTAGGTATCCTGTGAAAATAACTGTATAAATATTTGTTTTATTTTTGTAGTTATGTGAAAATACACTGTATACAGTATATTTCATATTATTCTAGTTAAGATTCATCCAAGTAGAATGGTAATCTAATACAGTATTTTAAAAAATGAGTATGTTAACATAATGAATAGAAGAAGTGTGCATTTTGTTTGTACGGGTATAGAGAAAGCATTGCCCACCTGTCCTGGAGTTTAATTAACGTTACTTGGCAAATTGGGTTACAGCCACGAAAAGCCAAACAGCTTCAACAGTTTAGATTTCTGATGTAGCAGCAGATCTTTAAATTTTCAAACAAGCAAGATCATAGGACACTGTTTTCATTCTGTGATGAAATGCAAGGGTAGTGAAAGCCAAGTAAATTGTCCTCAGACTGTGCATATATATGGTACAACTGTATATAGGATGAGAGGTGATCTGATAGAGGTGTATAAGATGATGAGAGGCATTGATCATGTGGATAGTCGGAGGCTTTTTCCTAGGGCTGAAATGGCTAGCACGAGAGGGCACAGTTTTAAGGTGCTTGGAAGTAGGTACAGAGGAAATGTCTGGGGTAAGTTTTTTACATAGAGTGGTGAGTGCGTGGAATGGGCTGCTGGTGATGGAGGCGAATACGATAGGGTCTTTTAAGAGACTCCTGGATAGGTTCATGAAGCTTAGAAAAATAAAGGGCTATGGGTAACCCTAGGTAATTTTTCAGGTAGGGACATTGCTTTGTGGACCGAAGGGCCTGTATTGCGTTGTAGGTTTTCTACGTTTCTAACTGAAAGAAGCAACATTCATCTAGGTCACATTGCACCTACAAAGCATATTTGACAAATTATTTCCACAAATAAGCTAATAAAGCATAATTTAAACCACAGTTAAACAGCAAACAGTACAGTCCTAGAAACGAGATCTTGGTTGCGGTAGGGTGTTTATCAGTCTTAAAGCCCAAGGGAAGAGGATGTCTGTCGAATTGATGAGCAGATCTACTTGGTATTACACCTGTTACTGATCAGTTTAGAATGCACAGGACGAGGGTCTCCTTCATTGCTCTGTTTGGTATTTCACTAGATGTTTTCAGCCTCTGTGCAAGGCTCTACAAATGGCATGCTAGTTCTGCAGGTAGTGCAGCCCTCTCACTGCTCTGGCAATCTGGTTTGTTTCTCTGCTGCTGTCAGTGTGTGGTTTGTATTTCTATCTGTGACCGTGTGGGCTTCCACTGAGTTTTTTTTCTCCTACAGCTTGCTAATAGTAGAGTCATTAGAAAATGCAGCACAGAAGCAGACTCCCTGGTCTGGCTGGTCCGTGCCAGATTTACCCAAACTTCTCTTAGATGTTGAAATCAAGCTTGCATGCACCACTTGTTCTGGCAGGTTGTTCCACACTGTCAGGACCCAGGGAAGAAGTTTCCCCTCATATTCCCCTTAAACTTTTCACCTTTCACCCTTAAGCCATGAGGTCAGGTTGTAGCCCAACAATCTCAGTGGAAAAAGCCTGCTTGCATTTACCCTATCTATAATCCTCTATATGCGTCTACCAAATCTCTCAATCTTCCACATTCTAAGAAATAAAGTCATAACCTGTTCAATCTTTCGTTGAAACTCAGGTCCTCCAGACCTGGCAACATCCTTGAAAATTTTCTCAATACTCCGTACCTTATTTATATCTAGTAACAATGGCTGGAATTTCTGGAAGCAATTTGGAAGGCACAGGATATGTACATCCCAAAGAGGAAGAAATACTGTAAAGGAAAGATGACCCAACCATGTCAAAGCCAATATAAAAGGCAAAGAGAGTGCTTATATTAGAGCAAATATTAGTGGGGGAGTTACAGGATTCGGAAGCTTTTAAAAACATACAGAAGGCAACTAAAGAAGTCATTAAGAAGGTAAAGATGGAATACAAAAGTAAGCTAGCCAATAATATTAAAAAGGGTACAAGAAGTTTCTTCAGATAAATGAAGAGGCAAGTAGGTATTGGACCAATGTAAAGTGATGTTGGAGAGATAGTTATGGGGGACAATAAAATAGCGAATGAACTGAATAAGTATTTTGCAACAATTTTCAGTGTAGAAACACTAGCAGTATAGTGGAAATTCCAGTTGTCAGGGGGCATGGAGTGTGTGAAGTTACCATAACTAGAGAGAAGGTTCTTGGAAAACTGGAAGGTCTGAAGGTAGATAAGTCACCTGGTCCAGATGATACACCCCAGATTTTGGAGATTGTGAGGCATTAATAATGATCTTTCAAGAATCACTAGATTCTGAATGGTTCCGGAAGACTGGAAAATTGCAAATGTCACTTCACTCTCTACTCAAGAAAGGAGAGGCAGAAGTTAGTCTGACCCCAGTGGCTGGGAACGATACACACGCAGCAGCCGCTTCCATGAGGTACACTTGTACACTGCTCATTAATGCAAATATCCAATCAGCCAATCCTGTGGCAGCAACTCAGTGCATAAAAGAGGTTCAGTTGCTGTTCAGACCAAATATCAAAATGGGAAAGAAATATGATATAGGCGATTTTGACTGGAGTGATTATTGGTGCCAGACAGGGTGTCTTGTGCATTTGAAAAAATGCTGCTCTCCTGGGATTTTCATGCACTACAGTCTCTAGAGTTTACAGAGAATGACGTGAGAAACAGAACATTCAGTGAGCGGAAGCTGAGTGCGTGAAAATGCCTTCTTGATGAGAAGGGCTGAGGGGAGAACGGCCAAGCTGGCAAGCTAACAGGATGGCACAGTAATTCAAATAACCAAGCATTACCACAGTGATGTGCAAAAGAGCGTAGCTGAATGCTCAGCACATTGACCCTGGAAGTGGATGGGCTTGAGCAGCAGAAGGCCATGAACATACACTCAGTGTTCACTTCATTAGGCGCAGGAATTGGCCACTGAGTGTATTTTAGCAGCCTGCTGTATTTTTTTTCCATTTCCAGCCTCATTTAGACAGTACTGAAGGATCTTCCTGTATGTGCTTTTATTATTTATATATGAATGGCTTTGATGAGTAAACCAACTGATAAACCACTAGAAATGTAAAACACTCATCAAAAATGTGAACTGCTTGTTGTCCTGATACTTTTTAATACATTGATGCAATAATGTTTAATGCATTGATTAATACGGTAAAATTTTATATGTAGTGACATTGTGTTTATGCAATATGAAATTAATAATTACAAATTCTATTTTGGTCTGTTTTATCACATTGAAAGATGTCTTGGGTAAAATAGCAATTTTTAATTTTTTTCTTCTTACAGAATGCTATGATTCTTATGAATTCCTACTGCAACAGGATTGTGAAGCCCATCGATGGTTCTTGCTGCCATCCTCAGCCGCCTCCTTCTCTCATTCAGAAACTGACTGGCTGCTTTTTTAGCACTTGCATAATTGGTTGTATAATTGCAACTTACTTCTGTCATAGTTGGCGAAGAAGTAAACCTAATGCTGATGTGGAGAGTGGTGAAGAGAAGAAACCTGCCACAGCTTCTGTTTCTAGTCCTGAAAAACTATTGTTTTGCCTTTCTAAATTAGGCCTGATTATGGGCTATTTCTATCTCTGCGATAGAGCTGATTTATTTATGAAAGAACAGAAGTATTACACACACTCAACATTCTTCATCCCACTGGTGTATATTATTGTGCTGGGAGTTTTCTACAATGATAATACAAAAGAGGTATTTTTAATCTATGTTTTTCAGCACTACATGTTACAGTACATTTATTGCTTCGTGCAGTGTTACTGCAGATTAAGAATAAAACTGATGTGTCTTATTTCAAATCAAATTGGACAATTCATAGCTACATAAAGTGAATTTGCTAAGAAATTCAGGAATGTGTGGTTAAAATCCTGGATACTTGTTCTACTACAGATTTTCTAAAGTAATTGGTTGGATCCATAATTTAAGTTGTACATTAAGTCAAAGGCATTTTGCGTTCTTAAGTATACTTTCTAGTGGTCCAAAATAATGTTCAAGGTTATTTTTCTTTGGTGGTTGGCTGTCATGTTTCCCTTGAAGATGGAAAGTCATGATGTTATAGTTACGCAGTATTGGCTTCTTATTAGTGAACTCGCATCCAAGCTAGATGTGAAGTAGAGAAATTCTGCATTTGACTATAGGAAGGATTGCACTTGTTCCGTCCTGCAGGCAGAAAAGCTATTTCATAAGGGAATAAATGATTTGGGGTCGAGCGGGGGATTAAAAGGAGGTTGAATCGCTAACAAACTCTTGACTGACCAACAATATTATTGGGCTTCAGAACTGGAGGGATTAATGTGCTGGGTAATAAGTGGGGTGAATTAATCATTATTAACACATGTATATTCATGGATTGGTTTATTCTTGTTCTTATTAGACCACTATGTTAAACAGAGAACAGACAGATGAATGGAAGGGCTGGATGCAGCTAATAATTCTGATATATCATATATCAGGAGCAAGTACTGTAAGTGTCAGTTCTTATGCATATTAGCTACATGCTCAGAGTAGAGGCTTGATTGAAATTTTGTTTACTTTTGCATTAATTGTTAATGTGCCTTGGTGCCAATGTGTAATATTTTGATTTCAATACTATTGACATGAACATTATAATCTGTTGAACTTTTTATTTTTAGTTTTTACCTGTGTACATGCATGTTCGCGTTCTAGTGGCAGCTTACCTGTTTCAAACAGGCTATGGACACTTTTCTTACTTTTGGAAAAGCGGGGAGTATGGAATCTCTCGAATTTGTCAGGTAATCAATATAAAGTTATACAAAGACTGCACATTGTGTAGAATAATTAAACTGTCTCTTTTTGTTCAGTTAAAGCATGAATTCAAATCATTCAGAACATAGGACAGTACAGCGCAGTACAAGCCCTTTGGCCCATGTTGACCTTAATGCATGTCTAAATTGCCTGTCTACCTGCACACGGTCTATATCTCTCCATTCCTTGCCCATTCATGTGCCTGTCTAAACACCTCTTAAATGCTGGCATTGTATCTGCTTCCACCACTCTCCTAGCAATGCTTCCCACTCTCTGTTCTTAATAAAGACAATTCACTTTATAAATTTCCTTTAAAATTTCAGCCACTCATCTTTAAGCTGTGCCCTCTAGTGCTTGACATTTCCATGTTGGGATAAAGAGTCTGTTTACCCTACCTTTGCCTCTCATTATTTTGTGCTCTTCGGTCCAGTCACACCTTAGCCTTTGCCATTTCAAAGAAAACAATCAAAGAATGTTTTCTTTAAAAACTCTTCAAAGAATACTCTCTAATGTAGGCAACATCTTTATGAATCTCTTCTACACCCTCTGCCTCTAAAGTCTCCATATCATTCCTGTAATGCACACAATTCCTCAAATACAGCCCGTCCAAAGTTTTATAAGATATTTAATATTTTAAAATAAAACATAAATATATAGATCTATATGTCGGAACAGGAGTTAGATTGTTTATCTTTTTGGGCATGCTCCACCATTCATCATGGTTATCGCCAATCATCTGCTTCAGTAATCTTCCTCATACCACTTGATCCTTTTAGCACTAAGAAATATATCTACCATCTTCCTGATTCTATGTACTGACTTGACTTCGACTGCATTCAGTGATTGAAAATGCTCCAGGTTCACTTTCTTCAGTATCAATAAATTTCCTCTGATAGCTATTTCAATTGACGTACCTAATAACTCACAGTTCTGATTCCGGGATCTAGACTCTACAACCATGGGGAACATTCTCTTGGTGACTCATCCTTTTAGTATTTTATGTTTCTGTGAAGCCCAATGAATGTAGCCTAATCAGCCCAATCACATCTTACCCTAAATCCTGTCATCTCAGAAATCAGTCCAGTCTTCCCATGATAGGAACTTGCTTTCTCAGATAAGAAGACTATAACTCTAGATAATATCTCATCAATGTCCTGTACAGCTGCAGGAATGAAGACAAACATACCATTAAATTCCAAGCAGTTGCAGCTGAAGGCCTGCTTTCAATGACTAGTTTGCAAGGACACTCAGGTCTCATTGAGATTTCCTTTTCCCAATCAATCGCCACACAAATAATAGGCCTTTCTGTTTTGGAGCTTAAGTGGATAATATTATATTTATCCATATTAAACTTCATGGTTCATGAATACCCAACATGCCTATATCATATTAGAGCCTTTTTGTACTCTCCTCACAGCTCCCTTGTTCAAATAGCTGATGCATATTAGGAATAGCCGTGGTACTGATTTATGACAGCGCCAGTAATAGTAGTAATGGTACTGATGTATAAATTACTTCATCTCACTAATCACTGCCTGCCACTTGGAAGAAAGCTCCATTTACTCCTATTTCCTACCTATTAATCCATTATTCCAAACTTCAAATGCTTTAATTTATACACTAACCTCTTAACGTTACTGAAAATCTTTGAATGTTCACATTCATCACTGGTTCATCCTTATTTATTCCACTAAGGATTACTGCTGGGACCTTTTGTTACGTGATATTTATTTATGAAGGGAATGGGTATGGATGACGCACAAGAAGAGGACCTGAATTCCTCTTCCTGGGGTCATGTGATCAGCACAGACATCACATGCCAAATAGCATGTTCAGTGCTAAAATATTCTACGTAAATGATTTGGATGAAAATGTAAATGAGTTGGTTAGTAAGTTTACAGAAGTACAAAGGTTGGTTGAGTTGTGAAGAGTGAAGAAGGTCGTCAAATGATACAGCAGGGTTTATAAGCGTTTACAGATGTAGGTGAAGAAATGGCAGATAGAGTTTAATATGTGTGAAGGGTTGCACATTTGAAGATCAAATGTATACAGTTATTGGTAGGACCTATAATAGCATTGAAATTCAGAGGAATCTTTGAGTCAGGGTCCATACCGCCCTAAAATTGGTAGTTCAAGTTCAAGTTTGTTGTCATTCAACCATACATGTTTGCATACTAAATTAAACGGTGTTTCTCAGGGACCAAGATGCAAAACAAAGTACATATATCACATACGCTGCATAAAATAATATTGACAGATTTTTAATAAAATATTCTATTAGTGTACAAGTTGACGTAAATATACAGCAGTACCTCTACTATTGGTGCTGTCATAAATAATGTGTACTGGGGGGTAGCAGGGTGTACAGAAGTCAGAAGAAGCTGTTACCCACCTAATAGTCCTTGTTCTTATGTTGTGGTACCTTCTGCCTGATGGTAGAAGGTCAAAGAGATTGTGGGAGGAATCCGTGACAATGTTGAGGGCTCTGTGAATATAGTGCTTCTGGTGTATGTCCTGGATTGAGAGAGAAACCCCCCTGATGCTCTCAGCAATCCTTACAATCTGTTGCAGGGCCTTGCAGTCAGATGCCTTGCAATTCCCATACAAGACAGTAATACAGCTGGTCAGGACACTTCCAATGTCTGTGATGTGCACTTGCAAGAAATTTGGTTTTCCTCTTTTCACAGAGGAGCCATTGATGTGCAGTAGGGAGTGGTCAACCTGCACCTTTCTGAAGTGCACAATCATCTCTTCAGTCTTGTACATGCTGAGATTCAAGTTGTGTTTGCACCAGTACACAAGCCGCTCTGCCTCTTTGTATGCTGACTCATTGTTGATGAGGCCAGCCACTGTTGTGTCATCAGTGACCTTAATGCAAGTAGGTTATGGCATGCTTGCCTTCATCACTAGGGCACAGAGAATGAGAGTCATGTTTCAGTTGTTTAAATAGTCACTATTCTACACTACACTATTCTTGGTTGGTGCGGCTGCAACAAAACCCAATTTCCCTCAGGATCAATAAAGTATGTCTGTCAGTCTGTCTCAATGTTACAGCAGCCCAAAATGTCAAATGTTTATTCCCCTCAATTGATTCTTACTGAGTTACTTACTGAGTTCCTCCAGCATTTTGTGTGCTCTGCTCAAGATTTCCAGCATCTCTTGTGTTTATCAGTTGTATAAAACTTAGGTTAGACTACATATGGAGTATTGTGTGCGGTTCTGGCTGCCTAATTACAGGAAGGATGAGGATTCAGAAGAGGTATAACAGGATGCTTCCCAGATTCAAGGGTATGAGCTTTAAGGAGAGGTTGAATAAACTTGAATTGTTTTTTTTCTCTGGAGTGGCAGAGGCTGAGTGGAGACCTGATGGCAGTTTATAAAATTGAGAGGCATAGATAGGATAAATAAGTTTTTTTTTCCCAGGGTAAAAATGTTAAATACTAGAGACCGTTATCATTAAGGTGAGAGGGGGATGTTAAAGAATAGTGTGGGACAAGTATAGTGGCATTCAAGGGAGTATTAGATAGGTTGATGATACACAAGGAGTGGAGGTATATGGATCAGAAGTGGAGGTATATGCAAGCAGAAGGAATTAGTTTAATTAGATATCATAGTTACCGACACAGGGCCTGTTCCCGTGCTGTACGGTTCTATGTTCTGTGTGTTGTAACAGCCTCAAAAAGAACAATTAGAATTGACAGTCAGGATCTCCCTTTCATAAACATGTACTCTGTTGAGTCTCAATTGTGATGACATTTCTGGCAAAGCATTCTTTCCATTAAACTAAGGTTAAACTTCAAATAAAATGAATCAGTCTTTTAGTTACAAGCTCGTATCAGAAGAGCAAGAAAAGAAATTTGAAGAGCAAGCCAAAATGTATAGAAACATTTTGTGAGGTTGAAAATTCATGCATTAACTATTGAATGATGGTTATTATTCACAACTGCATTTATTTTGAAATTTTACAGAAATGTTGGGTTATAACTTGTGATTTATTTTTGCAGATTTTATTTCGTCTGAACTTCTTAGTGGTGGTATTGTGCCTAGTAATGGATCGACCATATCAATTCTACTACTTTGTTCCATTAGTAACTTTCTGGTTCATGGTCATCTATGCCACTCTAGGGATTTGGCCTCAGACTGGCAAAAAAGATGAAAATGGTATAGTACTTGTTTATGTTTAAATATTTCTACCAGTAAGGGGCTTAAGGGAAATTTGAAAATCTGAGAGGCTGAGCAGTTATAAAATGTCCTCATGTTGCTCAGATGTTCAGTTTTACAGACAGACTGCATTATTAGGCAGTGCAAACACATGATCAAAAATTGTGAAATGTTAACTGTCAAAAATAAACGCTGATTTCCTGGCAATTTGAGCATTATTTCATATTCTGGTTTATTATTATTGTATTGTGATGTGAAATTTGTTGTTTTTAGCAGCAGTACAGTGCAAACACAAAATTACTGTAAAATACAAAATATAGTGCAAAAAAAAGAAAAATAGAAATCTGATGGCAGAGGGGAAGAAGCTATTTGAATCATTATGTGTGAGTCATCGTGCTCCTCAATTTATTGCTGATTAACTTTTAAAGATAACTTAATGAATAATTGTGATAGTTTTGAATAATCCAGTGAAAAACTTACGTGACTTCTGCTAAAAATGATTCTTGTAACCTGAAAAGGCATGGATTGTTTAACTTATCAAAAAAGAGAATTGGGTAGTATGGACCATGTAAATAATCATATTAATTTCCAGGTAGTGAATCGCCATATTTTAGTTAACACCACCATCAAATGAATGTTTTTGCATTTCTTATAATCTAAAGTTATTTGAGCATTGACCCAGTCCAAAACTTGTATTTTTATCTTAGGATCCTGTTCCCCTTATTGGGAAGTGGTATTCAAGTTGCTTGGTTTGCTGTTGTGCATATGTCTGCTTGCTGCTTCTCAGGTTAGTGAAAATTATGCAAGGGAAAAATTGATGTTTTTTCCCAGATGGAGAAGAAAGGATTAAGTATGCCATATATGGAATTGGCAATGGGAGGATAGGGAAGAAAATTGCAACACAAATGTCTGTCATGGTTAATAATCTCTTTGGAAAAATTGCACTCCTGTTCTGTTGTCTTGAGTAGATGTACAAGTTTGCAGCTTCCTGTGTGAGAAACGCTGGTGATGCATTGGACTTCATAAGCTAGTTTATTTCCAGAATCTGCATTTTCCTTACTAAAAACAAAATGTCCAACAAACTCTTGTTTTACTAATAGTAATAGTCAAAGTCATACAACACAGAAACAGACTCTTCAACTTTAACCCTCCATGTCTATGCTAAGCATTAAGTATCTATTTGTTCTAATCCCATTTACCAGCCCTTGATCTGTAGCCTTCTAATGCTGGTGATTCAAGTGTTTAGCCAGATGTGGTTTTTTTAATATTGTAAAAGCATCTCCCTTCCCCACCTTTTCAGACAAAGTAGAGGGAAATATGTCTTCTGCTTTCATTCTGTATTGGTACATTCAGGGATCTGTGAACTTTTTACACAAGAGTCCCTTTTTACCTCAACCGTCCCCAGGGTACTACCATTCATGGTACCCTTCCCTTAACTCGTAGGGTTATGATCATTGAAGTGCTTGCCCAATGACACTTCATTCTCTGGAATTAGGCTTATCACTGCCACATCCCCAGTATCACAAAAAGCTCTCCAGGAAGCACTTGAAAAATTCCAGCCCATTTTATCCTTTCAGATGTTGGATTTCCCAATTAATATTGGGTGAGTTGAAATCCCCTCCTATCGTAAGCTTTTCTCGTGTCATCACTTACACTTCTCTGATACACCTACAAACTTGCTCCCTTTCTTCTGCAATGAGGCCTGTAGCATAGCCCCCTTTTTTATTCTTAAACTCTTTTTATGTGACTTTATTTCAAGAGCCTTCTAACAAATCTCGTATCATAACTCCTTGCTTAGTAATACAATGCACCCTACGTTGCATTCCCCCCACCACCAGCCCTGTTGAACTTGGAAGTTTTGGTGGGGTCCCTGAAAAGACTTTGTATTCTCTTTGGCTAAACATTGGCTTGATGGCAACATTGGCTTGATGGCAGCAGCATAATTAAATTGACAGGGTCCATTGATTAACCCCACTGCTCAATAGGCTGCCTATGGTTTCAGGCCATGCATTTGAGCCCTTTATCGTCGTCCATCCTTCACAAACTGCACCTGATAGGAGTGTGCATGTGCACCTTGGGCCTTTGTCTGAGGTTTGTGACAGCATGGAGCCTGAAGCACTAAGTGTTCCTCAGATTAATTTACACCCGAGTGCCTCCTTTTCCCATGTAGAATGTAACAGGAATTTACTCACATTCATTGTGCTTTTCCTTGTAATTTTTCTTACATTACTCTCTTTTGGGATGTTTCACATACGCAAATATCCACTGGCTCTAAGGTCGGTTATTTCTTCTTCTCCATAGATGCTACCTGACCTGCAGAGTTCCTCCGGCATTTTGTGTGTGTTGTTCAAGATTTAAACTAATTTATTCTGTAATCGAGCTAAGCTACTAGATCGTGCTTCCCGTGGCTTCACTGTTAGGATCTTGTACTTTAAAGTTGCCTGTAAATTTGTTCTAAAAGGCAACATTTGAACAGTTCCACATTGAAATGGCTGTCAGATTGCACACTTAATTGTCCCAGCAATGGCTGTTCAAAAGCTGAATAGTAACCTCCTACCAAGTTATTGAGATATTTATTGTGACTGGCGCGTCCAGCTGAGGAGCATCAGGTGGCCGGAGGAAGGGTGGAGATAAGAACAGAGGCTGGGAGATGTCTGGTGGAGGCAACAAAGGGTTACAGAGTATGGAATGTAATAAGAAGGTGATGAGTGTAAGAGAGGGATACTGGACAGATGGGAACAGCAGAGAGGAGGGGATGGGGATGAAGGTGATTTAAATGTTTGGTTATAGGTAAATGGAACCAGATGGAGGAGGGAAAACATTTGGGTATTGTGGGCTGGGTTTGGAAAGAAGGGGGTGAGTGGGAAGATGCATCGTTAAGGAGAGAAAAAGGAGCGGAGCCCCTACTCATCCCAGATTCCAGCTTCTGCAATCTCTTGGGTACACAATTTTTTACTCTACTATTAATTTCTATAATTTGCAAACACCTTATGTTGGTCTTGAAAGGGGGGCTATTTCATGTTGTATTATGTTTTGCAAAAGTTATTAGATTTTTTTCTAGAGAAACTCACTAAACAGATGTTCAGAAAGATTAGTTACTTCATTGTTTGAGTTTCATCTGAGATCAAATGTTAAGCACTTAAGCAACAAAACTTTAGTTTTTCCCAAGCTACCTTCCATTGCCTTTCAGCAAATTAGCATTGCTTTACCCTTGGTGGAGTATGTTGGATTTCTATTCTCACTACAAAATTAGATATGAAATAAAGTAAAATGTGCACAGATCTTGTTTTATCAGTCATGATGCAAACTTAGGAAGCAATGTTGCTTGATGTAGTGCAAACTAATATAAAACTAGCATTGAATCTTGAATACATTTTGGATTAAAATTTTAGATTTTCAGGTATTGGGTTTATTGACATGCATGTAAACAAATTTACGTTTATTTTCTGTGTGGTTTTGAAGTTAGTTCACTTAAACAGTATTTAAATATCTGACATTGTATTGATTTTTGTCTATTTCAGAGTTCTTTTGAGAAGGTTTTTTCACTATGGCCAATTTCAAAACTATTTGAGTGGCAAGGATTCCTTCATGAATGGTGGTTTCGATGGAAGTTGGATCGTTTTGTATGTAACCATGTCAGCTTTCATAAGCAGATATATTAAGCAGTACAGTGCCTTAATTCTGGAAATATTGTCTTAACTACTTGCTTGTAGTAAATTGTCAGTATCTTCGTATATCAATAACAAGAACAAGTTATTTTTCTTTTAAAATAAACCATTCTATTCCTTAATGATATATGAGTATTATGAGCATGACTGGGGTAACAGAGGTGATTCATTATCATCTTGAAGCAAGTTAAGGATTTTTTTTTAACATTATCTATGCTGGATGATGGCTTAAAAAAATACTTACTTCCTACATGGTAAAGTTCATGGATTTTTAAGGATTTACCAAAGAAGCCCTTGCAAGTTGCTGCAGTGCACCTTGACAAGATAGTATTTCATACATGATTTGCACTGTTGGTGGAGATTATGAATTAATACAGTGGAGAACAACCTACCAAGCAAGCTACTTTGGCTTGTAAAGCTACTTCAGTGTTATTGGAGCTGCATTTATCCAGCTCCATCACACAGTAAATATGAAAAAAGGAACATCAATAAATGCCAAGAGTTACATAGTGTCCCTAATTCCCCCCATAGATGTGCTATATGTTTCTTGTGCTGTGTATGACTGTTGGTACTGTGTTTTGCCATGGAGAAACACTGTTTTTGGGTGTATTCATGAATACTCAAGTATGGCTGAATGACAATTGAACTTGAACTAAATGTCATAATGGGATTTTTACCATTATTGGCCCTTTCACTGAAGGAGTTAAGCTTGAAACTGACCAGTTTCCATACAAAATCTGCATTTAAACCAGTTTGCTATTTTCCACAAGAACACACTTTGGCTCCCGAAGTCTGTGCTAATCATGATGTCAGTCCATTCCCTGCTTGTTCATTGTTTGTCTAGGTGCCTCTTCAATGCAGCTTTCATACAATGTTGTACTCTTTACACATTCTTTAACTCATGTGTTATGGAAGTATAACTGTTCTCACTTATTTTATGCTCTTTTGTTTGTAGGCTGTTGTACATGGTATGTTCTTTGCTTTTCTTTATGGTGTATTAAAGAAGGGTCATCTGCTTTCTGAAGGCAAAGGAGAGACATTGTTTGCGCCCAGAATGTCGTCCTTCTTACTTTTTACATCAGTGGTGGTGTTTTTGGTGAGTCTAATCTTTCAATAAATTATCCAAGGCTGTTTATTCAGTTACGGAAAATAAGTGTTTTCATGTAAATATTGAGGTGGTACTTTGTGTAAAAAGTCAAAAATTATTGTACATGGACATGGAAGCAGGAAGGACATTTCGAAATTTGAAGTTGATTTTATAAATTACTTTGTCATTGAATCTTTGTAAAATGAAATCAAGTGAAATTCATTTTCTGAATCAATGCTTATCGCCACAATGAAGAACGTTGAAACAGAACCCGTAGTTAACATAACTGAAAAACGTCTATATATTTTATAGAAATCATACTTTTTTTTCTGTGCAATAGCAACAAATGAGGTAATCTTGTTATTCACAGACCTACTCAATCTGGTGTGCCAGCTGTAAAAGTAAAGCCGAGTGCAATGAGTATCATCCTTACTTCTCTGTATTGCAGGTAATTTCCTTGATTTGCAGGATTAAATTGGGCAGCATTTTTATAAACATTATTTCCCACTGAATGCCTTCATACATTATTTTTCAGATCCTGTCCTTCGTTCTCATTAGGAACATTCCTGGTTATGTTCGCTCTGTGTACAGTTCCTTCTTTGCATGGTTTGGCAAGATCTCCTTGGAAGTAAGTGAGACCATAAGTTGACTGTTTTTGAGAGCTGAGTTATGTGAATTCAAGTTGATATTGCATTATGCAGCCATTCTGTAGTCACTAGGATTGGAAAACAGGGAAATAAATGTGTTAAAAATTACACAGAGAGCAGGGGAGTGTGATTAAAAATAAAAATCAGCCATGATTGAATGGTAAGCAGTCTCGATGGCTGTCATTGATAGATGATAGGGGAAGTGAGAAGAAATGGATGGAAAGACTGCTGAGTGAAGTCACTGGGTTTTGAGCAGAGTCAAAAAAAAGAACTTGATTAACATGAAATGTGTGTGAGAAGTTTAAAAAAAACTGGCATTAAGCTGAGATGAGATTAGAAATGGCAAGGGTCAGGGGTGTTTGTAATCATCATTCAAATTGTGGTGAAGATGGTTAGTAATTTCCATTAAATTATAGATGTGGTTCAAGACACCATTAGCTGTCATGAATTCTTTATAAGTTTTTGAAAGCTATTAAAGCTTCAAAAATTTTCTGTGGAACTACTTGTTAATGGGAAAGGTTGCTAAATAGGAGTTATGAAAATCACAATGTTCTAAATTTGAAGTAGGAAAGAAAATTCAGCAATCCTTTTGAATGTTTATTAAATGTAAGCCAATCATATGTACTTCACAGTCAGAGCTAAAGTACCTTCCTCCCCTCCCCTTTTCATCCCTGAAGTGGAGATATATTTGTTGGACCATTTCTTTGTGCTATGCAGGTAACATGATACTATTCATGATCAGATCACTATTGGGAGGTGAAATTGTCTAATTTTCTTTATATTCACTGCCATTTGAAGGTCACTAGTAAAATAATTTGTACAAGTTAGGATTTACCTGTAGGACTGCCATATCAACAAACTTTGCCATCCCACCCCATTGTAATTGTTCTGTCAATATTGAATACACAGTTCTAAATTTGTGGGCAGATTGTTACTGGTGATTTCCCAGCTGTAGTCTGTTTACTGAACTTGAACCAGAGCCAGACCTGGAACATGCACAGTAAGCCCATCCATCTGAATGCACAGGCAGGGGTTATTTTTAATACTTTTTGTTAAGGGCTTTCTGTGACTCTCCATGAAATGACTTTGGATAGCACTGTCACATCGGAAAGGCCAAGCTTTGTAGTTGGTTTGCAGGTCAGTGACAGTGTGCACAAACATGCCACTGTAGCAAATTCTAGTCTGTTCTTATCTGCATGCAGCCCAGTTAGTTTTAGTTTGTTGCAGTTAGGGAGGTAGGTATATTCACTTCAACCTGTAGATACAGCAGGGCAGAAGGAAGATTACAAAATGTACGCTTTCTTTAACAATATTGAATTGGTATATTCTATCAACATGATAATTGCATTTTACATTGATTCCCTTTCTTTTCTAGCTCTTCATATGCCAATATCACATCTGGCTTGCAGCAGATACCAAAGGAATCCTTGTACTCATTCCTGGCAGCCCAGTGCTCAATATTATTGTCAGCACCTTCATCTTTGTTCTAGTTGCTCATGAAATTTCTCAGATCACAAACGATCTTGTACAAATAACCATTCCCAAAGATAACTACGTTGCACTGAAAAGACTGTTGTGTGTAGGTATTTTTTTATTTGGGATTCTTGCATTGTCATCTTTTGAACAAGTGAACAAATAATTGAAGTAATAACTACTTTTGACCTTCATATTTAATGAAGTGACCTCAGTTTATGGAGAAAAGAGAGCATAATTAAGTGCAACACTGTGAAATTCAACACAGCATCAAGTCTGGAAAAAGTAGTTGCTGCATTTGTACATAGTGTCTAAAATGTTTGGCTAAATTATGATTATTTGAAAGTGACTTTTATAACAATGGCATGACTGACTACTGAAAACGTGGCAATTCTTCAAATGCTAATTCATGTGTTGGGTATTTCAAAGTTGGTAAAACAGCATTTACTTCTGCGATTTTTACTTCGTGTCTTCATCAGGTTGTCAATATTTTCACTTTTTAAAATGGCAATTATTCCAGTTTTATGAAGGAAATATTTTAGTCATCTGCTTAAATCTGATTGTAAAATACCTACATATAATATTCTACACAATTTAGTACAGCCATATTTATTAAATATATTAACACTGATGTTGAACACTTGAAATGTATTGGAAGGTGGAAAAGAAGTGAAGTCAGTGTGTTATTCATTATAAGTGCCACAATGGAGGGGTTAAACATGAATAGAGCTTCATGTTCTGGGGCCTTGTGGCTTTATGACTAAATCTGGTGTTGCATTGTTGTTAAATCATGACGGGCTAAGAATTACACCCATTGGTTATAGCTTTTAATCTTGTGGAATGAATGATGGTTGTTGGAATTTGATATGAAATGACTGAAACAGTGGTTTAATTAAGGACACTTGTTTAGTGTACAAGGGTATTGAGCAACTATTTGTAAATTAAGATAGTGTGATTGAATTGTCAAATGTTAGTTTGTGATCTCTTCAACTTGTATGATTGATTATATTTTGAGATTATTGAGAAACATAAAGACCCATGCCAACAACATGTTACAATTTGGTTTTTAGATAAAATCTTAAACAAGATAAATGTATTTGCTAAATTTAAATTTTAGCAGGGATAAGAAAGGAGGGAGTAGAAAGGAAAATGCTGAAAACAGATCTGAGTCTTTTGTGATGACCTGGGTGCCATAAACCATTATTACCAGTGTCTTTCAAATCATGGTGAAGTTCTTTCAAAAAATTTTAACCTGGCTTGATTCAAGCCCACATTTACAGATCCTGCAGTATACTATTTAATTTTAAAACTGTCTTCTGCACATTGACGCTTTTGAATCTCAGCATTTCTGTGTATTTCACTGTAGATAATTTTAATTTTTTATATGTTAGTACAGCACGTTACAGGCCCTTCCAGCCCGATGAGCCTGTGCTGCCCAGTTACACCCATGTGACTAATTAACCACCTAACCTGTACATCTTTGGAACATGGGAGGAAACTGGAGCCCCCAGAGGAAACTCTTGTGGTCCTGGGGAGAACAAACAAACACTTTACAGATAGTGTCGGGAATTGAACCCTGGTTGCTGACATTGTAAATTGATGCTCTAACTGCACTGCTACCACGCCATCCCTAAATCTGACATCGGAAACCTTTTATTAAACAAGACATGCTAAAATGCAATTAGTCTTAAAGTTTGACTTGTAACAATTAGTTTTAAAGGATTTGGTATTTATAACCTTACAAGACTTCACTGGTTCTATTTTGATCTGTTTTTGTTTAAGGATAACTGAAAATGGGTAAGAGAAGAATCTTCAAAATTTGTAAATACTAATTCTTTGGAATTAAAAATTAAGTTTTAATTTTTTGTTCAATAAAATCTCAGGTTCCCTCCCTACAGTTACTAAGTGGGTAAAACCATAGCTGGTCCATCAGCAACAGCTGAGTATTTAAGTGAGATAGCTGATTTGGGCTAAATGCTCTACTTTGTCAAGAGCTAAAATGTGTGCATGTGATAGTATTCTGTGTAAGTGCTCTCTATGGTTGAATACTTTCCTGTCATTAATATCAAATGATGCATGGTATTCTGGCTAGTAACTGCTTCAGCACTTAGAATTTTTTTAATGAGCTCCAACAGGTGTTGAATAGGGGTGGGGGGGAGGTGTAGAAAAGTTACCACAGTGCAGCCAAATTTCTAGTAATATCTGCACTAATGTGCTTGGAATTGCCACAGCTACTTCGCCTTTATTTATGTTAGTAAATTGCTATTTTATTAATTGTTCTGAAAATCAAAAAGATCAAATGAGTAAATTTTGCACTAAGACTCAATTTATAACATTTCCCTAACTGCATGTGCTTTCCAAAATATGTGGCTTGTGGTGATGTATTTTTTATATGAAGCATTTGTTTTATTCAATTTAGTTTAAAATGATTTGGCTGAAGAAGTAACTGCAATGATTAGATTTTTACTTGCTATAAGTTACTGCAGTTACAGAAATCACTATAATAACAAAAGCCTGATACCAAATGAATCTCTTAAAGTTTAAATTGCACTTGGGAACACAGTTTCAGTATCCCCATTCACATTTGGAGTTATGTTTTGGAAATTGAACATATTTTGTAATACTAAACATTTTTGAGATTTTGCACTGATTTCAATCTCAATGGTGTTACAAAGGTTGAACTTTTTCTGAAATAACTTAAAGCTAATTATTTGTTTTCAAATAAAGCTTTGAGTTTTCGATTAAAATTCTTACATTCTTGACAGATTTCCAGGGTGGTAGGAAATGTGAAAAATTGTTAAATTATATTTTATAATTCTTTAATATGAATTGTTTATAGTTTTGTCACTTTCTAAATTTGTGATTAAATATTTTTGTCTTTTTCAAATTGGATTAGTGCTGTAGAGGTGAAATATCATTCAATGATATTTGCTTCTATAGAAGGAGAATTTTCATGCATTAATGACTGAAGACAGTTTTTTTTATATTATCTAATTTTGCAGAATACTTGATTGGTTTTATGAAGCATAGATTTATTTTTGACTTAAAGCATACATACTATTTAAAGCATCTTTCATAGTATGTTTATCTTTTCTCATAAATGGACAGAATAGGGTTTTAGTAGTTTGATTTGCTGCAAAAGATTGAAGTATGGATCTTGCCCTAAAGGTGAAAACCCTGAAACAAATTTCTGTAAGGCCATTTGCTGGGGAGAACTGGAAAGAGTCTATATGGTGTATTGGCACTGAACAATGTAATCTGATCAGGCTAGAGCAGGGGTTCCCAACCTTTTTTTATGCCCTGGACCCCTACCATTAATCTTAAAGTCTGTGGATCCCAGCTTGGAAACCCCTGGGCTTCAAATCCCAGCCCAAACTCTTCTGGAAACCTGATAACATAAAAGCTAGCTACTGGTTTAATAAAGCAAAACATTTTTTTTTCCTTGGGCTTTTTTAAGCCTCTCTTGTTTTAAGAGATTTAATACCTGTGGAGTAGAGTTTTTTTTATTTACCTGAATTTCATTAGCGACTGGGGAATCTTTATTTTGTTTAGATAATTCATTGTTGCATCTCAGTTCTCCGCCAAATGTAATCCCAAATGCATTTTTTTTCAAGTGTCTGCATGCTCATGCAAATTTCTTAACTGGCATAATGTTGTACTCTGTTGGATAGATTTATTATATATAAACTGTTAAAATTGTGCACAAAAAGTGTTTTGATTTCATGTACAATGCCAATAAAAAGAGCACTTCATTAAGGCAATTGTATTAACCTTTTTAAAAGAACAATAGTGTAGGTTTTTGACCATGATGACTATGCAGAAAAAGTGGTTTGCTTAAATTAAGTTTACATTATGTTTGAGTAGTGACTTTTAAGTTATTTTGTAGTAACATAAGTCATAAAATAGATTGTGAAGTTAATAAGCCAAGATACTGTTGTTCAGTGCTTCTAATTGCAGAAATTTTGAAAAATAAAGAATTGACCTATTACAGTTGAGTTCAAATATTTTAAAATAAAACTACCATGATCCATCATGAATAAAGTAATCAGACTAATAGAAATCTGTACAGGCTATTTTTACCATAGAAAAATTAAAAGGGCTATCGGTGCTAAACGGTTAATATGAAAGCAATGCCTGTCTGGATTTAGACAGATTCAGGTGAGATATGTGATTACTGAGTACTGAGGTGTGGGGCTTAGTTCCATAGGCACCTATTCCACGTGCGGAAAGACTGCTTAGATCCTACAAACACGAGGAAATCTGCAGATGCTGGAAATTCAAACAACAACACACACAAAATGCTGGTGGAACGCAGCAGGCCAGGCAGCATCGATAGGGAAAAGTGCTGTCGACATTTTGGGCCGAGACCCTTCGTCAGGACCAAAACGTCGACAGCGCTTCTCCCTATAGATGCTGCCTAGCCTGCTGTATTCTACCAGCATTTTGTGTGTGTTGTTGTTTAGATCCTACAATCCTTCTCTTACTGGATATGAGAGAAGCTGTTGTCTTCCCCTTATTCATTTGGCCACAGTGCACGCTCCAGTCCAGATATTTCTGCATGGTGACGTTCAATAGTGCATGGATCTTGTTACCAAAGAGATCTGCAGGTTGGGAAGAACTCAGCAACTCTCATCATATCCAGTAGTTGGTGATGAGTGATCCTAGTAGCATCTGTCAACACATGGAGCAGGTGTAGCACTGTTCCTGACCTGCCCAACACCAGCCTGTCCATGGAAGTATGGGTTGATTCTTTGTTGGATTTGCACCAAAGTTTACTACACAGTAGTGCAGCTTTCTGAAAATAGTGCTGAAATGATCCCTTGTAGCACTAATTCCATTACAGATCTTACAAGTTAGTGAAACTTTGGTATTTTACTAAACATTATCAAGTAATAATAAAGATCAAATTTAAGCCTGGAGCATGGCAAGGCTATACAGGATTCACAACATAGAACGGTACAGCGCAGGGGCAGTCCCTTTGGCCCATGATGTTATGCCAAAATAATTAAACTTGTGAAACCTAATTAAACTAAATTCTTCTACTTGCATATGCCTGTAGTTTCTGCATAGTCATATGCCTAACTCATATCTCTGATGGATCTGCTTCCCCCACCACCCCTCCAGGCACTTTGTGGGCTAATAGCCCCACACCTTTGAGCTTCCTGCTTTTAAATGCATGCCCTCTAGTATGAGTCATTTTAACACTGGAGAAAATAGATACTGGCTGACTGTCTGTGCCCCTCGAAATTTTATGAATCCGAAAGGTCACCCCTTGGCCTCTGCCATTCCAGATAGCAACCCTATTTGCTCAGCCTATTTTTCTAGCATACGCCCTCTAAACCTGCCATCACCCTTGTAAACCTCTCTAAAGCCTCCACATTCTTCCTTTATTTGTATGATTAATTAACATTGCTTTATCAACAAATATATAAATTCATTGGGAATAGAAAAGACACAGTAAAAGTTAATCACCTTTGTATCATGGTACTAGTCAAGATGCAACAATAGTACTGCTTTTGTTTTGATTTAAATGCATGAATTTATTTTATTACAGCTTAATGTCCGTAAATTAACTTGGTAATATACAAATTGTCAAAACACAGAAAACATTAAGGCAATTGGTTTAAAATGCAGCAAATGAATCAACTATAATTAGTGAATTTGTCTTTACAAATTGTTTCAATTCAAGCTGTTTAAGGCAGACAAAGCAATATTCAATTTAAGGATAATTTTTGAAAGAGGTTCTTTATCAATGAACAAATTAAAAATAGATGTATGTCAATGAAGTAAATATTTTATTTGAATGATAAACTATAGATTACAGATGCACTTAGATTTGCAGCTATTTTGCTCTCCCAGGCAATTGTGGAATTAAAATTGAACTAACTCTATTTTGAAATAATGGTTGAATTTCTCTGGCATCTTGCTAGCAGCTGTGCAAATAACTAGAGCCTGACTGCAGTGTAACACCTGTGAAAGACAAAGCTGTCTGCCTCTCTCTGGCCACATACCTTTACATCAGCCCTAAGCGACTTGCATTCATTCATTCCCTTGATTGGGGGCACTAATTATCTTAACGTAGAGTTTGTTTTATCGTTTAACTAAAAACAAGCTATGATTTATTTCAATCTACATTTGTGCTTCATTTTCCCAGCCAATTCCAAGTAACTGATGAGTGGGAACAGTGAAATGGTTTTCTGTAGTTCACACAAAGACTTGTCTTTCATGGTTCTTGAACCTTGTGGAAAGCAAGAACTTAAGAGACACATGTCTGCAGTAATGAGGTGACTGCAGGCAACAACCATGAGGAACACTGGAATCAGATCATTGTTAATCTGCTTTTACCTTCCCCAGCCAAGCACTTTAGGGATATGTTACCACTACACAAAAGTAGTAATCGAGGTGAGATCTGATGAATCCATGATACAAATCTCACCACGATCACTGACAAAATTTAAATTCCTGCTCAAAAATATCTAAATTATTTGGAACTGTGACTATGAAATTGTTAAGATTATTTAAAATAATCTTCAATTAATGAATAAAAGTTAGTGCCCTGCCTCAACTCACCTGCTGAAACACTCTTGCATTTTTTTTAACTAACCTGTGGATTTAAATTATTGCATTACAGAAAGGGTAGCCCATCCAAAAGTGTAAGGTTAAAATTATCTAGAATTCTTCTCCTTCCTTAAAACTCAATATGCATGATCAGTGGCTCACATTAATTGCTTACAAAACTTCACTTTTAAAAATCCCTTGCCTACTTCCTTTAATCCACAGGTTCCTAACTAGGGGGTCACAGTTAATGGTAGGGTTCCATGGCATAATAAATGGTTGAGGACCCTGTAAATCTCTTCCAACTCTTCAGGATCCAAGATCTTCTATTTTTCTGGCTCCTTGGTCTTTCTAATGCTAGGATTGCCAGTGATGGAGTAATTAGAATTGGATTAAATTCTAATTTTCTACCTGAAACCTCCTCTACTTCTCATTATATTACTCAAAACCACTTGACCAAGCACTTGATTATGTATGGTATATGTTATGGTTTAAATCAAGTTTTCTTTGATAATGTTTTTATATGTTCAGGGTACTTTGCAAAATTACAAGTTATTACCTCATGATTTGGAAGCCATAGTATTTTTGAGAGGGGTCCCGTTAAAAATAATAACAGTGCCAAATAACAGGCTTTGATGTAGAAATAACCTACTATACTAACAAATCTTTGTGCAGCAAATGATGCTTGTTAAAATTCCTTGTTACTGAGTCTAAATGAAACTACTCTGTATGATGTATTGTTACAATACTGTATTCCTAAACATATTGAACTGCTGTCCTTTGTTGACATTGAGGAAATTTTAGACATCTGGATAATTTCAGTCCTTTTAATAGTAATAATGGGAAGGCATAAAATGTTGTGGTTACAGTGCTCCATTTCAACTGAAAAATGCTGGTTAATAATTTAGACATATCAATTGTTACTGTGTCTGAATGTATTTTTTTCCTTCCAGTTTAAATCTAACGTGTATCAAATACAGATCTGTAAATGTGGCCATTCAGATTTGGCCTTACTCCGTCATTTAAATCTGAATTAGCATGAAAAGCAAAAACATGCCTAAATATACTGTATAGTACCTAAAATGTTTCATTATCTGTTTGCACTTCAACTATAAAAGAATGTTAACGCATAACTTGTAAAAATGTCTTTTGGAATGCTTTAGAATTTGTGCCATAAAGCTCTTGTGCAAAACAGTGTTGGGACTTGTTTCTTTCAAAATAGTGCACCATAGCAAGTGAGTCAAACTACTGGGTTTTAAACAAAGAGTTTTTCCATCATACGTTTATTTTCATCACTACCTTGACAACCCAGGATTGCAGAAGGGCCTGATCGAAATGCAGATGTCTTATCAAACTACTACACAAGCCAGAACATCTTTGGTACATGGTTAGTGTAGAGATTATTAAAGTTCAGGGCATCAAAATTCAATTCCAAAGTTGCCTGTGGAATGTGTGGGTTTCCTCCTACAGTCCAAAGACATACTATTGCATTTTAAAGTGTCTCATGTTTTGGCTAAGGGTAAATGGGGGGAGGTAGGGGGTTGTGTCATAGGGCCGGGAAGTCCTATTCTGCGCCGTATCTCAATAAATTAATTATTTATTGGGTTTACTTATTTATTTTACTACTATGATGCTTCAGTTCTGTGAAACTCCGATTCTTCTGGCAGTAAATATCCACTTAACAGACAACTGCAAAGTTAAAGGAGTTACCTCTCAAAACTTAGTTTTGATTTCTCAGTGAACATACTCATCATTGCTCCTAAACTGGCCTAGAGATTAACTGGTTGTGGCAGACCATGGTGCTTAATTTCAATGGACAGTCAAAGGAACAAATACTGATTAACCAGTGGCAGGTGGTACACACACACACGTTAACACTGACTGACCATGGGGCAAGAGATGATGTGAGATGCAAAGGAAAAACTTAAACACAGTGCAGAAACTGATATAGTGAAGCTATTTATTAGGTAACTGATGACATTTTTTTCTATCTGCAATACAAAGTTTTCTAGCAAAAATTAAATAAAAATTAATTTGCCTGTATAGTACACATGTAAAAAAGAAAGCAAGTATTGCATTTTAATGCTGGAGTAAGATGTATAAAATTTGTGATAGACAGTGACAGTGTAGATTCAAAGTAATACACATTGGCACACAAAACAGAATATGTATTTGCTCAGTATACAGAAATGTAAAAAAACCTTCCAAAATGGAATCATCAGGTAAATGCTTCTTTCAGTTTTCCTTCCTCAGGTTTGCCATTTATCTATTTAAAGAGAAAATCAGTAATTAAATATGAAACCCATAATAACTCAAGCTAAGAAACGGCACATTTACTCATGACACTGCTACCATCACTGAGCTCCAGAACAGCAATACACATTCTGGGTGCTAGCACTCTTGACGTGCTTTTTTTTGCTCCAGTTGAGGCAAATCATTAATTACTGATCAGCCTTTTCTTAGTGATCATAATGTTAGGCCAAATTGCAGGCAGAGCACTTAAGAAAAACTTATTAACCTCAGTGAAGTTGTCAAAATATCTAAAAGTGATTCCAGTCTCACACCAACATAGTACTCAAGTTGACTTTGTTTTGCCTTGCAATGCCAGGTTTCCTTCACAAAGCTTCTTGATCAACTGATTGCTAATGCTCACCATTTTATCTATATGGATAGGCTAAACATCTGATTCTTCATGGATTGATTACTGATAGATATAATAGGGAGTTAATGAAATGTTATTAACTTTTCCCATTTTTTTTCCTCTGTAGCTCCTTACTCAGAATAAAATTTAAGAATTGTACTGAGCATAGCATTTAGGAAATAGATTATACCTATAATGACATTGAATTATTTACTACCCAATTATTTAAACAAGTTACTATGAAAGCATTCAAATTAAGTTTGTATGCTGAAGTAGTTTATGTTCATAATTTCTATTTAAATAATGTTGTTCTGCATTTGATAGTTTAAAAGAAAGTACTGAAAATGTACTTTTGAATAAAATCCTTAAATGTTTACATTGGTTCGTACTTGCCTCATATTGCAGAAATGTCGACATACAAAATTCTCCAATCACGAAAGCAAAAATGGAGGAAAAGATTTGATTATGAATTAAGGACTTAACATTTTGTTTTATAAATCTGTGCACACTTTGACAAGAAAACAAGAATCTACTGCAAAGTAGCAATTGCCTTTCTTCTGGTTTTATGAAGATGCATACAAGTAAATGGATTTAATGTTTACAACATTCTCATGAAAAATGAGTGGTTGAAGACTTCTTTTTATCTGTATTCTGTCACAACTACTCTTACCCAATAAACATTGGCTAAGTCAGGGCATTTCAATTTAACAACAGCAATAATACCAAAAGGTTTTCTTCTACAGTTCTTCTTTGATTAAGTTACATGGTAATCAATGTGATAGTGGTTTGAGCAGGTAATGGCTGGTGAGACAGATGTTGGATACTGACCTGCACCTTGCTGCTGGGGCAGCTGTGTCTGTAATGGGTGATTCCTGCAGAAGACAACTTCATTAGATATGGCTGAAATCAAATCATACACTATGTAGCGGGTGATTAGCAAATTTTATTTCAGTTTTGCATTCTTGATTTCATAAATCATTCACTAACACACTAAAGAAAATCAATCACTAAACCATGACCTCCTAAAAAGATCATAAAAAACAAGCACAGCAACTAATTCAGTCAAGCATAAAAAATAAAATCAAAAAGCCCTGTCAAAAGTGCAGTGTTATATCTCCACTCCTTTATGGGATTTAGAATTCTTTTTGATCATTCATTGATTACTCAATTAACTAAAATGGACTTTATTCTTTAACAACAAAATACAATAATCTATTTCCTTGATTCCCAAAACATGTGTCCCCTTTTGTCTGAAAAAATAAGCATACGTGATCTACGGTCTCCATTTTCAAGGTGGAGCATGTCTAATTACCAGAATGAAAATCTGTGCTTTGATTTTCTTATCTTCCCTGTAATGACTTTCACACTTCTCTGACCCCACCTTTTACTTCTTTACGTGCCAATTCGATTCCCCATTTACCTTGTATTTAATGCCTCTGGCCATGTACAATATAATAAACACAAGAGATTTTGCAGATGCTGGAAATCCAGAGTAACACACACAAAATGCTGGAGGAACTCAGCAAATCAGGCAGCATCTGGGAAATGAATAAACAGGTGACATTTTTGTGCTGAGGACTGGAAAGAAAGAAGGAAAAGAAGCCAGAATAAGTTGGTGGGAGGAGACAATGATAAGTGAAGCCAGCTAGGTTGGGGAGGGTGGTGAAGTAAGAAGCTGGGACAGAGGGAATGGAAAGGGGGCACCAGGAGGACGTGATAGGCAGGTGAGGCGAAAAGGTAAGAGACCAAAATAGAGAATGGAAATGGGAGGGGAAAAAATTACTGGAAGGAAAAATCGATGCTCGTGCCAACAGATTGGAGGCTACTAGATGGAATGAGGAGTGTTGGTCTTCCACTGTGAGACTGGCCTCATTGTGACAGAAGAGGGGCCCATGGACCAACATGTTGGAACAGAAAAGGGATAGGAACTAAAACAGTTGGCCACCCGGAAATTCCACATTCTGCAGGAAGTGGAAGTGTTCCCCCCATTTACATCGGGTCACACCAATGTTCAGAGGGCCGTATCGGGAGCACCAGATACAGTGGACGACCCCCAACAGACTCACAGGTGAAGTGTTGCCTCACCTGGAAGAACTGTTCCGGGCTCTGAATGGAGGTGAGGTAGGAAATGAATGGGCAAATGTAGCATTTCTGCCTCTTGCAGGGATAGGTGCCAGGAGGGAGATCAGTGAGGAGGAACGAATCGACTAGGAAATCACTGTCGCACTGATCTCAGAGGTGGGGGGAGGGGTGGGAGAGGAAAAGGTGTTTTTGGGGATAGGATCCTGTTGAAGATGGTAGAAGTTGCAAAGAATGGTGAGGACAAGAGGAACTCTATCCCTGTTAAGGCACATGGAAAGTGGAGTGAGCGTAGATGTCCGGGAAATGGAAGAGATGCAGGTGAGGGCAGCATCAATGGTGGAGGAAGAGAAACCCTGTTCTTCGAAGGAGAACATCTCTGATGTCTTGCAAAGGAACACCTCATTCTGGGAACAGATGTGGTGGAAACAAAGGAACTGAGAAAGGGAATAGCATTTTTACAGGAGATAGGGTAGTAAAAGTTATAGTCAAGATAGCTGTGGAGTTTATAGGTTTATAAAAAGTTATCAGCAGACAGGTAGTCTCCAGAGATAGAGATAGAGATAGAGAGATTGAAAAAGGGGAGGGAGGTATCAGAAAGTGCACCCAGTGAATTTAAGCACAGGGTGAAAGTTGATGAAATCAGCATGTTCAGCACAAATGCATGAAGCAGCACCAATGCAGTACAGAAAGAGTTGAAGGCCTGAAACATGGACTGTTCCACATAGCCAACAAACAGGCAGGCATAGTTGGAGCCCATGCAGGTGCCTCATGGCTACCTCTTGAGTGAGAGCAGCCAAAGGAGAAACTGTTGAGGACTGGTTTGACCAGATGGAGGGTGTTGGTGGTGGAGGAGAATTGGTCAGGTCTTTCGTCCAGAAAGAATTTGAGATCTTCAAGACTTAACTTGATGGGGGAATATGAGTGGGTAAGGGCTGGACATTCACAGTGAAAATGAGATGGTCAGGGCCACAGAATTGAAAGATGTTGTCACTGAGAGCACGTGAAGTGTTGCTGATGTAGGTGGGAAAAGTCTGAACCAAGAGGGAAAGAACAGAGTTGAGGCATGCACTCATGAGTTTAGTGGGGCAGGAGCAGGCAGAGACAATGGGCCCACTGGATAGTCAGGTTTGTGGATCTTGAGTATAAGGTATAAATGAGCAGCGCAGGATAAGGGAACTACGAGTTTGGTTGCAATGGATGGGAAATCTCCAGAGCTGAGGTGAGTGATGGCGCAGGAGGCAGTGAGTGACCTGTCTGGAATGATGTTCTTTTCAAGGGGTAAGTAAGAGGAGGTGTATATAAGTTGCCACCACTTGACAACAGCACCCCTTTGTGGGTTTGATTATGTTGCGATTGGTGCATAGAGAGTGGAGGCAGTGCATTCAGAGGAGGAAAGGTTTGAGGAGAAGAGAGGAGTGCTGAAGTCGAGCTGGTTGATGTCTCATTGGCAATTAGAGATGAAAAGATCCAGAGCAAGGTGCCCAACAAGAGAAGGATTTTACAATACAATCTCTCTTGCACAGCACTCAATCAAAGAACAAGTTTTTTTTTGTTCTCCCTTTTTCTGAACAAACTTCAAACTTGCCACATTTAAAACTCTTTATAGCCCAAATGGCATGAAATATTAGAGGAAGTTAAAGTCACTCCTTGACCTACTGAATATTTCTGGTAATAATCAGCTATTTTCCTGGTCTCTGCTCAAATTATTCCTGAACAGCAAGGGAAAGATACTTTAGCGGCATTCGATACTCCATAATGGGAATTCAATCTGACAGCGAGTTCATTTGTACATTATTTTCATGTCATCTTTCTTTGAACAAACCATGACATTCAGATTCAATCCATTACCATTAGTACCAGTATTTATACCTTAAAGGTAAATAATCAACCAAGTTGGGGAGAGAATAAGAATTAGGGAATTCTAGGAAACAAAAACAAATTACTAGAGAAACACAGTAGATCAGGCAGAGAGATGTTTGAGATGCTTTGGGCCAAGACACTACATCAGGACTGAAGAGTATAGAGGAGAGATGGTCAGTACATAGAGGTGAGGCATGGGATGGCAGGTGCAATAGTCTCTGTTTTATCACTTTCCAGCTTGTCTCTACCTCCACCCTCACATCCACATCCATTGTCCCTACCATATGCTGTTGCCCAACTCTACCACTTCTACCAGTTACTCTTCCGACCTAGATCCATCTATTGCCTGCCAGCCTATGCCACATCCATCCTTTTCACCTCTCTGTACTGGCTAACTTCCCTCTAACACCTCAGTCTTGATGCAGGGTCATGACCCAGAATTTTGACCATCTCTCTGCCTCCAGAGTTGCTGCCTGACTCATTTAACTCCTCCGGCAGCTTGGTTATTTTAGCTCCAGATAACAGCATCTGCAGTCTCTTGTGTCTCCATCTAAGAGCGTGAGAAGTGAGGTGAGTCTTAACAGTTATGTCAACAAGAAGTTGTGAATGCCACTTGCTGGAGGAGTTACCTGGACACTATTTCAAGAGGTAGTCACACCTATTAGATAAATGGCTTCAAAACTGTTCTGTGGCCAGGGACAAAAGGGTATGACTGTGAGTGAGGCAAGGAGGGGAATCCAGGTAGTCTTGCTTTTGGAGTCTCAGCCCTTGAGCTTGCCCAATACATCTGAGATTGTTGCTCCCTGTGAGGTTGAGAAGTGGGACTGATGTGGGAATGATGAGTAACTGAACCATGGCACTCTAGTACAAAGAATCATTCAAGAGGGAGGAAGAGAAGAGAAATGTAGTTGTAATGGGAGATAATATAATCAGCAGAATAGACAATCCTTTGTCACAAAGATCAAGTTTCTTAAAGGCTGTGTTGTCTGCTTGGTGCCTGGGTTTGGGACATCTCATCTGTCTCGCAGTGGAATTTGGAGCGAGCCTGGAAAGTTCTAGTTGCCGTGGTCTATGTGGGTACCAATAATATAGGATGAAAGAGGTTCTGCTGAGGGAATTTGAGTAGCTAGGGATTAAGTTAAAATGCAGAACCAGTAGTAATAATCTCCAGATTGTTATCTGAGCAATGTGCAAATTGGCCCAGTGTTATTAAGATCAGACAGTTAACTACATGAAAAAATATGGTGTGGGGGAATGGGTTTGAATTCTTGGAACACTGGCACCAGTACTGGGGAAGGAGAAAGCTGTTCTGATGGGACAGACTAGGATCCTGGCAAATCTCATAATTAGGGCTGTGGATAGCGCTTTAAATTAAATAATGGGGGTTGGGTCAAACAGCTTGAGAAAGTATGGATCATGTAAAAGGGAAAGAAAGTAAAGGAGCAGTTACTGAAGTCTCCAGAACAAAGAATAAAAATAAAAGGTTTAGAAAGAGTTAAGAATTTAAATTTGTGTGGCATGGAGACAAAATCTAAAAGAAGGGTGGTGAGTACAGGACTTAAAGTATTATAATTAAATGCACAGAGTACATGAAATAGGACAGGTGATCTTGTCACAAGTTAGAAAATTGGCAAGTAAGATGTCGTGGGCATCACAGCTGGGAGCTTAAGATTTAAGGAAACACATTGTATCGAAAGGACATACAGGTTGGCAGATGGGTTGGGGTGGCTTTGTTGGTAAAAAGAAATGAAATCAAATCCTTGGAAAGAAGTGATATAGGATCAGAAGATGTAGAATCCTTGTAGTTAGAGTTAAGAAACTGCAAGGGTAAAAAGACCCTGATGGCAATAATATACAGGTCTCTATACAGTAGCCAGAATGCAAGATACAGATTACAAGGGAAGATAAAAAAAAGTGTGCAACAAGAGCAACATTATGATGCCCATGGGAATTTTAATATGCAGTAGATTGGTAAATCATGTTGGTGTTGAATTCCAAGAGAAGGTAATTATAGAATGCCTACAAGGAGGCTTTTTAAGAGTCAAGCCCACAAGGGAAAAGGCAATTATGGCTTGGGTCTTCTGTAATGAACCACATTGTATTAGGGAGCTCAAGGTAAGGAACAATTAAGCAGTGATCATATTATGATAGAATTTACCTTCCAGTTTGAGAGGGATCTGATTATCAATTTTACTGTACAGTAAAGGTAATTGCAGAGGCATGAGAGAGAAGCTGGCCAAAGTTGATTGGGAGGAGACAATAGACAGTAGGTGCAGGAGTAAGCCATTCAGCCCTTCTAGCCAGCACCGCCATTCACTGTGATCATGGCTGATCATACACAATCAGTACCTCGTTCCTGCCCTCTCCCCATATCCCTTGACCCCACTATCTATAAGAGCTCTATCTAACTCTCTCTTGAATGCATCCAGAGACTTGGCCTCCACTGCCTTCTGGGACAGAGCATTCCACCTATCCACCACTCTCTGGGTGAAAAAGTTTTTCCACATCTCTGTTCTAAATGGCCTACCCCTTATTCTTAAACTGCTGCCTCTAGTTCTGGACTCACCCATCAGCGGGAACATGCTTCCTGCCTCCAGTGTGTCCAATCCCTTAATAATCTTATATGTTTCAATCCGATCCCCTCTCATCCTTCTAAATTCCAGTGTATACAAGCCCAGTCGCTCCAATCTTTCAACATATGACAGTCCCGCCATTCCAGGAATTAACCTTGTGAATCTACGCTGCACTCCCTCAATAGCAAGAATGTCCTTCCTCAAATTTGGAGACCAAAACTGCACACAATACTCCAGGTAGGGTCTCAGCAGGGCCCTGTGCAGCTGCAGAGGGACCTCTTTACTCCTATACTCAATTCCTCTTGTTCTAAAGGCCAGCATGCTATTAGCTTTCTTTACTGCCTGTTGTACCTGCATGCTTGCTTTCATTGACTGATGTACAAGAACACCTAGATCTCGTTGTACTTCCCCTTTTCCTAACTTGACTCCATTTAGATAGTAATCTGCCTTCCTGTTCTTTCCACCAAAGCGGATAACCTCACACTTATCCACATTAAAATGCATCTGCCATACATTTGCCTACTCACCTAGCCTGTCCAAGTCACCCTGCATTCTCATTACATTCTCCTGACACTTCACACTGCCACACAGCTTTGTGTCATTGGCAAATTTGCTAATGTTACTTTTAATCCCTTCATCTAAATCATTAATGTATATTGTAAACAGCTGCGGTCCCAGCAACGAACCTTGTGGTACCCCATTGGTCACAGCCTGCTATTCCGAAAGGGACCCGTTAATCGCTACTCTTTGTTTCCTGTCAACCAGCCAAATTTCAATCCATGTCAGTACTCTGCCCCCAATACCATGTGCCTTAATTTTGCCCACTGATCTCCTATGTTGGACTTCATCAAAGGCTTTCTGAAAGTCCAGGTACACTGCATCCACTGGCTCTCCCTTGTCCATTTTCATAGTTACATCCTCAAAAAACTCCAGAAGATTAGTCAAGCATGATTTTCCCTTCGTCAATCCATGTTGACTCGGACTGATCCTTCTACTGCTATCCAAATGTGTTGTAATTTCCTCTTTTATAATTGACTCCAGCATCTTTCCCACCATTGATGTCAGGCTAACTGGTCTTTAATTCCGTTTTCTCTCTCCCTCCTTTCTTGAAAAGTGGGACAACATTAGCCACCCTCCAATCAGCAGGAACTGTTCCTGAATCTATAGAACATTGGAAAATGATTACCAATGCATCCACGATTACTAGAGCCACCTCCTTAAGTACCCTTGGATGCAGACCATCAGGTCCCGGGGACTTATCAGCCTTCAGACCCAACAGTCTATCCAACACCGTTTCTTTCAACATATGACAGTTCTGCCATCCTGGGAATTAACCTCGTGAACAGACGCTGCACTCCCTCAATAGCAAGAATGTCCTTCCTCAAATTTGGAGACCAAAACTGCACACAATACTCCAGGTGGGGTCTCACCAGGGCCCTGTGCAGCTGCAGAAGGACCTCTTTACTCCTATACTCAATTCCTCTTGTTATAAAAGCCAGCATGCCATTAGCAGGGATGATGGTGGAGCAGCAGAGGCTGGAGTTTTTGGGAGTAATTCAGAATATGCAGGATTATTTCACTCCAAAAGAATCAGTAGCATTCTAAAGGGAGGATGAGGCAACCGTGGCTGACAGGAGAAGTCAAAGATAGTAGAAAAGCAGAAAGACAGGTCAGACAGTATAGGAAGCCAGAGGAATAGGAAACTTTAAAAAAGTAACTGAAAGCAGCTAAAAAGCATATCAAGCAGTAGTAAATCAAGGCAATTGGACTTGCTACATTGTCTAGAAGATATTTCGCCACTCATCCAAGAGGCTTCTTCAGATGGCAGGAGGCAAAGAGTGGGAATAAAGGGGCCTTACCTGGATGGCTGCCAGTGACTACTGGTGTTGCACAGGTGTAGGGCCCACTACTTTTCATGTTATATTTTAATGATCCAGATGATGGGATTCATGGCTTTATGGCCAACATAGCAGTTGATACAAAGATAGGTGGAGGGAGAGGTAGTATTGAGGAAGAAGGGATTTTGCAGAAAGACCTGGATAGATTAGGAGAATGGGCAAACAACTGGGAGACAGTGTAGGGAAGTGTATGGTTATTCACTTTGGTAAAGAATAAAACAGACAAGTTTCCAAACAAGGAGTAAATTTGGAAATCAGAAGTGGCATACTATCAGCAATTTTGGGCCCCAAAACTAAGAAAGGATATGCTAGCATAGGAGATAGTCCAGAGAAGGTTTATAAGAATGATCCCAGGAATGAAGGGTTAACGTATAAGGAGAGTCTGATGGCTTTGGGTGTGTATTTGGTAAAGTTTAGAAAAATGATTCAGTGGTGAAACCTACCAAATACTGAAAGCCCTAGAAAATACATCTTCTACAGAAAATACATCTTCTATAAACCCACTGACTCCCATAACTACCTTGATTATACCTCTTCCCACCCTGCCAAATGCAAAAATTCTATTCCCTATTCCCGGTTCCTCCGTCTCCACTGCATCTGCTCCAAGGATAAGGCTTTCTGTTCCAGGACATCCCAAATGTCCTCTTTCTTTAAGAATTGTGGTTTCCCTTCTGCCGTCATCAATGATGCCCTCACCCGCATCTCCTCCATTTCCCGCACTTCAGCCCTCAACCCACCCTCCCGTCACCACAACAGGGACTGTGTCCCCCTTGTCCTCACCTATCACCCCACCAGCCTCCGGATCCAGCATATTATCCTCCGCAACTTCCACCACCTTCAACAGGAACCCACCACTAAGGACATCTTTCCCTCTCTACCCCACTCTGCTTTTCCAGGGGTTGTTCCCTCTGCGACTGCCTGGTCCACATGTCCCTCCCCACAGATCTCCCACCTGGCATTTATCCCTGCAAGCGCAAATGCTACACCTGTCCCTACACCTCATCCCTTACCACCATTCAGGGCCCCAAACAGTCCTTCCAGGTGAGGCAACACTTCACTTGTGAGTCTGTTGGGGTAATACATTGTTCCCGGTGTGGCCTCCTCTACATCGGCGAGACCCGACGCAGATTGGGGGACCGCTTCAGCTCCGTCCGTCACAACAGACAGGATCTCCCGGTTGCCACTCACTTCAACTCTCCTTCACATTCCCATTCGGATATGTCCATACATGGCCTCCTCTACTGCCATGATGAGGCCAAACTTCAGTTAGAGGAACAACATCTCATCTACCATCTGGGTAGACTCCAGCCTCTTGATATGAACATCGAGTTCTCCAACTTCCGGTAATTCCCTCCCTCTCCCTTCCCCCATCCCACCTTCACTCTGTCTCCTCTTCTAGCTGCCTATCACATCTCATGATTCTGCCTTCTTCTACTACCCATAGTGCTTTCCCCTTAGGTTCCTTCTTCACCTCTCCTGCCTATCCCCTCCCTGCTTCCCCTCCCCCACCCCTTGACCTTTCCTCTGATTGGTTTTCCACCCTCCCCCCCCCACCTTCTTTATAGGGCCCCTGCCCCCTCCTTTAGTCCTGGCGAAGGGTCTCGACCTGAAGCATTGACTGCTCCTTTCAACGGATGCTGCCCGACCTGCTGAATTCATCCAGCTTGTTTGTACGTCTTGATTTGACCACAGCATCTGCAGTGCACTTTGTGTTTATTATTACAGGGTTGTGGTCCTCCTTGCGAAAAGTGTAGATTGATAGGTACTTAATTAGTAAGGGCATCATAGGTTATGGGGAGAAGGCAAGAGAATGGGGTTGTGAGGGAAAATAAATCAGCAATGACTGAATGCCATTACAGACTCAATGGTTTAATTCTGCTCCTTTGTCTTATAGTCAATATCCACATATGTGAATATCAAACAATAGCTGCAAATAAGTGTACCTATAAATTGCAGTCCATTGATCAATATCCCTAAAAATAAGCACACGCAATATTTATGCAAAGCTTATTTTCTGTTGCAAAGAAATACAAAAATTATACTCTATGGATCATTGATAGAATAGAAAGAGAAATATGATTTATCTAATAATGCATTATTAAATGAGCACTCACTGTTGTGTTTGCATGAGAGGCATGTTGGAGGTGTCACAGTTGTCTGAATGGTGAAGTGGTGGCATGATCTCTCCAGTTACTGGGTTAAACACTGGCAACGTGGAGAGAGGCCAAGCTGCCTCCCGGTTCTTCGACATGTTTCGAAGCTCCTTAGTTGACTTCTGGATGGAGCTGTGATGAACCAACTGGATGCTGAAGAAACACATGAAAATAGAAATGATGAGACTATATGTAAATTTGAACACATTTTTCTTCAACAAAGCTCAACATTGCTCATTATCCTATCTTTGGAAATTAGCTTCTGGATTCTTGTCAACATTCAAAAATGTTATGAAAAATGTTGTTTTAATAGACAATAGACAATTGGTGCAGAAGCAGACCATTTGGCCCTTTGAGCCTGCACCACCATTTTGAGATCATGGCTGATCAACTACTATCAATACCCAGTTCCTGCCTTGTCCCCATATCCCTTGATTCCCCTATCCATAAGATACCTATCTAGCTCCTTCTTGAAAGCATCCAGAGAATTGGCCTCCACTACCTTCCGAGGCAGTGCATTCCAGACCCCAACAAATCTCTGGGAGAAGAAGTTTTTCCTTAACTCTGTCCTAAATGACCTACCCCTTATTCTCAAACCATGCCCTCAGGTACTGGACTCTCCCAGCATCTGGAACATATTTCCTGCTTCTATCTTGTCCAATCCCTTAATAATCTTATATGTTTCAATCAGATCCCCTCTCAATCTCCTTAATTCCAGCGTGTACAAGCCCAGTCTCTCTAACCTCTCTGTGTAAGACAGTCCAGACATCCCAGGGATTAACCTCGTGAATCTATGCTGCACTTCCTCTACAGCCAGGATGTCCTTCCTTAACCCTGGAGACCAAAACTGTACACAATACTCCAGGTGTGGTCTCATCAGGGCTCTGTACAAATGCAAGAGGATTTCCTTGCTCTTGTACTCAATTTCCTTTGTAATAAAGGCCAACATTCCATTAGCCTTCTTCACTGCCTGCTGCACTTGCTCATTCACCTTCAGTGACTGATGAACAAGGACTCCTAGATCTCTTTGTATTTCTCTCTTACCTAACTCTACACCGTACAGATAATAATCTGCCTTCCTGTTCTTACTCCCAAAGTGGATAACCTCACACTTATTCACATTAAAAGTCATCTGCCAAGTATCTGCCCACTCACCCAGCCTATCCAAGTCACCCTGAATTCTCCTAATTATGAACTACAACAGAGAACTCAAATACAAACCAGTCAAAGTCAATGTTAACTGTAAATAGTTACATAGTTCATTACATATTTTAATAAATTTTGTGTCTATTTTTGACACTGAAATCAGCATAATCAAAACAGGCAAGCTAACTGTCTGGATCAGAAACTTCACCGAGAAATGCTTCAGTTCAGCAAGTTCTTCAGAGTATGATCTTCATTACTAAACCTTAATTCCAATTTAGCCTTCGATTTGCTACTATGTCTGAGACTTAAGAGGGTTGAATTTGAAATTAAAATTGCATTTTCTATTACAAATTTTAACTTCTGAAAGGTAGAAACCACTTTGGAAATAGTTCTCATGGGAGTTAAGACATGACTCATCTTTGCATCTATGAATGTCTAATTTTATTGGGAGTTCTAACATGTTTGAAACTCTAGCCATAATTCTTATTCAAACCAGGTTGGAAATTGCTAGATCTAGGTTTTTAATTTGTATTTTGAATTAAGTCTTCATTTAGACAATGCATAATATACCGAGCCAGATTTTCTTTAGAGGAGAGAGTATTAGATACCTAGGCTTAAAGATAGCTAAAAACCTAGGGTACCTCTAAGGGAGATAAGGAAGGAGATTTTGGCAGCATAGACTTTTAAATCTTTGCTAGTCCAAGGGGAAGTGCTAGATGATTGGAGGTTAAAAAAATGTGATATTTTTATTTAAGGGCAGCAGGGATTGGACTCGGCAATGGGAGGGAAGTTATTGGGAAAAAGTGAGAGTTGGAATTAATCCACAATTTAAAAAATGAAGATCAGTCAAATATAATTTGCATTGTCTGTGTTGAAGAAAGATATCATTTTGTTTCTTGTGGTAAATATACAACAGAGCAGGAAATTCCAAATAATGCTGATGGAATTGTACTTCAGACTCAGAATACAATGCCAAGCTACTACTGTATCATGCTTATAGCACAAACAGGAGGGGTCAAACATCCTCCTTGGTTTCTATTTAGGATCAAAATCAGTGGCCTGTGGCAAAGAAGGCCGGGACTAAGTTTTTAATTTTTTCTCCAATTAAAGCAGCTACAATCCACCAAAATGATAGTTGGCCTTGGATGTTAAGGATTCATTCATTGCATTTTTTTCCCCAGAAAAATCATAGATGTCACGGCCTTTAGTGACGCTTCTTCATGTCTTTTCAAAAGCAATTTGCTGTATAGGCAATAAATGAAGACCTTACATGCAATGCTAACGTCACGTAAACTGATCACAAAAGCATTTTTAACAGCACTTCTAGCTTGAGGTTATTTGGAAGCTAAAGAAGTTGCTTGTTGCATTCTATCACTAGTAACACTAGTAAAGATAATTTCTTCCTCAATACATACTAGCCATTCATTGCCAGACAACATAATGAAATCTTTGTACTGATTTTTTTCAGAGAATTGAGCCAGTCCCAATTTATACACAAGTTGTTCACAATGCCCAGAGAAGCATTTGTTGATGAGGCTGAGAGTCACAAGGCGCAGCTCACTGGGGCTTGGGATGCGCCGTTCGCTGCCTTAAAAAGTTTGGATGCACACATAAAAATTCAGCAGATGCCACTGTTACAGCACTTTGACGTTAAAATGAAATTAAAATACAAGACAGTTAAAAAATAGACTTGGGGCCACCATATATGTTTACCCGGGAACAAAAAAAACTACAGTTTTATTTTATCAGATGCTGTTAAAAATTAGTAATAGTACTGGGAAGGGAAAGATTTAGATAGTCTGATAGCATAATCTGTATTCAATATAGAAATAGAAAGCCAATAAAAACCTCAATATTCAGGCAACATCTGTAGGGAGAAAGGCCAAACTAACTTTACAAATTATGCTTTTTGGAAACAATAACCCCACCTTCCTCCATAATCTAACAGATTGTATCTGACTTCCACGTTTTTTTCAGGAGATTTATTTTTTAATATTTTTTAAATAATTTGCTATCATATTTTACTTTATGCCCAATCTAATAGGCATCATCCATTCACAGTAGCATATAGTAACAGCATTTATGGAGAAGTGAAAGAAACATCTCTCTTATCCACCCACTCCTCACCCCCAGTAACAGCTGCTTGGATGTAAGCCCATAAGTTTGAAAGTTAACTCTGTTTCCCTCTCCGACTTGCCAAGCATTCCCCAGTACTTTGTGTTTGCAGCTGTCTGCACGATTGCTTTGTGCAGCACAAGTGCTGCCAACTTCCAACACCTGGGCCTTGTGCCTCCAGCAGAATGCCCAATTAAACTCAGCAGGTTGACTATGGGACACAGAGCGTTTTGTTCTGTTGAGGGGCCAGCACTAACATGGCACAAAACTATTACAGTGCCTCTGTGAGGACTGGGCTAGTCTTCGCACATTACTGTGCCTTATCCTAGAATCACACCCACTGAAAGCTGTCACAGAGGGAAACCAGGAATGAGTTCATGACCCAATGGTCATACAGCTACAGCTGAAGGCAACAGAGATGCTCAGGCAGAAAGGATGCCCTAGAGTAAATACAAAAAGCTAATATCCATTCCAATTATAATGTTACTATACTGTACTCTAGGTATTAGGAAATGGGTCTTTTTATTAAGAATGGAAATGGAATACTGCTGCAACAATCAAAGTATTTGCATTCCCTCTCAAGGAATTCATTATTTTTATAATAAGTGGAGAGATATCTAAACTAGTAGCCAGCACAATGGGTGTTCTCTTTCATTACAATAATGGATATACTATTCCACTTTCGAAGAGCTATGGGCATATTGATTTCAGGTGTAACTGAACAAGCAAGCACTCACTTGCCATGCTATCAAGAGAACTAACTGCAGTAACTCCTCATTATGGGCCAGCAATATGAAATGAACTATGAGAAGTGTAAAAACTCAAAAAGACACACAAGGATGGGACAGACTCTGAAGCCAACAGTAGCAGATTATGGTCTGATAAAGCAAAAAAAAAACTAAAACTGAAAATGTTCAATCTGAAACATAACAGGAAAGAAGACACTTACTCTGGTGTTTGCATGTCTCTCTTTTGCCTAGGAACAAAACAAAATTAATGAATTAAATAATAGGCATTGGTATTTGAAACATCAAAAATATTTGCATACTGGTGGACCCACCTTTGGCAGATGTTGAGAAGATGATCATTGAATACACTTGTCAGTATCTGCCTGTAAGTATAGGGCCAGAGCAACTGCACACACAAACACGTGACAATCAAGCATAAATGGACACAGAATGAAACAGACTAGAAGGCTTGAGAAAATAAATTTGCATGGATGGAGATGAAATATGAATTCATGCAATGATATGGACAGATCTATATTTTCTGCCTGCTTCTAATAACCTATAATATTTTTAATAGGAAGTGAATCTGAACAAGTAAAATCCTTTCCCTGCAGTGTTTTTCTTTGATACTAAGTGTGTTTTGGAACTTTTTTTGAGAAAGAAGTGCTGCTTTGAGTGTCAGTACTTAAGCATTTTGGTAGAAGTGCGAGGTACTTACACTCCTTCTCGACGGCAGAACATGATGTAACCGAGGATGACAAACAGCACTAGGGCAACAGCAATTGGTACAGCCAGTGTAATGACAAAGTCTGTGTAATAATCCTTGCTCTTCAGGTTAGTCAAAGGTGGCTTATACTCTCCATCATCAGGCAAGATACCATCTCCCCTTTCCACCTCGTGGGCCACAGAAGGTGTCTTCGATTTATCAACCTGCCACCAAATTGCAAGAAAATAGAAATACATCTTCAAATTGCCTTTTGTTAATTTTTTTTTTAAATACTCTGGTGACTTAAGAATGAAAATCAGTTCCATCCTGGAACTAGACAAAGAATTCAGACATGTATTGGTGTCCTTAGAACAATTATATTAGCACTGCAGTTCCACATGCGGCTTCTAAGCAGTTTTCTGTCTCTTTGTTCAGAAGAATTTCAATGGCCCAACATCAGCAACTCTGTTTTACTTCTTTCCTGATAAGAATGAATCACTACTCCCACAAGCTTAACAACTACATAAAAGGCAGCAAGCCACTGGGTAGTAAGCATATTTGAAACTTTCATTCAGTTGAGGCTCCTCCAGAAATCCTAAATATTATTTCTCAAACTACTTCATGTTCTTCATGGTCAGATCTCATTGAGAGCCAGAACTTGATGACATCTTTTTCATTAATAGAACATTCACAACATTATTTACACAGAGCAAATAGTGAATTCCAGCCTGTCTGTGGTTTCATAGCTTTACACTGTAATAAGACCAAAAACAAAAGAGCTGAAGACATTGGAGCAGAATTAAGCCATTTGGCCTGTCGAATCTGCTCTGCCATTTCATCAGGGCTAATCCATTTTTGCTCTCAGCTTCAATATCCTGCCTTCCTCACCCCCCATATCCCTTCATGCCCTGACCAATCAGGAATTTATCAACCTCTCCCTTAAACATGCATAAAGACTTAACATCCACAACTGTTCCACAGATTCACCACTCTCTGGCTCACCCTCATCTCTTTTCTAAAAGGACAGCCCTCTATTTTGAGGCTGTGTCCTCTGGCCTTCGGCAGTCCCACCATAGAAAACAACTTCATCACATCCACTCTATCAAAGCCTTTCACCATTCAATAGGTTTCAATTAGGTCACCCCTCATTCTTCTAAATTCCAGTGAATACAAGATCAGATGCATCAAACACTCTTCAAATGACAAGCCATTTAATCCTGGTATCTTTTTCATGAACCTCCTTTGAACCCTCTCCAATTTCAGCACATCCTTTCTAAGATAAGGGGCCCAAACTTGCACATAATACTCCAAGTGAGACCATAATACTCCAAGTGCTTTATAAAGTCTCAACATTACATCCTTGCTTTTCGATTCTAGTCCCCTTGAAATGAATGCTAACATCACATTTGCCTTTCTCACCACAGACTCAACCTGCAAATTAACCTTTAGGGGGTTTCCCTTGAAGGTTCTCTACGACCTCCAAGTACCCCGAAACCACATCCTTAATAATCGACTCCAACGTCTTCCCAACTAGAGGTCAGATTAACTGGCCTAGAGATTCTTTTCTTCCATCTCTCTTCCTTCTAGCAGAGTGTAGTGACATTTGCAATTTTCCATTCTTTCAGAACCATTTTACACTCCAGTAATTCTTGAAAGATCATTACTAATGCCTCCATAATCTTTTCAGCCACCTCCTTCAGAACCCTGGGGTGTACACCATCTGGTCCAGGTGACTTATTTACCTTCAAACCTTTCAATTTCCTCAGGAACATTCTCTCTGGTAATAGTAACTTCACATACTTCATGACCCCCCCTAACCTGGAACTTCCATCACACTGCTAGTGTCTTCCACAGTGAAGAATGATTCAATATACTTATTCAGTTCATCTGCCATTTCCTTGTCCCCCATTACTAACTTCTCTAGCACCGATTTCCAGCAGTCCGATATCTATTCTTGCCTTTCTTTTATGCTCTACGTATCTGAAAAATTTTTGGGTATCCTCTAATATTATTGGCTAGCTTACTTTCGCATTCCATCTTTACTTTCTTAATGACTTTGTAAGTTGTCTTCTGTTAGTATTTAAAAGCTTCCCAATCCTTTAACTTCCCTCTAATCTTTGCTCTATTATATACCCTCTTTGTTCTATTTTATGCCTTTGGCTTTTATGTTGGCTTTGACTTCTTGTTAGCCATGGTTGTGTCATCTTGCCTTTAAAATACTTCTTTGAAATGTATATGTCTTATGCCTTCTGAACGGTTTCCTGAAATTCTAGCCATTGCTGCTCTGCCATCATCCCTTCCACTGTTCTCTTCCAATCAATTCTCCACTCTCATTCTTCTGCAATTTCCTTTACTCCACATCTGACTTTGACTTTTCATATTTCAAGGTGAATGAGATCATATTATGATCACTTATCCCTAAGGGTTCTTTTATCTTAATGCTCTCTAATCAATTCCAGTGCATTGCCCAATTCAGAATAGCTGAACCCCTCATGGGCTCAACCATGAGCTAATCTAAAAAGACATCTCATAGGCATTCTAGAAACTCTCCCTCTTGAAATCCAGCACCAACCTAACTTTCCCCAACCTACCTACATATTGAAATCCCCCATAACTATTACAACATTGCCCTTTTGGCATGCACTTTCTATCTCCAGTTGTAACCCGTAAACCACATCCTTATGACTGTTTGGGGGTCTGTATACAACTCCCATCAGGGTCTTTTTACCCTTGCAGTTCCTTAGCTCTATGCACAACAATTCAACACCTTCTGACCCTATGTCACCTCTTTCTAATGATTTGATTTCATTTTTATTTAACCAACATTGCCATGCCAATCTCCTGCCTATCCCTTCCATACAATGTGTATCCTTGCACGTTAAGCTCCCAAGTATAATCTTCTTTCAGCTACGATTCAGTGAAGCCTGGAACATTGTAATTGCCAATCTGTAACTGCTATAAGTTAATCGACCCTATTCTGTATACTGCATGTATTCAAATATAGTATGTTTAGACCTGTGTTCATGTTTTTCGATTTTGTCTGTCTTTTGCATTGCAACTCACCCTTGTTGACTGCAATTTTGCCCCATTACCAGCCTCTCCTTGCTAGGAGTCTCACTACACATTGGCTCTGTTTGTAAACCAACTACCTCATCTTCAGCACTATCACTCCAGTTCCCAACCCCCTGCCAAATTAGTTTAAACCCACCCAACCAACTCTAACCAACCTGCCCATAAGGATATTAGACACATTTGGGTTACAGATGTAATCCATCTCTGTTGTACAAATCATACCTTCCCAGAAGAAATCCCAATGGCATATAACTCTGAACCCTTGCCCCCTTCACTAGTTCCTCAGCCATGCATTCACCTGTAAGATCACCCTATTCTTATCCTCACTGGCACATGGCACAGGCAGCAATCCAGAGATTACTACCCTAGAGGTCCTGTTTCCATGGCTGCTCACCCTTGAGAATGCCATAGACACAATCCGAAACATCCCTGATGCTGGCACCAGGCAGGCAAAATACCTCTGGGTATCTCTATTGCACCCACAGAACCTTGTCTCTGTTTTTCTCACTAAGGAATTACCTGCCAACACTGCGGTCCTCTTCACCTCTCTGCTCCCGATAGGTCACCTTCCTCAATAGTACTTAAAGTCATATAATTATTATTGAGGGGAACGGCCGCAGGTGCACTCTGCACTGGCTGTGCGTTTCTCCTCCTCCTCCTGACAGTCACCCTGTTACCCATCTCCCACAAGCTACAGGTAACTCCCTCCTCATTCTCCCGCATTGGTTAAAGGTCATCGGGCAGCAGCTCCAGTTTTAAATACGTTCTCTCAGGAGCTGCAGCCCAGTGTTCCTGCTGTAGAGATGTTCATCAGAGTGACTGGAGGTGCCCCAGACTTCTCATATCCAACAAACAGTACAAACGTTGCCCCGAGTGCCATTCTCACTATACTATGCATTATAAATGAGTAAACAATTAAGAACAGAGAGAGTAACATACAAGACAACCTACCTCATCTAAGCCTGATGAGCCAAGGCCACTCAAAAGAATGAGGATGCCAGTCTTTAGAGTAGCTTTGGCCCATCAGACCAAATCACTAACAGTTGTCATAGGGAATCACCGTCTCAGCTCAAGGGAATCGAAATAAGCGCACTAGCAAAATATTATGCTTTTAGTTTGCCCTAATCTTTCACTGTGTTGATTAAAATATGCTGATAAGTATTCAGAAAGTGGACCAGATAGCCTAATTTCCCTGCACAACTCCTAAAAAAAAGGAGGTGACTTAATTTCTATGATTTTGTGCCTTTAAAGATTTTCAAAAATAATGTTAACCAAATAATCTCATCCTGGTCCCACCACATATTCATCCTGTTAAGAGATTCATTTCCACATCAACTCACTCAGCTGCAAGGTATGTGCATTTGGTTATCTTGGAATGTAACTATTACTGTATTCGTATCCAAATAGGTCAGGGATGGGAGAAATTAGTATCTAACCGCCATCAGGAATGATCCAAGAATAGTGTGCTTTCTAACGCTGACATGGAGTTGCATGGAAAGTCATGATATTCACTTGCTGGGAACTCACAGCTACCTGTGTCTCGGTGGGGGCGGGGGGGGGGGGGGGGTGGCCTTCTCTTTTTGACCTGAGTGGAGAAGGTGCTGCTGATCAACAGGTCAACTTCAATTAGTTAATGGTGATGGACAACAAATTAAATAGTAATTAAACATGTTAAATAATAAACTTTGATTCAAAGCCTCTTGGTTAAGTTCTTGTTAAGCATAGTGAATGACATAAGCAACCTATTAATATATGATAGAAATAACCAAACGCATGCAGATGAAATTTAATGCATGAAAGTGCAAATGCCTTTTGGAAGGAAGAACAGGTGGTGGGAATTTATTACAATTTATTATAATTACAGCACGATCTCAGAGTACACATACATGACTTATACCGAGGTGGTTACCACCAGAGTGCAGGCTACAGTAAGGGGAGTGAGGAGGCAGTGCAGGGTTCCTGTGTGACCAGACTCCTCAGCAACAAGTATACCCCTTCAGATACTGCCGGAGAGGAGTGGCCTACTAGGGTGCAGCAGCCACCGCCAGACCAGTGGCACTGGAGCCAGCTCCGAGGCTTAGCAGGGAAGAGTAAAATCAGGAAGAACAATAGTGATAGGAGATTCAATAGTTAGGGGGACAGACAGCAGATTCTGTGGTCTTGAAAGAAGTCAAGATGGCGTGCTGCCTTTCAGGTGCTAGGTTCCAGGATGTCTCAGAGTAGCTGCAAAAGGTTCTCAAGAGGAAGACTGAATTGCCAGAGGTCATGTGCACACAGGCACCAATAACATAGGTAGAAAGGGGGAAGAGGTCCTGCACAGTGAGCATAGGGAGTTAGGGAGGAGGCTGAAGAGCAGGACCCTCCACCAAGATAGCAATCTCTGGATTACTTCCAGTACCAGATTCTGGAATGGTTCTGGAGGACTGAAAAAAATGCAAATGTCACTCCAACCATCAAGAAGGGAGGGAGGTAGCAGAAAGGAAATAAGCCAGATAGATCATCCTCACAGGTTGGGAAGATGTTGTTATTAAGGATGAAGCTTTGGGGTAATTGGAGTTGCGTGATAAAGTAGGACAAGTGGTTTCCTTCAGGGGAAATGTTGCCTGAAAAATCTGTTGGAATCCTTTCAGAAGTAACAGGCAGGATAACGGAGTCCTTTGATGTTGCTTACTTGGATTTTCAGAACACCTTTGACAAGATGCCACACATGAGGCTGCTTTACAAGAGCCCATTGTATTACAGAAAAGAAACTAGTATGGACAGAAGATTGACTGAATAGCAAAGAGGCAAAGACTGGGAATAAAGGAGGCTTTTTCTGATTCACTGCAAGTGACTCGCGGTGTTCCACAGGGTTTGGTATTGGGACGATTGCTTTTCACTTTATATATCAATGATTTTTATGACAGAATTGATGACGTTATGGCCAAGTTTGCAAACAGTACAAAGATAGGTGGAGGGGCAGGTAGTATTGAGGAAGTAGGGTGTCTGCAGAAGGAATTGGACAGACTGGGAGAACGAGCAAAGAAGTAGCAGATGTAGTGTTGGGAAGTGTATGGTCATGCATTTTGGTAGAAAGAGTAAAAGCATAGATATTTTTCTAAATGGGGAGAAAATTCAAAAATCAGAGGGGCAAAGGGACTTGGGAGTCCTCATGCAAAGTTTCCTGAAGGTTAACTTGAAGGTTTAGTCAGTGTTAAGGAAGGCAAATGCAATATTAGCATTTATTTTGCTAAGACTAGAATACACAAGCAAGGATGTAATGCAGAGTCTTTATAGGGCATTGGTCAGACGACACTTGGAGTACTGGAAGCAGTTTTGGGCCCCTTAACTAAGAAAAGATGTGCTCACATTGGACAAGGCCACAGGAGGTTGATGAAAATGATCCAGGAATGGAAAAGTTAACTTATGAGGAGCGTCTGATGGCTCTGGGCATGTATTTGCTGGAAGTGATAAGAATGAGAGGGGGAGATCTCACTGAAACTTATTGAATATTGAAAGGCCTAAATAGAGTGGATGTAGAGAGGATGTTTCCTATGGTGGATGAGTCTAGGACAAGAGGACATGGCCTCAGAATAGAGAGAAGTCCATTTAGAACAGGGATGAGGAGGGATTTCTTTAGCCACAGGGTGGTCAATCTGTGGAATTCATTGCCATGGACCACAACAGGTCAGTGAGTATATTTAAAGCAGAACTTGATAGGTTCTTGATTTGTCAGGGCATCAAAGGTTATAGGGAAAATGGGGTTGAGAGGGATAATAAATCAGCCGTGATGGAATGGCGGGACAGACTTGTTGGGCTAAGTGGCCCAATTCTGCTCCTTCATTTTAAGTTCTTATGAATTCTTAAATGCTATTAAAACTGAGAATGTGGTTAAACAAGCATAAAGGATCTTGTGATAGATAAAGAGAGGCAGAGTAAAAGCACATGGAGTTTGTACACCATTAAACACATACAAACCCCCATCACACAGGACATGACCTCTTCTCATTGCTGCCATCAAGGAGGCACTGGAGCCTGAAAATACACATTCAATGTTTTAGGAATAACTTCTTCACCTCTGCCATCAAATTTCTAAATGGACCATGAACCCATGAACACTATCTCACAAATGGAAGGCCACGGAAGGTTAAAGCAGCAGTATAAATGAATTTGCTGACATTGTAACATCCTATACAATATATCTATATTTCTGTGAGTCATGCATAAAATATCCTGTGATTTATAAAGAGAGGCAGAGTACAAACACATGGTCTCCCTAAAAAGATCATGGTGAGGTATAACAACAAGAAGCCATGGTTGACCAAGGAGTTGAGGACTCTCAGGTCTGCAGAGGATCATGCCCACAAGTCTAAAAACAGAGAGGAATATAGCTCTGTAAAACAGCAGTTTAAGAATGCGCTGAAAAGGGTGAAAGCCACTACCAAGAATCAGCCAGAGAGAGGCTTCAACAACAATAGCCGGGGAGGCTGGAGTTCCCTGCAAAGTCTTACCAACTTCACATAGAAGTACTCCCAAGTCTTCCCCTTCCTCTACCTTAGCCAATCAACTCAGTTTTATTACCAGTTTGATAAGATCAATATTACTGTATCTCTTCTCACTTACTCTGATCCTGATATGCAGAGCTCCTATCCCGCTCCCTTTCATTATCACTCCAATGTCACCCTCCTCCCTTCAGCCCACCTTCTTCAGCCTTCTTCCACTCTTGCCCTCTCCCCTCCATCTCGCACCATGCTTCCTCTGAAGCAAGAAGATATTTGCAAACTATTTGGAAAACAAAACATTAGGAAACCTGCAGGTACCCTGATGATGTCTCACCTCGTACTCTAAGGCACTGTGTGGATCAGCTAGACCTATCGTCACTGTGATACTTAAAACCACCCTGCAATTATGCAGGGATTCTGGCCAGCTTCAAAGTTACTCCAATCATTCCATTTCCCAAGAAAGACAAGATCACTGGATTTAATGATTATAGGCCAGTAGCTCTGACTTCAGTAGTTATGAAAACCTTTGGACATCTGATGTTGGCCTACCTGAAGTCCATTACTGATCCTCTTCATGACCTGCTACACCAGGGGTTCTTAAGCTTTTATGCCATAGACACTTTCTCAGAATAATGTTTTTAAATATTTAAAATAAAATACATTGGATTACAAAAGAAACCAATTATAGTGGAACATGGTTATCAAAATATTAAAAAAACATGATAGAGTAATATATCTGCTTCTATATTAACACATTAAATAACAAGACTATGCATTTAAAATAGAGGCAAGTTAACATTCAGTTTTATTTTTTAAAGACATATCAGTGTGAAGGCTGTTGTTGTTTAGCTTCAATAAGAACATTAAACTGTGAGGTGGTCGATAAAGCAACAAGCATGTCATGATAGATATTCAATCATTTAGATGTTTTGTTTCAATGGATGCAAGTGTTGAAAATCTTGATTCACAAAGATATGCTGTTGTAAATGGAATTAAAGCTTCCATAGCTCACTTTATACGGCGAAGGTAGACTTCCGTCTAAGAACACCAGAATTCTCCAACGATTTTTGAGTTTTCTTTTTGAGCATACTACACTCCAAGTGTAGTAAGCTTGTTGTCCATGATCAAAATTTTAATAACTTTGGAAAGGGTTCTGAAGTGTTTACAGGTGTTCTCAGATGATTCTCTTCAAAGAAACTGACAGAGAATTTTGTATCTCAGCTCCATGTTGGTAAGGCCATTCGTCCATCATTCAAAAGTTTGTAAAGCTATCAGCCTCTCAACACTCTTCTTCCATATCGGCGGCTTAGCCAATAAGGCTTGGAATTTTTTCAGTAACATCCATAAATGGTGACTTCAGAGCCTTGAACTGAGAGATTTATTTCATTCATATGGTTCAAAATACCTGCCAGGCAAGTCAACCCAGAGATATAATTTTTTTCCCAAACTCTTCGAAGAGTGGGTTGTCTTTTTCTTTCATAAAAAGTGAGACTTCTGTTCTTAGCTTGAACAAACGCTTCAAGACTTGCTCTCTTTAAATATAGTGAACTTCTGTGTGATACAGAAGCGCTTCATATTAAGACCATAAGATATAGGAGCAGAAGTAGGGCATTTGGCCCATCAGGTCTGCTCCACCATTCAATCATGGGCTGATCCAATTCTTCCAGTCATCCCCACTCCCCTGCCTTCTCCCCATACCCTCTGATGCCCTGGTTAATCAAGAACCTATCTATCTCTGCCTTAAATGCACCCAATGACTTGGCCTCCACAGCCGCTCTTTGCATATCTAATCTATTCAGGCCATTTAACATTTGGAATGTTTCTATGAGATCCCTCTCATTCTCCTGAACTCCAGGAAATACAGCCCAAGAGCTGCCACACATTCCTCATACAGTAACCCTTTCATTCCTGGAATCATTCTTGTGAATCTTCTCCGAACCCTCTCCAATGTCAGTATATCCTTTCTAAAATAAGGAACCCAAAACTGCACGCAATACTCCAAGTGTGGTCTCATGAGTGCCTTGTAGAGCCTCAATATCACATCCCTGCTCTTATATTCTATACCTCTGGAAATAAATGCCAACATTGTATTCAACTTCTTCACAACCAACTCAACCTGGAGGATAACCTTTAGGGTATCTTACACAAGGATCCCCAAGTCCCTTTGCATCTCTGCATTTTGAATTTTCACTCCCAAGTCTCTTTGCATCTCTGCAATGACTTCTTGACAAAGTCTTTTAAAAATGTGATTACTCAGAGACCTGGTTATCATAGAGTTGATGACTTTTATGTCTGTTGACAAAACTTCTTTCAGGGTTGTTGGAAGTCTTTGTTGCCAGTGCATGTCTGTGTAAAAAAAAATGAGTGATGACAAAGTGAAGAGTTTCCTTTTTCACTAAAGTAGCAAAACCAGATGTACTACCATCACAGGAGCTCCATTTGAGCAAGGAGTATGAGGTTCTTTTTTCCAGTCAAAATTTTGTTAGGCAAAAAAAAAATCTTTTACCATTTCCAAAATGTCAATAGCCTTTGCAATTTCCAGGAGGGTCTCACAAAATATGAATTGTTCTTTGATGGTGTCAGAATGTGCATAATGAACAAAATAATACAATGAGAAGATGTCTGTAGTTTCCTCCAGTTTCAATTAGAGGGTAGTGAAAATAAACATGTATTTTTTTTCATCCAAGTTCACGGAGCCACCGGAATCTATCCAGGGACCTCCAAGGGGTGCATGGATCCCAGACTGAACCCTTGTGCGGCACAGTTTGCTTATAGAGCAGTTGAGGATGCAGTTAACTTGTGCCTTCATTACATTCTTCAACATTTAGATTCCCCCAACACCAATGTGAGAGTCTTTTTCCATGGATTTTAGCTTCACCTTCGCACTATTACTTGGGAGTTGCTCCACAGCAAACTAACCCAGCTCACTATACCCTACAGTAGCTGTCAGTGCATTATGAGCTTCCTGACAGGAAGGAAGCAGTATGTAAGGCTGGGCTCCTTAATTGTCCAATCCAGTGTCTTTAAGCACAGGCTCTCCCTGGGGCTGAGTTCTTTCAGCCCTCCTGTTCTCACTTTATACAAATTACTGTACCTCCTCAGACAAATCCATTAAATCATAATGTTTGCGAATGACATGACTGTCATTGGCCTCACCTCTAATAATGATGTGACCTGCTATCAAAGAAAACTAGACCATCTTGCAGCACAGTGTGCTTTGAGCTAAATGCTATCAAGATGGTAGAAATTACAAAGTACATTTATTATCAAAGGTTTGACTTCCACTGACAACTCTGTAACTGGCCACCCCCATGGAAATTAATGGCCAGGTGGTGTCTGTGGTCGAGACATTCAAATTCCTGGGGACTTCTATTACCAGCACATTGACGTGGGACGAGCACGTTCTGCTGATCACTAGGAATGCACAGCAGAGGTTGTTCTTCCTACGGCAACTTAGAATACTTAACATTTCAGGGCGTATCCTGATGAATCTTTACTCAGCCATCATTGAGAGTGTTGTGACCACCTGCACCACCATTTGGTTTCCCGCTGCCTTCACCCTCTCCAAGTCCAGATGGCACTGAGTGAGCCAATCAGGAGAGAAATGAGCTGAAAAAAAATTACTGCTGATTCCACCCACCCTAACAGTCACCTAACTGTCATCAGGGAGACGCTACAAGTCTATCACCACTAGGACTACACATCATCTCCAAAGCTTCTTTCCTGTAGCTATCCAGCTTCTCAATTAAACTCACTCAGGTGTAGTACCATAACTGTCTCTGCACAACATCCAATAAATGGTCTTTCCTGCTCTCCTGGTTCTATTGATAATTTTTGAGTCTGTTTACATGTTCACATTTACTTAAGTTTTGATTCCTGACACCTGCACATGTGACTGTTCTGCAAACTGTTGATCCTAACAGGCAGGTTTAATAAAACTATTAGGGAGAGATTAAACTAATTTGGCAGGGGGATGGGAACCAAAGAGATAGGGCTGAGGAAAGGGAAAACAGAAATAAATCAAAGATAGCATGCAGCAGAGATGATAGAAAGGGCAGGCAAGAGATTAGGCATAATCACAGCCAGTGGGATGAGTTACAGGGCAATAGAGGCATGGTGCAGTTAAAACGGAAAGCAAAAAATAGTGGACTGAAAGTGTTATATTTGAATGCACGCAGCCTAAGAAATAAAAAGGATGATATTGAAATTCAGCTACAGATTGGCAAGTATGACATTCTGGCCATCTTTGAAACTTGGATAAAGGATGGATGCCATTGAGAGCTGAAGGTCCAAGGATATACAGTGTATCAGAAGGATAGGTTAGTAGGCAGAGGGGTGGTGTGGCCCTGTGTATAAGAAATAATATTAATTCATTAGAAAGGGATGACATAGGATCGGAAGGTGTAGAGACTCTATGGGTTGAGTTAAGAAATGGCAAGGGTAAAAGGACCCTAATGGCAGGCCTCCAAAAAGCAGCGAGGATGTGGATTGCAAATTACAGCAGGAGACAAAAAAGGCTTGTCAAAAGGGCAACGTCATGATAAGCGTTGGAGATTTTAACATGAAAGGGGATTGGGAAAACTAGGTTAGTACTAGACCTCAAGAGAGAGAATTTGTAGAATGTCTAAGTGATGGCTTTTTAGAACAACTTGTTGTTAAGCCCATTAGGAGATTGGCTGTGCTGGATTGGGTGTTGTGCAAAGATCCAGAGCTGACTAGAGAGCTTAAGGTTAAGGAACCCTTAGGAAACAGTGACCACAATATGATCAAGTTCACTGTGAGATTTGAGAAGAAGAAACTAAAATCCAATGTGTCAGTATTTCAGTGGAATAAAGGAAATTACAATGGCATGAGAGAAGAACTGGCCAAAGTTGACTGGAAATGGACACTAGCAGAAAAGGCAGCAGGGCAGCAATGGCTGGAGTTTCAGTGGAAAATGAGGGAAGTGCAAGACAGATATTTTCCAAATAAGAAGAAATCTTCAAATAGAAGGACACTACCATGGCTGACAAGTGAAGTCAGAGTCAAAGTAAAAGCAAAAGAGAGGTCATACAAGGAAGCCAAAGCGAGTGGGAAGATAAAAAATGGGGAAGCTTTTAAAAAGTTGCAGAAGGAAAGTAAGAAGATCATTAGGAAGGAAAAGATGAATTATGAAAGCAAGCTGGTGACTATTATCAAAGAAGAAACTAAAAGCTTGTTTAAGTACATAAAGGGTAAAAGAGAATTGAGGGTAGATATAGGACTAATAGAAAATGACACTGTAGATATTGTAATGAGAGTCGCAGAGATGGCAGATGAACTGTATGCATATTTTGCATCAGTCTTCACAGTGGAAGACATCTGCATATACCGGACATTCAAGAATGTCAGGGAAATGAAGAATGTGCAGTGAAAATTTCAACTGAGAAGGTGCTCAAGAAGCTTAATGGTCTGAGGGTGGATAAATCTCCTGGACCGGATGGAATGCAGAATCAGGTTCTGGTGGAAGTAACTGGAGAGACTGCGGAGGCAATAACAATGATCTTTCAAGAATCAAAAGATTCTGGCATTGTACCAGATGGAAAGAAAATTGCAAATGTTAGTCCGCTTTTTAAGAAGGGTGAGCAGCAGCAGAAGGGGAACTATAGACCTGTTAGCCTGACATCAGTGGCTGGAAAGTTGTTGGAATCCATTGTCAGGGATGAGATTATGGAGTACATGACAAGATAGGCCAAAGCCCACATGGTTTCCTGAAAGGAAAATCCTGCCTGAGGAAATTACAAGCAGTGTAGACAAAGGAGATGCAGTAGACATGGTGTACTTGGATTTTCAGAAGGCCTTTGACAAGGTGCTGCACATGAGACAGCTTAACAAGATAAGAGCCCATGGAATTACAGGGAAGTTATTAGTATGAGTGGAGCACCGGCTGATAAGCAGAAAACAGAGTGGGAATAAAGGGATCCTATTCTGGCTTGATGCCAGTTACCAGTGGAGTTCCACAGAGGTCGGTGGTGGAACCACTGCTTTTAACAATGTATGTCAATGATTTGGACTATAGGATTAATGGATTTGTGGATAAATTTGCCGATGATACAAAGATAGGTGGAGGGATGGGAAATGTTGAGCGAATGGGCAAAGAAGTGACAAATGAAATACAATATTGTAAAGTGTATGGTCACACACACTTTGGTGGAAGTAGTAAATGGGCAGACTATTATTTAGATGGAAAGAGAATTCAAAATGTAGAGATGCAAAGGGACTTGGGAGTGCTTGTGCACAATAAAGGTTAATCTCCAGATTGAGTCAGTGGTGCAGAAAGCGAATGCAATGATGGCATTCATTTCTAGAGGTATAGAATATAAGAGCAGGGATGTGATGTTGAAGCTCTACAAGGCACTCGTGAAACCACACTTGGGAGTATTGTATGCAGTTTTGGCCTCCTTATTTTAGAAAGGATATACTGTCATTGGGGAGGGTTCAGAGAAGAGTCTCAAGAATGATTCCAGGAATAAAAGGGTTACAATATGATGAATGTCTGGCAGCTCTTAGGCTGTATTCCCTGCAGTTCAAGAGAATGAGAGTGGATTTCATAGAAACATTCTGAATGTTAAAAGGCCTGAACAGATTAGATATGGCAAAGTTATTTCCCATGGTAGGGGATTCTAGGACAAGAAGGCATGACTTTAGGCTTGAAGGACGTTTATTTAGAACAGAGATGCGAAGAAATTACTTTAGTCAGAGGGTGTTAAATCTATGGAATTTGTTGCCATGAGTTGCTGTGGAGGCCAAGTCATCGTGTATATTTAAGGCAGAGATAGATAAGTTATTGATTAGGCGGGGCATCAAAGGGTATAGGGAGAAGGCAGGGAAGTGCAGATGACTGGAAGAATTGGATCAGCCCATGATTGAATGGCAGAGCAGACTCAATGGGCTGAATGGCCTACTTCTGCTCCTATCTTGTGCTCATGGCTGCTTGCACTGTTATCTTGTAAATTGGTGGTTGTAAAGCTATTGTCCTTTGTTTTATGCTTAGCACCAAACCCCAATCAATCCTCATATGTTTCATACACTGGCAATCAAGTGATTCAGATTCTGACTGCTATTGAAATTTATACTCCTTGGGGTATTATGTACTACAATTTACTGCTGCCACAAAACAACAAATTTCATGATATATACCAGTGATATTAAATCAGATTTTGAGTTTACAGTAAGTCCTGAAAAGTACTGGTATGACAGCAACTGAAGTACTGAGTCCAATTTTGATCACTGTTTTAGGAAAATTTCATGTAATGTACAAATAGGATTACTACAGACAGTTCCTGAGATGAAGAGGTTGTGCTATAGGGAAAGGTCGAAGAAACAGTTTGTTTTCCTGAGAGTAGAGAAGATCAAGAGGAAACATGAAAGTGCTCAAAGTACTGCAGATAAGAAAGAAAGGAAATGTTCCAATTGTGAATGAATCAGGAACCAGAAAACACTATTTTAAGGTAAATAACCAAAGGCAACATGACAGATAAAATTGAAAAGTTCAAATGTTATGGTACACTCATATGGAAACTTGTTCAAAAATCATTGTAAATGAAATTAAATAAAGATTCACTGCAAATAATATTTGCACAGTAATACTAGAAATGAGAGGTGGCTCCCATCAAGGGGAACTAAATTGGCTGGGTCTCTGCCATCTCTTTCTTTCTTTTTCAATCTTTTTATTAATATCAACATGATAAGATTAATACATAGTTATTGGGATTATAAAATTACAAAATTAAAATGAATATAAAAGGATACACAAGCAATAAGTACATTATAGTTAAGTCTTCCCAAATCATGAATGATACAACTATCATATAAAAAAAAACAACAAAAAAAACTAGGTATATCATGTTGAGAAAAAAAAGAGAAAAAGAGAAAAAAAAATTATTGCCCTAAGAAAAACTAATCTAACAAACTAACCACTAACTAATAAAGAGAAAAAAAGGAAAAAAGGGAAGAAAAAAAATTTAAATAAAAACAGGCTGTTTATAGTATCTATAAAAAGACAAAGAATCATCAGTGTCCCCAACTCCTCTCAACATACATATAATCAAAACCGGAAAAACAAATAGGTTTGGAACAGGGTCAAATTACATCATGTGAAAATATTGAATAAATGGTCTCCAAGTCTTTTCAAATTTAATAGAAAGGTCATATATAACACTTCTAATTTTCTCCAAATTTAGATATAACATAGTTTGAGAAAACCAATGAAATATGATAGGGGGATTAATTTCTTTCCAATTCAACAAAATAGATCTTCTAGCCATTAATGTAAGAAATGCAATCATCCAACAAGCAGAAGATGATAAATGAATTGACTCTATCATTGGTAAACCAAAGATTACAGTAATAGGATGAGGTTGTAAATCAATGTTCAATACCGTGGAAATAATATCAAAAGTGTCTTTCCAATATTTTTTTCAAAAGCGGACATGACCAAAACATATGAGTTAAAGAAGCTATCTCAGAATGACATCTGTCACATATAAGATTTATATGGGAATAAAAACGAGCCAATTCATCCTTGGACACATGAGCCCTGTGCACAACTTTAAACTGTATCAATGAATGTTTAGCACATATAGAAGATAAATTAACTAACTGAAGAATTTTATTCCAATTCTCAATAGCGATAGTAAGGTTAAGTTCTCTTTCCCAATCATTTTTAATCTTATAAAAGGCCTCTGAATGTATTTTCATAATTATATTGTAAACATTTGATATTACACCTTTCTGAAAAGGATTTAGTTCTAACAATTTCTCCGAAATACCTGAAGAAACAAGATTTGGAAAGGTAGGAAGTACAGTGTTTAAAAAATTTCTAATCTGTAAATACCTAAAAAAAATGAGATCTAGGCAAATTATATTTATTAGATAGTTGTTCAAAAGACATAAAACAATTATCCAAAAATAAATCAGTAAATCATAGTATACCTTCAGTCTTCCAAGCTGAATAAGCTTGGTCCATAATGGAGGGATGAAAAAAGAAATTGGATACAATAGAAATTGCTAAAACAAACTGATTCAACCCAAAAAATTTCCGAAACAGAAACCGTATACGTAAAGTGTACTTAACTATCGGATTGTCAATTCGTTTATGCAATTTAGAAAGAGCAAAGGGAAGAGAAGTCCCTAAAATAGAACCCAAAGAAAATCCTTGTACAGATTTAGTTTCCAGATTTACCCAATGAGGGCTAGGAGATAAATCCAAATCCCTTAACCAACAATTCAAATATCGAATATTAATTGCCCAATAATAAAATCTAATATTAGGCAATGCCAATCTATCTTCCTTCTTTGACTCTGTAAATATCTTTTACCCAATCTAGGATTTTTATTTTGCCATATATATGAGGAAATTTTTGAATCAACATTGTCAAAAAAGGATTTTGGAATAAAAATTGGTACCGCTTGAAATATATATAAGAACTTGGGTAAAATAATCATCTTAACAGCATTAATCTGACCTATCAGAGATAAAGACAATGGTGACCATTTAGTAAACAAACATTTAATCTGATCAATTAAGGGTAAAAAATTAACCTTGAATAACTCCTTACGTTTTTTTATAATTTTAATCCCCAAGTATATAAAAAAGTCATTAACTAATTTAAAAGGTAAATTTCCATAAATTGGAACCTGTCTATTTAAGGGGAACAATTCACTCTTATTAAGATTCAATTTATACCCGAAAAAATGATATAACTGCAGGAATGGATTTCTCAGGATCAGAAATGTATCATAAATCATCTGCGTATAATGATAACTTATGTATATCTATCCCTTGAGTAATGCCAAAAATGTTAGGTGATTCTCTAATAGCAATTGCCAAAGGTTCCAGAGCAATATCAAATAATAATGGACTAAGCGGACAGCCTTGCCTGGTACCCCAAAATAAATGAAAAAGGGGAGATCTTTGATTATTAGTAAAAACTGAGGCTACTGGAGTATGATATACCAATTTAATCCAGGATATAAATGTCGGACTAAAATTAAACTTCTCAAGCACAGTAAATAAATATGGCCATTCAACTCTATCAAATGCTTTCTCCGCATCTAATGAAATGACACATTCTGAGGTACTGCGTGAAGGAGTATAAACAATATTCAATAATCTCCTAATATTGTAAAAAGAATAACATTTTTTAATAAAACCAGTTTGATCCTCCAAGATAATTTGAGGTAATACCTTCTCCAGCCTGGTCTCCAATAACTTGGAAAAGATCTTGGAATCTACATTCAATAGACATATTGGTCTATAGGATGCACAGTCAGTAGGGTCTTTATCTTTTTTCAATATTAAAGAAATGGAAGCTCTATAAAAAGATTGTGGTAGTTTACCTAGTCTAATTGCTTCTTCAAAAACCCTGCATAACCAAGGAGAAAGAGTAGAGGAAAAAAACTTTAAAAATTCCACTGTATACCCATCTGGACCTGGTGCTTTCCCAGAATTCATAGAAGAAATAACACCTTTAATTTCTGCATCCAAAATAGGAGTTTCTAATAGTAAAAGTTCTTTAGATGATAATTCTGGAAAATTCAATTACCCTAAAAAATCATGCATGGTATTATAATCATGAGGAAATTCAGAATGATACAGGGAGGTATAAAAATCTTGAAAAGATTTATTTATCTCATCATGATTAACTGTCAGTTCACCATTCTGTTGGCAAATCTTAATAATTTGATGTTTAACCGAAGCATTCTTCAATTGGTTAGCTAATAGTTTACCCAATTTATCACTATGTATATAAAAATCACTTCTGGTTGATTTTCATTGATTTTCAATCGAAGATGTAAGTAATAAACTGTGTTCCATTTGAAGCTCAACCCTTTGTTTGTAAAGCTCCTTACTAGGAGCAATTGAATATTTCTTGTCAATTTCTTTAATCTTATCAACCAATAAAAGAGTTTTCTTCTTAATACGTTTTCTCAAACCAACAGAATAGGAGATAATCTGTCCACATATATATGCTTTAAAAGTATCCCAAAGTGTTCCGCAGGAGATTTCATCTGTGGAATTAGTTGAAAAGAAGAAATCAATCTGTTCCTTTATAAATGTAATGAAATCCGGATCTTGTAATAAGGTAGAATCAGATCGCCATTGCTTAGTACTAGGACCTGTGTCCATTAATTTAATAGACAGTTTCATTGGAGCATGATCAGAGATGGCTATAATGTCATAATTACAATCAATTACAAATGGAATAAAATGAGAGTCAATGAAGAAGTAGTCAATTCTCGAGTAAGAATGATAGACGTGCAAAAAATGAAAACTCTTTGTCCTAGGATATAGAAATCTCCAAATATCGAAAATTCCAGTATCAGTCAAAAAATAATTGATACAAGTGTCCAACTTATTTGGTAAAGTCTGAATGGATATAGATCTATCCAGCAAAGGATTTAAACAACAATTGAAGTCACCTCCCATTATTAACATATATTCATTTAGATTAGGTAGAGAAGTAAATAAAAGCTTAAAGAAATTAGGATAATCCACGTTTGGAGTGTAAACATTAACCATAGCAACCGTCTTATTAAAAAGTAACCCAGTAATTAACAAAAATCTACCATTTGGATCAGAAATAATATCGTGTTGAACAAATGTAATAGAGCAGTCAATAAAAATTGAAACTCCTTTTACTTTGGCATTCGAATTCGAATGGTACTGTTGACCCCTCCAAAACCTAAAAAAACGGTGGTTGTCCTTTTTCCTCACATGAGTTTCTTGTACAAAAATAATATGCGCTTTCAGTCTTTGAAATACTTTTTAAAAAATTTCCGTTTAATTGGATGGTTTAAGCCATTAGTATTCCGAGAGACAAAATTAATGGTCTGAGCCATATTTCTAAAATCAACCCTTTGGTATATAAAGAGTTAACCAAAGTATGAACTCATGCACCCGAAAGAGGAACAAAAATAAGTGGAGGAACCGGAAATGACGACACATCAGACATTTTAGTAGTTTGAAATCAGCCCAAATGATAAAACTAGAAAAACTAACAAAAAGACCAATAGAATTAGAAAGAAACCCCCCACCCACCACCCACAAAAAAAAGATCCTCCTGAGCCTAAAAAAGGAGGCCAGGAAAAAAAAGCGTGACACTAAATCTACCCCCATGTCTCCAGAAGGCGATTCCAAATATATAAAAGTAGAAAAAAAAATCCACCCAAAATCCTAAAAAGTAATTAACACTATACTGAAACAGACTTCTTAATATAATTGCTAGTAAAAAGAAAACAAAAAGAATATGAACACTGGTAACTTATAAATTGGGTTAAAACCCGAACAAATAAAAGTTAGGATGTGATAAGAAAGGCATTATAGGAAGAAGACAAAAACAAATGGCGAAATAAAAAAAAGCAAGAAGTATTTTAAAAAAGAAACCGCCATCTTAGTTACACAAAAAAATGAAAAAAAGATATATCAAAATGTTAAAAAAAATTCACCTTCAGAGAATTAATAATAATGACCAAAAAATAAAATACAATGGTTAAAGTAAGTAAATTAAAAAGATTAGTACGTCGATAAAGAAAAGCCTTAATAGGAATATAAAATGTAAAATAAACCTACACCAATAACCAGAAACAAAATCTGGTTTTGGAAACAAAAATTATCTTGTAACAATCAAAACTACACATTTATTAGAGACAAGAAACCGAAGCAATAGGATAATTCTCATCCAGAAAGCTTCAAGCATCAGATGTGGAGAGAAAAACATGTTGTGGTGCATTCGAAGGTGAGATTCTAAGTTTCACAGGGTATAAAAGCACTGGTTTTAGGTTTTTCTCGTAACATTCAGACATCAAAGGTTTAAAAGCAAGCCGCACCTTCATCACTTCTGGGCTAAAATCCTCCACAAGCCGGAATTGGAATTCTCGCAATTTAACCATCCCTAAACGACGAGCCAAACGAATAAGGTGCTCTTTAACATGCACACAGAGAAATCAAACAATTACAACAGGTGGTTTAGATGAAGTACTTGGTGATCGGCGCATAATTCTGTGGGCACGATCAAGTAACGGAGGACCATCTGGGAAAACAGAAGGGAACGCATCCTTTAAAAGTTGAGCGAAATACTTGGAGGGGTCTCCTTGTTCGATACCTACCAGGAGACCAAGTATGCGTAAGTTCTGTCTTCTAGATCGATTTTCAAAATCGACACTCTTGGCTTTAAGTATTTCGAACTGTTTAATCGCCAAAGATAATTTCTGTTCCAGATTCTTGATTTTCAAGTCTCGCTTCCGAGCATCCTCTTGCAGAGTTTGATGCTGTTTAACTTCATGACCAATCTTATCCAAAGAATCCTGGAGAGCCTTTAAATCTTCTTTGAAAGTTTGTCGTTGTTCTTCAAATTTTTCACTTAAGACCTCCAATAATGTATCATAAGTCAATTCAGTGCGTTTAGGATCAGTCTTTTATTTCTTTCCATTGCCGTTAGAATCTTTCCCAGGGTCTCGCCCTTTAGATCTTAAAGCCATTTTTGCACTCATTTCTTCAAAATTCACAGTACACTCTTAAAGATAAGTCCAAGAAAGTAACAAGAATCTTCTGGTGTAGGTAAAAATAAGTTAAATAAGGGTGATCATAGGTTAAAAAAGTAAAGGTTATGGAGCAAATCTAAAATAGTGCTCACTCCATCAGCGTCTCCTGGTGACCTCTCTGCCTTCTCAAAGAGAAAGGGCTTGAGAGTGTGAGCTGCAAGTGGTCTTGACTGTGGAAGGATGTGGCAGAGTAGATATAAAGAAAATACTTATAGTGACAATTGAAACTATAGGCCGAGGAGTCGGGGAGTCAAGGTATTAAACATCACCAATAATGAATTCAAGAGAAATCTCTTTACAACAGAATGATTCAGATGTGCAACTAATAACAGGGAATAGTTGAAACACAGATATATTTAGGGGAAGCTAAGTAAATAATTTGTAATACTTTCTTATAGTGAAAATAATGACGAATATTAAAATGTGTGAGCTCCACTCCAAAACAGTGAACACAATAAGATTTTATAAAGATCATTAGCAGTACTTTCCGACTTACCAAGGACAGTTTGCACCAGTCAATGTCAAACTGGGCTCTGAATTTCTTGTCACAGCTAATGCTGGGCTCCATCTCCTGGCTACACTTCTGCTGGTTTTGAGGAGTTTCCACCTCTCTTAGACATGATGAAAATGTCACATCCGTACCCACCATGACATAAACCCTGTGCAGGAAGAGGACCAGTAACAGAAGTGATTTCTAGCAACTAAGCAGCATGTGAAGCTTGCCAATGACAATGGCTGGTCAACATCTAATAATGCTTGCATTTTAAAAAGACAAATTCTTTAAAAACATTTGGGATTTATTAAACATACAAAGCACAGACTGGAAATGACCCTGTAGACTTCTACACAGAAATCAAAATCCATCCATTCATGTTCAAATGGAAACATTCATAGCAGGAAATTCTAAATGGCAGCATCTAATGCTACTATGTGACATTGGACCACTAGCTGCCAGAATGACATGGATGGCCACTTGTGGGTAAATTGCAAAAGGCATCATATCATGCTTTTACAGCCAAAAGAATAGAGAGTAGAGATACCAGGTTATTAGTTAGAGTACAGTTCTAATTTAAACTTTATTACTACTTTAGTGAGGCCGGCCGGTGGTGTAGTTGCAGCCGCACTAGACTTCGAGGCGAGTGGTCCTAGGTTTGAGTCCTTGCACGCTTTCCATCCGTGCTGGGTTGAGTGCTGAGCTAGCAACTCGACCTCGTGAAAAACAAATGCTAAGGAAATGGGAAAGGTTGCCACCCAATGTACCACAAAGCGCCGATTGGAACAAATGTTCTAGTGGCCGATGCTCCAGCAGCTGTTCTGTTTTTAGGTACACACTCAAACAACAATTAATATGATTAATCATCATTTACAGGTTAACGTTAGTTAATTTCATAGAATCTGAGTACTCCTAGAGTTGCTATTATTCTAAAAGTGTTGTGGATGCCAGAGAATATTTTTTGTCGAATTCAAACCACCTGCAAAAAATAATGGATGGTCCCCAATATGGATGATTTATCTGGTTATTACCTCCTGAAATACATCATGAATGAGAAGTTATGCAGAGCTGGAAAAACTGCTGAAAGGACGAGGAAGATGGGAAGAAAGTCCTGAGTGACCTGGGGACAATTCAAATTCAAATCTAAAACAATGAAACATTTATGAGAGAGCTAGACATTCGGCTGCTTAGAAGCTAGGACTGGAAACAGTTACAACATCTTTCAGTTTGTCATTTACTACATAGTCACGTCGGTGGTGCAGTAGCACAGAGGTTAACACAATGCTTTCCAGAAGCAGCTTCCTGGGCTGTCTGTAAGAATTTCCCCATGACGGTGTCGGTTTCCTCCAGGTGCTCTGGTTTCCTCCTACAGTTAACTGATCATTGTAAAATGCTCTGTGATTAGGCTAGGGTTAAATCAGGGGTTGCTGGGTGGCATGGCTCAAAGGGCCTGTTCTGTGCTGTATCTCAATAAATAAAAATGAAGTCACTGAGAATCCCTGCTCATTGTAAAGAAGCCACAAGCCCAGGGACTTGAATAGACAAGGGAAACTACTAGTTGGTCTGATGATATAACGTGCTGACTTTCAAGTGGTGGGAACATTTTGGGTTATTGCATGGGAGTGTAGTGGTTAACACAAATTTATGGGGAGAAGCTGGATTCATTTTTCTCTGAGCAATGGAGTCTGATGGTTGGCCCGATAGAAGTACACAACCTTATCAGGGCTTTATAGGGTAGATAGTCAGGATCTTTTTCCCACGGTTGGAGTCTCACCAAAATGAGGCCACATGTTTAAAATGTAAGAAGTGAATCTGAGCTCAGTTTTATCTATTTTTACTCAAAGAACTTTTGAAATGGATGTAATGCAGGCAAATGGGATTACTTAAAATTTGACATGGAGACGATAAGCTGAAGTTTGTATGGTACAGTTCTATGACTTGGTTATGTTGTGGCCAGTGGAGAAGTACATACATGTTGTAGCTTATGCATCTGAAAAAGACTGGGGATCGAGGCTGGGCCGAAGAAAACAACAAGAATATTCAAGTGCTAGAATATTGCCATCTTTGCTGTTTCTAACTCTGCCACTAGTCACAAACTCAACCACAGCACCCTGAAAATGGGAAGCAAATGTCCAAATTATGAGGGGAAAGACACATAAGCAACCCTGGCCAGCAAACTCCAGTTACGTGGCGTTTATTTTGCAAGCAAGAGGCGAAAGGCATTGTTAAGTGATGTGAACTGCCTTTGTCAAACAGCGGGCAGTTTTGTGCGAGCTACTGTATAAAAGGTTTGAAATTGCCAGTAATATCGAGGGTGCAGAGGAACATCCGTATGTTGACTAGAGATGCAAGTGATCTGTGATAACATGTAGCAGGGAAACTGTGCAATGCCTGCAGCTGGATGGTACATTCGATAGGATGACGCATTCAGGTCATGATTAGCCAGAGTACAGGAAAGAGACAGAGAGCTTAGTAATGTGGTGTCGTAATGACAACCTTTCCTCAAAGTCAGCAAAACAATGAAAGCCCATGCTTGACTTCAGGAAGGGGAGCAGTCCACACGTTCCTGTCTACATGGAGTGTTAAGGGTGAGATGTCCCTAGGACTGAACATCAGCAATAGCCTGCACTGATCCAACCACAGAGACACCACAGCCAAGAAAACAAACCAGAACTTCTACTGCTTCAGGAAGCTAAAGAAATTTGGCACGTGACCTTTGATCCTCACCAATTTTTAATCGATATATCATAGAAAGCATCCTAGCTGATGCATCACAGCTTGGTATGGCAAACGCTCTGCCCAAGACTGCAAAAAAAAAACAACAAATTGCAAAGTGTTGTGGGTATATCTCTGCACTTCATAGAAACAAGTCTCTCCGTGGCCCAACTTCAGAGTCCAGAATCTGTAGTGAACACAATTACAGCCAACCCATGAAATTCAAGCCCAAAAGCAGTAGGCTTCTAAGGTGAGGAAATAAATCAGCAGCTGAAGGAATCAAACTAAACGGAGAATTAGTTACAAATCCAAACATACTACTTTATTTGTTTCTCTAAATAATTAAACTCACCCTTCCTTCATATTATTGATTGGAAGAGGCACTCGCCCACCTCGGTCAAGAGCCGAGGTGATATTGATGGCATTTAGACGATCAGGCTGCCAAATGTTCTTCACTGCTCCAAGGAAATCACCAATGACCTCACTCGCCAACATCTCCTCCACATTCATGTTCCTCACAAAAAACTCTGCCTGATATGGTAAAGGGTAATCTTTAAAAAATGAAGAGGAACATCAGCAAAGTTGAAACAAGTGGTTGCTCAAAAAAGGTATCCTTGACCGTGGAAACAAGCAGCTAATGGTGTCACTGAGGGCAAAGCCCATCCACATACACAGATAATCTTGAAGCTAATTTTAACCAATTAACTATTAATAATTAGACATCGCTCGCAGAATCAAAATTCTCTGCTCATTCCTAGATGTTATGTTGATCATGCGACCTGGCAGACCACTTTGCATAGCTGTTCAGAAACCAGTGAATCAGTAATAACTTAAGTTATGCACAGGTCTGATTGAGGCAAGGACAGCAACATCCCTCCTTAAAATTTATGAATGAATTAATCAGCTAAGTTTGTTCTGACAAAGACTAAATATAGTGGTAAAAACAGAAAATGCTTGAAATACTGATCAGGCAACATCAGTGGAAAAAGAGAGATAGGAGAGGCAATTCTATGATGCATCCTGACCAGCTAGGGGATTCTGTTTAATTTCAGATTTCCTGTATTCAAAGTTTTATTTTGAGTTTAAACATTTATTTCTATTAAAGCGTTTTTGGGTGCCTTTTATTATGTAGATAAATACCACAAGTTACTTATTTGCATTCACTTGGAACCACTGCAATTCTTTACATGATTATTATTCACAAGTTCAAATAGGAGATTTTTAACCACGGCCAAGACATGCAGGAAATCTGGCTCCTAATATTTATCTCTATTACCTGTTTCTTTTTATTGTTTCATTGCTGAAATGACTCGAGATTTTATATTCTACTTCAACTAAAAAGCTTTTCATTTCATAAAAAAAATATTTTTAATGAAGGCATTTTGAAACTTCCTTTGTCAGTAACAGATGATATTTTTAAAATTTCCTTTTAATAGTTGCATTGTAAAATTTGGGCAGTTTGGAAGGAGATACATATCCAACAGCAGATGTTATGTTGGATGGAAAAGTAACTGGAGCTCTCCTTTTGAGATGTGAACCAAACTCCTTTATACAAAATGGTGACACAAGAGACTGCAGATGCAGCTCCTAGAGGTCCTTTCCATTGTAGATCCTGGACTCTAGGTGGCATCAGTTTGGAATGCATATGCAGAAGTTGGTCCTTTTATACAAATGTTGATACAAGCTAATCCTTTACATGGTTTTGTTCTTATTTCCAAGATACTATAACCTCTACACAAATAAAAAAAATAAGTAGGTTATATTGCTTCTCACCGTTTGAAGCCATGATGTTGACAATCAGAGTATGCCGTGCAGTTTCATATGTTCTTCTGTTATAAGCTGTAACCTGACAAAAATTCAAATAGGAAATCACCAAGGGCTTAAAAATATTGTACACCAATTGAAGCATAATATGTTTGTATACATTCTTCCTATGAACCCCTAGCATGCACGTGCTACTGTGCAGCACCTTAATAGAAATTAAACCAACACATTAGATTAGTGAAACAGTCAGAAGTGTAATGAAACAAGAGGACACAGATACAAGTAGAAAGTGATGCAGTGCGGGTACTGCAAAGGGGCTTTCAGGTCAGAGATTTGGATTATCTAGAAAGCACGGCCTGAGAGACTGGTTAAAGTTGAGTTGCTGACAGCATTGTAGATCTAGCTGAGCAAATGAATTACTTCAGCAAAGAAGAGTATGGACCAGGAGCTGGGAGATGGGATTAGAGCAAATGAGTGTTCACTAGTCAGTAAAGATATGGTGGGCTGAATGTCCTATTTCCATGCTGCATGCTACACTCTCAAACACAAATATAATAGTAACCATGTAATGACACCTGCAAACTGCTTAATCAGATGTAAAATGAATATTGTCCCGTCAAATATTACCAGCACTCGCATTAATTAAGGAATAATTGATATTTTCGGTGAGGGAGTGTAATGCGAACTGAGTCTGAAGAAACCCCTCAACTGGAAAAAAAAAGCTATTTCTTTTTATAATTTAATGAGCACATGAACAAAGTTTGCCCTTTCCATTTGGTATAAATACATCAATCCAACAAGGAGGCAATAATTTGAGTCAGTGGAATTATTTTACACTAAACAAGCAAATACTCAAACAGGGATCACAAGCACTTTGTTCATTTAATTATAAATGTGATACAGTTTTGCTGTAACATTGGATTTAAAACAACAGTTTGATAAACCACTACCAAAATACTATCTCAGGCGATTCGATTGTACATTAGAAGAGAAACGTCAATACATCTTTAGATACAGTGGATTCTATAGTGAGTAGATTAAGCACGTTTTGAGAATGGTGCATTGTCTCAATAATGTCAAGACCATAGATACTACCTGGTGGCTACACAACATTCTGCAGTAAGTGGGTGACCAGCCGGAAGGCATGATCCATATTAGTTTCAAATGAGAAAGGGGTGAAATCCTGCAGACAGATTTTAAGAAATTAGGAAAGAGATTAACAAGCAAACCAGTAGTGGTGAGGGGGGGAGTGGGGAATTCACCTATCAGGGTAGAGCAACAGCAGTCAGGAATGGCACTGGGGCCGGCTCTGAGGCTCAGCGGGGAAGCGTAAAGTCAGGCAGCACAATGGCGAAGGAGTCTCAAAAGTTAGGGGGACAGAAAGGAGATTCTGTGGCTGCAAAAGAGATGTCAGGATGGTGTATTGCCTCCCAGGGGCTAGGGTCCAGGATGTCTCAGAGCGGCAGCAGAATATTCTCAAGAGGGAAGGTGAGCAGCCAGAGGTTGTGGTGCACATCAGCACCAATGACGTTGCTCAAAAGAAGGAAGATGTGCTGCACAGCGAGTAAAGGGAGTTAGGAAAGAGGGTGAAGAGCAGGACATCCAGTAGTCTCTGGAGCATGCCCAGTGCCACTTGCTAATCAGGGCAGGAATAGGATGATAGTACAGATTTGAATGAGTGGCTGAGGAACTGGTGCAAAGGGCAAGGTTTCAGATTCTCAGATCATTGGGAACTCTTCTGGGGCAGGGGTGACCTGTACAAGAGGAATGAACTGAAGGAGAACCAATACCCAGGCCGGGAGGCTGGCTGGTGCTACTCAGGAGGGTTTAAAGCAGTTTGACAGGGGGTTGGGAACCAGAGCACCAGGTCAGAAAGTGGAGAGATGAAGAGGAAGGTAGAGGTTAGGGTCAGTAACAACAGGCAAGTTCAAGTTGAAGTTCATTTTAGATGGGGTAGAATTCGTTAGGTGCATCCAGGAGGGTTTCTTTTTAAATCAAAATTTAGATAGTCCAATCAAAGGATGGGGTGCACTACACATGGTGCTGTCTAACTATGCTGGCCAGGTGACAGTCTTTTCAGTGGGTGAGCAGTTTGGGGACAGTGAACATAACTCATTCAATTTCAAGATAGCTATACATAACGGTAAGAATGGACCTTGGAGAATGGAATTAAATTGGAGCATGGCAAATTACAAGAGCATTAGGCAGGAACTAGGGAGAATTAATTGGGAACAGCTGTTTTTGGGCAAGTCTACATCCGACACGTGGAGGGTGTTTAAAGACAATGCAGAGTACAGGAGAGGTATGTCAGAAGGAAGGACAAGTGTGACAAGGTAAGAGAACATTGGATGTTGAGAGAGCTACTGAGTTCAGTCAAGAAAAAAAAAGGACATGTATGTAAAGCTTAGAAGGCTAAGATCAGAGTACTTCGAATTATAATAAAGCAGAAAACCATTCAAGATGGGAATTAGGAAGGCCAGGATGGGCATGAGAAGCGCTTGGCAAGTAGGATTATAGAGAAGCCAAGGCATTCTACACATACATCAAGAGAAAGGGAGAGGGTAAGACCACTCAAGGACAAACAGGGAACATGTGCTTGGATGCAGGGCATATGGGTGAGATCTTTAATGAGCACTTTACATCTGGAGAAGGACGTGGAAGATGGGGAGCATATCGATATGCTGAGGCATTTTGAGAAAAGGGAGAACAATAGACAATAGGTGCAGAAGTAGACCATTCGGCCCCTCGAGTCTGCACCGCCATTCTGAGATCATGGCTGATCATTCACTATCAATACCCAGTCCCTGCCTTGTCCCCATATCCCTTGATTCCCCTATCATCAGGAGGTAGTGATATGACTCTTAAAGAGCATTACGATGGATAAGTCCCCAGAACCTAAAGCTGCAACATAACTTTCTGGCTTTTGAACTCAATGCCTCAATTAACAAATGGAAGCATCCCATATGCCTTTTCATCCACCTATCCACCTGTCCTGCCCTTAACAGTACACTATCTCTTTACATTTGACCTACCAAGATGCAATACTTCACATTTGGCCAGGTTAAACTCCATCTGCCATTTCTCTGCCCATACCTGTAACTGATCTATATCCTGCTATATTCTTTGCCAGTCTTCTGTACTATCCACAAAACCACCAATATTTGAATCATCTGCAAATTTACCATCCCACCCGTCTACATTTTCACCTAGGTCATTTATATACATCATAAACAAAGGTCCCAGTACAGATCTTAGCAGAACACCACTAATCACAGACCACCATTCAAGTTCTTTCAACCACTATCCTCTATCTTCTATGGGCAGGCCAGTCCTGAATTCACCATGGATTACCTGCATGTTAATCTTCAGGATGAGCCCTATGGGATATACACTAGGTTACTAAGAGAAGCAAAAGAAGAGATTGCTGGGGCCTTGACTGTCTTCTTGTCTGTCCGCAGGCAAGGTCCTGTAGGACTAGTGAGCAGCTAATTTTGTTCCATTATTTAAGAAGGGAACCAGGGACAATCCAGGGAACTATAGACTAGTGAGTCTCACTTCACTATTAGGGAAAGTGTATGGTCATGCACTTTGGTGGAAGAAATAAACAGGCAGACTATTATTTAGAAGAGGAGAAAATTCAAAATGCAGAAATGCAAAGAGACTTGGGAGTCCTTGTGCAAGACACCCTAAAGGGTAACCTGCAGGTTGAGTCGGCTGTGAAGAAGGTGAATGCAATGTTGCATTCATTTCTAGAGGTATGGAATATAAGAACTGGATGTGATGTAGAGGCTCTATAAGGCACTCATGAGACCACACTTGGAGTACTGTGTGCAGTTTTGGGCTCCTTGTTTTAGAAAGGATATACTGACATTGGAGAGGGTTCAGCGAAGATTCACGAGAATGATTCCAGGAATGAGAGGGTTACCGTTTGAGGAATAATTGGCAGTTCTTGGGCTATATTCCCTGGAGTTCAGAAGAATGAGGGGGCGTATCTCTCAGAAACATTCCAAATGTTAAAAGGCCTGAAAAGATTAGGTATGGCAAAGTTATTTCCCATGGTAGGGGATTCCAGGACAAGAGGGCACGACTTCGGGATTGAAGGACATCCTTTTAGAACTGAGATGCGGAGAAATTACTTTAGTCAGAGGGTGGTAAATCTGTGGAATTTGTTGCCACGAGCGGCTGTGGAGGCCAAGTCATTGGGTGTATTTAAGGCAGAGATAGATAGGTTCTTGATTAGCCAGGGCATCAAAAGGTAGGGGGTGAAAGCAGGGGAGTGGGCATGACTGGATGAGGTGGATCTGCCCATGATTGAATAGCGGAGCAGATTCAATGGGCCAAATGGCCTTCTTCTGCTCCTAAATCTTATGATCTAAGTTACTGTTGAGAATTCTTACGGATAGGATTTATAAGTATTTGGGAAACCACAGTCTAATTAGGGGAGTCAGCATGGCTTTGTGCGGGGCAAGTCACGTCTTATTAACTTGGTAGAGTTTTTGATGACGAGATGACAAGGGTGATTGATGAAGGTAAAGCTGTAGCTGCTGTCTGGTCCCAGCATTAGAGGAAAGGATGGTGAGGCTTTGGAGAGGGTGCAGAAGAGGATTACCAGGGTGCTACCTGGATTAGAGGGCATGCATTAGAATGAGAGGTTGGACACAGTTGGGTTGTTTTCTCTGGTGCAGCAGTGGCTGAGAGAATATCTGACAGAGGATATAAGATTATGAGGACATAAATGGAGTAGATAGACTGCATTTTCTCCCCAGGGTTGAAATAACTAATGCTAGAAGGCATGTGTTTAAGGTGAGAAAGAGTCATTTCAAAAGAGATACGAGAGGCAATATCTTAATGCTTATTTATTTATTTATACCTGTAATGCGCTGCCTGGGGTGGTGGTAGATGCAGATAGATTAGGGATATTTAAGAGACAAAAAGTACATGAATGTGAGGGAAATGAAAGTATATGGACATTGAGTGGGCAGAAGAGATTCGTTCAATTGTCTATTCGATTACTAATTTTAATTGAGTCAGCACAACTTTGTGGCCAAAGGACCTGCTCCTGTGCTGTCCTTTTCTTTGCTCTATGTTCTATGTCAACATTTCTTCATCACGATCAGAAAGAAAAGGGGAAGAAGCCAGCATAAGAAGGTGGGTGAAGAGCATAAGACCTTGTAGAAAAATTCAGTCTCCACACTTGCCCCTCTCTCAGTTACCCGAATGTCAACTGGAAGACCATCAGTTTGTAAGTTACAGAGAGCACAGAATTCCTCTAATTTATTCAGGATATATTTTTTTTTAAACACCGGTGTAATAAATCCAGCAAGATAAGGGGCAATTTTGGATATAGTCTTCATTAGTGAGCTGGTAGGTGAAAGGAGTATCTGTATGAAATACATGGAGAGCATAATCATTATTTAGTTAGATTTAACATATTTATGGATAAAATAAAAACAAAGATTCTAAACTAGGGCAACACCATTTTTAGTTGAATGAAAGCGACTTAGCAACAGACTGAACCAACCAAGGAGATAAATCTGTTTCCAAGCAACAGAGACATTGAGGGAGGAATCTGTGTAAACAACTTCCCACACAAATGGTACTCTCCAATCTTGGGCTCCTAGATTGTCAAGGCACAGCTAGCATAGGAGAAACATACAAGGGGAAACTTGAGACAGACACCAATCTTCTAATGAACCAAAATCTCTGGAAGCGTATGTGAAGTTAAGAAATATAATTAAAAGGGAATTTAGAGAAGTACAGAGAAAAAAAACTGCAGGCGAATAAAATTCACGTTGAAGAATATAAATAGCAAGAGGTTAATGGAAAAGTGTAAGACTATAGCAGACGCAAAAGGTAATGAAGTGTGTTAGAGGGACAACTTCTGCATATTTTGAGAATGTCTTCATAAACCTGAGAGATAGAATATAGATCATGGAATACAGGTTCTTCAACCCACAATATTGTGCCAACCCTTTAATCTACTCTATATAACCATATACTCAAATAACCATCAGTTAAAGATCAATCCCCCACATAGCTCTCTGTTTTTCTTTCATCCATGTGCCTATGCAAGAGTCTCTTAAATGTCCCTAATGTATCTACCTCTACCTCCAACCTTGGCACTGCATTTCATGCACCCACCACTCTGTGTTTAAAAAAAACCTAAATGATATCCCCTATATTCCCCTCCAAGCACCTTAAAGCTATATCCCCTCATATTAGTCACTTCCACCCTGGGATGAAGTCTCCAGCTGTCCACTCAATCTATGCCTATCATCTTATACAGCTCTATCAAGTCATTGCTCATTCTCCTTCACTCCAAGAGAAAAGCCCTAGCTTGCTCAACCTATCCTCATCAGGTAAGCACTCTAGTCCAATCAGCATCCTGGTAAATCTCCACTATACCCTCTAAAGCTTCCACATCCTTCCTATAATGATGCGACCAGAACTGAACCCCATACTCCAAGTGTGGCCTAACCAGGGTTTTATACAGCTGCAACATTACCTTGTGGCTCTTGAACTCAATACCCCAACTAATGAAAGCCAACACACCACACACCTTCTTAACCAACCTATCAACCTGCATTGCAACACCAAGGGATCTGGACATGGACCCAAATCTCCCTCTATTTCTCTGCACTGTTAAAAATCCTGCCATTAACCCCATATCCAAACTTCCAAATAGAGCCCTTCACACACTTTTCCCAAATTGTACTCCATCTGTCACTTCTCAGCCCAGCTCCGCAACCCATCAACATCCTGCTGTAATCTATGACAATTTCTGCACTATCTACAACCACCAGTCTTCATCGAGAGATCAGCAGTGGAAAGGGTGAGCAGTTTCAGGTTCCTGACTGTCAGTATCTCTGAAGATCTATCATATTGATGCCATTACAAAGAAGGCATGACAGCGGCTATATTTCATTTGGAGTTTGAGGAGATTTGGTGTCATCAAAGACTCTCACAAATTTCTAAAGTAGTAACTTGGAGAGCATTCCAACTAGTTACCTCACCATCTTGTATGGAAGGTCCACTCACTGCACAGGATGGGAAAAATCTGCAGGAAGTTGTAAACTCAGCCAGCTCCACCAGGGCCCCAGCCTCCCTGGTATCGAGGTGGTACAGAAGCAGGAAGACACACATTCAGCATTTTAGGAACAGGCGCCTGCGCCATCAGATTTCTGAATCGACAATGAACCCATGCGTACTACCTATTCCACACTCCCCCCCGGCACTATTTATTTAATATATATGTATTTATTGTAATTGATAGTGTTTTATTGTGTATTGCACTGTACTACTGCCACAACACAACATATGCCAGTGATATTAAACCTGATTCTGATTCTAACCACTACCTGCAAACTTAATAACCCACCCTTCCACTTCCTCATCCTTACAAAGAGCAGGGGTCCCAGAACAGATTCCCTCATTCAACACCACTGGTCACTGACCTCCAGACAGAATATGGTCCATCAACTACCTCCCTCTGCCTTCCATGGGCAAGCAAATATTGAATCCACACAGCCAAGTTTCCATCGATCCTCTACATACTGACTTTCTGAATGGATCTACCCTGGGGAACCTTGTTAAATGCCTTTCTGAAATCCACATCCACCACTCTGCCTTTATCAATTTGTTTTGTCACTTACTCAAAGAATTCAATCAGACTCGTGAGGCATGAGCTGCCCCTCACAAAGCTGTGTTTACCTGCCCTAACTTCCACATTTCCATTGTGTGCTTCCCTAAATATATCCATTCCCATTTTATGCTCCCAAATTATAATTCACCTTCCTTCAATTAAATATTTTCTCTCACAATCTGCTCCTATCCCTGTTCAAAGCTTTAGGAAAGGTCAGAGCCTCCAAAATACTCACCCTTTGAGAGATCTGACATTGATGGAGTAAAGGGATAGGTAAATAGGGGTATAGATTAAAAGACAATGATTAGCTGATGATTAATTACCTTATAGGTACCCTATGTTAGCTGTTGGACAGCCAAAAGGGAACCTTACCCAGCAACAAGTGACGTACCAGACATTGTTCCCTAATAGTGTTAGACATAGGTCTAAATAAAGAATTGTCTGGTCGCACAAAGCATTTTGAGGTATAACATAACTAAATAGGGGAAGGATGGCGTAAGGGAGGGGGTAGAACGTTTGAGAGTAGGGGGAGGTGTCAACATGAGGAACTGAGGTTGTATCCATGCTAGCCTTGGCAGAAATAATTATAACTAACCAATAATGATTTTACATCTAATTGTATCTTAGAGTGTGATTGAAACTATTCTAAAACTGTATTAACTCGCGTAATTATAGTATTTCCTGTAATGATCAATTTAAATTGTGTGGAATTGTGTTCGGAGGAGGGCAGTGTCCGGACTGGCTCTTTGGGAGATCAGTCCATAACTTCCCCCACAGCATGCTATGAATAAAAAGTTTGGTGAAGTATCGCTTGCTTTATGGTTTATTGAGTCAGTGGTACCTTGCACTATTGTAGTGGTCACCAACCTTTTTAAGCCCAAGATCCCCTACCTCAGCCTTAATGAAAGGCAAGATCGACTCCAAATTGATTAGTTACACGCATGCGCACCGGGGCAGAAAAGACCGGAAGTAAAACCCCGCAATCCGGAAGTAGAAATAACGTATGAACACCAGGGGTCACCCTTTTCTCGCACTGCGGACCGGTTTCATGTTAACAATATTCTTGCGGACAGGCTGAAGGGGGGTGGGGGGGGTGTTAATCACAACTGGAATATAGCGATACTCGAAGCAGATGCCTTATGTTCAGTCTATTCCAAAATTTAGTTTTCGTGGCTCTCAGCACTTAGCTGCTGTCCCGCTTGCTCACGTTTTTTCCGCTGGAAAAACTCAATGCGTTTGTGTTTAAGTGTAAGGTGCTTGGACTCAGGGTACCAAAGCAGTTATGAGTGCTTCACTGCCTCATTAGACAACCCCCGCCAGCCCACCGCCAGAAGCCTTGGCCAGGTGAGGCTGTTCCCGTGCCGGGACAGCGGCGGTTGCAGTCCGGAGAAAGCGACCGACTGACCGAGCGAGGAGAGCGACAGGGTGCTTTTGTACATTGTACCTTCCTCAATGACCAGACATCTGAACCCTGCCCCTTGCACTAATTCTTCAGCTGCACCCTCACCTGCCAAATCACCCTATCCTTACCCTCACTGGCACATGTTACAGGCAGTAGTCTAAATCTTACCATCCTTGAGGTCCTGCTTTTCAGCTTCCTACCTAGCTCCCTATATTCTCTCTTCAGGACCTCATTCTTTTTCCTACCCATGTCAATGGCACCAATTTGTACCATGTTAACAAATTGCATGACACATGCCAGTGATTGTAATAAACCTGATTCTGATTACTTCTGCCTGCTCACCCTCCCCCTTAAGAATGCTGTGCACCCAATCTGAGATGTCCCTGACCCTGGCACCACGGTCAATAATTCTTTGATGCCAAAGATGTGAGCTCATCTCCAAACACAGCTGACTGACCATTGTTGACTAACATCACAAAGCAGTCAAAGGGTGCTAGCAGTACCCAAACTGAGTATCAGTGGAATTTACCTCTAATGGCTATTATATTAATAAACCGGTTAACCTTCTCCTTGATCACAATGATCACATCTAATTTACAGGTCATTAACTTTTTCATTTATGTTTATTTGGAAATGATTTTGCTACCATTACTTCACGTAATGAGGGGTGCAAATTCTATTTTGTGCAGTAAGATGGACTAGGACCGCAGAGTTACTACCACGCTCAAAGAACCAAAGTCCATTCCTGCCCTCATCGATATTGAACGTTTTACCTGTGAGTGCATGGGTTTCCTCCCACATGCTAAAGACTTGCTGTCTGGTTGGTTAACTGGCTAACTTCAAATTGACCTTTATACAGATGGCTATAGAACTGATGGAAACATGGGGAGAGAAGTTACAAGAGAATTTAGTGGGGGAATAGGATTACTCTGAGCCAGCACAGGCTCGATGACCTTCCTACGATATAAGGAAATATGGGCTGCAAAATAGTTTTATATCTTCCAAATATTGAAAAGTAGGTCAATATTTTGAAAAACTACCCAATACTTATAAAACTGCAATCTACTGAATTCCTGAACAACAACACTTCATCCATCAGGTTATGATGTTACCTCAATTACTGTTGTTTTGTCAGCATTCTCAATAGTTGGCGATCCATAAAGTACTCCGTCACTGTATGGAGTTCTTTGTATGTATCGTAGCCAGCCAGGCCTGTCTGGGTATCCTTTTAGGTTTGTCTTAAATGTAATTGGATCATTTCTAGAGTCAGCTATAACAAAAATGTGCAACATGTTAGCCAGGTAATTCCAAAACCAAAACAAAACCCTGCATTTCTTTACTTCAATCACTGGGTTACTTTTTAAAATCTAATATGGGTTTGTAACTTAAGAATGCATTCCACTTAGGATCAGCAAAGATGTTTATACTTAGTGCAGTAAATCAAGCATGTAGATAATGGATAATCTTATTATAAACTAGCTCCTTTAGTGGTTCCACTGAGTAATGTAGACTGGAGTCCTGGTACTCTTCTCTGCCAAATTTTGTAATTCTTAGTCAAAATAACAGAATAAAAATGACAAATAAGATCAGTGCCAACAGAAATGAAGGTAAACTTTGTCACAGCATGACTCCTAATTGCTTTCAAATAAACTTCAGTTACCTATTCCTGAAAAAAGCCTCGTTTGGGAACGAAGGCCCGAAAAGTCAAATAATGTGCCAATATTCACTTAGCAAGGTTTATACGAGTGAGGCTCTCTTGATGAAGTACAGTGTGTTGTTAGCACTCAAGATCATAGACCAACAAAGAGTCAATGCCTCAAAGCCATGAGAATTATAGCATTTCAAAGCCTTCATTTAATTACCTATTTTTTAATTGCTTTGACTTTTCCATCTCTATTTAATGTACTTAGTTTTTCAACTTGAACTTGATGACTTATCCTTAGCCAAGTTATTATGCATATGCAACTGCTGACAAAAAACTTTGATCATCTGTGGCATACTAGACCTAACCCAATCCATCTGTGCTATGTTCTTAAATCTGTTATAATTGTACTTGTGTGGAGAAATTTACAATTTAGCTGCCATTATTTTTAATCATTCTCAACTCAGATAATTTTAGAAAACTGAAAGAATGAGTTTTTGCAGAAAAACAAATCTGAAAATTGATATTACGTACAAAAATGTAGTCAAAACAATACAGATTCCTATCCAAAGTTAGCATCTCCCAAGCTTTATGCAACATTAAGTTCTATTTGAACATCCACCCAAAATATTTTGAAACAAAATTCCTGAAAAACTAATTTGATTCAGTGGTCTAAACATTACCTTTTGCTTGGACCAAACAAAAGCAGGTTTGAAACTTTGACTAAGTCTACAAGTACACCTTGGGTAACTCAGATGGATTAGGAGAACCTCACTCACCGAGTTTGTTTGAGTAGGGAGGAAATTCCCCTTTGAAGTACTCTCTCTTCAAAACATGCACAAAAAGGACTCCAGAAGAGGGATAAAGATTCCGATCAGATTGCACTTGAGAAAAGATGGAATACACTAAGAAGAATAGGGAAAATATTAAAACCAAACGGATCAAGTATATAATAAATAGTTTTACAATCATTACAACACTGTCCAGATCAAGCTACGCTACTCCTACATCTGAAGCATTTGATAACCAAACAGGCTCAATTGAAATAGTGAAAATTCTGTTTTAATTAATTTTATGATTTAATTTATAATATCAACTACAATTAATCAACTGTTTCCAATTTTATAGTTCACATTAATATTTTTGCTCATGAAAATCTGTTTTATGTACATGTCTGTCTACAATAATTCAATGTATTCTCATGAAGGTCAATATTAAAATATTATTTCTTTTCCTCTCCACCTCTTTCTGGCTGACCAAGACGACATCAAATATTTTATTTTTGCAATCAAAAGATAAGCCTGTTTTAACTTGGAAAATCTAGGATGACAGTGTTATATGTTACCGATTCCAAGCCACATTTTAAATATTTACAAGTAGTCCAATGTTTTCAAGTAAGCAAATGGGAAATGTAACAGTCTCAACTGAACATGACATTTTAACCATTTATGCAACATTGACCAAATATAACAAAATATAACATTTGTTCAAAAGTAATCTGTTCAATAGATTACATAAAGCAATTATCCAAAGTTAGGATAGAATTATATTTAAAAAATGCAAGGAAAAACAGAACATTATAAGTTAAATAATGGTTAATTTTCAAATCTAGTCTGTTAAAGCTAATGTTCAAAAGCCATCAATACAGGATTCTAGGGATCATCTATGGGTGGAAGATATTTACAAATTCTTCATGGGTTGCTTCACCCTACTACTAGAACAACCAGGCTATTTGTGAGGTCTATTATTCATGAAGATTTAACAAGTTATGTAAAGAAATAAGCTTTTAAAGTTAAAGCTTGGTTAGCACAGTGCAAATGGAGTTTTTTCTCTGCCTCTAGAAAAAGCAAAAAAATAATTAAGACTGGTATGGGTCATGAGACCTTACCTCCCACACGAAAATACATACCTCGATGAGCACAGAAGTTAATTGGAAATAGAGTCACAGAACACTACAGCACAGAAACAGTCGCTTTGGCCCATCGAGTCTGTACCAAACTATTAATCTGCCTTACCCCATCAATCTGTTACCTGTGCCCTGTACTTTGGGTGTAACTGTCTCCTTGTATGTCCTATCACCCCCTCATTGTCCCAAATGATCCTGAGTTCACCTAGTTCCAGATCTAAATCCTTAACACCGTCTAAAAGAAGCTGCAGCTGAATGCACTCCTTGCAGGTGTGATCATCTGCCATTGGAGGTCTCCCACACACTGCAAGAGAAGCATTCCACTACCCTGCCTGCCATCCCCACTGCTCCAACTGTGCAATGAGAAAGAAAGAAATTTTAAGCAAAAAAAAAGCTATCCGTAGCCTCCTCCTCTCCTCTCCAAAGCCTGAACTCCCCACTCTAACACTGGCCCATTCCCACAATGGCCACTCTGCTTAAACCTAACTTCTTTTCATTGGACCTTACCAAATGCCCAATTACCCACAATCCAACATCTCCTTTGGAACAGTGGTGTGCAGAATGCTTCAATGCAATTTTATATCGGCTGATGCCTACCAAACAGCTTCCTGTTTAATCTGATGCAAATGTAAACAAGCAGTGCTAAAAATAATCTCTGGAGAATAGTGATGTTGTGGCGACCCACTTCCCAGCGCAGTCGAACCGGCTCACAAAGTGGCGCGTGCCGGCATAGAGGCCGGTCCCAAAGAGGGCGACAAGTCTGCTTCACAAGCAAGGGGAAAAGCCCGCGCGCAGGACGGGACTGTGAACTCGCCCCCTACAGCATTCAGGAAGGCTTTAAAGCAAGGCCGCGGTTTGAATAAATCTCTTTTGCAGCTACAGTTCACCGACTCTGTGTTGTTAATTGCAGTGCTGCACGTAGCACACCACTACAATTGGTGACCCCGACGGTCCAAACAATATTGGGGCCAAAGATGAACAACGCCGCATCTTCATGCAGTTTCATTAAAACTGCCAAGCTGGGATCTCAAGATGGCACTTATGGAGTGAAGCGGTTTTAGGCTTTGCTCCAATCCTTTTACTTTTTTTTAACCTACAAACACCCCCTAATTGAGTTTTTTATACCTATTCTAAAGGGGTTTAAACATATGAAATTTTTTTCAACTGTTTGAATCATTTTCAACTCGCTGAAATGTCAAAAGCAAAGGAATGGAAACAGACGAAAGAACCGGTAACTTTAGAAGCAATTGTGAATCTTATGGACAACAGACTTGGAAAACTGGAGAGTAAATTAACCGCAAAGCTTTCTACGTTCGATGAAATTTTAAAGTCATTTGACGCAAAACTTCAAGCACTTACACTGGAATCACAAAAACAACAAGCAAGTATCTTAGTTCTTGAAGAAGCCACTCGCCAGAGAGATCGTATAATTGAAACTTTGCAACAACAGCAAGCTTCGACTTCTCAACAGATGGATTGTTATAAATCTAAAATCACTGATCTTGAAAATTGCTCTCGAAGACAAAATCTTCGGTTAATTGGGATTCCCAAAAAATTTGAGAATGGCGATCTCACTGTTTTTTTCTCCAAATTTTTAATGGATGTCTTTGGCTCAGAAGTACTGGATTCCCCTCCAATAATCGACCGTGCACATCGCATTTCTCGTTTTCGTTCAGATTCAAGTTTGAAACCACGACAAGTAATTCTCCAGATCCATTATCCTCATACCAAAGAGTGTTTGATTTGGGCTGCAAGGAAAAAGGGAATGATCAGCTTTCAAAATTTAAAATTCCGTATTCTGGAAGACTACAGTCCCGAAGTTTTAAGGGCAAGAATGGCTTTTAAATTGGTTATGTCGGAAATTCATCCGGAAGGCTACATGCAAGCGCTGTTATTTCCAGCACATTTGAGAGTTACTGTGAAGACTGAACTTATCGCCTGTTCAAATCTCCAGCGGATGCTCAAAGATTTCTTGAAGAATAACATTTTATCGGGTTGACTAATGCAATAATTAGTTTATAGATTTAGATCTTTTATAAAATGATTTTTTTAATGTATGGCTTACATGTATTTTTTATACATGGTAAAAGTCCGTTTTCGGTTGATTCTGAGTTTGTTCTTTTTTCATATTATTAATCTGTTAGTTGTGAAAGTAATTCATTAGGGTTTTCTTCTAAGTTTGTATACACTTTTTTATATTTTTAACGTTTAAATATTAAGATTTTTTTAAAAATAAAATGTTGTTTCTTCTTCCCGGAAGACCTTAGTGCTTGGAATGTCACATCCGTTTTGATGTGTTTGAATAAGTTTCAAACTTTCTTTTAAAACACTAATACAATATTATTCATTTATGGGTTTTATCATTTTAATTTTTAAATTTTTTAAATCCTTTTGTTTTATAGATATAATACTAATTTTATATTTTAATTTTTGTTATACCAACCCTTTCTTATAATATGGGTGGTTTGTATTTTTTATTCAACTTTTTTTTGTTTGAGTTGCCTTCTTGAGACATGGGGGTAATTTTAGTGTTAGATTGCTTGCTTGCCTCTTTTTGGCTTTTTTCCTGGGGTTTTGAGGGTGGAGGGAGGGGGATTTTTCTTTTTTCTTTTCTTTTTGCTTGCTTTCTGCTTAGTTTTACTTCATGGGCTCATATGAAACTACAAAAATGGTTGCAGTGCCGTGATTTCCAGTTCCTCCTTGAACTTACTTCCCTCTTCTGGATTCATGAGTTCATCTTTTTTTTAACCTTATGTGTTAATTGTAGTAAATATTGTCAATATGGATAGGGTTATTAATTTTGTTTCTTGGAATACTAATGGTTTAAATCATCCAATCAAACGGAAAAAAATATTCAAAGTATTCCATAGAATGAATGCTAATGTTATCTTTGTACAAGAGACTCATGTAAGGAAGGTGGATAGTCAATACTTTTTTCGGTTTTGGAAAGGCCAACAATATCACTCGAATTCTCAAGCCAAAGTAAGAGGTGTTTCCATTTTTATAGATTCTTCAACCTCCTTTATACACCATGAAACAATTTCAGACCCACAAGGTAGATTTTTGCTTATTACTGGTCTACTTGTTAATCAAAAAGTTGTTTTAGTTAATGTTTATGCTCCAAACACTGATTGTCCTGAATTTTTTAAGTGTCGATTTACATCCTTTCCCAATTTGAATCAGTATAGGCTGATAATGGGTGGGGATTTTAACTGTTGTTTATAAATCAGCCTCTCTTATTAATTCCTTTATGACTGATTCAGCAATTTTTGAAATTTGGCCTTCTTTACACCCCAATGACAAAGAGTTTTCATACTTTTCTCATGTTTATCATAATTATTCAAGAATTGATTACTTTTTCATTGATCACTGTTTACTTACAGATGTTATCGATTGTAAATATGACTCTATTACCATTTCTGATCATGCATCTTTGAAGCTATCTATTAAGATAATGGATTCATCTATTAATGCTAAATCTTGGAGGTTCAACTCTATTTTATTGCAATACTTAGACTTTGTTAATTTTATCAAACAACAAATTGATTTGTTTTTCTCAACAAATTCTACAGCAGAGATCTCTAGTGGAATTTTATGGGACACTTCTAAAGCATTTATTCGTGGACAGATTATTTCATACTCTGCTGGAGTTAGGACACAAACTAATTCTAAAATATTGGTTGATAAAATCAAAGCAATTGATAAGATTTATTCAGTGACCCCCAGCAAAGAACTTTATAAAGAAAGAGTGGAACTTCAAATGGAGCATAGTTTGTTATTATCCTCTTTGATTGAAAATCAGTTAATTAAATCTAGAACCCAGTTTTATGTATATGGAGATAAGTCTGGCAAATTATTGGCTAATCAATTGAAAACTGCTTTGGTTAAACGACAGATTACTAGGATTCGTAAACAAGAAGGCACTCTGACGATCGACCATAAAGAGATAAATAAAGCCTTTCAAGATTTTTATAATTCCTTATGTCAATCAGAATTTGCTGACGATTCTTCTATAATAGATGAATTTTTAAGGAAATTGTATATTCTAAAATTAACAGTAGAGGATAGTGTATTCTTAGATACACCTATTACAGAAACAAATAAAAAAGGCTATTTTTTCCAATGAATTCCGGTAAAGCTTCTGGTCCAGATGGTTATACTGCAGAATTTTTTAAATCCTTTTCCTCTATACTTTCTCCTTGGTTTTGTAAAATTTTTAAAGATGCGTTAATTATAGGCAAATTGCCATAATCTTTTTATGAAGCTTCTATTTCTTTAATTCTTAAAAAAGATAAAGACCCTATTGAATGTGCATCCTATCGGCCTACATCCTTGCTGAATACGGATTTTAAGATTTTTAGTAAAATTTTGGCTACTAGATTAGAAAATATATTACCTCAAATCATTTTTGAAGATCAGACTGGATTTATTAAAAATTGCTATTCATCTTTTAACATTAGAAAATTAATATTATTTATACTCCTTCACTCAAAATATCAGAACGTGTTATTTCTTTAGATGCTGAAAAAGCATTTGATAGAGTTGAATGGCCATTTTTATTTAATACATTGCAGCATTTTAATTTTAGTTCAAAATTTATATCATGGGTTAAATTAATATACTATAAACCCTTGGCTTCGGTTTTTACCAATAATCAAAGATCTCCTTTTTTTCAGCTATTCCGTGGTACAAGGCAAGGTTGTCCTTTAAGTCCTTTACTATTTGACATTGCTTTGGAACCTTTGGCTATAGCCATTCGGGAATCACCTAATATTTTGGGTATTACTCATGGGGAGGGGATGTATAAGTTATCATTATATGCTGATGATTTGTTACTATACATATCTGACCCTGAGAGATCTATTCCTGCTATTTCATCCTTGCTTGCTCAGTTTAGTAACTTTTCTGGTTATAAATTGAATTTTAATAAGAGCGAATTATTTCCATTAAATATGCAAGTTCCAATTTATAAACATTTACCATTTAAAGTTGTTACAGATTATTTTACTTATTTAGGTATTAAAATTAATAAAAAAACATAAAGATTTATTTAAAGCTAATTTTTTACCCTTTAATTGACCAAATTAAGCAACTTGTTACCAGGTGGTCTCCATTATCTTTGTCATTGGTTGGTCGAATTAATGCTATTAAGATGATGGTATTACCCAAATTCTTATATTTATTTCAAGCATTACCAATTTTTATTCCTAAATCTTTTTTGATATTATTGACTCCAAAATATCTTCTTATCTGTGGCAGAATAAAAATCCTAGACTAGGCAAAAAAGTATTTACAGAAGCCCAAGAAAGAGGGCGGTCTGGCTTTGCCAAACTTGCGATTTTACTATTGGGCAGTTAATATACAACATTTAATATTTTGGACACAAGAATCGACTGTAGCTGCTTGCCCACGATGGGTAAATTTGGAATGTAAATCTATACAAGACTTTTCATTGTTTTCAATTTTAGGATTTTCACTTCCTTTTTCTTTATCTAAATTGAATAAACAAATAACTAATCCTGTAGTCAAATACACATTGCGAATTTGGTTTCAATTTCGTAAATTTTTTGGTTTGAATAAGTTTATTTTATCATGCCCTATAATATCTAACTACTTTTTTCGGCCCTCTTTTATGGATCAAGCTTTTCTTTTATGGAAAACAAAAGGTATAACATGTTTTCGTGATTTGTTTTTGGATGATAGCTTTATGTCCTTTGAACAGCTATCTAATAAATATAATTTACCCAAAACCCATTTTTTTTAGATATTTGCAAGTTAGAAATTTTTTGTATAATGAGTTACAGTCTTTTCTGAAACTATGTCCATTGGACATTACGGAAAGAATTTTAGCTCTGAATCCTTGTCAGAAGGGTTTATAATATGATCATGAAAATACAGCCAGAAGTATCAGAAAAAATTAAGAAGGAATGGGAAGAACAACTTCATTGTCTTATATCCACTGAGCAGTGGGAGAAAATTTTACTATTAGTCAATTCGTCCTCTATATGTGTTAAACATGGCCTAATACAATTTAAGGTTGTACATAGAGCTCATATGTCTAAGGATAAACTTGCTCGATTTTATTCTCATGTTAATCCAACCTGTGACAGATGTCATTCTGATGTTGCTTCATTAACCCATATGTTTTGGTCTTGCCCTTGTTTGCAAAATTACTGGAAAGATATTTTTAGTATTATTTCAAGAGTTCTGAATATCAATTTCCAACCATATCCTATTACTGCAATTTTTGATTTACTAATGGTGGATAATAGTCGTTTATCCTCTTCATCTCGACGAATGATTGCATTTGTTACATTGATGGCTAGAAGATCTATTTTATTGAATTGGAAAGAAATTAATCCTCCAACTATATTTCAGTGGTTTTCTCAAACTATCTCTTGTTTGAGCTTAGAAAACCTTATAAGTTTTGTTTTTGATCCTTCAGTCAAATTTGAAGAAACTTGGAGACCATTTATTCAACATTTTCATATGAGTTAAATTGTCTTTTCCTAAACCTCACTTTTATTATCCTTAATTATTTGGATGGAGGTTCGGAGTTATTGGCACTACTGTATGTATTTAACATTATATATTGGCCCATGTTGGTTAGTGTTTTTTTTTCTTCTCTTTTTTTTGTTTCTTTTTCTTCTTTTTATTTCTTTTGTTCATAAATACTATGAGTTTGGGAGGCTATATATATTGATTATTATATATTTGAATGTCTACTTAAACTATCAACTACGTACTCTCAAACACTTTGTATTCATGTTTCATTTATGTTTGCTTAAAAATTAATAAAAAGATTTAAAAAAAAGAAAACTACCAAGCTTCTGGATGCTGCGACCTCACCTATGGTTCCAGCAAGCAGAAGCACAATTCCACATTCGGCAGATAACCTCGGATGACACATGTTACTACTACGTGGTGAGCTCCCTCAACCAGGACACAGTGGCCCAGGTTGAGGAGTTCATACAGTCTCCCCCAGCAGACGGCAAATACACAGAATTCAAAGCCTTGCTCATAAGGACTTTCAGACTCTCACGGTGCAAGTGAGCTGCCCGCTTACTGCACCTGGATGGTTTGGGGGACAGGCCACCGTCAGCTTTGATGAACGAGATGCTGTCCCTGGCCGGAGGACACAAGCCTTGCCTCATGTTTGAGTAGGCGTTCCTGGAGCAGCTGCCCCAGGACATATGCCTGCTGCTGTCCAACGTGGATTTCAGTGACCCACGGATGGTGGCGGCCCAGGCGGACGTGCTGTGGAAAGCCAAGAAGGAGAGTAGGGCGTCCGGCGCACAGATCACCAGGCCATGCTCCCAGCAGCAGACCAGACCATGCCCGGCCGCAGAGCCCACTAACCCCAGAGTCAGGGGTGAGGAGGCCAACGAACAATGGTGCTTCTACCACCAGCGGAGGGGCGCAGAAGCCTGTCGCTGTAGCCCGCCCTGCAAATTCCCAGGAAACGCCAATGCCAGCCGCCGCTGACAGCTACAGCAGATGGCCATCGGGATAGCCTCCTGTATGTCTGGGACAAGTGGTCGGGACGCCGCTTTTTGGTCGACACCGGAGCCGAGATCAGAGTCTTACCTCCGACGAGTTACAACACCTGCAACAGGGCACCGGGTCCCACCCTGAGGGCCGCGAACGGCAGCACAGTAAGGACATACGGCGCCCATACGGTGCGGCTACAGTTCGGCTCCAGCCAGTTCACGTGGGACTTCACACTGGCCGCCGTAGCCCAACCGCTCCTGGGTGTAGTTTTTTTGCGAGCTCACAGCCTACTGGTCGACCTTCAAGGGAAGAGACTGGTCCATGCCGAGACCTTTCAAATGTTCTCCCTGGGTGAAGCCCAGTTGCCGGCCCCACACCTAGACTCCATCACGCTGTCCAACAACGACTTCACCAGAGTCCTGGTGGATTTCCCATCGGTTCTGGCGCCGCAGTTCACGGCAGCCATGCCCAGACACGGCGTACAGCACCACATCCCGACACAAGGGCCACCCCTCCACGCCCGTGCTCGAAGGCTTCCCCCGGACAAGCTCCAACTGGCAAAGGAGGAGTTCAAGAGGATGGAGGAATTGGGGATCATACGGCGGTCTGACATCCCATGGGCCTCCCCCCTGCACATGGTGCCCAAAGCAACAGGGGGCTGGAGACCATGCGGCGACTACCGCAGGCTGAACGAGGCTACAACACCGGACCGCTACCCTGTGCCACACATTCAGGACTTTGCAGCAGACCTGCACGGCGCACAGATCTTCTCCAAGGTAGACCTCGTCCAGGGATACCATCAAATCCCGATGCATCCGGACGACGTCCCCAAAACGGCACTCATCACCCCTCTCGGCCTTTTCGAGTTCCTCCACGTGCCGTTCGGCCTAAAGAATGCCGCACAGATGCTTCAGCGGTTAATGGACCTGACCTGGACTTCACTTTCATCTATTTGGATGACATCCTCATAGCCAGCAGCAGTCGTCAGGTGCATCTGTCCCACCTCTGTCAATTCTACACCCAACTGAGTGAATACGGCCTGACAATCAACTCAGCCAAATGCCAGTTCAGGCTCGACACCATCGACTTTCTGGGCCACAGGATTGCTAAAGACGGGGCAACCCCTCTGCGCGCTAAAGTAGACGCAGTCCGCCACTTCCTCCGACCCAACACAATCAAAGGCCTTCAGGAGTTCGTGGGTATGGTAAATTTGTACCACCGCTTCCTCCCTTCAGCTGCCTGAATCATGCGCCCCATGTACGCCCTGATGTTGGGTAAGGGCAAGGACATTACCTGGGACGAGGAGTCCGCCGCCGCTTTCATTAAAACCAAAGAAGCCTTGGCAAACACCACGATGCTAGTGCACCCCAGAATGGACATCCCTACCACCCTCACAGTGGATGCATCCGACACGCCAGTCAGTGGAGTGCTGGAACAACTCATCGAGGGTCGCTGGCAACCCCTGGCGTTTTTCAGCAACCACCTACGACCACCCTAGCTCAAATACAGTGCTTTCGACCGGGAACTGTTGGCGCTATACCTGGCAATCCGGCATTTCAGGTATTTCTTGGAAGGTAGGCCCTTCAACGGGTTCACAGACCATAAACCACTTACCTTTGCGTTCACAAAGGCGTCCAACCCCTGGTTGTTCTGCCAGAAACGACATCTGTCCTACATCTCCGAATACACGGCGGATGTCCGGCATGTCTCGGGAAAGGACAATGTCGTAGCGGACGCCCTCTCCCGCCCTAACATCCAAGCCCTGTCCCGGGGGTAGACTATGAAACGCTGGTGGAGGCGCAGCAGGCAGATGAGGAGATCCCTAGTTACAGAACTGCAGTCTCCGGTTTGCAGCTCCAGGACCTCCCCGTAGGCCCAGGTGAGAGGACCCTACTCTGTGACGTCACCACCGGCCAACCCCGTCCCATCATCCCAGCAGCCTGGCGGTGGTGCGTTTTCGACTCCATTCACAACTTAGCGCACCCCTCCATCAGGACAACCATCCGGATGGTCTCCAACAGTTTCGTTTCGCAGGGACTCTGCAAGCAGGTCAGTGAATGGGCCAAAACGTGCATGCACTGCCAAACAGCCAAGGTGCAGTGGCACACCAAAGCTCTGCTGCAGCAGTTCCACCCCACCCGCCGGCGTTTCGACCACATTCATGTGGATATCGTGGGCCCCCTGCCAGTGTTGCGCGGAGCACGGCACCTCCTCACTATCGTGGACCAGTTCACAAGATGGCCAGAGGCAGTCCCGCTCACCGACTCCACCTCCAAATCTTGCGCCCGGGCACTGACTGCCACCTGGGTATCTCGCTTTGGTGTACCGGCCCACATTATCTCCGACAGAGGGGCCCAGTTCACCTCCAGCCTGTGGTCAGCTATGGCCAGCCTGTTGGGAACGCAGCTGCACCACACAACTGCCTACCACCCACAGTCGAACGGACTAGTGGAGCGTTTCCACCGTCACCTGAAGTCGGCTCTTATGGGCCGCCTCAAAGGGCCTAACTGGGTGGACGAGCTTCCCTGGGTCCTGCTCGGAATCCGCATGGCGCCCAAAGAGGATCTGCACACCTCGTCGTCAGAGTTGGTGTACGGCACACCCCTGGTCATCCCAGGGGAGTTCATACCAGCCCCAAGGGGGCAAGAGGAAGAACCCACAGCAGTCCTGGGCAGACTACGCTAGAGGCTCGGTAACCTGGCCCCCATACCCACTTCACAGCATTGGCAGAACCCGACCTGTGTACCCAAAGACCTGTGAAACTGTAAGTTCATTTTTGTACGATGGGGCGGATATTGGGCACCGCTACAGCGGCCCTACGAGGGACTGTTTACGGTGATCAGAAACAACGGGTCCACATTCGTACTGGACATTGTGGGGAATGGGGAGGTTTTCACGGTGGACCAACTCAAACCAGTCCATGTGGACGTGGCACAGCCAGTCGAGAGTCCGGCACCAGGGCACAGAGGCAGACCTCCCAAACAGAGTCCGACCCAGACTGTGGGCATTGGGGGGGTATATCACTGGTTCTGGGGGGTGGGGGGGGTTATGTGGCAACCCACTTCCCAGCGCACTCGAACCGGCTCACAAAGTGGCGCACGCCGGCATTGAGGCCTCTCCCAAAGAGGGCGCCCAGTCTGCTTCACCAGCAAGGGGGAAAGCCCGCGCGTGGGACGGGGCTGTGAATACGCGTCCCCTACAGCATTCCCGCTCGGGGAGGGCAGGAACAGGAAGGCTTTAAAGCGAGGCCGCGAAGTTTGAATAAATCTCTTTTGCAACTGCAGTTCACCGACTCCATGTCGTTTATTGCAGCGCTGCGTGTAGCACACCACTACAATGTTACTGTCAAAGTCACTCACTGTAGCTGTTACAGGATCAGAATTCATAGCTAAAATGACCATGCTTCAATTGGCCATTCGGAAATCCTGAAGGTTTGATACCTGGGTCACCAGGTGGCATTTGCTTCATTCACTGCCCACTCTCCTGGGCTCTGGTTCCTACAGTCTTTTTGAATTCCCTGCTTCTGATTCCCATATTTCCTAGAAACTTACTCAATTGTTGCTGTGCTTCATTTTTTTAAAACATGAATTAAAAATGTTGGGAGTAATATCCATTAATCCAAAAATCTGTTATTCTGGGAAGATCAATGTCCCATGCATGCAGGATTAATGGAGGTTTATAATTAAATTTATGATAATAAATCATAAAATCAGCTGGAAAATGGGCTGAAAAATGGCAGATGGAGTTTAATTCAGACAAATGTGAGGTATTGCTGTTTGGAAGGAAAAACCAAGGTAGAACAAACAAGGTAAATGGTAGGGAACTGAGGAGTGCAGTAGAACAGAGGAATCTAGGAATACAGACACAAAATTCCCTAAAAGTGGCGTCACAGGTAGATAGGGTCATAAAGAGAGCTTTTGGTACATTGGGCTTTATAAATCAAAGTATTGAGTATAAGAGTTGGAATGTTATGGTGAGATTGTATAAGGCATTGATGAGGCCGAATTTGGAGCACTGTGTGCAGTTTTGGTCACCAAGGTACAGGAAGGATGTTAGTAAGATTGAAAGTGTGCAGAGAAGGTTTACAAGGATGTTGCCCGGACTTGAGAAGCTGAGTTATAGAGAAAGGTTGAATAGGTTAGGACTTCATTCCCTGGAGCGTAGAAGAATGAGGGGAGATTTGATAGAGGTATATAAAGTTATGATGGGTATAGATAGAGTGAATGCAAACAGGCTTTTTTCACTGAGGCTAGGGGAGAAAAAAACTAGAGGACATGGGTTAAGGGTGAAGGGGGAAAAGTTTAAAGGGAACATGGGGGGGGGGGCTTCTTCACACAGAGAGTGGTGGGAGTGTGGAATGAACTGCCAGATGAAGTTGTAAATGCGGGCTCACTTTTAACATTTAAGAAAAACTTGGACTGGTACTTGGATGAGAGGGGTATGGAGGTGTATGAGGGATATTGGCCAGGTGCGGGTCAGTGGAACTAGGCAGAAAAATGGTTCGGCACAGCCAGGAAGGGCCAGAAGGCCTATTTCTGTGCTGTAATGTTCTATGCTTCTATAATTAAGATGCGCATAGCTATCGCAGTTATCTTACAGGGCTTTCAGATATACAATGATTAAAATGACAATGGGAGAAGTGATTTAGAAACTCCACCTAAAGTAGCCTGTTCTTTCCTGACAATAACCAGATTATTCATATACACTATAGAATTGCACTGTGTACAAAATGCATTGATTTGTATTACTAATAAAACAAAAATAGTTTTCACTCTATCCTTTGTGAATTTATTCCAGAGATTTACCACATGCTCACTGAAATAATGAAACAGATTTCACACTCAGCAGTCAGCAACCCACACATCAAAAGGCTTGGAGCTTCTCACAGAAGGAATTTAGAGGAATGATGAGTGAATCACGTAAGAAGAGAAGCTGCAACCCAAAGGAAACGATGTAAGGGGCATCGAAAACCAGTCACAGAGGAGGAAAAGGATCTGGCCATTGTCTGCGCAGGATAGCATTCAGAAATTTGTTGAACTGCAGCTTCAATTGAAAAGTCACTTGGTAGCGAGATCAGTTCTTCCTCCATCCTTCCTGTTAATTCTTCATTAAAAATCTTCAGGAATGGATTTATTACCCATCTGGAACTGGATCAAGAGAAGATCCTGAAATCTCTCTGATATGTCTTTATGCAGCTCACCCAGGTGGGCACAGTACACGTCAGAACAACATATAGTATTCTAGCTTTCTCTTCTAACTCCAGGAGGCTTGGAAATTGGAAAAGGTTGTGAAGGCCAACGTTGCACATAAGTAGGGTCAACTTGGACAAAAATGTGGTTAAAATTATTTGACTTTGATCATTTCCTTGCAGTTAAAGGTTGATTTCATTAACTTTGCAAATAATTGTGACAAATAAGTAATATCATGTCTAATATTTTTGAGTTGATTACTAAATGAAGCATTCAAGCCTTCAAAGAAGTTCATCACAGTTTCAAAACGCACTTAAAAGGATCTCAGGCAGCTTCTCTTTGAGAGCCATCTGTCTGCAACAGCATGTTTTCAAAACTTTCATCATTTTCAATAGAAAGCTCTCAAAGTAGTCGAGAATACACAGCATGCGTCTTTATTTTATTTACCGCTGTGATGACAGTATTTAATGACTTGTGCAGTTGATTACTTAGGTGTTTTGTGACAATATGTCTGTGAATTACAAAGTGAAAGGTAAATACGTTAGGTACAGCTATTGCCAAGAAAGTAAAAACTCCTCGTTGGCGTCCTGTCATTGACAGTGTGCCGTCTGTTCCACAAGCAAGAATGTTGGTGAGTGGAATGTCCTTCTCTTTAGAAAAAATACTTAACAACTGGAAAAACTGACTCCCCCCTTTGTATCCATTTCTAATTCTCTTGCAACCAACAACTCTTGAAATCATCTTTTCATCTTTTATGAAGCGAATATAACCAAAAAGCAGAGATTCATTTCCCGGCACAGATGATTCATAGCAAAGCAAATTTTGTTGCCTGAAGTATGTTGCACAATATGTTTTCCAAATTCTCAGACACTTCATCAATTTGTTGTTGCTGAGTGGCATCACTTTATTATTTGGTCTGGTGACTTATGCAAAACCTTACTCAGAACCTCCCTTACTGCTGGCAGAATCAATTCTTCTCCAATTCTATGAGGCTTTCCAGATTTAGCAATGAGCAGTGAAATATTGTATAAAGCATGCAAACCATCACTGTTTTGTAGTGAAGTGCTGGCAAACGTGTTTTAAAGTGTTTCTGAACTTTTTCCCGAAGTGACTGAAAATAAGCCAAGTTCTTATTTCCTTTATCAGACTGTTCAAGGAGGCTGAATGATGTGAAAACTTTTTCACACAACACACATTGACTGCTGTTGGTTGCTTCATGCTGGTACAAATCCAAACTTCAGATACTCCACACTATAAAGTCTGCACTTGTTTTCCATTTGGTCAGCTCCTGCCATTTTTCTTATGGACTAATGACCACAGTCAACTGCCTTCTGTTAAAGTTCAACAGCAAGCACTGTGATCAATAAAGGGGACAGTTACAACATCAAACTAACTCATGCAAAACCTGACTCTTTGCCTGAAGGTACATAAAGTGGAGCAGCAATATCTCAGTTGGGCTGTAGGTATAGAAATGTGGTCAAGACCATTCAAAAGGGTAGATTTTGAACTTTACCCCATTGAAAACTAATTAATAAACATTGCTGCATGATTAGAGTATATGAATCGTACTAGCTAACACTATACTAAAGTAATGAAAGGCAATAATGTGCAGACCAGGCCAAGAAATAGGATGTTTTTGTCAGTCCAGATTTCTCATGATATGCCATATATAGAAGTGTCACATTGCTTTTCAACATCTATATCGCACTTCGAGCAATGTCTTAGAGGATGGTGGGTTAGCAAAAAAAAAAAGGTGATTGCATGATCATTGTAATCAATTATGAGGTTACAAAAAGTAATTCATTTTTTAAATTAAGTCTGTAATCCCTCAGATGCCCCCCCCAATCACTACATCCCAAAGATGAAGTATTCTAAAGAGGATAACACAACCATAGATGACAAGGGACATCAAAGAAAACACATTAGCATGGAGGGGGCATATAATATACCAAAAATTATTGGGAAGTTAGAGAATTGGGAAGCTTTTAAAAACTAACAAAAGGCTTCTTAAAAAAAAGGCCAAAAGGACAGAAAAGAAGAAATATGAAGGTAAGATGATCGATAATATAAAACAGGATACCAAAAGAGTTTTCAGATACCTAAAGAGTAAAACAGAAATGCAAGTGGATATCAGACTTCTGGAAAATGATGCTGGAGAGGTGGAAATGTGGGACAAATAAATAGTGGACAAATATAGTAAGTATTTTGTGTCTGTCTTCACTATGGATAACACTAGCAGAATGCCAGAAACTTGAGAGTGTCAGAGGCCAGAGTGAATGTACTTGCTATTACTAAGGAGAAAGTGCTTAGGATACCTGGATGAGATGGACTACAGACCAGGATTCTGAAAGAGGCAGATGAAGAGATTATGGAGGTATTAGTAATAATCTTTTGAGAATCATTAGATTCTGAAATATTTCTGGAGGACCAGAAAATCACAAATACCATTCCACTCTTTAAGAAGGGAGGGTGGTGAAAGAAAGGAAGTTATAGGCCAGTTCACCTGACTTCAGTGATTGGGAAGATGTTGGAGTCCATTATTAAAGATGACGTTTCAGGGAACTTGGAAACAGTATGACAAAGTCAGCAATGATTTCCTTCAGGGGAAATCTTACCTTACAAATCTGCTAGAATTCTTTGAGGAAATAACAAGCAGGATTGACAAAGGAGTCATTGGATGTTATATAAAATACTTGGATTTTCAGAAGGCCTTTGAAGTTACTCTACATGAGACTGCTGAAGAGCCCGTGGTATTATAGGAAAGATACGAGCATGTATAGAAGACTGGCAGCAGGCAAAGAGTGGGAATAAAGGGGGCCTTTTCTGATTGGCTGCCAGTGACTAGTTGTGTTCCAAGGGGTCGGTGTTGGGACCACTTCTTTCCACGCTAAATGTCAATGATTTGGATGATAGAATTGATGGATTGGTGGTCAAGTTCGTAGATGATACAAAGATAGGTCGAGGGGCAGGTAGTGCTGAGGAAGCAGGGCTTCTTTGGAAAGACTCTGACATACTGGGAGAATGGGCAAAGAAGTGGGAGATGGAATACAGTGTCGGGAAGTGCATGGTCATGCAATTTAGTAGAAGGGATAAAGGTGTAAAGTACTTTCTAAATGAGGAAAAAATTCAAAAATCAGAGATGCAAAGGGACTTGGGAGTCCTTATGCAGAATTCATTAAAAGTTAACTTACAATTTGAGTCAGTGGTAAGGAAGGCAAATATAATTTTAGCATTAACATTGAGAGGACTAGACTATAACAATGAGGATATAATGCTGAGGCTTTATAAAGCACTGGTCCAGCCACACTTGGGATAATGTGAGCAGTTTTGATTCCCTCATCCAAGAAAAGATGTGCTGGCATTGAAGAGGGTACAGAGGAGGTTCGTGAGAATGATTCCATGAATGAAAGGATTAGCATAGAAGAAGCATTTGATGGTTCTGGGCCTATACTCACTGGAGTTTAGAAGAGTTAGGGAAGCGATCTCATTAAAGCCTATCAAATTTCACAATGCCTCAAGAGAGTAGACATGGAGAGAAAGTTCCTGGTAGTGGAGAACTTCAAAGTAAATTTATTATCAAGGTATATGTATGTCACCGCATACAACTCTGAAATTTGTTTGCTTGTGGGCATACTCAATAAATCCAAGAAGCATAATAAAATCAATGAAAGGCCATATGCATCAGAACAGAGAAACAACCAATGTGCAAAAGATAAAAAACTGTGCAAATACATAATAGAGAAAATAAGAATAAATAAATAAGCAATAAATATCAAAAACTTGAGATGAAGAGTCCTTGAAAATGAGTCCACAAGTTGTGAGATGCCTTTGCAGAGATTATACCTGGACCTCATCTATCCTCCTTAGTGCCAGACCTGAGTGCCTCTCATCTGGCCCTTAGCAGATTGCAGGTCTCCTTGTCTATCCAGGGCTTCTGGTTGGAGAATGATTTTGTGAGGACACACTCGTCTACAAGTGTTTTTACGAAGCTCATGATAATCCTGATGTATTCATTCAGATCCACTGATGAGTCCTTGAAGGGTTGCCCAGTCCACCAACTCAAAGCAATCCTGTAACCATTCCTCTGCCTCCTATGACCACCTCTTTGTTGTCCTCATCCCTGGAGCCTTGTTCTTTAGTCTTTGCCTGTATGCAGGTAGGAGAAGGACAAGTAATCAGATCTCCTGAAATGCAGTCTGGGAATGGAAATATAGGCATTCCTTATTACAGAAGGGCTCTAGTGTGTTCGGACCCCTGGTGCTGATGGTCATTGGGCAGAGATTTCTTTAAACAAGTCTCATTCAAGTGCCTGACTATGATTTGAAATGCGTTGGGGTGGACTGTTCCTTGTTTGGTGATGGTAAATAGAACAGTCAGCACTTGATCATTAGTTGTTCAAGATAGGGAGAACATGCACACAACAAATCTGGCACATTTTGCCTTTTCCAAATCAGCAGTTTAGAACATCCTGTGCATCAGGAAGCCTACAGGTCTGATCGCCAGATCTGGTGTGCTGTGAGTAAGCCATGTCTCGGTAAAAAGCAGAACACAACAATTTCTCATTTCCCTTTGATACAGCAATCTTGCTCCCAGGTCCTTAGTCTTTTTCTCCAGCGACTGCACTTTTGCTAGATAGAGGGTGTTTCAGACTGGCTTAGAGTAACCCCAGCCCCTCACCTTGCTTCCAACCATGGCGATGAACCTTAGTCCACTTAAAGGTGCCATACCTGCTTGCTGGAGAGTTAAGTCAGCTAAGTGCTTCAGAAGATTGTGAAATCTGTAGTTGATTAAGTCAGTTCAAAAATACATTTCTTAAATGTAAATTACCTGCTGCTGATTGAAGCAAGAGTAATTCAAAAGAGATACATTTATAAGTTTTCTGAGCAGCCTGCAGAACATTCAAGGTGTCATCCTCAACACTCTCGTCTTGGACCAGAGGCACAGCCTCAGAAAAGAGGGTCATTCATTTAGATCAGAGATGAAAAGGAATTTCTTTAGCCAGAGAGTAGTGAATCTGTGGAATTCACTGCCATTCAACAGTGGAGGCCAAGTTATTGGGTATATTGAAAGCAGAGGTTGAGAAGATCTTGATTAGTCAGGGTGTCAAAGGTCACAAGAAGAAGGCAGGAGAATGAAGGTGAGAGAGAAAATAATACAGTTACGATGGAATGGTGGAGCAGGCCACAATGGGCTGAAAGGCACAATTCTGATCCCAAGTCTTATGGCCTTATATGACTGTTGTTATTAAAAAAAAGGCCTCCAATTCCTTGGTTCGTACAACTCATGAATGATAAACTTACATCTTGGTGGTGATTTGAGCAGTACAATATCTAAGACTAAGTTAGATACATATCAGGACAGATCATCAATTATTTGGTCAAAAAGTAGATTTTGAGGAGCATATCAGAGAGGAAAAAAATGAGGGGAAGGAAGTAATGAAGAGATTACAACTAGAGTACTGGGATCTAAAAGGGCAGAGAACAATTCAGCACAGTCACAAGCCCTTAAATCCACAATATCTGCACCAAGCAATGGGTGCCTACCGCTTTCTGTGCAAAATAACATCCTCCACATCTCTCTGCCCCCTCACTTTAACTTACATTTGTGTACTTGACAGTTTTTATCCTGGGAAAAAGATTCTGACTATCAACCCATAATCTCATAAATTGCTATCAAGTCTCACTTCCAGTGCTCGAGAGAAAGCAAGCAAAGCAAACACGGGTGGCACTTTTTTTTTTAAAAGAGGTCGTATGTGTTGCCAAAGCTTATCCAAACTCCCCTTGTAGCTCATACCGTTTAACAAAGGCATCACCACGATAATCCTCTTCTGCACCCTTTTCCAAACTGTCTCCATCCTTCCTGTAATGGGGAACCAGCATTGCACCCAATACAGATGACCCCCATTTTTCGAACGTTCGCTTTACAACTCCTAGCTGTTACGAAAGACCTATATCAGTTACCTGTTTTCACTAACAGAAGGTGTTTTCACTGTTACGGAGAAAGGCAGCCAAGCTGCTCCCCCGGAACTGCATTCTAGCCGCCATAGCTTAAACATGTGCTTTATGTCAATTCATTTTGTGCATCTGTTAGCAAGATGAGTTCTAAGGTATCGGAAAAGCCTAAAAGAGCTCATAAGGGTGTTACACTTAGTGTAAAACTAGACATAATTAAGCGTTTCGATCATGGTGAACGAAGTAAGGACATTGTCCGTGCATTGAATCATTCGCACTATTTGTACACAGAAAGAAAGAATCTTTAGAAAGATTTACTGTTGGCTCTGCTCATAGCAAAGTGGTCTTAGTCGGCATCCAATAATGGATAAAATGGAAAGTTTATTGCTTGAGTGGATTGATGGGTGTACAAAGCCTGGTGTTCCGTTAAGTTACCTTATACTTAAGAAGAAATCAGTCAGTCTTTTTAATAAGCTGAAACAGAAAGCACTGGACGGTGGTGATGAAAGTGTTGTGAAAGTGGAATTTAAAGGTAGTCATGGGTGGTTTGATCGGTTTTTGAGGCGAGGGCAGCTTCATAGCTTAAAGTTTACTGGAGAGAGTGCTTCAGCTGATACTAAAGCTGCTGAAAAGTTCCCAGCAGAACTGAAGAAAATAATTACAGAAGGTGGTTATTCATATAAGCAATTGTTTAACTGTGACGAAACTGCAATTTATTGGACAAAAAATTGCTGAGCACCCCAACTTCCAACAACTCAGCCTAACACACCATCATCAGTGTGCTCGCTGTCTTCCCAATTCCACTACGTGAAACTACACTTACATACATTATTTCTACTTTATATAAGCTGTGTATTTTTGTGTTATTTGGAATGATTTGGCAGCTTAATAGTTTAAAGGTTAATGGAGAGACTGCTTCTGGTGAGACTGCTTCCGCTACATAGTGAAATTATACATAGTGAGATTATAAGCTACGCTAGACAGTGCTGCAATGATTACAGAAAAGTATTTCTTCTTTATATAGGCTGTGTATTTATCAGATCATTCCTGCTTTTACTATATGTTACTGTTATTTTAGGTTTTATGTGTTATTTGGCATGATTTTGTAGGTTAGTTTTTGGGTCTGGGAACGCTCGCAAATTTTCCCATATGAAGTTAGATATGGCCCTTGTGGCTAAAGGGATCAGGGGGAATGGAGAAAAAGCAGGTACGGGGTTCTGAGTTGGATGATCAGCCATGATCATACTGAATGGCGGTGCAGGCTCGAAGGGCTGAATGGCCTACTCCTGCACCTATTTTCTATGTTTCTATGAATAAATGGTAATTGTTTATTCACTCTACCACATTCTGGCTTAAGATCTGTTTCATAAGAACCTTCTACCTTCGGATAGCGGGGGGAAACCTGTACTCCAAAGTCAGCCTAATGACTACAACATGACTTCCTGACTCACATTCAATGCCCAATGTAATGCTTTCTTTACCATCCTCTCTAATTGCATGGTCAGTTTCAGGGAGCTACTGACTTAGACTCCAAGATCCCTTTGTTAAGGGCCCTGTCATTAACTATATTCTTCTCTTTACATTAAACCTCCCAAAGTGCAACATCTCACACTTGCTCTGATTAAACTCCATCTGCCATTTCTCTGCCCACCTCTGTAACCAATCTATATTCTGCCATAACATTTGACAGCCCTCTACGATGTTCATAGCCCCAGCATTTGATTCAGTGAGGTTGTAGGATGGAAAATGATAAGGAGAAAGGGAGAAGGCCATGGAAGCATTTGAATGCAAAGAGTGAACTGTAAAATCAAGGAAATGCCAACCCTGGAGCTAAAGCAGATTAGCAAGAACCAGGCTCAAAAGTGACCAGCACTTAATATGCATTTACACAAGAGACTAGGTACTAGGCACAAGCTCAAACTTATGAACAGACACAGACAGAAATTGTTTTTGGCTGCATTGTGTTCAATCTGGTGTAAATCTCAAATCAAGACCCAGACCTCATACATTCTTCATATTTTCTTATGCTCTTGGAGACCATTCAGTCTATTAAGTCTATGCTGACTCTCAGACCATCCCCATTTCCCCTCTCCACTCCTGTAACCTTTCTCACCCACAATCCACCTGCACCAGAGGCAATTTATAGTGGTCAATTAACAGCACACGTTTGGGATGGATAAGGAAACAAAAGGACCTGCAGTCACAGTGGGACAAGGTCAGGATTGAATTTGGATTGCAGAAGATGTGTGAAAGCAGCCCTACCTGCTGCTTCACTGCATCACCCAGGCTGAAACTGCCAACAAACCACAGCAAGGTTCAGGTCTTTACCTCCCTTATATGAAATATTCAATCCTCACTCCAAGCACTTACTGTGTGGAGCTGCCACATCCTCTCTACGACCACATGGGTCTCCCCCCAGTTGCTCTTGTTTCATTACCTATCAACGCTATCTCACTATTTTTATTCTTTCATTCTGCACCATTTATTTAACTTTTAATATAAATATATGTTTACTGTCATTTAGGGGTTTTTTTTATTAGGCATTGCAATGTACTGCTGCAGCATAACAACAAATTTCACAACATATGCTGATGATATGTTGCTGCATCAAGCCTGATTGTGATTTTGTTCCCAGTCCTGATGCAGGGTCTCCACCCAAAACATCAACCATCCGTGTCGCCACAGATGCTACTTGACTCATAGAGTTCCTCTTGTAGTTTCCTCTTGCTCCAATCTACTCACATACCAGACAATGATTTTGAGTTTTTGTTAAATACTCTGTATAGTAGTTCATTTTCTATTTTGTTTTCTTTCTTCACTTGTCAAGATGCTGCATTTAACTTGTTTATTAATTTATCTTTTTTCTTGCTTTAGCATATTGTCCATCACTGTTGTCATTTCAGGAATCCTTCCACAAGTGTTGAAATATACAAAATAGTCCCATTATGAAGATCACACATTCTTTAAGAGTTTTGCCTGTAACCCCGGGGTTTGATTTTACCCTAACAAATGCCTCTCATCCTAAATGAAGGATTAACAAACAATTTACTGAAGACACTCAGCACGTCAAGGATTTCAAGGGGAAAGTAAATGCCAAAATTTTCCTGTTGAAACCATGCAACAGGACCAAAGTGAAAGGGTGCTAATTTCATTCAGAAATTCCTTGCCCTTCTCTATGACCAATCCTAACCTTTTAATTTGTGTTTCACACATTCTCCCACAGCCACTTGGCCCTCTGGACCCTTCTCATGCTGCAATGCCTCCCTCCTGGGTGGGTCAAGGAATAGTTTCAAAACATACCAGAAACTCCTCACCCCCTTCCCTCTACTTTAACCTCAGTGATTATTTATTGGGAATATTCCCAATATCACCACTACACATCGCGCACATCTGCAGGTTCCTTCCCCGCCCCCCCCCCCCCAACTTCTTGGCATTATTCCCAAGACCTAGAGAACATCTTCCTCCTTTCTTTTCAGTCCAGAGGAAGGGTCTTGGTCTGAAACGTTGACTGTTTATTCATTTCCATAAACGATGCTTGACCTGCCAAGTTCTTCCAGCATTTAGAGTGTGTTGCTCTGGGGTCTAGCATCTGCAGAAACTTTTGTATCAACTCATGGAATGCTCCCAGTTGTCTTATGATACCCTGTTTGCTTCTTAATTCCAGTCAGATAGATTCATGTCGTTGTCCTCCTCAAACGCACTCTCTTTTTCCAACATTTCACTGGCATCACTGATGCAATGCCACCAATTGTTTATCAATACCCAACTTCACTGAACAGTTTGTTTGTACAACTATACGATGTCCAATCTTATCATTTCAAAATTCAAAGTAACTTTATTATCCAAGTACATACAGTGGCATGCAAAAGTTTGGGCACTCCTGGTCAAAATTTATTTTACTGTGAATAGCTAGGTGAGTAAAAGATGACCTATTTCCAAAAGGCATAAAGTTAAAGATGACAGATTTCTTTAATATTTTAAGGTTACTTTTTTATTTCCATCTTTTAGTTTCAAAATAACAAAAAAAGGAAAAAGGGCTCAAAGCAAAAGTTTGGGCCCCTGCATGGTCAGTACTTATTAACACCCTCTTTGGCAAGTATCACAGCTTGTAAATGCTTTCTGTAGCCAGCTAAGTGTCTTTCAATTCTTGTTTGGGGGATTTTTGCCCATTCTTCCTTGCAAAAGGCTTCTCGTTCTATGAGATTCTTGGGCTATCTTGCATGCACTGCTCTTTTGAGGCCTATCCACAAGTTTCGATGATGTTTAGATCGGGGTACCGTGAGGGTCATGGCAAAACCTTCAGCTTACGCCTCTTGAGGTAGTCCACTGTGGATTTTGAGGTGTGTTTAGGATCATTATCCTGTTGTAGAAGCCATCTTCTTTTCACCTTCAGCTTTTTTTTTGTACAGACAGTGTAATGCTTGCTTCCAGAATTTGCTGGTATTTAATTGAATTCATTCTTCCCTCTACCGGTGAAATGTTCCTCCTGCCACTGGCTGCAACACAAGCCCAAAGCATGATCTATCCACCCCATTTCTTAACAGTTGGAGAGGTGTTCTTTTCATGAAACTCTGCACCTTTTTTTCTCCAAACATACCTTTGCTCATTGCGGCCTAAAAGTTCTATTTTAACTTCATCAGTCCACAGGACTTGTTTCCAAAATGCATCAGGCTGTTTAAATGTTCCTTTGCAAACTTCTGACACTGAATTTTGTGGTGAGGACTCAGGAAAGGTTTTCTTCTGATGACTCTTCCATGAAGGTCATATTCGTGCAGGTGTTGCTGCACAGTAGAACAGTGCACCACCACTCCAGAGTCTGCTAAATCTTCCTGAAGGTCTTTTGCAGTCAAACAGGGGTTTTGATTTGCCTTTCTAGCAATCCTACGAGCAGCTCCCGCAGAAAGTTTTCTTGGTCTTCCAGAACTCAACTTGACCTTCACCATTCCTGTTAACAGCCATTTCTTAATTACATTACGAACTGAGGAAACGGCTACCTGAAAATGCTTTGCTATCTTCTTATAGCCTTCTCCTGCTTTGTGGGCAGCATTTATTTTAATTTTCAGAGTGCTAGGCAGCTGCTTAGAGGAGCCCATGGCTGCTGATTGTTAGGACAAGGTTTGAGGAGTCATCAGGGTATTTATAAAGCTTTGAAATTTGCATCACCTGGCCTTCCCTAACAATGACTATGAACAGGCCATAGCCCTAACAAGCTAATTAAGGTCTGATAGCTTGGTAAAAGTTATCTGAGAGCTTAAATCTCTTGGGGTGCCCAAACTTTTGCATGGTGCTCCTTTCCTTTTTTTCTGCTCTAAAATTGTACAAAACAAAAATAATACACTAATCTTGCTTAAAATGTGGAAAAGAATGTTTCACCTTTAACTTTATGACTTTTGGAGATCAGTTCATCTTCTACTCACTTAGCTATTCACAGTAACAGAAATTTTGACTGGGGTGCCCAAACTTCTGCATGCCACTTTATATGTTACCATATACTATCTTGAGATTCATTTCCTTGTAGGCAATTTCAGGAAAACAAACACGGTAGAATTTTATGGAAAACTATATGAATGACAACTGACAAATAAAATGTGCCAAAGTTGATGAACTGTGCAAATGAAGTAAAATAATACTGAGAACAAGTTGCAAAAAGTCCATGAAACTGAGTCTGTAGACCACAGAGTAGTGATGACTGAAGTCATCCATGCCAGTTCAGGAGACTGATGGATGAAGAGTGATAACTGTTCCGGAACCCGGTGGTGTGGGACTCACGGCTTCTGTACCTCCTTCCTGATGGTAGTAGTCAGAAGAGGGCAGGGCCTGGATATCAAAATTGCTTTACCAAGATCAGGTCATATTCCGACAATTATTTATACTCACCATATTGTGTATAAATGGACATTCTAACCCTGTTAGTCTTCCACATAATCCACAAGACTGCTCCTATCCAACATAGCATCATTTCATACTCCTTCTGTTCTTCTTTTATAAGTTTGTACCCAGCCCATTAACTTTGCTTAAACCCTCACACTAGTCAACCTCCATGTGAGGACACAGATCCCAGATCTTGCAAACTGGAATTCTCCAGCACCTCCTCCCTAAAATTGGTCCCAAGAAACCGAGACCCTCTCTGCCATAACGTACTCAAGTCACATGTAGATCTTCCACATCTTCCTTCTACTAGAGGACTGGAGGTGCCAGAGGACTGGAGAATGGCAAATGTAGTTCCCTTGTTTAAAAAAGGTAATAGGGAGAAACCTGGGAACTATAGACCGGTGAGTCTTACGTTGGTGGTCTGCAAACTATTGGAATGGATTCTTAACGATAGGATCCAAGAGCATTTGGAGAAGTACAGTCTACTCATGAATAGTCAACATAGCTTTGTGAAGGGAAGATCGTGCCTCACAAGCCTGATTGAGTTTTTTGAACAGGTAACAAAAGAAATTGATGAGGATAGGGCATGAACTTTAGCAAAGCATTTGACAAGGTCCCACATGAAAGACTCATCCAGAAAGTCATGAGGCATGGGATACGTGGAACCTTGGCTGTTTGGATAAAAAAATTGGCTTAAAGGAAAAAAGCAGAGGGTAGTTGTGGAAGGAAAGTATTCTGCCTGGAGATCAGTGACTAGTGGAGTGCCTCAGGGATCTGTCCTGGGATCCCTGCTATTTGTGATTTTTATAAATGACCTGGATGTAGAGGTAGAAGGATGGGTGAGTAAATTTGCAGATGACACGAAGATTGGAGGAGTTGTGGATGGAGCTGTAGGTTGTCAAAGGTTACAAGAGGATATAGGCAGGCTACAGAGTTGGGCAGAAAAATGGCAGATGGAGTTCAATCCAGACAAGTGTGAGGTGATGCATTTTGGAAGGACAAACCAGAAGACCAAGTACAGGATTAATGGTCAATTACTTAAGAGTGTGGATGAACAAAGGGACCTTGGGGTTGAAATCCATACATCCCTCAAGGTCACTGCGCAGGTTGATAGGGTAGTTAAGAAGGCCTATGGGATACTAGGCTTCATAAACAGGGGAATTGAGTTCAAGAGTAGACAGGTCATGTTGCAACTCTATAAATCTCTGGTGAGACCACACTTAGAGTATTGTGTTCAATTCTGGTCACCTCATTATAGGAAGGATGTGGAAGCTATGGACAGGGTGCAGAGGAGATTTACCAGGATGTTGCCTGGTTTGGAGAACAAGTCATATGAAGCAAGGTTAGCAGAGCTGGGACTTCTCTCTTTGGAGCGTAGAAGAATGAGAGGGAACTTGATAGAGGTCTACAAGATTATGAGAGGCATAGATAGGGTGGATAGTCAGTACCTGTTTCCCAGGGCACCAATAGCAAACACCAGAGGGCATATGTACAAAATTAAGGGAGGGAAGTTTAGGGGAGACATCAGATTGTGAGTGCCTGGAATGACTTGCCAGGGATTGTGGTGGAGGCTAAAACATTAGGGGTATTTAAGAGCCTCTTGGACAGGCACATGGATGAAAGAAAAATGGAGGGTTATGGGTAGTGTGGGTTTAGTACTTTTTTAAGGATTATATGGGTCGGCACAACATGGAGGGCTGAAGGGCCTGTACTGTGCTGTAGTGTACTATGGTTCTACGTGACACTGGGAGTAATCATAAATCTAAGGTCCAGCTTTTAATTTCCTTCTGGTAGCTGAGAGTTTGACTGTGGGATCAAAACCCATCCCTAGTTATGTCTTTGATACAGAAGGGGTAGCACAATATTTGGTGTGATCCCTTCCCCTACATCCCTACATGATGTCCTGTACTCTGGCACCTTAGCGGTAATAAAATACGTAGGATTCACAAAGACTCTACAGGAACACCCACCTTTCCTTCTAATTATGGAATCAGCTATGGTGGCTACATTTATAAGACTACTTGTGTAACCCTTGCCCACTAATGGGATTTAATCACTTCACTCTTTATCCAATCAGGAATAAATACAATTAAAAATCACGGTTTGCAATTTGTCCCACGTGATTTCACAGTACACGTAGGCAACAGTGAATAATTTTGCAGAAACAACACATTTTATCAATTATTGCAAATGTAGCCTCTAAATGCTAGTTAGCTAATGAGAGAAGTGTAAAATTTAGTCTATACTCAAAACTAAAAGGAATAAACAATTTAACACATTTCTAAGGCCTACGTAACGAGAAGGAAAGGAAAATGGAAATAACAGTGATGTAATCAAAACTGTCAGCTTACCGACAGGATTGATCGTAATGCCAGCACCTTAAACTATGTACTATTCTGTATTTAAAACTGACTGCATTTTATACCAAAATTGTTTTTGTAACCACTTTAAAGTTTCAAATTATTTTAAATGTTCCTGTAAAATTGACTGTTATATCCAATCAACATTGGCAGATTGCTTTCAGACCTCAGCAAAGCCTGCACAGGAAGTTTTCTTTGTCACAATCTGAAACAAACGCTCACGCAGCCTTAGAGAACAATGCACACACTTTCACACACCTACCGCCCAAATCTCAGCTTTTAAGGAAGGACTAAAATAAATCTTATAAAATGCGCAATGTCTCAGTAATGCAAATAATCCCCTTGGGTATCAATTGCACTAGTGCCACCTTCCAGTCCTTTGCAGAATTTCACTCTGACAATAACTTACCAATCAAAATTCAAAAAGTGACATTCTGTTTTTAAAAGAACAGCTAAGGCAATTTTAAGTGAATGAACAACATCAGGTGGCGTAGAAATGGCAGGGTGAGGGGATCATATAAACAAAATTTGCAACTTTGAGCAACAGCACAGATTTAATGTATTTGCCACAATTTACAACCAATAGTGAATCAGTCACTAACCCATGTGCCCAGATTTACAACAAACTACAAACAGATCAGTACTTTATCAACTCACTAGTTTTGTTTTTGCAAAATCTAAACAATATCAAATTGTTTGTGCCAATAGAGCATTTGGGAAAAAGACCGATACTGCTGAATGCTATCTGCAAAATCTAATTTTTTTTGTACTGAATTGGCTTTATTTCTTACATCCTTCACATACATGAAGAGTAAAGATCTTTGTTACATCTCCGTCTAAATGTACAATGTGCAATTTATAGTAAATTTGTAATAAATTATATGTACAGTAAGATACACAGGCATCACCAGTTTTTTTAAAGTTCACTTTATGCCACTTCACTTTTACGAAAGACCTACATTAGTACCGGTTTTTGCTAACCGAAAGAAATCCGAAGAGGATTTTCATTTTTACGAAAAAGGCGAAAAGCAAAAATAGCATTCAGTGTTTGTTTGCAACGAGCCGTTATAGAGACAGTGCGCAACCCAAGCAGCTAGAGTGGCGAAAAGCGAAAATAGCGTTCAGCGTTTGTTTTGAACAGAGCCGTTACAGAGGAAGTGCGCACCCGAGCAGCGAGAGTGGGGAAAAGCGAAAATAGCGTTCAGCGTTTGTTTTGAACAGAGCCGTTACAGAGGCAGTGCGCACCCGAGCAGCGAGAGTGGCGAAAAGCGAAAATAGCGTTCAGCGTTTGTTTTGAACAGAGCCGTTACAGAGGCAGTGCACACCCGAGCAGTGAGTGGAGCTGCCAAGCTCCTTCCCCGGGAACTACACTCAGCATCTCAGCATCCAGCCACCATAGCTTTGAACTGCCTGAGATTTTTGCGACAATTGACAGTGCTAAAATGATTGCAGAAGAGTACGACCTTAATTTTGAAAGGGCACATAGGTTTAGGGCAGGTTTGCAGGATGTTTTGAGTGCTTAAAAAAAACTGTATGATAGAAAAATGTGTGAGCCTTCCAGTGTACTCGCTGTCTTCCCAATTCTGCTAAGTGAAACTGCACTGTACTCACATTATTTCTACTTTATGTAGGCTGTGTATTTATCATATCATTCCTGCTTTTACTATATGTTAGTGTTATTTTAGATTTTATGTGTTATTTGGTATGATTTAGGAGGTTATTTTTTGGGTCTAGGAACGCTCAAAAATTTTTCCCATATAAATTAATGGTATTGTAGTTTCTTCGCTTTATGCCATTTTGGCTTACGAAAGGTTTCGTAGGAATGGTCTACTTTCAGATAGCGGGGAAACCCTGTACACAGAACAGTCAATATAGTTTAGAAATACAATTGTTTCAGCATGAATTTATTGGTCTGATGGCCTGGTGGAAGAAGCTGTCTCGGAGCCGGTTAGTTCTGGCTTTAAAGCTGCAGTACCATTTCCCGGATGGTAGCAGCTGGAACAGTTTGTTATTGGGGTGACTCGGGTCCCCAATGGGCCCTTTTCACGCACCCGTTACTGTGACTGTCCTGAATAGTGGGAGGTTTGTCCCTAGGGACATTCAGGGGAGAAGATTTAGGATGAAGATGAGGAGAAACTGTTTTTCCCAGAGAGTGGTGAATCTGTGGAATTTTCTGCCCAGGGAAGCATTATGGGGATTATGGGGAAAAGGCAGGTAGATGGAGCTGAGTTTACGGACAGATCAGTCATGATCTTGTTGAATGGTTGTGCAGGCTTGATGGGCCGGATGCCCTACTCCTAGTCCTATTTCTTATGTTAAGTTCACATCCATAGATGCGGTGGGCTGTCTACACCACTCTGCAGATCCCTGTGATTATGGGAGGTACAGTTCCCATACCAGGCAGTAATGCAGCCAGTCAGGATGCTCTCAATTGTGCCACTGTTCTTAGGATTTGGGGACTCATGCTGAGCTTATCAAGCGTCTGAGGTGAAAGAGGTGCTGTTGTGCTTTTTTCACCACGCAGCCGGTATGTACAGACCACGTGAGATCCCCGGTGATGTGTATACCGAGGAACTTAAAGCTGTTCACCCTCTCAACCCCAGATCCTCTCAACCAGGAGAGGCTGTTTTCTTGAAAACACTGTGTCAGGGAGGTGACTTCTTCTCTGTAGGCTGCCTCATTATTATTTGAGATAAGGCCAATCAATGTCGTTTCATCTGAAAATTTAACTAGCAGATTGGAGCAACAGTATGGAGTACTGCTTTAAATTTTTTTGATAAGTACTGTTTTAAATCATGTGCTTGATATCATCTAATGCTTTAAAGCCCTTACTAAGTTACTACATCATAGTCTGTTAATTGCAGTTGTTGCAGCAGAGTGAAACATCACACTCAATTTACATATCGGACGATGGGAGGGAAATTATCTTTTTCACAAGAATAACAACAAATACAACCTGGCTAAATCTGGCCACCCATCCAGTCTACTCTCAATCAGCAGAGTGATGGAAGTCATTAGCAACAGTGCTTTCAATTGACCCTTACTCCTCGATGTCGAGTTTCAACTTTTGCAAGATCTTCTCGATGCTAGAATTCATTACAGCCTTGGTCTAAACGTGGACTAAAGCGCTAAATCCAACAGGTGAGATGAGAATGACTGAGCTTGACAGAGAGCACACTGGTAAGACTGAGTTCATTGAGCATGAATATGAAAATACTCCAGTGGTGAAAGTCCACCTCATGCATTGGCTCTAGGCTGTCATTGTTGGAAGCTAACTCATCCAGCCCCTGAACATACAACTGGGAGTAGTTCCAGGTACTGTCCAGAGCCCAAATCATCTTCAGCTTCTTCATCAGTGACCTTCTTCTAAAATAAGTTCAGAAATGAGCGTATTTGATAGTCAATGTTCACTTCCAAGTTGCAAGTCCTAAGTGTAGTTGCCCATGTCTGAATGCATGAAGCAAGACATAGACAACATTGGAATGATGTGACAAGTAATGTTCATACCATAAATTATTATCTCAAAGTAAATAATTCAAACACCTATCCATGACGTTCACTGGGATTGCCAACTGCAAGTTCACCATCATCCCAGGGGTCACAGAAACTCAACTGGACCTTCCACATAAATACCACAGCTCAAAGAACAGGTCAGAAAACAGGTAACTTGTGATACATGACACTTCAAGGCTTTTCCATTGTCTATTAGTGAGAAGTATGATGGAATTCTCTTCATTGCCTGGATGAGAGTAGTGCAGCAGTTCTCACAATTCCCTACCCAACAGCATTGTCAGAGTCTGCAGTGGTTTAAAAAACCTGTCCATCATCTTCTCAAGGGCACTCCAGAATGACCAATAAATGGTGGCTTTGACAGTAACATTCACATCTCAGAAATAAACAAGAATCAAACAAATTAAAGCAGAGTCCTTTAAATAATTAGGTATACAAGAAAAAATCTTAAGTAGAATATGTTCTCTCACTTGTGAAGATAATATGAATTCCACAGTTCATGTTTGAAGCTGATCCAATGTCCCTGCATTGCAGCTGTGTCCAAATATTTATCTATCTCAGCTTCGACAGACAATAATTCTAGAGGCTCTGGGAAAAACTTCCAAAAGATGTCACAACACTTCGAGTAAACAAAGGCTGCATTTTAGATCTAAATATCTGACCCATGAAACTGGCCCTAGACTTTCCACTCAGCAGAAGTGTCTCTAACTGAACCTGCTGCAATGGTATACATTTCAGTGGAGTCACCACTCAAAATTCAAAACTTCCGTAGACAATAACCATCCTTCTCAATCTCCTTCCAGAAATTGACATTGCTCTGGAGTCAGAATCAGGTTTAATAACTCAGGCACATGTCGTGAAATTTGTTGTTCTGCAGTACATAATAATTTTTTCTTAAGTATAATTACAATATATATTTTGAAGGTGTAATTGATGTTGGGGGGGGGGGGGGGGGGCTAGTGCTTATGATGGAACTAAGTTTACAATTTTCTGCAGGTGTTTCCGATCCTGTGCCGGTGATGCACCCAGGCAGAAGGCTCTTCTTTGGTGACGTACCATCTCCTCAAACTCCTAATGAAATGTAGCCGTTGCTGTGCCTTCTTTGTAATTATGGCAATATGTTGGGACCAGGATAGATCTTCAAAACTGTTGACAGCCAGGAACTTGAAAGTGCTCACCCTTACCACTGCTAATCCCTTGATGAGGACTGGTGTGTGTTCCCACGACTTCCCCTTCCTCAGTCAAACTGACAATCAATTCCTTGGTCTTACTGATGTTAAATGCAAGTCTGTTGTTGTGACACTACTCAACCAGGTGTTCTTTTTCATTCCAGTACACCACCTCACCATCATCTGAAATTCCGTCAACGACAGTTGTGTCACAGGCAAATTTATAGATGGCGGTTGAGCTGTGCCCAGCCCAGTCTGAGTGCGGAGAGAGTAGAGCAGTGGGCAAAGCACACATCCTTGAAATGCCGCTGTGTTGACTGTCAGTGATGAGGAGGGGTCATTTCTAACCACATGACAGGGGGAGATACAGAGGCCCAGGTTCTGGACCTTATTGATTAGAACTGAGGGTATGATTGTGTTGAATGCTGAGCCGTAATCAATAAACATCAGCCGGATGTAGGTATTACTGTTGTCCAGGTGGTCCAAGGCCCAGTGCAAACTCAAGTGATACTGCGGCCACTATAGATGTATTGTGGTGATAGGCAAATTGCAGAGGGTCCAGGTCCTTGCTTATGTAGGAATTGTCTCTGGCCATGACAAAATTCAGAAAGCACTTCATCAGAGTAGATGATATTGCCCTTTTGATGCAGGTGGGAACCTCCCACTGCAGCTCTGAGAAATTAAAGACGTCCTTGAACAGACCCACCAGTTGCTTGGCACAGGTTGTCATTGCCCTGCCAGGCTCTGATGCTTCCAGTTCCAAGGAAAAAAATGTCATTTTGCAGGGGTAGAGACTAAAGCTATACACACCATCCATATGTGAACTCAAAACCCTGTACGATTGGTGCAAGTTTCTTTTTTTTTAAATTCCAACTTACTTATAATAAAAACTTCTATCACATTAGTCTTCAAATGCTTCCTGTTAAATGCATTTTGTATTGAGCCTTTCCTCAGACATTCTGCACACAATCATTTAGAAGTTTCTCAGCATTTTTATTATTCTTCCTTATCAAAATAAATCTCTCATTTCACATTATACTTCATCTGAATTTTTTGTCCACCCACCTAATATGTCTACACAGTCTTGAAGAAGGTTCTCAGCCCAAAACATCGACTTTATTTATTCCCATAGGAGCTGCCTAACCTGCTGAACACCTCCAGCATTTTGTGTGCATTAATCTGTCTACATCCTTTAGAAAAGTGTCCACTTTACAAAACCATAAGGCATAGGTGCAGAATTAGGCTATTTGGCCCTCTGAGTCTACCCTTTCAATTATGCCCAATTTTTTTTAAAAGCCCCATTCTTTTGTTTTCATCTCATAACCCTTAAACCCCTTCCCAATGAAAAAGATGACAATTTGTGCCTTAAATATATCTAATGGTTTCGCCCCCCTCAGCACTCTGTGACAACAAATCTCACAGATTCACCATCCTCTGGCTGAAGAATTCAATTTTAGAGAACTCATCTCAATTTTAAAGAAACGTCTGTTTATTCTAAGGTTGTGCCCTCAAATCCTCGACTCTCCAACTAATGGAAACATCGTCTCCATGTCCACTCTATCCAGACCTTTCAGTATGCAATATGTTTCAATGAGATCTTCCTCACTCTTATGAACTCCATTGAGTACAAGTTCAGAGATATCCAAATTTCCTCATATGTTAAACCTTGCATTGCTAGAATTATTCTTGTGAATGTCCTCTGAATCTTCTCCAGGGCCAGCACTTCTTGCTGAGATACAGGGCCAAGTTCTTTTGCACTCTTGCTTCTGTGGTACTATCTGTTTCTCTACCTATCTTGATTTCATCTACTTAGCCACATGCTATCAGTTCCCTCACTTAGATTATTAATGCATAACCTGGGTGTCTGAACACCCAATCCTGTTGAATTCTACTAGTCACCAGCCATCCTGAAAATGGCCCTCTTTATCACAACTCTTTAACTTCTTTCAGTCATCCAATCATCTATCCATGCTAGTACCTGGTCTCTACTTCATAGGCTCATATCATGTTTAACAGCCATGAGTGTGGCACCTTGTCAAAGGCATTCTGAAAGTCCAAGTAAATGCCAGCAGTTGTATTGGTAGTGTGCAAATCTGTTCCCCATTTTATTTAAATACATAATTTGTTACACATTAAACTGCCGTTTGCCTTTTTTTCTTTATACCTTTTCAACTATTTCCATGAAACTTTGGCTTAGTTGGATAGCTGCTTCATTAGGCCAAAATGTACTAGTCCAATGTGTCCCAATTAAGCAGAATCCATTGTATTGCAGTAAAAACAAAGGCATAAACAGTGCAAGCTTAAGCTGGCATTCAACTGAATTAGGCCAGTAAATTCATTTAGAAGAAATCATGTAATCAAAATGTCAGCATTTGTTTTAATAGTTAGAGAACAAGGAAGACAAACACAATTATAACAAAATTGATGTGTTAAAGACAAATTATATAACCGTGACTTCTATTAAACACATTCTGACATAACCAGACTCACCCTCCATCACCTTAGCAGTCTTACTCCTGCTAATGCGATAACTGTTGATTCCATTATTCTCCCATATTTTGATTTGAACGCCATCTGTCAGGCTTACTAAATAGACTTTTCAAAACAACACCAAATTAACAGGCTATTTATTGCTGAAGTATCAATAGCTAACAATATGAGTAAAAATAAAATCCGAGTAGAGTACAAGTAATGCATCGGTTAGATATTGTCCCAGGAAAGAGAATCACTCTTCGACTTTACCGTAATAGAATGCATGAATTTTATAGAGATTTTAAACTTAGTTTACAGTATTGGTATTGCTAACAAATTTCTACATGCACATTTCATCTAAAAACCTCCTAAGGTCTCATGGAGCTGATTTTCTTCTACAAATGGACTCTCCCAAGCTGCTGCTGTAACAGCAGTGGATCTTTGTTCATTCCATTCCTCTCTGAGACAACTCATATTTCTGGTGTTTGACTCTTTGTACTATCCCAGTGCCAATTCATTACAGGCATGCAAGCCAACTAACTTTGGACATCCACTTGATTGATGAGGAAGTTTGATGGGGGGGGAGGGGTGGAAGGACTATGAATGCCTTGGAAAATATCACATAACATAATTTTTTTTATCTGTAAGGTCTGGAAGAAGAGAATAAAAATTACTGCAATGATTGCCCTTTCCTGAAGCCCTTGCCATGGCAGGTGCATAACCTGATATTGGACTGTTCCGGGTGAAGCACTAAGATATACTCTCTGCTTTCAGCTTCACTACACTACAGCACATTTTTGGCAGCACAGATGATTTTATTTTGGAAGACCACGCCATAAAATTACAACTTTTACACAAAACTCCGCAGATGGTTGTCTGATAGAGGGCAAACGTTGCCATTGTCCATCTCCACCTTAGACCATGTGAAAGCACTCTCTGCCCAAGTCCCAAGCAAATTAGGAACCAACTATATTGTAACTAACAAATTATACTTTTCCAGTCAACGTAAAAGACACTACATTTATCGTCAACCACCAACATATTAATCTTTAATCCCCACTTTCTCTGTAGTGAGATTATTATGCTTCATGAGCCATCCTTGTAACTTCTCCCTTGGCTAAAAGGATTTCATTCATCTGAACACAGGAACAGCCCCTTCGGTGCAAGATGTCTGTTCCAACTGCTATTCCAAATTAAACTAATTCCATCTGCCTTATGTACTCCATCTCCTTCCACTCCCTGTATGTCCATGTCTCCATCTAAATGCCTCCTAAACACACTATTGCATCTACCAGTCCTGGCAGCATGTTTCTGGCAATTTCTATGCCAAAAAGGTGACTCATACGTCTCTTTTAAAAACTTTTATCCTCCGCCGTTTCATCATGGCTGTTTGTCGTCCTTCTCAACTCCAATATTCCAAGGTTGACCAAGTTTGGACTTTGTTCCCTAGAACATTGGAAAATGAGGGGGGAATTTGATAGAGGTATACAAAATTATGAGGGTATGATTAGGTAAATACAAGGGGATTTTTTTCACCTGAGATTGGGTAACACTAGAACTAGAGGTCATGGGCGAAGAGTAAAAGGTGAAATGTTAAGGGGAACATGAAGGGGAACTTCTTCACTTAAGAGCAGAGGCTTCCCACCTTTATTATGCTATGAACCAATCCTATTAAGCAAGGGGTCCATGGACCCCAGGCTGGGAACCCCTGACTTGGAGGGTGGTGAGAGTACAGAATGAGCTGCAAGTGGAAGTGGGGGAGAAACATTTAACAGAAATTTGGATAGGTACATGGGATGGGGGTAATGGAGGGCTATGGTCCTGCTGCAGGTTGATGGGATTAGGCAATTAGTTCCGCAGGGACTGGATGGTTTGAAGGGCCTGGTTCTGAGCTGCAATATTCTATGACTATGACCCTAAACTTGTCAGGCAAGAATTTCCCCTTTAGGAAACTGTGCTGACAATGCCCTATTTTATCATGTCCTTCCAAGTACCCAAATCCTTGTCCTTAACAATGGACTCCACCAACTTCCTAACCCTGAAGTCAGGCTAACTGGCCTATAATGCCCTCGACTATTTGTCAATTCCAGCCTTGGGAACTGCCTCCAACTACCTATCCTATCTAGACCTCTCACAATTTGATGATCTTCTTTCAGGTCACCACTCAGTCTCTGAGCCTCCAGAGAGAAATAATCCAAGTCTGAACAATGTCTCCTTATAGCTTATATTGCATTAAATTACTTACATAAAAATTTAAATTGATTTCAAAACTCACAGCTCAATAAACTCGGAAAAGCTGCAGCTTTTTCCCGGTGCTGAAAGCAAATAAATGAATATTGAACTAGCTGTGTACTTTTGTCCCTTGTTCATGTCTCAGATAAACAGAGAATTCTGTACTCAAGTATCTATTTGGCACTGTTTCTTGAAAATTTCAACTATTTATGAAGGAAGGCAAAGGCTATACGTCTTTCTTGCTAATTTTTTTTGAAAAATAATTGAATGTAATCTGGCATTTTAAAAGTTTTAAGCATCTGAAGTTCCTGCATAGTCTAAATACTTAGCCACTTTTGAGAAATTGTTATGCAAATACCCTAAATGTTGCTGCATCCAGTTATTGCCTTTAAATAATCATTTTTTAATCTATTACTTTACTGCAAATAGTAATTCATTCAATACCGTCAACATCAGTTTGTAAATTTATCAGGATTTATGAAAATTAATTCCTGTGATAATTTTTTTAAAAAACAGCATTTAGCAATAAACAAGTCACATTCTGATCGAAACTGATGGTGAACAATGGTGGGGTTAGGGCTGATCCTAACGGACCAAACTTTTAACACTGCATCAGTTAATTTCCAGCGCAGGGCAGAAAGAACGGATACTGTTGTTTAGGAAGCGAATATCGCTTGCATCTGACATCTTGCCGAATTGGTGAAGGGAGGAGCCATGGAAGGCTGAGCAGACAGCGGTGCTCCATGGGGTACCGGAGCCGCGGGGAGTGTGCCGAAATCCGGTGCAATGCGGGCGGTACCCGACGTCGCAGCTCCTTAACCCCAAGGAGCGGAGCCGGGCGCAGGGCCAGGGGCCAGGGCAAGACGAGGGGGGAGGCTAAATCAAAGAGAAAGGCTGGGCTGGATGAGAAGCCTCCGTCCGTAACACCACACCCCACTCACATCGTCGTCGACATAAGATTTCGGCGTTTGCAAGTGAGATGTCCCACACTCACCGAGCAGCAGGGCGACGCAGAAAGCGATGCTCCCCATCATCGCCCGAGCCTCAGCGACAGGCAGCGGAATGTGGTCCGGAGCGCCGGCCGCTCGGCATCATGGGACGCCGCAGCGGCGCGCGTCTGTGTGTGCGGGATGGGTGGAGCGGGGTCTCGAGAGTGGAGAGCGGCTCAACGGTCACCGGCGCGCGTCTGTGTGTGTGGGATGGGTGGAGCGGGGTCTCGAGAGTGGAGAGTGGCTCCACGGTCACCGGCGCGCGTCTGTCTGTTTGCGGGATGGGTGGAGCGGGGTCTCGAGAGTGTAGAGTGGCTCCACGGTCCGCAGCGACGCGCGTCTGTGTGCGGGATGGGTGGAGCGGGGTCTCGAGAGTGTAGAGTGGCTCCACGGTCCGCAGCGACGCGCGTCTGTGTGTGCGGGATGGGTGGAGCGGGGTCTCGAGAGTGGAGAGTGGCTCCACGGTCACCAGCGCGCGTCTGTGTGCGGGATGGGTGGAGCGGGGTCTCGAGAGTGGCTCCACGGTCCGCAGCACGCGTCTGTGTGTGTGCGGGATGGGTGGAGCGGGGTCTCGAGAGTGGCTCCACGGTCACCAGCGCGCGTCTGTGTGTGCGGGATGGGTGGAGCGGGGTCTCGAGAGTGGAGAGTGGCTCCACGGTCACCAGCGCGCGTCTGTGTGTGTACGGGATGGGTGGAGCGGGGTCTCGAGAGTGGAGAGTGGCTCCACGGTCACCAGCGCGCGTCTGTGTGTGCGGGATGGGTGGAGCGGGGTCTCGAGAGTGGAGAGTGGCTCCACGGTCACCGGCGCGCGTCTGTGTGTGCGGGATGGGTGGAGCGGGGTCTCGAGAGTGGAGAGTGGCTCCACGGTCACCAGCGCGCGTCTGTGTGTGCGGGATGGGTGGAGCGGGGTCTCGAGAGTGGAGAGTGGCTCCACGGTCACCAGCGCGCGTCTGTGTGTGCGGGATGGGTGGAGCGGGGTCTCGAGAGTGGCTCCACGGTCACCAGCGCGCGTCTGTGTGTGCGGGATGGGTGGAGCGGGGTCTCGAGGGTGTAGAGTGGCTCCACGGTCACCGGCGCGCGTCTGTGTGTGCGGGATGGGTGGAGCGGGGTCTCGAGAGTGGAGAGTGGCTCCACGGTCACCAGCGCGCGTCTGTGTGTGCGGGATGGGTGGAGCGGGGTCTCGAGAGTGGCTCCACGGTCACCAGCGCGCGTCTGTGTGTGCGGGATGGGTGGAGCGGGGTCTCGAGAGTGGCTCCACGGTCACCAGCGCGCGTCTGTGTGTGCGGGATGGGTGGAGCGGGGTCTCGAGAGTGGAGAGTGGCTCCACGGTCACCAGCGCGCGTCTGTGTGTGCGGGATGGGTGGAGCGGGGTCTCGAGAGTGGCTCCACGGTCACCAGCGCGCGTCTGTGTGTGCGGGATGGGTGGAGCGGGGTCTCGAGAGTGGCTCCACGGTCACCAGCGCGCGTCTGTGTGTGCGGGATGGGTGGAGCGGGGTCTCGAGAGTGGAGAGTGGCTCCACGGTCACCAGCGCGCGTCTGTGTGTGCGGGATGGGTGGAGCGGGGTCTCGAGAGTGGAGAGTGGCTCCACGGTCACCAGCGCGCGTCTGTGTGTGCGGGATGGGTGGAGCGGGGTCTCGAGGGTGTAGAGTGGCTCCAGGGTCACCGGCGCGCGTCTGTGTGTGCGGGATGGGTGGAGCGGGGTCTCGAGAGTGGAGAGTGGCTCCACGGTCACCGGCGCGCGTCTGTGTTTGCGGGATGGGTGGAGCGGGGTCTCGAGAGTGGAGAGTGGCTCCACGGTCACCAGCGCGCGTCTGTGTGTGCGGGATGGGTGGAGCGGGGTCTCGAGAGTGGAGAGTGGCTCCACGGTCACCAGCGCGCGTCTGTGTGTGCGGGATGGGTGGAGCGGGGTCTCGAGAGTGGAGAGTGGCTCCACGGTCACCAGCGCGCGTCTGTGTTTGCGGGATGGGTGGAGCGGGGTCCCGAGGGTGGAGAGTGGCTCCACGGTCACCAGCGCGCGTCTGTGTGTGCGGGATGGGTGGAGGGGGGTCTCGAGATTGGAGAGCGGCTCAACGGTCACCGGCGCGCGTCTGTGTGTGCGGGATGGGTGGAGGGGGGTCTCGAGAGTGGAGAGTGGCTCCACGGTCACCGGCGCGCGTCTGTCTGTTTGCGGGATGGGTGGAGCGGGGTCTCGGTGGCTCCACGGTCACCGGCGCGCGTCTGTGTGTGCGGGATGGGTGGAGCGGGGTCTCGAGATTGGAGAGTGGCTCCACGGTCACGGGCGCGCGTCTGTGTGTGCGGGATGGGTGGAGCGGGGTCTCGAGAGCGGCTCCACGGTCACCGGCGCCCGTCTGTGTGTGCGGGATGGGGGGAGCGGGGTCTCGAGGGTGTAGAGTGGCTCCACGGTCACCGGCGCGCGTCTGTGTGTGCGGGATGGGGGGAGCGGGGTCTCGAGAGTGGGGAGTGGCTCCACGGTCACCGGCGCCCGTCTGTGTGTGCGGGATGGGGGGAGCGGGGTCTCGAGGGTGTAGAGTGGCTCCACGGTCACCGGCGCGCGTCTGTTTGCGGGATGGGTGGAGCGGGGTCTCGAGGGTGTAGAGTGGCTCCACGGTCACCGGCGCGCGTCTGTGTGTGCGGGATGGGTGGAGCAGGGTCTCGAGAGCGGCTCCACGGTCACCGGCGCGCGTCTGTCTGTTTGCGGGATGGGTGGAGCGGGGTCTCGAGAGCGGCTCCACGGTCACCGGCGCGCGTCTGTCTGTTTGCGGGATGGGTGGAGCGGGGTCTCGAGAGTGGCTCCACGGTCACCGGCGCGCGTCTGTCTGTTTGCGGGATGGGTGGAGCGGGGTCCTGAGGGTGGCTCCACGGTCACCGGCGCGCGTCTGTGTGTGCGGGATGGGTGGAGCGGGGTCCTGAGGGTGGCTCCACGGTCACCGGCGCGCATCTGTCTGTGTGCGGGATGGGTGGAGCGGGGTCCCGAGGGTGGTTCCACGGTCACCGGCGCGCGTCTGTGTGTGCGGGATGGGTGGAGCGGGGTCCTGAGGGTGGCTCCACGGTCACCGGCGCGCGTCTGTGTGTGCGGGATGGGTGGAGCGGGGTCTCGAGGGAGTAGAGTGGCTCCACGGTCCGCAGCGACGCGCGTCTCTTTGCGGGATGGGTGGAGCGGGGTCTCGAGAGTGGAGAGTGGCTCCACGGTCACGGGCGCGCGTCTGTGTGTGCGGGATGGGTGGAGCGGGGTCTCGAGAGTGGAGAGTGGCACCACGGTCACCGGCGCGGGTCTGTGTGTGCGGGATGGGTGGAGCGGGGTCTCGAGAGTGGGGAGTGGCTCCACGGTCACCAGCGCGCGTCTGTGTGTGCGGGATGGGTGGAGCGGGGTCTTGAGAGTGGCTCCACGGTCACGGGCGCGCGTCTGTGTGTGCGGGATGGGTGGAGCGGGGTCTCGAGAGTGGAGAGTGGCTCCACGGTCACCAGCGCGCGTCTGTGTGTGCGGGATGGGTGGAGCGGGGTCTTGAGAGTGGCTCCACGGTCACCGGCGCGCGTCTGTGTGTGCGGGATGGGTGGAGCGGGGTCTCGAGAGTGGAGAGTGGCTCCACGGTCCGCAGCGCGCATCTGTGTGTGCGGGATGGGTGGAGCGGGGTCCCGAGGGTGGCTCCACGGTCACCGGCGCGCGTCTGTCTGTGTGCGGGATGGGTGGAGCGGGGTCTCGAGGGTGGCTCCAGGGTCACCGGCGCGCGTCTGTGTGCGGAATGGGTGGAGCGGGGTCCCGAGGGTGGAGAGTGGCTCCACGGTCAGCAGCGGCGTGTCTGTGTGCGGGATGGGTGGAGCGGGGTCCCGAGGGTGGCTCCACGGTCAGCAGCGCGCGTCTGTGTGTGTGCGGGATGGGTGGAGCGGGGTCCCGAGTCTGGAGAGTGGCTCCACGGTCCGCAGCGCGCGTCTATGTGTGCGGGATGGGTGGAGCGGGGTCCTGAGGGTGGCTCCACGGTCACCGGCGCGCATCTGTCTGTGTGCGGGATGGGTGGAGTGGGGTCCCGAGGGTGGAGAGTGAATCAACGGTTCGCAGCGCGCGTCTGTGTGTGCGGGATGGGTGGAGCGGGGTCCTGAGGGTGGCCCAACGGTCACCGGCGCGCATCTGTCTGTGTGCGGGATGGGTGGAGCGGGGTGCCGAGTGTGGAGAGTGGCTCCACTGTCAGCAGCGGCGTGTCTGTCTGCGGGATGGGTGGAGCGGGGTCCCGAGTCTGGAGAGTGGCTCCACGGTCCGCAGCGCGCGTCTGTGTGTGCGGGATGGGTGGAGCGGGGTCCTGAGGGTGGCTCCACGGTCACCGGCGCGCGTCTGTCTGTGTGCGGGATGGGTGGAGCGGGGTCTCGAGGGTGTAGAGTGGCTCCACGGTCCGCAGCGACGCGCGTCTGTTTGCGGGATGGGTGGAGCGGGATCTCGAGAGTGGAGAGTGGCTCCACGGTCACCGGCGCGCGTCTGTGTGTGCGGGATGGGTGGAGCGGGGTCTCGAGAGTGGAGAGTGGCTCCACGGTCACCAGCGCGCGTCTGTGTGTGCGGGATGGGTGGAGCGGGGTCTTGAGAGTGGCTCCACGGTCACCGGCGCGCGTCTGTGTCTGCGGGATGGGTGGAGCGGGGTCTCGAGAGTGGAGAGTGGCTACACGGTCACCGGCGCGCGTCTGTGTGTGCGGGATGGGTGGAGCGGGGTCTCGAGAGTGGGGAGTGGCTCCACGGTCACCAGCGCGCGTCTGTGTGTGCGGGATGGGTGGAGCGGGGTCTTGAGAGCGGCTCCACGGTCACCAACGCGCGTCTGTGTGTGCGGGATGGGTGGAGCGGGGTCTTGAGAGTGGCTCCACGGTCACCAGCGCGCGTCTGTGTGTGTGCGGGATGGGTGGAGCGGGGTCTCGAGAGTGGAGAGTGGCTCCACGGTCACCGGCGCTCGTCTGTGTGTACGGGATGGTTGGAGCGGGGTCCCGAGGGTAGCTCCACGGTCACCAGCGCGCGTCTGTGTATGCGGGATGGGTGGAGCGGGGTCTTGAGAGTGGCTCCACCGTCACCGGCGCGCGTCTGTGTGTGCGGGATGGGTGGAGCGGGGTCTTGAGAGTGGAGAGTGGCTCCACGGTCACCGGCGCGCTTCTGTGTGTGCGGGATGGGTGGAGCGAGGTCTCGAGAGTGGGGAGTGGCTCCACGGTCACCAGCACGCGTCTGTGTGTGCGGGATGGGTGGAGCGGGGTCTTGAGAGTGGCTCCACGGTCACCAGCACGCGTCTGTGTGTGTGCGGGATGGGTGGAGCGGGGTCTCGAGAGTGGAGAGTGGCTCCACGGTCACCGGCGCGCGTCTGTGTGTGTGGGATGGGTGGAGCGGGGTCCCGAGGGTGGCTCCACGGTCAGCAGCGCGCGTCTGTGTGTGCGGGATGGGTGGAGCGGGGTCTCGAGGGTGGCTCCACGGTCACCGGCGCGCGTCTGTGTGTGCGGGATGGGTGGAGCGGGGTCTCAGTGGCTCCACGGTCACCGGCGCGCGTCTGTGTGTGTGCGGGATGGGTGGAGCGGGGTCTCGAGGCTGGAGAGTGGCTCCACGGTCACCGGCGCGCGTCTGTGTGTGCGGGATGGGTGGAGCGGGGTCCCGAGGGTGGCTCCACGGTCACCGGCGCGCGTCTGTGTGTGTGCGGGATGGGTGGAGCGGGGTCTCGAGGCTGGAGAGTGGCTCCACGGTCCGCAGCGCGCATCTGTGTGTGCGGGATGGGTGGAGCGGGGTCCCGAGGGTGGCTCCACGGTCACCGGCGCGCGTCTGTCTGTGTGCGGGATGGGTGGAGCGGGGTCTCGAGGGTGGCTCCAGGGTCACCGGCGCGCGTCTGTGTGCGGAATGGGTGGAGCGGGGTCCCGAGGGTGGAGAGTGGCTCCACGGTCAGCAGCGGCGTGTCTGTGTGCGGGATGGGTGTAGCGGGGTCCCGAGGGTGGCTCCACGGTCAGCAGCACGCGTCTGTGTGTGTGCGGGATGGGTGGAGCGAGGTCCCGAGTCTGGAGAGTGGCTCCACTGTCCGCAGCGCGCGTCTGTGTGTGCGGGATGGGTGAAGCGGGGTCCTGAGGGTGGCTCCACGGTCACCGGCGCGCATCTGTCTGTGTGCGGGATGGGTGGAGTGGGGTCCCGAGGGTGGAGAGTGGCTCCACGGTTCGCAGCGCACGTCTGTGTGTGCGGGATGGGTGGAGCGGGGTCCTGAGGGTGGCCCAACGGTCACCGGCGCGCATCTGTCTGTGTGCGGGATGGGTGGAGCGGGGTTCCGAGTGTGGAGAGTGGCTCCACTGTCAGCAGCGGCGTGTCTGTCTGCGGGATGGGTGGAGCGGGGTTCCGAGTCTGGAGAGTGGCTCCACGGTCACCGGCGCGCATCTGTCTGTGTGCGGGATGGGTGGAGCGGGGTCCCGAGGGTGGTTCCACGGTCACCAGCACGCGTCTGTCTGTGTGCGGGATGGGTGGAGCGGGGTCTCGAGGGTGTAGAGTGGCTCCACGGTCCGCAGCGACGCGCGTCTGTTTGCGGGATGGGTGGAGCGGGGTCTCGAGAGTGGAGAGTGGCTCCACGGTCACCGGCGCGCGTCTGTGTGTGCGGGATGGGTGGAGCGGGGTCTCGAGAGTGGAAAGTGGCTCCACGGTCACCAGCGCGCGTCTGTGTGTGCGGGATGGGTGGAGCGGGGTCTTGAGAGTGGAGAGTGGCTCCACGGTCACCGGCGCGCGTCTGTGTGTGCGGGATGGGTGGAGCGGGGTCTCGAGAGTGGGGAGTGGCTCCACGGTCCGCAGCGCGCATCTGTGTGTGCGGGATCGGTGGAGCGGGGTCCCGAGGGTGGCTCCACGGTCACCGGCGCGCGTCTGTCTGTGTGCGGGATGGGTGGAGCGGGGTCTCGAGTGTGGCTCCAGGGTCACCGGCGCGCGTCTGTGTGCGGAATGGGTGGAGCGGGGTCCCGAGGGTGGAGAGTGGCTCCACGGTCAGCAGCGGCGTGTCTGTTTGCGGGATGGGTGGAGCGGGGTCCCGAGGGTGGCTCCACGGTCAGCAGCGCGCGTCTGTGTGTGTGCGGGATGGGTGGAGCGGGGTCCCGAGTCTGGAGAGTGGCTCCACGGTCCGCAGCGCGCGTCTGTGTGTGCGGGATGGGTGGAGCGGGGTCCTGAGGGTGGCCCAACGGTCACCGGCGCGCATCTGTCTGTGTGCGGAATGGGTGGAGCGGGGTTCCGAGTGTGGAGAGTGGCTCCACTGTCAGCAGCGGCGTGTCTGTGTGCGGGATGGGTGGAGCGGGGTTCCGAGTCTGGAGAGTGGCTCCACGGTCACCGGTGCGCATCTGTCTGTGTGCGGGATGGGTGGAGCGGGGTCCCGAGGGTGGTTCCACGGTCACCGGCACGCGTCTGTCTGTGTGCGGGATGGGTGGAGCGGGGTCTCGAGGGTGTAGAGTGGCTCCACGGTCCGCAGCGACGCGCGTCTGTTTGCGGGATGGGTGGAGCGGGGTCTCGAGAGTGGAGAGTGGCTCCACGGTCACCGGCGCGCGTCTGTGTGTGCGGGATGGGTGGAGCGGGGTCTCGAGAGTGGAAAGTGGCTCCACGGTCACCAGCGCGCGTCTGTGTGTGCGGGATGGGTGGAGCGGGGTCTTGAGAGTGGAGAGTGGCTCCACGGTCACCGGCGCGCGTCTGTGTGTGCGGGATGGGTGGAGCGGGGTCTTGAGAGTGGAGAGTGGCTCCACGGTCACCGGTGCGCATCTGTCTGTGTGCGGGATGGGTGGAGCGGGGTCCCGAGGGTGGTTCCACAGTCACCGGCGCGCGTCTGTGTGCGGGATGGGTGGAGCGGGGTCCCGAGGGTGGAGAGTGGCTCCACTGTCAGCAGCGGCATGTCTGTGTGCGGGATGGGTGGAGCGGGGTCCCGAGTCTGGAGAGTGGCTCCACGGTCCGCAGCGTGCGCCTGTGTGTGCGGGATGGGTGCAGCGGGGTCCCGAGGGTGGCTCTACGGTCACCGGCGCGCATCTGTCTGTGTGCGGGATGGGTGGAGCGGGGTCCCGAGGGTGGTTCCACGGTCACCGGCGCGCGTCTGTGTGCAGGATGGGTGGAGCTGGGTCTCGAGGGTGTAGAGTGGCTCCACGGTCCGCAGTGACGCGCGTCTGTTTGCGGGATGGGTGGAGCGGGGTCTCGAGGGTGGAGAGTGGCTCCACGGTCCGCAGTGACGCGCGTCTGTTTGCGGGATGGGTGGAGCGGGGTCCCGAGGGTGGAGAGTGGCTCCACGGTCAGCAGCGGTATGTCTGTGTGCGGGATGGGTGGAGCGGGGTCTCGAGAGTGGAGAGTGGCTCCACGGTCACCGGCGCGCGTCTGTCTGTGCGGGATGGGTGGAGCGGGGTCTCGAGAGTGGAGAGTGGCTCCACGGTCACCGGCGCGCGTCTGTGTGTGCGGGATGGGTGGAGCGGGGTCTCGAGAGTGGAGAGTGGCTCCACAGTCAGCAGCGCGCGTCTGTGTATGCGGGATGGGTGGAGCGGGGTCTTGAGAGTGGCTCCACGGTCACCGGCGCGCGTCTGTGTGTGCGGGATGGGTGGAGCGGGGTCTTGAGAGTGGAGAGTGGCTCCACGGTCACCGGCGCGCTTCTGTGTGTGCGGGATGGGTGGAGCGAGGTCTCGAGAGTGGGGAGTGGCTCCACGGTCACCAGCACGCGTCTGTGTGTGCGGGATGGGTGGAGCGGGGTCTTGAGAGTGGCTCCACGGTCACCAGCACGCGTCTGTGTGTGTGCGGGATGGGTGGAGCGGGGTCTCGAGAGTGGAGAGTGGCTCCACGGTCACCGGCGCGCGTCTGTGTGTGTGGGATGGGTGGAGCGGGGTCCCGAGGGTGGCTCCACGGTCAGCAGCGCGCGTCTGTGTGTGCGGGATGGGTGGAGCGGGGTCTCGAGGGTGGCTCCACGGTCACCGGCGCGCGTCTGTGTGTGCGGGATGGGTGGAGCGGGGTCTCAGTGGCTCCACGGTCACCGGCGCGCGTCTGTGTGTGTGCGGGATGGGTGGAGCGGGGTCTCGAGAGTGGAGAGTGGCTCCACGGTCACCGGCGCGCGTCTGACTGTGCGGGATGGGTGGAGCGGGGTCTCGAGAGTGGAGAGTGGCTCCACGGTCACCGGCGCGCGTCTGTGTGTGCGGGATGGGTGGAGCGGGGTCTCGAGAGTGGAGAGTGGCTCCACAGTCACCAGCGCGCGTCTGTGTATGCGGGATGGGTGGAGCGGGGTCTTGAGAGTGACTCCACGGTCACCGGCGCGCGTCTGTGTGTGCGGGATGGGTGGAGCGGGGTCTTGAGAGTGGAGAGTGGCTCCACGGTCACCGGCGCGCTTCTGTGTGTGCGGGATGGGTGGAGCGAGGTCTCGAGAGTGGGGAGTGGCTCCACGGTCACCAGCACGCGTCTGTGTGTGCGGGATGGGTGGAGCGGGGTCTTGAGAGTGGCTCCACGGTCACCAGCACGCGTCTGTGTGTGTGCGGGATGGGTGGAGCGGGGTCTCGAGAGTGGAGAGTGGCTCCACGGTCACCGGCGCGCGTCTGTGTGTGTGGGATGGGTGGAGCGGGGTCCCGAGGGTGGCTCCACGGTCAGCAGCGCGCGTCTGTGTGTGCGGGATGGGTGGAGCGGGGTCTCGAGGGTGGCTCCACGGTCACCGGCGTGCGTCTGTGTGTGCGGGATGGGTGGAGCGGGGTCCCGAGGGTGGCTCCACGGTCACCGGCGCGCGTCTGTGTGTGTGCGGGATGGGTGGAGCGGGGTCTCGAGGCTGGAGAGTGGCTCCACGGTCCGCAGCGCACATCTGTGTGTGCGGGATGGGTGGAGCGGGGTCCCGAGGGTGGTTCCACGGTCACCGGCGCGCGTCTGTCTGTGTGCGGGATGGGTGGAGCGGGGTCTCGAGGGTGGCTCCAGGGTCACCGGCGCGCGTCTGTGTGCGGAATGGGTGGAGCGGGGTCCCGAGGGTGGAGAGTGGCTCCACGGTCAGCAGCGGCGTGTCTGTGTGCGGGATGGGTGTAGCGGGGTCCCGAGGGTGGCTCCACGGTCAGCAGCACGCGTCTGTGTGTGTGCGGGATGGGTGGAGCGGGGTCCCGAGTCTGGAGAGTGGCTCCACTGTCCGCAGCGCGCGTCTGTGTGTGCGGGATGGGTGGAGCGGGGTCCTGAGGGTGGCTCCACGGTCACCGGCGCGCATCTGTCTGTGTGCGGGATGGGTGGAGTGGGGTGCCGAGGGTGGGGAGTGGCTCCACGGTTCGCAGCGCGCGTCTGTGTGTGCGGGATGGGTGGAGCGAGGTCCTGAGGGTGGCCCAACGGTCACCGGCGCGCATCTGTCTGTGTGCGGGATGGGTGGAGCGGGGTTCCGAGTGTGGAGAGTGGCTCCACTGTCAGCAGCGGCGTGTCTGTGTGCGGGATGGGTGGAGCGGGGTCCCGAGGGTGGTTCCACGGTCACCGGCACGCGTCTGTCTGTGTGCGGGATGGGTGGAGCGGGGTCTCGAGGGTGTAGAGTGGCTCCACGGTCCGCAGCGACGCGCGTCTGTTTGCGGGATGGGTGGAGCGGGGTCTCGAGAGTGGAGAGTGGCTCCACGGTCACCGGCGCGCGTCTGTGTGTGCGGGATGGGTGGAGCGGGGTCTCGAGAGTGGAAAGTGGCTCCACGGTCACCAGCGCGCGTCTGTGTGTGCGGGATGGGTGGAGCGGGGTCTTGAGAGTGGAGAGTGGCTCCATGGTCACCGGCGCGCGTCTGTGTGTGCGGGATGGGTGGAGCGGGGTCTCGAGAGTGGGGAGTGGCTCCACAGTCCGCAGCGCGCATCTGTGTGTGCGGGATGGGTGGAGCGGGGTCCCGAGGGTGGCTCCACGGTCACCGGCGCGCGTCTGTCTGTGTGCGGGATGGGTGGAGCGGGGTCTCGAGGGTGGCTCCAGGGTCACCGGCGCGCGTCTGTGTGCGGAATGGGTGGAGCGGGGTCCCGAGGGTGGAGAGTGGCTCCACGGTCAGCAGCGGCGTGTCTGTGTGCGGGATGGGTGGAGCGGGGTCCCGAGGGTGGCTCCACGGTCAGCAGCGCGCGTCTGTGTGTGTGCGGGATGGGTGGAGCGGGGTCCCGAGTCTGGAGAGTGGCTCCACGGTTCGCAGCGCGCGTCTGTGTGTGCGGGATGGGTGGAGCGGGGTCCTGAGGGTGGCTCCACGGTCACCGGCGCGCATCTATCTGTGTGCGGGATGGGTGGAGTGGGGTCCCGAGGGTGGAGAGTGGCTCCACGGTTCGCAGCGCGCGTCTGTGTGTGCGGGATGGGTGGAGCGGGGTCCTGAGGGTGGCCCAACGGTCACCGGCGCGCATCTGTCTGTGTGCGGGATGGGTGGAGCGGGGTTCCGAGTGTGGAGAGTGGCTCCACTGTCAGCAGCGGCGTGTCTGTCTGCGGGATGGGTGGAGCGGGGTTCCGAGTCTGGAGAGTGGCTCCACGGTCACCGGCGCGCATCTGTCTGTGTGCGGGATGGGTGGAGCGGGGTCCCGAGGGTGGTTCCACGGTCACCGGCACGCGTCTGTCTGTGTGCGGGATGGGTGGAGCGGGGTCTCGAGGGTGTAGAGTGGCTCCACGGTCCGCAGCGACGCGCGTCTGTTTGCGGGATGGGTGGAGCGGGGTCTCGAGAGTGGAGAGTGGCTCCACGGTCACCGGCGCGCGTCTGTGTGTGCGGGATGGGTGGAGCGGGGTCTCGAGAGTGGAGAGTGGCTCCACGGTCACCGGCGCGCGTCTGTGTGTGCGGGATGGGTGGAGCGGGGTCTCGAGAGTCGAGAGTGGCTCCACGGTCACCAGCGCGCGTCTGTGCGGGATGGGTGGAGAGGGGTCTTGAGAGTGGCTCCACGGTCACCGGCGCGCGTCTGTGTGTGCGGGATGGGTGGAGCGGGGTCTCGAGAGTGGAGAGTGGCTCCACGGTCACCGGCGCGCGTCTGTGTGTGCGGGATGGGTGGAGCGGGGTCTTGAGAGTGGAGAGTGGCTCCACGGTCACCAGCGCGCGTCTGTGTGTGTGCGGGATGGGTGGAGCAGGGTCTTGAGAGTGGAGAGCGTCTCCACGGTCACCGGCGCGCGTCTGTGTGTGCGGGATGGGTGGAGCGGGGTCTCGAGGGTGGATCCACGGTCACCGGCGCGCGTCTGTGTGTGCGGGATGGGTGGAGCGGGGTCTCGGTGGCTCCACGGTCACCGGCGCGCGTCTGTGTGTGTGCGGGATGGGTGGAGCGGGGTCTGGAGGCTGGAGAGTGGCTCCACGGTCACCGGCGCGCGTCTGTGTGTGCGGGATGGGTGGAGCGGGGACCCGAGGGTGGCTCCACGGTCACCGGCGCGCGTCTGTGTGTGTGCGGGATGGGTGGAGCGGGGTCTCGAGGCTGGAGAGTGGCTCCACGGTCCGCAGCGCGCATCTGTGTGTGCGGAATGGGTGGAGCGGGGTCCCGAGGGTGGCTCCACGGTCACCGGCGCGCGTCTGTGTGTGCGGGATGGGTGGAGCGGGGTCTCGAGAGTGGAGAGTGGCTCCACGGTCACCGGCGCGCGTCTGTGTGTGCGGGATGGGTGGAGCGGGGTCTCGAGAGTGGAGAGTGGCTCCACGGTCACCGGCGCGCGTCTGTGTGTGCGGGATGGGTGGAGCGGGGTCTCGAGAGTGGCTCCACGGTCAGCAGCGGCATGTCTGTGTGTGTGCGGAATGGGTGGAGCGGGGTCCCGAGTCTGGAGATTGGCTCCACGGTCCGCAGCGCGCGCCTGTGTGTGCGGGATGGGTGCAGCGGGGTCCCGAGGGTGGTTCCATGGTCACCGGCGCGCGTCTGTCTGTGTGCGGGATGGTTGGAGCGGGGTCTCGAGGGTGTAGAGTGGCTCCACGGTCCGCAGCGACGCGCGTCTGTGCACGGGATGGGTGGAGCGGGGTCCCGAGGCTGGTGTGGCTCCACGGTCCGCAGCGACGCGCGTCTGTGTGCGGGATGGGTGGAGCGGGGTCCCGAGTCTGGAGAGTGGCTCCACGGTCCACAGCGCGCATCTGTGTGTGCGGGATGGGTGGAGCGGGGTCCCGAGGGTGGCTCCACGGTCACCGGCGCGCGTCTGTGTGCGGGATGGGTGGAGCGGGGTCCCGAGGGTGGAGAGTGGCTCCACTGTCAGCAGCGGCGTGTCTGTGTGCGGGATGGGTGGAGCGTGGTCCCGAGTCTGGAGAGTGGCTCCACGGTCCGCAGCGCGCGTCTCTGTGTGCGGGATGGGTGGAGCGGGGTCCTGAGGGTGGCTCTACGGTCTCCGGTGCGCATCTGTCTGTGTGCGGGACGGGTGGAGCGGGGTCCCGAGGGTGGTTCCACAGTCACCGGCGCGCGTCTGTGTGCGGGATGGGTGGAGCGGGGTCCCGAGTCTGGAGAGTGGCTCCACGGTCCGCAGCGTGCGCCTGTGTGTGCGGGATGGGTGCAGCGGGGTCCCGAGGGTGGCTCTACGGTCACCGGCGCGCATCTGTCTGTGTGCGGGATGGGTGGAGCGGGGTCCCGAGGGTGGTTCCACGGTCACCGGCGCGCGTCTGTCTGTGCGGGATGGGTGGAGCGGGGTCCCGAGGGTGGAGAGTGGCTCCACGGTCAGCAGCGGTATGTCTGTGTGCGGGATGGGTGGAGCGGGGTCTCGAGAGTGGAGAGTGGCTCCACGGTCACCGGCGCGCGTCTGTCTGTGCGGGATGGGTGGAGCGGGGTCTCGAGAGTGGAGAGTGGCTCCACGGTCACCGGCGCGCATCTGTGTATGCGGGATGGGTGGAGCGGGGTCTTGAGAGTGGCTCCACGGTCACCGGCGCGCGTCTGTGTGTGCGGGATGGGTGGAGCGGGGTCTTGAGAGTGGAGAGTGGCTCCACGGTCACCGGCGCGCTTCTGTGTGTGCGGGATGGGTGGAGCGAGGTCTCGAGAGTGGGGAGTGCCTCCACGGTCACCGGCGCGCGTCTGTGTGTGCGGGATGGGTGGAGCGGGGTCTCGAGAGTGGAGAGTGGCTCCACGGTCACCGGCGCGCGTCTGTGTGTGCGGGATGGGTGGAGCGGGGTCTCGAGAGTGGCTCCACGGTCAGCAGCGGCATGTCTGTGTGTGTGCGGAATGGGTGGAGCGGGGTCCCGAGTCTGGAGATTGGCTCCACGGTCCGCAGCGCGCGCCAGTGTGTGCGGGATGGGTGCAGCGGGGTCCCGAGGGTGGTTCCATGGTCACCGGCGCGCGTCTGTCTGTGTGCGGGATGGGTGGAGCGGGGTCTCGAGGGTGTAGAGTGGCTCCACGGTCCGCAGCGACGCGCGTCTGTGCACGGGATGGGTGGAGCGGGGTCCCGAGGCTGGTGTGGCTCCACGGTCCGCAGCGACGCGCGTCTGTGTGCGGGATGGGTGGAGCGGGGTCCCGAGTCTGGAGAGTGGCTCCACGGTCCACAGCGCGCATCTGTGTGTGCGGGATGGGTGGAGCGGGGTCCCGAGGGTGGCTCCACGGTCACCGGCGCGCGTCTGTGTGCGGGATGGGTGGAGCGGGGTCCCGAGGGTGGAGAGTGGCTCCACTGTCAGCAGCGGCGTGTCTGTGTGCGGGATGGGTGGAGCGTGGTCCCGAGTCTGGAGAGTGGCTCCACGGTCCGCAGCGCGCGTCTCTGTGTGCGGGATGGGTGGAGCGGGGTCCTGAGGGTGGCTCTACGGTCTCCGGTGCGCATCTGTCTGTGTGCGGGATGGGTGGAGCGGGGTCCCGAGGGTGGTTCCACAGTCACCGGCGCGCGTCTGTGTGCGGGATGGGTGGAGCGGGGTCCCGAGGGTGGAGAGTGGCTCCACTGTCAGCAGCGGCATGTCTGTGTGCGGGATGGGTGGAGCGGGGTCCCGAGTCTGGAGAGTGGCTCCACGGTCCGCAGCGTGTGCCTGTGTGTGCGGGATGGGTGCAGCGGGGTCCCGAGGGTGGCTCTACGGTCACCGGCGCGCATCTGTCTGTGTGCGGGATGGGTGGAGCGGGGTCCCGAGGGTGGTTCCACGGTCACCGGCGCGCGTCTGTGTGCAGGATGGGTGGAGCTGGGTCTCGAGGGTGTAGAGTGGCTCCACGGTCCGCAGTGACGCGCGTCTGTTTGCGGGATGGGTGGAGCGGGGTCTCAAGGGTGGAGAGTGGCTCCACGGTCCGCAGTGACGCGCGTCTGTTTGCGGGATGGGTGGAGCGGGGTCCCGAGGGTGGAGAGTGGCTCCACGGTCAGCAGCGGTATGTCTGTGTGCGGGATGGGTGGAGCGGGGTCTCGAGAGTGGAGAGTGGCTCCACGGTCACCGGCGCGCGTCTGTCTGTGCGGGATGGGTGGAGCGGGGTCTCGAGAGTGGAGAGTGGCTCCACGGTCACCGGCGCGCGTCTGTGTGTGCGGGATGGGTGGAGCGGGGTCTCGAGAGTGGAGAGTGGCTCCACAGTCAGCAGCGCGCGTCTGTGTATGCGGGATGGGTGGAGCGGGGTCTTGAGAGTGGCTCCACGGTCACCGGCGCGCGTCTGTGTGTGCGGGATGGGTGGAGCGGGGTCTTGAGAGTGGAGAGTGGCTCCACGGTCACCGGCGCGCTTCTGTGTGTGCGGGATGGGTGGAGCGAGGTCTCGAGAGTGGGGAGTGGCTCCACGGTCACCAGCACGCGTCTGTGTGTGCGGGATGGGTGGAGCGGGGTCTTGAGAGTGGCTCCACGGTCACCAGCACGCGTCTGTGTGTGTGCGGGATGGGTGGAGCGGGGTCTCGAGAGTGGAGAGTGGCTCCACGGTCACCGGCGCGCGTCTGTGTGTGTGGGATGGGTGGAGCGGGGTCCCGAGGGTGGCTCCACGGTCAGCAGCGCGCGTCTGTGTGTGCTGGATGGGTGGAGCGGGGTCTCGAGGGTGGCTCCACGGTCACCGGCGCGCGTCTGTGTGTGCGGGATGGGTGGAGCGGGGTCTCAGTGGCTCCAGGGTCACCGGCGCGCGTCTGTGTGTGTGCGGGATGGGTGGAGCGGGGTCTCGAGGCTGGAGAGTGGCTCCACGGTCACCGGCGCGCGTCTGTGTGTGCGGGATGGGTGGAGCGGGGTCCCGAGGGTGGCTCCACGGTCACCGGCGCGCGTCTGTGTGTGTGCGGGATGGGTGGAGCGGGGTCTCGAGGCTGGAGAGTGGCTCCACGGTCCGCAGCGCGCATCTGTGTGTGAGGGATGGGTGGAGCGGGGTCCCGAGGGTGGCTCCACGGTCACCGGCGCGCGTCTGTCTGTGTGCGGGATGGGTGGAGCGGGGTCTCGAGGGTGGCTCCAGGGTCACCGGCGCGCGTCTGTGTGCGGAATGGGTGGAGCGGGGTCCCGAGGGTGGAGAGTGGCTCCACGGTCAGCAGCGGCGTGTCTGTGTGCGGGATGGGTGTAGCGGGGTCCCGAGGGTGGCTCCACGGTCAGCAGCACGCGTCTGTGTGTGTGCGGGATGGGTGGAGCGGGGTCCCGATTCTGGAGAGTGGCTCCACTGTCCGCAGCGCGCGTCTGTGTGTGCGGGATGGGTGGAGCGGGGTCCTGAGGGTGGCTCCACGGTCACCGGCGCGCATCTGTCTGTGTGCGGGATGGGTGGAGTGGGGTGCCGAGGGTGGAGAGTGGCTCCACGGTTCGCAGCGCGCGTCTGTGTGTGCGGGATGGGTGGAGCGGGGTCCTGAGGGTGGCCCAACGGTCACCGGCGCGCATCTGTCTGTGTGCGGGATGGGTGGAGCGGGGTTCCGAGTGTGGAGAGTGGCTCCACTGTCAGCAGCGGCGTGTCTGTGTGCGGGATGGGTGGAGCGGGGTTCCGAGTCTGGAGAGTGGCTCCACGGTCACCGGCGCGCATCTGTCTGTGTGCGGGATGGGTGGAGCGGGGTCCCGAGGGTGGTTCCACGGTCACCGGCACGCGTCTGTCTGTGTGCGGGATGGGTGGAGCGGGGTCTCGAGGGTGTAGAGTGGCTCCACGGTCCGCAGCGACGCGCGTCTGTTTGCGGGATGGGTGGAGCGGGGTCTCGAGAGTGGAGAGTGGCTCCACGGTCACCGGCGCACGTCTGTGTGTGCGGGATGGGTGGAGCGGGGTCTCGAGAGTGGAAAGTGGCTCCACGGTCACCAGCGCGCGTCTGTGTGTGCGGGATGGGTGGAGCGGGGTCTTGAGAGTGGAGAGTGGCTCCACGGTCACCGGCGCGCGTCTGTGTGTGCGGGATGGGTGGAGCGGGGTCTCGAGAGTGGGGAGTGGCTCCACGGTCCGCAGCGCGCATCTGTGTGTGCGGGATCGGTGGAGCGGGGTCCCAAGGGTGGCTCCACGGTCACCGGCGCGCGTCTGTCTGTGTGCGGGATGGGTGGAGCGGGGTCTCGAGGGTGGCTCCAGGGTCACCGGCGCGCGTCTGTGTGCGGAATGGGTGGAGCGGGGTCCCGAGGGTGGAGAGTGGCTCCACGGTCAGCAGCGGCGTGTCTGTGTGCGGGATGGGTGGAGCGGGGTCCCGAGGGTGGCTCCACGGTCAGCAGCGCGCGTCTGTGTGTGTGCGGGATGGGTGGAGCGGGGTCCCGAGTCTGGAGAGTGGCTCCACGGTCCGCAGCGCGCGTCTGTGTGTGCGGGATGGGTGGAGCGGGGTCCTGAGGGTGGCCCAACGGTCACCGGCGCGCATCTGTCTGTGTGCGGGATGGGTGGAGCGGGGTTCCGAGTGTGGAGAGTGGCTCCACTGTTAGCAGCGGCGTGTCTGTGTGCGGGATGGGTGGAGCGGGGTTCCGAGTCTGGAGAGTGGCTCCACGGTCACCGGCGCGCATCTGTCTGTGTGCGGGATGGGTGGAGCGGGGTCCCGAGGGTGGTTCCACAGTCACCGGCACGCGTCTGTCTGTGTGCGGGATGGGTGGAGCGGGGTCTCGAGGGTGTAGAGTGGCTCCACGGTCCGCAGCGACGCGCGTCTGTTTGCGGGATGGGTGGAGCGGGGTCTCGAGGGTGGAGAGTGGCTCCACGGTCACCGGCGCGCGTCTGTGTGTGCGGGATGGGTGGAGCGGGGTCTCGAGAGTGGAAAGTGGCTCCACGGTCACCAGCGCGCGTCTGTGTGTGCGGGATGGGTGGAGCGGGGTCTTGAGAGTGGAGAGTGGCTCCACGGTCACCGGCGCCCGTCTGTGTGTGCGGGATGGGTGGAGCCGGGTCTTGAGAGTGGGGAGTGGCTCCACGGTCCGCAGCGCGCATCTGTGTGTGCGGGATGGGTGGAGCGGGGTCCCGAGGGTGGCTCCACGGTCACCGGCGCGCGTCTGTCTGTGTGCGGGATGGGTGGAGCGGGGTCTCGAGGGTGGCTCCAGGGTCACCGGCGCGCGTCTGTGTGCGGAATGGGTGGAGCGGGGTCCCGAGGGTGGAGAGTGGCTCCACGGTCAGCAGCGGCGTGTCTGTGTGCGGGATGGGTGGAGCGGGGTCCCGAGGGTGGCTCCACGGTCAGCAGCGCGCGTCTGTGTGTGTGCGGGATGGGTGGAGCGGGGTCCCGAGTCTGGAGAGTGGTTCCACGGTCCGCAGCGCGCGTCTGTGTGTGCGGGATGGGTGGAGCGGGGTCCTGAGGGTGGCTCCACGGTCACCGGCGCGCATCTGTCTGTGTGCGGGATGGGTGGAGCGGGGTCCCGAGTGTGGAGAGTGGCTCCACTGTCAGCAGCGGCGTGTCTGTGTGCGGGACGGGTGGAGCGGGGTCCCGAGTCTGGAGAGTGGCTCCACGGTCCGCAGCGCGCGTCTGTGTGTGCGGGATGGATGGAGCGGGGTCCCGAGGGTGGTTCCACGGTCACCGGCGCGCGTCTGTCTGTGTGCGGGATGGGTGGAGCGGGGTCTCGAGGGTGGCTCCAGGGTCACCGGCGCGCGTCTGTGTGCGGAATGGGTGGAGCGGGGTCCCGAGGGTGGAGAGTGGCTCCACGGTCAGCAGCGGCGTGTCTGTGTGCGGGATGGGTGGAGCGGGGTCCCGAGGGTGGCTCCACGGTCAGCAGCGCGCGTCTGTGTGTGTGCGGGATGGGTGGAGCGGGGTCCCGAGTCTGGAGAGTGGCTCCACGGTCCGCAGCGCGCGTCTGTGTGTGCGGGATGGGTGGAGCGGGGTCCTGAGGGTGGCCCAACGGTCACCGGCGCGCATCTGTCTGTGTGCGGGATGGGTGGAGCGGGGTTCCGAGTGTGGAGAGTGGCTCCACTGTTAGCAGCGGCGTGTCTGTGTGCGGGATGGGTGGAGCGGGGTTCCGAGTCTGGAGAGTGGCTCCACGGTCACCGGCGCGCATCTGTCTGTGTGCGGGATGGGTGGAGCGGGGTCCCGAGGGTGGTTCCACGGTCACCGGCACGCGTCTGTCTGTGTGCGGGATGGGTGGAGCGGGGTCTCGAGGGTGTAGAGTGGCTCCACGGTCCGCAGCGACGCGCGTCTGTTTGCGGGATGGGTGGAGCGGGGTCTCGAGGGTGGAGAGTGGCTCCACGGTCACCGGCGCGCGTCTGTGTGTGCGGGATGGGTGGAGCGGGGTCTCGAGAGTGGAAAGTGGCTCCACGGTCACCAGCGCGCGTCTGTGTGTGCGGGATGGGTGGAGCGGGGTCTTGAGAGTGGAGAGTGGCTCCACGGTCACCGGCGCCCGTCTGTGTGTGCGGGATGGGTGGAGCCGGGTCTTGAGAGTGGGGAGTGGCTCCACGGTCCGCAGCGCGCATCTGTGTGTGCGGGATGGGTGGAGCGGGGTCCCGAGGGTGGCTCCACGGTCACCGGCGCGCGTCTGTCTGTGTGCGGGATGGGTGGAGCGGGGTCTCGAGGGTGGCTCCAGGGTCACCGGCGCGCGTCTGTGTGCGGAATGGGTGGAGCGGGGTCCCGAGGGTGGAGAGTGGCTCCACGGTCAGCAGCGGCGTGTCTGTGTGCGGGATGGGTGGAGCGGGGTCCCGAGGGTGGCTCCACGGTCAGCAGCGCGCGTCTGTGTGTGTGCGGGATGGGTGGAGCGGGGTCCCGAGTCTGGAGAGTGGTTCCACGGTCCGCAGCGCGCGTCTGTGTGTGCGGGATGGGTGGAGCGGGGTCCTGAGGGTGGCTCCACGGTCACCGGCGCGCATCTGTCTGTGTGCGGGATGGGTGGAGCGGGGTCCCGAGTGTGGAGAGTGGCTCCACTGTCAGCAGCGGCGTGTCTGTGTGCGGGACGGGTGGAGCGGGGTCCCGAGTCTGGAGAGTGGCTCCACGGTCCGCAGCGCGCGTCTGTGTGTGCGGGATGGATGGAGCGGGGTCCCGAGGGTGGTTCCACGGTCACCGGCGCGCGTCTGTCTGTGTGCGGGATGGGTGGAGCGGGGTCTCGAGGGTGTAGAGTGGCTCCACGGTCCGCAGCGACGCGCGTCTGTTTGCGGGATGGGTGGAGCGGGGTCTTAAGGCTGGAGAGTGGCTCCACGGTCACCGGCGCGCGTCTGTGTGTGCGGGATGGGTGGAGCGGGGTCTCGAGAGTGGCTCCACGGTCCGCAGCACGCGTCTGTGTGTGTGCGGGATGGGTGGAGCGGGGTCCCGAGGGTGGCTCCACGGTCACCGGCGCGCGTCTGTGTGTGCGGAATGGGTGGAGCGGGGTCTCGAGAGCGGCTCCACGGTCACCGGCGCGCGTCTGTGTGTGCGGGATGGGTGGAGCGGGGTCTCGAGAGTGGAGAGTGGCTCCACGGTCACCGGCGCGCGTCTGTGTGTGCGGGATGGGTGGAGCGGGGTCTCGAGAGTGGCTCCACGGTCACCGGCGCGCGTCTGTCTGTGCGGGATGGGTGGAGTGGGGTCTCGAGAGTGGCTCCACGGTCCGCAGCGCGCGTCTGTGTGTGTGCGGGATGGGTGGAGCGGGGTCTCGAGTGTGGAGAGCGGCTCCACGGTCACCGGCGCGCGTCTGTGTGTGCGGGATGGGTGGAGGGGGGTCTCGAGGCTGGAGAGTGGCTCCACGGTCACCAGCGCGCGTCTGTGTGTGTGCGGGATGGGTGGAGCGGGGTCTCGAGAGTGGAGAGTGGCTCCACGGTCACCAGCGCGCGTCTGTGTGTGTGCGGGATGGGTGGAGCGGGGTCTCGAGAGTGGAGAGCGGCTCCACGGTCACCGGCGCGCGTCTGTGTGTGCGGGATTGGTGGAGCGGGGTCTCGAGAGCGGCTCCACAGTCACCGGCGCGCGTCTGTGTGTGCGGGATGGGTGGAGCGGGGTCTCGAGGGTGACTCCACAGTCACCGGCACGCGTCTGTCTGTTTGCGGGATGGGTGGAGCAGGGTCTCGAGAGTGGAGAGTGGCTCCACGGTCAGCAGCGGCGTGTCTGTGTGCGGGATGGGTGGAGCGGGGTCTCGAGGGTGACTCCACGGTCACCGGCGCGCGTCTGTGTGTGCGGGATGGGTGGAGCGGGGTCTCGAGGGTGGCTCCACGGTCACCGGTGCGCGTCTGTGTGTGCGGGATGGGTGGAGCGGGGTCTCGAGAGTGGAGAGTGGCTCCACGGTCACCGGCGCGCGTCTGTGTGTGCGGGATGGGTGGAGCGGGGTCTCGAGGCTGGAGAGTGGCTCCACGGTCACCAGCGCGCGTCTGTGTGCGGGATGGGTGGAGCGGGGTCTCGAGAGTGGAGAGTGGCTCCACGGTCACCAGCGCGCGTCTGTGTGTGTGCGGGATGGGTGGAGCGGGGTCTCGAGAGTGGAGAGCGGCTCCACGGTCACCGGCGCGCGTCTGTGTGTGCGGGATGGGTGGAGCGGGGTCTCGAGGGTGACTCCACAGTCACCGGCACGCGTCTGTCTGTTTGCGGGATGGGTGGAGCAGGGTCTCGAGAGTGGAGAGTGGCTCCACGGTCAGCAGCGGCGTGTCTGTGTGCGGGATGGGTGGAGCGGGGTCTCGAGGGTGACTCCACGGTCACCGGCGCGCGTCTGTGTGTGCGGGATGGGTGGAGCGGGGTCTCGAGGGTGGCTCCACGGTCACCGGCGCGCGTCTGTGTGTGCGGGATGGGTGGAGCGGGGTCTCGAGAGTGGGGAGTGGCTCCACGGTCACCGGCGCGCGTCTGTGTGTGCGGGATGGGTGGAGCGGGGTCTCGAGAGTGGCTCCACGGTCAGCAGCGGCATGTCTGTGTGTGTGCGGAATGGGTGGAGCGGGGTCCCGAGTCTGGAGATTGGCTCCACGGTCCGCAGCGCGCGCCTGTGTGTGCGGGATGGGTGCAGCGGGGTCCCGAGGGTGGTTCCATGGTCACCGGCGCGCGTCTGTCTGTGTGCGGGATGGGTGGAGCGGGGTCTCGAGGGTGTAGAGTGGCTCCACGGTCCGCAGCGACGCGCGTCTGTGCACGGGATGGGTGGAGCGGGGTCCCGAGGCTGGTGTGGCTCCACGGTCCGCAGCGACGCGCGTCTGTGTGCGGGATGGGTGGAGCGGGGTCCCGAGTCTGGAGAGTGGCTCCACGGTCCACAGCGCGCATCTGTGTGTGCGGGATGGGTGGAGCGGGGTCCCGAGGGTGGCTCCACGGTCACCGGCGCGCGTCTGTCTGTGTGCGGGATGGGTGGAGCGGGGTCCCGAGGGTGGAGAGTGGCTCCACTGTCAGCAGCGGCATGTCTGTGTGCGGGATGGGTGGAGCGGGGTCTCGAGGGTGTAGAGTGGCTCCACGGTCCGCAGCGACGCGCGTCTGTTTGTGGGATGGGTGGAGCGGGGTCTCGAGAGTGGAGAGTGGCTCCACGGTCAGCAGCGGCGTGTCTGTGTGCGGGATGGGTGGAGCAGGGTCTCGAGGGTGGCTCCACGGTCACCGGCGCGCGTCTGTGTGTGCGGGATGGGTGGAGCGGGGTCTCGGTGGCTCCACGGTCACCGGCGCGCGTCTGTGTGTGTGCGGGATGGGTGGAGCGGGGTTTCGAGGCTGGAGAGTGGCTCCACGGTCCGCAGCGACGTGCGTCTGAGTGCGGGATGGGTGGAGTGGGGTCCCGAGGGTGGCTCCACGGTCACCGGCGCGCGTCTGTGTGTGCGGGATGGGTGGAGCGGGGTCTCGAGGGTGTAGAGTGGCTCCACGGTCCACAGTGACGCGCGTCTGTTTGTGGGATGGGTGGAGCGGGTTCTCGAGGGTGGAGAGTGGCTCCACGGTCCGCAGTGACGCGCGTCTGTGTGCGGAATGGGTGGAGCGGGGTCCCGAGGGTGGAGAGTGGCTCCACGGTCAGCAGCGGTATGTCTGTGTGCGGGTTGGGTGGAGCGGGGTCCCGAGGTTGGCTCAATGGTCAGCGCCCCGCGTCTGTGTGCGGGATGGGTGGAGCAGGGTCCCGAGGGTGGAGAGTGGCTCCACGGTCAGCAGCGGTATGTCTGTGTGCGGGATGGGTGGAGCGGGGTCCTGAGGGTGGTTCAATGGTCAGCGCCCCGCGTCTGTGTGCGGGATGGGTGGAGCAGGGTCCCGAGGGTGGAGAGTGGCTCCACGGTCAGCAGCAGTGTGTCTTTGTGCGGGATGGGTGGAGCGCTGTCCCGAGGGTGGCTCAATGGTCAGCAGCGGCACGTCTGTGTGCGGGGTGGGTGGAGCGGGGTCCCGAGGCTGGAGAGTGGCTCCACGGTCAGCAGGGATGGAGAAAGTGGAAAGTACAGTACTCCCTGGAGAAACAGATTGACAGGCTCGTAGACCACGAGAGTGGGAGGACTGCAGGAAAATTTATGGAGTGGTCAGAGTAAAGTGAGCATTTAGAGGGGTTGCAGAGAAAGCATGGGAAGAAATAGCAAAACTTAAAGTTTACAGAGCGCTTACAGAGCTAATTAACATAAATCAAGCGATTATAAGTGAAATAATCTAAATTGTCAAGACTTATTTATGAATGTGAACAATTTGGTGAGTGCCAAATTGAGTTTATGGCACAAGTATGGTAAGATAGAGTTACAATTAAAAGCTTGTCTGCAGCAGCAGCATCACAGACACTTAGGTATTGGCGAGGCACTCATCAATTTATACCATGCAGTAAAAAAAATGTGCAAAAGTAAGATCTTGGGGTAAAAAGTAAAGCACGCTTGAACTTAAGTCCATGGCTGTGCAAGAAGTGGTCTGTTTAGTTCCATTGCTGAATTGGGCTGGGTAAGATTTGATTTCTGCAGGTCGATTCATAAACCTGCTGATTGTCGGAAAGCATTTGTTCTTGAACTTAGTGACACGGGACTTCAGGATTCTGTACCATCTGCCTGATCGTAGCAGCGGAAAGAGGGTATGATCTAGGCAGAAGGATCTTCAATCGTAGATGCCTTCTCCAGATGCTGTCAGTTGTTGTGCCGACCGCGGAGTGGGCTGTTTCTGTACCCTCTTGGTGTTCCTGAATTGCCACACCAGGCCATTATGCAACCAATCGGGATGCTTTAATAGTGCTCCCTTCAAAGTTACAGTTCCACACCTATGGAAACTTCTAAGACACCTGAGGTACCGGCATGTCTCCTTTAGATATAAATATCTTCAGCCATAGAAGCTAACATGTCAAGGCTATTTATTTCCCCCTCGAAGTTGGTTTTTACCTACTCTATTGGAGACTTTTGGCTAATTTTGTTCTATCTCTGCAAGGACTTTTAATTAACGTCCAGGTTGTACTGTAAATATCAATAGCTATACTGTACATTCTATAAAGATTATAATATTGCCTTGGTCGCATTTAGTCTCATGCCTATTAAAATCCATCTGTTACTCTTAAGTTAGAAAATATGGTGCCGCGTAAGAGTGCAAATAAGACATGAAATGTGGTAAATCCTGTACTTTGCAAACATATATGATGTCTGAAAGTTTTTTTTCCCAGTTGAATAAACTTTTGAACTGGAGTCTCTGTTTTAATTTAGGAAATGGAACAACCAATCTGTATTCAGCAAGGTCACAGGAGCAGCAAAATGATCAAAAACAAATGATCAGTTTTAGTGATACTGGCTGTTAGGACACAACAGAGAAATTCACTGTACAAGAGTGCCATGCAATTTCTCAAACCCAACAATATGAGTTTATAAAACCACATCTGAAAATTAGTGCTCGTACACTGCAGCATTTACTCACTGTTAAACCAACAAGCAGGACAAAACGCAGGTGTAGTGCTTTATTCTATCCACAGAAATCCCAGAAAATGATCATTTCAAAACCATGTTGTACTTGTTGTCATTAATGTTTCATTAACTAAAGATCATATAAATATAGAAAATAGATGTAAGAGTAGGCCACTCAGACCCTCAAGGTTACCCTACCATTTATAAGATTGAAGCTGATCTTACTGTAACCTCATTGCACATTACTGTCTATCCACAGTAATCTTTAGCATTCTTGCTGATCAAATATCAAAGTATTCAATATTCTGAGAGAACAATTCTTTACTCATTCTACCTAAAATGGACAAACTCTGACTTATAAATGGTGAAATATTCTAGATTTTAGATTTTCTCTGAAGAAGTATTCTCCCTTCATCCACCTATCAAGGCCCCTCACCATATAACCATCTAACAATTACAGCATGGAAACAAGCCATCTTGGCCCTTGTAGTCCGTGCCAAACGCTTAATCTCACCTAGTTCCATTGACCTGCACTCAGCCCATAACCCTCCATTCCTTTCCTGTCCATATACCTATCCAATTTTACTGTAAATGACAATATAAAGCCTGCCTCTACCACTTCTACTGGAAGCTCATTCCATACAGCTACCACTCTCTGAGTAAAGAAATTCCCCCTTGTGTTACCCCTAAAATTTTGCCCCTTAACTCTCAACTCATGTCCCCTTGTTTGAAACTCCCCTACTCTAACTGGAAAAAGCCTAATAACGTCAGCGCTATCTATACCCCTCATAATTTTAAATACCTCCATCAAGTCCCCCCCTCAACCTAGGCTCCAAAGAATGAAGACCTAACTTGTTCAACCTTTCCCTGTAACTTCGGTGCTGAAACCCAGGTAACATTCCAGTAAATCTCCTCTGTACTCTCTCACAATCTTATGTTTAAATCAAATCCTCTCACTTTTCCAAATTCTTACGGATACAAACCAACCCTTTCCTCAAGTCAACTGTTAGTCCATTAAAATTTCACAGAACCACTTCTAACACATTAATTACCTTCCTTAATTATAGAGACCAATACTGTCCATGGTATTCTAGATGTCTCTCCAATGTTCTATGTAACAGAAGCATCACCATCTAATCTTGCTTTTGATGCCTATCACAATAAATGCACATTGATAGATTTCCTCGTCATTTACTTAGCTGCATGCTATCCTTTATTAACTATACAACAGATCCACCATCTGTATCTCAGAATTCTCACCATTTAGGTTAAATGGATCTCTTTTACCTGTCTAAATGAAGTAATAAACCTTTTCCACGTTATATTCAATTTGCTACATCTCTGCCCATTCTTCTAATCCTCTTTAAGCTTTCTTTGCGACATAATTTCCTACCTATCATTGTTGGCTTCAGCATATTTAGCAACCCTTCCTTGGTATCTTTATCCAAATTAGTTTTTATAAATTTTAGCATTGAAATCGTGTCTCAAATTCCTGTTGTACTCATTGCTTATCAATAATAAAAAAGGATATTTATGCAATCTGTTTCCTATCATCCAGTCAGTGCCTGTGATATTATTTTACCTCAAAAACCACAAGCTTTTACTTTCTGTAATTAACCTCTGTTTATCAAATGGCAGTTGGAAATCTAAGCATATTCTATTCACTGGTTAATTTTTAGCCACTGTATATCCTACTTTTTCAAAGTAGATAATTTGAAAAAATATATCTGCTAGGCTGTGAAAAAGCAAGTCCAGGACAACAACCATGAGACCCTCTTCAGCAGAAGGGCCTAATGACACTTATTCCAGCCTATTTGAAACCATGGAAATTCAGATTGAAGCTTGGCTTTCTGTTGGCTTAACACATATGTTATTCAGCTTTCCAGGGAGTGCTTTACAACCAGTGTTTATTTGACTGTACTGTATCTGTGGCAACCTCCGCAACAGAGTATTTGAATGTGGTAAGTTGGAGTGGGCTTTGTGAGAATGACTTGGAAGAATAGAACCAAGAGAGGAAACAGAAGAATGGGAAGCATTCATGCTCATCCTACAAAAATAATTCTCAAGTTATGAACAAGAAAAGAAAGTATGACTTTGCACTTTCTATTAAGGCTGTAGTATTTAATACATAGAGAGATAAACACATTGATCTGCAAATATATTTGTAAGTTGATGTTCTCAATACACAAAGAGCAGCTAGACTTGCATTAGTAGTTGTTTCCCTCTGAAGTGGCACGTTGAAAATGATTTGGCCGTACTTGAAAGGGCATAGGTGAAGCAATATATTATTTGGAACAGATAATTCAGACCACACTTTTGCTGATTCCAAGCAAGCTTGCTACTTTTAAGGTAACATTCTGTGCATTGCATGCAAGAAGACAACAGTTGTATCTGTGGAACTGTCAGTTTTGGCTTAGCCATCAGGGGGCACAGACAAGCTTGTGTTAGACCTGAGCAGCTGGTTCACACGTCGTTCCAGAACATGACAAGATTAGGGTGTAGGGCAGGGGTGGGCAAACTTTTTGACTTGAGGGCCACAAAGGGTTCTAAAATTTGACAGTGGGGCTGGACCAGGAGCAGATGGACGGAGTGTTTTGGTAATACACCTCATAAGAGAAAATAAAATATCATGGGATATGTAGAAAACATGTGCTTTAATTTCAATTGAAAATGAACAAATGCATTACAACAAAATATCTGTCTTAGAAGTCCCATGGTATTTAGCTATTTATTGAAATGACTTTTAAAACACTGAAAATTAAATGAATAAAATACAGCTTTTTTAATAGTAAGTTATTATTTTAAAGCACTGAAAATTCTGTTATCCTTCAGATATTATCATCATCACTCTCCTCCTGACTGTCTTTATTTCAAAAACGGTAGGAAATGCAGGTCTACTTGTCCTGCTCCTTCTTATTCAATTGTCCCCTGTGCCAAAACTCAACAACGACCCGCACAATGACAGAACAGTGAGAGCGCGCCAGTATGCGGAGCCTGTTATTTGATCTGGAGCGCATTCTTTTATTTTGAGAACGTACGTGCACCTGAGCACTATTCATGTCCATCACTTAACAGAAATGACATGTAACATGTAAGGCTTATTGAAAAAAATATTTTCAAATGCATTTTTTACATAACACAACGAAGAAACTTATTTTTAATTTCAGTGGGAACAGTGTTGTTGGTCTCCCTTTTTAGCCAGCGCATCAAAGTCTGGATTTAGTTTTGTTGTGGCGATTCTCAGGATGGATCTGAGGTGTTGATCAGTTAACTTGGATCTGTGGCTGGCTTTGTTGATGTTCATGACGCTGAACGCCTGTTCACACAAATAGGTCGAGCCGAACAAAGAGTAAAGTGCAAATGTGGAGTAATACGCTGCACCTCAACAAAGGTCAATGTGTAGCGGTGTGCTACATGCAGCGCTAAAATTAGGACACGGAGTCGGTAACTGCAGTCGAAGAAAAACACTTTATTCGAAATCCCCAGCATCACTTTTACGCCTCCTTCAACCTGCCCCCCTGCGCAGAGGCTCCAAAGCTCTGTGCTCGCAAATCCCCGCAGGCTATCTCCCTTAGCAGGAACGCTGGCTAATTGTGAGCCGGTTCGGATGTGCCAGGAAATGGGTCGCCACAAATGCATATAGAGTGCGTCATCTATTGGGAAAACGCCAGAATTGCGGGGAAAAAAACGTTAACAAGGTTTATTAATATAATTTCATCAAGTTCTGCGGGCCGGATTAAAAAGCTTAACAGGCCGCATATGGCCCGTGGGCCGTAGTTTGCCCATGCCTGGTGTAGGGAAATATGATGTCAGTGTTTAATTTTAGCTTTGCAATTTTAAAGGTAATTTTTGCCAATACTGGGGACCTATTGAGGAGCTACTTAGAGGTCTGCTGATATTAATATAATAATCACTAATGTAAATTTATGTAAAATGCAGGCAAGATGCAAATCTGTGTAGTTGTAATCATATATGTAATAAAAAAGGAAAAAGGATTTGTTTTTTTTCAGATCAGACTTAAATTGTCATGGTTCGGGTTGGCCGTTTCCCTTTAACATTTCTTTCTCCCTGATTATGCCCCAATTTCAGTCAATTGCTGCTAGTTTACCCAATTACCGTACATCTGGCTTTCATTAGAGACTGGGAAATAAATACGATGGCAACTCTATCACAGGTTGCCAGTTTGTTGGTCAATTCTTGTGTGATACTTCGTTCCCTAGTCTAAGTAGAACCATTAGTTCTAAGCTCTGCTCTAGTTTCTAGATAGTCCCTGTTAAACCTGTCTCCTTGTCAAGATTCCTCCAGTTTCCTGTTCTACGTTCAGGTCTATGCCAACATCCCCAACCCAGTCGACGTGCCAGTGTCCTGCACTTGGGTTCTCCTCAGTCGCCCCCCCCCCCTTGCAAATGATGCACCATCAATAACTCTCAGATGTGAGGCGAGATATCGGTTTTTATTGACTGGAAGAAAGAACAAGCAGCAATTGACCACCATGCTACATCCTGGAGACTGAGGGCAGGGCTCAGGCCTCAATCGCCTTTATACCGGGGTCTGTGGGAGGAGCCACAGGAGCAGTCAGTGGGGGGAGTGTGTCCAGACAGGTATATGTAGTTCACCACAGCAACATAAATAACTACAACAAATGACTGTTCAATAACCTAGTTATTTGCAGAGAATTCTGAATACTAAAGAACTGTCTCAACCCAAAGATATGCTCCAGATATAGAAAAAGACACAGTAATTAAGTTTCCATAGGTACATTTAATGCCAGAGAAATATATACTGTATACATCGTGAAATTCTCTTTTTTTCGCAAACATCTACGAAAACAGAGGAATGGCCCAAAGAATGAATGACAGTTAAATGTTAGAACCCCAAACTTCCCCCCAGCTCCCCCCTCCCATGCACAAGCAGCAGCAAGGTGACGAATGCCCCCAACCCTCCAGCAAAAAGAGATGTCCCTGTTTCACAGCAAGAGGGGAGACATAACAAAGAACTCACTGATTTACGATGTTAAAAATATGTTGCATCATTTTTTCCGAGCTCTACACCCAGAGAATTGGCCCCAGAAAGGCGCAGCCCTCTGGACACACGGCCCACGACAGCTAGCCCACTGCTCCTGATGTTCCGTGTTGTCCAACGACACCTCAGTCGGGGGCACCAGCTTAGAATCGGCCTGTCCCCATTGCCATGAAAATCTGGCACCCTGAAGGCGTGCTAGTCTTCCAGGCCACGTCCTTGGGATATCAAAAAGTGGCCGGTCATGAGACGCTGAGAGCGGGTCCCATTCCCGCAAAGAACTGAAGTCAGAGTTTAACTCCAGGTCAGGATCTTCAAAAGAACCTTGAAAAGGAACAAAAGAGATATCAAAGATAGAAATAGAGTTGTTTCCAAAGATGCAAGCAAAGGAGTCACTGGTTAGCTCCATCATAACTTCGCTCTGCCCCTCCGATTCACAAGTGAATACCTGGAAGATTTCCTTGAGTGTAGTTCAGGAGAAAATACAAAATTCTATGAATTAGTTCTTCGATCTCCAAGTGAATGGTTAAAATCATTTTTCCTGGGAATAATTAAATACCGTAGATGAGGATGGGGAGTTAGGATGCTTTCCTATCAAAGTGCATGCACCTAGAAGAATTTGAAAGTCAGTGGGGAATTTTTGAGGGGGAAGGTCTTACAAAACAGCAAGAATAAGTAAGGATAAATGTGGAAATCTATGATATTAAAAGATGGCAGCTCTAGGAGATACAAGTCTCTAATTTATAATTTATGTGATATTGTAATTTTTCTGGCAGATTTTGACTTTATTGGAGTCAGCACATTCCCGGAAGTGACCAGGATGCACCAGAGTCTAGAAAGCACATACTGCAGCTCGAGAGGATGAAGTACAACTTTTAGAAGATAGCACTTTCCTGATCAGCTAGCAGTGAATAGACTAATCATCCACCAATCATTTAAATCATGGACTTGAGAGCGAGCCATAGAATAAGCAAAGTGGTAACAACTAACACCCATTTCAATGGTATTTTTGCTTCTCAGAGTGCTAAGCTAGTCAAACATGGAAATGAGGTCAACAACCCAAAAGGAAGCTCCAAAGTAATTAGAGACACTTCTGGAGCAAGTTTCCATGTCAGGGAATACATTTTTTCCTTGAATGGTGATCTAACAGCCTAGAGTGTCACCATTAATCAGAAGCTCAAATGAATTAGTCCTGTAACTACCTTGGCCACATGGTCAAGTTAGGGGCTCTCCTAGTCATTCCCCTGCCCTAAATGTGTAATTCTATTTTGTCCCTTTCTCAGTTCTGATGAAAGATCACTGACCTTAAACCCATAACTCTCCGACTCTCCAGATGCTCTTTGATCTGTTAAATATTTCCGGCGTCTGCAATATTTTACTTTTGCAGGAAAATAAACTAATTGATTCATGATCAAGTGGTGAATTTGTTAGTGCCTTTCTCGTTCTTCCACATCTACTCTGAAGTCTCGCAGGTTTTCTGTGCTGTTCGTTTTGAAGAAGCAGCCATGTAGTGGCAATGAATGGAAACCTAGGAAGAGTGGAGAGTGAGAATAAATATGTATATAGCTCTGCCACAATGAGCCACCGTCCCAGTTTCCAGTTGTGTAATGAAACTGCGGAAGCTACAAAGAATTTGGAATATGAATGCCTCCAGCAGAGTGAGTGGTTACCAATCCAAATCAAATCAAGAGACTTTTCCTACCCCTGGGTACGATGACAAAGTCACTTACAGACTTTCTGGGCAGCCACATTTGACATTCTACCTCAAGTATTGTCCACAGATCAATGTTACGTGTGACTCATATGCCACACAGGTTTAAATTTAACTTAGTGAGGTGAGGTTTGCAGCCAATTAGTTGGGTATGCACATGTTATGCTTTGAATTTATAAAAAGGTCTCACATAGATGGCCTGCTCAATTGAGGTTTTGATTTCCTTTTCAGCAATTATATATTGTTGAAATGTACAGTACGTTACGTTACATCAGTGGGCACATAAACCACAAAGCAAGGGTAGCAAGATTCATTTCACATTAGAAGATAATGATTCTGTCAACAAGTAACAGCCTCACAACAATGCTTACTGAGACTTGTTTTGTCAATTTAACCTTGAGTGAATTTCAAATTATATTTCCTTATGTAATGGTAGTTACTATAACAAAACTGTTACATGATGTGCCTGTAGTAACAAACAGGAAAAAATGAACCAAAGTATTTTCACAGGAAATAACTCTTTTAAATAACATTAATGTAAAACTTAAACTTCAGTTATGGAAATATTATTCACAAAAATAACTGCAGGAAGAGATACATATCCATTAGGCAGCAGAGTAGATAAATTAGGTTACTGCAGTTCAGTGTTGACTGGAAGTTAAAAGATTTAAAGCCTGTTATTTTCCCATGTCAACAAGGTCTATTTTCAGTGATAGCATTTGACATGGGAAGATAAAGGCATCTTTTCCACATTTTTTTCCAGTCAAGTCAGATGATCTCATTATCTGATAATTGAGAGAAGACAAGTTCAATGATATTATCTCAGAAGTACTGCAATATTAACTCAAACACCAAACATCCTGTCGCATCCACTTTTTACCACTCAGTTGAACAGGAAGTATTTAGCAGAAACTGTAATCTTAGCATCAAATGCCTTCACCCAGTATCTGGTACTGAAGCATGATAAAGGATAAGTTCAGAGCTCATTGCAAAAGCCTTTCCCCTCTTACTTCTGTTTCATTCTCATCCCTTATTAATTTTGCTGACTTAATTTGGGTCAACTTTAAATAGTAAATGCTCTCTCAGATTAATTTGGTTGTAATGTAAATTTATTTGACATTTATTGCAAAAATATGGTCTAATACAAACAAGCATCTTAGATCAGGACTGTGAATCATATTACTACACATTTTAGTAAATTTGATTTGTTTATCCTGAACCTATATGTAAATATTTTCCGCAATGTTTCTTTATTTTTTCAGGGCAACACAGGAAAGGTCAGCAGTTATTGTCCATCCCTAATGGACCTCGAGGAGGAGAGCTGTCTTCAGACTGCTGCAGTCCTTTAGGTACTCACATGATCTTTCTGGGTTTGGAGTTCAAGAATTTAGGCCCTAAAGGATAATGATTTATTTACAAATCAGCATGATGTGGGACTTGGCAAGGAACTTGCAGGTGGTGGGGTTTCCATGTACCTCCCACCATTGATGGTAGCTGTGATTGGTTTGGGAAATGCTATTACAATGGAATTTACTTATGACTGTAGTACATTGTGTAGATGGTACACATTGCAGCCCCTGTACACTGGAGGGGATTCATGTTTATGGGCTAGATAGGGTAAATTTTGTTGGATGTTACTGAGCTTCTTACGTCTTGTTGGAGTTGTAGTCATGCAAGCAGGTGGACAGTATTCCATTACACTTTTCACTTATGCTTTGTAGGTAGTGAAAGGACTTTGAGGAGTTAGGGATTAAGTCACTCATCATATGATCTGTTCTTGTTGTCACAGTGTGTGGCTGCTTCATCAATTATCTTCCTTTCTTCACAAGGTTAGGTCTCCGTCTCATTCAGATTCTTCAGCAGATGAAGCTCCAATGCCTACATGCGGCTCGTGTTAGATAACCTCAGGATGTTAATGTTGGAGCACTCAGCAATGGCAATGCTATTTGATAGTCAAGGATAGGAAGTTAGACTTTCTAGTTGCAGATGGTTCCTGTGGCATGAATATTGTTTACTTCTTATCAGCTCATTCTGGAATGTTGTCTAGGTCTTGCTGCACGTAGGCATGGGTTGCTTCTTTTAGTAATCTGTAACAACACATCTTATGACCTTATGGTGGAGGGGAGGTCATTGATGAAGCAGCTGAATATACCCTGAGGAATTCCTGCAGTGATGTTCTGGGAGTATGACAATTAACCTCCATTTACCACAGCCATCTTTTTCCCTTCAAGGTGTAACTCCAACCTTTGAAATACATTTATCTTGATGTTCCTTGACATTTTACCAGGTCTTTTATGATGTCATACTAGGTAAAACGCTGCTTTGACATCAAGGGCAGTTACTCCTGCTTCATACATAGAATTCAGCTCTTTAGTCCGTGTTTGTACCAAGTCTGCAATGAAGCCTGGAGCCAAGTGATCAAGGAAAACCTACAAATTGTATGAATAATGTTTGATATATTCTCACCATCATGTGGCTAATTAATTAGCTGTGCTGCTCTCTCTCTCTCTCTCTCTCTCTCTCTCTCTCTCTCTCTCTCTCTCTCTCTCTCTCTCTCTCTCTCTCTCTCTCTCTCCCTCCCACAAGACAAGGACGCTGATACATTCACAGCTGTTCTGCCACATCAGCCAGCAATGAATAGAAAAATATTATTTCTACTTTACTAAAGATCGTGGTAAAGGCTTGATATCTGGAATTTTGAGAACTACCCTTATGAAAACACATCTTAAGACATGATCCAATCTCCACAATGATTTTTATATCCTTTCATAGAGAAAAAATATATATATTAAGATTTGTGAGGAGGTGTGATTTTCCATCTGTTCTATTTTAAATTCCAGTAAATTATCGCAGTTGAGTGGCATTTGCACTGGTTCTCAGTCACTGATGTGTATGATTATAGCGAAACCTATCACATTTTGGTTGAAAACGTCAATTGATCCATTTGTTTTTTTTATTTTATTCTCTTATCACACGTGAAACTTAACTTATGGGGGGGTGAGAGGAAGACAAGAGCTAAACTTTGAAAAGAAAAAGGAAGAGAATTGGGACAAATCCAATAAAAAAGAATGCAGTTTCTGATGATGAAAGAGGTGCAAGAGAACAAATTGGCAAATTCAGCCGAATTTGAGAGGAACTGCAGGGGTTAATATTAAAATCATGTATAATGTATACATAAGATTTCCTTTACATATTAGCATTGTAGTATTTTCTTTATCATGGATGCAGTTTCAGCTATTAAAGTTTTAAAATTATTGTACATTACAATTTTTACTATTTTTCAACACAATTTATTTTTGAAGACAAATTAAATGTTTCACATTCATGAATTTTCAGTTAAAATACTGGTTTTCTTTCACAATCTAATATCCTGTCAATCTTTGCTGGAGAAACTAACTCAGTACCATTGCAACAAAAGTAGTTCTTAAGTGTTGAGGGATTGTAGATCAGTAGACTATTCAACTATATGTTTTCATGACAACTAAATTCAATCCTTTTCTCACCCAGCTGATACAAATCACACTTTTCAGCAGAAATCCTCAAATTAAAAATAACTGAAGGAACACTGGCTAATTTACTTCCCTCTGCCATAGATAGTGCCATAACTCAACACGTATTCTGATAAAATTAACCAGTTCATGGCAGGCTGGAAGCTAAGCTTGAGTGTCTCTGGCTTGCTGAACTTACTAACTGAGCTCACAGCTGAACTTGGGTTATTCTGATAGCCAAACCTGCACAATCTTGCATATCAAATGATATTTATTTTCTACAAGGGTTCCGTCTGTGACCGAATGATCCTTTAGTGTTTCAGAGATGTGCTGATAGGGCACAGGCCTGTGTTACGAAATCCCGTAACTGGATCACTTACCAGCAAAGATAGAGAGGTCCATTGAAGTCTGATGGTACTATTTTTAAAAGTATTTATTGATAAAGGGCACAAAAATAAGATTTATGCAAACATACAGATAATATACGTCGTCAATACTAAATCTAAAGCGCGGGTATAATAATAACCAATAAGAAATAGCTCTATCATTGTCTAGGGGATAATGTATTGTCTGATGGAAAGATAACAGTCACTGTTAGTTCGTTCAAGCTGCAGCGTTTTTGGGTTTAAGAGCGAGGCATTTTAAACTTGCCCAGGTCTTTTAAGATGCCAATCCATTGAGTGGGTTCCCCGTTGTTAGCTAAAAGCCGTTTTCCATGGTTCCAGCCACCAATTCCAGCAACAGAACTGAACGCACGTGGCCTCCTTCAGATGACTTCCTGCTGTTACGTGGTCGCTTAACATTTTTTCTGGTGCATCTGAGGGGTTGTTCCTACAGTCCCTCTTTTATCCTGACTCGCAGGGTCGTAGATGTCAATCAGGTTGGGGCTGTGCACTCTCTCCCTCAACCAGCCCACTTTGCCTGAGAGCGTTCATGTAGCATAGTATCTCAATCCACAAATTGGTCTCCAAGAGACAATGGCCATGTCCCTTAGCTTTACATTGCCGGGGAAACGAGACAGTCTGCACATCTCTTCTCTCATTTCCTGGGCCCCTTGACCTAACCCAACAGTGATCTTGCGATTCTCACAAAGGAAGGGGCTATGGACGTAACACCCCCTTTCTTCAGCGCGTTTTTTACCATTGGAAAAAAACGAAGTAATACAGAGTCTTACAGGGTGTTAGAATCCAACACAACACCAAAGTTTTTTTTTCTACAGAGTAATACAGTTATACATTCAATTCAGTATCTAAACAGTTAACGATTACAGTGTCACTTTCTTTAAGATCTTAACATCTGGTACCGTACTAAAGTCATGTAGCAACAGACTTCAATTTAATAACCACCTATTTTATTTTTTCCTTCAGCAACCAAACTAAGGAGGTGTGATCTTAGCTTACGTGCATCTACAAAAGTTTATGTAAATACTAATCTTTCAGTCGTTTTCAAACTGAACAGGCAGGCTTCCAAGGGGCTTGTCTTTATTATTCACAGGCTTTGTCGAAATCCCGTACAACCGGCTTTGCTATTTAAAAATGGCGTCCCCCTTAACCGTCGCCTCTTTTCCGGGGAGCTCCCACATGGGGAACTTGGGTAATGTGGTGAGATAAACCCTCGCCCGCCTTTCCCATAGAAATATTTTATCAACACCGTGTCCCAAACTTAGACCATCTTCTGAATTTCCACCCAACTCTTTAATTTTACACAGGTGGCTAGCCCTCTCGTCAGGACCCTTCAGGCTATGTGTTTTCAGTTTGACCTCTTTGCTCAAGCAGCATTTCAAATTCTGCCTTGTCACACCACACTCTGGAATAACAATAGCGTGGGGGGCCCCGTCATCTCCCGGCTTAATCGGTAAGCGATCTGCAGGGTTTAAAACTTCTTCATTCGATTTGGGAACTGCAGATTTCCCGTTTCCTTCAATGATAATATTTATCTCCCCATTTTTGAACTCCGCATTAACTTTTAACACACCTTCGAGCACAAACACCTGGGAACTCTCACTTCCCACTATTACCAAGGTTAACCCTTTCTTCACTGAACCAAGTCTATCTGACCCACAAGGACGGCCGTCCCGTTCCACTGAATCAAATACCTCAGACTTTTTCTGAGCTCCGTTACTAGGTTCAATACCACGTGCATCCACATCTTGGACACACTCAAACGGGACATTGGCCTCTTCCAGGCTTTCAATACCCGTACCCTTTTCAAATTCTAAGTTCCCCCGATCCTCCCAGGTACTCTCTGGGAAACTCCCTTCTGGAGTAAACTCAACCCCGCAGGCTGAAACAACCTCATCTGCCAACCCAGCAGACTTCAAGGCAAGGGCACCCTTTTCATCTAGGACTGCCCTCATTTCATTATCGGAACACCTTTAGAATTTTCAACTTCTTCAAACAGTTCTGCCAAACCAGACAGCTCATCCCTGTCCAACTCTGGACCTCTTAACCGCTCTATTGGTTCCTCATCTTTAGTTTCTGCCTCTAGGACCTTTCTCCTCACTAAGGTCGGATCTACCTCCACTCCCTTACCCTCTTTCACTTTACTACTCTTCATTTTACCACCCTCTAAACCCTCCTGGTCCAGGATGGGTAAAAACGTCTCGGCGAAATCAAAACTGGCCGGATTTAAACTGCTCCCTTTCTCAGCTGCCTCTCTTGACATGCTGCGAGTGACCGCACATGCAGGATAGATCTTGGAATCTAGGGGCAGGGCCCCAACACTCACCGGCCGGCTTGTCAGCATCATTGCTGCCCAAACCTTACCACCTGCTAAATCGTTACTGAGAAGGACGTCCGCATCAGTTCTCGGGAATTCTGATCACACCCCTATTTCAACTGGTCCAGATACCAGCTCACAATCCATAATGACCTCATGTAAGGGCACCATTTCTGTCCCTTTACTTATTCCTTTCACAGCTACCATCCTCGTCTTGCGACCAAAATCTAGTACCTTACTGCTAATCAATGATAGTTCAGCCCCCATGTCTCTCCAGATCCGCATGGGAACTGGTGTATCTCCCTCCCTCACAGACATGGTTCCGTGTGACAGACCCTTCTCGTACTCTGTCTACCCGGGGCTCTCTTGTCAATTTACTGATTACCAGGGCACATCCGATAGGGACTGCTGCTTTCCCCTTTCCTGTCTCTTTCCTCGGAGCAAAGCACCGAGATGCAATATGCCCTCCCCCTCCACAATTAAAACAGGTCAAGCCCGGGAATCTCTGGCCGTCTTGCCTTTCCCCCTCAACCTTACCACTAGCTCCCGGCGGGACCTCTGCCTCAGCCGGCGGACTTTCTCGATCGTTCCCACGGTCTCTCTGGGAACTTTTATTTGAGGAAAACTTTGTCTTGTGGGTTAGGGCATATTCATCTGCGAACCTAGCAAATTCCGAGATGGACTTATGCGGCTTCTCATTCAAATACGTCCGGATATCCTCCGAAACACAACCTTTAAATTCCTCGATCAGAATTAACTCCCTGAGACGCCCATAATCCTCTTCCACTCTCTCTGCGGTGCACCACCGGTCCAAGAGCACACCCTTCTCATAGGCAAACTTGGTATACGTCTGATTCCACCCTTTCTTTAAATTTCTAAACTTTTTTCTATACGCCTCAGGTACTAGCTCATAACTCCGGAGAATGGCCGCCTTTACATAGTCATAACTCTCCTCCTCTTCCTCCTCCATGGACAACGCCGTATATACCCGCTGTGCCTTCCCCTTTAACTCACTTTGTAACAGCGCCACCCACTGATCTCTGGGCCACTTCTGATTCACTGCCACCTTTTCAAAAAGCAAGAAATAACTATCAACATCCATCTCCTCGAACGGAGGTGCTAACCTCAACTCTCGACTAACATTAAACCGCTCCTCTCGGTCTGACCCCGGAACTCGTGGCTCCTGCCGTAACTTCTCCATCTCCAAGTCATGTTTCCTCTGTTTCTCTTTCTCAGCTACTTCCAGCTGTTTTAACCACATTTCATTCTCTCGTTTCACCTCTAACTCCTTCAGCTGGAACGCATGCTCCCTCTCTTTCTCTCTCTCTCTCTCTCGGCCCTTTCCCTCTCTCTCTCTCTCTCTCTCTCTCTCTCTCTCTCTCTCTCTCTCTCTCTCTCTCTCTCTCTCTCTCTCTCTCTCTCTCTCTCTCTCTCTCGTCTGCCTCCAGCTGCTTTAACTGAATTGCATGTTCCAACTTTAATTTCTCCAACTCTAACTGAGTCGTCCCACTAGCGGGTGCCTCTTCAGGGATATTTTCCAATACCACATCTGTAAACACATTCTTCCCAATATAATACTGAGTTATTGCCCTTCGCACCTCCCGCTTTTTCATTGACAACCTCACCCCTACGAGGTTTAACAACTTCGCCAAACATTAAGTCTGATTTGGTGGCCACCTTTAGCGCCTCCAGAGTTGGGTTTTCTATAAATTCATCGACGTCCAACTTTGCTGGTTTCCCAGATGCAAGTTTTGGACTTACAAGTCCGATTCACTGGCCTCCCAATTTGGTGTCAAATCCTGAGATGAGAACCCCAATTTTGTTATGAAATCCCGTATCTGGATCACTTATTAGCAAAGATAGAGAGGTCCATTGAAGTCTGATGGTACTATTTTTAAAAGTATTTATTGATAAAGGGCACAAAAATAAGATTTATGAAAACATACAGAAAACATACAGTCGTCAATACTAAATCTAAAGCGCGGGTATAATAATAACCAATAAGAAATAGCTCTATTGTTGTCTAGGGGATAATGTATTGTCTGATGGAAAGATAACAGTCACTGTTAGTTCGTTCAAGCTGCAGCATTTTGGGGTTTAAGAGCGAGGCGTTTTAAACTTGCCCGGGTCTTTTAAGATGCCAATCCGTTGAGTCAGGGGAGCGGGTTCCCCGTTGTTAGCTAAAAGCCATTTTCCATGGTTCCAGCCACCAATTCCAGCAACGGAACTGAATGCACGTGGCTTCCTTCAGATGACTTCCTGCTGTTACGTGGTCGCTTAACATTTTTTCTGGTGCATCTGAGGGGTTGTTCCTACAGTCCCTCTTTTATCCTGACTCGCAGGGTCGTAGATGTCAATCAGGTTGGGGGTGTGCACTCTCTCCCTCAACCAGCCCACTTTGCCTGAGGGCGTTCACGTAGCATAATATCTCAATCCACAAATTGGTCTCCAAGAGACAATGGCCGTGTCCCGTAGCTTTACATTGCCAGGGAAACGAGACAGTCTGCACGTCTCTTCTCTCATTTCCTGGGCCCCTTGACCCAACCCAACAGTGATCTTGCGATTCTCACAAAGGAGGGAGCTACGGACGTAACACCTGTATACCTAAAGCCTTTAAGTTGTACTCTGTGGGTTATATTGAGGAACCCATCAGAACTGGAATCAGAATCAGGTTTATTATCACCGGCATGTGACGTGAAATTTGTTAACTTAGCAGCAGCAGTTCAATGCAATGCATAATCTAGCAGAGAGAGAGAGAGAGAGAGAAAAATAATAATAAATAAAATAAAACATAATAAATAAACAAGTAAATCAACAAGTATATTGAATAGATCATTTTAAAAAATGTGCAAAAGCAGAGATACTGCATATTAAAAAAATGAGTTACTGTAGTGTCCAAAGCTTCAAAGTCCATTTAGGAATCAGATGGCAGAGGGGAAGAAGCTGTTCCTGAATCGCTGAGTGTGTGCCTTCAGAAACAATAGATTATTTATATCAGTGTCAGTAGCAGTCACATCTACTGTGATGAAGTGCTTTGAGAGGTTGGTCATGGCTAGAATTCACTCCTGCCTGAGTAAGGACTAGTCCGACTGCAACTTGCCCACACCACAACAGATCTACAACAGACACAATCTTTAACACTTTGCTTTGGAGCACCTGGACAATAGCTATAGGAAGGTGCTCTTTATTGATTACAGCTCAGTGTTCAACACCACCATTTTCTTAGTACTAATAAACAAATTTCTAAACCTGGGCCTCTGTACCTCCCACTGCAACTGGATCCTCAACTTCTGTATAAGAAAAGCACAGCCAGAGCTGATAAGTAATAACACCTCCACCTTGCTGGCTCACAAACACGGGTGCACCTCAAGGATGCAGGCTTATCCTACTCTCTATCTATCCTACTCTCTAATCTATCCCAATACCCTACTCTCTCCACACATGGCTGTGTGGCTCAGCACAGCTCAAATACCATCTACAAATTCAGTGACAAGATTCACTGTTGTTGATAAGATCTCGAATGGTGATAAAGAAGTTCAGACGAGTGAGATAGGTCAGCTTGTTGAGTGGTGTCACAACACATTGATGCAGTTATGAAAACGGCACGGCAGCAACTCTACTTTGTTAAGAGTTGGAGGAGATTTAACATGCCAGCTAAGACTCTTACAAATTCATGTATATGTACGTTAGAGAGCATACTGACTAGTGTGGAGTCTCCAAAGCACAGGATCACTGGATGCTGCAGAGCGTTGTCGACCAACCAGCTCCATCATGGGCACAACCATCCCCACCACCAAGGACATCTTTAAGAGGAGGTGTCTCAAGAATGTAGCATTCGCTATTAAGGACCCTCACCTTCTGCGACATGCCTTCCTCTTGTTACTCTCATGAGGGAGGAGGTAAAGGAGCCTAAAGACCCACCCTCACTGATTTTGGAACAGCTTCTTCCCTTCTGCTATCAGGTTTCTGAGCAGTTCTTGAACTTATCACCACAACCTGATTATGCGTTTTTTCTACACTTATGTATTTTTGTAACTTATAGATTTTTAGCCTTTGCAAAGTATAGCTGCTGCAAAGCAACACATGTCATATCATATGTTAATGATAATAAATCTGACTCTAATTCTGATTCTGATTATCTTAACTTTACTGACCAAGTGCTTTCTCTGAGTAGCATTCTTTACTTTTTTGGCTTCCAACATTTATACCCTCCTAGGGCTAGTGGCCTGTATTAAAGGGCATGACTGTGGTGTAAGGGTTCATATATATACTTCATGTTGCTATTGAATGCACAAGTGAGTCTGGAAGTTCAAATTTGAAACAACTCGTGGAATAGCAGCGGTTGTTCCTGCAGTTTGTGCACAACTAGAACTTTCCCAAAGTTCATTAGTTCACATGGATGCATATACTGTATAGTATGGTTTGAGAGCAAGACATTTAAAGTAATGCTTCCTTGTTTTAAGTTAATTACACTGGACAATGAAGATTTTACTTCCTGAATACTTTTGGGTGCTTCTTATGGATTTTGGGCTGCTGATCAAGAACCTCACCATGAACCTTACGTTTCACACACCTTTTATTAAAAATTGCCAATCTTTTTGTTATTTCAATTCATAATTCAAGTCAATTTAAATGTTGCACACAATGTAAGCTGAAAAGTTTTCTACCTTGTCCAGGCATGCCTGGGCATGCTTAGGTGGGATGGGTACTGCATGGCAGGACAGGCTTTGGAAAGGTTATAAAAACATCACGCACAGACCGTTTTATGCATGTATATTGGTTTGTGATTATGTTGATGCGCATGCTGTACATGTATAGAATGTTTTGTGTACTCAAAGTAATTGTACTTTCAGGAGCATATATGATAGCAAAATGTCTCACCAATATGCAACAGCAGCCATACTATCTGTGTTATTTGTGGCGAGTATATGCTTAAATCTCAAAGACAGAACAGGGTTCCTCTTATTAAGAAAACCTATGAGCTCTACATTGGGTGTAAAATTAGTGACCAAGATAAAGTCTAGTCTCCTCACATTTGTTGTGCAACATGCGCTGTCGATCTTAGAGCTTGGCTCAGAGGTTCTTGGAAGTCAAAGCCTTTCACTATCCCGATGATGTGGCAAGAGCAGAAGGATCATGTGACAGATTGGTACATCTGTCTGACCAGTATGTCTGGTTTTTCTGCTAAAAACAAGAAATCTAGTGAATATACCAATCTCCCTTCAGCCATGAGACCTGTACCACTTGACATTTGTCTTCCAGTACCAAAGCCCTAGAGGAGGCAGAGAAGGATGACATGATGCACGAGCCAGGAATGGAACACGACACTGATACTGAGACAGATTCTGAACCCTTTATGTTAAGTGAGCCTCATCTGATAACTCAATCTGAGGTAAATGACCTGGTTAGAGACTTGGGTTTGTCAGAGGCAAAAGCAGAATTACTGGGTTCTAGACTGCAAGGATGGAATCTGCTGTCAGCAGGCACAAAAATTCTTGTAAAGGGATTTTGATACTTGAGACAGATGTTTCTCAGAACAACTGATGCCAAGACTAAGGAAAGCACTTCTGTTGGTCCACAAATCAAGTAGGTCATCAATGACAGGCAATTCAAAGAACTTCTAATGTGATCAGAGAAAATCTCATGGAAGGCATTCAAGAATGTTGTTGAAAATTTTCTTGGCAACTACAGAACATCAAACTACGTGCAGCTAGTTGACAGCATGCTTCAAACAAAATGCAACTTGTCACTGAAGATTCATTCTCTGAATTCCCATTTAAACTTCTTCTCTGTCAAGCTTGGCACTGTCAGTGACGAGCTTGTTGAAAGGTTTCACCAGGACATTGCGGTCATGGAGAAGTAGTATCAGGGCAACTGAAATCTATCAATGCTGGCTGACTACTGTTGGACACTTAGCAAGAGGACTCAGACACTGTGTACAAATGAAAATCGGCATCAAAACAGTTTTAGCTTAGTTGAACTATTGCAAATTGTCAGCACCGTTAAGCAATTAAGCACATTATTTTTAATAAAAGTTAGTTTCTTGTTTCTTGAAATAGCCACATGATCCAAGTTATCTAAAATTAAATTTATGTACGAAGCAATACTTCTGAAAAAAATTGCTGTCCAGTGTTATATTTAAAGTTCTGCTGTTGAATATTACCATATTTTAGAGTTTCATTTCTCTAAAGCTTTGTTAATTTCTAGAGAAGCCACACATTCCAAAACTCATGTTATTAAAGATACAGCCACCTCCTCTTCCACGCTGAAAACTTCCTCACTGCCACTGGGTCCCTGGGGTCCTCAACAACCCTGGGTCTCTCATCACCACTTCATTCCTCAGAGTCTCCATCTTCCTTCCACACAACCTTCTCTGAGTACGCCAACCCTTGTCTCTCCTCTGACACCTCTAACTCTTTTCTACCTCTGATCCTAGCTCTCATCCCCGCTGTGTTTTCGCCATTCCCTCTGACCCTCCTCTCTCTGAGGTGGAGCGTTCTGTCCTCAGCAAGGGCATTACCATTGCCCCCTTGCGCTCGCACCTCAGTGAGCTCCATGGCAGCTATGACACCAGGCTCCGCTTACATTGTCTATGTCCCTGAGCCTACTTCTTTCTCAATGATTTGCTGCCTACCACTGCTGACCCCTTCTCCCTTCTCCAACCCTCCTCTTCTTTTATTTATTTATTGGACTCCCTCCTCTGGTCTTCTTCCTGCTCTGGATCGTTTCATTGCTAATTGCCCACAAGACATCAGATGAGACCGGGAAATTAATGGTAGGGGACATGGAGATGGCGGAAATGCTGAACAAATATTTTGTATCAGTTTTTACAGTAGAGGACACTCAAAATATCCCAACACTGGACAAACAGGGGGCTCTAGGGGGAGAGAAGCTAACTATGATTCAAATCACCAAGGAAATGGTACTTGATAAATTAATGGGACTGAAGGTGGATAAATCCCCTGGACCGGATGGCTTGCATCCTAGGGTCTTAAGGGAAGTGGCGGATGGGATTGGGAATGCATTAGTGATAATTTTTCAAAACTCGCTGGACTCGGCAATGGTCCCGGCAGATTGGAAAAATACTAATGTAACTCCTTTATTTAAAAAGGGCAATAGACAGAAGGCCGGGAATTATAGGCCAGTTAGCCTAACATCTGTGGTTGGCAAAATGTTGGAATCGATAATTAAGGAAACAGTAACAGGGCATTTGGATAAACATAGCTTAATAGGACAAAGTCAGCATGGCTTTACAAAAGGGAAGTCATGTTTGACAAATTTGTTGGAGTTCTTTGAGGACATAACATATAGGGTAGATAAAGGGCAACCAGTGGATGTGGTGTATTTGGACTTCCAAAAGGCATTTGTCAAGGTGCCACACCAAAGATAATTACTTAAAGTAAAAAATCATGGGATTGGGGATAATATTCTGGCATGGGTGGAGGTTTGGCTTTCTAACAGAAAACAGAGAGTTGGGATAAATGTTTTATTCTCAGACTGGCAGTTGGTGACTAGTGGTGTTCCGCAGGGGTCGGTGTTGGGACCCCAACTCTTTACAATCTATATTAATGATTTGGAGAAAGGGACTAAGTGCAACGTATCGAAGTTTGCTGATGACACAAAGATGGGAGGGAGAGTAATGAGTGCGGAGGACATTGAAACCCTGCAGGGGGACATAGATAGGCTGAGTGATTGGGCAGACATTTGGCAGATGAAATATAATACTGACAAGTGTGAGGTCTTGCACTTTGGCAGGAAAAATAATAGAGCAAGTTATTATCTAAATGGAGAGAAACTGGAAAGTGCTTCTGTGCAAAGGGATCTGGGGGTCCTGGTGCAGGAAACACAAAAAGTTAGTATGCAAGTACAGCAGGTGATCAAGAAGGCCAATGGAATGTTGGCTTTTATTGCTAGGGGGATGGAGTATAAGAACAGGGAGGTTTTACTGCAGTTGTACCGGGTATTGGTGAGACCACACCTGGAGTACTGCGTGCCGTTCTGGTGTCCATATTTAAGAAAGGACATACTGGCTCTCGAGGCAGTGCAGAGAAGGTTCACTAGGTTAATTCCGGGGATGGGTGGGTTGATGTATGATGAGAGGTTGAGTAGATTGGGACTCTACTCATTGGAGTTCCGAAGAATGAGAGGCGATCTTATTGAAACATATAAGATTGTGAAGGGGCTTGATCGGGTGGATGCGGGGAGAATGTTCCAATGATGGGTGAAACTAGGACTAGGGGGCATAATCTTAAAATAAGGGGATGCCGTTCCAGGACTGAGATGAGGAGAAATTTCTTCACTCAGAGGGTAGTGGGGCTGTGGAATTTACTGCCCCAGAGAGCTGTGGAAGCTACTACACTCAATAAATTCAAAACGGAGATAGACATTTTCCTGGATAAAAATGGCATTAGGGGATACGTTGAGCGAGCAGGTAAGTGGACATGAGGCTAGGTTTAGATCAGCCATGTGATCTCCTGGACCAGTTTTCAATAGCCTGGATGGGTCGGAGAGGAATTTTCGGGATTTTTTCTCCTCAATTGGCAAATCGTTTTTTTTTTCCCCGGGTGATCACATGGGTTTGGGTGGGATGAATAATAAAATAAAATGGGCGGCATGGTGTCCTGTTGGTTGGCAATGTTGCCTTGTGGGATTCGGTGAAAACTAGAGTTAAGATTGGATCAGCCATGATCTTGTAGAATGGCGGAGCAGGCTTGAGGGGCCGATTGGCCTACTCCTGCTCCTATCTCTTATGTTCTTATGTCTTGAATTCCCCTCTCTAAATTGAACATTACCCCCTCTGAATGCACAGCTTTCCTCTCTCTCTGCAACAATTACAATCTCACCATTAAACCTGAAGGCAAAGGAGGTGCTAATACATTGTGGCAGGCTGACCTCTACCTTGTCAATGCCAGGTGGCAACATTCAGAGACCTTCTCTGACTTAGCCCTTGAAAAGGACCCCACTCAGGTCAGCCCATTCTCTCCTGCATCATCACTGACCTCAGCTCTGGAGATCTCCCACCCACTGCCACCAACCTTATAGTTCCCCTACCCTACACTGCTCACTTCTACCTCCTACCTCCTGTCCAAGACCCACAAACTTGATTGTCTTGGAAGGCCTCTTGTTCCTGCCTGCTCCTACCCCACTGAACACATATCTCGACTCCCTACAACTGCCACAATTCTCATGCTCCTGATCTTTTCAAAAGCCTTCGGTTTCCTGGCTCTGATTGCATCATTCCTACATGCATGTCCAGTTTCTGTATGCTTCTATTCCCCCTTAAAGCTCTCTGCTTCTTTCTCAGCAACAGACCCAATGAGTTCCCCTCCACCATGACCCCTCTACATCTGGTGGAACTGGTGCTCACACTCAACAGCTTTGCTTTTGGCATTCCCACCTTCTTCGAACGCAAGGTGAAGCCATAGGCACTCGCATAGGCCCCATTTTCACTGGTTATGTGGAACAATCCATGTCCCAAACCTTCACGGGTAATGCACCCAATTCTTACTGCACTACACTGAAGACTGCATTGGTGCTGCTTCATGCATCCTTGCTTAGCTCATCAATTTCATCAATTTTGCCTCCAACTTCCACCCCGCCTTTAAATGCTCTTGGTCCATTTCTGCACCTTTTGATCTCTCTGTCTCCATCTCTATGGACGAGCTGTCATACTGACTCTCATTCTGCCATTCCCTTTGCTCAGTTCCTTTGTCTCCACCGCATCTGTTCTCAGAAGGTTTTCCTTTCTGGAACATTAGATGTGTCCTCTTTATTCAAAGAGCAGTGTTTCTTTTCTTCCACCCTTGATGCTGTCCTCACCCACATCCGCTCCATTTCCCAGATGTCAGCCCTCACCCCATCTTCCCACCACCTTAACTGGGGTACAGTTCCTTGTCCTTACCTCCCGCTCCATGAACCTCCACTTCCAGCATATCATTCTCCACTATGTCTGCCACCTTCAATGGGATCCCACCACCAAGCACATCTTTTCCTTACTACCTCCCTCCCCACCCAATCTCTGCCTTCCAGAGGGTTCACTCTCTTCCCGATTCCCATGTCCACTCGTTCCCGTTCCCACTAATCTTCCCCCTGGCACTTATATCTGCAAGCACAGGAAGTGCTAGGTCTGCCCAATGTGGCTTTTTTTTACATCAGTGAGACCCAGTGTAGACTGGGCAACCACTTGATCCACAACAAACAGGATTTCCTGGTAGCCAACCATTTCAAGTCCACTGCCCATTCCTATTCTGGCCTTGTCTACTGCAACGATGAGGGCACTCTGAGGTTGAAGGAGCAACATCTCATATTCCAAGTTCAAATTCAATAACATTCAACCATGCATGAATATCCATGAATACAGCCAAATCAAACAGCGTTTCTCCAGGACCAAGGCGCAAAACCCAGTATTAGCAGTCACATATTTTAAACGCAGCACACTGCACATATCAACACATATATAGCACATATCCATCTGGGTAGCCTCCAACCTGATGGTAAGAACATCAATTTCTCTAACTTCTGGTAACTTATCCTCCCTCTCCATCTTTCTTCTTCCATTTCCCCACTCTGTCAGCCCTCATACCTCTTCTTTTCTCCTTAACTTTGAGCAGTCAGGTTCCCCGACTGAGTACAAAAGTCAGCGAATCTGTGTTTTCCAGAGAATCTGATTCTACTTCCGATTCACTTTCATTTTCACTTCCAGTCGCAGTTGGAACTTGTAGTTCTGTTTGTTCTTTTGTTCTATCGTTCTTCCTTCTTCATATTCGCTCAGTTAGAAGAGTAGAGGTGCCAGGCAGGACAGTTGAATGCTCTTCTTGCAGGATGTGTGAAGGCAGGGAGACCTCCAGTCTCCCCGACAACTACCCCATTGAGAAGTGCATCCAACAGTAGCTCCTAACAATCCATGTTAAGGAGCTGGGGCTGGAACTGGATGAACTCTGGATCATTTGGTAGACAGTGGGTGTGATAGACAGGACATATAGAGAGGTAGTTACACCCAAGGTGCAGGACACAGGAAACTGGGTGACAGTCAGGAAGAGGAAACGGGATAAACAACCAGAGGCCATCCCACTCAGCAACAGATATCTCTTTGGATACTGTTTGGGGGGGGTAATGAACTAGCAGAGGTAAGTAACAGCAGTCAGCTCTCTGGCACTGAATCGCAATCTGCAATTCAGAAGGGAAGGTGGGGAGAAGAGGCAGGCTGTGGTGTTGGGTGAATTCATTAGTTAGGTGTACAGAAAGGAGGTTCTGTGGATGAGAACAAGATTCCTGGTTGGTATGTTACCTCATGGGTGCTGGGGTCCAGGACATCTCAGTTTGAGTCCTCAGCATTCTTAAGTGAGGGTGAACAGCCAGACGTTGTGCTCCATGTAGATACTAATGACGTGGGTAGGAAGAAAGATGAAGTTCTGCAAAGGGAGTTCAGGGAGTTAGGTGCTAAATTAAAGGGCAGAACCCCCAGGGTTGAGACCTCTGGATTGCTACCCATGCTATGTGCTAGTAAGGCCAGATTATATAGTTTTACATGTGGTTAAGAAGTTGGTGTAGGAGGGAGGCCATATTACAGGCCACTGAACAGTCTGCAGGAATTAGAGGAACAAATTTGCAGAGAGATTGCAAGAAATATGAGGTTGTTATAGGAGGTGATTTTGACTTTCCACATATTGACTGGGACTCCCATACTGTGAAAGGACTAGAAGGGATAGAGTTGTCAATGCGTTCAGTAAAGTTTCTTTCATCGGCACATAGAAGTCCCAATGAGAGAGTGTGTGATACTCGATCTGCTATTAGAGAATGAGACAAGGCAGGTGCCTGATGTTTGTACAGGGGAACACTTTGCATCTGGTAATCACAATGCCATTAATATCAGAGTAAATATGAAAAAGATAGGTCTAGTCCACGGATTGAGATTCTGATTTTTATAGAATCAGAAATGACCTGTCAACTGTGGATTGGGACAAGCTGTTTTCTGGCAAAGGTGTGCTTGGTGTGTGGGAGGCCTTCAAAAATGAAACTTTGAGAGTACAAAGCTTGTATATGCCTGTCAGAATAAAAGTTAAAGGCAAAGGAAAACAAGAGGAAATCTGCAGATGCTAGAAATCCAGCAACACACAGAAAATGCTGACGGAACTCAGCAGGCCAAGCAGCATCTATGGAAAAAAGTGCAGTCAATGTTTTGGGTCAAGACCTTTTAACAGAACTGGAGAGAAAAAAAAGATGAGGAGTAGATGAGAAGAGGTAAAGGGAGCCTTGATTTTCAAGAGATATTGAGGTCCTGGTTAAGAAAAAAAGGAAGTGCATAGCAGGTACAGGCAAATACAAAGAAATGAGATGCTGATGGAGTATGAGAACTGCAAGAGAGAACACTTAACAAACTGATCAGGAGGGCTAGAAGGAGGCAAGAGGATGCCCTAGCAGTCAAGGTGAAAGAGAGTCATAAGTATTCTACAATTCTTTTAAGAGTAAAAGGATTGCAAGAGATAAAATTGGTCCCCTGGAATATCAGAATGGTTATCCACGTGTGGATCAAAAATGATGGGAAAGATCTTAAATAAATGTTTTGCACCTGTGTTTACTCAGAAGATGGACACAGAGTCTATAGACGTGAGGCAAAGCAGCAGCAACTTCATGGACCTATGCAGATTACAGAGGAGAAGGTGTTTGTTGTCCTGAGGCAAATCAAGGTGGATAAATCCTCAGGGTCTGACAAGGTGTTTCCTCAAACCCTATGGAAGGCAAGTACAAAAATTGCCAGGGTCCTAGTAAAGATATTTAATGTCATCCTTAGTGACTGGTGAGGTACCAGAGGATTGGAGGACAGCCAATGTTGTTCCGCTGTTTAAAAAAGTCTCTAAACATAAACCAGGAAATTATAGCCAATGAGTCCAACATCAGCATCAGGAAAATTATTGGAAGGAATCTGATAAAAGTATTTGGACAGACATAGACTGATTAAGGATAGTCAGCTGGCTTTGTGTGTGGAAGATCATGTCTAACCAATCTTATGGAGTTTTTCAAGGAAGTTACCAGGAAAGTGGATGAATGCAAGGCAGTGGATGTTGTCTAGCAGGGCTTTTCACAAGGTCCCGCATAGGATGTTGATTAAGAAGGTTCAGTCACTCGGCATTCAAGATGAGGTAGTAAATTGGATTAGACAATGGATTGGTAGGAGGAGTCAGAGAGTGGTAGTAGATAGTTGCATCCTTGACTGGAGGTCTGTAACTAGTAGAGTCCCACAGAGATCAGTGCTAGGTCCATTGTGGTTTGTCAGCTATATCTATAATCTGAATGATAATGTGGTTAACCAGATCAGAAAATTTACGATGACACCAAGATTGGGGATGCAGTGGACAGTGAGGAAGGCTATCATGGCTCACAGATTGATCTGGATCAGCTGGAAAAATGGGCTGAAAAATGGCAGATGGAACTTAATGCAGTCAAGTGTGAGATGTTGCACTTCAGTAGGACCGACCAATGAAAGGTAAGGCACTGAGGAGTGTGGTACAACATAGGGATCTGGGAATACAGCTCCATAATTGGTTGAAAGTGGTGTCACGGATAGCTAGAAAGCTTTTGGCACATTGGCATTCATAAATCAAAGTAGTGAATACAGGAGATGGGATGTTATGTTGAAGTTGTGTAAGACACTGGTGAGGCCTGATTTGGACTAGTGTGTGCAGTTTTGATCACCTACCTACAGGAAAGACGTGAAAGAGTACAGAGAAAACTTGCAGGGGTGTTGCTGGGTCTGGAGGACCTGAGTTATAAGGAAATATTGAATAGCTTAGGACTTTATTCCTTAGAATGTAGAAGATGGAGAGGAGATTTGATAGGGGTATTCAAAATTATGAGGGATATCGATAGAGTAAATGCAAGCAGGCTTTTTCCAGTGAGGTTGGGTGGGATTATAATCAGAGATCTTTGGTTAAAGGTGAAAGATGAATTATTTAAGGGGAACATGAGGGGAAACATCTTCACTCAGAGGGTCATAAGTGTGTAGAATGAGCTATCAGCACAAGTGGTGCATGTGAGCTCATTTTCAACATTTAAGCCAAGTTTGGATTGCTACATTCATTGTAGGGGTACGGAGGGCAATGGTCCCCTTGCAGGTTAATGGGAGTTGGCAGTTTAAAAAACTTCAGCATGGACCAGATGGGCTGAAGGGCCTATTTCTGTGCTAGGTCCCGATGCGGGTTGATAGGGGTAGGCAGTTTAAAATGTTTTAGTCTGGACTAGATGAGCCAAATGGCCTGTTTCTGTGCTGTACTTCTCTGTGACTCTATGACCTGCCTGGTTGCTCATCCTACCTGGTCCACTCTCAGATTCCTTCTTCAGCCGTTTGCTTTTCCACCTCTCACCTCTCAACTTCTCACGTCATCCCCCTTCCACCACCCACCTGACTTCACATATCACCTTGCACGCCTTCCCTTGCCCCCAGCCTTCTTATTCTGGCTTCTTCCTCCTTACTTTCCAGTCTTGATGAAGGGTCTCGACCCCAAACGTTGACTGTTTACTTCTTTCCATAGGTGTTGCCTGGGCTGCTGAGCTCTTCCAGCATTGTGTGTGTGTTACTCTGGATTTCCAGCATCTATCAAATCTCTTGTGTTTAGCATTATAAGTGTGAGCTAAGAATACTTTATATGAAATGACATGGGACAGTGGGAGGACAACAACAAAATACATCTGAATTCTTGGCATCTCACGCAGAGGCTAGACAATATGAAAGTGGTTACACTCAGCCGAATAAATGCAGACAGAAACAGGATGAAAAAGTCATCCCTTACAAATTGGCCTGATGCAGTTTGGAGGCTGTCGAAATCAGTCACATGACCTCATCAGTTGATCTATAATCTTCCATGAAACAAAGATCAATGGATTTTAATGGCATTGAGGGATATGGGATTGCAAAGTAAGCAGTTTTCCAGTTACAGTGTGATATCTTGTTTACAATGTGCTGTTACATCCTGGATATTTTGCTTAAAAGGGAAGAAGTAAAACAGGAACACTAGGCCTTAGACCGCCCTTCTGATGTGGAATGTGTTTTTTTTTCAGCTTACAGTTTCTAAATTAAAATGAGACTCATGTTGTTGAAATAATGAAACACTGGAACATAAGAAGAACTTCATTTGTGTGGCATTCAATTCCATTCAATATACTTGGATTGGTGCCATCATTTTATGTGAGAGTGCGGAAGAGAACTGTTTACTGAGGCCAGAATCTTCACCTTTGCACTGTTAGATTACTTACCATAAAATTAGTAGCACCAATCAGAAGCTAGCTTAAGTAATCCTTAAGGTGACCTTTAGACTGTATGGAATAAAACACAATAGGAATTTAATTTTTTAACAATCACAGGCGAGCAGCATTTGTAGATTTCCTTCGATTGACTTATTCTGGTCAAGTTGCGAGCAGATGTAAACTTGATTCTGGAAGCTTAGATTTTAAAGGAAATCAGCCTTTTGGTGATTTTGAATGCCAGCAGTAACAAAGGGACTGGAAATTGCTCATGGTTGAGGGTATTTACGTTTTCTGACAAAGTACAGGCATTAGAAGTTTGGAAGAGGGAAGAGATTTTGCAGAGGATAGGTATCATGTTCCACAAAACATTTGGAGTAATTTTGTCAAGAGGTTGCTCATCATGTCCATGCTGTCAATCGAATGGATAGACTATGTTGTTGATTAAAAAAAAGTGTAGAGATGAATGACCAAGTAATTAATTTCATTGATGTTGGCAGGGATTCTTTTTTTGCCAGAGTTAAGATAAGACTTGAGTTAGAGGATAAATTCTCATGGGAATATCTGCTGCAACACTCACAAAGATAGCAACAGAATATTCTTGGAGTTTACTAAATGGAGAATCCACATCAGTGTTAACCCTGAATATGGGTTAGTAGTTCAAATCACATTTGCCTCATCTGCCCCTACTCTATATTTCTTTATTCTTAAAATACTGTAAGGATGGGTTGGTCATTCATTTCCTTTTCCCTTTTTTTTGCTTTTCCTATGATATTTTTAGTGCTCACTAGTAAAGGTAGGAGATTCAATCATCTGCTTCTGTTGTGTGCTGTCTTCTTCTTCAAAAGCCAGAGATGGATAAAGTGAGAATATGCTGCTGTTTTTCCATAGATGCTATTTGACCTGCTGAGTCCCTCCAGTACTTTATATATGTCAGCAATCCTTTTATCCCACTTCTAAAAGATGCTTCATCCTCGCTGCCATAGCCAGAAAGTATGCAGGATCAGTTGGCTCAATGGTCATTCAGGTTCTGAAACTACGTTTCCCACATATGAAAAACTGAATCATTAGAAATGTATTTTGCACTGACAAAACTCCACACGTTCCATTGGTCCCAACTTTGAAGCAGTTCTTTATGAATTTACCCATATTTCTGAGTGTTAATCTTAACATGTTGAGGTAACTTATGAGTGATTTTATACGTCATATTAAAATGATCAGAGATAATTAAAGGCTGATAAAAAGAAACAATGATTCTAATGCCCCTTAGAAAAACTTCAATGTTTACTCAAATTTCCTGAGTTATTTATGTAATTTTCAATAAACTGAGAACCAAATTCCATGAATGTGACCTTTGTGCTGCTAAAATGCAAATATGGAATGCTTATAAACCCCAAAAGATCATATGTAAATTAAGCTTTATTTCAAGAGAGCACATCCCCTTCTCCTCCTCCTCCTCATCCTCCTCCTCACATTCTTAACACTTGCTTCTCAGTCATAATTATAGTGTTCTCTAGCACAGAAATGTGCCAACCATGTCCATGCCAATCATCAAGTACCTATCTGTCCTATTCCTGCCACCCAGCCACTATGCCTTAAAGATTGTGTTTTTCTAGATAATCCTTAAACATGTTGGAGAAGCTGTCTCCATCACCTTCTTAGGTAGTGCATTCCAAATTCCAATCATCCTCCAGCTCAAAATATTCTTCCTTTTATCCTCTCCAAACCATCTACACCTGCCTTGCTTTCTGGTTATCGATATATCTGCCACAGGAAATGTTTATTACTGCTTCCAGTCTAAATTACAATGCCCCTCATAATTTTGTACACTTCCATCAGGTACCCTCTCTGCTTCAAGGAATAATAACTCCACCGAACTAGCCTCTTCTTATTACTGAGATACTCCATCCAGCAACATCCTCACGAACCTCCACTGTGATGACCAAAACTGCACCGAATAATCCAGCTGCAGTCTCGCCAGGACTTTATAAAGGTATGACATAGCTGCCTTGCTCCTACATTGGCTAGAAAGCCTTTTTTACCACCTTAAGCCTCTTTCGGGGATGTTTAGATCTGTCCACACTGTTCCTTCACCCTCTCTAGGGCCAACTCTTCGTTGTGCATTTCCTACTTTTATTTCACCTCCTAAGATGAATTGTTTCACACTTATCAGGAGTAATTTCCATCTGCCATTTCTGGACTTCACAGTTCATCAGTATCTTTCTGCATTGTAAGTCACAGCACCACCATACACATCATACTTAGGACAATAACAACTAAATCTTTAATATATATATATGAAACAGTAAGAGTCCCATTTCTGATCCCTGTAGATTACAGACTTCCAATCACAAAAACAATCAGCTCCATCATCTATGTCTCTAATTACCAAACCAATTTTGGATCCAATTTGCCAGTGTGCTTAGGATCCAGGACTCTAACATCTAGGATTATCCTTTTATGTGGGACATTGTCAAATACCCTTTCAGAGCAGTCCAAGCAAAACAAGGCGTTGATGAAATGTGGAAGAATGGCTAAATAGTTCTTATAGCAGCCTACTGAATACAGTAGCTTGAGTGTCAGTCTCGAGTCATGAACAATGTCATTTTCGTTACAGGTAGTAAAGTATGGGGTAATTATTTGCAGTTGGGTTATTTATATTCAAGTACTTAATCTGTTAAATATATTCACACTTCAAAGAAGTGTTGTATCATAAAACCAGAGGATTGTTGTATAAATTAATTTGGTTCACAAATGGTTGTGCACAGGAATTCATATTCATAGGCTTCTCAGATTTTGAGCCCTTGGTGAGCTTTAAGTGAGATATTTACCCATACTGAGACCCCTTCTGCCCCTTCTCCATATCTGGCAGCTTTACCAATTTTGTCTAGCCTCTCATCACTTTCCTAGGAATTGGAAATTCTATGATGAAAACCAGCCAGGCTCTTCACACATGAAAGAAATTTATTTTAAATGTTTCTAATGAGCACGAGTGAGAATGCATAAAAAATTCCAAAAACAGCCAGAAGGAACAATCTGTAAACTAATTAGTAAGTATCTTATGATCCTATCAAGTACAAGAGATGGGCTACCCTATAATCTGTTGGACCCATTTCTAGCCGTGAAGAGTTAGGAGAGTTTCCACTTGGATAATGCCTCAGTTATGTCAAATTAGCATTGCACATTGATACATTCCACACCGTGCATTCTGCCAACCTGTTCAGGTGCATGCTTAAAATATGTCTTACTATGATTTTTCTTCTTGGGCCTTCAACTCCCAGTGGAGCATAGGCCATTGATGACCTCCTGCCTCCATCGTCCAAAGACGACGACATAGTGTGAGTTCACCAATGTTTCTGTTATCCGCTGTACAGAGTATTGGCTTATACAGCTTGACAAGAGCCCTGTTGGCTGGCGTTACCTGTTTCCACCTCTCACAACAGGCATGTAGTGTTGGACTTACAGATGCAGTACTCTAATTGCAATCAGCAAATTCCCCATTGGAAATCTATGCATGCCATCTGATGTATAATTTTGTGCTTTAGGGGACCATTTAAGACCCAAGAAACAGGCTCTACAAAAGCAGCTGCTTCTCACATAAATTTTTGGTACCATTTTTGTGAAAGCTAAACATTTTATTTTGGTTTAGTAACTTACTTTTTGTTATCACAGGCTTGGAATTAGCAGCAACACTGATATGTAATATGTATATATGTAATATTGTATATGTAATACAAGTGTAATGAAGTAACCAAGTTCAATAACGGTGCCTGTAAATTTAATCACATCATGCTTTTTTTTTATTTGGAATTTGATTGCATGCCAATTTAACTTGGAGCTATCCAATTGGCTGATTCTACTGGGCATTCCTGTCATGAGTCACCTTGCCATCCAAATGGAAAGCCTGCTGTTGAGCATTCTCAGTCTGGAAGGTTTACAGATGAATAAAAGTTCTACCAAATGTTTGGAACACCCCACTCTTATCATTACTTCAAACTCTTGACCTCCATATTGCCTTCCTTTGTCCCCAAGTTCCAGGAACTACTGCTGCCGATTCTAACGTGCAGCTGATCCCCAATCAATTCCTGCTTAATAAATGCAACATTTCAAGCTTTCTGTTCACAGATCACCTTCCTTCCTGCTCACTAATCACTTCCCATCAGCTAAAAACACCAGGTGGTAATAGCACACCTTAGTACCAGGACTCACAGAATGCCTCCAATAAATGCAGCTCAGCTACTCCAAGAGAAGTCTCCACCCCACCACCCAGGCAGAGAGGACAAGATGGCAGGTTTCAAACATGTAACATTTATCTTGTTGTGACCTTTGTTGCAAGTGAATTTTAATATGGTCTTATAAGAACTAATCCCATCATAATTGCATATGAAAGCTATTGTAGGGCACCCTTTGGAGTACTCTACAATTTCTGGGCACTGTAGTTAACATGTTTATGTATACAACATAGCTGCATAAACTTAACTACAATGGTATATTTGAGAAATTTAATTATAAAGTATTTTTAAAACATTCCTTTGTAGTATCTACTAAAATATGCACATAAAAGTATCTATTATGTAAATGAAAACTACCATATTAACAGAACATCTTTGTTCATTAAAATAATTTGATTGTGTGTTGAATTCCATTGAACATTTTTCTCCTGGTCTATTTTCAGTTGCTTGGGCATGTCATATAAACCTTGAAATCTAACTGGTGCCATAGTAACGGCGGCACACAAAAATCATAGCATTTGTATCACTAGACAAATAAAATGCCTTGCGTTTAGTGATTTGCCAAAGCCTGACGTAATATTTAAAGACAGTCTTTGAAGCAACTTCAGCTTTTTAGATGGTGTGTGGAGAGATGCCAGATTTCTGTCTGTAATGTAAAATAATTCATTGCTCTCGCAATGCAGGACTGATACATTTTCAAGGACAGCATACCTAATGGTTGAAGAGATACTGAAGTGTTTATAATATTTTAAAAGTGATCGTTGTTGAAAGGATGGCTCACTTACATCTGTTGGTTGTGCACTGTGTATCATAGAATCACAGAATCATATAACACAAAAACAACCTCCTTCAGCCCACCTTGTCCATTTCTACAATCATGCCTGTCTATGCTGATTCCATTTGGCTGCATTAGGTCTGTATCCCTCTGTGCAGTTTTTTTATCCAAATGCCTTTTAAATGATGTAATTATACCATCTCCTCTGGCAGATCATTCTAAATAATCACCATCCTTTGCGTGGAAACCTTAACCCTCAGACCCCCTTTAATTTCTCCCCTCTAATCATAAACTAATGTCCTCTCATTTTAACCATCTCTGTCCTGTAAAAAAAGACTCTAACTAGCTCTCCAATTTCTGACCTTCATAATCATATAAACCTGTCTAAGGTCAGCATTCAATATTCCAGTGAGGATAAGCCCTGCATAGCAAATCTCTCTTTATAACTTCACCCCTCCATTCCAGGAATATCCTGGTGAATCTATCTTGTACTTTCTCTATTCCTACTACATCCTTCCTGTAGAATAGCAACCAGAACTGTACACGATACTCCAAATATGGTCTAAGCAATGTTTTATACAACTGAAGCAACATAATGTCTTATACTCAGTGCCTCAGCCTATGAAAACAAGCATGCCAAATACCTTTATCACTAACTGTCCAATTATGTCATCACTTTCAGCAAACTGTGGGCTTGCACTTCAAGGTCCCTTTCTACATCAACATTCCTGAAGTTCTTGTCATTTACTCCACAGGTACATGTTATAAGCTCCCAATGAGGAGAATACCCATCTACTACTACCCTCTGCCTCCTACACTAGGCTAATTCTGAATTCAGTTTACTAACATGTGAGAAATCACTTGGGCCTTAACCTTCTGAATCTTGTGTCTACCGTGCAGGACCTTGTCAAAAGTCTAATATCTCAAACGTCCACTTAGCACCAGAAGCTGATGATGTCATTGTTGTCTTTTGGAGAAGATGTATGGAAAAGGTTGGATGGAAAGCCATTGTAGGGCAATTCGATGTTAATAATAATGTGCATAAGTTGTTGATAGGAAGCGATTGGTAGAAATGAAGAAATGGAAATGGAGGAGTCAAAAGAAAATTGAGAATAGTCACAATAATCAGAGAGGAATGAGTGTAACACCCAACTGGATGCAAGTTATCATGAAGGATTAGTAAGAGTTTTGTTTATAGAGAGACAAAAGAAGGTCTGGAGAGAAAGAGTGAAGAGATCGAAGACAGTGAAGAAAGATGAGAATATGATTCAAGTCACTATGGTAAAGCTGACAGAGAGAATTGGTTGAGCTATAAAATAGAGATTAAAGAGAGAGAGCAATTAGCTTTATTTGTCATATGCACATCAAAACAAACAGTGCAGTGCATCATTTGAATCAAATCAAATCGGTAAGGACTGTGCTGCAAGTGTCGCCACTTCTTCCAGCACCAACGTAGCATGTCCAGAACTTACCAACCATACATCTTTGGAATGTGGGAGGAAACCAAAGCACCCGCAGGAAACTCGTATTCAGAGACAGAATGTACAAACCCTGTACAGATAGCGGTGGGAATTGAATCCTGATTGGTGAGCGCTGGCACAGTAAGGTTACTCAGCTAACCACTGTGCTACTGTGCTACCCATTGGCATGACATAAATACAGTATGTAGGAAAATATAAGGGAGCAAAGGACAACTGGAAATTACAGAAGTTATTTAGTTTTGGTGAAAGTTAATAAATTTAAATTGAATTGTAAACAATATGCAACATGCAAAAAAAACCTCAGATTGAAGCCCATGAACAAAGTGAGTGCTGAATAATAAATGATAGTTAAATATTTCCATTATTTTAGATAGTAATACTTTATTAATGTTTAGAATGAGGATTTATTGACAGTTTATGATCATGATCTGCAGTTATATGAATGACTCCATTTGTGTTGCTGACCAGTTATTTGCAGTGTAGGTATTTTGCTCAACTGGGAGCAATTTGCTTCTCAGTCAAAAAGTTTTTAGAAACTCAAGGACAAAATTTAGGCAGATGCTCCAGTCCATTATTGGGGGGCTCTGTTCTTGTGGAAATCTTGTCTTATATGGTAATTAATATGTTGCTCTCTTGGGCGGGTGTAAAAATCCCAAGCAATTTGTAATAAGATCATACAAGGAAGAAATGGCAAAAAAGTCATAGATATACCATAAACTATACATGGAAATAAAAAATGCATGAGACAGTTGAGAAAGTACAAAACAAATTACATATAAATGATCCTTGACTTCCTGACCAACAGGCTGTAATTCGTAAGCACAAGCACCGAAAATTCCACCTCAATTATCCTCAACAGTGGTGCCCGGCAAGACTGTATCTCCTTACTTTACTCCCTAAATAGTCACAACAGTGTGGCCAGATTCTGCTCTAATTCCTTTTACAAGTTTGCAGATGACACCACCTTAGTGGGCTGGATCTCACACAATGATGAAATGGAGTACAAGAAAAAGCTAAAGAGATTAAGAAAATAACCTCTCACTCAGAAGAACTGGTTGTTGACTTCAGGAATATGAGAATCTGCACACGCTAGCAATCCAGAGTAACTCATTCAAAATACTAGAGGAACTCAGCAGGTCAAGCAGCATCTATGGAAGGGAATGAATGATCAATATTTCAGGCCGAGACCCTTCGTCACAACTCTGAACAAATCCTGATGTAGGGTCTCAGCCTGAAATGTTGACTGCTTGTTTCTCTGTATAGATGTTGCCTAACCTGATGAGTTCCTACAGAATTTTGTGCATTGACTTCAGGAAGCAGGGCAGTGTACCTGCCCTTGTGGATCAATGGTGCTGAGGTGAGGTGCATTTGGCTGAGAGCTTCAAGTTCCTTGAAGTAAATATCACCAATAATTGGTCCTGGTTTAGCTGCATAAATGTATGGCCAAGAAAGCACACTAGTGTCTCTACTTCCCCAGAAGGCCAAGTAACCTCAACCGTTCCCAATTATCTTCACTGATTTGTACAGATACACCATTGAAAGCGTCCTCTCCAGATGAAGCACAGCCACCAATGGAAAAAAGGACCATTCCAGTCATTTCCTCTTTTCCCACTTCCATCAGACAGGAGGTAAAAGAGCTGGAGAACACGTGGTTCAAGGACAGTTTCTATCCAGCTGTTATAAGATTCTTGAAAGGATCTTTTATATGATAGCAATGAACTCTTGATTTCTTAGTCTACCTTGTCATGGCCCTTGCACTTTATTTGCCTACCTGGACAGCACTTTCTCTGTATTTATAATACAATAATCTGAGTTCTGTTTTATCCTGCTTTTGAGCTACCTCATTGTACTCACGTATGGAGTGATCTGTCAGAATGGCGTGCAGCCAAAAGCATGTGTTTGTATCTTGATACACATGACAATAAGAAACCACTTACCAAATACCATTCTTCAAAAAGTACCCATAATTACATCAGAAAAAATGTTTAAAAATGTTAAAGGAGTAGTTGGGCTTTTCAAAAGTAAACATAGGAAAGGTACATAAGCAAAATAAATACTTCGGTGCAGTACTTGGAGGGAATGAATTAAATTATCATTACTTGTCATTTCGAAAGTAGAGCAGCGCTAGAAGAATTTTATCTCATGGGATGTTAGAGATTGATTATTTTCCAAGAACACGAAAGAGGTTAATGAAGAAATGGTAGAAGGATTAACCTAATTTTTGCAAGAAAAAAGCCCAGAAATCAGAACACATGTTCCAGTTTGACCTGCATAACGCCCATTTCCACTAGTAGTAACATGAACTGAAACAGAGCTCTGCAACTTATGACTATTGCAAAACAATCTCATGAGAACTAGGAGCAAGCATTATGCATTTGCTTATTGCAGATTTCAGAATTTAAAATAACTCTCTGCTCACATCAGGATTGGGCAGCTTCAAAATCGCTGTCCACTGCACAAACACCTACCAACTAGACAGAGTGTGCTACCCTATATAAGGAACTCTTTTTCTCATGTTTAGTTATACTAGATACATCATTGTGGTTAAGCACTCGGGGTAGTCTGCAACCTCAGAGCAGGAGACAAACTCATGATAAACTCAAGACCCAGAGAGACTTTAGGGACACTACATCCTACCAGGATACCTTAAATGAGCAATGCATTTACAGACTTATGTTTTCCAAGGCTGCCATCACTGAAATATCCAACATTTAATGAGAAGATCTTTAGCCATACTCTTGTTCCTATACAGGATTCAGATGAAGATAGTGGTTATGTTGATTCTTGATTTCCTTGACACAACATCTTTCTAAGTGGCTACAACAGATCCCCACTGTGTAACCCAGTGCACTGAACTCCCCAGCATAAGAGGACTGACCTATATTCTTTTCTTGCAGAGAAATAATTCATTAATTTTAATGTTGGTGAGGGACAGGCGCAATCTGAACACTGGCACATGCCAGCATCCAAGTTGACTTCAAGTTTACTAAACTCATGTGCATAACAACTCATCTTAGATCACTCAGGGTATTTTTTTGAGCAGGAAAGCTTTTCACTCCCTCAGTGAACAGATGGGCATGGATCACAAAAAAATCTTCATTATGATGAATGCCACATTTTTAGGAAGGCACAGTCCCCGCCTTGAGAGAGTCAATAACCTAAACTGCCTGGAGGGATGGATCTGAGGGGGGAAGAGCCGCTCTTTGTTTCTCAAGTCAGTCCTCCACCAAGCAAAGCAGCTGAGCTCGGACATAAGATTCATGCAGGCACCAGGATATTAGTTGGCTCCTGGGGTAAGATTTCGTCACCAAGATCAGCAAGTTCACCAAATGTTAAACTTCTTCAGCGCATGTTGCAAGATGCAGAGTTGATCAAGCCACAGGTCAGACTGTGCCAGACAAAGATCAACAGTCAGTGTAGAGTTCAAGGGCCACGAGGAGCACTCTGAAGTAGTGGGAGAAGCAGGATTAAGGCTGCCAGGAGATGTCCCAGCTCAGCGTCCATGGCCTCATCTCCCAGATGACTGGGGAGGACAGGACTGGTCACAGAGGATATAACTGACACCTTGAGATATTTCCATAAGAAACCCGCAAAGTAAATTTTCCTTTGCAAAAGAAGTAACTTTCTCCACTTGATAATCCTTTTAAACTAACAACATGCATCAAAACAGGGAGAGCCCAGAAAATCCATAACATCTTTTATTATCCTTCCTGTGTTTAATGCAACACACCAAAAGAATGTATCACTGTTCTAATTATTGTACTGTCATGTTACAAAGTCTCAGTGTTCTCTGTTGAGTGGCACCTCTGAGCTTTGACCTCTACATAATAACGCAGAGAGTCTGCACTCTACACTCTGCAAGTGCAAACAATGATATGTAGATCCCTTGATATATGTTGTCAAGATCATAACATTTCTTTCTGAATTGCTTCATTGTGTGGGGATTTTCACCCTTGTAGGAGGCTTTGATGCAACCACATCCTGAAAGCTCTTCTTATGGTGGTCCTGGCTGGTCTCCAACACCCGGTCAACATCAACCCCTGCCCCTCCCCCCCACCAGTACACAATAATCTCCTCCTTGTATTGGCTAGGACTTGTATGCTTTGATTTGCTGCAGTTTACCATAATCACAGCAGTCTAGCAACACTATGGCCGCTTTGCACTAAAATTGACCTGTTTTTCTTCTAATTGTGTTTTCTTGTAAAAAAAGATATAATTTATGTTAACTTATGTTTTTCTTGTGTCTGCTGTTTATATGATGCCAAGTGTCTGTAATGCTGCTGCCTGTCAGGTTCTTATTGCCACCATTTCATACATGCACTTAAACATAAGGCAATAAAGTCGACTTCGACTTTGTGGGGACAGAAAAGTGTTTGAGAATTCGCAAAAAGTTGACAATGGTCTTGTTGGGATTCACATGAGCTCCATTTTAGCATTTGGCCCCAATTTTGTGATTTGTTGCAGGGACACAATTTGGCATGAGCATTAAATGTAGACTTGTTTTAGCTCATCGTTTTGGGTAAAAACATTTTCCAAGGTTCTAGGTAAAAGGTTGCATCTTTGCTCAAAAGTGCCAGGCCAGGGACAAACCATACAATTACTGATGTATTTATACATTATTTATTAAATTGTTGACCATCTGGATGATTATTTACAAATCAATTACTTAATGGAGCAGGAAATTATTAAAGTTATTGGTATGGGCCGTGTTTGGTAAATTGTACCTTGTCCATCTGATCAAATGTGAAAGAAAACAAAATCTGAAGGATCATGACCCAAAAAGATAATGCTTCTTGACTTGTGTTCATCCAGGGTTTAGTGTATGGATTTCATAGATTCACAAAGTAAAACAGGAAGAATATTTTGAAACATAGTCCAAGTTTGTGTAATTGCTAGTTTAAAAATAGCTTTTGGATCCTAGGTATATCCTGATAAAAGTGGCACTCTTTCCAAGAGTAGTGTATTCTTCTAGATTTGTGATGCCCAAAACTTGAGTTTGGACTCTAAGTATGGTGTAACCATAACAAAAATAATACACCTATTTACCTTGGTCTGCTAAAGGTCCTTCAGTCTTTATCTCTTGGAATAATCTGAAGACCATGGAAAAGATTTTTCTGTCTGCAGCATGCCTTTTTGTTTCTTTGTTGACCATGTGAATAAAATATATCTTTATCTTTCAAAATCCAACCAGATAAAATATGCAGAAAAGGTAAGATCCATCAAGTAAAGTTGATAGTGGTCAGACTTATTCTAGGCTTCTTTTCAATTTTCTTGCAGTTTATTTGGATGATTGGAAAGGTCTAAAATAAATGAGAAATGGCAATGAATAAATAGCTGATACATATACAAGATGTTTCTTCAGAGGTTATAATAATTGAGTGAAACAAAGCTCTTCTTTGTTACAGCTTTTAATCAAACATTCTATGTAAATGATTAACAGTATTCAATGTACACCTGGGAGGGAGATAAAACTGCATCAGCAGTCATACCCCATGGTGCATGTAAGTTTTAAAGATATATACATAGCCAATATACCTCCACTGCTTTCTTTATGAAAGGAAAGTAATAAATCTTAACAAGAATAACTACCTCCAAATATTGAATTATTTTGTAAGTTCAATATTTGCGCACAATTTAAAATAATGAAAAAGACTAAGTATTTCCAAACAATTTTATTCCCTATCATCAACTATAAATTAAACTAAACATAAATCTACTCATTTTCTATTTCTTTCTTTTTCTTTCTTTTTCAATCTTTTTATTGAATTTCATATATAAAAGAAACATAATATAATAATAAATAGGTTATAAATGCATAAGACTTGAAATTGAATTAGTAGTAGGATAACAATATCCTATTAAAATACCAACATAGAAACATAGTACATTATCAATCAAGTCTATAATAATTATATGGAAAAAAAAATAATCATCAAAAGAAAAAGAAAAAATTATAAAAATACAGGCAAAAAATATAAAAAAATACTAAACTAAACTAACATGGGCAATAATAACAGTTTATTTGTATATGATAGTGCCAAAAACTCCGGAACTCCATACCTGAACAAAAATAAGTAAAGAGAAGGTCTGGAAAAGGCCAAATTAATTCATATGAAAATGTCAAATGAACGGTCCCCAAGTTTCTTCAAATTTAATTGATGAGTCAAAAATAGTGCTTCTAATTTTTTCCAAGCTCAGAAAAGAAATAGTTTGAGAGAACCACTGGAACGTGGTAGGAGGATTTACTTCTTTCCAATTTTGTAATATAGACCTTCTGGCCATTAATGTTACAAAAGCAATCATTCGTCTAATTGAAGGGGAAAACTGATTATCATCCTCATTTGGTATACCAAAAATTGCAGTAATAAAATGAGGTTGTAAATCGATATTCCAAACTGAGGAAATGGTAGCAAATATGTCCTTCCAATAGTTATATAAAGCGGGACATGACCAAAACATGTGGGTCAATGAAGCCACATCTGAATGACATCTGTCACATTGAGGGTTAATATGAGAATAGAATCGAGCAAGCTTACCTTTAGACATATAAGCTCTATGTACAATTTTAAATTGTATTAAAGCATGTTTAGCACATATAGAAGAAGAATTAACCATTTGTAAAATTTTTTCCCATTTTTCTATTGATATATTATATTGAAGTTCTTTTTCCCATTCTTGTTTAATTCTACCTGATATTTCTGGTTGTATCTTCATAATCATATTATAAATAAAAGCCACTAATCCCTTCTGATAGGGATTTAAGGTAAAAATCATACCTAAAAAGTCCATTGAAGTTGAATTGGGGAAGGATGGTAGAATTTTATGTAAAAAATTTCTAATTTGTAAATATCTAAAAAAGTTAGATTTAGGTAACTCAAATTTGTTGGAGATTCAAAATACCTTCAAAGAAAAGATCACGAAAACACTTTATACCTTTCCTTTTCCATATGCTAAAGGCTTAATCTGTCAAAGAAGGTTTGAAAAAAAAAATTAAGTAAAATAGGGCTATCAAGAACAAAGTTTTTCAGAGTAAAAAATTTATGAAATTGAAACCAAATTCGTAATGTATGTTTGACAACAGGGTTGGATATCTGTTTATTAAATTTAATTAAATCGGCAGAAAGAGAAGAACCCAGAACGGAGAATAGAGAATATCCCTGTGCCTCATTGCATTCTAAATTTACCCACTGTGGGCACAATGGTGAATCCAAATCTGATTTCCAATACATTAAGTTACGAATATTATTCGCCCAATAGTAAAATCTAAAGTTAGGTAGAGCTAAACCACCATCTTTTTTAGATTTTTGTAATTGCCTTTTACTTAACCTAGGATTTTTATTTTGCCACACAAATGAAGAACTTTTTGAATCAATGTTATCAAAAAAAGATTTAGGAATAAAAATTGGTAAAGCTTGAAATAAATATGAAAATTTTGGTAGAATCATCATTTTAATAGCATTAATCCGACCAACTAATGATAAGGATAAGGGAGACCATCTTGTAGTAAGTTGTTGAATTTGATAAAGGATAGGTAGAAAATTCAATGTAAATAAATCTTTATATTTCTTAGTAATTTTTATACCTAAATAGATAAAGTTATCATCAACAACTTTAAATGGTGTCCTTTCATTCAATAAAGTTTGCACGTTTAAAGGGAATAAATCACTCATATCCAAGTTTAGTTTGTAACCAGAAAAACTACCAAATTGAGCCAACAAGGATAAAATAGCGGGAATAGACCTGTCAGGATCAGAAATATATCACAACAAGTCATCAGCATAGAGTGATAACTTGTATAATTTCTCATTACGGGTGATACCAAAAATATTAGATTCACGAATAGCAATGGCTAAAGGTTCTAATACAATATTAAACAATAAAGGACTTAAGGGACAACCTTGTCTCGTACCACGAGATGATTGAAAAAAGGAAGATCTGTAATTATTTGTAAGAACAGAAGCAACAGGTTTATGATATATTAGTTTAATCCATGATATAAAATTAGTACTAAAATTAAAATATCTCAAAGTGTTAAATAAGTATACCCATTCAACTCCATCAAAAGCTTTTTCAGCATCTAGTGAAATAACACATTCTGGAATTGTGGGTAATGAAGTGTAAATTATATTAATCAATTTTCTAATATTAAAAAAGGAATACCGATTCCTAATAAAACCAGTTTGATCTTCTGAAATAATCTGTGATAATACCTTTTCTAACCTAATAGCTAAAATTTTTGTAAGAATCTTAGAATCTACATTTAATAGTGATATAGGGCGATAAGATGCACATAGAGTGCGATCCTTATCTTTTTTAAGAATTAGAGAGATAGTAGCTTCATAAAAAGGCTGAGGTAATCTCTTCTTAACAAATGCATCATTAAAAATTTCACATAGCCAAGGGGAAAGCAAAGAAGAAAAAGTTTTTAAAAATTCTATAATAAAACCATCAGGACCAGGAGCTTTCCCTGAGTTCATTGATGAGATGGCCTCTCCTATTTCGGCCAGAGAGATAGGAGCATCAAACAAGCTACGATCTTCATCTGTCAGTTTGGGAATATTCAAATTGTTAAAAAAGTTATCCATCATGGACAGATCGCCATCAAATTCTGATTGATATAAAGATTTATAAAAATCTTGAAAAGTGTTATTGATTTCTTTATGATCAGTAGTCAGATTTCTGTCTTGTTTACGAATTTTAATAATTTGTCGCTTAGTCGAAATAGCTTTTAATTGGTTAGCTAATAATTTACCAGTTCGATCACTATGGATATAAAATTGGGCCCTGGTCTTAATTAATTGATTCTCAATTGAAGAAGATAATAATAAGCTATGCTCCATTTGAAGCTCAACTCTTTTCTTATAAAGTTCTTTGGTAGGAGTCACGGAATAAATCTTATCAATTTCTTTAATTTTATCCACTAATAAAGCAATATCTAAATATCTTTGTTTTCTTTTACCGACAGAATATGAGATAATTTGTCCACGGATAAAAGCCTTAAAAGAATCCCAAAGTATTCCTCTGTCAATCTCTTCTGTATAGTTTGTTGAGAAAAACAAGTCAATTTGCTGTTTTATGTATGTGATGAATTCTGGATCTTGAAGCAAAGTAGCGTTAAGTCTCCAAGATCTAGTATTATTCGAAAAGTCTGAAATTTTGATAGATAACTTCAAAGGTGCATGATCCGAAATAGCAATAGAATCATATTTACAATCAATAACATCTGTTAATAAACGATGATCAATAAGAAAATAATCAATTCTAGAATAACTGTGATATACATGTGAAAAAAATGAAAATTCTTTATCTTTAGGGTTCAAAAACCGCCATATTTCAATGATTCCCGAATCAACCATAAAAGAATTGATAAGTGAGGCTGATCTATTCGGAAGAATTTGAATAGGTTTAGATCTATCCATTGAAGGATTCAAACAACAATTGAAACCTCCACCCATTATCAACATATATTCATTTAGATTAGGAAGGGAAGTAAATAAACGTTTAAAAAATTCAGGGCAGTCAAAGTTTGGAGCATAAATATTAACTAAAACCACTTTTCGATTAAAAAGTGAACCAATTATCAACAAAAATCTGCCCTGTGGATCAGAAATAATTCGTGATGTGTAAACGAAATTGAAGGGTCTATAAAAATAGACACACCCCTAATTTTGGCGGTAGAATTCGAATGGAATTGTTGACCTTTCCAGAACCTAAAAAAGTGTTGATTATTCTCCCTCCTAATATGGGTCTCCTGTGCAAAAATAATATTAGCATTTAGTCTTTGGAATACTTTAAATATTTTTTTACGTTTAATCGGGTGATTTAAACCATTAGTATTCCAAGAGATAAAGTTAACAGACGTATCCATCATGTCAATACTAATTGTGTATATCATAAAAGGTTAAAAAGACACATAACCCATAAATCAGGAAGAAGGAAAAATGATTCAGGAGCAACCGGAGAACATGACACCTCAACAATATTAATAATTTAAAGTCGGCCCATAAACTAAAAGCAAAAAAATAAAAAGCAAAAGCGTGAAAAAAGATCCCTACCCCCTCCCCCAACCCCACGAAAAAAGCCAAGTGGCAGGCGCACAAACTAACACTAATATTATCCCCATTTTCAAGATGGCGACTTCATGAAAAGAAAAAAAAGAGGAACTATATAACACCCAGATATAAATACAGGGTTGTAAACAAAAATAATATATATCAATCCATTTTCTTTTTCTTACAACTACAACAATATATTGTAAGCAAAACTCCACAATTCTACATATTTACCCCTGATACTAAGAACCCCAATGAATTACTTTTTCTATTAGCACTATATATCATTTAGGGCTTAAGGAAGTAGCTAGACAGTTACATACGCAAAAGATTCTGCAGATGTTGGAACTCTAGAGTTAAGAACATAAAATGCTGGAGCAACTCAGCAGGTCAGGCAGCAAAAGTGAGATTGGGGGGACCACCTTGCTCTGTTCACAACAAGCAGACTTTCCCAATGGTCAACCATATTAATTCCACTCCCCATTTCCATTCGATATATTGCTCCACGAATTACTGCCACGATGAGACCACTCTCAGGTTAGAAGAACAACACTTCATTCGTCAGCATTTTGCGTAGATACATGCTGAAGTGCATGTTTAGCCTGGCCAGCACATCTAGAACCAGTTATCGCAATTAATTCATGCAGGGGATAGTGAATCTTTGGAATTCTCTACCCCTCAGAGAGCCATGGAGGCAAACTCACAGAATATATCCAAGACAGAGATCAACAAACATTTAAATTACAAGAGAATCAATGTGCAGGCGAGGTAAAAGGAAAGTGCTGTTGAGACCAAATTAGGATTAGCTACAGCCCTTGAGGAGCTAGTTTGCTAACTCCTATTGTTTTTTTGTGAGATACCGTAAGGTAGCAGTGCACCGGTGCAGCCCACTTACACCCGTATGACCTATTAACCTACAAACCCATACATCTTTGGAATGTGGGAGGAAACTGGAGCTTCTGGAGGAAACCCACACAGTCACGGGGAGAATTTACAAATTCCTGAGAGGCAGCAGGAGGAATTGAACCTGGGTCACTGGTACTTTGCTAGTGTTGTACTGTGCCACTCCTTGGTTTTCTGCTTAGTCTCCCTCAATCTGTACCTAGTTCAGACTACTTTGCAGTTCCGTGAGCAGTTAGAATCAGAATCAGAATCAAGTAAATTGCAACTGACTTTAGTCGTGAAATTTGTTACTTTCTGGCAGAGTACAGTGCAGGCATTAAAACTTACTTTGAGTGACAATTCCAAATAAATAAATAAATGGTGCTAAAGAAGAATAGCGAGGTAGTGATCATGATTTCATGGACCACTCAGAAGTCTGATAGCAGAAGAGAAGAAGCTTGTCTGTTGGACACTATGCTGGTGATTTTGTTGTGCCTACATATGTGATTCTTAGACTCCTTGGTGATCTCACACTCATATGGCCAGCAATCTTTTTTGGGCAGGGCCAACATATCCCACATCTTGGATGCTTCAGAATCTCCTCACCACCCAATCCTGCAATTCTTTGAAATGCACATTCCTTCAGCTCCTGAACTAGTCCATTTGATACTCCATGTTGCAAGCACGTGGCTCTGGTCTCACATCAGAATCAGAATCAGGTTTATTATCACCGGCACGTGACGTGTAATTTGTTAACTTGGCAGCAGTGGTTCATTGCAATATATAATATTAAATAATAATAAATGTAACAATAATAATAATAATTAATAAGTAAATCAATTACTCTATGTGTATATTCAATAGATTTTTAAAAATGCAAAAAACAGAAATACTGTACATTAAAAAAAGTGAGGTGGTGTCCAAGGGTTCAAAGTCCATTTAGGAACTGGATGGCAGAGGGGAAGAAGCTGTTCCTGAATCGCTGAGTGTGTGCCTTCAGGCTTCTGTACCTGATGGTAACAGTGAGAAAAGGGCATGCCCTGGGTGCTGGAGGTCCTTAAAAATGGACGCTGGCTTTCTGAGACACTACTCCCTAAAGATGTCCTGGGTACTTTGTAGGCTAGTGCCCAAGATGAAGCTGACTAGATTTACAATGCACTGCAGCTTCCTTCAGTCCTGTGCAGTAACCCCCCCCCCCCCCCACCCAACCCACCACCGTACCAGACAGTGATGCAACCTGTCAGAATGCTCTCCACGGTACCTCTATAGATGTTTTTGTTGACCTACCAAATCTCTTCAAACTCCTAATGAAGTATATCTGCTGTCTTGCCTACTTTATAACTACATCAGTATACTGGGACCGGGTTAGATCCTCAGAGATCTCAACACCCAGGAACTTGAAACTGCTCACTCTCTCTGCTTCTGATCCCTCTATAAGGATTGGTATGTGTTCCTTTGTCTTACCCTTCCTGAAGTCCACAGTCAATTCTTTCATCTTACTGACGTTGAGTGCCAGGTTGTTGCTGCAGCACCACTCCACTAGTTGGCGTATCTAACTCCCGTATGCCCTCTTGTCACCACCTGAGATTCTACCAACAATGTTTATATCTTCATTACATTTATAGATGGTATTTGATCTATGCCTAGCCACACAGTCATGCGTATATAGAGAGTAGAGCAGTGGACTAAGCACACACCGCTGAGGTGTGCCAGTGTTGATCGTCAGTGAGGAGGATAAGTTATCACCAATCCGCACAGATTATGTTCTTCCGGTTAAGAAGTCAAGGATCCAATTGCAGAGGGAGGTACAGAGGCCCAGGTTCTGCAACTTCTCAGTCAGGATTGTGGAAATGATGGTATTAAATGCTGAACTATAGTCGATGAACAGCATCCTGATATAGGTGTTTGTGTTGTCCAGGTGGTCCAGAACCATTGAGATACTGTCTGCCATTGACCTATTGTGGCAAAAGGCAAATTGCAATGGGTCCAGGTCCTTGCTGTGGAAGGACTTCAGCCTAGTGATGACCAACCTCTCAAAGGATTTCATCACTGTCAATGTGAGTGCTACTGGACGATAATTGTTAAGGCAGCTCACATTATATCATGATAAGCCACGAGACTCATTTGCCTCCACTGTCAACCCAACAGTCTATCTCCTCTACATCTGGAATATTCTTTTGCATAGCTTCAGAATACCAATTTACAGTTGCTGGGACAAAATGTACATGAAACTATTTCAAAAGTTCTTGAGAAAGGGGGCTTCAGCATTATGCTGATCAATGTGCCTACATTTGAATCGAAGGGCACCAGTAATCCTCGGATAACATCCCTGCAAGCTTTTCTTTCATTCCTTTCATTGTGCTTGACTGCATTTCTTTACATTCCAGTTCTTGTTTGACTGTATACTGGGGGACAATGGTGTACCTTTGCCATTTTGCATTCAGGACAAATGGGAACTCCCATTCTGTCCAACAGTTGCCTGCTTCGGAGGCCTGAACACTCACCCATGTAATATGTAAATTCAGGGTTGATTACAACGTTTTGCCACCCTGAGCTGGCACTCCAAGGCGGTGTGTCTTCTACAGCAAAGCATTCTACTATTTGTAGTTATCTTCTTGCTCTGGCCCGAAAGAGCAGCTCCTATAACATTGCCTCCACATAAATATCATTTTAAAAAATGGAAGATATCTGACTTTCTACTGAAAACACTTCAGATAACTACTCTGACCTAGAAAGACCATCTGCACAAGTGCAGGATTTTCATCCAAAGCTAAGAAATCTGGCTGAGTTCCTGTGTTTCATCACCAAGGTCACAGGCAGAGTGAATGATGGGAGAGCAGACACGTGTAATCCTCAAAGATGACAGTGGGTGCCTCTTCTCCCTGGGGTGTGACTCAGCACTCTTACCACTCTGCCTGGTGCTGGTTAAAAGCCCGCAGCCTTTCCTGCAGTCTGTACAGGGAGTAGCTGAAGTGTGAGGAGTGCTCGCTGAGTCATTTCCCAAGGAAGTAAGTGAGAAGTATGCCTGGGCATCATCTAGACCACATTTTTGCAAAAGAATGGTGAAGAAACTGCTTACTAAACACTGAATGGACAAAAATATTATCTCATTTTAAGACTAACATCAAGTTCAAATTATATATATATATATATATATATGTGTGTGTGTGTGTGTGTGTGTGTGTGTGTGTGTGTGTGAAGTAGCCTAAATTATTCAATGTCTTATTCGAAAAATACTTAACTTGAAATAAAGTAAATTTAAAGCCTTGATCAAATGTAATACTTATAATGTGCTACACAGTTTACCCGTAAGTAAAAGTTTCTTCGAAGTCACAATATTTAAGCTGTCTATCTGAGAAATGAATTGCACGTTCAGTAATTTGATAAATTGAGTAATTTGAGCTTTCTCATTTTTGTGTATTCTTCAGGAAGTAATGTCCAAAGTAATTATTAAATTGTACACAGGAAACACTCTCTCTCATGGTGAGGAGAGGTTCATATACCAACTGCTAATGTCCCATACCTTGTATTGCATGTGTTACGAAATTCCCGTAACTGGGTCACTTACCAGCAAAGATAGAGAGGTCCGTTGAAGTCTGATGGTACTATTTTTAACAGTATTTATTTATAAAGGGGCACAAAAATAAGATTAATACAGACATTCAGATAAAATACGTCGTCAATACTCAATCTAAAACGCGGGTATAATAATAATCATCAATTAAGCAATAGCTCTATCGTTTGTCTAGGGGATATTGTATTGTCCGATGGAAAGATAAAAGTCACTGTCCTTTCAAGCTGCAGCTCTTTGGGTTTAAGAAAGACCGTTTGAAACTTGCCCGGGTCTTTATGAGGCCAATCCGTTGAGTCGGGAGAGTTGTTTCCCCGTTGTTAGTTCCAAGTCGTTTTCCGTGGTACCAGCCACCAGCCCCCAGGCAAGGGAACTGAACGCACGAGGCTTCCTTCAAATGGCTTCCCGCTATTGCGGGATCACTAGCGTTTCTTCTGGTGCGTCTGAGGGGCTGTCCATACAGCCCCCCTTTTATCTTAACTCACCGGGTAGTAGATGTCAATCAGGATGGGGTGATGCAATCTCTCTCTCAACCAGCCCACTTTGCCTGAGGACTTGCACATAGTATAGTCCCCAATCCACAAACGTTGTCTCCAGGAGACAATGGCCAGGTCTTTCTCTCTCATTTCCTGGGTCCTCTGACACAACCCAATAATGCTCTTGCGATTCCCACAAAGGAGGGGGCTACCCTGCACCCTCCAGCCCCTCAGAGCTGTGGTACATTCATAACACATGTCTCATTTGTTAAGCTCTACCCAGCTCTTAGATGCTAGTGAAGAGCCTGTAAATTTCCTTCATGGCAGTTTTCCTCCCCATCAAAGATGTCCATTTAGTAAGATAAGGCTTTTATTGCAGACATGATACAACCTGACTGACTCGGAGTTAATTAATTACTGAAGGATTAAAGTTTACCTGAAAACTTGTTGCTTTCCCTAATCAACAGTGGATAACAATGGCAAATTGTACAGCACCTTTGGCAGAGAGAAATGATCACAGCCTCTTCACAGGAAAACCCACAGAGAAAAAAATAGGCTAGTGGAACACATATCTTTTTAAGGAAGTGTTGTATGAAGTATCTTTAGATAAGAATTGGAGAAATGCAAAGATTTCAGGAGGAATTCTCAGGTCCAGGGATTGGACATCTGATGTCATGTTTGCTATTACTACATGTATTAATAAATCTGTTTAATACAATTCTGTTTAAAAATTGGCAGTATTTTTGATAAAATTGATGATGAAAATGAAGTCACTGTGGCACATGGACTTTAAGAAGGCTTTAGTAGGGTGTCACTGAACTGGTTTATTAATCAGTTGAAGCATGTGTCTCCTGCATACAAAGCTGGCGAAGTATCAGATAACTAACAAGTGATGAGTGGTTGTTTTCCAGGCTAGAGGAAGCTGAATAGTGGGTATCCCCAAGAATCAATGCTGGGACTATTGTTTTAATCTATACTAGTAACCTTGATTTAGGCTTGCAGGCCATAAATTCTAAATCTGCAGATGACGTAACCTGCCAGTATTGTGAACTGTGAGGAGGATAAAAATAAATTGCAAGAGAACATGGAATAGGAAGACACATAGCAGATGAGGCTTAATATGGAGAAATGTGAGGTGATGTATTTTCATAGGAAGAAGAGAGGTAATAGAGAATAAAGGACTAAACCAAAAATGGTTTAGAAATAGAGGAATCTGGGGTTTTGGATGCACAAATCATTTAAAGTGGCAAGGTAAGCACATGCAATTTTAGCCATTATTAGTACAAGCATAGAGTATAAAAGCAGGGAAGTCATGCTGAACCTTTTTAACACTGGTCTGGGCCTCAACTGGAGTATTGTTTTCAGTTCCGACCAGCTTGCTATAGGAAGGATGTGAGAGCATTACAGAAGGTCCAGGAAAAGATCACAATGGTCCCTGGGAATAGGTCTACATTTATAAGGATAACAAGGCAGCAATTATTTTCCTAAAGGGGAATGCTGAAGGCAGATTTTATAGAAATGCATAAAATAATGAGGGATGTGGACAGAATAGATAATGGAAAGCTGTTCCGTTTGGTGGTGGGGGTCAATGACCAGACATCACAGGAATAACATAAAGGGAAAGAGAATTAAACCTGACATGAGAAAAAAAAAATACAGCGTATGGTTGGAATCTGGGGACACTGTCGGTAGATGTGATAGAGGCAAGTTCCACAGTGTAATTCAAAAGGGAATAATAAAGATATAAACGTCAAAGAGAAAATATTTGAAAGGTTTTGGAGAAAAGGCCAGGGGGTGGAACTAATTACCTGCTTTGGTGAAGATCTGGTCTGGATATGATGGGGCCAATAGCCTCCTTGTCAGCTTTAACTTTGCTTCTTTGATTATAAATACACAAGAGATTCTGCAGGAGCTGAAATTCTTAAACGACACACACCCAAAGCTGGAGGAACCCAGCAAAACAGGCAGCAACTATGGGGAGAAAATAAACAGTCAATGTTTCTAGTCAAGGCCCTTCATCAAGACTGGAAAGGAAGGGGGCAGAAGCCAGAATCAGAGGGTAGAGAGAGGGAGTCTGAGGACAAACTGGCAGGTAATAGGTGAGCCCTGGTGTGTGTGTGTGTGTGTGTGTGTGTGTGTGTGTGTGTGTGTGTGTGTGTGTGTGTGTGTGTGTGTGTGTGTGTGTGTGTGTGTGTGTGTTGGGGGGGAGGTGTATGTGTATGTGAGGTGTGTATGTGGTGAATGTGTGTGTGTGTTTGAGTGTGTGATGTGTGTGTGGGGGGGGAGGTGTGTGTGTGTGAGAGAGAGAGTGAGTGGTATGGGGGAAGGGGATGATGTGAGAAGATGAGAGGTGCTAGGTGGAAGAGGTGAATGGCAGAAGAAGAAGGAATCTGATGGGAGAAGACGGTGGACCATGGAATAAAGATAAGGATATGGGAAAGGGAAGGGAAGGGGTGGAAGGGCCACCAGAAAAAAAGAAAAGAAAAGTGGGGTGGGGGAAACAGAGGTTAACAAGATTGATGTTCATGACATCAGGTTGGAGACTATGGGGTTGTTGTCCCTTCACTCTCCCACCCCAATAGAGGGGAGCTTCCAAAGGCCACCCATTTCAATCCCATTTCCCATTCACACCAGCACAGCCTTCTCTCCAGATATGAAAAGGCCAAATGCAGCTTGCTGCCTAAATGCAGATCACAGTGTACTATCGATGGATAAACAGGCTGATTCCTTGGTGTAAAATTTGGTACAGTGCGTTGTTGCATAATAAACAGGCTGCACATTTGATCTAAGCAGTGGGTGGAGCCTACAGGCACAGCATAAATAATTTGATTCCTATTATAAACACGAGAAGGTCTGCAGATGCTGGAAATCCAAAGCAACACATGCAAAATGCCGGAGGAACTCAGCAGATCAGGCAGCCTCAGTGGAAGTCAACGGTCTGGGCTGAGACTCTTCTTTAGGACTGGAAAGGAAGGGAAGATGACAGAGTAAAAAGGTGGGGGGAGGAGAAGGGGAAGATAGCGAGATGGTGACAGGTGAAGCCAAATGGGTCAGCAAGATAAAGGATCGTAGAGGAAGGAGCCTGATATACGGCATCTGCAGACTTCATGACTTGCTGCTTCACCGTGAACTCTCTTCGAGGGATGACTTCCCTGAAGAAGTTTAAGTCTCTTCGTTGAGAGTTCAGTGAGGCTGCATCTCACTGCTGCCCCTTTGTGATCTCTACTGCCCTCCAACCCGTTGACCATGTGCGCACCCAGACTCACACCCACAGCCACTCCTATCAGGTTCCTTCCCTTGCAGCCCGTAATCTTTCTGGCCCACCTGGCTTCACCTATCACTTTCCAGCTAGCCTCCTCTCCCTCCCCCCACCAACCTTTTTATTCTGGCATCTTCCCCCTTCCTTTCCAGTCCTGAAGAAGGGTCTCGGCCTGAAACGTCTACTGTTTATTCATTACAACAGATGCTGCATTACCTGCTGAGTTCCTCCGGCATTTTGGGTGTGTGTTGCCTGTTGTTGGATAAGCAGGAAGTACCCTAGCTTAAATAATCACCACTGTGCACCAACACTGTATAAACAGGCTGCTCCCTCAGTACAAACAGTGACTATGTGTCCTGTCCTGGGACAGGCACGCCGCACCTTATGTATAAACAAGTGAACCCTGCATTGCTGCTGGATAAACAGGCTGCTGCTTAGGGATTAAAAAAAGAGGCACCGGGTATTGTCAGTGTACAGTATAAACAGTTCACTCTCTCATTATAAACAGTGGGCACAGTGCACTGTTACCACAAATAAGATGCTCCCCATAGATAACCAGAGAGTGCATTGAACCACTAGAGGATAAACAGACTGCTCCTTCGGTATAAATAGTAGATGTAGTTCACTGTCATAGCATGTATAGACTGCTTGCTCAGTTTAAAGAGTAGGTGCAAGTTTCTCACTTCATGTGAATGGTGAGCACATATCTGTCCTGTGGTGATACACTGATATGCAGGAATCACTGTTTATACCAAGGGAGCACCTATTTATCCAGTAACAAATAACTACACCCCCTGTTTTAAGTAGGAACCTGTTTATTGGCAATAGTGAAGTGCCCACTATGCATGCATACAGTACCTCAGGAGTAGGCTATGAAAGTACACCAACCTCACATTGTTTGAGTTATCTGTTAATATTCCTAATTACTTGTCCCAGCTGAATACAAAACTACTGTTAATCATGCATGAGGATCTCTCTGTATCTCAGAGCACTGCAGTCTCACATTTCTCATGGTCAAAATTCATAAAAAATGTTATCCCTAATTGCCCTTGAGAAGTAACTTTTAGCTACCTTCCTGAATACCTCTGGAGAAGGGTACTCTGGCAGTGCTGCTGGGAAGGGACCGCTAGGCTTTAGACTTGGTGACAATGAAAAAATCAGTGATAAATTTCCAGATGAGAATGGTGATCTATTTGGAGAGGCACCTACTGATTATGAATCTGTACTGATGACCTTCTTGGTGGTAGAGCTCACAGGGTTAGGTGCTATTACAGAAGCCTGGGTAAGTACCGTAACGGCAGCCACTGCGTGCTGATGGCGGATGCTTGCTGAGCTGGTGATCCATTGAGCCACTTTGCCTTAGATGACGTTGAGCTTCTTTAGTGTTGTTGGAACTCCAGTAATCTGTATAAATAGAGAGGGTTTCATCAATTTAATGTGGATAAATGTAGGTTATCCACTTTGGTTGCAAGAACAGGAAAACAGATTATTATCTGAATGGTAGCCGATTAGGAAAAGGCGAGGTGCAATGAGACCTGGGTGTCATCGTACACCAGTCATTGAAGGTGGGCATGCAGGTACAGCAGGAGGTGAAAAAGGCAAATGGTATGTTGGCATTCATAGCAAAAGGATTTGAGTACAGGAGCAGGGAGGTTCTACTGCAGTTGTACAAGGCCTTGGTGAGACCACACCTGGAGTACTGTGTGCAGTTTTGGTCCCCTAATCTGAGAAAAGACATTCTTGCCATAGAGGGAGTACAGAGAAGGTTCACCAGATTGATTCCTGGGATGGCAGGACTTTCATATGAAGAAAGACTGGATCGACTAGGCTTATACTCACTGGAATTTAGAAGATTGAGGGGGGATCTTATTGAAACGTATAAAATTCTAAAGGGATTGGATGGGCTAGATGCAAGAAGATTGTTTCCGATGTTGGGGAAGTCCAGAACGAGGGGTCACAGTTTAAGGATAAAGGGGAAGCCTTTTAGGACCGAGATGAGGAAAAACTTCTTCACGCAGAGAGTGGTGAATCTGTGGAATTCTCTGCCACAGGAAACAGTTGAGGCCGGTTCATTGGCTATATTTAAGAGGAAGTTAGATATGGCCCTTGTGGCTAAAGGGATTGGGGTATGGAGAGAAAGCAGGTACAGGGTTCTGAGTTGGATGATCAGCCATGATCATACTGAATGGTGGTGCAGGCTCGAAGGGCTGAATGGCCTACTCCTGCACCTATTTTCTATACTTCTATGTTTCTAAGTTCGTGATTTGTGCCTTGTAGATAGGAAAAATAATAAGAGGTGTCATGAGGTGAGTCATGAGTCACAAGATACCCAGCTCTCATAAATATCTCATAAATAACATAAATATCATAAATATCTGCTCTCATAAATATGGAATTTGCATAGATGGTCCAGTTGAGTTCCTAGTATAGCATGATCAGTGGTGAAAGCAGCTTATTTTTTAAACTGTACACTTCTATTTATAACATTGTCATTCTAAGCCGTTTGCTTTGATTGCTCTGGCTGTGTTTTTCTTTACCAGAAAGCTGACCGATATTGAATTAATTTCATTTGTGATAGTGATTATGGGGTCACAGCGATAGTGATGCCACTGAACGCCAAGGGCAAGTGCTTGCATTCTCTCTGACTGGTCATAGTTGTTGCCTTTCATTTCTCTGGCATGAGTGAATGTAACTTGGCACTGACCTATCCATACTCGAATATTGTGAAGTGCACATAGGCTGTTTCATTACTGAGGATTTGTGAATGAATTGAACATTGAGCTAGTAATGGCAAACATCCCCTCTTCTAACTTTACAATGGGAAGAAGGTCATTTAAACTGAGGAGCTCATGCAGTGATGTCCTGGGTGATGTTTGCTGATGACCGATCTCCATCAACATCAACTCCCTTCCATTTTGCATGGTATTTATTCAACCAACACTGTAATCAACCTCTTCCTGCTGATTAACTGCAGGTTGAATAAATTTGAGTCTAGGTCAGTCTGTAGGCTGGTACAGTGTATGACTCAATACTATGGAGTGTTTTTAATTGATTCTCATTAACAGCAATTCTGCAGGGGCTCCTTGATGTGACACATTGAAAATATTGCCTTGCTATTAAGATAGTTACTCACACCCCTCCTCTGAAATTCATGTTTGGATCAAGAATGTGGAAGGTCTGGAGTTCAGTTGTCCTGTCCAAACCCAAACTGGGCATCGGTGAACAGGATATTGCTGTAATGCCATCACTTGATAGCACTATTGATGCTGCTATCCATCAGCTTCATCAAGATTGTTAATTGATGTAATGGGCAGTAATTATGTGGATTACCTTCATGTTTGCTTTTTGTGAAAGGGCGTCTTTGGCTGATTTCCCACATTGTCAGGTACATGCCAATACTGGGACAGCTTGACCGGTTTTTGAATGTAAATCCTCAGTAGTGTGGCTGGTGTATTAACTGGTAGCATGACTTTTGCTGCATCCAATACTTTCAATCATTTTATGATATCACGTGGAGTGAATCACATTGACTGCAGGCTGGATTCTGCAATGGTGATAATCAGGAGGAAGCTGAAATGAATCCTGTGTTCAGCACTCAATGCACATTAACGTCCACTAATGCGACAATAAAATATTAAGTATATTTTTCCAGATTGTCTTGCCAAGCACTTTCATAAACGAGGAAAGCACCACAAAGGGTTTTTCTGGATATTAACATTTAGTAAAGGATTTCAGAGACCATAGGCTCTTTGGCACACCCATAAGGAACAAACAGTAAAATGCACCAATAAGGAATTGCACAGATAAAAATAAATTAACACTACAATTGAAAAAAGCAAAATTTACAGATGCTGTAAATCTGAATTAAAACCAGCAAATTATGAAAATAACCTGCAGGTTCAGTAAAATCTATAGAGAGAGAAGCAATCAGTGTTCTAGAATCAGAACTGAGGACATTTAGAAAACAAGCATGTTTTATAATGCAGAGAGGCGGAAGAGGTAGAGATAATGAAGCAATTGTCTGTGGTAGGCTGGAGGACATGAACTTCCCAATGTGGTGTGCTGGCCTGTCTGGAGGAGGTGTATAGGACATGAAAGAAAGAATGAATACATGGATAATTCAATCTTTCGTTTCAAGTACACCACGTAAATTTCAAAAAAAGAGATATGTATTTTATTTTACCACCAATTGTATTTATAAAACATAAATATATTTGCATAAATTGATTTTTCACATACTGTGAAGGATATCCCAAAGAACTTTACGGCTAATGAACTACTTTTGAGATACATTTACTCTTCTAATATAGGAAACACAGTACATTTACGAATGGGAAGCTCAGAGATGTAAAAGTCTATAACCTATATAATGCCTTGATGCACCATCAATAACCCACTCTGAGACGTAAAGGCGAGATATTGGCTTTTATTGACTGGAAGAAGGAACAAGCAGTGAGTAACCACCATACTACATCCTGGAGACTAAGAGGCCGGGCTCAGGCCTTGATTGCCTTTATATAGGGGTCTGTGGGAGGAGCCACAGGACCAGTCAGCAGGGGGTGTGTCCAGACAGGTATATGTAGTTCACCACATGCCTATGAAAAGTATTCACCACCCCTGCATTGGAAGTTTTCATGTTTTATTGTTTTATAACATTGAATCACAGTGGATTTAATTTGGCTTTGGTTTGACACTGATCAACAGAAAAAGACTCTTTCATATCAAAGTGAAAATAGATCTAAATTAATTACAAATATAAAACACAAAATAATTGATTTCATAAGTATTCATCCCCTTCAAGTCAGTATTTAGTAGATGCACTTTTGGCAGCAATTACAGTGTTGAGTCTGTGTGGATGGGTCTCTTTCAGCTTTGCACACTGCAATTTTCACCATTCTTCTTTACAAAACTGCTCAAGTGGTCAGATTGGATGGGGATCATGAGTGAACAGACCTTTTTTAAGTCCAGCCACAAATACTCAATTGGATTGAGGCCTGGACTCTGACTTGGCCACTACACAATATTAACTTTGCTGTTTTTAAGCCATTCCTGTGTCATATTGGCTTTATGCTTGGGGTCATTGTCTTGCTGGAAAACAAATCTTCTCCCAAGTTGCAGAGCTCCCTTGCAGTCTGCATCAGGTTTTCCTTTAGGGTTTCCCTGTACTTTGCTGCATCCATTTTACCCTCTATCTTCACGAGCCTTCCAGGGCCTGCTGCAGTGATTTCAGAGACCATGATGCAACTACCATCATGTTTCATGGTAGGTGTGGTGTGTTTTTGATGATGTGCAGTGTTTAGCTCATGCAAAACATAGCTTTTAGTCCGATGGCCAAAAGCTCAATTTTGGTTTCATCAGACACAGAACCTTTTAACAGTTGACTTCAGTATCATGCCTTCTGTTAAACTCCAGCCAAGATTTTATGTGAGTAACTTTCAACAGTGGCTTTCTCTTTGCCACTCTCCCATAAAGCTGTGACTAGTAAAGCACCCGGGCAACAAAGGGCAACAATTATTGTCTGCACAGTCTCTCTCATCTCAGCCTCTGAAGCTTGTAACTCCTCCAGAGTTGTCATAGCTCTCTTGGTGGCCTCCCTCACTAGTTCCCTTCTTGCACAGTCACTCAGTTTTTGAGGACAGCCTGCTCTAAGCAGATTTACAGTTATGTCATATCCCTTCCATTTCTTGATGATTGACTTAACCGTACTTCAAGGGATATTCAGTGACTTGGAAATGATTTTGTATCCATCTTCTGATTTGTGCTTTTCAATAACCTTTTCACAGAGCTGCTTGGAGTGGTCCTTTGTCTTCGTGATGTAGGTTTTGTCAGGATACTGACTCACCAGCAGTTGGACCTTCCAGATACAGATGTACTTTTACAACGATAATTTCAAACTCCTTGACTACACACGGTGATCTCCATTTAACTAATTATGTGACTTCTAAAACCAACTGGCTGCAGCAGTGATGATTGGTGTGTCATATTAATTTAGATCAGTTTGTAGAGATCTGTTTCCATTTTGAAATGTAATAGTCTTTTTCTGTTGGTCAGTGTCAAAAAAAGCCAAATTAAATCCACTATAATTCAATGTTGTAAAACATGAAAACTTCCGGGGGGGGGGGGGGTGGGGTGAATATTTTTTATAGGCACTATAATTGTAATATCTGTGAGGGACAATGTTGATCAGGAGACAATGAAGAACTCCCATGTTTCATGGAAATTTTATATTCTCATGAGAGAAAATTAAGAGTGTTGGGATTCATGTCTCCTCTGAAGAATGGCATCTTCAAGAATGAAGCACTCTGTCATTGCCTGAGGCATCTATACTCTAGTCTCTGAAGTGGGACTTTAAACCTCAATCTTGTCTCAGAGGCAGATTACTACAGTTTACTCTGTTATGTCACTTTGGATAAATTAAAGATTCATTAAAAAGAATGATATTGAAATATAATAAAAATAAACTAATTGCTAACAATTTTGCATATTAGAATAAACACATATGATTGGTAGGTTTTAATCAGAAGCTTTCTTACAGAGGACTTTAATCACACAGTAACACATTGCTGGCACTACAGGATGTGAAAAGGGAAGCAGAAAGTGCTGACTCAATGTCATACTCTGCTTAGATTTAGTAACTGTGAAATAATCTGAAGGTTCATCTCAGAAACAGTACAAAGTCACAAATCACGACTATTATTTCTTTCTTATTCTTTTCATATCCTATGAAAAGAGGATTTAGAAGGTTTCTCTTTAAGTTAGTACAGTAATTTAGGAACCTTTCCCAAAAATTGTTAGTCTCATTAAATTATACACAATTTAATTACCTTGGTGCCAGAATTTTGAAATAATCATGACATTACTCACACCAATGTCAGCCACAAGGAAATTGATCAGTTCATGCCAGATCCAACATTATCTGGACTTTATGTAACCAGGACTTATTTTTCAAGAGGCGGAGGGCCAAATGACAGGCATCCAATGAGGCAGTGGGCTCCAAGCAACAACTTGCTTTTAGAGAACATCCTCAGCAGTACGCTATCAGCCTTTGATACCTTGTAACTTCTGAATAATTCTTATAATCGCTGTGCAGTAAGATTCTTTGTTTATTTTTCAGAGAGGTAAAGCCATGATACAGAAGTAATGGAAGTGAAGGCTCTTTGTTCCACATGGTAATTGAAGAAAATATGCTTTTGAAATATGGAATATATTTTTCTTAGAACTATATTAAGTCCTTTTATTTTTCATTATTTTCTTTCCACTGTGTCAAACTGAAAATTCAGTTTTAAAACCCAATACAGTTGTTTCATACAAAATTCTTTCCCCTCCAATTAACTGATCTCTGAATCAATGTTCCTCAAATTTTAATTATTCATTATTGCTTCTCTTTTCCAATGTGAAGAATTTGTTAGGTTGCCAGAATTTTAATTTTAAATCTGATCTGGTGATAAGTTATTTGATCTTTGTTGGGTTTTGTTTTATGAGAAGGAAAAAATACCCACCTAATGCTTGTGTTGAAAGCCAAATTATCAAGGAGTTGCTATGGGAACAAAATGTTATTTGGTTGAGAGTCTACGTACCAGATAGCTCACATCCTTCAAAGAACCTTTCAAATATATATACATAATGCTGCTTCTGATTAGTTAGTTGTATGAAATTTAATGGGAATCACTTACATGTCATGATTTAAATTGTATCATGACTTTAAAAATATTTTGTTTCCATCCAGACAGGTGGATTTTATTGCATTCATAGGGTAATTTGAGAAATATTAACATTCTAGATCAAATACAGTAATGTAATTCTTAAAATCAATAGCTTGAGTGAATTTCATTCTAAATTTAAATTCATAAGTAGTTGTACTCAAGGCTAAAATAATGATGATAACTCATTAATAAAATGTAATAAGTTGCACAGAACAGATGCCTGTGTAGAAGATCATCTATCCATAAAGGAGTGTTCCTCATCAAATCTACAGAAGTATTCTGTACTTGTTATGTTTTGTAATTCCAAAACAGAAAACTAATTGAAAAGAAAACAGAGAGCTGGGAATGTGAGTATAACTTTGGTTTTACTTTAAGCAAGACACACATGTATGACATGGTGGTGTAATGAGGTATGCAATACATATATTTTTACATATAACCAGTAATGGATTATTTAAACAAATAAAGAATGCTTACTCAAAGAATATATTTACAATATTGATCAAAAATTACTGATACATTAAATATGCAACAATACATTTATTACCTTTTGAATGAGTGACAATAATAGTATAAAAATGGCTGACTGATGCTTTGCAAAATTCTTCACATAAAATGCATTATACAAAGTCTATCAGGAAGACACAGGGAAGACCCCAGGCACGATCACCTAAAACACAATTAGTTGAATAAATTAATCTGCTTTAGCTAAATAAGTGAGGATTGTTGACCTGTTGCCAGAAGACTAGCTTAATTTTTATCTAGTTGTGCTATGAAATCATTAATTGCAGAATAAATCTCAGTGTACCATTCTCTCCAAGTATGAACTTTTCCAGTAGGGCAGCTGTCCTTTAAAACTGTAGGTTTTGTTTATGAATTTGTGGAAAGGGATTTGAACAATTTTAACTTAGAGACAAGCTCATATCTGACTGCAAACAAGAAATGAAATTGCAACAGCTGAGAGGTTGTATTTCTTTGTTTCTGACATTCACACTTATTTTCAAAAGCATCAAATACTTTGCATCAATAAAGCTCATTTTCATAAAATTTATTGCAATTAATTTCAAATTCATAGGTAACAAAGTAACAATGAGACAAAAATGGAAATTGCCACACAATTACGCACACAGCTATATTTAAGCTCAGGACTACAGAAAGATGTTAGTACAGTTGTTCCTTGGTTACTGTGTACACAATGCAATGATCTTAAACTTTATTGAACTCTACAAAGTTGGAGAAGCAAGAACAACCAACTGTGATCTAAGATTTTGTTTCTGCACTGGTATGGAGCAAAATGGCGACTTCATAAGATGCAATTCTGTTCTCTAACCAACTGTACCATTAAAGCTATCTGGATATAAATTGAAAGAATGTATCAAATATTTGATCCCTCTTGCACCAAGGGCAGAAACTTGGGAATTGTTTTATTGATTTTCATAAAACTTATGCCTGTGACATTATTTGTGAAAGCTGCAAAACAGCATTACTGTACAGATTCCCATAACACCTCAACTATCTTCAGATCAATTTAATAGAAAATTGTCAAACAGAGCAAGGGCTAATAATTTTATGACACTAAAAGGGCTAGATAAATGTCCATGTTGCACAGAGCAATTTTTTAAAAAATATGATGAGACATAAGTGAAAGAGAACTTTTGGCTCATTGGTCTTCCTAAATCAGAGTACAGAAGGTGAGTATTATGTTGAAGTTGCATAAGATGTTGGTGAGGCTAAATTTGGAATATTGTGTGAAATTTTGGTCACCTACTTACAGGAAAGATATCAATAAGATTGAAAGAGTCTAGATGAAATTTTAGAAGGATGTTGCCATGACTTGAGGACCTGAGTTATAGGTAAGGGTTGAAGAGGTTTGAGCTTTATTCCCTGGAGCGTAGGAGAACAAGGGGTGATTTGATAGAGGTGAACAAAATTATGAAGGGTATAGATAGGGTAAATACAGCAGCATTTTCCACAGAGGTTGGGTGCAACTAGAACTAGAGGTCATAGGTTAAGGGTGAAAACTGAAATATTTAAGGGGAACCTGAGGGAGAATGTTACTCAGAGGGTGTTGTGAGTTTGGAGTGAGCTGCTAGCAGATGTGGTGGATGTGTGTTTGATTGAAACATTTAAGAGAAATTTGAATAAATCTACGGATGGGGAGAAGTATGGAGGGTATGGTCCAGGTGTGGGTTGATGGGACTGGGCAGTACAACAGTTGGTCATAAACTAGATAGGCTCTAGGCCCTGCTGTGTACTGAAGTGTTTTATGACACTTTTACTGACCATGTTGCAAAGTTTATCACAATTCCTCATGCCTCATTCCAATTGGAAAGTGGAAAGAAAACATCCCTTGCTGCTATTAATTCCTAGAATATTATTTCAAGTTTATATAGCACTGAAAAAGTGCATGTGTTGAAAGTTGTGAAAAACATCCGTCCAATGCTGGCACTGGATACAGCCTGAACGTGCCAATAAATAATGAGTCAGTTGGAGACAATGAGGGCATGCCAGGTGGAGGGTAGTGGGTGAGGTAGATTACAAGGCATATTAGCTTGGCCCGCTACAATTCAATTTTTATAAAGTCTTTCAGGATTATTACTTTGTTCATTTTCTCTTGGCATTTGGACCATGGCTTTACTAGAAAGGTGAATTTTTAGTCTCCATCTCATGTAGATTAAGGTGCAAATATGGGCCAAACCATCTGATCTGTTGGTCTCTCTGTTCTTCACTGGAAGCTGCAGTTGGTGTTTCTTAAGTAGTCACTTCAGGCCCTACTAATCCCATAGGTCTTGTGGGCATCTGCTTTCACTTCCTGTTCTACAATTCCTGCTTCAAATAAAGTCTTCATAACCTTGAGTGCATTTAATTAGGTATTCTGAGTCACCTTCTTCTTGGCATTGCCTACATTGAGCTAATAATTTATCAATGACTATACCATTTGGAATGTTACTGGATGCAATGAACTCAATTTGAACAGTGTTCTCTTTGGTTACTTCTGAGGGAACTTTATACATGTGTCTCTGTTTTTGCATTGCTTTGCATCCTGCCTCCACTGGCTTACTGGTGCAGGAGTCTGCAGATACTGGACATCTGGAGCAACATACAAAGTGCTAAGTGGGTCAAAGAACATCAGTGGTGGGAAATGGACAGTTCATGTTTCGGGTTGAGGCCTTTTATCAGGACTGGTAAGAAAGAGGGGGAGATGGGGTGTATAAAAAATGTGGAAGAGAGGGGTAGAGCAAAAGCTGACAGTTGATAGGTAGATCTAGTTGTCATGGACTGTTCATTTCCCTTCACAGATGCTACCTGACTGGCTGAGTCCCTCCAACTTTTTGTTCTTGCTATTACTTTTTAGGTCACAATGTCATCTTCTCTGACCTTCCAATTTTGGTTTGTCTCCAAGGCTTTCATATATAATGTGAATGTTTTCCATTTTTTCTGTCTTGTCATGACTCTGCTGTAATGGCTCATTATATTAATATTAATGTCAGATTAATAAATCCATTTCTTTTGCAACATTCTTCAGAGGATATTCAGAACTCTGGATTGGCTTCCATGTTGTAATGTTCTTTGTTTTTAATGTAACCGGCTCAGTCTATGTTTGATTCAGTCTACTTAATGATTGTATATCTAGCATAGACCTTGTAGATATGGATTTCCACAGCCACCCCCAAGAATACACACAGTTTCAGCATTACCAACAATATCAATTTTGCAAAGTCCAGATGAGCTTGCTTTACTGCAGTGTTTCCATCATTTTCTATTTTCATTTGAGCTTTCCATTTTCTGTATTAATTGCATTTGCATTGTAACCCACACACACACACAAAATGCTAGAGGAACTCAGCAGATCAGGCGGCAGCTACAGAAAGGAATAAACAGTTGACCTTTCAGGACGAGACCCTTCTTTGGGACTGGAAAAGAAAGGCGAGGAAGCCGGAATAAGAATGTAGGGAATGGGAAATAGTACAAGCTAGAAGATGATTGGTGAAGCCAGGTAGGTGGGTGGGTGGGGGGAGGGGTGGGGAGATGAAGTAAGATGAAGTAAGAAACTGGGAAAATGTAGGTGGAAAATATAAAGGGCTGAAGAAGAAGGAATTCCAGAGGGAAGGGAGTAGACCATGGGAGAAAGGGAAGGAGGAAGAGCACCAGGGGTTTGTGATAGGCAGGTGAGGAGAAGGGGTAAGAGGGGAGCCATAATGGGGAATGGAAAAAGAGAGAAAGGGAAGAGGAGAGAAATTACCAGAAGTTAGAGGCATCAATGTTCATTGTGTCAGGTTGGAGTCTACCCAGATGGAATATGAGGTGTTGCTCCTCCATCCTGAGAGTGGCCTCATTGTGGCAGTAGAGGAGGCCTTGTCAGAATGGAAATGGGCAGTGGAATTAAAATGGCTGCTGACCAGCAGATGCTGCTTTTTTGCAGGGGCAGTGAAGATGCTCAACAAGTGGTCCCACAATCTGCATCAGGTCTCACCGAAGTAGCGGAGGCAGCATCGGGAGCATTGGATACAGTGGATGACCCTGACAGACTCACAGGCAAAGTGTTGTCTCACCTAGAAAGAATGTTTGTGGATGTGAACGGTGGTGAGGGGAGTAGGTGAATGGCAGGTGTAGCATGTGTTCCACTTGCAGGGATAAGTGCCAGAAGGGAGATCAGTGGGGACGGGTGAATGGATAAGGGCATCATGGAGAGAGTGAAGCCTAGAGAGTCTAGAGTTGGAGGGGGACAGGTAAAGTTGTGTTTGGTGATAGGATCAATGATGATGGTGGAAGTTGCCGAGAATGAGGTGCTGGATGTGGAGTCTCATGGGGTGGTTGGTAAGGACGAGCAACACTATCCCTGTTAAGGCAGTGGAAAGATGGGATGACAGTGGATGTCTGGGAAATGGAGGAGATGTGGATGAGGGCAGAAGGAGGAGGACATCTGTGATGTTCTAAAAAGGAAAACCTCATCCTGGGAACAAATGCAGTAGAAAAGGAGAAACTCAGAAAAGGGGAAGTATTTTTACAAGTGACAGGTTGGGAAAAAGTATAGTTGTGAGAGTCAATAGGTGAGTAGGTAATTGTATTTTCAGTTTGTTTCACAGCATCATGCTTTTGTAGCTGCTTCTGTAATCAATACCTTTGGTCAAAATCTTTTTCCTGCTAGCATAATGCAATAATTGTTTCATTTGTTTGACAGCTAACAAGCCTTCACCATGAAAAACAAAAATCAATAACTGCAAATGCTGGAAATCTGAAATGAAAATAATATTGCTGTAAACATTTGGAGGTCAGGCAAGAGAAACAGAGTTAATATTTCAAGATGAAGAACCTGGGGAAGGAGGGAAAACAAATTAGAGTCAAGCTACAAGGAGGATGGGGATGGGGATGGGGACAGAGACAGATAGGAAACAGGAAATATCTCTCTTGTTCTAACATCCACTCTGCAAATTACTTGCACAATCTGTTCTCTGGCAAAGGGTCTTCAAAATGAAGAGTTGACTTTTCCTTTCCACAGACATCATTTGGCTAATTGGGTAATTCCAGTATTTTCTGTTTTAATTTTGGATTTACAGATTTATTGATTTTCAAATGGAAGGTGAGGTCAGGTTTGCTTTGGGGATAAACTCTAAACAAGATCATCTAGTCAGTGAGTTCATCTGGACAGTATGAACATGTTGCTTTGGTCATAAAAGCTATGAAATTGGGTTAGAGGAGGAAAACACAAGCAATGTGATGAAAGAGTTGTGAAATACAGAACATATCCAGCAGGATAGATTGTTCTCATGGAGAAAAATTAGAACAATATCCCAGACAGATTATCTGACCCATATTGATACAAAGAAAGTGATTTACTTTTAGTTGATGGAGTCCAGGGGACTGGTACTTGCCAAGATGGAAGATAGAGTGTGTTTTTTCAATTTATGTTGAGAACAGGAAGTAGAGGAGATGCTGCCATTGGTTCTTTTAACTATGGTGATTGGAAAGCCATGGTTTAGAAGGAGAAAATCTGACACCTGTGAAATTGGTGTGGAAATAAGCTCAGGAATTTTTAAATTTCTGAAATGGTACAAGAAAGTCAATAATGATGTTCATGTACAAGAAAAAAGTGTTGAGGGAGGATGCACGATTAAGACTGAAACAAGAACTGTTCTATATATATCACACACAAAAAGAGAAGCATAAAGGGCCAGTGTAAATTCTCGTGGCTACACCTTTGATCTGGAGAAAAAGTGGAGCTCAAGAATGCCTTCTCTGTATTGTTTATGCCTCTTTATTAATACTATCCATTCTCACTGCAGACACTCATCTGTAGATATCATAGTTTAAAATCAAAACAAAAACTACAAATGCTCAAAATCTGATATGAAAGTCATATTTATGGAACAAGTAAGGCCATGAGACAGCATCTGTGAAAAGAGAAAAATATTTCATGCTTCTGGTCAAAAACTCTTATCAGAACTGGGAAAGGAAAAGGAAATGACAGTTTTAATTTACAGGGTGCATGGGTAGGGATGGAAAGGACAAAGAGAATATCTTTGGTAGGGTGAAGCCAGGTTAAATGGAACTGGTTCCGGTGTTTACAGGGGTAATAGATGTTGACAGGAGAAAAATGGAGAAAGATAGAAAAAAACAAAGAGACATGTTAAAACTAAGATTTGTATCTGAAAGCTGTTGATAAGCCTGAAACCAAAAGAAAAATGTTTGAATTGCTCAATAAGGGCAGTATTTATTGAGCAAAAATACCTGAATTAATATTACATTTGGAGATATTGTGTTCCATTCACCATAATGCTGGTTTACCATACTCTTGGCTCTATACAACACAAATTTTCTTTGATTTTCTTAGTGCAAAATGCATGTAGTCTTTGGCCAAACTACCATACAACTTCTTCCCAAGGATGGCTTACATTTACAGTGCCTATAAAAAAAATTCATTCCCTCCCTCCCACCCCCACCCCCAGAACCCTTGGAAGTTTTCAAGTTTTATTGTTTTACAACATTGAATCACAGTGAATGTAATTTGGCCTTTTTTGACACTGATGGACAGAAAAAGACCCTTTCATGTCCAAGTGAAAACAGATGTCTACAAAGTGGTCTAAATTAATTACAAATATAAAACATAAAATAATTGATTGCATAAATACTCACCCCCTTTAATATGACACACCAAACCATCATTGGTGCAGCTAATTGGTTTTAGAAATCACATAATTAGTTAAAATGGAGACCATCTGTGTGCAGTCAGGGTATTTCAACTGATTCTCGTGAAAATACATCTGTGTCTGGAAGGCCCAACTGCTGGTGAGGCAGTTTCCTGACAAAAACTACATTACGAAGACAAAAGAACACTCCAAGCAAATCCACAACAAGGTTATTGAAAAGCACAAATAAGGAGATGGATACAAGAAAATTTCCAAGTCACTGAATATCCCCTGGAGTACAGTTCAATCATCAAGAAACAGAAAGAATATGGCATATCTGTAAATCTGTGTAGAGCAGGCCATCCTCAAACATTGAGTGATCGAGTAAGAAGGGGATTAGTGAGGGAGGCCACCAAAAGACCTATGACAACTCTGGGGGAGTTCCAAGCTTCAGTGGCTGAGATGGGACAGACTGCACAGACAACAGCTATTGCCTGCGTGCATCATCAGATGAAGCTTTATGGGTGTGAGGTAAAGAGAAAGCTACTTTTGTAAAACTCACATGAAATCTCAGCTTGAGTTTACCAGAAGGCATGTGAGAGATTCTGAAGTCAGCTGGAAGAAGTTTCTATGGTCTGTTGAAACCAAAATTGAGCCTTTTTTTTCATCAGACTAAATGCTATGTTTAGTGGAAGCCAAACACCGCACATCATCAAAAACACACTGTCCCTACAGTGAAACATGGCAGTGCCTGCATTGTGCTGTGGGGATGCTTCACTGGAGCAGGTCCTGGAAGGCTTGTGAAGGTAGAGAGTAAATGAATACAGCAAAATACAGGGAAATCCTGGAGGAAAATCTGATGGCGTCTGCAAGAGAACTGTGACTTAGGAGAAGGTTTGTTTTCCGGCAAGACAATGACCCCCAATCATAAAACCAAAGCTGCACAGTAAAGGCTTAAAGACAACATATTTAATGTCCTAGAGTGGCCAAGTCAGAGACCAGATGTCAGTCCAATTAATTTATGGCTGGACTTGAAGAGGACTGTTCACTCATGATCCCCATGCAATCTGACAGACCTTGAGCAGTTTTGTAAAGAAGAATGGGGGAAAATTGTAGTGTTCGGATGTGCAAAGCTGATAGAGATCTGTCCACACAGACCCAAGGTTGTAATTGCTGTCAAAGGTGCATCTACTAAATACTGACTTAAAGGTGGTGAGTAATTATGCAATCAACTATTTTGAGTTTAATAATTGTCATAAGTTTAGACCAATTTGTAAAAATTCAATTTCACTTTGACATCAAAGAGTCTTTTCTGATAAACAGTGTCAAAAAAGCCAAATTAAATCTACAGTACTGTCATTCAATGTTGTAAAACACTAAAACATGAAAACCTTCAAGCGGGGAGAATACTTTTTTTACTAGGCACTGTAATTACTTGGTTTCTTTTTGGCAGAAGCTTAATGAGAATCAAATGGACTGTCGTTGAACACTCACACCTTGGACACTATGTATTATATAACATTAGAAAGGGAAACAGAAGGAGTGGCTTGGCCCCTCATCCATGCTCCACCACTCATTGTAGTTAATCTTTTATGCTGGTACCATTTTCTTGCACCAACCTCATATCTCATAATATCTAAGAATCTACTGTTCTATGTTTTGAACATGCTCAGAAATGCCTGATTGAAAACTCATACCTGATTGAAAAAAAATACACAGCAAGAAGAAATTTCTTCACTTGTCTTGAATGGTGAAATTGTAACCTTTAGTTCTAGACATGCAAGCTACAGGAAACATTAACTTCTATTTTATCAAAGAAATCACCTTTCATTCTTCTAAATATAGGAGTGTACAGGCCCATCTTAAATTCTGCTCATCTGATAACCTTGTCATCCCAGAAATGAATCTAGAATGGAATTACTGCAACAAGGGCAGGCATATCTGCATGGTAACTTAAAGAGATTTGCACACAAGGACAACCAGTTTCCTCTGAATACCAATTAGTGGGAAAATGTTTAGGGCGGTAAATCGGATACAAATCAAGTGGGCTGCTTGTCCAGGATGCTGTTAAGCTTCCTGAGAACAGTCAAAGCTGCAATCATCCGGGCGAATGGAGGGTACTTCATCACACTCCTGGCTTGTGCTTTGTAAATAGAGGAACGCCTTGTGTTATTAGCATAAGTAGTTTCTAATCTGTATTTGTAGCCATGGCATTTTTATACATAGAGCCATGAACTCATCACCATGGAAATAGGCCCTTTAGTCTACATGAGGTTACAGAGGGCAGTGCTACACATTTTCATTGCTGTTCTTGGCTCACACTGCCTCATGGACTCTCAGATGTAGTGAGCTGATATCATTTAGCATGATTACTATGTCACAAAATACAATGGAGAATATTTTGGCATGAAGATGCACTTTATTTCTACAAGGATTGTTTAGTGTGGATGAGGTGAAGAAGATTTATCCCTTGTGTTGCAGACCAGCTATGTTCTTCAGTAGTCAGCCAGCTCAGTCTTTTCTGGTTCTACCCAGACACTTTTGGTGATGAATACTGAAGGCTCCCTGCCCGGCATACGTTTTGTTAATTTTCTCTATCCAAAGTCAAAATTTGACTTTGCCATAGACACTAGTACACATTAGCACAGGTGCAATGAAAAACATACTTGCAGCAGCATCACAGGCATATAGAATCATATTAGCAGCATTCACTGGAAAAATATAAATTATACACAATATTTCAAGAAAGAACACTATTTGAACAAAAGCATGGCAGTTAATGGAATGCTGTTACAGCACCAGCGGCCCAGGTTCAATTCCACCACTATCTGTAAGGAGTTTGAATGTTCTCTCTGTGATTGTGTGGGTTTCCTCCAGGTGCTCTGGTTTCCTCCCACCTTCCAAAGACGTACGAGTAAGTACATAAATTGGTCACATGGGTGTATTTGGGTAGTATGGGGTCGTTGGGCTGGAATGAACTGTTCCTGTGCTGTATCACTAAATAAATACAATAAAATAAAAATACAAAGTCCATTTTAGTGCAAAGTCACCAAAATGCTTCTTGCATTTGCTGTTCAACGTGAAACAGCACTGATTCATCAGTTGAGGGAAGATGATAGGAGATAATCAGGAAGTTCTTTGCCCATGCTTGAGTTAATGACATAAGGATTCAATGCTGAGGTCTCTAAAGGTTATTCTCCTCCTGCACTGGCATGCTACCATTTCTGTTAGATTTAATTACCCGGGTTGTGATGAAGCAATTGGTACATTGAGTTATATCTTGTAGACAATGAGTGCAACTTTAAGGCTGGTGTTTGACCTGTCTGTGGGGTAGCTCCCCCAATTTAAACACCAGTCCTAAATGAGGACTTTCCAAGTAAAATAAATGTATTAAAATTGTGAGATTTAAAGCCAAAAAAATTCATGGATCTGCATTCCAGAATGTGAAAGAGACAGCCATATAGATGATAAATGTATTGACTATAATTTTTCCAAATTCTACAGAGTTTGGAGCACTTCTTGCAGACTGGCACACTATTTACGGATACAGAGAGAGGGGAAACAGGGAAATACTGTACTTTTAGTCTAAGATCCATGCAAGGAAATCTTAAATGGAGATACAATGAGCAACTACAAAAGAATAATAGAATCAGACAGATTCAGGATGGGTTTATGAAATGAAAGGGTACTTCACCGGTCTATCAGATGTATTTGAGGGCATAACCTGTAGAATGGAAAAGGGGGAACAAGGGGAAGTAGTGAAGTTAAGTTTTCAGAAGGCTTTTGATAAGGTCCAATGTAGGAGCTTGATTAATACAATTTGAACACTTAGAATTGGAGGGGATAGGTTGGAATACATTGAGCATTAGTTAACAGATGAAAGGCTAAGAGTTGTAATTATCAAGAGTTTCTCAGGTTGGTAGGTTGTGGCAAGTCATTGAATTACCCAACAAACATCAGTGAGTTTGATTAGAGGACCTAGTGTCCTGTTATCAAGTCTCTTTATGATGGCAGACCTAATGTAGGATTGTGAGGACAGATGATATCCAGAGTCTTCTAGAGGATATAGCAAGTTCAGTGTAGGGATTTGAGAGTAAGTAAATTTGAGAGTATTTGAGTACAAAGTGTGTTATTGTATTTACTCTGGGATTTGGTGAGACTGCATTAGAAGTATCGAGTTGGTCTTCTTACTCAAAAACAAGGATATGCATGAGGGAGTGCTATGACTGGCTCCTGGGAGTGAGTTTCCAACAGGAGAAACTGAGTAGATATATGTGTACTTAGTAGAATTTAGAAGAATGAAAGATGATTTCATTAAACTTACAAAAAAAATCTTACAGGGCTGTGCAGGTTAGATGCCAGAGAGGGTAATGTCTCAGCCAGAGGAGTCTGGAACCAGTGGTCACACACGGTTGCTTGGATTTCCAGCATCTGCAGATTTTCTCTTGGTTGTGATTGGAACCAGGGGTCACGGTCTCAGTGTAAAGGGTGTGCCATTTAGGAGGAAAACGTTATATTACGTAGAGGGTGTTGAATTTTTGGAATTCTCGATCCTACTCCTACTCATAATTCCCAAGTTCTTTATGACATGTTCTTAAAAGTTCTTAGGGGGTGTTCATTATCAATATTAAGAAAACATAGTAATGTGTGCCACCTCGTTGTGCATGAATTGCCCGTCGCGTATTAACAGCATTGAAACAGATTTTATTGTTTTTGAAGTACAAGCGCGTCTGTGTTGTAACATTAAGGTTTCACTGTTGGCAGCTCTGGTGTGGGGGGAAAAAAGCATCATCGCAAAAATGACATTAAACATGGTGTGAACTCTCGACGTTTTGTCAGATCTGTAAAAGAAATCTGACGTTGAAAGGTCCACAGGCGGAACGAGTGATTATCATTGGAACATTTTTCAGTATTTACTGCAACGGTGATCGCAGATTACATTCGTCCCGCCGCGTACCGTGGAGTGGATGCCGGCTCGGCCCCGCACTCCTCGCCGTGCCGCCCGCCGATCGCGACCGGCGCGCGGACACGCGGTGACGTCACCGCGCGCGGTGGCCCGGGCGTTTTGTTTGAGCGGAGCGCGAGCCGCTGTCGGAGGAACGGTCGCGTCCGCGCGTGGCCGGGGACGAGCGGCGGAGCCGGTAGCGGTAGCTGGCCTCCCCCTTCCTCCCGAGCCTCGCCTCGCCTCGCCGCACTCTGCCGGCATGTTAGCGGGCAGCCGCTGCTGCGCTCTGGGTTCGGGGGCACCTGTCTCGCTGTACCCGCAGGCATTTCCTCCTGCCGGCGTGAGAGCGGCCGCCTGAGAGCCCCCCACCCCCAGCAAAAGTCCGTGCGTACATTTCGGAAGTAGCAGACGTTAGGTAGGCCCGTGGCCGGGGTTGGGGGGCAGTCGAGGGGAACTGGTTCGCCGACCACTTGCCGCTGACAACGAACCATGATGAAGACCGAAGCTTCTGCAGAGAGATCGAGCCTCCGCAGCTCCTCTCCGCACCGCAACGCTTACAGGACCGATTTCCAGGCTCTCAGAACCACCTTCAGCAAAGCTGGCAGCGGCGGAGGTCTGACCGGGGCATCGTCGGCGGCCGGGGGCGACTCCGAGGTGAAGGAGGGGTCCGAGAACCCGCCGTCGTCCCCGTCGCAACAGATGCACCAGCGGGGAAGGAAATACGGCTCCAACGTTAACCGAATCAAGAACATGCTGTTCATGCAGATGGGTATGGGTTCCGGCGAGGAGAACGCGGCTTCTGCCCGCATCAGGGGCGGCAGAGGGGCTCCCCCGTCTCCCCACCGCCGAGTTCGAGCCCGGGAGGTGGTGCAGGTTGCCCCCGGTGCTCGGGTCAAGCAGACTGCCGAAGTATGCGACCGGACGAGTCGGGTGGACTCCCGGCGAGAAGGTCCGGCAACCGGCTCCAAATTTTCCGAGACCCGTAAACTCTTCGAGCAGAGCGCCCGAGTGTCGGCGACGGCCGCCCAGCCAAGCTCGCCGAAGAGGGAGAGGAAATGTTCTCAGGACCAGAGGCTGGACGAGCAGCAAGGGGCCCAGAGCCTCCGCGGCGACAGAGGTAGCACTGATTCACAGGACAGCACCCACCCCAGCACAGAGGCTCCGTTACCTGCTGTCAGTGGCTCACTTGCTGCTCCTTCCCAGAGCACCGAACAACAAACATTGGCAGCTGGTAGGAGCCTTACGACTGGATACAATGGCGTTGTCCCAAATGCATCGTCTAAAACACTTGAACTGCAAGAGCAACAACAGGTGTCTGTCAAATCTCCTTCTGCCCAGGGCCAACACGGGATTGATTTTGCAAACCAGGATGCTACAGGTTCGCCTCGGAAAAGTGAGAAGCACGAACACATCTCGAGCCAAGTGCCACTTCCTTCCGAGGCTGTGAAATCCGCCTCTTTTAGCCAGAAGGCCACACAAGTTAAATCTGGCATGGAAAATCACGACCAACATCTAGACGGAGGATCAATCGGGGATTTCGGGAAGCACTTAAATAGTGGTGCTAGCGTGAAGCATCCCGATTCTCCTAAATGCAATGCTTTTGTAGCCGAAATATCGTCGGATGCGAGAGGTTCTACAGCAAGTGAAAATTCCTCCGAGGAGAGCACAGCTGAACCATCAACTGAGACAGGCGTCAAGAGTGATTGTTCCAGATACAAATCTATCATTCAGAGTACGCAGAATGAAGGGTGCAGTGTGGAGTCCGGAGATGACACAGGTTGGGACCAAGCTTATGAGGATTCAGAGGACCAATTGGATAGCGATGAAAATAATTATGAACCCATTTCGGAATATACAGAAGTAACAGGATTGTCAGATGAAGATAGTATACCTGCCAAAAGGAAAATTAAATTCAGCACTGATCCCATTAGAGTAAGTGAATCATTTATCCAAGCATTGTGATGGCTGAACGCGTTATAGATATTATGAAGAAAATTAAAATCTTAGTTAAGCACTTGCAAATGACGAAACTTTAGAAATAATTTGTAGAATGCCTATTATTTAACCACATCTGTGGGCGTAAGTTACATTGTTTGATTTGTGTACAGTTGCACGGAGAATTGTAAAGAAAAATAATGCCACAGTTTGGGTTGTTTTATTGAGGAATGAAATATTTTTGTATGTCTGTTTCACAAGCAAAATAAATTGTTTGCCGGTCAGTGGCTCTAGATGGAGTTTATGATGCTCAGATAGATGTTCAGATTTTTAAAGCAGATAATGGGTAAATTGCGGGATCCGAACCCGCAATCTTTTCAGAAAAATGCCAGGCCTGGATTTGATCATGATTTACTTGTTTCACAAGTAGAATAAATTTGGTTTGCAGTTTTTGTAGGATAATTCCTGAAGTCTCACTGAATAGATAACCTTTTCAAATCTACAAACCTTGCAAATCTACATGCTTGCAAGTGTTTTGTTTTAGGCACAAACTTTGAAGGACAGAGCAATGGGTCAATAATGTTGGCAATCCTTTTTTTAATACAGAGTGATAGACTGCTCAAAATAGAAGGGCAGTTAAAATGTTGACAATTCTTTTTTATGCGTATGTGGGGAGGATAAGTTACATCCTCTGCTTAAAGTGAACTGCATTGCTAAATTTCAGTGACAGTAATTTCAATGCAGTTCTATAGGCAAGAAAAACATACCTGGTTCTTCTTTTTCAACCAAGAAGGGCTGGGTAATAAGTTATTCCCATGCCACTCAGTTAGCTGCTCCCACATAAAGTTCAATTGCATATCCTGTATTACTGGTCTTCTGATGTGTGCTCTGCAGTTTCCCTCATAATAAATAAAACAACATAAAATTCCTGCTTTCCTGTTTGAGCACTTTGGTCCATTTTATCTCAAGTGCATGATGTGGCAAAGGATTTGCTACAAGCTAAACAAATAAAATGTTATTAAGAATATTAAAATAATGTGAACCCCCAATAAGCATTTGTAAATGAAATGAAAACTTCTATAGTACTGCATAGCAATGTGACCTAAAACTTGCCAAAAAGAGAATCAAGGGCATTCTAAATACACTGGTTCTTGATTATTATTAAACATTGACTGAGCTAATGGTAAACATTTAATCCTAAATAATACATGAATTAACAAATTATTAAAAATCACATTATACTGTTGTGGTTGCTGAACTTTTTTGATAAAGGTGATTAAAAGCTTGTCCATAGGGTGAAGTTTTTTTTTGTCAGGCCTTGAAATGGTGAGGTGTTCAGTTTTGGGTGATATGGATGAATGTGGCAGGACAGGAGGAAGCACAGAACATATTCAAAGCAGTGGCTACATGTAGGCTGGTAAGGAAGAGTAGGGCATACTTTGTGTACCTCTATTACATCTCCCCTCATCTTCCTATGCTAAGGGCAAAAATATTCAAACCTATTTGATCTTTCCCTATAACTCTGGTCCTCAAATCATCTCAACATCCTTGTACATTTTCCCTGTACTCTTTCAATCTTATTGCGATCTTTCTATGGGTGGTGTAGGTGACCAGAACTGCACACAATACTCCACATTTGGCCTCATCAAAATCTTGTACAACTTCAACATAACATCCCAACTCCTGTAGTCAATACTCAGATTTATGAAGGCCAATGTGTGAAAAGATTTTTTTAATAACCTTTTCTGAGATGTCACTTTAAAGGATTTATTTATCTGTATTTCCAAATTCCTCAGTTCTACTGCACGCCTCAGTGCTGTACCATTTACTGTGTAAGTCTTACCCTAGTTTGTCCTTGCAAAATGCAACACCCACACTTGCATTAAATTCCATCAGCTATTTTTTAGTCTGTTTTTCCTGCTGGTCCAGTTCCTGCTGCAAGCTTTGATAGCCTTCTTTGCTGTACACCAGGTCCTCAATCTTAAACACAAAGTACACTGCAGATGCTGTGGTCAAATCAAGACATACAAATAAGCTGGATCAACTCAGCAGGTTAGGCATCATCCATTGAAATGAGCAGTCAACGTTTCAGTCCGAGACCCTTCGTCGGGACTGAAGAAGGAGGGGGCAGGGGCCCTATAAGTAAGGTGGGGGGAGGGTGGAAGGTGCCAGGTGAAAAATCAATCAGAGGAAAGATCAAGGGATGGGGGAGGAAAACAGGGAAGGGGATAGGCCGCAGAGGGATGAAGAAGGAATGAAAGGGGAAAGCACTATGGGTAGTAGAAGAAGGTAGAATCATGAGAGAGGTGATAGGTAGCTAGAAGAGGAGACAGAGTGAAAGTGGGATAGGGGAAGGGAGAGGGAGGGAATTACCGGAAGTTGGAGAATTTGATGTTCATACCAAGGGGCTGGAGGCTACCCAGACTTATATGAGGTAACACCTCCTCATTTACCACCATTCAGGGCCCTAAACAGTCCTTCCAGGTGAGGCAACACTTCACTTGTGAGTCTTGGGGTAAACTATTGCATCCGGTGCTCCCAGTGCGACCTCCTTTACATCAGTGAGACCCGACGCAGACTGGGGGACCGCTTCGTCGAGCACCTCTGCTCCGTTTTGCCACAACAGACAGGATCTCCCGGTTGCCGCCCACTTCAACTCTGCTTCACATTCCCATTCAGATATGTCCATACATGTCCACTGCCATGATGAGGCCAAACTCGGGTTGGAGGAGCAACACCTCATATACTGTTTGGGTAGCCTCCAGCCCCTTGGTATGAACATCGAATTCTCCAACTTCTGGTAATTCCTTCCCTTTCCCTTCCACCATCCCACTTTCACTGCCTCCTCTTTTAGCTGCCTATCACCTTGCTCATGATTCTACCACCTTCTACTACCCATTGTGCTTTCCCCTTTATTCCTTTTTCACCTCTCCAGCCTATCCCCTCCCCCACCCCTTGATCTTTCCTCTGATTGGTTTTTCACCTGGCACCTTCCACCCTCCCCCCACCTTTATAGGGCCCCTGCCCCCTCCTCCTTCAGTCCTGACGAAGGGTCTCAGCCCAAAACGTTGATTGCTCATTTCAATGGATGCTGCCCGACCTGCTGAGTTAATCCAGCTTGTTTGTAGGTCCTTAATCTTGGTGTCATCTCCAAGTTTGCTGATCCGGTTTACTTGATTTACTTGAAATTTGCTTCAAGATAGCAAGTACCTTCTGTTCTGTAATCTGGATATGGTTTACTGCTGTTTTGCCCTAGTTCTAAAGATGATGTGTCTATCTCCCCAGTAAATACAAGTGAAAAAAAAATTCCACTTCAGATCTCCCCACCTCTTGGCGCCATGCATAAATGATAATGCTGATCTTCAAGTGGATCAATTTTGTTCTTTGCTATCCTTTTGCAGTTAATAGATTAATAGAAGCTCTTGGGATTCTCCTTCGCTTTGTCTGCCAGAGCAACCACGTGCATTCTTTTCAGCCCTCCTGATTTCCCTCTTAAGTGATCTCTTGCATTTCTTATACTCCTCAGCACCTCAATTCTTCATTGCTGCCTATACCCATTATCACCTCCTTTTTCTTCTTAACCAGGGCCTCAATAGTTCCTTGAAAGCCAAGGTTCCCTAAATCTGTTAGCATTTTATTCTAACAGGAAAGACAAACTCTTCATTCAATATTTCACTTTTGAAGGCCTCCCACTTACCAAGCATCTCTTTGCCAGAAAGCAACCAATCCCAGTCCACGCCTGCAGATCCTTTGGAGTGTAGAAGGTTGAGGGGAGACTTGATAGAGGTATTTGAAATTATGAGAGGGATGGATAGAGATGATGTGGATAGACTTTTTCCATTGAGAGTAGGGGATATTCACAAGAAGATGTGAGTTGAGAGCTAGGGGGCAAAAGTTTAGGGGTAACAGGAGGGGGAACTTCTTTATTCAGAGAGTGGTAAGCTGTGTGGAATGAGCTTCCAGTAGAAGTGGTAGAGTCAGGTTCGATATTGTCATTTAAAGTAAAATTGGAAAGGTATATGGACAGGAAAGGAATGGAGGGTTATGGACTGAGTGCAGGTCAGTGGGACTAGGTGAGAGTAAACTTTTGGCACGGACTAGATGATGGCCTGTTTCTGTTCTGTAATAGTTGTATGGTTATATGTAATCAAAATTGGTCTTTCTCCAACTTAGTATCTCAGCCTGAGGACCAGTTACTTGGATGCCCAGTTATTTGGAGTCCTTATGCAAGTCAAGTATAAATGATGGATAACACCTATTTTTAAGTACAACAGTTTAAGGTTTTGCTCTGCAGTAGATGATGACTTTTCACAACACCATTATATTTCATTGAACATGACATTTGGAGAACAATTAAGCAGTAAAGTATGTACTGGAAAGGGCTGCTCGGGTTGCATTGAGAGTTGTTGATGAAGCTGTTATTGTTTAACTGAAGGGTATAAACATACCCACAGCTTTCTTGACACAAAATAATTAGTGGATTAGTTCTTGTACAGTGAAATAAAATAATAGATATTCAGAGGGTATGAGAAACTTGGCTTCTTTGTGCATGTTAGATTTGGGATTACTATTGTGATTCATATAATGATCATGACACAGTTTCTTCATTCTCGAAATCAGTGTGGGGATCTTCTGTGAATAGTCTCCAATTGCATATATCCCTCAAGCAGAAAGCCCAAAACTACTTGAAACACTCCAGGAAAACAACTGTCTGTAGACAACCCTACATCTGTACAACATCTCTTTTGCAGTGAAGGTCAGCAACAAATTTGTCTTTCTTGTCATTTGATATCTCCTCTTACCAGCTTTGCTTACTCTGCAGTTTTCCTATCCTTTCTACCAAAGGTAACCTCAACATTTCCCTCTATACTACATTGATCATATTTTTCCCCAGTCACTTCCAGTACATTATATTGTCCTTACAATTTGCTTTCTCACCTTTCATTGCTTGGTCTGAAAATGTGGCTCTAATATACATTGTCCCACTGCCTGAGTTAATAGTTGAAGCACTGGCATTGTTTACTATGTTAGCTCAACTTTCTGTAAGTTTTCTGTGCTTGTGTATTTAATACCAAAACCTGAGGTGGCAGGGCAATAGTTCTAATTGGATGAGTAAAAAGCTGGGTACAATGCATAAATTTGTTTTGGAAGAAGATGTTGATTTTAAAAATGAGAATTTATTTTCACTGTTATTGTTACTTGTTATTATAAATTCCAAATTTTTATACCTTTTTGTGGAATAAAGGGGAAGAATAGAATGAGATTATGCATGGTGCTTGATAGAGCAAATGGGTAGCATATTTGTTTAAAATATAATTCTTAGCAGGTTCCATGAAAGCATTTTCCCTGAAAATCTGTTTTGCATGACCTGTTCAGCAAGAGTTACATTAGCACACTAATTTTCAACTGGCTCTATTCAAAGAAATGATTAAAATATGTTACACATCTTCATGTCATAATTGAAAGTTTCAGAATGCTTGAGCTGCACAGGAACTTTTGGAGTTGTACAGCACTTCTTACTGATAAGTGCCAGGTCCTTGTAAGCGGAACAAGTGCTACACCTGCCTGTACACTTCTTCCCTCACCACCATTCAGGGCCCCAGACAGTCCTTCCAGATGAGACGAATTTTCACCTGTGAGTCGGCTGGTGTGATATACAGTCGGCCTTTCTTATCCACAAATTCAACCAACAGCGAATCACGAAAACCTGGAAGTTCTCTTTCAGCACTTCTTGTTCAAGCATGTACAGACTTTTTTCTTGTCATTATTCCGTAAACAATGCAGTAAAACTATTTTACATAACATTTACATTGTATTAAATATTCCAAGTAATCTAGAGATGATTTAAAGTACACGGGAGGATGTGCGTGGGTTATTGTGGATCGGGATTGAAAAAAAATAGGAAGTTCTGTTACTAAGTAAGTCGAAACAGGTACATCCGGTATTATTTAGCGTCAGTTAGTCAAGCGTTTGCATTTGTATATAGTATATATTTTACCTTCCTATGCATATAAAACACTTAAGAATGTATGTTTCAGCGCCGGGCTCAGGAAGTTCCCGAGTTCAATCTAATGACAGATCATTATGGAGTGCGCTCTCCACCGTGCCGGGTTGATGTGGAGGATAAAAGCCCAAAACCCAATGATTAAACCACTGCGTTGCTTAGTAATAATTGTAGCTTTCATCGGGGCGCAGCCTTTCTCACTTTATCCTTTAAAATTATTCCGACCATTGACCGACGTAGCCTAACCCTTTTCCAATGACCGATGGCGTTTCACCTCTTTCTGATCACTTTATTATTTAAACTTTATTTTCAGTCGTTATCGTGATGATTTTCATGAACAGAAACACTGCGGATTCAGATCTCTGCTGCTGGGTCCTAATGTCCACTGCACTGAGACAGGTTAAATAAGGTCTTGGGTTCCATTGGGTCCTAAGGTCCACCGTATTGATACAGGTTGAATAAGGGACTTGAGCATCTGCGAATTTTGGTATCCGCTGGGGTCCCGGAACCAATCTCTTGCAGATAAGGAGGGCCAACTGTACTGCATCTGGTGCTTATATATTGGTAAGACCCGACGCAGACTGGGAGACCGTTTCACTGAATACCTACGCTCTGTCCGCCAGAGAAAGCAGGATCTCCTAGTGGCCACATATTTTAATTCCACGTCCCATTCCCATTCTGATATGTCTGTCCATGACCACCTCTACTGTCAAGATGAAGCCACACTCAGATTGGAGGAACAACACCTTATATTCCGTCTGGGTATCCTACAACCTGATGGCATGAACATTGATTTCTCTAACTTCCATTAATGCCCCCCCTCCCCTTCTTATCCCATCCCTTATTTATTTATCCCCCCCTTTTTTCTCCTCTTTTCTCTCTCTGCCCCTCTTACAATCACTCCTTGCCTGCTCTCCATCTCCCTCTGGTGCTCCCCTCCCACTTTCTTTCTCCCTAGGCCTCCTGTCCTATGTCCTGTCCAGCTGTGTATCCCTTTTGCGAATCAACTTTCAAGCTGTTGGCTTCATCCCTCCTCCTCCTGTCTTCTCGGATCTCCTGCTCCCCCTCCCACTTTCAAATCTGTTAGTATCTTTTCTTTCAGTTAGTCCTGACGAAGGGTCTCGGCCTGAAATGTTGACTGCGCTTCTTCCTATAGATGCTGCCTGGCCTACTACGTTCCACCAGCATTTTGTGTGTGTTGCTTGGGAGTATTGTGAGCAATTTTGGGCCCCTTATCTTAGAAAAGATATGCTAGCTTTGGAGCGAGTCCAGTGGAGGTTCATGAAAATTATCACAGGAATCAAAGTGTTGATGTGAGCATTTGGTGGCTCTGGGCCTGTACTTGCTGGACGTTAGTAGAATGAGGGGGGATCTTATTGAAACCTAATGAATATTGAAAGATCTGGATTGAGTGGATGTGGAGAGGATGTTACCTATCATGGGGAAGTCTAGGACAGAGGATACAGCCTCAGAACAGAGGGACTTCCATTTAGAGGGAGGGCGGTGAATCTGTTTTTTTTTGCCACAGACAGCTGTGGCGGTAGTCATTCAGTATATTTAAAGTGGAGGATTCTTGATTAATCAGAGGTCATAGCTTATGGATAGAAGCAGGAAAATGGGGTTGAGAGGGATAATAAATCAGCCATGATGGGATGGCAGAGTGGACTCTGTGGGTTGACTGGCTTAAATCTGTTCCTTGGTCTTATGTGGCCTGAAAGTGAAAAGGGGTGGGTGCCATTTCTGGGTTAATCTTGATATACTGTTTCTCTCATTGCCATTATTGCATTATTACTATTTCCAAGGTCTGGTGAAAATATGTTCTAGGCAGCAGGTATAATGTCTCTTCTGATTCATAGAAATAGGGTTGTTGCGATAAATGGGTCCTGTATTTAAGCTAGTATTCCTCTGGTTGCTTTCAGTAGCTTAATAAGGATCAGCAGGCACTCTTAAGCTAATGTGTTTTTTTTAAACAGTAGATGTACATTGATCTATTGACCATATTTGATTTGTGATTTCAAACAATGGAAGGTTTTAATTTCAGTGGTACTGGTTATGGATTTTTGCAGCTGGTAGACTAGTAATATTACATGTGTTAAATGTGAAAATGGAAATTTAGTTTGGACAAAAAGTTCACTAAAATGTTTCGCATTTACCAGTTCAGAAATATCTTGGTTCAGCTTTTCATTTGAAAGGTGACATCTCAGTGATATTTTGGTTTGTCACTGAATTATATGCTCATGTCCTGAATCTGTAATCTTTTGGTTTGAAGGTATTTAAAATAGTTTGAGGAAGATTTTATGGAAAAAAAAATATCATTCCTTCCTCAGTGCAGAATTATCCTCATACTTTTGCAAATTTCCAAAGGGCAAGCTCATTCTGAGATGTGGGAAGAGCTCTCATGGAATACAAGAATTATGTAAATGATGATGTGACTATTTTAAACATCTTGATATTGTGATGAATTGGACTTTGTTATAAAGACTAAATCTATTAACAGTAGGAAGAGAATTTTTACGATTTGGTGATGAATTTTATGTTACTGGTAGTTTTCACTTTTATCTGAATGTTTATGATCACTTTAAAATAAGCTGCTTCACTATGATACACCATTTAAAAATCAGCATTGGGTTTAAAAGTACATACGTGACTTAACAACCTCCAGCAAATTTCTATACTGAATTTAATCTAATTAGAAATGGATGCCATAAAAGGAGGCATTCTAGCTAATCATGTCTTTGCTAACCATTTTGTCCATCTACATTAATCACATTTATCCATGTTAGGACCTCTATCATTTTATGCCTTGCCTACTTAAGTGTCTGTTTTGTAATTGTGTCTGATTGCTCCTTCACTTATTGCAGTGTATTCCAGATGTCAACCACTTAAAAAATAATACCCCTCATCCCCTTTAAAACTCCGTTCCCCCATATTAAACCTCTGGCCTCATGATTTTGATACCCCTCTTGTTGCAAAAAGAATTTGACTATTTACTCGGCATTTGCCTCTCAAACTTGTATTACTTCTACCAGGTCATGTATTATCCTACCTGACTCCAGGGAAAACAAGAACAAACTATTGAGTTTGTTTCCATAATGTAAGTATTCCAATTCAGACAGCATACTGATGATTTTTTTATACTCCTTCCAACTCATTCACTTTTTTCTTGTGGTGTGGCAATCAGAAATGCACTCAATATTCTAAGTAGGGCCTAATTAGTCTCGCAGTGAGCTATGTTTCTGAAGAAGCATCTTTGTTGGTTGTGGATAATCAGCCCTATCGGATATAGATCTGTAATTAAGCGTAAGACCCATATTGGTACAGATTGAAATGTTTAATTTGAAAATCCAATATTATGTAGCAACTTTTAAGATGGTTTCTGGATACCCTATGGTGTTTTACATGCTCTGAAGTGTAGTCACTCTCCATTGTGCTATTCTGAGTTGATCTTGAGCCTACAACCTTTTTACTTGGAAACAACAATAGGAGCACCTGAACTTCAGTTACCAATGTACTCCATCTGCTGGAGAGGCAAAACTGTAATGTAGCTTTTGTCATTTGAAGTATATTTGAATAATTTCATTCTTCATTGGCAACAATTAGAATCCGCATAAAATATCCAAAAGTTTAATAGTTTCCCTTGAACTACCTGGGTGAAAGGTTTTGACAAAACAAGGTATAGTATTACTAATTTGAAGAAATGCTACTTGCAGTTCAAATGTTTGATTCCTACAGTAATGTTAATGTTTACTTTATTAACAGTGCTTGATTTTCTAATCAGATATTGCTTATTAACTAGCTTTCTAGAAATTGCTGCCTATCACAAAGTTGATTAGTTTATTTTTGTTATTATGGTCCTTATTAAGAACTCGGGGTATACCATGTTCTGAGAATTTACCTGGATATAGGAATTATGTAAACAAATACAAATTTTGTTTATTCATGAATAGTTTTTTAAAGAGGCTAATCAATTGAACTTGTTAGGAGTTAAAATGATAGATTACTATTTTCTATTGTGTTCTTTCCTCCTCTTGCTTTACCTCAACACAAGAAGGAAAGCTATACTAGAATAGTCAATATTGTGTATGTAACAAAAGCATGGTTGGAGTTTGCAGCTGCTGTGGAGGCTGAGGAAAGATGGAGTTGTTAGAAGTAATGGGTGTGGAAATAGGCTTGGTGATGGCACAGCTGAGGTCCTAAATACAGCTTGTGGTCATTACTGACATCAATCTTGGGAATACTCTGGCTCAGTATCAGAGGGCTGTAAGAATAAGGAATAAAGCTGGTGACTATTGATTGGAGTTTGTAATATCCACAGCTTGCTTTGAGATTCACAATATTAAGTTGGAGCAGATTTTCTATAATGTTGAACAATCCATCTGATATTTTAGGGAAAGTAGAGAGTTCAATAAAATTGGCTGTAATGTAGAGCAGCATTATGATTATGCTTGTGCAAATTAATGTTCCTAGGGGGTTAGAATGAGATGAGAAGTGAACTAAGACTAGATCCTTCAGGATATCAAAATTGTGTATTAAGTGAAGGGAAACAATTACCACCAATTTTCTGTAAGTATTGGATGTCATTTATATTGTAGATTTCTTAGGAATTGTGCTTGCAATTTTAACATTATGTTTTACATGAAAAGTTTAATTCAAATTTGCTGTCATAATACAAATTTACATTTTTTAATCCTATTTATCCTAGATAACTATGCTGTGGAACACATATTGTACCACAGAAAGAACCTTTAGATTATTGGGTTTCTTACTCCATTGTGTAGCCTCCTGAGGTTTAATTGTTTGAGAACTGTCCTCTGTTTCTGTGCTGTTTGTATTGGCTCAGTATTCTCCATAAATTGTTTTGGTGAGGAAGGAGGAGTTCAAATATACAAATCGGTAAAAAGGCCTAATTGGACCATTCTAGCACTTACCAATCTTTGTTAGCAATTGATTTTAATTTTGTTTTTGATAAATACAGTTTTCTCCATCCTGGGAAGTGGTGAGGATAGAAGGCATGGTATGAAATACAGGGCTATAGAGAGAAGGCAGAGACATAGAAATACCTGGATTGCTTTTGAATGGAACTGGCATGGATGATGGGGAAAATAGCCTCTTTACATTGCTGCAAACTTGATTTTCTCAACATTGCCTGTTTTACTTTTAGGCTTTTTGACCCTTCAATACAGGCTTTCCTCCATTCTACAGTTAGCTAAAGCCTGCTGGCAGCAAACTGTCTGCAAATTCTGCTGACAAATGTGGCAAGTTTGGACTTAAGGACTTGGAGTAGGGGTAAGCCACCTTACCCTTTGAACCTGCTTTAATATCTGTCAAGATCATGACTGAAAATGGATCAGCTGTTGTTACTTTGCTCACAGGAGCTGCCCAAATCCAAATAGTGGGGTTAATTGACATATTCCAATATGGGCAGGACAGAATGTGCTCTGTTCAAGATACAGCTGAATAAAGCTTGAGAAGTCCCCATTTGGGCAAATTTGCTGAGGATTTTTGAAGGACACATGATTTAATGAGAGATAATATGAAAGTTTGTTCACTTTAAAAATCAGTGTTTTGTAGGAAATGATTCGACAATTCTAGTGAATGCAAATCAGTAGTTAATTTTCAGTGAGATTAATGTGTACATAGATTAATTCACTGCAGTCATGATAGTTTTTCATGTATGGTCTGAACATGTAAGAAGTTTGAATATTCCATCACCTGAAATAAATTTAAGCGGTATTTTTAAAAATTGACATTAATAGATTGTTGTTATCAAAATATAATTTATGGAGTGAAATAGCGATAATTATTTGGAAAGGTTATAACATCTAGGTTGTTTCCAGAGATAATTCTAGGATATAGAAGCAAAACTCATGCAGCATTTCTCACCATGTAGGCCTTGATGTAAAGAAGAGGTGCAACAAAATCATAAATGATTTACTATTCCATTTTGGGCAACACACAACTAGATTTTTGAACAACTGTTGTTGGGCTCAATTCTTCAAATCAAAATCTTGCAAGTTATAGAAACATAGAAAACCTACAGCACAATACAGGCCCTTCAACCCACAAAGTTGTGCTGAACACGTCACTACCTTAGAAATTACTAGACTTACCTATAGCCCTCTATAACATTTTTAAAGTTCCCTTGGCTGATAAAGAGCTACAAAGAAGAAAGGAAAAAGCTGCATTTTTTTAAAAGTTAAATGACATGGCCATTTTTATGAATACAACATGTCCTAAGCTCTTGAGCTCGGTCTACCAGCTCAGAAATTTTTTAGGCTGACACTTGGAGCACAAGGAATTGAGAGGAAGAGGTTGACTCAAGGAGATAGTTTGCAAAGATGGAGGAGTTAATTCTTTTAGATGGTGGTGCCACTTGTTAGTCGATAGAGCAGAATGGAGTTAACATTTACAGCCTAGTCTGCTTGGCAAGCAAAGGATATTGCAAGTTCTTAATTGAGAGAGCTAGGTTGGAGTGATGGAGCCTCTGAATAAGAAAGACAGATCGACCTTGTGGTGAGCATGAAATGGAAGATGTGGTATGTTGACAGTAGGAGAGAGAGATGCAGTATTCTCAGGAGACCTGTTGAAGGGTTTTGGCCTGAAATGTCGACTGTTTACTCTTTTTCCATAGATGCTGCCTGGCTTGCTGAGTTCCTTAAACAGTGTGTGTTGCTTGCGCTTCCAGCATCTGCAGATTCTCTCTTGTTTAAAATACAATACTCTTGGCTATAAGAATACGTTGCTTGCTTTGTTAATGGACATTAAAAGGCAGGAGAGCAAGATTTAACAAGATTATCTTTCATCTCTTGGTTGCGAAATAGACTGTAACTTTGGCCAAACATGCAAAGTCTGTTGGCACTATATACTACTGCACCGAGTGTTAATAACTAATGTGAATTAAATTTAAATTGGGATCCTTGGATTTAAATGGTTAAGTTACTGGACCTAGTATTCCTGATGTGTGTACAATAATTTAATATGGATTTCAAGTTGCACCACAGTGACTGAGAAGTTTCAGTTAGTAAAATAATTACAAATAATATAAACACTAATGACCATGAAACCATGTCATCATTAAAAACTCATCTGATTTGAAGTCCATCAGGGAAGATAATCATTCTTACCCAATGGAGCCCATATATAATAGTGGGTCACCGTTAACTACTTTGAGAAGTAACTTACCAAGAAAATCAATTGTGAAGTTCTTCAGCCTGTAAATGTTTATACCTAGTAAATGAAGGGAATGAGCAGAAGAAAGAAAAACTACCATTTCTCTAACAAACTTTTAATTTTTGAGTGCTCATTTACATTGGTTGAGCACTGAGCGAGTGGATAATTTTCTCGGCAACAAGTTGTCTATTTTTGCCCATGTGTATCTTATACAAACTTTCCTTACTCATAAGCAGTGATAATATTAATTAAAATATAATGCATGCTTTCCTGTTACTATTTTTATTTGGGGGCAATAATAAAAAGGAGTTCTGCACAAAATTTAAAACACTGCATTCTCTACAAATCACAGATGCATATAATTACTGCCAGTATTTTGCTTGGGGAGAATTTAGTGGTCAGGTGAAAGAGAAAATGTTGAAGGGAAATAAGTTATGGAATGGGAATGATGTGATGCTCAGCGTTGCTGAAAATCTGAGACAAATAGAAAATGCTAGAATCAGATCAAAGATCTAAAATGTTACCCTTTTTCACAGGTGCTTGCCTGACCTGTTGGCCACTTCCAAGATTTTGACATTTTGGTTTTATTGTTCGAGTTTAAACTTGCCTCAGCCAATTTTGATTGTTACCCTGTTTTTTTTTAATCACCCTGATTTGTCCTCATTTGTTTCTCCTCCAGACAGATCAGTTATGATTAACAAACTTTCATCAATCTTTCATACGTCACTGTTTTTATGTGCATTATTCAGTCTGTTGGTTGGCATGATTGCCAATCAGTTGGTGTAATTTTTTTATAGTGCCAGTGATCATTGATCAGGGTTTGATTTCCACCATTATCTGTACATTCTTCCCATGACTGCCACAGACATACAGATAAGGTTAGTAAATTGTGGGCATGTTGTATTAGTACCATAAGTGCAGCAGTATTTGCGTTTTGTCTCAGCACATACTCGCTGATTTGATTTGGTACAAAAATGATGCATTTTACTGTATGCTTTGACGTTTCAACACATGATAAATAAAGCTGACCATTCTTTAACTTAGCACTGAAACTGTTGATTTCACTCTTTCCACTTAACATTTGATTTCAGACTTGCTAGTTCTGATAAGTCATTGATCTAAAATAGCCCACTGATGGTGTAATGGAATCTCTGCTGGACTTTGAGGTGAATGGGCCTGGGTTGGAATCCAGCTGGCTCCTTGCACTTTCCTTTTGTGCTGGGTTGAGCATCGAGCTCACAACTCAGTCTCATGGAGGTAGAAAAAGACAAATGCTAATGCTGCACCACAAGATTCTTTCTGGCATGCAACATATATCCATGAGAGCACTTTGCCTTGCAGTTTTGATAGGGTTGGGTGATAGAAATAGGATAAGATTGATATGTTTGACGAGATTAGTTTTTGCAATTTGTACTTTAAGTAGAACAGAGGAAGAAAATGGCAAGGGTATAAATTGACCAGTTTTGGGCAAAGAAAAAGGAAGCCTAAATATAACAAGGAAGTCATGGGGTCGTATGCAAATATATTAAGGATAGCTTCTGCTAAGTCTCGTTTTGAGGCAGTTGATATAGGAAGCACATTAGAAGTAAATCTGGGCCTGTCAAGTACATGTCTTCAGCAAAAATAAAGCTATTCAAAAATAAAGCCATTTTGCCTGTGGAATTATGCTGGCTTCTAGTGCAGCAATCATATCTGCTCCATTCCTTGTTCTTTCTCCCTTGCCTGTGAATTATTCTCTCTCAGCTGCTTATCCAGTTCTCTTTTGAAGGCTATGATTCCATTCCTAACACTTTGCAGGTAATAAATTCTGGGTCCTGTTACGTATCCCGTAACTGGATAACTCACCAGCAAAGATAGAGAGGTCCGTTGGAGTCTGATGGCACTATTTTCGAACGGTTTTATTCATAAAGGGGGCACAAAAGTAAGGTTAATACAAACATTCAGAACATATACATTGGCAAAACTCAATCTAAAGCACGGGTATAGCAATAATCATCATTAAGAAATAATCTCGACTGTTGTCTAGGGGATAATATATTGTCCGTTGGAAATATAAAAGTCACTCAGAAGTCTGCAGGCTTCAGTCTTTTTGGGGAATCGCAGGGTTTCACGTGTTTCAGAGAGAGTGAGGAGAAACGACAAAACTTGCCCGGGTCTTTGACGAAGCAACTCCGTTGAATCAGGGGAGCATTGTTTCCCTGTTATTAGTTCGAAGTCCTTCTCGGCATTATCAGCCACCTGCTCCCCAGGCAGAGAAGTTACGGAGCGCACGTGGCTTTTGACTGGCTTCCAGCTATCACGGGAGCGTTGAGCGATCGAGTCCTTCTGGTGCGTCTCTCTGGGGTACCGCCTTCTGCAGTCCCCTTTTATCTTGACTTGCAGAGTTGTAGATGTCCATCAAAGTAGGGTGATGCAATCCCCACCCCCACATTGCCCGAGGGTGTCCATATCCGTGGTAGCTGTCACGTAGCAGGGTCATGCCCTTAGCACAGGTGTCTCTAAGAGCCCTGGCCAAAACCATTACATTGTCTCTCATTTTCCTGGGTCCGAGACCCGAATTAATAGTGCTCTTGCGATTCTCCGGAAGGAGGGGGCTGCTCCCGCCCCTTCGGCCCCTCAGAGCTGTGGTACATTCATAACAGTCCGAACTGGTGAGTAAGATATTCCTTGAATCTCCTATGTTTTATTTGTGTCCCCAGGTTCCTGACTTTAAGCTGATCCAATAATGTTTTTATAACTCCTGTAACGTTCTCGTTCGGGTGTAACCGATAACGCCGAATTAAACGCCGAGATAAACCACAGTCAATGAAAACCAGGTCGCAGTAAGATTAACCATTTACTGTTCACTCTTTACATTAACATATGGTGAAAACTGTTGATAAAACAATACAAGATTGATACAGTATTTGTTCTTTTCTTAATATCACATTCCCATTGTAAATACTTGTAAAAGTGACTATAACTACATTATATTAAGGTGCAGTATACAGGCAGAGTTTACCTACGCCATTGACTACTTTAAATACACTTCAATACAAACTATCCGCAACTCTTTAACTAACAAAAACATAAACATTATCGACCGTCGTTACTTTTAACAGGATCGGCGTTAACATCTTAGTTCAATATTATCTATTAACTTACAGCGTTGCTCTCACTGTGATTTCTAATGCTTGCAAAACAACTTCTGCTCAGGTCTGCCTCGTGGTGAGCCCCCACCCTCGTGTTGATCTCAAACCGGTATTTTCCCACGAGACGCGGCGAAACCGGATGTGACGTCATCGCATGCCGATATATTTTACAGGCAATGAATATACTTTAAACACTTCTAATTCTAACTAGAAAATGCTAACAAATGAATTACTAAGTGAAAATATTATAAACTAAATAACTGTCATAAAGACAACACAACTCCTTTATCAAATCTCTGTGCCACCTTTGCTGCAAAGGGACCAGCCTCTGCTTCTCCAGTAAAACTTTACAACAGTCCTTAAAATCATTTTAGTAAATCTTTATTTCACTGTCTTGAAGCTTGTTTCTTTTTGTTAAGTGTGTCAATAAGAATTGGAGCCAGTATTTAGTTCCAGCCTAACCAGTCTTTTGGATTGGCTCTCCTCAAATTCCTTGGCTTTCACACTCTCCCTCTGCATAAATCTCTTTTCTTGAACCACCATTTCAACATAGTCATATATTTGGTAAAAAAAATCTCTTTAAAGATAACCCATTGTTTTTTTTCATTGTTTAGTCTGTAATTTAAATGAAGTTATTGTTGCGTTTATGGTTCAAATATGTACATTGTTTGAACATCAGCATAGTGTTGAATCTACCAGTGCTATATTCCACCAGTCTAAGCACAAGTTAGGTCCTTGGGAAAGGAAATGTATTCAAAAACTCGGGTGCTGTTTTTGTTTATGTAACACAAGATTTGTGTTAGGCTAGAAGAGGTTTGTCAGCTTTGACCTCTTTTTGAGGCTGACAAAACTAGACCAGTAGGGATGTTGTCATCGTCTGATCTGACCTGCACAGTGAAAGCATTTCTGTGGCATACCAAGTACAATAAACTTTATCCTAGCAGAGAAGAATCGAAGGTTTATCCACACTCTGAACAGAGATTGTAAACGTGAGGTCTTCAAAAAGAGCAGAATGCAAGCTAATGGAGGAACTCAGCAGATCAAACAACATCTGTAGAGGCAATGCAATAGTTGATGTTTCCGCTCAAGACCTTGCATTAAGAATTACAATTTGTATTGCATCGAGATTAAATTGCAATTTTTTAAAAAAAGGTAGACTGTACACTAATACTAGATTCTCCAAGAGGAAACTTCTCTACTTTTGCCCTGTCAAGATCCTTCTGCAACTAATAGGAAAAGATTTAAAATATTTTAGAAAAAAGTGGAATGATAAAGTTGAGGAAGAATGTAAAATATTTAATAAATATTGATGAGAGGAAGTATTAGGAGATTTGTCATCTTTGAAAATGAGTATCTCAGATTGTGTTCTGGATTATTGAACAAAGGGTGGATTAAAGGCTTTTCCCATACTTTAATCCACTCTGGCAAAAAGTATTGAAGTGTGCTTGAGGACTACTAATGTTAATGTTGGAATCAGCTGTTCAGAAAAACATGAAAGTCATAAACCTAATAATTAAGGCTAGTTGGTTTAATCTTAGTGGTGGGAAAATTTTTGGAACCAGTCTTGAACAGTATAAAACGATGTTAAATCAGCATGACATGGATTTGTCAAGAATCAAATCAATTAAATTGAGGTAGAGGTCAAAAAGGGAAATGAATTTGATGTAAACCACATGGATTTTTGGCAAGATTTTTTGGTATGTTCAGTGTAAAAATGATGGGCTGAAGGGCCTATTGTGTGGTAGTGTTCAATGGCCCCAAAAATCTGTAGGATTCAAACCATAGTGACAAATAGGATAATTAGCAGGAAGTAGAGTGTAATGATAGACATTTTATAACCAGCTTCAGATATGTTTTTTTTTCCATTATTTGCAAGTACTTCATAAATTGGCAATTTTGAACATTTTACAATGCTATTTCTGTGTGAGCAGGATGCATGGGAGTTGGCATCTGCATGCAAATCTGACAGCAATGCAAAAAAAACCATTACGGTTTAAACTGCTTTCACTTCACTTATTTGCACTGTTAATTGAAGGGACTCAATAATACATTTGGACGTTTGACAGAGCTGGACACTCCATGCAAGATGTTTCTTTAGTGCCTTGCAGGATCATACCTGACGTGGAACATTCCATTCTCTCTACAGTCATGCCTCTCTATATGTAAAGAGCCATACTTTCTCTTGTGTTTCAATTATCACTCATTCCAGTAATGGTCCCTATGTTATGTATGAAAGCATAGCTAATCAGAGCAAGAACAGCTGTACCCTCTGGCTATAATAAGCATAAAATACTAAAAGCATTCAAGAGGTCAGATACCATCTGAAAAGAGAAAATATTTCAGGGCAAAGGCCCTTATTCAAAATTAGGAAAGGATCTTAAGTTACAAAGAAGTAGTAGAAGGAGGAATAGTTCCATTTATCCTCCCATCGTTCTCTGGAAATTTAGACTAGTTTTTTCCATTCCAATTCTGACAAAGGGGACATTTCCTTTTTTTGTAGATATTGTTTGACCTGGAGTTTTTGCAGCATTATGTTTTCATTTTAGATTTCTCGCCTTATTTTTAATTCTCCCCAACTTACTGATTTATCCTTCTATGTTTAATTTGCTCTCATACACTCTTAAACCCCTCAATTCCTCCAGACCTGCCTTACTGTTGCCTTGTTGAATGTTCCCATATGAATTAGCCCAATTTTTGTATCAGCTTCATTTTAACATTTTTCCTATCTAACCAGATCAATATAGTCATACAGTATAAGTTTTTTTTCCTGTCATGCATCAAATAAATAAATAACTAGAGGATACAGCAAGTGTTCATATTACTCCAACTCTAAACATGAGCTTGGATCAACACCTATGTAACCATATAACAATTACAGCACCGAAACAGGCCATCTCAGCCCTTCTAGTCTGTGCCGAACGCTTACTCTCACCTAGTCCCACTGACACGCACTCAGCCCATAACCCTCCGTTCCTTTCCTGGCCATATACCTATCCAATTTTGCTTTAAGTGACAATACCGAATCTGCCTCTACCACTTCTACTGGAAGCTCATTCCACACAGTTACCACTCTCTGAGTAAAGAAATTCCCCCTCATGTTACCCTTAAACTTTTGCCCCCTAAGCCTCATGTCCTCTTGTTTGAATCTCCCCTACTCTCAATGGAAAAAACCTATCCACATCAACTCTATCTATCCCCCTCATAAATTTAAATACTTCTATCAAGTCCCCCCTCAACCTTCTACGCTCCAAAGAATAAAGACCTAACTTGTTCAATCTTTCCAAGTAACTTAGATGCTGAAACCCAGGTAACATTTTACTAAATCTTCTTTGTACTCTCTCTATTTTGTTGCCATCTTTCCTATAATTCGGTGACCAGAACTGGACTCCAAATTCGGCCTTAAGCCTTAAATTCTTTCGACCTGCTAAAATGTGTTCTCCTAAAGCTTTGGGCTTTGTTAACCGGCATTCAAACTTAGCTTGAGTAATTTTATTTTTTCATTCGTTGGGCATTTTCATTACTGCTTTTCTCTGGAACTCCAAAAGGAAATTGTAAGCCTTAGAAATGGTTCAGAATTTAATGCTAATTGAACAATTACAGATTGAGGAATATTACTAATACTCCCTTAATTGCCTTACAAAAATGAAACATTATGCACATAAAGTAAAAATCTATTTAATGTTGCAGAAATTGAAGTCAGAGTTACAGAAATTTATGGAATGCAAAAAGGCCACGGAGGATCAAAGGAGGGCAGGATATGAATAGAATGTTACTGTTGTCTGTCATTTTAACACTTTGATGGATTTGTCTGTTGAAGGGAATTGCCATATGGAAAATGCGTTTAGAAACTGTTGCTACAATTTAAGTATTGAAAAGAATCATGGGGATTTTTGCAAATAGGGCAACATTTGCAATAGAGCAAGGAAATCCTTTTGCATTTGTACAGGGCCCTGGTGAGACCACACCTGGAGTATTGTGTACAGTTTTGGTCTCCATGGTTAAGGAAGGACATCCTGGCTGTAGAGGAAGTGCAGCATAGATTCACAAGGTTAATTCCTGGGATGTCTGGACTGTCTTATGCAGAGAGGTTAGAGAGACTGGGCTAGTACACGCTGGAATTAAGGAGATTGAGAGGGGATCTGATTGCAACATAGTACCAGAGGGCATGGTTTGAGAATAAGGGGTAGGTCATTTAGGACAGAGTTAAGGAAAAACTTCTCTCCCAGAGAGTTGTGGGGGTCTGGAATGCACTGCCTTGGAAGGCAGTGGAGGCCAATTCTCTGGATGCTTTCAAGAAGGAGCTGGATAGGTATCTTATGGATAGGGGAATCAAGGGATATGGGGACAAGGCAGGAACCAGGTATTGATGGTAGATGATCAGCCATGATCTCAGAATGGCTGTGCAGGCTCGAAGGGCTGAATGGTCTACTTCTGCACCTATTGTCTATTTTCCATTTGTGAATACTTGTTGCATGTTGTAGCTGTTCAGTATAATCAAATTTTGTTGTGGCTTTGTATTCTGGCATTTTTAAACACATCTACCAAGTACAGTTTCTCTTGATAATGTTATTTCAAATTAAAATATTACAAAGCATTTAAAAGTAATATGATCGATTATGTGAGGCAATTTTACCTTTCTTTATATAGCCTGGCTTGCTGTGCATATTCCAATAAATTGTACAGTACAGTATTAACAGATCATACAATCTGATCCTTCTTTTCTACCTAGATTCTGATGAAGGGTCCGGGACCTGCAATGTCAGATGTTTCTTTCCATATTAATAATACTGGAAACACTCAGCAGGTCAGGCTGTATCTGTGAAAAGAAATCAATTTCAGTGTTGAATTAGCCACAGATAACCATTGCAGGCCTACAGATTTCCACTGCTATATCAACCCCATTTCCACCCTCCCTCCTGTGGGTTTCCATTAACTTCAGGTTTGTGTGCTATTTACTCTAATAATAAGGCATTGAACAATAATGCCTCTTTCTTTCCCAAAGGTTTTTTTCCTCTGTAGTATAGGAGAGCAAGCCCTTCTTTCTTGCATCAGTATTCTCACCACCTCTCCTTTTGTAGAGCGCAAGAAAGAGTTCCCCGGTCTTTATCTTCCACCCCATCTTCCTCTGCATTTGAAAGATCATCCTTCAGCATATCAGACAAGATGTATCTTATAAGAACTGGTATTTTATTACACTTTCATTTGCCATTTCAACTCTTCTCTTCCCACCATCAAGGGACTTAAGAAACAATTTATCTAGCTAAAGAGTAATTCCCTTGATTTTCTAATCTAGTACATTACACTCAGAGTTCACATTGTGGTATTTTCTAAAGAGGAGAAACTAAAAAAAAGATTTGTCAATCCATGGGGGTGATTCTGACCTTCTGGATGCTTGTAATTTTAATATACCATCTTGCTTCTCTACTGACCTTTGTGGCTTCCTCCACTGTTGCAACAGGGCTTGAGGAACACCATGTATTTCATCTTTGCATGTTGCAGACTTACAAACTCAGTATTAATACTGCCAATATCTGATACCGTGCTCTTGTATTCTGAATCAGAACTGGCTATTTCTGTCCATTACAACTTTGTCACAGATTTCCACACTTATTTGGTAGTCTGGCCTGCAGGATATATCCCATAGCCTCTTAATTACAAAAAAGAATTTGGTGTTTACAGCTGTCCCCATTAACCCATTATGACTCTCCCTTTTTACTCATTAGCTCCCTCTACGCTACTGAAAACCAACTTATTTTCTTTATTTTCTTTTTATTTGTTCAGACAAAGGATTTTGAACTGTCATGATAACTTCCTCTACTGAGATGCTGTCTAAGTATTTGTAGTATTTTGTTTTTGTCATTAAAACTGACACATTTTCACTGTTAAACCACTATCAAGAATGCTGATTGTGCCAGACTTTGTCAAGACTGATCAGCTGGTTGTACTTCTGCTCCCATTAGAAAGGCAGAGACTGAGGACCACAGCATCAGTGGTGGAAACTACGAAGATATGGTCAAGGTAGACAGAGGAAGACCAGTGGACTGGACCATGTTCAGGTCATGCTACAGTCATCACTGACTTCATCAAGACCCATATGGATGTATGTGTGCTTTTGAGAATGTACTGTGTCTTTCCAAACCAGAAACCCTGGATGGAATGGACTGTGAGGGCTTGATCTATGGTGTTCAAGACCGATGATCCTGAACCCTACAATAACTTGAAGAATGTCTAACAAAAGGCAAACATAAGACAAAAAAGCCAATTCCTTGTGAAGTTAGAGACACAATCAGATGCATGATAGCTGTGGCAGGGTTTGCATATCAGTATTTCCCATAAGGTGAAAGTTAATAGCATAAATGACGGTGATGCTTCCCTCATCAATAAGCTCAACATCTTCTATGCATGCTTTGAAAGGAAAAATAACTCACTGTGGGAATCCACACAGCATCAGGCAACCCTGTGATCTGTCTTGGAGGCCGATGCCAGAACATATTTCAAGAGGGTGTGAGCCCAATGGTGTACTTAGCCGGATATTGAAAACCTGTGTTGACCAACTGACTTGAGTGTTAAGGACATTTTCAACCTCTTACTCCAGCAGTTGGAAGCTCCCACCTGCTTCAAAGGGTATCAAGAATACTGGTGTCCAAGAAGAACAGGGTGAGCAGCCTCAATGACTCAGTCACACTCACATCTACTATGATCTGTGATGAAGTGCTTTGAGAAGTTGGTCATGGTTATGATTAACTCATGCCTTAGCAAGAACCTGGACCTATTTTAACTTGTCTACCGCCACAACAGGTCAATAGATGATACAATCAGCTTTGGAACACCTGGACGACAGTAACGCCTATGCCAGGTTGTTGTTTATCAATTATAGCTTGGCATTCAGCACGATCATCCTCTCATTACTAATCAACAAGCTTCAAGGGTGGGCAGGTAGTGTAATGGTTAGCACAACACTTTACAGTACAAGAGACCTGTCCATGATGTAATTTGTGGTTTAAGTGCAGTTTTGAATGGTCAACAGTGCTTGTCCACTGGTGTTTGCCCGAGAGGTCGTTGTTTTGTTTTATTGAAGTGCTGAGAACACCGTTTGTTTGGTTTATGTGCTGTGGATGCGTGGACAGTTTGTTGCATACATTTATTGAACAGAATATCACTGGTGCATTTTGTAAATGCGCTGTGAGTAACAATGGCAAGTTGCGCAATAAGGAGAAAGTAACTTGAGTAAATCAAAACATGGAACTGTCATCAGTGACCCTGTAGTTGGGCTATCATAAGAGAAATTAAACTTAATGCTAAAGTTAAGGCTAATCAAATTGAAGGTCTTTGAAAGAAGAATGAAAAAAATGTGAACAAAATTCAGGGTTTAATGCAATCAATTCAGGATCTTTAAAAAGTAAAGAAAATGCCTTGCAAGTGCAATTTTATCTTGAGGACTTGATTAATCTCTGTGAAGCTGTTGCTATGCAACATCAAACACTGTTACCATTATACTTCCCAAAGAAATGGGTATTTTCAAACATCAACACCTGTGGTAGTGCATTCACAGAGGTTGTGAAGAAGTATGACCCAAGCTTGCTCATGCTGCTGGAACAAGTGGATGTGTCTCACCTCCGCTAGCCAGTGTTCCTCAAAGACTGAGGCACGTTCTGATTACGCGGATAGCAGGTGATCCTCAGGATGTTGTAAATTTGAGCAACAGTATATCAAATGCCAGCACTCGAAGTTCAGCTGCAGGAAGAGCACATTCTGCATCTAATACCTCCTCTGCAGGTGTCAAAACAAAGGCTGATTTAGCTGCATTAATGGCACATCAACAATTATTGAAGGACAAGCATGTGCTGGAGGAGCAAGAGGAACGATTGATTGCTATGGAGCTACAGAAAAGTAAACAACAGTTTAAAAACTAAATAGGAGAAAGAAATTGCCAAAGTTAATGTTCAAGGGGTAAAGAGGCGAGACTGTGCAGGCATGTGACGACAGTCGGTAGAGCGTGTAAGGTTTAAAAAGAAGGCTGCCATATCCAGCGGGCAGCAGAGTGATAGGGCTTTGGCTCAGAATGATAGGGCTTTGGCTCAACGGGCTTAGGTGGTAACGGGACGAGGCGAGGTAGGAAGTATGTGTGTGAGGCTAGTTTTCTGTGCTCAGTGTCAGGTGTGGGAGGTCCTGGAGTCTTCCAGCCTCCCGAAAGGCCATATCTGCACCAGGTGTGTCGAGCTGCAGCTCCTGAAGGTCAGAATTAGGGAACTGGAGATGCAACTTGACCTTTGCCTAGTCAGGGAGAGCGAGGAGGTGATAGAGAGGAGTTATGGGCAGGTGGTCACACCAAGGCCTTGGGAGACAGACAAGTGGGTCACCAGTCAGGAGGGGGAAGGGGAAGAGTCAGGTTCTAGAGTACCCCTGTGGCTGTACCCTTTGACAATTTGAGTACTGTTGGGGGTATGGGGAACAGCCTACCTGGGGGAAGCGGCAGTGGCATTGCCTCTGGCACAGAGTCTGGCCCTGTGGCTCAGAAGGGTAGGGAAGGGAAGAGGAAGGAAGTAGTGATAGAGGACTCTATAGTTAGGGGGTCAGATAGGCGATTTTGTGGATGCAGGAAAGCATGCCGGATGGTAGTTTGTCTCCCAGGTGTTAGGATCCGGGATGTTTCTGATTGCGTCCAAGATATCCTGTGGCAGGAGGGAGAACAGCCAGAGGTTGTAGTACATATTGGTACCAATGACATAGGTAGGAAAAGGGAAGAGGTCCTGAACAAAGACTTCAGGGAGTTAGGAAGGAAGTTGAGAAACAGGACTGCAAAGGTAGTAATCTCGGGATTACTGCCTGTGCCATGCAACAGTGTGAATAGGAATAGGATGAGGTGGAGGATAAATGCGTAGCTGAGGGCAGGGGCAGGAATTCAGATTTCTGGATCATTGGGACCTCTTTTGGGGCAGGTGTGACCTGCACAAAAAGGATAGGTTGCACTTAAATCCCAGTGGGACCTATACTCTGGCAGGGAGGTTTGCTAAGTCTGCTGGGGAGAGTTTAAACTAGAATTGTTGGGGGGTGGGAACCGAACTGAAGAGACTGGGGAAGAGGAGGTTAGCTCACAAATAGAGAAAGCTTGTAGACAGTGCGAGAGGGAGGATAGGCAGGTTATAGAGAAGGGACACGCTCAGACCAAAGGCTTGAGATGTGTCTATTTTAATGCAGGGACTGTTGTGAACAAAGCGGATGAGCTTCAAGCGTGGATCAGTACTTGGTGATGGGATGTAGTGGCCATTACAGAGACTTGGATGGCTCAGGGACAGGAATGGTTACTTCAAATGCTGGGTTTTAGATGTTTCAGCAAGGACAGGGAGGGAGGCAAAAGAGGTAGGGGCGTAGCACTGTTGATCAGAGATAGTGTCACAGCTGCCAAAAAGGTGGACACCATGGAGGTATTGTCAACGGAGTCTCTGTTGGTGGAGGTTAGGAACAGGAAGGGGTTAGTAACTTTACTGGGTGATTTTTTTATAGGCCGCCTAATAGTAACAGGGATATTGAGGAGCAGATAGGGAAACAGATCCTGGAAAAGTGTGATAATAACAGAGTTTTCATGATGGGAGATTTTAATTCCCCAAATATCGATTGGCATATCCCTAGAGCAAGGGGTTTAGATGGGGTGGAGTTTGTTAGGTGTGTTCAGGAAGATTTCTTGACACAGTATGTAGATAAACCTACAAGAGGAGAGGCTGTATTTGATTTGATATTGGGAAATGAACCTGGTCAGGTGTCAGGTCTGTCAGTGGGAGAACATTTTGGAGATAGAGATCATAATTCTATCTCCTTTACAATAGCATTGGAGAGAGATAGGAACAGACAAGTTAGAAAAGCGTTTAATTGGAGTAAGGGGAATTATGAGGCTATCAGGTAGGAAATTGGAGGCTTAAATTGGAAACAGATGTTCTCGGGGAAAAGTACAGAAGAAATGTGGTAAATATTCAAGGGATATTTGTGTACAGCTCTGTATAGGTATGTTCCAATGAGACAGGGAAGTTATGGTAGGGTACAGGAACCGTGGTGTACAAAGGCTGTAATAAAGCTAGTCAAGAAGAAAAGAAAAGCTCACAAAAGGTTCAGAGAGCTAGGTAATGTTTGAGATCTAGAAGATTTTAAGGCGACTAGGAAGGAGCTTAAGAAGGAAATAAGGAGAGCCAGAAGGGGCCATGAGAAGGCCTTGGCGAGCAGAAAGGGCATTCTAGAAGTATGTGAAGAGCAAGAGGATGAGACGTGAAAGAATAGGACCTATCAAATGTGACAGTGGGAAAGTGTGTTTGGAACCGGAGGAAATAGCAGAGGTACTTAATTAATACTTTACTTAAGTATTCACTGTGGAAAAGGATCTTAGTGATTGTAGTGATGAGTTGCAGCAGACTGAAAAGCGTGAGCATGTAGGTATTAAAGGGAATGTGCTGGAGCTTTTGGAAAGCATCAAGTTGGATACGTTGCCAGGAATGGACGAAATGTACCCCACGCTAGTGAGGGAGGAGATTGCTGAGCCTCTGGCGATGGTCTTTGCATCATCAGTGGGTCGGCAGAAGTTCCCGAGGATTGGAGGGTTGTGGATGTTGTTCCTTTATTCAAGAAAGGAAGTAGAGATAGCCCAGGAAATTATAGACCAGTGAATCTTACCTCAGTGGTTGGTAAGTTGATAGAGAAGATCCTGAGAGGCAGGATTTATGAACATTTGGAGAGGTATAATATGATGAGTAGTCAGCATGGCTTTGTAAAGGGCAGGTTGTTCCTTATGAGCCTGATTGAATATTTTGAGGATGTGACTAAACACAGTGATGAAGGAAGAGCAGTAGATATAGTGAATATGGATTTCAGCAAGGCAATTGATAAGGTACCCATGCAAAGCTTATTGAGAAAGTAGGGAGGCATAAGATCCAGGAGGACATTGCTTTGTGCAGCCAGAATTGGCTTGCCGACAGAAGGCGAAGAGTGGTTGTAGACTGGTCATATTCTGCATGTAGGTTAGTCACCAGTGGAGTGCCTCAGGGATCTGTCTGGGACCCTTACTCTTCGTGATTTTTATAAATGACTTGGATGTGGAAGTGGAGGGATGGGTTAGTAATTTTGCTGATGACACAGAGGTTGGAGGTGTTGTGGATAGTGTGGAGGGCTGTCAGAGGTTACAGCGGGACATTGATAGGATGTAAAACTGGGCTGAGAAGTGGCAGATGGAGTTCAACCCAGATAAGTGTGAAGTGGTTCATTTTGGTAAGTTAAATATGATGGCAAAATATAGTATTAATGGTAAGACTCTTGGCAATGTGGAGGATCCAGTGGGATCTTGGGGTCTGAGTCCATAGGACGCTCAAAGCAGCTGCGCAGCTTGACTCTGTGGTTAAGAAGCTGTGTGGTGTATTGGCCTTCATCAATTGTGGAATTGAATTTGGGAGCCGAGAGGTAATGTTGTAGCTATATAGGACTCTGGTCAGACCTCACTTGGACTACTGTGCTCATTTCTGGTTGCCTCACTACAGGAAGGATGTGGAAGCCATAGTAAGGGTGTAGAAGAGATTTACAAGGATGTTCCCTGGATTGGGGAGCAGGCCTTATGAGAATAGGTTGAGTGAACTCGGCCTTTTCTCCTTGGAGCGACGGAGGATAAGAGGTGACCTGATAGAGGTGTACAAGATGATAAGAGGCATTGATCATGTGGATAGTCAGAGGCTTTTACCCAGGGCTGAAGTGGTTGCCACAAGAGGACACAGGTTTAAGGTGCTGGGGAGGAGGTACAGAGGAGATGTTAGGGGTAAGTTTTTTTTTACTCAGAGAGTAGTGAGTGTGTGGAATGGGCCGCCGGTAACGGTGGTGGAGGCGGACACGATAGGGTCTTTTAAGAGGCTTTTAGATAGGTATGTGGAGCTTAGTAAAATAGAGGGCTATAGGTAAGCCTAGTAACTTCTGAGGTAGGGATGTGTTGGCACAATTTTGTGGGCTGAAAGGCCTGTATTGTGCTGTAGGGTTTTTTTAAGGTTTGGCAAGTTCTAAGTATGCTCCAGCAGTTTAGTCCAATGGTGTGAATTCCTGTATTGAAAAAGCACAGAGGAAAACAAGAACACTCAATGCGAATGTTGATTCATTTGTTCCCCAGAGGTTCAGGATGCATGTGCAAGACCACAAGAAGTAGCTTCAGTGTGTTTAGTCTCAACCTGCATTAATGAGGCACCATGAACCTATGTAATATCCAACAGCTCAAAGGACTCGTAGGGAGATATTTATTTACAGCATGGAAACGCTCTTGTTTTAGATTATAGATATCAAAACTGCATTATTGATATTATGAGGAGGCAAAATGAATTCACAGCCTTACTGGTACAGCAACAATGCATTTCATCTTGCCTAAAAGAGAGATTCAAATCTTCAATGGCAATCCTTTACAGTATCATGCATTCATGAAGGTTTTGAAAACACAATTGATGGTCATAGTGACTGCCTATATTTCCTTGAGCAGTGCACTAAGGGTCGCCTTAGGACTTCTCAGAAGTTGCCAGCATGTTGACCATAAGAAAGGATATGTAAAGGCTAAGGCCATACTACAGGAACATTTTGTACTCATTTTGCACTTGTATATTAAGAGGAGACAAACCTCTATTGTAGGGGACAGCCAGGCCAGAGAAACAGTTGACATTGCCTCCTGATCAGACTGATTGCTGGTGGAACCACTGAAGTCATTACTAGTAATAGTTGTGGGGTACAGTAAGCTACACTCTACAAAAATAGGTTGATACAGTAACCAAATATTCCAGCAAGTTGCACATTACTTCTGAGATGAGCATGTTAATAAATGCAATGTTTTTTTGCTAAAGTATACAGGTGAGGGTAGTGTAGTTGACATAGATGACATGGACTCCAGTGAAGGCTTTTGATAACAACCCACATCAAAAATGGTTTCAACAGGTAAGAGCCGATAGGAAATGGTGATTTGGCAAATTGGATCCAAAATTTGCTTGGTTACAACCAAGGTACAGAGTGATGATGAGGGGATTCTTTTGCAGATGGAAGCCTGTCACCAATAGTATATTGCAGGGATCATTGCTGGGACCCTACATCTACATTAATAATATAGATATGTATAGGATGTATGATTACTAAAGTTACAGATGACATGAAAATTAGTGGTGGTGAAATTGGTAATCAGAAATATGACATGATCGATATTTGGTGGCCTAATAAAGCTGAGATCTACACAATGAATCTAGGAATTATTGAGGAATAGAGGTACCTTAATTTGTGTCCAAAGATGCATGAGTAGACAATCCAGTCACAAACAAGAGGAAATCTGCAGATGTTGGAAATTTAAGCAACACATACAAAATGCTGAAGGAACTCAGCAGGCCAGGCAGCATCTATGGAAAAGAGTATAGTTGATACTTTGGGCTGAGACCATGCAGCAGGATTACAGTTGAGTCATTCCTGCTGAAGAGTCTCAGCCTGAAATATTGACTGTACTCTTTTCCATAGATGCTGTCTGGACTGCTGAGTTCCTCCATTTTGTGTATGCTACATGAGTAAACAAGATGGTTAAGAAGGCCTGTAAGAATATAGTAAGGAGGCTACATTAGTACTCCAGCAGCGGCATAACTGAAGTCTACTGTGTTTAGTCCTGTCACCTATTTCTTGGAAAGATGCGATTGAACTAGAGAAAGCACAGTGTACATTGGAATGTAACCTGGGATGGAGATCTTTAAGTGTGTCACAAAGTGCTCGGCTAAGGTGGGTTTGTTTTCCTTAAAGTAAAGAAGGCTGAATAGAGTTCTCCAGCTTTAAGATTCCTTCAAAAGGTGATGTAACATTTGGTGCCCCCATAAATAGTTGAATAGATGAGGCTCAGGTATTGACCTTTTGAGGTATACAACTTGTCATTACACGGCACTCAGAAGAAGACCATAAGACCTAAGAGCAGAATTAAGCTATTTGGCCCATCGAGCCTTTTCCACCATTCCATTATTGCTGATTTATTATCCCTTTCAACCCCATCATCCTGTCTTCTCTTAACCTTTTGACTGTCTGATTAATCAAGACTCTATCAAACTCCTCCTTAAATATACCCAATGATTTGGCCGGCACAGCTATCTGTGGCGAAGAATAACACCGATTCACCACACTCTGGTTAAAGACATTTTTCCTCATCTCTGTTCTAAATGGACATCCCTCAATTCTGAGGCTGTTCCCTCTAGTTCTCAACTCTCCCACTGTAGTAAGCATTCTCTCCACATCCATTTCTTTCCCACCTTTCAATAATTGATAGGTTTCAATGAGATCCCTTCTCATTCTTCTAAACTCCAGAGACTACAGGCCCAGAGCCACTAAACGCACTCATGTCAACCCTTTAATTCCTGGAATCATTCTCATGGACCTCCTATGGATTCTATCCAATCCCGGGACATCCTTTCTTGGGTAAGGGATTAAAAACTCCTCACAATAATCCAATTGCATTCTGACCAATGCCTTATTAAAGCCTCAGCATTATATGTTTACTTTTGTATTCTAGACCTCTCAAAATCATTGTTTACATTGCATTTACCTTCCTTACCATTGACTCAACCTGAAAAATACCCTTTAGGTAATCCTGCATGAGTTCTCCCAAGTCTCTCTGAATCTCTGATCTTTGAATTTTCTCCCCATCTACAAAATATCCCACGACTTTATTCCTTCTGCCCGAGTGCATGAAAATGTACATCCCTATGTTTTATTCCATCTGCCACTTCTTCGCCCATTCACCTAGTCTAAGTCCTTCTGCAGATACCCTGCTTCCTAAACACTACCTGCCCTACCAGCTATCTTCATATCATCTGCAAACTTGGCCCTAAAGCCAACAATTCCTTTATCCAAATCATTGACATACAGTACAATATGAAGAGGAGAGCTCCACACATAGAGTCCTGTAGTACATCACTAGTCACTGGCAGGCAATTATAAAAGGCCTCCTTTATTCCCACTCTTTGCCTTCTACCAGTCAGTCAAACTTAATACCATAGGCACTTGTTTTGCTAAGCAGCCTCATGTGTGGCACCTTGTCAAAGGCCCTCTGAAAATCCAAAGAAACAATATCCATTTACTTTCCTTTGTCTATACTGTCCATTATTTTCTCATAGAATTCCAACAAATTTGTTAGGTAAAATTTCCCATTTAGAAACCCTATTTTATCATGTGCTTCCAAGTACTTCGAAACCTATCCTTCAAAATAGACTCAGTGTCTTGCCAACCAGGCTAACTAGTCAATGATTTCCTTTCTTCTGCCTTTCTCCCTTCACTCTTTAAGACAATTGCAGTTTTCCAGGACCCGTTTCAGAATCTAGTGATTCTTGAAAATTCATTACAATGTTTTGACAATCTCTTCAGCTGCCTTTTTCAGAACCCTGGGGTATAATTCATCTGTTCCAGGTGACTTAACCCACCTTCAGATTTTTCAGCTTTCCAAGCACCTTTTCCTTAGTAATAGTAATGACACTCACTTCTGTTCCCTGACACTCTTGCATTTCTGGCATCCTCCTACTGTGTTCCTTAGTGAAGACTGACACAAAATACTTGAGTTCCTCCGCAAACACCTTGTCTCACATTACTACCTCTCCAGCATCATTTTCCAGCGGTCCACGATCTACTTGTCTCTCTTTTACTCCTTGTACAGTATATCTGAAAATACTCTTTTATATTGTAGGAATTTGAATAAGACATGTGAGAGTAATTTTATGGGTTGCAAAAGCATAATTACCAGAGGTTGGAGAAATTTGTGTTCATGCCATCAGGTTGAAAGCTATTCAGACAGAATACAAGGTGTTACTACTCCAACCTGAGTATGGTCTCATCCTGGTAGAGGAGGAGGCTATGATCTGCCATGTCAGAATGGAAATGGGAAGTAGAATTTAAATGGGTAGCCACCAGGAAGTCCCACTTATTGTGGTGGACTGAGCAAAGGTGCTTAATGAAGTGGTCTCATGATCTAGGTCACATCTCATTGATATACAGGAGGCTGCACTTGGAGCACCAAATGCAATAAATGGCCCCAAAAGACTTGCAGGTGAAGTGTCGCCTTACCTGGAAGGACTGTCTGGGGACCTGAATGATCATGAGGGAGGTGGAGTAGGGGCAGGTGTGGCACTTGTTCCCCTTGCAAGGGTAAGTGCCAGGAGGGAGATCATTGGGGAGGGACAAGTGGTCAAGGGAGTCTTGTAGGGAGTGGGGAATGTGCTTGATGGTGGGATCCCATTGGAGATGGCAGAAGTTGAAGAATTATTTGCTGGATGTGGAAGCTTTGTGGGGTCGTAGGTGAGGACAAGAGGAACTCGATCCCTGGTGTGGCAGTGGGAGGATGGGGTGAGGCCTGATTTGTGTGAAATGGAAGAGATGCAAGTGAGGCATGGTGGTGGAAGAAGGGAAGCCTCTTCCTTTGAAGAAGGAGGACATCTCTGGTCTTCTGGAGTGAAGAGCTTCATCCTGAGAGCAGAAATGACAGAGATGGAGGAACTGAGAAAAGTAATGGCATTTTTACAAGTTACAGTGTGGGAAGAGATGTAGTGCAGATAGCTGTGAGAGTCAGTAGGTTTGTAAAATATATCAGTAGATAGACTGTCTCCAGAGATGGAGGCAGGGAGATCAAGAAATGGGGGGGGGGGGGGGGAGAGATGTCAGAAATGGACAAAGTAAATTTGAGGGCAGGGTACAAGTTGGAGGCAAAGTTGATGAAATTGATAAGCAGATTTCCAGCAGTGTTTCTCCAGCATTTCATGTGTGTTGCTTTGGACTGTCAGCATCTGCAAATTTTTTTGTTCTGTTTACTGAGGAGAGTGGAATGCTGCTGAGATGCTGACCAGGCGGTGTGACATCAGGAATAAAATCACCCAGCATCTATAGTGCATGTCTGTGCACCAACTCCGCTATGGGAGATGGCAGGGTCTCTTTTGGAGCCATTCTGAGTCCCAGCAGGATCCATGGGATATGATCGTTCCAGCACACTCATCCTTAAGGGAGGCCTTTGGAGCAGCTGCTTTTAAGGAATAGTGAAACCACTTGCACAGGCTGTTGACTGCAAGTGATATGCTGTGGTGTGATGCAATTTAATGCCAGGGTTCTGGGTCAATTCAGCCCAGAGATCTGGTGAGAATTGGGGACAGCAATTGGAAGAATTTCAAATGGGGTGATTAATTGAACAATCCTGGTGTTGATGAATGTCTGAGCTACATCTACAGCTATCATCGGCACTAGAAGGACAACCTCTGGCCACTTGGTGATATGATCCACTATGGCACAGAGATCTGTGAGGGTAGGGTTGGGGGGAATGCGTGGAGAACCAACTAGGTCCACTTGGATGTGGTCAAACCTTTGTTTATGGACCTCAAAAGGTGCCGATGGTGCCTGAACATAATGGTTAATTTTCACTCGCTGGCACACCTTCCGAAAGCAGTGTCACACAAACTTGCTTGCATTCAATTTCTGTGAAGCCTTCCTGCCAGGATGTGCAAGGCTGTGAATGGAGTTAAAGAGAATACACCTCCAGTTTGCTGGCACTATGGGAAGATGATGTCTGTTTGAAACATCGCATAGGAGAGAAACTCCTGCGCCCTAGAGCTTGACATTGGCTAACCTAAGGCGCGTGACTGCTGTCCTGTAAGCTGGACCTCTGGGTCAGTAGTTTGGTCAGCTCCCATGTCAAGCTAGACAAGCCCAATGTGTATGGCATCAATGGCAGTTTGTGAAAGGCAATCAGACACAGCATTATTTTTCCTTTTGATGTGCTGTGTGTTGGTATTGAATTCTGAAATGTACGCCATGTGGCGTTGTTGCTGTGCAGACCAAGAGTATAATGCTTTGGTCGTTGCATGCATGTGGTCAATGAAAATGGAGACCGAGAAGCTGGCGGACAAATTTGTTGCACTTCCTCACTGGGGTGGGGTGGAGCTACCAGCTAAAGAAGACTAATGGCTGCCATGTGCCTTCAGCCATCTGTTTCATGCACAGCACCCACAGCATAGTCTGAGGCATCAGTAGTGTTGGCTATGGTTGCATTGGGGAGTAGGTGCACTTGTAGGGTTGTGTTTGTAAGAGCTCACTTAGTGTTGTCAAATGCTTTGGGCATGTCCACTGACCCCTCAATCATGTGAGTAGGAGCTTTGCTATTAAGGGCACTATACAAGGGGAACGTGAGTTTTGCAGCTCATAGAATGAAATGGAGATAGAAATTCAGCATGCCTAAAAACTCTTGCAATGCTTTGGTAGTGCAGAGTTGGCCGTAATAGTGATGACTTTTGACAGCAGGGGTGACACACCATCTGTGGAAATACAGTGGCCGAGTAAATCAATAGTAGACAACACGAACTGGCATTTAGTGGGTCTAATAGTTAGCCCATGTTGACTTGAAAAGTGTGCAGCAATATACGTGTTCACTTTTGTATGTGCTGATGACAAGTATGTCGTCCAGGTAAATAAAGAATAAAATCCAAGTCTTTTAACACAGAGTCCATTAGTCACTGAAAAATCTTCAGGCCAGATGGCATGTGTAGAAACTCAAATGTATCAAATGGGGTTATAACAGCAGTTTTAGGAACGTCCTCAGAACACACAGGCAGATGGTAGCCCCTGACAAAATCCAATTCAGAAAATTTTATCTTTCTGGCTGAATGTACTGAAAACTCTTGAATATGTGGCATCGGGTAACAATCCGGGGTGGTGGCCTCATTAAGGCTGCAATAATCACTGCATGGACAGAAACCACCATTGGGCTTAGGGACATGTGGAGGGGTGAGGTCCAAGGCTTATTCAATCTGTGTACAATGTCGTGCACTTCCACCACAGTAAACTCAGACTTCGTAGTGGCCTACTTTTCTGAGTTCAGCCTACAGGTATGGACCAGCGAGCCAGTTGTGCAAATGTGGTGCTTGACTCCATGCTTTGGATTGTAGTGGAAAAAGTGGGCTCGGTGATGTTTGGGAAATTGCCCAGCAGACGAGTGAACTCACATATGGTGGTGCTTTTGCTAGACAGAGTTGTCATGGGGAACTTACTGAAGGATACAAGGTAATGATCCAAAGCCCTTTGCGTCCACAAACCGACAGCTCTTAAGATCTACCAACAGTTCTTTGGCACACAGGAATCTGACAGCGGAAGTCCAGTAACTTTAGCCAAAGCAAAGTCCCATGTGTAGTGTCATCCCCTGAAGCAGAGTGTCATGCATCGTGTCCCATAAGTCTGGATCCTGCTGCTGTTGCTGTTCTGCCTTATAATCAATGGACAAAGCTGGTAGCACACAGGAGTGCTTGCGTCACATAGGAAGTGTCGCCCTGAGAGAGTGTCCAAATAAACATTTGATGACTCAGGCAGCTGGAACCCACTGTGTTCACAGACTTCTGATGTTTGCTGTTGAAACTGCATGGTGGTCAGCATTTCTTGACATTCGCGGTGAAGCATGCATGATAAAAACATAGATCTGGCGTTGTCTGGTTTGAAGTTGTAGCATCTGCTGGAGGCTCTGCTGACAGGGCTTATTGTGACAGGGGAAGGAGGAGGAACGATGCAACTCTGCCTGGCAGAGTGTAGACTATTGGCCATTTTAGCAAGCTCCCTATAGTCCTTCATGGGGGAAGGTCATTTCTTCGGCTGTTTGAACTGGGCACGACTGTGCAAGCACGTGAAGGTCGGCCTGTGAGACGACAGCGGGAGATTTTAAAAGGCAAACAGATTAATGGAGCGGGTGTCAGAGGAGCGGGAGACAGAGTGGGAAGGCTTTGTCTGGAGAGGCTTTGGCAAGCAGAGGCTGAGGATGAGCTTGCTCCCAGTGAGGTAAGGCCGGGTAAGCTCCTGTAATTAATTTACTTAAAAGTAGGTAATAGAGGCGGCAGTTAGGGCAGTTGGGTGCTCTGTTTGTGGGAAGTCAGGGTGAGCACGATTGTCCCTGATGACTACACCTGTAAAAGGTGCATCCAGCTGCAGCTCCTGACAAAGAGAGTTAGGGAACTGGAGCTGGATGAACTTTGGAGCATTCATGAGGCAGAGGCAGAAATAGACAGGCTTTTCAGGGAGATAGTTACCCCTAAAAGTCAGGAGACAGGTAGCTGGGTGACTGTGAGGAGAGGGAAGGGGAATAGACAGGAAGAGCAGAGCACCCCTGTGGCCGTTCCCATCAATAATAAGTATACCGTTTTGGCTTGGCTGAGGCTTGAGTGTGTCTCCTTGAGCAAGACACTTAACCACACATTGCTCTGCAATGACACCGGTGCCAATCTGTATGGGTCCTAATGCCCTTCCCTTGGACAACATTGGTGGCATGGAGAGGGGAGACTTGCAGCTTGGGCAACTGCCGGTCTTCCATTTTAAAAAAAAAACCTTGCTCAGGCTTGTGCCCTAGAAACTTTCCAAGGTGCAAATCCATGGTCTATAGAGACTAACGGAGGCCTACTACCGTTTTAGATACTCTTGTTGGGGGGGGGGGGGGGGGACTACGGACTACCTACTAGAGACAAGTTGCAGTGGTCATGTCTCTGGCACCAAGACAGGACTGTCAGCTCAGAAGGGAAGGAGGGTAAAGAGGAGAGCAGTAGTGATAGGGGATTCGATAGTTAGGGGGACAGATAAGAGGTTCTGTGGGAGAGATCGAGAATCCCGGATGGTCTGTTGTATCCCTGGTGCCAGGGTCCGCGATATCTCGGATCGAGTTCTCCGTATTCTCAAGAGGGAGGGTGAGCAGCTAGATGTTCTGGTCCATGTAGGGACCACTGGTGTGGAAAGGAAGAAGGAGGAGGTCCTGCAAAGAGAATTTAGGGAGTTGGGTGCAAAGTTGAAGGACAGGACCTCCAGGGTTGCAATCTCAGGATTGCTACCCATACCACATGTTAGTGAGGCTAGAAATGGGAAGATAATGCAGCTAAATACGTGGCTAAGGAGTTGGTGCAGGAGGGAGGCCTTCATGTTTCTGGACAATTGGGCCTTGTTCTAGGGAAGGTGGGATCAGTTCTGATGGGACTGGTTGCACCTGAACTGGAAAGGTCTAATATCCTTGCAGGAAGGTTAGATACCGAGGAGCAGAGTAAGAGGCAGATTTTGGAAAGGTGCAAAAATAATCATGGGTGACTTTAACTTCTCTAATATTGATTGGTACCTGATTAGTTCCAATGGTTTAGATGAGGCAGAGTTTGTTAAGTGTGTCCAGGATGGATTTCTGTCACAGTATGTTGACAGTCCGACTAGGGGAAATGCCATACTAGATCTAGTATTAGGTAACGAACAGGGTCAGGTCACAGATCTCAGCGGGTAAGCATCTGGGGGATAGTGACTACCGCTCCCTGGCCTTTAGCATTATCATGGAAAAGGAGAGAATCCGAGAGGACAGGAACATTTTGAATTGGGGAAGGGCAAATTGAGGCTATAAGGCTAGAACTTGCGGGTGTGAATTGGGATGATGTTTTTGCAGGGAAATGTACTATGGACATGTGGACGATGTTTAGGGATATCTTACAGGATGTTAGGAATAAATTTGTACCAGTGAGGAAGATAAAGAATGGTAGGATGAAGGAACCATAGGTGACAAGTGAGGTGGAAAATCTAGTCAGGTGGAAGAAGGCAGCATACATGAGGTTTCGGAAGAAAGGATCAGATGGGACTATTGAGGAATCTAGGGTAGCAAGAAAGGAGCTTATGAAGGGGCTGAGGAGTGCAAGAAGGGGGCATGAGAAGGCCTTGGCAAGTAGGGTAAAGGAAAACCCAGAGGCATTCTCCAATTATGTGAAGAACAAAAGGATGACAGGAGTGAAGGTAGGACCGATTAGAGATAAAGGTGGGAAGATGTGCCTGGAGGCTATGGAAGTGAGTGAGGTCCTCAATGAATATTTCTCTTTGGTATTCACCAATGAGAGGGAACTTGATGATGGTGAGGACAATATGAGTGAGGTTGAAGTCCTGGAGCACATTGATATTAAGGGAGAGGAGGTGTTGGAGTTGTTAAAATACATTAGGATGGATAAATCCCCAGGGTCTGATGGAATATTCCCCAGGCTGCTCCACGAGGTGAGGGAAGAGATTGCTGAGCAGCTGGCTAGGATCTTTATGTCCCCGTTGTCCACGGGAATGGTACCAGAGGATTGGAGTGAGGCAAGTGTTGTCTCCTTGTTCAAAAAAGGTAGTAGGGATAGGCCAGGTAATTATAGACCAGTGATCCTTACGACTGTGGTGGGAAAGCTGTTGGAAAAGATTCTTAGAGGTGGGATCATGGTCTGATGAGGGACAGTCAGCATGGCTTTGTGAAGGGCAGATCATGTCTAACAAGCCTGATAGAGTTCTTTGAGGAGGTGACCGGGCATATAGATGAGGGTAGTGCAGTGGATGTGATCTACATGGATTTTAGTAAGGCATTTGATAAGGTTCCACATGGCAGGCTTATTCAGAAAGTCAGAAGGCATGGGATCCAGGGACGTTTGGCCAGGTGGATTCAGAATTGGCTTGCCTGCAGAAAGCAGAGGGTCATGGTGGAGGGAGTATATTTGGATTGGAGGGTTGTGACTAGTGGTGTCCCACAAGGATCAGTTCTGGGACTCCTACTTTTTGTGATTTTTATTGACGACCTGGATGTGGGAGTAGAAGGGTGGGTTGGCAAGTTTGCAGAGGACACAAAAGTTGGTGGTGTTGTGGATAGTGTAGAGGTTTATTGAAGATTGCAGAGAGACATTGATAGGATGTAGAAGTGGGCTGAGAAGTGGCAGATGGAGTTCAACCCGGAGAAGTGTGAGGTGGTACACTTTAGAAAGACAAACTCCAAGGCAGAGTACAAAGTAAATGGCAGGATACTTGATAGTGTGAAGGAGCAGAGGGACCTGGGGGTATATGTCCACAGATCCCTGAAAGTTGCCTCACAGGTAGATAGGGTAGTTAAGAAAACTTATGAGGTGTTAGCTTTCATAAGTTGAGAGATAGAGTTTAAGAGTCGCGAGGTAATGATGCAGCTCTATAAAACTCTGGTTAGGCCACACTTGGTGTACCATGTTCAGTTCTGGTTGCCTCACTATAGGAAGGATGTGAAAGCATTGGAAAGGGTACAGAGGAGATTTACCAAGATACTGCCTGGTTTAGAGATTATGCATTATGATCAGAGATTAAGGGAGCTAGGGCTTTACTCTTTGGAGAGAAGGAGGAATAGAGAGGAGACATGATAGAGGTATACAAGATATTAAGAGGAATAGATAAGAGTGGACAGCTAGTACCTCTTCCCTGGGGCACTACTGCTCAATACAAGAGGATATGGCTTTAAGGTAAGGGGTGGGAAATTCAAGGGGGACATTAGAGGAAGGTTTTTTACTCAGAGAGTGGTTGATGCGTGGAATGCACTGCCTGAGTCAGTGGTGGAGGCAGATGCACTAGTGAAATTTAAGAGACTACTAGACAGGTATATGGAGGAATTTAAGATGGGGAGATATATGGGAGGCAGGGTTTGAGGGTCGGCACAATATTGTGGGCTGAAGGGCCTGTACTGTGCTGTACTATTCTATGTTCTATGGTGATTGCCCAGGAGAGGTAGGAGGTGGTCCATTGGTTCTGAAGGCCTAGTGTCACCCAGGCCCAGCAAGAGAAACAACTGTTTGGTGTTCTCAGACTTGGACAGTCCTAAAGCCTGTATTAAGTGAGTTTCAGAGTGACATATTTACCATGTGTGGGTGGTCTTTTGGTAGATACACCACTCTGGTTGTAGTGGAACTACTTAGCGATGCTACAACATAGTAAAATTTGTATTGTCTGGGGCTATTTCTCACACCATGAACTGGGCTTTTGCCTGGGTGAGCCACATGGTAGTGTGCTGCTCCCAAAACTACGGCAGCTTCAAAGCAACTGCGCTGGTCAGCATGTCGTTGAATATCCGGAATTGTCTGAGAGCGTTGTGATTAACAATGTAGGATTTTATGAATAAAACATGCAAAACTATTTACCTGCATATTGAAATGCCCCATGATTATCACATTGCCCTTTTTACATGCCTTTTCTGTCCCCCCATTGTAATTTGTAGCCCACATGTAGCTGCTGTTCGGAGGCCTGTATATCTCCTATCAGAGTCTTTTTATACTTGCAGTTTCTTAATTCTACCCACAAGGATTCTACATCTTCAGATCCTATGTCAACCTCTTACTAAGGACTTCATTTATTTTTCACAAATAGAGCCAACCCACACTCACACCATTCAGCTCGATATGGAAACTGCTCCGCAGGTAACTGCCAGTAACCTCAGAGGATTGTGAGCACGGCTCAGCATATCACAGAAACCAGCCTCCCCCTCCATGGAGTCTGTCCACACTTCTCATTGCCTGAAAGCACGTCCCACCAGGCTGAAGGGCGGCTTCTACCCCACTGTTCTCAGACTCTTGTGTGATCAGATGGACTCTTGACCTCACAATCTACTTCGTTATGATCTTGCACCTTCTTGTCTGCCCTCACTGTACTTCCTCTGTGACTGTGACACTTTATTCTGCATTCAGCTGCTGTTTTCCCTTGTTCTACCTAAATGCACTGTGTAAAGATCTGATCAGTGTGAACAGTGTATAAGATCAGCTTCTCACTGTATCTCTATGCATCTGACAATAGTAAACCAATTCCAAAATACATCCTTAAGGTTGGGGATGAGCTTCTACTACCTATTAAATACTCCCAATGGTGTGAGTCTCAAATAGCCTCTGACAATCCCGTCCAACTCCCGGCCTTCACGTGTGACTTAGCTGCTGAGCCCGGTGGAGCCATTTCCACTGACAGGCAAAGGGGGGTTACTGGCACCTTAAAGCCAGTCAGTTCGGATAGATGGGGCTCATCAGCTGTGGTTGGCAGCTCATCTAGGGGAAGGAAAACTCTGATCTCAAACCTCCGCTACCTTTGGGCTATACTCACTTATGGGGAAGGCTTCAGGAGTAAACCCCGGGTGAAAATCCCGAGCTGGAGTCCCTAAGGGAATCCCTACATTGAGTTCAACACTGACTGGCAACTCTTCATGCTGCTGGTGCCAAACTGTATCGGTCTCTTGCTTTTCCTTTGGATTCATCAGCTGCGGTGGTGGGGGTGGGGAGCCTGTTGCACAGGCAAATGCTTGTTCTCCATATTATACTGTCCTGGCTCATGTATCACGTAGGTGGCTTGGATGCAATGTGATATAAGTGACTTTGATGGTAGAATGGTTGTTGGTGCCAGACAGGGTGGTTTGAGTATTTCAGAGACTACTGATTACCTGCGATTTTCACGTAGAAGAGTTGACAGAGAATGGTACGAAAAACAAACAAAAAATCCAGTGAGCTGCAGTTCTGTGGGTGAAAACACCTTGTTAATGAGAGAGGTCAGAGGAAAATGGCCAGACTGGTTCAAGCTGACAGGAAGGTGACAATAACTCAAATAACCATTCGTTACAACAATGGTGCGCAGAAGAGCATCTCTGAACACACAACAGAAGTGGATGGGCTACAGCAGCATAAGACCACAAATAGGCAATGTTGAGGGTCAGTGAGATCTTGGGTCTGTGTAGATAGGACACTCAAAGCTGCTGTGCTGTTTGACCATGTTGTTAAGAAGGTGTGAGGTGTGTTGGCATTCATCAACCATGGGATTGAGTTCAAAAGCCATGAGGTAATGTTACAGCTTTATAAGACTTTGGTCAGACCCCATTTGGAGTACTGTGTTCAGTTCTGGTCACCTCACTACAGGAAGGATGTGGATACTATAGAGAGAGTGTAGAGGAGATTTACAAAGATGCTGCCTGCATTGGACAGCATGCCTGACGAGAACAGGTTAAATGAACTCGGCCTCTTCTTTTTGGAGCGATAGAGGATGACAGGTGACCTGATAGAGGTGTATAAGATTATGAGAGACATTGATTGTGTGGATAACCAGAGGTTTCCCCCAGGGCTGAAATGGCTAACACGAGGGGGCATAGTTTTTAGGTGCTTGGAAGTAGCTACAGAGGGGATGTCAGGGGTAAGTTTTTCACAGAGTGGTGGGTGCATGGAACGCACTGCCAGCGATGGTGGTAGAGGCGGATGCCGTAGGATCTTTTAAGAGACTCTTAGATAGGTACATGGAGCTTAGAAAAATAGAGGGCTGTGTGGTAGGGAAATTCTAGACATTTTCTAGAGTAGGTTACATGGTCAGCACAACATTGTGGGCCGAAGGACCTGTAATATGTTGTAGATTTCTATGTTCTATCCCCTCTGCCTCCCTGCTTGCCCTTTTGATGCAACATCTATCCTTGGATGTTAAGCTTCCAACTATTATCTTCTTTTAGCCACAGTACAGAGATGATCACAACATTGTACCTGCCAATCTCTAACTGCACTGCAAGATCATCTACCTTATTCCAAATACTGTGCGCCTTCAAATATACACTGCCTATGAAAAGTATTTGCTGCTCTCAGAAGTTTTTATGTTTTATTGCATTACAACATTGAATCGCAGTGGATTTAATTTGACTTTTTTTTGACTGAACAGAAAAGACTGTTTCATGTCAAAGTGAAAACAGATCTCTACAAAGTGAGCTAAATTAATTACAAATATAAAGTGCAAAATAATTGATTACGTAAGCATTCACCCCCTTCAAGTCAGCATTTAGTAGATGTACCTTTGGCGGCAACTACAGCCTTGTGTGGATCGGCCTCTATCAGCTTTGCACAACTGGGCACTGCAATTTTTCCCCTGATTTCTTTATACAACTGCTCAGACTCTGTCAGATTGCATGGGGATCATGAGTAAACAGCCCTATTCAAGTTCAGCCACAAATTCTCAATTGGTTTGAAATCTGGACTTTGACTTGGCCACTCCAGGCCATTAATTTTGTTGTTTTTAAGCCATTCCTGTCTCGCTTTCTGCTGGAAAACTACTGGTCTCCCAAGTTGCAGTTGTCTTGCAGACTGCATCAAGTTTTCCTCCAGGATTTCACTATATTTTGCTGCTTTCATGTTGCCCTGTACATTCACAAGCCTTCCAGGGCCTGCTGCAGTGAAGCATCCCCACAGCATGAAGCTGCCACCACCATACTTCATGGTAGGGATGGTGTGTTTTTGATATGAGGCGTTTGGCTTATACCAAACATAGCATTTAGTCTGATGGTCAAACAGCTCAATTTTGGTTTAATCAGACCATAGAACCTTCTTCCACCTGACTTCAGAGTATCCTACATGACCTCTGACAAACTCTAGCCAACATTTCATGTGATTGTTTTTCAACAGTGGCTTTCTCTTTGCCATTCTCCCATAAAGCTGCAACTGGTGAAGCACCTTTGCAGTCTCTCCCATCTCAGCTACTGAAGCTTATAACTCCTCCAGAATTGTCATGGGTCTCTTGGTGACTTTTCTCACCAGTTCTCTTCTTACATGGTCACTTAGTTTTTGAGGGCATCACTGAATCATGGAGTGAATACTTTTTATAGGCACTGTAACATTTTCAGCCCTGCTTTCATCACCCTTTTTGATTTTGGCCCCGTTTCACTTTAACTCATCTCACTGACTGCTATTTTGCCCTATCATCTGCTTGTCCTTCCTCAGAGTTTCACTAAGCACTACTTCTGACTGCATACCAACTGCCCTGATTTCAACCTTATCACTCTGGTTCCCAACCCCCTGTCAACTTAGTTTAAGTCGAGTTAAAAGACCAGTTTGTTCTTGCTCTGTCTTTCTCACTCTATCTCAGTATTTCATCCCTAAGCCCATGTGCTGTAGTTTTGCACATTGACTTTCGTAAGACCTTTATCAAAAGCTTTGTAAAAATTCGAATAACGGTACACCACATTCACTGGTTCTCCATCCTCAAAATAAGGGCTGGAGAATGATTAGGCATGATTTCTCTTTCATTAACTGTGTTGATTTGTTCTGTTTCAAGTATTCTATTAATGCATTTTTATAACTGATTTTAGCATTTTCCCCATTGGTGATTATGGGCTTGTTTTCTGCTGTTTTTCTGTCTCTTCCCTTTTAAATAATGAGGTTATATACCCTTCCCGCCCCTTCCCAACTATCTGTAGGAATTGCTACACCACCTGAATAATATTGCAAGTTGGGCAATGATGTATCCATTATTTCCAGGATGACTTCGTTTCTTTGGGATGTAGAATGTCAGATCCTAGGCATTTGTTAATATTCTATCCAATTAATTCCCCAGTACTAGTACTTTATGAACATTGATTACTTTCAGTTCCTTCCTCTCTAAGCTCTTCATTTGCTAACATGGCATAGACATTGGGATGCATTCTAACTGGTTGCATCACCATCTGGTATGGAGGGGCCACTGCACAGGATTGGAAAAAGCTGTGGAAAGTTGCAAACGTAATCTCGATGCTGGGCAGGTTAGTGCCCATGATGGAGCTAGCTATCTTCAAAATGTGTTGCCTCAAAAAGGCAGTATCCATCATTAAGAATCCAATCACGCCCACTTCTCATTGCTGCCATGAGGAAGAAGTTACAGGAACTTGAACAGAGACACTTAATATTTTAGTGGAGGTTTCTTCCCCTCCACCATCATATTTCAGAATGAGCAATGAACCCATGTATACTACCTCACTATTTTTTCTTTTCTGATTCTGACAATGTATTTAGTATGGATATAGTGGTTGAGGGGTCCATTTTAGAACCATAGAACATTACAGCACAGAAACAGGCCTTTTGGCCCTTCTTGGCTGTGCCAAACCATTTTTCTGCCTTGTCCCACTGATCTGCACCTGGACTATATCCTGCCATACACCCCTCTTTCTACATCTTTTTATTAATATTAGTAATATGGACAGAATACAAATGATGATAAAGAAATTACCAACATACAAATTCCATTACGTATGAAAAAAACATACATAACAATTACAATATAAATGAGTTTACCAAGACATAAGCCATAAAATATATGTATGAACATGGTAAGTCTAAATATTTCATAATATATGATATAAAGAAAACAGAAAAAATAAAAAAATAAAAAAATATATATATTTATATATATATATTTTTTTTATATATAATGCAAAACTAGCTAATCTAATCTAATAACTAATATAAAAGAAAAAAGAAGCAAAAAAAGAGAGGAAAAAAAGGGGGCTGTTTATAATATCTCACAAAAATAAGTATTCATCAATGCCGTCACTTCGGGTCCTCTCAAAATACATAAGCTAAAAGCTGGGAAATCAAATGAACTTGGCACAGGGTCATATTACATCATATGAAAATGTTGAATAAATGGTCTCCATAACTTTTCAAATTTAATAGAAGTCTCAAAAGTACCACTTCTAATTTTTTCTAAATTTAAACATAACATAGTTTGAGAGAACCAATTAAATACAGTGGGAGGATTAATTTCTTTCCATTTCAACAATATAGATCTTCTAGCCGTCAGAGTTAGAAATGCAATCATTCGACGGGCAGAAGAAGATAAATGCAGTGAGTCTAACATTGGTAAACCAAAAATTGCGGTAATAGGATGAGGTTGTAAATCGATATTCAAAACTGCAGAAATAATATCAAAAATATCTTTCCAATATTTCTCCAAAAATGAACAAGACCAAAACATATGAGTTAAAGACACAATTTCAGAATGACATCTACCACAAATAGGACTAATATGAAAGTAAAAATGAGCTAATTTATCCTTGGACATATGGGCCCTATGTACGACCTTAAATTGTATTAATGTTTGGCACATAACGATGATGTATTAACTAATTGAAGAATTCTATCCCAATTCTCACTAGAAATACTAAGACAAAGCTCTCTTTCCCAATCCTTTTTAGTCTTATAAAGAGGCTCTGAACGTATCTTCATAATTATATTATAAAGTTTTGAAATAAGCCCTTTTTGAAAAGGGTCTAATTCAAATAAACTCTCCAAAATATCTGAAGGCACAAAATTTGGAAACGTAGAGAGTACAGAACTTAAAAAATGTCTAATCTGTAAATATCTAAAAAAATGAAATCTAGGCAAGTTATATTTGTTGGATAATTGCTCAAAAGACATGAAACAATTGTCTAAAAATAAATCAGAAAATCTTAGTAATCCCTTAGTTTTCCAAGCCGAATAAGCTTGATCTATAATGGAAGGGTGAAAAAAAAAATTAGATACAATAGGACTATTTAAAACGAATTGAGTCAACCCAAAAAATCTCCAAAATTGAAACCATATACGCAAAGTATGTTTAACTATCGGGTTGTCAATTTGTTTCGGCAATTTAGAAAGAGCAAAAGGGAGAGAAGTCCCTAAAATAGAACCCAGAGCATAAGCTGATACCGATTTAGTTTCTAAACTCACCCAACAAGAGCCAAAAGATCCACCCCCAACATAACAAATATCTAATATTAACTGCCCAATAGTAAAATCTGAAATTAGGTAATGCTAACCCGCCTTCCTTTTCTGTCTTCTGTAAATATGTTTTACCTAACCTGGGATTTTTATTCTGCCATATATATGAAGAAATTTTAGAGTCAACATTAGTAAAAAAAGATTTCGGGATAAAAATTGGTATTGCTTGAAAAATATATGAAAACTTAGGTAAAATAACCATCTTAATAGCATTAATCCTACCTATTAGGGATAAAGATAAAGGTGACCACTTAGTAAACAAACCTTTAATCTGATCAATTAAGGGTAAAAAATTAAATCTAAATAAATCTTTATGGTTTTTTGTGATTTTGATCCCTAAATAAGTAGAAGAGTCATTAATTTAAAAGGTAAATTTCCATAAATTGGGACCCGTTTATTCAAAGGAAACAATTCACTTTTATTAAGATTTAACTTATACCCAGAAAACTCACTAAATTGAACCAATAATGATAAAACTGCTGGAATGGATTTCTCCGGGTTAGAAATGAATAGTAATAAATCATCTGCATACAAAGATAACTTATGAATATCTGTCCCACGATTAATACCCAAAATATCCTGTGATTGTCTGATGGCAATTGCCAAAGGTTCAAAGGCAATATTAAATAGTAATGGACTAAGAGGACATCCTTGTCTAGTGCCCCGAAATAGGTGAAAAAAGGGAGATCTTTGATTATTGGTAAACACTGAGGCTACTGGAGTATGATAAATCAATTTAATCCATGATATAAATATCAGACTAAAATTAAACTTCTCCAACACATTAAATAAGTAAGGCCATTCAACTCTATCAAATGCTTTCTCCGCATCTAATGAAATCACGCATTCTGAAGTGTCATGTGAGGGAGTATAAACAATATTCAACAATCTCCTAATGTTAAAAAAAGAATAACGATTTTTAATAAAACCGGTTTGATCATCTGAAATAATTTTGGGTAATAACTTTTCCAATCTAGATGCCAGTAACTTGGAAAAAATCTTGGAGTCTACATTCAATAAAGATATAGGTCTATAAGAAGCACAGTTAGTAGGGTCTTTATCTTTCTTCAGTATTAGAGAAATGGAAGCTCTATAAAAAGATTGTGGCAAATTCCCCAATCTAATGGCTTCCTCAAAAACCTTACCTAACCAAGGGGAAGGAGTAGCGGAAAAATTTTTTAAAAATTCAACTGTATAACCATCTGGACCCAGTGCTTTCCCAGAATTCATTGAGGAAATAGCCCCCTTAATTTCTACATCCGTAATAGGAGTATCCAATATCAAAAGATCATCAGATGATAATCTTGGAAAATTTAATTTCCCAAGAAAATCAGACATGGTATTATGATCTTGAGGAAATTCAGATTGATACAGGGAGGTATAGACGTCTTGAAATGCCTTATTTATCTCATCATGATTAACTGTCAGATTCCCATTCTGCTGACCAATCTTAGTGATTTGACGTTTAACCAAAGCATTCTTCAATTGACTAGCTAACAGTTTACCAGATTTATCACTATGTATATAAAAATCAGATTTAGTTTTCATTAATTGATTTTCAATTGAGGATGTAAGTAATAAACTATGTTCCATTTGAAGTTCAACCCTTTGTTTGTAAAGCTCCTTACTAGGAGCAATCGAATATTTCTTATCAATCTCTTTAATTTTATCAACCAATAAAAGAGTTTCCGTCTTAGTACGTTTCCTCAAACCAACAGAATAAGAAATAATCTGTCCATGTATATACGCTTTAAAAGTGTCCCAAAGTGTTCCGCAGGAAATATCCTGTAGAATTAGTTGAAAAGAAGAAGTCGATCTGCTCCTCCATAAATTTTATAAAGTCAGAGTCTTGCAACAAGGTAGAGTCAAATCGCCATTGTCTAGCATTAGAAGCTGTATCCGTAAATTTCATAGAAAGTAATAATGGAGCATGATCAGAGATAGCTATAATATCATAGTTACAACTGATTACCAATGGAATAAAACAAGAGTCTACAAAAAAATAATCAATTCTCGAATAAGAGTGATAAGCATGTGAGAAAAAAGAAAACTCTTTGTCATTAGGATGCCGGAATCTCCAAATATCAAAAACTCCATTGTCAGTCAAAAAAGAGTTAATACAAGTGGCCGACTTATTATGTAAAGTCTGAATAGGTAAAGATTTATCCATCAGAGGATTTAAACAACAATTGAAGTCACCACCCATTATTAACTTATATTTGTTTAGATTGGGTAAAGAGGTACATAAAGACTTAAAAAAGTCAGGAAAATCCACATTTGGAGCATAAACATTAACCAAAGCAACCTTTTTATTACAAAGTAAACCCGTAATTAACAAAAATCTGCCATTCGGATCCGAAAAAATATCATGTTGAACAAATGAAATAGAGGAGTCAATAAAAATTGAAACTCCTTTTACTTTAGCATTCGAATTTGTGTGATACTGTTGACCCCGCCAAAATCTAAAAAAAACAAAATTTGTCCTCCTTCCTCACATGAGTTTCTTGTACAAAAATGATATGAGCATTAAGTCTTTGGAATACTTTGAAAATCTTTTTTCGTTTAATTGGATGATTTAAACCATTAGTATTCCAAGACACAAAATTAATGGTCTGAGCCATAATTCTAAAATCAACCCTTTGGTATAGAAAGGGTTAACCAACTTGTAAGCTCAAGCACCCGGAAGAGTAACAAAAGTAATGAGAAGACCCAGATGTGATGACAACACAGACATATTTGAAGTTCAAAAACAGCCCAAATAAAAAAAATGAACACAAACTGGTACAAAAAAAATAGAATTAGAAAACAGACCATCCCCCCACCCCCAAGAGAAAGAGAAAAAGCCAAAATATGACTTAAAAAGGGAAAAAGTAAGACTAATCCTACCCCCATGTCAGCTGAAGAACACTCCATATATAAAGGATATATATAAAAGAATCACCCCAACTTTAAAAATTAAAATCGCTATAATAAAAACCATATTTCTAAGTATAGTTAGTTGTAAAAAGAATAAAAATATAATCACTAAAAAAAATTATAAATCGGGCTCTAGCCCAGACAAAACAAAAAATATTTAAGCTATGATAAGCGATGCATTGTAGGAAAAAGACGAAAAAAATAAAAACATAACGCCATCTTAAGCAAAACCAAAAATCTTTTTCAAAAAAACCACCATCTTAATCAAAGAAAAATTCACCTTCAAAGAATTTAAAATATACCTTCAAAGGAACAAAGTTAATGGACAAGTATGTAGTTAAATGATTAAAGTGTATAAGGCAAAACAATTAATATGACGAAAACACACTTTAACTTAAGAATAAAGTATAGGATGAACCTACACCAATAACCAGATTTTAATTCAGGTTTAAGAGATCGAGAACCATCTTACACGATCAGACTTGTTCATTTATTAGAGACCGGTGCCTGTAGCAGTAGGGAAGTTCTCCTCCAGATATTTTCTCACTTCTGAAGTTGAAATGAAAACCTATCGTGGAGCATTCGACGGAGATATTCAAAGCTTCGCAGGGTATAGAAGCGCAGGTTTCAGATTTTTCTCATAACATTCAGCCATCAACGGTTTAAAAAGAAGCCTTCTTTTTAAAAGGTCAGGACTAAAGTCTTCGACCAGGCGGAAGCAAAATTCTTTGAACTTAATCATTCCTGCCCGACGAGCTGCTCTTATAAGTTTTTCTTTGTCATGTTTATAATGGAACTGGACAATTACCACCGAAGGTTTGTCTGTAACACTCGGTGATCGACGCCGAATTCTATGTGCCCGATCCAATAAAGGGGGGTTATTCGGGAAAATCGTCGGAAACGCTTCTTTTAAAAGTTGAGCAAAATATTTCGAAGGGTCATCTTTTTCTATGCCGTCTGGAAGACCAAGTATACGTAAGTTCTGTCTTCTGGACCGATTCTCAAAATCGTCACTCTTGGCTTTAAGGGCTTCCATCAGCTTAATGGTCGAAATTAAATCCTGTTGCAGTTTTTCAATAGTCAAATCTCGCTTCCGAGCATCTTCTTACAGAGACGCAATAAGAGCTTGTTGCTGTTTAATTACTGAATCCGTCTTAACCATGTACTCTTGAAAAGCCTTTATATCTTCTTTAAAAAAATTGTTGTAGTTCAGCAAATTTTTTATCCAAAACCTCCATAAACAATTCAAAAATTAATTGAGTTTGTTGTGGCGGATCCTGCTTTTTTCCGTTACCGTTCGGATTGCGTCCGGGATCCCGTCCCTTAGACCTGAGAGACATTTCTGTTTGCATATCTTCAAAAGTTCACCACAAACTCTTGGCAGTAAATCCAAAAAAAAATTAACGAAGAAACTTTCAGTACAGGTAAAAATAAGCTGAATAAGGGTGATCAAAGGTTAAAAAAAGTAAAGGTTATGGAGCGAATCCAAAACAGTACTCACTGCATGAGCATCTCCAGCTGACTTCCCATACACCCCTCATCCATGTACCTGACCAAGTTTTTCTTAAATGTTAAAAGTGAGCCCATATTTACCACTTCATCTGGCAGCTCATTCCACACTCCCAACTCTCTGTGTGAAGAAGCCCCCCCCCCCCCGCTCCCTTTAAACTTTTCCTCCTTCACCCTTAACCCATGTCCTCTGGTTTTTTTTCTCCTCTAACATCAGTGGAAAAAGCCTGCTTGCATTCACTCTATCTATACCTATCATAATTTTATATACCTCTATCAAGTCTCCCCTCATTCTTCTACACTCCAGGGAATAAAGTCCTAACCTATTCAACCTTCCTCTGTAACTCAGTTTCTCAAGTCCCAGCAACATCCTTGTAAACCTTCTCTGCACGCTTTCAACTTTATTAATATCCTTCCTGTAATTTGGTGACCAAAACTGCACACAGTGCTCCAAATTCAGCCTCACCAATGCCTTATACAATCTCACCATAACATTCCAACTCTTATACTCAATACTGTGATTTATAAAGGCCAGTGTACCAAAAGCTCTCTTCACGACCCTATCTACCTGTGAAGCCACTTTTAGGGAATTTTGTATCTATATTCCCAGATCCTTCTGTTCTACTGAGCTCCTCAGTTCCCTACCATTTACATTGTATGTTCTACCTTGGTTTTTCCTTCCAAACTGCAATACCTCACACTTGTCTGTATTAAACTCCATCTGCCATTTTTCAGTCGATTTTTCTGGCTGGTCCAAATCCCTCTGCAAGCTTTGAAAACATTCCTCACTGTCCAATATACCTCCAATCTTTGTATCATCAGCAAATTTGCTGATCCAATTTACCACATTATCATCCAGATTATTGATATAGATGTCAAATAACAATGGACCCAGCACTGATTCCTGTGACACACCATTAGTCACAGTGTTATATGAATCCTTGAGTCTATGGTGATATAGCTGGTAGTTAATTGTATTTTTTTTTGGTGAAGGCAGAACTAAGATATTTATTTAATCTACCCTGATGAACTCCATATTTCCCATCTTTGGAAAAATCTGTGGATCCTGCATAACACTCATTAGTCAGTTTAAAAACCCCAGAACTGCAGTAGAAGTTGTCATTCTTGACCGGGAGGGACTGCTGAGGAAGACAATTGCAATCATATAAGCAATATTATGCTAGTCCTTTGAATAACTGAAATGTGAAAGTTGGAAGATTTTCTTATCTTGAGATACTGGATACATGGCAGTAACTTTAAAACCTTCCAAATAAGTTAAGCTGCATCAAACCTTTATCCCAATATGGATTTTGCAGTATATTTTACACAATTTGGAACCACCTTTTAGCTCCCTGTATGATCTAGAATTTTCTCTTTAGAGACTTGTTTAATTTTTTTTAGAAATGTTACAAAGTAAGCTAATTATAGACTTGTGATGGTTGTCAGTGGATTAATAATGCAGCAGTCAGGACACATCATTTGAAGAAGTGAGTTCAAATTTCAACACAGCAGCTGTGAAGTCTAAGTTATATTAACTAAACAAATCTAGAGTAAAAACCTTATATTAGTCATAGTGAACCTGCTAGATCATTGTTAAAATCTATCTATTTCACTGATATCAGTAATGTTAGCTCATGTCCAGAGCAACTTGCTGACTTTCAACTGTCCTTTGTTAAGTCCCTCAGTGCAAGGCAATCAGAAGTGGGCAATAAGTAGTAAGTATAGTTGATGTACTATTCATATGGCCTGTGATAAAAGTTTCACATAGTTGTTATCAATATTGAAACCTGTTAAATAGCATAAGTGCTACATAAATATTGGCTAAATAACAAGAAGCAAAGTAGTATTGAAATTTTGTAGAGGCAGAAAAATATATCATGGAGTTCCTCTAGGATTGATTCTGGGGCCATTCTTTTAATCCAATTTAGTGATTTGGATTTAGGTTCACAGGGTGTAATTTCTGAATTTGTAGATGACACTAAACCTGAAGTTACAAGAACTGTGAGGAGGAGAGTAATAGACTTCAAGGAGATGTAGACAAATGCGAGTATTATTTATTTTTAAGAAATACAAGTGTTACATTTTAATCAGGCAAATGAGATAGCATAATTTTAAAAGGGCTTCAGAAACAGATCTGGCAGAATCAGAGCCTAGTTTGTTGAAGGTGGCAGAGGTGTTGAGAAAGGGGTCATGCAAGTTTATGGGGTCCTGGGCTTTATAAATGGACGCAAGGAAGTCAGAACCTTTTGTAATTCATTGATTTGGCCACAACTGGAATGTTGTGAACAGCACTAGGAAAGATTTGGAGAAATGATTTTCTGGAATAATTTCAGGAATGAAGGATCATAATTATTTGGTTAGACTGGAGAAATTGTTCTCTTTGGAGCAGAAGAAGTTGCCAAAGAATCTGGTTATTTACATTTGTGAAAGTGGGTGGATATATACAAAGCTGTTTTAGTTGGTTGAATGGTCAAGAGCCAGGAATATTGAATAAAACTGGTCATAGAGCCAAAAGTGAAATGAGCTTAAACTTTTTCTCTGCCATGAGTTGATGGGGTTTGGAATTTCCAACTAGTGGTTGGAGTATAAGGTGATTCATTTGTAGTGCTCAAGTAGAGCTGCATAAATGCACAGAAGGAAATAATTTGTATGGTTATGGTCCAGAAGCAGAATTTAAACCTGAAACAGTTCTTTCCCTTCCATAGATGCTGCTCAGCTTGCTAAGTTCCACTATTGGCTTATTTTTGCTCCAGATGACAGCAGCTGCAGCTCTTCTGTTTCCTGTAAAGTGGGACTATCTGGATTTCTATGAAAAAGAGGTGGCATGGTCTTAATGGACCAAAAATTCTTATTTTAGGTATTCTCCTTGTCATTTAGTTACATCAGTCTATGAATTTTGGATTTGTATATGAAATTCTCTGTATTGTCTTGTTAGTATTTTCTCCTTTTTAAACAACTGACATATCAAAATAATGACTCTTACTCTAATTATGCTTCTCTAAGTCTTGCAATTTTTGAGTAAATATGCTTATAGAAAAATAAGTGATTCTTGTTGTTTTGATCATTGCTTTTCTAAGTGAACCAACCACAAATCCAATCTATTATTTTAACAGGTTTTCCACACTTACTCTAATGAAGACTATGATAGGAGAAATGATGAAGTGGATCCAGTTGCAGCATCTGCTGAATATGAACTGGAAAAGCGTGTAGAAAGGTTGGATCTTTTCCCAGTAGAACTTGAGAAAGGTAGGAATAAGAGCCACAGTTTATTTTGAAATTTCTTGTTCTGTCCTGGAGTTCGAAAGGGAAATAATAAACCTGAATTACATATTTCTTCACAAAAGATGAGAAACATAACGGGAATTATCAACTGACTACAGGACAAGCTATTTACATAAAACATAAATAAATCAGTTTGGAGGGGGGAGAGGGGTCTAACAAAAAAAATGCTGAGAATTGTGATACTGTGAGGGATAGCCAAAAAATGATGAGAACGAAGTTTTAGATAGGATATTGAAAGAAAAAGACAGTAGTGAAATGTGCACGACTATAAAATATATTGAATGGTATAAACATATATTTTATAAGACCATAAGATATAGGAGCAGAAGTAGGCCATTTGGTCCATCGAGTCGACTCCGCCATTAAGTCATGGGCTGGTCCAATTCTTCCAGTCATACCTATTCCTCTGCCTTTTCCCCATACCCTTTGATGCCCTGGCTAATCAACAGTCTATCTATCTCTGCCTTAAGTACACCCTATGACTTGGCCTCTACAGCCTCTTGTGACAACAAATTCCACAGATTTGCCACCCTCTGACTAAAGTAATTTCTCTGCATCTCTGTTCTAAATGGGTGTCCTTCAATCCTGAAGTCGTGCCCTCTTGTCCTAGACTCCCCTACTGTACCTAATTTTGCCATATCTAATCTTTTTAGGCCTTTTAACATTCAGTGTTCCTATGAGATTCCCCCCTTGTTCACCTGAACTCCAGGGAATACAGCTCAAGAGCTACCAGATTCACGAGAATGATTCCAGGAATGAAAGGGTTGCCATTGTTCCTCATATGGTAACTCTTTCATTCCTGGAATCATTCTCGTGAATCTTCTGTGAACCCTCTCCAATGTCAGTATATCCTTTCCAAAATAAGGAGCCCAAAGCTGCACACAATACTCCAAGTGTGGTCTCATGAGTGTGTTTTAGAGCTTCAACATCACATCCCTGCTCTTATATTCTGTACTTCTAGAAATGAATGCCAACATTGCATTCGCTTTCTGCACCACTGACTCAGCCTGGAGATTAACCTTTAGGGTATTATGCATAAGGACTTCCAAGTCCCTTTGCATCTCTGCATTTTGAATTCTCTCTCCATTTAAATAATAGTCTACCTGTTTATTTCTTCCACCAAAGTGCGTGACCATACACTTTCTAACATTGTATTCCATTTGCCTCTTCTTTGCCAATTCCCCTAAACTATTTAAGTCTCTCTGCAGGCTCTCTGTTTCCTTAACATTATCCACTCCTCCATGAATCTTTATATCATTGGCAAATTTAACCACAAATCCAATAATTCCAGAGTCCACATCATTGACATACATTGTAAAAAGCAGCAGTCCCAGCACCGACCCCTGTGGAACTCCAATGGTAATCGGTAGCCAGCCAGAATAGGATCCCTGTATTCCCACTGTCTGTTTTCTGCCAATCAACCAATGCTCCACCCATGCTAGTAACTTCCCTGTAATTCCATAGGCTCTTATGTTGCTAAGCAACCTCGTCTGGCACTTGACAAAGGCCTTCTGAATATCCAAGTACAGCACCTCTACTGCATCTCCTTTGTCTACCCTACTTGTAATTTCCTCAAAATATTGCAGTAGGTTAGTCAGGCAGGATTTTCCTTTCTTTGGCCTATATTATCATATGCCTCCAGGTACTCCGTAATGTTATCCCTAACAATTTCTATTCAAGGTTGTGTAACCCTTGTTGTTAAATGCTGACTTGTCTGAAATAAATATTACAGCCAGATTCCTAGGTTCCATTATCTTCAGCTACTTTATCATTGATATAATAAGAAATAGGATGTCTGCTGATGATTGATGTATTTATTGTCACTCAAAAGTCAGGAAATTTGGATCTTCATGCCTTTCGAAAATAAGATTCAAGTTTGGCTGATTGTTGTAAGTAACATTTGTACCACAACAGTGACAGGCAGTGACCATGTAAATGAGCCTAACCACATATTTTTGACATTCAGACTGGCCAGCCATGTAAATATTATGGCAATGAGAGTAGGCCTGGGATGCACTATAGTATGGTAAGGGACTTGCCTGTTATCACTCCAAAGGTGTTTCTACTGTGCACAAGTGTGGGTGTGGGGTGTGGAATGTTGTTCACTCTCCTAGATGAGCACAATACCAACATTACTGAAGAAGTGCAACACTGGCACCTATGGTAAAGCAACTAATTTGATTGTGTCCTCATTCACCATCTAAAAATTAATTCCTCCTATCACTATTGCATTGCATATCTACTTACATCCACAATGATGAATTATTTTGAGAGATTAATGATTAACCATATCAACTGCCTTAGAAGCAACTTGGATCTGCTCCAATTTGCCTACTGGAGCAACAGGTCCATGGCACATGCCATCTCTGACTCATCACTCAACCCTGGAACATCTGGACAGCAAAATCCTTATATCAGGATGCTCTTTATCTTCTACAGCTTAGCATTCAGTACCATCTTACCTTCAAAACTAATCAATAAGCAGCAAGATCTTGGCCTCAATGCCTCCTTATTTGTAGACCCCAGTCGGTTTGAATTGGCAACATTTCCTTCACAATCTCTATTGACACAGGTGGATCTCAAGGCTGTGTGCTTAGCCCCCTGCTCTACTCGCTTTATACTTATGACTGTGTGGCTAATCACAGTTCCAATACCATTTTCAAGTTTCTTGGCAATGCCACTGTTGTAGGCTGAATCAACAATGGTGATAAATCAGCATTGAGGAGGGAGACTGAAAATCTGGCTGAGTGGTGCTATAACAACAACATTGTACTCCATGTCAGCAAGAACAAGGAGCTGATTATTGACCTCAGGAGGAGGAAACCAGAGGTCCATGAGCCAGTCTTCAGCAAAGGGTCAGAGGTGGAGAGCCACTGACATTAAATTCCTTGGTGTTATTATTTTGTAGGACCTTTTCTGTGCCCAGCATGTACATGCAATTACAAAGAAAGCATAGCAGGGTCTTTACTTCCTCACGAGTTTGCAAAAATTCAACATGTCATCTAAAACTTTGGAAAACTTCCATAGAAGTGTAGTAGAGTCTATATTGATTGGCTGCAACACAGCCTTGTATGGAAACACCAATGGCCTTGAATGGAAAATCCTACAGAAAGTGGTGGATACTGCCCATGGCAACATCGGTAAAGCCCTCCCCACCATCAAGCATAACTATGTGAAATGTTGTCGCAGGAAAGCAGCATCCATCCTCTGAGCGATCTGCTGCCCAGATCATGCTCTCTTCTCACTGCTGCCATCCGGAAGAAGGTACAGAAGCCTCAGGACTCACACCAGGTTCAGTAACAGTTATTACACCTCAATCATCATGCTCTTGAACCAAAGGGGATAACCTCATTCAACTTTACGTACTCCATGATTGGAATGTTCCCACAGCCTATGGACTCACTTTTAAGGACTCTTCTCAATATTATTGTTTATTTATGCTTATTATTTCTTACTTTTTGTCTTTGCACAGTTTGTTGTCTTTTGCACACTGGTTGAACGCCCAAGTTGGTGAGGTCTTTAATTGTTTCTGTTGTGGTTATTATTCTATGGATTTATTGAGTATGCCTGCAATTAAATTAGTCTCACGGTTGTATATAGTGATTACTTCGACAATCACTTTACTATGTGGCCACTGAGTGTACATGCCACTGTATTTTTATCTGTGGTCACTTAACCTAGCTTCAACTTTGATGATTTTGACCTCTTGAAACAGTCTCCTCTGTATTGTGGATTGACTTGAGCATATCTGGGATGGAACTCTTCCAGCAATCCATCAATAAGATCTAGCAGTGCCACATAAAATACTATTGGACCCTTCCTACTCTTTTTTCCCTTCAAATCTCTCTCTTAATTTGTGAAAACAATCCACAACCTTTTCTGGCTCATACATAGAAAATTTCAAATTCCTTTCTATTTGTAGGGGGAATTTTAAATCCTTTCATTGAGTCAGCTTTGAATAAAACATGGATATATATGACTCACATAACTGTATATAAGGAAAGAAGTCTGTAGTACTCAGTATCTTCTGTGAATTTAGATCCACAGCAATTTGGTTGATACTTAACTCTGAAATGGCCTATAAATCCATTCAATTTATAGGCAATTGGAGGTAGACAATCAGTTTTGGTTTTCCCAGTGATATCCAAATCCCAATGATATAATTAAACCAAAAGTTTACTTTGCTAAAGATATCTAAATATCCCTTTCAGAGTGGTGGTTTTGAATCAAAGGTTTCAAAGGTACATTTAATGTCAGAGAAATGTATACGATATACACCCCGAAATGCATTTTCTTCTCAACCATCCACGAAAACAGAAGAGTGCCCCCAAAGAATGAATGACAGTTAAATTTTAGAACTCCAAAGCTCCCCCCAGCTCCCCTCCCTCCTGTGCATAATATCCTTTACCTGAGAAATAAAGCTGCTACTCTTTTAGCTGTTATCCTCCATCTTAATCCAATCTTTAAAGAGTCAAAGTACATTTATTATCAAAATTTGTATGCTGTATAGAACCTTGAAATTCGCCCGCCATGAAACAATGAAACACCATGGAACCCATTCAAAAGGAGTATCAAACACAAGCATGCAGAAAAAAGAACAAATCACATCAACAACAAAAAATGAGTGAATAATACAAAGAATATTATCAAACTGCAGAGTCTTTGAAATAGTCCAAAACTGTGCTGTTCAGTTCAATTCAATTTAGTGCTGTATTGTTCATTATCTCCAGGCTGCAGAGCCAGTCCTCCCTGATCAAAATCATGCAAAATAGGAATAAAAGGAGTAACCAGAAACGAGAAACACATATAACATGAACTGCAGAGTCCTCTAGAGACGAGTCCAATTCATAAACCATGCCAAACAAATTTTGTTCAAGACCCAAGACTCCTGCACCTTCCTCTGGTCACAGTGAGTGAGAGGAAGACTGGTCAAACGCAGGCAGAGGACACTGAACACCCGCTCGCCTTCTGTTCTTGTCCTTGTTGATATAAATTTTTCTTAATGCTTTAATTGGTGAGTTGGTGGAGAATTGGAGCTGATCATCGGTTTGCATTTCAACATCAGACAGTATGCTCCCTTCCCAACTTTGCTCTCAACTGCAATGTATTCTCTCTGAGACAGCAAAAGTGCCAGATGGCACAAAACATTGTAAATTACAGAAACTCAAAATGTAAATTACAGGCTCCAATCACGCACAGGTTAGTAGTAGAAGTATATTTAAAAGAAGGGCAGGAAGATGTAGTTACGTGAACTGTCTGCAGGATGTCACTGTTAGTCATGTTGGTTGCTGGCTCCATCTTCAACAACTCCTTCTGCAAGATTCATGATTGTTTCATGTCATTTCCTATACATGAGCATAAGGAGAATGAAATAATTGTTGTTTCTTAAGTACTTTTATATTTCAAAGTACATGCCTATCTTTACACAACTGCTATTTCTGAATTGCATTCCACTCCATAGCAACGAAACAGTCATTAGTAGAATCACAAATTACATCCTTTGACAATTTTGTTCTTTCTATACTCATCTTCTTTGATTAGCCGCAATCTTTAGTGCAGCCACACGTTCAATTCTTTCTCGGTATCTTTTATTTTCAGTTGATTTGAATGGCCAGTGAAATTCCACAGTAACTTCTAAAATTTTGTTGAAATCAGCATCAGTAACCAAGTTTAAGATTACAAGAACAGAAGCACAAGAAATTAGAGCAGAAGTAGGTTACCAGTCCCCTCAAGACTGCACCATTCAGTATAATTGTGGCCTATCCACTCTGGCCTTAGCTTCTTGTGTGCTAGTTTCCAAAACCTTCAGTTCCTCAATCCTTCAAATATACACGTTCAAAGTAAATTCAACCTTGAGATTCATCTTCTTGCAGGTACCCACAAAACAAAGAAACACAGTAGAATCCATGAAAAACCATGAAAATCCATGAAAAACTCAACAAAATCTATGCAAAAGAGGACAAATGGTGCAAATAATAAAAAAACAAATATATAGAGCCTGAATTGCAGAGTCCCTGAAAGTGAGTCTACAGCTGAGGAAGTCAGTTCAGCACTGAGGTGAGTGAAGCCAGCTCAGGAGCCTGAAGGTTTTGCTTTGCAGCCAGAGGGTTCTGCACCTCCTGCTCACTGGAAGTCATGAGAAGAGAGGGAGATAGGTCAAATGCTGGTAGATACCACTGGACACTGGTTCATTTTCCAGTCTCAAGCCTCAGTGCTTTAATCTGGTTTGGTATTTTAATTGTTAGGGAATAAAGGGGTGAACACTGGTTTGTTTTCTGCTCTCGAGCTTCAGTGCTTTAATTCACATAGAATAGTGGGGCTGAACACCAGATTGTTTTCCGTTTTTGGGCCTCAATGTTTTAATCTGGCTTGAAGTCTCTCTCAGCAATGGCCACCCCAGGGAAGACTGACTTTCGGTTTTGAGGTGCCATACCTGCATTCCTGAGAGTTAAGTTCACAGAATCTTTAGGGAGATCATAAAATCACTAGTTTGTTTAGATGGTTGAAAAGCACATTTCTTATATGTATTCATCTTCACCTTAAATATATCTAATGATTGGACTTCCACTAGAAAATTTCACTCTCTAGGAGAAAATTCTGCACATCTTAGTTGTAAATGACTGGCTGCTTATTTTATAGTTGTCCCTTTGTTTGTGACTGTCCCACCATTGAAACAACTGAATATCTATTGTGTTAAACCCACTTGGGATCTTGTATATTTGAATAGACAATAGACAATAGGTGCAGAAGTAGACCATTCGGCCCCTCGAGTCTGCACCGCCATACTGAGATCATGGCTGATCATTCACTATCAATACCCAGTCCCTGCCTTGTCCCCATATCCCTTGATTCCCCTATCCATCAGATATCTATCTAGCTCCTCCTTGAAAGCATCCAGAGAATTGGCCTCCACCATCTTCCGAGGCAGTGCATTCCACACCTCCACAACTCTCTGGGAGAAGAAGTTTTTCCTCAACTCTGTTTTAAATAACTGACCTCTTATTCTCAATCCATGCCCTCTGGTACTGGACTCTCCCAACATCTGGAACATATTTCCTGTCTCAATCCTATCAAATCCTTTAATTATCTTAAACGTTTCAATCAGATCCCCTCTCAATCTCCTCAATTCCAGCGTGTACAAGCCCAATCTCTCCAATCTCTCTGCGTAAGACAGCCCTGCCATCCCAGGAATCAACCTAGTGAATCTACGCGGCACTTCCTCAATTTCCAGAATGTCCTTCCTTAAACCTGGAGACCAAAACTGTACACAATATTCCAGGTGTGGTCTCACCAGGGCCCTGTACAAATGCAAAAGGACATCCTTGCTCTTGTACTCAATTCCCCTTGTAATAAAGGCCAACATTCCATTTGCCCTCTTCACTGCCTGTTGCACTTGCTCATTCACCTTCATTGACTGGTGAACTAGGACTCCTAGGTCTCTTTACATTTCTCCCTTACCTAACTCTACACCGTTCAGACAATACTCTGCCCTCTTGTTCCTGCTTCCAAAGTGGATAACTTCACATTTATTCACATTGAATGACATCTGCCAAGTATCTGCCCACTCACCCAGCCTATCCAAGTCTCCCTGTATTCTCCTAACGTCCTCTTCGCATGTCACACTGCCACCCAGTTTAGTATCATCAGCAAACTTGCTGATATAGTTTTCAATGCCCTCATCTAAATCATTGACATAGATTGTAAAGAGCTGTGGTCCCAATACAGAGCCCTGTGGTACCCCACTAGTCACCTCCAGCCAGTCCGAGAAACACCCATTCACTGCTACCCTTTGCTTTCTATCTGCCAACCAGTTTTCTATTCATGTTGAAACCCTGCCCCCAATGCCATGAACTCTGATTTTACTCACCAATCTCCTATGTGGCACCTTATCGAATGCCTTCTGAAAATCTAGGTACACTACATCCACTGGCTTAACCTCGTCTAACATCCTTGTTACACCCTCAAAAAACTCCAACAGATTAGTCAAGCATGATTTGCCCTTGGTAAATCCATGCTGGCTCGGCCTAATCCTATTACTGCCATCAAGATATGCCACTATTTCGTCCTTAATAATGGACTCAAGCATCTTCCCCACGACTGACATTAGGCTAACAGGGCGATAGTTCTCTGTTTTCTCCTTCCCTCCCTTCTTGAAAAGTGGGATAACATTAGCCAATCTTCAGGAACTGATCCTGAATCTAAGGAACATTGGAAAATGATTACCAATGCATCCGCAATTTCCTGAGCCACCTCTTTTAGAACCCTCGGATGCAGACCATCTGGACCCAGGGATTTATTAGCCTTCAGTCCTATCAGTCTACTCATCACAGTTTCTTTCCTAATGTCAATCTGTTTCAATTCCTCTGATATCTTATGACCCTGGCCCATCCATACATCTGGGAGATTGCTCGTGTCCTCCCTGGTGAAGACAGATCTGAAGCACGCATTAAATTCTGTTGCCATTTCCCTGTTTCCCATAACAATTTCTCCCAATTCATTCTTCAAGGGGCCAACATTGTTCTTAACTATCTTCTTTCTCTTCACATAGCTAAAAAAGCTTTTGCTATCCCCTTTTATATTCCTGGCTAGACTGAGCTCATACCTGATTTTTTCTCTCCGTATTGCTTTTTTAGTTAAGATCTGCTGTTCCTTAAAACTTTCCCAATCATCTGTATTCCCACTCATCTTAGCCCTGTCATACTTCTTTTTCTTTAATGCTATACAATCTCTGACTTCCTTTGTCAACCACTGTGGCCCCTTCCCCCTCTTTGAATCCTTCCTTCTCATTGGAATGAACTGCTTTTGCATCTTTTGTATTATCCCCAAGAATATCTGCCTCTGCTGATCCACTGTCTTTCCTGCCGGGGCATCCGCCCATTTAACTTTGGCCAGCTCTTCCCTCATGGCTCCGTAGTCTCCTTTATTTAATTGCAACACTGACACCTCTGATCTGCCCTTATCCCTCTCAAATTGTAGATAAAAACTTATGTTATGATCACTACTTCCTAATGGCTCCTTTACTTCAAGATCACTTATCAATTCCTGTTCATTACACATCACCAAGTCCAAAATAGCCTCGTTCCTAGTTGGCTCAAGCACAAGCTGTTCCAAAAATACATCCCTTTGACACTCCACAAACTCCCTATCCTGGGGTCCAGCACCTACCTGATTCTCCCAGTTCACCTGCATGTTGAAATCTCCCATAACAACTGCATTATCTTTAGCACATGCCAATGTTAACTCCCTAATCAACTTGTACCCAATATCCACGCTACTGTTTGGGGGCCTGTACACAACACCCATTAGGGTCTTTTTACCCTTACTGATCCTCAGCTCAATCCGCACAGACTCTACTTCCCCTGTTCCTAAGTCACCCCTTGCTAAGGACTGAATCTCATTCCTCACCAACAGTCCACCCCACCCCCTCTTCCCATATTTCTGTTTCTACGATAGCACGTATACCCTAGTACACTCAATTCCCAGGCCTGATCCCCTTGCAGCCATGTCTCCGTTATCCCAACCATATCGTAGTTCCCATTTTCATCTGAGCTTCAAGCTCATCTGTCTTATTTCTGACACTACGCACATTCAAGTATAGAATTCTTAGCCCATTCCTCCTCTCTTTGCTTAAAACACTGTCTACTGTACCTAACCCAGCTCCTTGAACTTCCTTGAATAACAGCATCCCTCATTTTTCTAAACTCTACTGTATATAGATCCAACCAGTTTAGTCTCTCATGGTAAGACAGACCTTTAATTCCAAGAATTAACCTGCTGAATCTTTTTTGAACTATCTCCAGTATTACTACATCTTGTTTTTGGAAGGTAACAAAACTATGCACAGCACTCCAAGGTGGTCTTATCAACATTCTACATAAGTCTCCCTATTCTTAAACTAACTTTCACAATAAAAGTCATTATGCTGTTTGCCACCTTAATTCATTCTCTCCTTATTCCTCCTCCTCTGATTCATGATCCACATTCGTCTTGGTATGTCTTTTGTGGCATAGTTTGAGACGTTTGTGAGTCAGTTCAATCTACATAAATGAAAGTAACTCTTGTAATTGTTCATATTCACTGTCTCTATCTGGGTATGCAATCAGCGAAATACTTTTATGTAGATTTCCCTGATTCCTATGTTTCATTATTTTATGTACTGTATTCATTATCATAGATTAAAAAGCTGATATTGATGTTGTTCAGCATTAATTTTTTTCAGTGTATTTTTTAAGCTTGACCTTATGCCATATTAATTGTCATTCTTGCTCCACAGATGAGGATGGTCTTGGCATCAGTATTATAGGAATGGGAGTTGGTGCAGATGCAGGATTAGAAAAACTGGGAATTTTTGTGAAGACTGTTACTGAAGGAGGTGCAGCTCAGAGAGATAGCAGGTAAGAAAAACTGTTATTAGAAAGTTCATATACTTAGATAATTTGCAGAATGTTTCATAGATGCAAGTATAAAATCAGATTTAGATTTATTTGTTTATCACTTGTACATCAAACCTTGCAGTGAAGTGGTCTGTTCTATTAACAAACAACACAAAGGATGTGTTGAGGTCAATCTTCAAGTGCAGCCACTTGTTACAGTGCCAACATAGCATGCCCACAATGTTCAGCAGAACAACAGCAGCAATACAAACCTTTTTCCTCCCTCCCATCCACTCACAGAGACAGTCCCCCCAACTCCAGGACAGGCCGTCTCCAGCTTCCATTGGACTCTCAGACATCAGACCTCCAACTTCCCCAGTGAAACTGTAGACCTGGGACTTGGCCATTGGGCCTCAACTCCTGGGTTTCAGTCTTTAGTATTTCTTTTTTACATATTTTATTTAATTTTTTAAAGAAGAAATATGAGTCCTTATACAACAATTGATACATATTGAAAAAAAATAATTCAATACATTAAGAAGTCCAAGAGAAAAAAAGAACACCTATCCCAAAACACAGGAGACAGAGGAAAGAAAGGAGAGAAGAAGAAAAGAAAAGAAAAAAAGAGTAGGCATCCAGCTCTCAGAGTCAGTTTAAAATACAAATTTAAGAAACTAGCTTATAATAAGGGATATATTAATTTAAAAGAATTAAAATAAATAAGTTAAACAATCCAGGCATTTAAGTAATCCAAATATGGTTGTCAAATCTCAATGAACATAACGTATCCATTCCTAAGGGTATAAGTAATCTTTTCAAGGGGTATACAACTTTGCATTTCTTTATTTCAAGATCAATATGTACAAGGGAATTGGAATTCCATGTTAATGCTATGCATTTCCTGGCTACTGACAACTCAGTTTTAATAAATTTGGATTTATTCCTGGGGAAGCTAGCTTTCAAAACTGCTAAATTCCCCAGAAGGAACAATTCTGGGTCTAGAGGGAAATCCATCCCCAGAATCTTTTCCAGTACCTCCCCCAAATCTATCCAAAAAGATCTCAGTTTCATACATAGCCAGGTGGAATGCTCAAATGTACCAACATCTATGCCACACCCAAAACACGTCAGAAATTCCTGGTTTATTTTTGTGTTTTTTCAGCTGTGAGATATAACTGATGTAAAAAAATTAAAATGTATGATTCTGTATCTGGAGTTGATGAGGGTGGTAACACTATCTAAACACAGATGCGACCAGCATTGATGATCAATTACAATGCCCAAATCTGACTCCCATTTTTCCCTCGATCTGTATATACCAAACTTTGGGCATTGGTCCCAGAATAAAGAATACATATTAGAGATAAATTTAGTTGTATTCCCCTTTCAAATTAGAATCTCCATGTCTGAGCAACTTGGTAGGGCCAGTGATGGACCCAAACAGTCCCTCAAAAAAGATCATAATTGGAGATAGCAGAAGAATGTATTATTAGATAAATTATATTTATTTTTAAGCCCCTCAAAAGACATAAATTGCTTCTGTTATAACAATCTTCGACGCACCTAATACCGTGTGGATACCAGGTGACTAGAAATTTATTACCCAGAGTCATAGGTATTAATCTATTCTGAGATAATGGCATCTTTGAGGATATTCCTTTTTTTTAGACTCATGAATTGTTTAATTTTTTCCCAGACATAAATTACATGTCTCAGTAGAGGATTTTTTGTTTTTAATTAATTTGGAGTCACATTTATATATAAATTCTCCTGGCATCTCTTCTCCCAACGTATGTAAGCCAATTGTAACCCAAGAAGGAATAGTTGTCTCATCAAAAAAAGAAGCAATAAAACATGCTTGTGCAGCTAAATAATATTTTTTAAAATCTGGTAATTTTAACCCTTCCAATTTATAGTCCCAGGTCAATTTTTCCATGGAGATTCTAGATACTTTACCTGACCATAAAAATAATCGAACATGTCCATTGAGAATCTTTTAAAAAATTATTAGATAATGGGATAGGTAAAGACTGAAAAAAATATTGAAGTCTTGGCATTATCTTCATTTTTATACAGTTTATCCTGCCCATCATCTAAACTGAGTGCCATATTGGGCATAGTTTCCTTTACCTAAAGGTAAAATTTCACATCTGTTCAAATTTATTTTATATCCCAAGACTATACCATAATTGTCCAGCAAGGTCCTCTCTTACCAAAGAGCCGGCTGGGTCAGCCAAATATACTAAATGTCATCAGCAAATAAATTAATTTTATATTCTTCCTGGGCCACTTTAAACCCCTTTATGTCTGGATCCCGTCTAACAGCCTCAGCCAATGGCACTATTGCCAGAGCAAATAGAGCTGGAGATGGTGGGCAACCTTGTCTACTAGATCTATGTAGAGAGAAAACAGGTGAAATCTGCCCATTCATAATTATTTTGGCCTTAGACTGGTGGTAAAGTGCTCTTATCTAATTTATGAATATTTGGCTTAGACCAAATTTTTCCATTGTTTTAAATAAAAAGTTCCATTCAAGCCTATCAAAGGCCTTTTCAGCATCTAAAGCCGCTGATACAGTCGGGTTCACCTTCGTCTTAGTTAAATGTAATATAGTCAATAGTCTGCCAATATTACCAGATAATCGTCTATTTTTAATAAATCCTGTTTGATCGGATTTAATCAATTTTGGCAGATATAGAGCTAGCCTATTAGCCAATGCCTTTGCTATAATTTTATAGTCCGCGTTTAAAAGTGATATAGGCCTTTAAGATGCTGGTCTTAGCGGATCCTTATCCTTCTTAAGAATTAACATTATAATTGCTAATGAAAAGGATTCTGGTAGAGTATGGGTCTCCTCAGCCTGAGTCAGAACCCTCATAAAAAGGGGCATTAATTGATCCTTAAATTCTCTATAAAATTCAGGGGGAAAACCATCATCCACCGGCGACTTATTAGCCTGTAGTAAGCCCAGGGCCTTTTCAATTTCATCTCTAGAGAAAGGGGCATTCAGTTCTTCCTGATCTTGTTGACTCAATTTGGGAAGTTGTAAATTAGACAAGAAATCATCAATTTTCAATAGATCACCCACTGATTCTGATATATAGTTCCAAATAGAATGACTTAAAAGTATCATTTATTTCTTTTGCCTTATATGAAATCTTGCCTTCCCCTGTTTGAATCACATTTATTGTTCTGGAGGTTTCTTCCACCCTCAATTGCTGAGATAATACTTTATGGGTTCTCTCTCCTAATTCATATTGTTGTTTTGATTTTAGTATCATTTTTCTATTCTATAGGTTTGTTTTGTGTTATATTCTAATTTTTTATTAATTTTTTATAATTTTCCTCTGTTGAATTCTGCCAATTTTTTTCTAATTGTGTTATTTCTTTCTCCAATTCATTTAATCCTGTTATATATTTGTTATACCCTTAACATATCCAATTATCTGTCCCCTTAAATAAGCTTTTAATGTGTCCCATAATAAAAAATTTATTGGCAGTAGAGGGTGAGTTCATCTCACAGAACAGTTCTATTTGAGCTCTAATAAAACTGCAAAACTCCGGTCCTTTCAACAGCAAAGGATTTAAACACCATCTGTATAATGCTTTTTGTTTATCAGGCATTTCAAGTAATAAAGTTAAAGGTGAATGATTCGAGAGTAGTCTGGCGGCATATTCTGTTTGAATGATACTACTTTCTATTTTAGCTGATATTAAACATTCTAGAGTAGGAATCCTATTGTTTTGAATAGAAAGAGTAATCTCTTTCCCTTGGATGCTGCCATCTCCAAGCATCTATTATATTCAAGTCTTTCATGAAGGCCAGGGTAGTTTTTGCTGCCCTGACCTTCATTACTTTTTTAACTGATCTATCTAAAATTGGATCCAGACAAAAATTGAAACCCCTCCAATTAAGATATTTTCATATCCTTGAACAACTTCCAGAAAAATATTTTGAATAAATTTCTCATCATCATAATTGGGGGCATATTCATTCAAAAGTGTCCAGGATTCTGAATATATTTGACAGTTGACCATAACAAATCTTCCAGCCAGGTCTATGATAGTACCCTTCACCTTCACTGACAGACAGACAGACAGACATACTTTATTGATCCCGAGGGAAATAGGGTTTCATTACAGCTGCACCGTAAATTATTCCACGTGGAAATAAGTCCAGGACCAGCCTATTGGCTCAGGGTGTCTGACACTCCAAGGGAGGAGTTGTAAAGTTTGATGGCCACAGGCAGGAATAACTTCCTGTGACGCTCAGTGTTGCATCTCAGTGGAATGAGTCTCTGGCTGAACGTACTTCTGTGCCTAACCAGTACATTATGGAGTGGATGGCAGACATTGTCCAAGATGGCATGCATCCTCTTTTCAGACACCAACGTCAGAGAGTCCAGTTCCACCCCCACAACATCACTGGCCTTACGAATGAGTTTGTTGATTCTGTTGGTGTCTGCTACCCTTAGCCTGCTGCCCCAACACACCACAGCAAACATGATAGCACTGGCCACCACAGACTTGTAGAACATTTTCAGCATCGTCTGGCAGATGTTAAAGGACCTCAGTCTCCTCAGGAAGTAGAGACGACTCTGACCCTTCTTGTAGACAGCCTCCGTGTTCTTTGACCAGTCCAGTTTATTGTCAATTTGTATCCCCAGGTATTTGTAATCCTCCACCATGTCCTCACTGACCCCTTGGATGGAAACAGGGGTCACTGGTGCCTTCGCCCTCCTCAGGCCCACCACCAGCTCTTTAGTCTTTTTCACATTAAGCTGCAGATGATTCTGCTCACACCATGTGACAAAGTTTCCCACCGTAGCCCTGTACTCTGCCTCATCTCCCTTGCTGATGCATCCAACTATGGCAGAGTCATCAGAAAACTTCTGAAGGTGGCAAGACTCTGTGCAGTAGTTGAAGTCCGAAGTGTAGATGGTGAAGAGAAAGAGAGACAGGACAGTCCCCTGTGGAGCCCCAGTGCTGCTGACCACTCTGTCTGACACACAGTGTTGCAAGCGCATGTACTGTGGTCTGCCAGTCAGGTAATCAATAATCCATGACACCAGGGAAGCATCCACCTGCATCACTGTCAGCTTCTCACCCAGGAGAGCAGGGCAGATGGTGTTGAATGCACTGGAGAAGTCAAAAAACATGACCCTCACAGTGCTCGCCGGCTTGTCCAGGTGGGCGTAGACAGGGTTCAGCAGGTTGATGATGGCATCCTCAACTCCTAGTTGGGGCTGCACTGGCAAATTCTTCCCTATCAATACTGCCACTTCTGTGGCTTTAGAATTAAAGTAGGTCGCTATTACTTGACCAACCCATCCTCTCTTTAATTTGTTATGTTCTGTCACTGTAAGGAAACCAAAAAGGAAAGAAAATAAAAGAAAAAAAGATATCAAAAAAAGTTTCAGAAAAAGGAGAAAAACCCTCCCAACTGGCGCTCCAAGTCCACGGCGCCTTAACTCCTCTTACTATGGGGTCCAATGAACATTGCACTAAAGATGGACATTCTTTAACATGTAACATAATTAATCTTTTTTTTAAAAAGAGGAAAAAAAAGGACTACCCAATCCCCCAATAACTCCCTAATTAAACATCTGTAAAAAATAAATTATATTCCACACCCGTTATTACTAAATATCTGACATAATTATAATATTGAAAGTAAATATCATTAATATAGCAATATATCCAAATAAAGAGAATTCAAAGAAACTTACTAAATATGACCCTAAATATTGTAACAATACATATCCTGCATACAAAAATTAAACATATCAAAAAAAGATATCTATATAATCAAAGTGATTCGTACTAGTTATAACAAAATTGGATGAACTATATAGTTCCTAAGTAGTATAATTCAAAAAGATCCAAAATAAAAGACTAAATAAATTTAATAGGAAATTAATATTCATAGTGATTCCCATCCATAATCGTATGGATTTTAAGTTCAATATTTTAAATCATAATAGTTTTCATCCATAATCGTATTGATTCAAAGTTCAAGATTATAATGTTGTTAAAATTAATCTATATTAATAAAGAAAATCAAATAATCTTCATATATTTTGTCCAAGATGCATCTTTCTAGGCCTCTTGTTCCAGATGATATTCAGGAAATGTCTCAGATATTTTTTGAATAAAGTTTATTGCTTCCTGGGGGTTAGTAAAAAATTTCCCCCTCCATTTGACGGTGTAATTCTCAGCTTTTCTGGATATAATAAAGAATATTGAAGACCTTTATTCTTTAATAACCTCCTTGTTAAGTCAAAGTCTTTCCTTTTTCTTAACAAGGCCACACTAATATCTGGAAAGAAGGATACCTTTCCCCCTTCAAACTCTAATAGGCCATTTCTCTCTCTGGCCTCTATTGCTGTAGCTTGTAATACTTTTTGCTTATCTTGATATTTCAAAAAGCATATAAGTATAGAACGCAGCCTTTGCTCTGGAAGTGGTTGGGGGAGTAAAGTCCTGTGTGCTCTTTCTATAATTAATTCTTTGTCAAAATGCTTTTTACCCAGAACTTTGAGGATCCATTCTTGAAAGAAAGTTACTGCGTCTCTTCCTTCCAGTACCTCTTTTAAACCCACTATTTTGATATTATTTCTTCTGCTATAGTTTTCAAGGGAGTCCAGTTTATCCATTATTTTTACTTTCTCAATCTTCTAGGACCTTTTTTTATTTTCTAGGCTTTGTAATCTATTCACAACATCCTTCGTATTACTTTCTAAATCCTGGGTTCACAAATTTAAAGATTCCGAAGTCTGCTTCATTTTCTTAGATTCTTGAATGATAAGGTCTAAATGACTCTTGAATTCGTCCATCCTACCGGTTAAAGTCTGGACTGCATCGGCCAACTCATGAATTGCGGCCGCGAGGTCACTGCCTGAACCATCACCGCGTCGTGCCGCCGTAGTCTTCAGGCCTTCCGCAGTCTCAGAGGAACTGTACGACGAGCAGGCCTCATCATGGCTTCTGCGTCTCTCAACTCCAGATGCCCCCGGGCGTGCAAGGCCAGCAGCACTAGTGCCAGTAGGATTTCCACGATTTTTCCTTTAAACCATTGCTTTTGTTAAAGTTATATGAGAGCCTTATAAACAGGTTGTAAAGAACTTTTTGTAGGAGTTATTCAGGGAAGCGCCCGATCAGTAGCACGACATCACGTGACCCCTCTCAATCTTTAGTATTGACACTGTTTACATGTCTGTCCTGCTTGGCTGTTATTAACTGCGAATAAACAGCATCATGTAGAATTACTAAAGTGTTTATAGACTAGAAAATATGGTTTTTAAAAATTCTGTGCATTGCTAAGTCTCTTAAATTGTTGCTTATATAAATCAAGTTTGTTGGACATCGATACCTGCAAAAATTGAGACTTTGCAAAGATGAGATGATCTGATTGGGTGTTTTGATTGAAATTACTTGAAAATACTTAATTTTCTCATATGCCAGCTCACTCATGGTTGATAGTGGTTATATTTATGGAACCTACACCTTACCACTTAATTGTTTTTTTATTTTGTGGCAGAACTTTGTTTTGAGTTTTGTTCTGATTCTCTGGTTTTGGGAACATTTAACTCGCCTTTACTTTTGATGTTCAGCATTCTACTGACTCTGGGTCCTATCTTTATAATAAGGTTACTAAACTGCTATACTTGCCATTTAAAATGTTTCTGTTGACTTCCCAGACTGATGAAGGATGCATTTGATATATAGCTGCAAAATTTTGATACAACTGATACCCCATACCTCTTAGTGGATGCCCAAACTTTGGGGTGCTAAAACTCTGCTTAGTTAAAAATTAAGTTAGATATGTACTCTGTTGCAAAGCACTCTGAGGGTAACTTTGCACAAGATGACATGATATACACATGATATCCTAGGTATCTTGAGAACCCTCCCAAAATGTTTTGGTTCAGTGGAAAAAAAGCTCATACCTGCTTGACACTGGGCTTTGTGTAGTGACACGGAATATTGCAAATGCTGGAATCTAGATCAACAAACAATCTGCTGGAGGAACTTGTCAGGTTGAGCAGCATCTGTGGAGGTAGGGATGGAAGTGTGAACATTTTAGACTCAAACCCTGCTTCGGGACTGAGAGTGGAAAGGGAAATTGGCTGGTATAAAGAGGAGAGGAGGAGTAGTGAGATGGGCCAGTAGGTGATTGGTGGGCTGAGGATGGGAGAAGAATGACCATGATTGAAAATGAGATGGAAATCAAGATGTACATAAATTCTGTATTCATTTTTTGCTGCTGGATCTTGTACAGGAAATTCATTTGCACATCACATGAATGTATGGAGCCTAAAGCCAACACTGATCATGTTGTTTATTGCACAACGTTTAATTTTGGACAAGGCAGGTACCAGTTGAAGGTAACTGAAGATGACTGAAGTCATTACTGCAGTTCTCGATTGGCTTCACCCATATTAGAAGCTACTGTACATCTTCGAAAAGTACGTTAGCAAGCCATGCCGCACCAGGCGTGCAAGAGGGAACCCTGATTTTCTGATTCTGCACTTGAGGTGTTCACAGAAGAAAAGAGAAATTGTTCAAGTCTGGATTAAGAAAGCACTACTAAGATGGCTGCAGAATTGAGATTTCAAAGATTTGGATACAATATTCACAATGTTATATGCACAAGATGGCAGCACATTTAGTCACAGCGGCTACTCTGGCTCCAACTAATGGTGTAATTGTTCATCTTTTATTTCTTTCTTACGATCACACGACACTGCTGGATATTAAGAGCATCACGTACTGCAACAAAGAGGTGGTCATGGGAGGCAAAGGAGCAGCTACAGGATTGCTTCGAGTTGTTGGACTGGGCCATGTTCTGTGGATCTGAATGAATACACCATGGTTGTCAACGGACTTAGTAAAACAGTTGTAGATGAGTGTGTCCCCACAAAATTATTCAGAGTCTTCTGGAAGGGGAACCCCTGGATGAATCATCAGATCCGCAATCTGTTGAAGGCCAGATGAGGGGCATTCAAGTTTGGCAAACAAGTAAGATACAAGAGGGTCCAGATACAATCTCCAGCATTTTGTGGAGATAGCACACAAAAATTTGCACTGATCATGGCTTCTCAATTGGAGCTGAAATATCTGCACACATTTTGCTAATCTTGGAGATCAGCCAAACTTCCAAATTATTATTATTTTTTTTGTATTTGCAGTTTGTTCTCTTTTGCACACTGACCACCCAAGTTGTTGTGGTCTTTCAATGATTCTATTATGGTTGTTATTCCTTTATGAGTATGCACCTGAGAAAATAAATCTCAGGGTTGTATATGGTGACATATATATATATACTTCGATAATGAAGTTACTTTGAAGTCTACCTCACCAGTGAGTTGTTGGACAGTAGATGAGCTCCACAGCATGGGCTTATTATGGACTATGTTGTTGACTCCTAGTCACCCAGGGGGGCACTATCGGGAGTGGTGCTCAAGGAAGCAAAAACAAGAAAAGCGCACTAGTAATCATGCGAGGCTAAAGGTGAAACTCTTCAGGCCAGCTCTCACGCTGATTCTGGTTTCAAATGTTCGATTGCTAGAAAATAAACTACATTACTTGCATTGGAGACTGAATCAACATGAGGTGGACAGGTATAGTGCCAATAAAAAATATTCACTCCTCCTTGGAATTTTTCATGTTTTATTGTTTTACAACATTGATTCACAGTGGATTTAATTAGGCTTTTTTGACAGTGCTCAACAGAAGAAGATTCTTGTGTCAAAGTAAAAACCGATCTCTACAAAGCGATCTAAATGAATTATAAATATAAAACACGAAATAATTGATTGCATAAGTATTCAGCCCCTTTAATATGACACAACAAATCAACATTGGTGCAGCCAATTAGTTTTAGAAGTCACATGATTAGTTAAATGGAGGTCTGTTTTTGGAGACCAGTGTGCAGTCAAGGTGATTCAATTGGTTTTAGTAAAAATACACCTGTATACGGAAGGTCCAACTGCTGTTGAATCAGTATCCTGGCAAAAACTACACCATGAAGACAAAAGAATACTCCAAGCAACTCTACGGAATCCCTTCAAAGGTCAAATTTAATGTCAGAGAAACGTATACAACATACATCCTGAAACGCTTTTTCTTCACAAACATCCACAAAAACAGAGAAGTGCCCCAAAGAATAAACAACAGTTAAACATGAGAACCCTAAGGACCTCCCCAGTTCCCCATTCCCGTGCGTAAGTGGCAGCAAGCAACGATCCCCTTCCCCCCACCAGCAAAAAAAAGTGCACTGTCACCAAGCCCAAGTGTGTACTAAGCAATAGCAAAGACACAGACCAAAGTTACCCCAAAGGCTTCACATTTCATCTGACATTTTACAAACCACAGGTTCTCTCTCCTCCTGGCAAGGGAGAGGGAGGTGTCCCCAGTTTTACACTGAACGGGAGACATAACAACAACCTGCTGGTTTACGATGTTAAAAGTCCGTTTTGTTGCTTTTTTTGAGCTCTGTGTCCGAAGATCTCGGGTCTTCGGGCCCACCGTGAAAGATTTTTCGGCGTCCCCGATGACACAAGAGTCTCCTGCCGTGACACTGACCCTTGATGCCCATCTCCAGAGCCCTGAGATCTTGGGCTTCCAAACATGATCGAGACTGTCAAGCCAAACCCTTGGCATGTTGAATAACGACCAGTCGTGGAACCCTGAGAATGGGTCCCATCCCTGCAAAGAATCAAAGCCTGTGTGTAACTCCAGGTCAGGGTCTTCAAAAGAACCCTGAAAGGGAAAAATAAAGATATTAAAGGTGGAAATACAGTTAATACAGCAAATACTTGTTAAGTCAAGCATCAAGAATGGAAAGAATATGGCATATCTGTAAATCTGCCTAGAGCTGGCTGTCCTAAAAAAAAAACTGAGTTACCATGCAAGAAGGGGCCTAGTGAGGGAGACCACCAAGAGACCTATGACAACTCTGGAGGAATTGCAAGCTTCACTGGCTGAGATGCGGGAGACTGCGCATACAACTGTTGCCCGGGTGTTTCATCAGTTGCAGCTTTATGGGAGAATGGCAAAAAAACACTGTTTGGGTGGGGGGGGCGGTGGAAACTCACATGAAATCTTGGCTAGAATTTGCCAGAAGGCATGTGGGAGACTCTGAAGTCAGCTGGCAGAAGGTTCTCTGGTCTGATGAAACAAAAATTGAGCATTTTGGCCATCAGACTAAACTGTGTTTGTCATAAGCCAAACACCGCACATCATCAAAAACACACTGTCCCTACTGTGAAACATAGCAGTGGCTGCATCATGCTGTGGGGATGCTTCACTGCAGCAGGTCCTGGAAGGCTTATGAATGTAGAAGGTTAAATGAATACAGCAAAATACAGGGGAATCCTGGAGGAAAACCTGATGCAGTCTGCAAGAGAACTGCGACTTGAAAGAACATTTGTTTTCCAGCAAGACAATGACCTCAAGCATAAAGCCAAAGCTACATGAGAAAGGTGTAATAACAACAATGTCCTGGAGTGACCAAATCAGAGTCGAGACCTCAATCCAGTTGAGAATTTGTAGCTGGACTTGAAAAGGTATGTTCACTCACGATCCCCATGCAATCTGAAAGAGCTTGAGCAGTTTGTAAAGAATGGAGAGAAATTGCAGTGTCCAGATGTGCAAAGTTGATAAAGACCTATCCCCACAAACTCAAGGCTGTAATTCAAAGTTCTAATTTAAGATCAGTGCAGTGCGCCAAAGAATGAACGACAGTTAAATGTTAGAGCCCCAAAGACCACCCCCCAGCTCCTCTTCCTCCCACGTGTAAGTGGCAGCAAGTAACAATCACCCCTCTCCCCCCACTGGCAAAAAAAAGCATCGGCACCCACCACTGAGCACTCAAGTGAGAGTAAAGCAATAGCAAAGGCACAGACTTGCAGTATTCCAAAGACTTCGTGTTTCACCTGGTATATGACATACCACAGGCTGGCTCTGTCTCTCTGGTCTCTCTCTGTCTGTCTCTGCCTCTCTCTCTCTCTCTCTCTCTCTCTCTCACTCTCACTCCCTCTCACTGTCACACCCTAATGAGGAAGAAGAACGGGTAGACATAACCAACAACTTGCCGGTTTACGATGTTAAAAGTATGTTATGTCACTTTTTTCGAGCTCTGTGCCCAAAGATCTCGAAGATCTTGTGTCTCTGGGCATGTAGCCGTAGATATTCCGACTCCCCCAACAATCTTCTGCTGTGACGCTGACCCTTGACCTGCCCATCTCCAGGCCCCGAGACCCTAGGCTTCCAAATCCAAGGCTGAGCCCTTAGTGTGCCGAACAACAATGGCCGGTTATGAAACCCTGAGAGCGGATCCCATTTTCGCAAAGAACTGAAGTCAGCTTGTAACTCCAGGTCAGGGTCTTCAAAAGAACTCTGAAAGGGAAAAATAAAAATATTAAAGATGGAAATAGTGCTGTTTCTGAAGATGCAAGCAAAGGAGTTGCTGTTTCGTGCCATCATTGCTCTGCCTTTGCTGCCAAAGGTGCAATTACCAAATACTGTCTTGAAGGGTGTAAGTAATTATGCAATCAATTATTCTGAGTTTAATAATTGAAATAAATTTAGACCAATTTTTGGAAATTTGTTTTCATTTTGATACGAGTCTTCTGTTAATTAATGTCAAAAAAGCAAAATTAAATCCACTGTGATTCAATGTTGTCAGACATTAACGCATGAAAACTTCCAAGGGGGGTGAAACTTATTATGGGCACTGTACATTCTGACGAAAACGTGGCTCTAGGGTACCATCCCTGAAGTGGGAATCCAGCTGAGGGTTTCATCTCTTTTCGGACCAACAGAATTCCTGTGATCGCTGGCAAGATGTATGTATTTTTTTAATATAAACTGGTGTTTGGACATTTCTGTAGTGATAACCCACTGTACATCTATGGGAGAGTTCTTAATGGTGAAGTGCAGGCCCTTTTACTGAGAGAGTTCACTGCTATTGTGAGTGTGGCTGTATACATCACCCCCTGTGCTAATGCTCAGGAAGCGCCATGTGATGTCTATGCACCATCAGTGACTTGCAAACTCACACCTTGATGGTTTCTCTGTTGTTGGTGACTTCAGCCATGCTAACTGAAAAAAACAGTCCTGACTAAATTCTATAAGCATTCTGACTTTGCTATTAGGTGTAAGGATGCATTAGACCTGGCTTAGACCAATAACCCTGCTTCATACAAAGCTGCTCCCCATCCCATGTCAGGTTCTCTGGCCATTTATCGACTATGCTAATTCCAGCAAACTGACCACTGATTAAACAGGTCAAACCACTGATTAAATGTGTCAAAGGGAGATAAAACACCTGGCCACGAGGAGCGGATGTTTGAGGTTTTTGAGGAATCTGAGCTGTTTCAGGCCAGGTGTTTGAAAATACGGAGTGGAAGATGTTCAGGGAGGCGGCTGCCTATGACCAATCAACGAATATGTGAGGTCAGTGCCCAGCTACATTGAGAACTGCATTGAGGATGTCATGGTTATTAAACACATCTATATGAGGGCAAATCAGAAGCCATGGCTGTCAGCAGAGGTCCAGGCACAGCTGAGCGATTGGGATGCTGCCTTGCGATTGGGCTATAAGACAGCTCCCAAGTCAGAAAGAGCTGCATTTTCCTATGCTATCAGGAAGGCAAAACAGGATTGTTGATAGAGAATATACAGCCCCTTCCATGACACCAGAAAAATGAGGTGCATGTGGCAGAGCATTCAGACCATAATGGACTACAAGTCTACCCTGTGCATCAACCACAGTGACCCTTCTGTTCCTGATAGGTTGAATGTCATCCACACTCGGGGGAGCAGGCATTCTGACTGGCTGCAGCTGATGTGAAGAAGTCCCTAGCCAAGGTTAACCCACGTAAAGCTGCGGGGCTTTGGATGTACCTGGTTGGGTGCTGAGAATACTGTTCTGCAGATATCTTCAATATCTATCTGGAAGAGTCCACAATCCCCTCAAGCTTCAGTGCAGCCACCATCATTTGGGACAAGAGAGCAATGAATACCATTAAGTGACCCTGACCATACCATTCATGATGTGCTTTGAGCAGCTGGTTAAGGATCGCATTAAATCCCATCTTCCTACTACTTTGGACCTTTCAAGTTCGCTTATTTCTCGATTCAGTCCCTGATGAAGCCATAGCCTCTGCAGTCCACACTGTCTTGTCCCACCTGGAAAATGGTGCTTCTTTTTCTAGAGGCTAATTAATGCCGAGCTCAGAATTTAATACTTTCATCCCTCAGAAGATGGCGAATAAACTATCCTTGTTGGGTTTCAGCACCTCTCTCTGTTAATAGATCCTGGACTTCTTGATATAAAGATCACATTCGGTCTGTGTTGACAGACACGTGTAGCTCCATCATGTTGAGCACTAGTGCTCCCCAGAGCTGCGTGTTCAGCCCACTGCTGACACTTGACTGCATTTCTGGTTCCAGTTTGGACCGAGTCATCAAGTTCACAACTGACTCAACACTGGTTGATCTCATCAGCAATGATGACGAGACGGTGTACAAAGAGGATGTAGAGCAGCTGATAGAATGATGCGAGCTCAACAACTTGAGTCTTACTGTGAATAAAACCCAAAGAGATTATTGTAGACCTTAGGAAGATGCAGACTGACGACTCCTCACTGCACATACACAGCTCCTCCAAGGGGAGAGTTCGCACCAAGTTTCTGGGACTGTACATAATGGATGATCTCATCTGGTCCCTCAACACCACCTCTTTGGTCAAGAAAGCACAGCACTTCCTGAGGAGGTTGAGGTGAGTAATGTCCTGCCTCCATTTTAATCAATTTTTGCAGGAGTACCATCAAGACTGCCCTGATCAATTACATCACTGTCTGATACCAAAATTGCAAGGCATCTGACCATAAGTCCCTACCTACAAAGGATTGCAAGAGATGCTGAAAGGATTATTGGGTCTCTCTTCCACCCATCAAGAGTGCTGTATACACAGGGCCATTAGCATTGCCAGTGATCCCTCCTGTTTACTTAACAATCTAACAATTTCTTTGACCCCTCCCCACCCCCAACCATTAGGTTAATTTGCAAGTTGAGTCTGTGGTGAGAAAGGCAAATGCAATGTTAGCATTCATTTCAAGAGGACTAGAATATAAAAGCAAGGATGTAATGTTGAGATTTTATAAAGCACTGGTGAGGCCTCACTTGGAATAATGTGAGCAGTTTTGGGTCTCTTAGAAAGGATGTGCTGATGCTGGAGAGGGTTCAAAGGAGGTTCACGAAAATGATTCTAGGATTGAACAGCTTGTCATGTGAAGTGCATTTGATGGTTTTGGGCCTGTATTCACTAGTATTGATAGAGTGGATGTGGAGAGGATGTTTACTCTTGTGGGAGAATCTAGGACCAAAGGACACAGCCTCAGAATAGGGGGGCATCCTTGACAATAGAGATGAGGAAGAATTTCTTTAGCTAGAGAGTAGTGAATCTGTGGGATTTGTGGCCACAGACAGCTGTGGAGGCTAAGTTTTTATGAATATTTAAGCTAGAGGTTGATAGTTTCTTGATTGGTCAAGGCATGATGGGATATAGGGAGAAGGCAGGAGTTTGGGGCTGAGAGGAATAATAGGTTAGCCATGATGAAATATTGGAGCAGACTCAATGGGCCAAGTGGCCTAGTACTGCCCCTATATCTTATGATCTTATGGTAATTTCAACTTAATGTTTATACACTACACCACATCCTTATATAACTTGGGTTCATGCTAAATAAACAACCATATTAAAAAAGCTGAGAATAAATATACTACCAGCTAACGTACGTGAAGATCACATCATATAGCATGACAAAACAATTAACCTTGGAAACTGCTGATCACCAGGGATTTTCAAGTGCAGCAGTCTCTAGAGTTAACAGAAAATGGTGCAAAAAAACCAAAAACATCCGGTGAGTGGCAGTTCTGTGGGTGAAAGTGCTTTGTTAATGAGAGAGGTCAGAAGAGAATGGCCAGACTAATTTAAGCAGGACAGGAAGTAAATAGTAACTCAAAAAAACCACCCTTTACCTCAGTAGTATGCAGAGAAAATAGTGCTAGAAAATGATCATGATAGAAGATCCACCATGATTTTGACATATGGAAGAGGCAGTGGAAGTGATTAGATGACCTCCTCCTGTCCCTGTATCTTACAGTGGCATGCAAGGGTTTGAGCACCCTGGTCAAAATTTCTGTAACTGTGAATAGTTAAGTGAGTAGAAGATGATCTAATCTCCAAAAGTCATAAAGTTAAAGATGAAACATTCTTTTCAACATTTTAAGCAAGATTAGTGTATTATTTTTGACTTGTACAATTTTAGAGTGGGGGAAAAAAGGAAAGGAGCACCATACAAAAGTTTGGGCACCACTACAGATTTGAGCTCTCAGATAACTTTTACCAGAGTCTCAGACCTTAATTAGCTTGTTAGGGCTATGGCTTGTTCATAGTCATCGTTAGGAAAGGCCAGGTGATGCAAATTTCAAAGCTTTATAAATACCCTGACTCCTCAAACCTTGTCCCAAGAATCAGCAGCCATGGGCTTCTCTAAGCAGCTGCCGAGCACTCTGAAAATTAAAATAAATGATGCCCAAAAAGCAAAAGAAGGCCATAAGCAGATAGCAAAGCGTTTTCAGGTAGCCGTTTCCTCAGTTTGTAATGTAATTAAGAAATGGCAGTTAACAGAAATGGTAGAGGTCAAGTTGAGGTCTGGAAGACCAGGAAAACTTTCCAAGAGAACTGCTCATAGGGTTGCTGGAAAGGCAAATCAAAACCCCTGTTTGACTGCAAAAGACCTTCAGGAAGATTTAGCAGACTCTGGAGTGTTAATGTGTTGTTCTACTGTGCAGTGACACCTGCACAAATTTGACCTTCATGGAAGAGTCATCAGAAGAAAACCTTTCCTGTGTCCTCACCACAAAATTCAGGCAAGAAGTTTGCAAAGGAACATCTAAACAAGCCTGATGCATTTGGGAAACAAGTCCTCTAGACTGATGAAGTTAAAATAGAACTTTTTGGCCACAATGAGCAAAGGTATGTTTGGAGAAAAAAGGGTGCAGAATTCCATGAAAAGAACACCTCTCCAACTGTTAAGCATGGGGGTGGATAGATCATGCTTTGGGCTTGTGTTGCAGCCAGTGGCATGGGGGAACATTTCACTGGTAGAGGGAAGATTTAATTCAATTAAATACCAGCAAATTCTGGAAGCAAACATCACACCATTGGTAAAGCAGCTGAAGATGAAAAGAGGATGGCTTGTACAACAGGATAATGATCCTAAACACACCTCAAAATCCACAATGGACTACCTCAAGAGGCGCAAGCTGAAGGTTTTACCATGGCCCTCACAGTCCCCTGACCTCAACATCATTGAAAATCTGTGGATAGACCTCAAAAGAGCAGTGCATGCAAGACGAACCAAGAATTTCACAGAACTAGACGCCTTTTGCAAGGAAGAACAGGCAAAAATTCCCCAGCAAGAAATGAAAGACTCTTAGCTGGCTTAGAAAGTGTTTACAAGCTGAGATACTTGCCAAAGTGGGTGTTACTAAGTACTGGCCATGCAGGGTACCCAACTTTTGCTTCTGGTCCTTGACCTTCTTTGTTATTTTGAAACTTTAAAAGATGGAAATAAAAAAGTAATCTTGCTTAAAATATTGAAGAAATGTGTCATCTTTAACTTTATGCCTTTTGGAAATCAGGTCATCTTTTACTCGCTTAGCTATTCACAGTAACAGAAATTTTGACCAGGGGTGTCCAAACGTTTGCATGCCACTGTATATTATGTTAGTGGGAAAGGTAACTCAGTTTAGTTCTCAGAGATTATTAGCACACTGATTCCAATGCAGAGGATTGAGGTAAGGAATCCACGGAGGCAGTCTATAGACGAACAGTCAGACACATGCACATGAGATACTTGTTGGTGCTCAGGTACACTGACAATGCTCCATTTAATATGAATATGCATTCGGAAGGACTGTGTATCCATTACAGCACAGGAAAAAGCTACTAAATATCTTGTCCTGCAGTTCACCATTCAGCTTGTCAAATTGTAGCCTTTCTGGTTCCAGATATCATGGCCAAAGATGTAATAATATTCCACCAATCTGTCCTTCACTGGATTAGTTGAGTTGCTAATGTGCTTACTTGGGCAAAGATGTGGTGAAACAGAACACCTCTCTGTTCTCATTCAGAATGATGACATCTGCATTCTTATTGTTGCCATTTTACCTGTGTACTTGCTGTTTCTGCCTGCTGGCTAGCCAGCAATTGTTGCTGAACCTGACATTGTAATACAGTTCAATGTCACGTAGACTACTCAGCAGACTCAAAGCTACTTGAGATTCTCCTTTGCATATTGCATCTCCATAGCTAGGAAGCAGGCCTTATATAGACATCCCATCTCTCCTGGAAGTTTCAGGAGTCTGCTGCATATCGATAGTGGCTCCCTGATGCCCACAAATTATATACAATATCCTGGAAATCGATTTTTTTGGAGAGTGAGAGGGAGCATCCTGATTGGTCTCTCTTTGTGCTAAGTAGACCTATCAGTTTTCTCTGTGGTCGGGCTTTATAGTCGATCTCTGTCTCTCTTTCATTGTCCATTAGTTCAGTTTAGTGTCCTGCACCACCATGCCAGAGTGTTCCAAAAAAAGAAAATATAGAACGTACTTCACCCCAGACTACACTAAAGTGTAGCCCTGCCTAATAGGGGTCAAAAATAACGACAGTGTTGCTTGCTTCACTGTTTGCAATAATAACTTTTCATGACTGTTACAGTTAAATGACTGTAAAACACATGTTGAGGTGTGTTTAACTGGTGCCATTAGCAGTGACAACTACAATGCGATAATTGGCAAAAACAACTCTGTCTTATCAAGAGTTAATAGCTAATGTTATCCCACTAAAGGAGGGAGAGAGAAAACAGGGAATTATAGACCAGTTAGCCTGACATCAGTGATGGGGAAGATGCTAGAGTCAATTATAAAAGATGAAATAGCGGCACATTTGGATAGCAGTAACAGGATCGGTCCGAGTCAGCATGGATTTACGAAGGGGAAAGCATGATTGACTAATCTTCTGGAATTTTTTGAGGATGTAACTCTGAAAATGGACAAGGAAGAGCCAGTGGATGTAGTGTACCTGGACATTCAGAAAGCCTTTGATAAGGTCCCATGTAGATTAGTGGGCAAAATTAGAGCACATGGTATTGGGAGTAGGGTACTAACGTGGATAGAAAATTGGTTGGCAGACAGAAAACAAAGAGTGGGGATTAATGGGTCCTTTTCAGAATGGCAGGCAGTGATTAGTGGGGTACTGCAAGGCTCGGTACTGGGACCACAGCTATTTACAATATACATTAATGATTTAGATGAAGGGATTAAGAGTAACATTAGCAAATTTGCAGATGACACAAAACTGGGTGGCTGTGTGAAATATGAGGAGGATGTTAGGAGAATTCAGGGTGATTTGGATAGGTTGGGTGAGTGGGCAGATGCAGTTTAATGTGGATAAATGTGAAGTTATTCACTTTGGTGGCAAGAACAGGAAGGCAGATTACTATCTGAATGGTGTCAGGTTAGGAAAAGGGGAAGTACAACGAGATCTAAGTGTTCTTGTACATCAGTCACTGAAAGTATGCATGCAGGTACAGCAGGGAGTGAAGAAAGCTAATGGGATGTTGACCTTCATAACAAGGGGAGTTGAGTATAGGAGCAAAGAGGTCCTTCTGCAGTTCGACAGGGCCCTGGTGAGACCACACCTGGAGTATTGTGTTCAGTTTTGGTCTCCAAATTTGAGGAAGGACATTCTTGCTATTGAGGGAGTGCAGCGTCTGTTCACGAGGTTAATTCCCGGGATGGCAGAACTGTCATATGTTGAAAGATTGGAGCGACTGGGCTTGTATGCACTGGAATTTAGAAGGATGAGAGGGGATCTGATTGAAACATATAAGATTATTAAGGGATTGGACATGCTAGAGGCAGGAAACATGTTCCCAGTGTTGAGGGAAGTCCAGAACCAGAGACCACAGTTTAAGAATAAGGGGTAGGCCATTTAAAATGGAGTTCAGGAAAACTTTTTCACCCAGAGAGCTGTGGATCTGTGGAATGCTCTGTCTCAGAAGGCAGTGGAGGCCAATTCTCTGGATGCTTTCAAGAAAGAGATAGCGCTCTTAAAGATAGTGGAGTCAAGGGATATGGGGAGAAGGCAGGAACGGAGCACTGATTGTGGGTGATCAGCCATGATCATATTGAATGGCAGTGCTGGCTCGAAGGGCCAAATAGCCTATTCCTGCACCTGTTGTCTATTGAGTGAAAACACAGGCCCCTCATATTTACAGTGTTGGCTGTCCAAGTCACCTGGTCAACATCTGTGCCAAAACTGCTGCTAAGGAGCTCTCAATCTCACCTGAAGAACTGCTCATTGACATCTACTACTACTTTGAGAAAAGTTCCAAATGAAGAGAAGACCTAAAATAGTTTTAAGAGTTCTGCAATGTTGCCCAGCATAGAGTACAAAAACATTGTCCTACATGCTGGCTTTCTTTAGGAAAAGGTTTGAACCATCTGTTCCACCAATGGCCAGCCTTTATTTCATATTTTGAGTCAAAGAGTGAGAATCAGAAGTCATCTCATATTCAGAAGAGGCTGAAAACCCCCCAAATGAAAATGTACACATGCTTTCTTCATAATGTCTCACAATGCTTTGACAAATTCAATTTGATTTTTCAAAACAAGGCACCTATCCTCCTCAAGTTGGATCAGAGTGCAGAAGAGTTCCTGCATGACATAGCAAGCAGATTTATTGAGCCAAAGGTATTGAGAGAAAAGAACATTTAGGAGATGGATGGAATTCTGAACCCTGAAATTCACCTGCCAGATGAAGAGCTTTTTACTGGGTACCTCGCTAGGAGGCAGTTGCAAAGCGAGGAAGCACAAGAGATCCCCCTTTACAAGACAAAGCAGTTCTTCAACGATGCCAGAGCATTCTGTGTCAGGAGCTTTCAAAAAATCTTGGAGAAATTCTCAATGAGAGACCAAATCTTGAAAAATCTTTCAGTGGTCAATACAGAGAGCCAAGATGAGGTGAATCTGGACCAGATTTTGACTTTGTCAGAGAGATTTCCAAATGTGATCAAGGCAGATGCAAGAGAATAGCTCCACTTGGAAGTCCTGGATTATGTCTCAACTAACCTTGAAGGACTGGTGGCAAACTACAAAGGTTTGCCAATTGATGAGTTCTGGGGGTAGCTGTCCAAAGTGAAATCTGTGAGCACAGGGCAGTGGAGATTCAAAGAGCTCTGCCAGTTGATGAAGCTACTTTAGTGCTGCCAAATTCTAATTATGATATAGAAAGGGCATTCAGCATGGTGCATTACATTAAGACAATTCAGAAGTCAGTTGTCTCACAATACCCTTGTGAATCTGATGTCTTGCAAAATTAACAAATTCATTGACACAGACTGCTATGAGGTTGAGACTTCTGGCAAAATGCTCAAATCTGCCAAGCAAGCCACATCACAGTACAAGGAAAGTTTTCCAAAAGAAATAGAAAAGCTATGTAGTGTTCTTGCTCGGCGTGTAAGATAACGCGGAACTAAACACCGAGATAAACCGTTGTCAACGAAGACAAGATCACAGTAAGATTAACTGTTTACTGTTCACTCTTCCACATTAACGTAAAACTGTTGATAAAACAATACAAGATTTGTACAGCATTTGTTTCCTTCTTGATATTACAATTACATCGTAAATACTTGCAAAAGTAAAACTACAACAACTACATTACATTAAAGTGCAGCATACAGTCAGAATCTACCTACACCATTGACTGCTTTAAATACACTTCAATGCAAACTATCCGCAACTCTTTAACTAACAAAAACATAAACATTATCGACCAAGGTTACTTTTAACAGGATCGGTGTTAACATTTTAATTCAACATATCGATTATCTCATAACTCACAGCGTTGCTTTCACAATGTTCCTGGTGCATAGAGAGAAAACGTTGCTGCTTGCTCGCGCTCGCACATGTCTCGACCCCCACCTTCCTGTTTCTCCGAACCGGTATTTTCCCACAGGACGCTGCAAAACTGGATGTGACGTCATCGCATGCCACGATCTCTCACAGACAACTTTAAACAATCCTAACTTTAACTAGAATACTAACAAATGAATTACTAAGCGAAAATATTATAAACTAAATAACTGCCATAAAGGCAACACAAGCTATTTGCGTTAGCATTTAGCTATTAGCATTGAGACTGCCAACAAAATATTCAACAAGGAGTGTGTGTGTGTAAATAATTTCAATATGTGATCAAATAAATTGTTGTGTTCTTTCATAATCAAATGTCCTGTATACAAACACCCTTGGAGGTTGACCGGGGTTTGGGGAGGGGGGGGGGGTTGCTACCTCCCTGAAAAGAGTTTCTGCAGGGTGGGATGTCTGCTTATACCAGCTTGGCAGCAGCCTTTGTGAGAGGAAGTGTAGTAGAAATTTGACAGGCAGCTTGACTAAGAATTGGCAGAAGTTGATTTGTCAATGGTAATATGGAACCTGGCATTGATATAGTTTGTCATGTTGATTTTCTGGGATCTCTATTCATTTTTAAAAAATAATTCATTTTGGGGATCTGCATGTTGTTGGAAAGACCATTCCCATTTGTCCTTTAGTGGTGTTGATGAGCTGCCACCTTAAACTGATATAGTCCTTCTGGTGAAGGGATATCTAGAGTGTTGTTGCATGGGGTGTTCTAGGGTTTAGACCAGGTGCATGGTGAAGGGAAACCTGCATCTTGAAGGTGGTGTTCCTTTATGAGTGATTCACCTCATATCCCAAAGCCTCTTCACCATATATAAGATGTAATTCAGGAGCCTGATGGAGTGCTTTACACTTTCTTTGAGTGCAACACCAACAATTCTTAAGCAAGACACCATCCAGGACAAAGCAGTTTATTTGATTGGTGTCCCATCAATCATCATAAATATCCATTCCTTCTATCATCAATGCATATTTCCATCTGCTGGGAAAGTTCTCATTTAAATCTTCTACCACCCCATCAGGCAAAATGTTCCAGATTTTCTTCCCAATCCCTGCTTAAATCTCCTAACTTTACATTACATATACAGTATTGTCTCCGGCAATAGAAATTTCTGCTAAGGGTAATAGGTTCTCACTTGCATATCTCATAAATTTGGATGAATCTTTTGGGTCATCCTGCGGTTTCTTTCAAAGAAAATAAGCCTAGCCTGCCCAGTCTTTGCTCATATTTAAAACTATTCAGGCCAGGCAATATTCTGGTAAATTTCATTTCTGCAATTGCATTGTTCTCAGAATCACCAAAACTATACACAGTAGTGTATTGTATAGTTGTACCATAATCTTTGTGCTGTTGTATTTTGTGCCCAGCTAATAAAGGTAGCTATACCATCTGCCCTATGAATCAGATTTTCTACCTCCAGCATCTTCAGAAATTCTTTGACACCACCTTGTCAGGTATTTCCCCTGTACTTTGGCTAACTAAGTCCTTATGGAGAGAAATGGGACAATTTCCTTTTGTTTTCAAGCTATTTCTGTCTTTTTTGAGATGTAAATATATGTATTTTCAAAATTTGAATTCTGAACTACTGAGGAAGGTGAGCAAATCTCCCACTTTTTCCTTGTATTTCCATATGCTGCCTAAAACACTTTGCCCCCAAGTAATTAGTTTTCAGCATTTCTCTATCATTTGCCATCCAGTGCAATCCATCAAGAATTGGATATCAGAAATATTTAAAAAATGGTTATTTGGATTTAAGGAAACTGGAAGCTCCTTTTATTTAGGAGTTTATGTTATGTAATAACATGATCCAAACCACTAAAATCAAATTTAGTGTTTTACCTTCATTCACTGTGCTCAATAATATATAATTATTTAAAAATTCTTGTTCATTTTTCTCTTATACAGGATCCAGGTCAATGATCAAATTGTGGAAGTGGATGGAATCAGCTTGGTTGGAGTTACCCAAAGCTTTGCTGCTACTGTTCTGCGAACAACTAAAGGTAAAGTTAGGTAAGGAATGTTTCATTTAGTCATTATGATATCCTGTTGCACAGCATCTGTAAGCTAAAATATATTTTGACTTTGAATATTTCATGTTTAGGCTAAAATCAAGACAATTTGGAATGATGAGCATTCAACCTCTGATAATATTTATTTGGCATTGATGAATTACAAGCGGTTCAAATATGATATATAAAGTAGTATAATAACTTGGAGGAAAAGCTTTTCTTCTTAAGTTATTGATTATAGTATTGTCATTGATTATGAAAAATGAACAGTCATTTGAAATTGAACAGAAAATCGTATGTTCTGTAGGTTTCTAATTGGCCGAGAGAAACCGGGACAGAGCAGTGAAGTTGCTCAACTCATCAGTCAAACTCTAGAACAAGAACGACATCAAAGAGAGCTATTTGAACAGCACTACGTTCAATATGATGCAGATGATGATGAGGTAAAACTGCAGTTCTTAAATTGTCATTTTACTGAAACAATTGTTTCTCATCTGCTTCATGAACTTGTTAATCCTAATTTTTCCAAGGGAGTTATGGTCTTGTTCAGATTTCATACATGACTAAGCACACCTAGAACCAGAGAGCAGGATTCCAGTTGCCTCAGTAAATTGGAACTTAATTTCTATTTTCAGGATTTGATTTGAATGCACAGAAACATTAAGTTCATATGGCTTTGCATAGCATTCAGTTAACAATATTTGATGAATGGTACATTTACACAAATGCTTTAACAATTAGAGGCTGAATTAAAGGTATTATACCTTTTCAGCTAACTCTTGAAATAACAATTGGACGATTGAAATGGCACAGAGGGGCAAATTGTATTTGATTTGGAGAAGTGGAGGCGCATATGACTACAGATGCTGAAACTTGGAAGGAAAAATAAACTGCTGGAAGAAAAGATTCCACTTGACCCACTGAATTCATTTAGCAGTTTGTCATTTGCTCAGTCTGGAGGAGTCCAAGTTAATGCATTTGGGGAGCATAGACATGGCAAGAGATGCATGATAGTTTGTAAAATACTAAGACTTTTAGAGAAAGAGGGAGTTTGAATTCATGTACACAGAACCCTGAAGATGGAAGGAGTGGCTGATAGAGTTGATAAGAAAATGTGGGACGTTAGCCTTCATCAATCAAGGTAAAGAATATAAGAGTAAAAAAAATCATGTTTTTGCAGCTAAAAATACTGATTGTACCATATCTACAATGTGGTTTACAGTTCGGTTGCCACTACGGGATTGATGTGTTTGAGTAAAGAAAAAAAAACCAGGAGATTTAAAAGGCTGTTCTCAAGCTGGAGAATTGCAGTTATGGAAAGCTGGTGGTGTTTCTTTGGAGATAGGCAAGCGAGGGGAATTGAATTGAGATGTACAAAAGTATGAGAGTCTTTCTCAAGTGAAGTGGCAATATCTCTTTGGCAGATGGTTTGATAACTAGGACCTAAATTTGAGTTAATTGATAGCCTAAAAAAGAGAAGGGGGAAAATCCTTGAAGGAGATGAGGCAGTATACATTTCAGTTTCTGAAAGAGTGATGGAAATGTACCTTAGAAATTACATTGATGGCTTACAATTCATTCCATCACTGACAAAGCTATGAATCAAGTGCTGGAATGTAGGAATAATTGAAAATGCTTCAAGTTTGCTGAAGACACAACTGTCCTAGGCCAAATCAAAGATGGTGATGAATCAGCATATAGGAGGGAAACTGAAAATCTGGCTGAGTGGTGCTATAGCAACAACCTTAGTTGACAAACCAAATCTCCTTAAATTTCTATTGAAAGCAGCTGTCTTGCCTTCTTTATAGCTGAATCAACATGTTGCAGCTAGGTTAGGTCCTCAGAGATATTGACACCTAAGAACTTGAAATTGCTCACTTTCTCCACTTCTGATTCTTCTGAGGATTGGTTTGTGTTCCCTTGTTTTACCCTTCCTGAAGCATACAATCAGTTATTTGGTCTTGCGACATTTAGTGCAAGGCTGTCGCTGCGACACCCTTCAATGAACTGGTATATCTCACTCCTATGCACCCTTTCTTCACAAACTGAATTCTGCCAACAATGGTGGTACCATCAGCAAGTTTATAGATGCTGTTTGAGCTATGCCTAGCCAAATAGTCATGGGTGTAGAGAAAGTGGAGGAGTGGGCTAAGCACACATCCCTGTGGAGCACCAGTGTTAATTGTCAGTGAGGTGGAGATGTTATATCCAATATGCACAGACTGTGGTCTTCTGGTTAGGAAATCGAGGATCCAGGAGCAGAGGGAGGTACAGAGGCCTATGTAGTTTTTTTTTGGTCAGGTCTATAGAAACGATTGTGCTAAATGCTGAGCTACAATCAATAAAAAGGACCTTGACGTGGTTATTTGCATTGTCCAGATGATCTGAGGCTATATGGAGAACCATTGAGATCGTATCTGCGGTGGACCTATTGTGGCAATAGGCAAAGTGCAATGGGTCCAGATCCTTCCTGAGTTGGGTGTTGATTCTCGCTATAACCAATCTCTCAAAGTATTTCATCACCATAAATGTGAGCACAACTGGATGTTGCTACATGAATGTTAGGAATATGATCATTTTATAATTTGGAATTTTAATGAAGTTGAATGAAAATTTTAAGTGGAAATGACAATAATAAGAACCGATCCAGTATTTTATTCTGTGGTTAACAACAGCAAAAGTATATACTATTGTTAAAAAAGGATCTAGTGCTTTCCCAGCATATATGATGAATAAACCCCCCTTGGGCTTTCAGCCAGGTATAGGTATCGATTATAACTGATGCTTCAGTGAGGAACTCTGCCGTCTTCATGTACACAGCTGGAAGCTCAAGAAGAGTTTATTCAATATAGCATTGTAATCTGTAACTTTATATTCATTTTACAGTCAAATAAGGGATTAATTCCAATTCATTAAAGTTTGAAAGGCTACACTGGAAGCAGTACCAAGCATGCCTAAAAATGAATTAAAATTAAGTGTTTGAGGATACTCAGCAGGTCCATAACCCTATGTGGAGAGAAAAAGAATTAACCATTCAAATAATTGACCTTTCATTGAACTAACAAAAAAGAAAAACAGTATATTCTAAGTTGTGGAGAGTGAGAGAGGTAGAGGAAACAAATGTATCTATGGAAAGGCTGGAGATCAAAGTCATGCTGGTGACATATTTGGTGCCATTCTTACAAGACAGGAAAGTAACTGCCTATTAATTACTGTATAGCTAATCTGCCCGGATGATGAAAATAAAGGAACTTGAAATACCTAAAAATGAGATGCTATCCTGGGTGAAGCTGTGACATAGGATTATAAGTGTAATGAAATGCACAAACAACATATAATGGACAGCTAAGCAATCACCTGGCCAAAAATTCAAAACAAAGTTCTGTCTTTCAGCCATATCTAGCTATGAATGATAATGGAAAAATTAAACAGCTAATTAAAGGAGAAGACTGTCGTCTAGCATTCACATGTTGTGCTTGTCATTGAAGTGTTCATAACAATATTCAGCTAGAAGGACTAATGGATTATCTACCTTGGTATTCTTCTGACATTCCCACCACCACAGAAGCCAGACTTCAACAAATTCCATTCAGTCCATGCGATATCATAAGACATAGGAGCAGAATTAGGCCATCTGGCCCATCGAGTCTACTCCACCATTCAATCATGACTGATCCTTTTTTCTTCTCCTCCTCAACCCCAGTTCCCAGTCTTCCCCCTATAACTTTTGATGCTATGTCCAGTCAAGAATCTGTCAATCTCTGCCTTAAATATATCCAATAACCTGGCCTCCACAGCTGCACATGGCAACAAATTCCACAAGTTCATCACCCTTTGGCTAAAGAAATTTCTCTGCATCTCTGTTTTGAGAGGGCACCCCTCTATCCTGAGGCTGTGCCCTCTTATCCAAGACTTTCCCACCATGAGAAATATCCTATCCACATCATTCTGTCTAGGTGTTTCAACATTCGAAAGGTTTCAGTGAGATCCCCTGTTGCACAGGCAAGAATATTGGTGAGCAAATTGTCCTCGTGTTTGGAAAAATTAGAAAAAAATATTTGAAAGTTTTAAGCACTCTCTGTGTAAGCTTGGGAGGTATACCTCTATCGGGATACCTTTCATCAGTCTTCTTTGTTCTAGGGAAAAGAAATCTTATCTCTGTACTTATCCGAAGATATTTTTAATGCTGCTTTTGTACCTCCTCAACTACTTCCTTCATTCCACCCTTTGGGTGAAGAAGTTGCCCCTCAGGTCTGTTTTAAGCAGGAGTGCCCAACCTTTTTTTTAATGTCATGGACCAATACCATTAACCAAGGGGTCTGTGGATCCCAGATTAGGAACCCCAATTTTTAAGTCTTTCTCTTCTCATAAAACATGGAACTGTACAGCACAGGAACAGGCCCTTCAGCCCACACTAATGTACCAAACCCATTAAATTAGTAATCAAATGGCCAACACTGATCTGCCTACACAATGTCCATAATCATTCTATTTTCCTCACATTCATGTGCCTGTCTAAATATGTCTTTAAAGTCCCCAATGTTTCTTCCTCTACTAATACCACAGGCAGCCACTACCACGCACCCACTCTCTGCGTTTTAAGAAAAAAATTGCCCTTCATGTCTCCTTTGCACTTACCCCGTCACCTTAAATGCATGCTTTCTGGTATTAGGTATTGACTGTCTACTGTATCAATGCCTTTCATAATCTTATAAACCTCAATGAGATCTCCCCCTAGCCTCTGCCACTCCAGAGAAAACAAACTATGTTTATCCAAACTTACCTTTTATTGCGTTCTCTAATCCAGACAACATTTTGGTAAATCTCTTTTGCACCCTCTTCAAATTCTTGATGTCCTTCCTATAATGAGGCAGCCAGAACCGTATGCAGAACTATAGATGGAGCCTAACTGGAGTTATATAATGCTGCAACATAGCTTCTTGACTTTTAAATCAATGCCTAGACTAATAAAGGCAGGCGTACCATATGGCTTCTTAACCACTCTATCAATCTGTTTAGTCACTTTCAGGAAGCTATGAGTTTGGATCCCCAAGATCCCTCTGCACATCAACACTGTTAAGCCCTTAACAGTGTATTGTCTTTTTACATATGACCTACCAAGGTACAACACTTACATTTGGCTGGGTTTAACTATATCTGCGATTTCTCCACCCATACCTGCAACTGATCTATATCCCACTATAATTTTTGTCAGTCTTCTACACTATCCCCAACAGCACCAATCTTTGTGTCATCTGCAAACACCCTTCTACATTTTCATCTATTACAGCAGAGGTCCCAATACAGATCTGCGAAACACTACTAATCACAAACCTCTGGCTAGAATGAGTCTCTTCTACCACTACCCACTGTTATCTATGTGCAAATCAGTTCAGAATCCAAACAGGCAATTCACCAAGGATCCCATGCATCTTGATTTTCTGGATGAGTTTCTCATGAGAGACTTTGTCAAACGCCTTAGTAAAATCCACATCCACAGCTCTACCTTCATCAGTCACCCTCGTCTCCTGTCAAAAAACTCAGTCAAGTAAGCAAGGCACATCTTGCTCTGCACAAGACCGTGCTGGCATTCCTTAATTAGGCCATGGCTTTCCAAATGCTCATAAATCCTGTCCTTAAGGATCCTCCCCTGTAACTTGCCTACCAATGTCGTGAGACTCACTAGTTTACAGTTTCCAGAATTATCCCTACTTCCCTTCTTGAATAATGGAATAAAATTATCTACTCGCCAGTCCTCTAGGGCCTCTCCTGTGGCTAAAGAAGACATGAAGATATTAGATACCTCCTGTACCTAATGAAGTGGCTACTGAGTATACATTTGTGGTCATCGGCTGCTGTAGCCCATCCACTTCAAGGTTTGACACAGGCAGTCAGAGATGGCCTTCTGCACACCAGAGTTGTAATGCATGGTTATTTGAGCTGCTATCAGCTTGAACCAGTCTGGCCATTCTCCTCACACCGATCTCATTAACAAGACACTTTTACCCACAAAAATGAATGTTTTTTGTTTTTAGCACCATTCTCTGTAAACTCAAGATTGTTGTGCATGAAAATCCCAGGAGATGAGCAGCTTATGAGCTACTCAGACTACTGAGTCAGAAACTGAGTCTGTTTGGGTGGAACTCAAAAAATAGGAAGGCTGCAGTCACACTGATGGGATTGTACTACAGACCACCTAATGGTTACCTGGACATTGAGGAACAGATATATAATGAGATTAAGGAAAAGTGTAAACATAATAGGGTTGATGTCATGGTGGATTTCAACTTCCCTAATATAAATTGGGACCTTTTTAGTGTAAGGGGTTTAAATGGGGCAGAATGTGTTAAATGTATCCAGGAAGGTTTCTTAAATCAATATGTAGATGGTCCAATGAGAGGAGGGGTCATACTGGATCTGGTGTTGGGTAATGAGCCTGGCCAGGAGCATGACCTCTTAGTGGGTGAACAGTGACTACAACTCCTTAACTTTCTGGACAGCTATAGATAAGTATAGGTATGGTCTTTATAAGAGAGTTTTAAATTGGAGTAGGTCAAATTACAAGGGCATTAGGCAGGAACTAAGAAGTGTTAGTTTGGAACACCTTTCTCTGACAAGTCTACTTCAGACATGTGGAAGGTGTTTAAAGCTGAATTGCACAGAGTACAGGAAAAGTATATTCCAGTTAGAAGGAAAGTCAGCGATCGAAAGATAAGAAACCTTGGCTTGGATATCCAGAGATGTGATGAATTTAGTCAAGAAGAAAAATTAAAAGTATGTACTGCATCGGAAGTTAGGATCAAACGAAACACAGGAGGAGTATAAAGAGGCCAGTAAAGAAGGGAAGTCAGGAGGGGCCATGAAAATTCCTTGGTAGGTAGGATTAAGGTGACACCCAAGGCATTCTGTACATCAAAAGGAAGAGGATAACTAGGGAGAGTGTGGGACCAGTCAAGGATAAAGGGGGGGGGGGATAATTTGCTTGGATACAGAGAATGTAAGCAAGCTACTCATTGAGTACTTTGCTTCTATATTTACCAAGGAAAAGGATATGGGGGATCTGTGCTGAGTGTATAAAAATGTTTGGGGTTTAGAAGTCAAGGAGGAAGAAGTGTTGAGCCTCCTAATGAATATAAGGTGGATAAGACCCCAAGGCTGGATGGAATTTACCCCAGGTTACTGAAGGAGGCAAGAGACTAGATTGCTGGGCCTTCACCAGCATCTTCGTGTCCTTTTCAGCCTCAGGCAAGATCTTGGCAGACTGGCGAGTGGCTAATGTTGTATCTTTATTTAAGAAGAGAACAAGGGTAAATCCAGGAACTTTAGACCGATGCATCTCATGCTTGTTGGAGGGATGTTGCTGGAGACTGTTCTTAGGGATAGGATATACGAACATTTGGAAAAATAGGGAGTGCCACCATGACTTTGTACTTGGTCATCTGTGCCTTACCAACTTGATTGAGTTTTTTGACAAGGTGATGAGAGAGATTGATGAGCATAGGGCAGTGGACGTTGTGTATATGGATTTAGGTAAGGCATTGACAAAGTCCTTCATAGGAGGTTAATCTAGAAGATTCAGGTGCATGGGGTCCAGGGCAATTTGGCTGTTTGGATTCAGAACTGGCTTGCACATAGAAGGCAGAGGGTAGTGGTTGAAGGAACTTATTTCAAGCTGGAGGTCTGCAATTGGTGGTGTTCTGCAGGGATCTGTGCTGGGACCTCTCCTGTTTGTGATGATATAAATGACCTGAATGAAAATGTAGATGAGTAGGTTACTATATTTGCAGATGATACCAAGATTGTTGGAATTGTGGATAATGTAGAAGACTGGCAATCAATACACCACAATATAGATCAGTTCGATATGGGCTGAGAAATGGCAGATGAAGTATAACCTAGATAAATGTGAGGTGTTGCATCGTGGTGGGGCAAATGCAAGGAGACAGCGCACTGTTAAGGGCAAGATCTCTCACAGTATTGCTGAGCAGAGAGATCTTGGGATCCAAGTTCATAGCTCCTAGAAAGTAGTTACACAGGTTGATTAAGGTGATTAAGAATCTTATGGAATGCTTGCTTTTTATTAGTTGAGGCATTGACTGCAAAAATCAGGAAGTTATGTTGCAACTTTATAAAACTCTGGTTCAGCCACAACTGGAGTATTGCTTACTGTTCTAGTTTCCCCATAATAGGAAGGATGTTGAGACTTTGAAGATGGTACAGAGAGGCCTACTAGGATGCTGCCTGGTTTAGAGGGCATGTACTATCACGAGAGGCTGGCTAAAGTTGGGTTGTTTTCTCTGGAGCGCCAGAAGCTGAGGGGAGTTCTGATAGAGCTTTACAAGATTATAGGAGGCATAGATAGAGTAGATGGAGAGTATCTATTTCCCAAGGTTGAAACATTCTCAAAGGGTATGCATTGAAGGTGAGGGGGTAGGTTCAAGGGGACGTGAGAGGAAAGCTATTTTACTCAAAGCCGTGGATGTCTGGAATGTGCTGCCTGGTGTGGTGGTAGAGGCAAATAATTAGAGGCTTTTGAGACGTTTGGATAGGCACATTGATGTCAGGAAGATAGAAGGATATGGACATGGTGTAGGTAGGAAGGATTAGTGTTTGGGTGTTTTTTGATTTGCTTTTTAGCTGTTCAGCACAACATTGTGGGCCAAATGGCCTGTTCCTGTGCTGCACTGTTCTATGTTCTATGTACGATAGTGAATAACAATCATGTGCAGGCCAGGTCTGGAAATAACATGATTTCTTCAATATAGATTTCTCATGATATGCCAAATACAGAAGTGTCACATTACTTTTAAACAACTGTAACGCATTTTGAGCAACGTGTAAGAGGATGGGGGGTTAGCAAGTGATGAGGTGATTACATCATCATTGTAATCAATTATGCGGCACTGAAGATCAAATGCTTAAAGTAATTAACTTAAATTACGTATGTATAATTGCTCAGCTGCTCCCATTGCAACCAGGATTCCCCCTACCACCCTCTTTATCTTTATCACCTCCTTAAAAACTTCCTTAATCCCCAGCAACCAATGATTTAGAGTTATGATAAAGGAGCTTTAGTGAAACTGGAATTATTAAGCATCAAGAAGAGACACTCGGATGGTTTGAATGAAAGAAGCTGATTATGGTTGTTGATGGTTTGTCATCCTGGGAGCTAATTTGTATTGTATTATAGACTCCGCTTCAGTTTAATTATTGACTTACTTTACGTGATAACAAGTGATGTTCACAAATCTCACAATGTTTATTTCCTTTTGTAACATCTCAGCAAATAATTTAGTTCATGCATGCATGCAGTTAGTCATAGACAAGAGTCACAGATAGGTTGAAAAGTGTCAAATAATATTTGCATCACAGATGTGTCAGGCAGTGACCATTTCTCAGAAGAGAGAGCATCTAACGATTGGCATTGTTGATTGTTGATTTGCTATCCATCAGAATCTTAGGAGTCGGCACAGAACAGAAACTCAGTACATTGGTTACAAATATAGGCTACAGGAAGCATTTAAAGCTTTCGTGAACACATAACATCCCTATCGTTTCCTTGGAATACTTAGCTGTTGACTGCTCAAAGTGGAGAAGGAGCTTTCAGAATGGAGGTGAGAACCTGAAGTTGATGCATTGGAAGTATACAGATGCCCTGCAGAAGGAGCAGATCATTTGAAAACTACCTGCCCCACTTGGCACCTTTGGTCCATCTGTGTAAAGAAGCTGTGGTTCCCATATTCTCATTGGCCATCTCAGGATCCACAAATTCAGAAATAAAGAAAATTATTTTGTATCTCAGTGGAATACCTAATAATTAGCATTCAGCTTGCTATTATTTCATGTGAACTCAAATGTCGTGTATCATATATTGGTCAGAGTCCCAGCTCCTCTTTCCCTATCCTGCACTCTCTCTGTCACACTGTCCCACTTCCACTTTTGTATAGCCTTGTCCCTTCCTGCTTACTTGCATACCCCTCCCCCCCACCCGGGCTTGCAGAATTTGCCTCTGCCATCCAGGTTGTACACAACCTCCTTTCCTTTATTCCCCTGCAGCTACAGCCACTACCTTTTAGCTTTCACATGCCCTCCCACTTGTGTACTCTTTCACTTCCTCCTTCCCTTCAAACTGTATTCCACTTTCTTCTTTCCTCTACCCCTTTTCCTTGCACTTACCTGCGTTGCTGCTTTCTTTCACACCTTCTCTTCACCCGTTATGCTTGTACATTCTAGTCCTCTTGTTTGTATGCCCCATCCTGCAGCTTGTGTCTATTCCTCTGACTAATCTTCCTATCCCTACCTGCCTTCCATTCTACCCTTCCTCTTTACATGTGGCTCATCAACCTCCTGCTTGCACATGCTTCTTCCTTCCTGCTTCCACCTATTCCTCTTTTCTCTCTACCCCCTTGTCACTTGCATCTTCCTTTCCTTGTCCATCCTCCCTTCCTGCCCATTCAATTCTGTGCACCCTCTGGACTTTGTGTGCTCTCCGACATTCCCATTCATTTATGTTGCTCTCCCCCTTTCTCTTTTCTGATTGTGAACATCACCCTGCTTCATTTCCCATTTATAAGTGTCCATCTCCCACTTTTAAGTGCCTGTCCTGTCTGCATGAGTTCCAAGCCTTCTACTTGTGTTTGTGCCCTCTTTCCTGCCATTGCTCCTGTTGGCATGCATGCCCTCCCTCTAGTACTTGCTCTTCATTTATCCATTCCAGTTAACTTTTGATGTGTACGCTCCCTCCTCTGTTTAACCACGCTCTTCCTCCTGCATCAGTTGCAGGCACATTCCCACTGTGCCACACATGCTTCTCTGAACTCACTTGCACATGATCTCCAACATATCCTTCCTACAAATTTTACTGGTCTGTACTCACCGGAATTTAGAAGAATGCAGGGGGATCTTATTGAAACTTACTGAAAGTTTAAAGGACTAGATAGGGTGGATGTGGAGAGGATGTTTCCAGAACTAGAGAACAGCCTCAACATTTGAGGGATGACCCTTTAGAACTGAGGTAAGGAGGAACTTTTATTAACCAGAGAGTAGTAAATCTGTGGAATGCTCTGCCATTTAAGGTGGAAATTGATAGTTTCCTGATTGATCATTCCCTGAAGGGAAGGGAGGAGCACCAGAGGTAGGAGCAAGGACAAGGGGATGGGAAATGGTGAAGGAGTGGGGGGAGGCAGTATTGGAAGTTTGAGAAATTGATGTTCATGCCATCAGGTTGGAAGCAACCTAAATGGAATATAAGGTGTTGTTCCTCCAACCTAATTGTGGCCTTATCCTGACAGTGGAGGCCATGAATGGACATATCAGAATGGGATTGGGAAGTGGAATTAAAATGGGTGGACACTGGGAGATCCCACTTGTTCTGGCAGACGGAGTGTAGATATTTGGTGAAGCAGTCTCGCAATCTACCTTGGGTCTCACTGATATATGAAAGTCTACACCGGGAGCACCAAACACAGAATGTGACCTCAACAGACTCACAGGTGAAGTGTTTCCTCACATGGAATGACTATTTGGGCTCTGAATGGTAGTGAAGGAGAAAGTGTAGGGGCAGGTGTAGTACTTGTTCAGCTTGCAAGGATAAGTGCCAGGAGAAAGATCAGTGGGGAGGGACGAATGGGCAGAGTTATGTAGGGAGAGATCCCTGCAGAAAGCAGAAAGTGGGGGGTGGGTGGAAGGTGTGTTTGGTGGTGGGATACAGTTGGAGGTGGCTAAAGTTTTGGAGAAGTATGTGCTGGATGTGGAGGCTGGTGGTGGTAGGTGAGCTCAAGAGGAACTCAATTCTTGGTAGTGTGGGGGTAGGATGGGATAAGAGCAGATGTGCATGAAATGGAAGAGATGTGGATGAGGGCAGGGTTGATGATGGAGGAAGGGAAGCCCCTTTTTTTGAAAAAGGAGGACATTTCCTCTTTCTAGAATGAGAACCCTCATCCTGAGAGCAGATGTGGCAGAGATGAAGGAATTGAGACAAGGGGATGGCATTTTTACAAGTAGCGGAGGGGGGGGGCAGGGTATAGTGCAGGGAGCTGTGAGAGTCCATTGGTTTATAATAGACATAGGTGGATAAGCTGTCTCTGGAGACAGAAGCAGTGAGATCGGGAAAGAGAAGGGAAGTGTTGGAAGTGGAACAGATGAATTTGAGGGCAGGGTGGAAGTTGGAGACAAAGTGGATGAAATTGACAAGTTCAGCATGGGTGCAGGAAGTAGCATGAATGCAGTCATCGATGTAGCGTAGGAAAAGTGTGGGACAGTCACCAGTGAAGGTTTGGAACATAGACTAATCCACGAGCCGACAAACAGGCAGGTATAGCTGGGACCCATGCAAGTGCTGCAGCTCCCCCTATTGTTTGAATGAAATTATCCCTTTTGATCAAGAGCTTGATGGTTGAGGGATGGTAACTATTCCTAAACATGTATCTGTACTCGGCACCATGACAATAAAGTTGAAGCTAATCTAATCTAAAACATGGTGTTGCGAGTCCTAAGGCTCTTGTACCACCTTCCTGATGACAGCAATGAAAAGGGAGCATGTCCAGGATGGTGGGGGACCCTGATGATGGATGCTTTCCTGTGACACTGTTTCATGTGGATATGCTCAATGGTTTGGAGGGCTTTACCTGTGGTGGACATTACTTTCTGAAGAATTTTCCATTCAAAGGCATTAGTGTTTCCATACCAGGCTGTGATGCAGCCAGTTTGTATACTCTGCACATGTATTGAAGTTTGTTAAAGTTTAGAGGTCACACTGAATTTTCCCAATCTCCTAAGGAAGCAGTGCTGCCATGCTTTCTTTGAAATTATATTTGCGTATTGGGCTCAGGACAGGTCCTCTGAAATAATAACACCCAATAATTTAAGGTTGTTAATCTTCTCCACCTATTGATATTAAGTGAGATGTTGTTGTTATGACACCACTCAGCCAGATTTTCATTCTCCCTCCTGTATGATGATTCATTGCCATGGTTAATTCGGCCTATGACAGTGGAGTCACCAATAATATTGAGTATGGCATTGGAGTTGTGCCTAGTCACGCGGTCATAAGTGTAAAGCAAATAGAGTAGGGGGCTAAGCACACAGCCTTGTGGTGTACTTGTACTGATAGAGATCATGGAGGAGATGTTGCCGATGTGAAATGATTGGGATCTACAAGTGAGTAAATTCGAGATCCAATTGTGCAAGGAGATATTAAGGCCAATGTCTTGGAGCTTACTGATCTGTTTTGAGGGGATGATAGTATTGAATTCTGATGTTATGACCTTTGCTGTCTAGATGTTCCACAGTTCATTGAAGAACCAATGAGTTGGCATCTGTTGTGGACCTGTCCCTATAGGCAAATTGGTGTAGATCTGAGTCGCTTCTTAGGCAGGAGTTAATATGCTTCATCACCAACCTCTTAAAACACTTCATTATTGTGGATGTAGCTGCTACTGGGCGATATTCATTGAGGCAGACTACCATGCTCTTCTTAGGCACTGATGTCTTTGAAGCTTGCTTGAAGCAGCTGGGTACCACACACTGCTGAAACAAGAGGTTTAAGATCTCAGTCAACAAACTGGTCATTTGATCAGCACATGCCTTTAGTACGTAACCAGGCACCCTGTCCTGCCCCAGTGCTTTTTGTGGGTTCACGCTCCTGAATGCAGCTTGCACATAGGCTTCAAAGACTGAAATCATGGGATCATCAGGGGAGATGAGAGCTTGTGATGGGTCCTCCATGTTTTGTCAGTTGAAGGCAGAGTATCCTGCTTCCCATCTGCTTATGCACACCTTCCTTGCTTGCATGCACAGCCTCCCTCTGACTCCCATTGCACACAATCTAACTCCATTATCTTCATTTGCATACTTCTCTGTCCACCCTCCTCCCTGCTCATTTGCACTCTCCTGCCTTCCCACTCTTTGCCTCCTGAACAGTACATACTTGTGTGCACCTTGTTTATTCTTCTTCCTCCATTTTTTCCTCATGCATTCATTTTTCCCTATTGCTACTTCTACATTCCTCTCTTTGCTTCACACTCTTGCCTTCTTCCCCTCCCAGTTTGCAGGTATCCTCCCTCCCTGTCTTTCGACTTCTATGGAATGTATCTTGCTTCCATTCTGCATATATGCTTACAGAATTGCTCCCTCACTCCATTTCTGCTTAGGCTTGGGTGCATCCCTACTGCCTCATGCCTTTTCTCCACACTGAATTTGCGTGAAGTTTACTATATCACCATCATGTTTGCATTTCCTTTAATGTACGATGTTTCTTATTTCATTCTTAGAGACCAGTGTGTAGAAATAATTATACCTATGTGCAGTTTTCTGCGTCATTATGCAGAAAAGCTTGGTTGAATAAATTGACTGAGAAGCTCTGTTAATACCAAGTTTGTGACCTTTTCAGTATTTCTGTACTTCATTTCAGATTTCCAGTATTTTTACGTACTATGTAGAAATTATTAAAGTTTATTGAAATTCTACTATTTCTTTTAATTTGAGTTCTATATGTATCTTCTTGCAGGAAGTGAATTTCTTGAGGATAAGTACATTCATATTTAGAAGACTTGCCATTTCTGACTTAACAATATAGAATTTGTATTGAGATCTTAATGAATCAGCTTGTATGTTAAGTATTTAACTTTTTGAAACTGAGAAAATAAGGTTTAAAATTTTTGTTGTGGATTTCTCCTTATGAAAGCAACATTGAAACTTGGAAAACAAAGCAGCACAAATTCTCTTGTATACCCATGTGTGATGGCTTCCAGTATTTTAGTGCTGTTGTCCAGAAAACATTTATATTTTGTTTCATTAAGACGGTGCTATTTGTTTGTATTCTTGACCTTTCATTATTTGTGTAAAAATTGAATTAGATAATAGGATTTTATCTAAATTAAGAAATACCCTTTCATTATGCTCAGTAGAAATACTGAGTATAAAGCATAGAATCATAAAGCATTACAGCACAGAAACAGGTCCATTGGCCCATCTAGTCAATGTTGAACTGTTATTCTGCCTAATCCCATTGACCCATTTGGATCATAGCCCTACATACTCCTCCCATTCATGTATTTATCCAAGCTTCTCTTAGTTGTTACAATCAAACCTACATCCACCACTTCTGCTGGGAGCTCATTCTTCATGGCATTACCCTCTCAGTGAAGAAGTTCCCCCTCTGGTCTCTGGAGTATTTTACCTTTCACCCAAAATGCATGACCTCTGGTCCTAGTCCACCCAAACCGCAATGGGAAAAGTCTGCTTGCATTTACCTATACACCTGATAATTTTGTGTACTTCTGTCAAATCTCCTTGCATTTTCTTGCACTGCGGGAGAAAGAGTCCTAACCAATTCAACCTTTCCCTATAACTTGGGTCCTGATGTGCGTATAGTTCAAAGAAAATTTATTTTTAAAGTCCTTCAGGTAGGAGGAACAAGTGTCTTGTGTCCCACACTAGCAGGTTTAGGAACAGCTATTATTCCTCAACTATCAGGCTCCTAACAGCATGGGCTGTTTGTCAGTCTTTGTTTCTGTGTAGCTTTTCATTGATTTTATTATACTTCTTTGTTCCACTGTGAATGCCTGCAAGAAAATGAATCTCAGGGTAGTATATGGTGACATAAATGTATTTTGCTAATAGATTTATTTTGTATGTACAGGCAGTCCCCGGGTTACGTACGAGTTCCGTTCCTGAGTCCGTCTTTAAGTCGGATTTGTACGTAAGTCGGAACAAGTACATCCGGTATTATTTAGCATCAGTTAGTCAAACATTTGTCTTAGTATATAGTATATATTTTATCTTTCTATGTATATAAAACACTTAAGAAACGTATGTATTCCAATAATTAAACCACTGCATTGCTTAGTAATAATTGTAGCTTTCATTGGGGCAGGACCTTTCACATACTCCATTATGCTCACTTTATCTGTTATCTTTAAAATTGTTCCGATCGTTAACCGACTGTAGCCTAATGCTTTTCCGATGACCGGTGGTGTTTCACCTCTTTCCAAATACTTTATTATTTCCACTTTATTTTCAATCGTGATCGCTTCCTATCAACGGAACAGAAACACTGTGGGTGGTGGGTCCCGAGCTCCGCCGGCTTCCGAGTTCGCTGGGTCCTAAGGACCACTGCACTAAGACAGGCTAAATGGGACAAGTGGGGGCTGTGTTGGGTTTGGATATTTGAGTCTTCACAATATTCCACGTGGGAATTTAAACTGGAGGTGGCAGTGTTGTTTTTAATGAGGTTGAGTTGCGAGCTCGACATAACCCAGCGTGGATGGTACGGGAGTCACTGGATCGACATCAACCCAGCACGGGTGCAGTCTGTCACTAGATCGAACTCGGGAACCTCTGTTCTCGAGCCCAGTGCTGACCAGCCCGACCAGCTGACCGGAACGGTGGGAGGGGAGGTTGGTGGAGGCAGGGATGGGGTCAGGGTGAATCTTACTAAGAAAAATTGAAGCCAAATACAAAGTTAAACACTCAATACAGTGTCAATGGCAACAACTTAAAATGGCGGACGGCGTTGCGATCTGACTTAAAGTGGTAGACAGCGTTCTCCTTCCTCGATTCGTAAGTACGAGTTCTCCGTTAAGTTGGACATTCATAACTCGGGGACTGCCTTGTATCACCATATACTCCCTTGAGATTCATTTTCTTGTAGTCTTTCCAAGTTTTAGATGACATTGTGATTCTGCTCAAACTTATAAGAGCGCAGTGGCGTTGTTGGGCTTTCTTTATAATGACAGCTATGTGCTGGTTCTCAGACAACAACCTTATAAATTTTCTCTGTACTCATTTAAAAATTAAGCCAGCATGCGAAATGGGCTGTATAGATACAAAATTGACTTACCCATAGAAGTCATTCTGCCTGGAAATTGGTAATCAGTGATGTTCCTTCGGGATCTGTTCTGGGACATCTGCTCTTTGTGATTTTTACAAATGACTTGGATGAGGAAGTGGAAGGGTGGATTACTGTGTTTGAAGATGGCATGAAGGTTGATGGAGTTGTGGGTAGTGGGGAGGGTTTTTGTAGGTTGCAGCAAGATATTGATAAGACGGAGAGCTGGGCTGAGAAGTGGCAGATGCAGATGTTGAAAGTTTTGATAGCCTTCCTCTCTGTCCTCTAAGCCTACAATCTTGGTGGTATCTGCAATTTTTTTGATCCAGTTTATCACATTATCATTCAAATCGTTGATATAAATGACAAACAACAATGGACCCAGCACCAATTTCCTGTGGCACACCACTAGTTGCAGGTTTCCAGTTAGAGAGGCAACCATCTACTACCACTCTAGTTTCTCCCATTAAGCCAATATTAAATCCAATTTGCTACTTCATCCTGAATGCCAAGTGACTGCACCTTCCTGACTGTCTCCCATGCGGGACTTTGTCATAGTCCTAAAGTCTATGTAAACCTCATTCACTGCCTTTCCTTTGTTATCTTTCCTGGCAACTTCCTTGATAAACTCTATAGGTCAGACATGACCTACTATGCACAAAGCTATCAGGCCCTGTCTATCCAAATACTTACATATCCTGTCACTTGGAATACCTTCCAATAGTTTCCTTATTGTTGACATCAAACTCACTAGCTTATAATTTCCTAGATTCCTCTTGGAGCCTTTCTTAAACAAAGGAGCAGCATTAGCTATCCTCCAGTCCTCTAGCACCTTACCCATGGCTAGGAACATTTTAAATACCTCTGCCAGGGCCCCTGCAATTTTTGCAGTGGCCTCCCTCAAGGTCTGAGAGAGCACCTTATCAGACCCTGGGGATCCATCCACCCCGAGACATGGGAGCAGAGTTAGGCCAGTCAGCGCATCAAGTCTGCTCCGCCATTCCATCTTGACTGATTTAGTTTCCCTCTCAAAACCATTTCCTGCCTTTCCCCCCATAACCTTGGACTCCCTGACTAAGCAAGAACCTTACAACCTCTGCTTTAAATATACTCAATTACTTAGCCTCCATAGCCACTTGTGGCAGTGAATTCTACAGATTCACCTCCCTCTTGCTAAATGAATCCCTTTCTATTCTGAGGCAGTGCCCTCTGTTCGGAGACTCTCCCCTCTGCTCCAAGGCAGTGCCCTCTGCTCTGAGACTCATTCACTGTAAGAAACATTCGCCCACATTCACTCTGTCTAGGCCTTTCAATATTCGTTTGGTTTCCATGAGATTCCCCCCCCCCCCCCGACTCATTCTTCTTAACTCCAGTGAATACAGGTTCAGAGTCTCGTATGTAAAATCTTTAATTCCTGGAATGATTCTTGTGAACCTTCTTTGAACACTGTACAATGCCAGCACGTCATTTCTGAGATAGAGGCCAAAAACTACTCAATGCAGTACTCACAAGTATGGTCTGACAAATACCTTAATAGAGCCTCAGCATTACATCCTTGGTCATTGCTAACTTTGCCTTCCTACCACTGACTCAGCTACAAGTTAACCTTTAGGGAATCCTGCACAAGGATTCTGACATCCTTTTGCACCTCTGATTTTAGTATTTTCTTCCCATTTAGAAAATAGTCTATGCCTTTATTTCTTCTACCAAAGTGCCTGACGATACACTATATTTCACCTGCCACCTCTTTGTCCAGTCTCCCAGTCTGTGCAAGTCCTTCTGTAGACTCCTTGCTTCCTCAACACCATCTGTTCCCCCACTCATCTATCTTTGTATTGTCTGCCAACTTGGCTACAAAGCTATCAATTCTGTCATCCAAATCGTTGACATATGAAGTGAAAAGAAGCAGTCTATATACTTGTCCCCTGGAATACCACGTCACCAGCAGCCAACCAGAATAAGCCCCTTATACTCTGATTCCTTGCCTCCTGCCAATCAGCCAATCTTCTAATACTAATTTCTTTTCTGTAATACGATGGGCTCTTATCTTATTAAGTAGCCCTCATGTGTGGTACTTTGTGAAAGGTCTTTAGACAATCCAGTAAACAACATTCACTGTCTCTCCTTTATCAATCCTGCTTGTTATTTCCTCAAAAATTCCAACAAATTTGTTGGGCAAGATTTCCTGTTAAGGAAATCATACTGACTCTAGTGTACTTTATCAAGTGTCTCCATGTACCCTGAAACCTCATCTTTAATAATGGATTTCCAGTATCTTCCCAATCAATGAAGTCAGGCTAATTGGCCTATAATTTCCTTTCCTCTGTTTCCCCCCTTCTTGAAGAATGGAATGACATTTGCAATTTTCCATTCCACCTGAACCATTCCAGAATCCAGTGATTCTTGAAAGATCATTACTAATGCTTCCACAATCTATTCAGCTACCGTATTCAGATCCCTAGGGCGCAGTCCATTTGATCCAGATGACTTATCGAACTTCAGCCCTTTCAGTTTCCCAAGCACAATCTCCTTAGTAATAGCAACTGCACTCACTTCTGCCTCCTGACACATTCGAATTCCAGGCATACTGCTAGTGCATTCCACAGTGAAGAACGATGCAAAATACTTACCAAGTTTGTCCATCATTTCTTTGTCCTTTAATACCTCTCTAGCATCATTTTCCAGCAGCTCACTATCCATTCTTGCCTCTCTTTTACTCTTCATATATCTTAGTAAAAGCATTTGGTATCCTCTTTGATATTTTTAGCCAGATTACCTTCATATTTCATCTTATGTCTTATGTGTTTTTTATTTGCCTTCTTTTGGTTATTAAAAGCTTTCCAATCCTCTAATTTCCTACTATTTTTTTGCTGTATTATATACCCTCTCGTTTGCTTTTGTTCTGCTTTTTATTCTTCCCTTGTCAGCCACAGTTGCTTTATCCTTCCTTTAGAATCCTTCATCTTTGGGATGGAAGTGGAGGGATAGGTTAGTAAATTTGCTGATTACACAAAGGTTGGGGGTGTTGTGAATAGTGTGGAAGGCCATCAGAGGTTACAGCAGGATATTGATAGGATGCAAAACTGGGCTGAGAATTCACAAATGGAGTTCAATCCAGGTAAGTATGAGGTGGTTCATTTTGGTAGGTCAAGTATGATGGCAGAATATAGTATTAATGATAAGACTCTTGGCAGTGTGGAGGATCTGAGGATCTTGGGGTCTGAGTTTATAGGACACTCAAAGCTGCTGCGCAGGTTGACTCTGGTTAAGAAGGCATATGGTGCACCTGGCTTTCATTAATCGTGGGATTGAGTTTAGGCACTGAGAGGTAATGTTGCAGTATATAGGACCCTGGAGTACTGTGCTCAGATCTGGTTGCCTCACTACAGGAAGGATGTGGAAACCATAGAAGGGTGCAGAGGAGATTTTCAAGGATGTTGCCTGGATTGGGGAGCATGCCTTATGAGAATTGGTCGAGTGAACTCGGCCTTTTCTCCTTGGAGCAATGGAAAATGAGAGGTGACCTGATAGAGGTGTATAAGATGATGAAAGGCCTTGATTGTGTGGTTAGTTAGAGGCTTTTTCCCAGGGCTGAAATAGTTTGCATGAGAGGGCACAGTTTTAAGGTGCTTGGAAGTAGGTACAGAGGAGATGTTGGAGGTAAGTTTTTTTTTTATGCTGAGAGTTGTGAGTGTGTGGAATGGGCTGCCGGCGATGGTGGTGGAGGCGGATATGATAGGATCTTTTAAGAGACTCCTGGATAGGTACATGGTGCTATGTAGAGAGCTATGGGTAACCCTAGGTAATTTCAAAGGTAAGAACAACTCAGACTATTAGTTCCATGCTCATTTGGTTCCTGTCTTTGTATGTAGGTTTACCTTTTCTTTCTCCCCACAGCTACTTCACTAGTTGTGCTGGCATTTTGGCTCTTATGCCCCTGCAATTCTCATTTAAACCATTCAGAGCAACCCTAGTAAACCTTCCCACAAGGCTGCTATTTCAGATAGTTAAGGTGGAATCCATCCCATTTGTACAAGTGTTATTACCTTCCCTGGAACAGAGTCCAATAATCTAAAAATTAGAAACCGTCCCTCTTGCACCATCTTCATTACCATGTCTTTAACTGTATTATCTTCCTAGTTCTAGCCTCTCGAGTACATCGCACGGATAGCAATTTTCAGATCACTACCCCGGAGGTCCTATCCTTTAACTTAGCGCCTAGCTTCCTAAATTCACTTATTTCCTTTCCTCTTTGTTATTGGTATCAAAGTAGACCTCAACCACTAGTTGCTCACCTTCCCCCGAAGAATACTATGAACCTCATCCAAGATGTTGCTGATTCTGGTACCTGGGATACATGTCATCCAGGAATCTTGTTCTCATCCACAGACACTCTTATCTGTTCCCCTAGCCAATGAATCCTTTGTCACTACTGCTTGCCTCTTCTCCCCCATTCCCTTCTGACACACAGTGCCAGACTCAATGGCAGAGACCTAACTGCTGTGGCTTTCCTCTGCTAGGTCTATCTCCTATCTCCTGCCTATCTTATTCCCCGCTCTCGATGGTCACCCAGTTATCTGTGTCCTGCACCTTAGGTGTAACTCTCTCTCTCTCTATCTCTTGTCAATTAACCCTCAGCCACCCGAATGACCTGGAGTTGACCTGGCTCCATTTCTCTGACATCGTCTGTAAGATACTTATCTGGCTACCCTTCTTGCAGGTGTAGTAATTAGGGACACTGGAGATCTTTCTGTCTTCCCACAAGAAGAGCATTCCACTGTCCTGACATTATTCCCACTGCTCTAACTGTGCAATACAAAAGAAGGAAAATTACCAGAAGCTTACCTTAACTTTCACCTCTTCTCAATGAAACGTCTTGAGCTAAAGCCTCATTTTCCCCACTCTAACTCTGCCCTCTCCAACAATGACCATCAACTTTAAATTAGCTTCCTTTTATTGGTTCTTGAATACTGGTAAATTGTTTAAGTTTTACAATTGCTTCTAAATATTTAAGTTAAGTGAGTATCAAATAGTTAATGCATTTTGAATTGTTGATGCTTAGATTCACTGTGGGGTTTAAGCAATGTTGTGCATGGAAGAGATCTGCACTCCCACAATGAAAAGCTGGATAACCAGTTAGATGTGATACTCTAAGATGTGATCTTAGAGATGATCTGAAATTCTGTAAGTCTGCAAAGGGTTCATAAGATCAGAAGCATCTGTGAACATTCCATAGTAAAATGTCCTTAATCGTTGAAGTAATTTTGTTGTCGTTATCTCAAATATTTTTAAAGAAGCAATGGCCACCACGGTATGGGTATGTAACATTTCCTGTCTTCTGAAGCAACTCTACTTATTACATGAGCCTTATTAACCACTCTCTTTAGTTACTTAGTTATGTAACATTTTTTCTTTAAAATATTGGACTTTTCAAAGAATTAGAAACATTTCCTAAATAGTAAAGCATTTCGCTTTGTCTAAAGTAATTCCTCAATGTCAGGTCATCTTTTTTTAGAAGACAGGCCATGAAAATTGATTGGTATTAGAAATTGTTACCAGTAATTATTTTCTTAAAGCATTATGATGATGGGTCTTCAGTCTGAAACAGTAACTCTCTTTCTCTTTTCACAGTAACTGATTTTCTATTATTTTCAGATTTTTATTCAGTTTTTTCCCCATTAATTCCTGCATCCTTTCACAATTTCTCATATTTTCTTATTCCATAGGAAGCTTCAGTCCACTGAGTTTTCCATTCAGTCCCATTCTTCACATGTTTCCCTGTCATCTGTTCTTCCTCACATGCCCATCAAACCACCGATTCTTCTGCCACCAGTGTAGATCTGCAGTTGTCACCTAACTAATAGGAGGTGATAAGGAAGGCCAAAAGAAACCATGAAATATTCCTGGTGAGCAGGGTCAGGGATAATCCCAAGGAATTTTATACCAGTATTTTTTTTAAAAAAGGATAACTCAGCAGAGGGAAGGTTCGGGGATTGCATTTGTACTTGCATTCAGAGCAAGAGGTTGAAGTACTAAATGAGTGCTTTGTTAGTGTTAGTATTGAGAAGAAGGATCTGAAGGATAGTAAGGGCAAAGTGGGGCATACTATTGTTCTGAGACTTTTCATGTTGAAGGAGGTATGTTTGTACCCTGATAGAATATATTCCAGAATATTGAAAGAGGCATGTGAGGACAGCAGAGTGTTGTGCCCTTGTTCAAGAAGGCAAATAGGGATAATGCAGGTTATCAGAGGCCAGTGAGCCTTGTGTCAGCGGTAGGGGAACTATTGGAGAAGGTACTGAGGAATAGAATTTATGCGCATTTGGAAAATCTTGGTCTGCTTCGGGACAGTCAGCAAGGCCTTGTGTTAGGTAGGTTTTGCCTTACAAACTTGAGTTTTTTGAGGAGGTGACAGATGTTTGATGAAGGTAAGGCAGTAAACCTTATTGATGCGGACTTTAGTAAATCATCTAACTACATATCTCCTGATAGGTGAATTCCGAAGATGAAGATACATGGGACCTAGGGTGAATTGCAGGTTTGGACTCAGAACTGGTTTGCTCATCAAAGATAGAGATTTGGGGTGGTATATATGTACATACAAGCATGATTTTGGTGAAAATGTAAATGAGTGGTTTAGCAAATTTACAAATTGGTGGCATGGCAAAGAAGTGAAAAGGATTATCAAATTATACAGTGGGATATAGATATGGGCAGAGAAGTAGCAGATGGAGTTTAATCTAAATACGTGTGAAGTGTTGCACTTCAGGGGGTAAAATAGAAGGAGAAAGTACACAATTAATGGTAGTCCCTTTAATAGCATTAAAGAACAAAAGGGTCTTGGGGCCCAGGTCTGTAGTTTATTCAAGTTACTTTGGTGCTTATTAGAATTTGAGTTCTTAGAAGTTTTAATTATTCAAAAGATTTTTAGATAGGCACATTAATATGCAGGGAATGGTGGGATATAGATCATGGTCAGGCAGGAGTGATTAATTTCTGAACATGAGAAAGCTGGAAATCCACAGCAACACACACAAAATGCTTGAGGAACTCAGCAGGTCAGGCAACATCTATGGAAATAAAATAGTTGACGTTTCGGGCTAAGACCCTTCTTAATTTAGCATCATGCTTTGTGGGTCAATGGGCTTGTTCCATTGCTGTACCGTTCCTTTGTTAACTTTATTATTTAGGAATTTTTTGAATATAAGGATTATTGGAAAACCTTGACAGCTTTGGCAAATAGAAAACAACAATGGGTGTGATCTGCCAGTCAAAAGTTTTTCAGATGAGTTTTGGGCACGTTCTGACCAGCCATGTGTCTAAATTCTCTTGCAAAAGGACCTGGAATCATATAGACAGACTGTTATTGCTGGGTCTGAGGACAGTCTTGACTGGATGGGTGCCTTGTTTGCATGCATAAAGATCTACATGTGAGGTACTGATGCAATTCAAATGCAAATGGTGGGTCCCACTTGGCATAATCTGTGAAATTAACATAATTAACTATATGGAGAGGTTGTGTCATTAAATATTACAGCATGTAACTTGTAATTTTTAAGATTATTCCCAGTTTTTATTGTGCTCATTTTATCATATACTAGTAACTGAAAGTAATTGGGTTATTGAAATACAAAATACTGCTAAATTTGGAATTCTGAAATAAGGATGCAGCCTGTTGATATTTAGTGTGTCAGGCAGCGTTAGAGGAGGAAAACTAACAAATGTTCCAAGTCAAAGACTGTTAACACCCCCAAAACAAATTAGAGAAAGATGTTACTTTTCTGAAATCAACATTGAGATTACACTTTGAAATACACACTCATTGTCCCAGTTGACTATTGTCAGCTCCTGTGTGACAATCTTGAAATTGGCCTTTCTCCAGATCCAGGGACACACTAACTCTGCCTAGATTAGAACAAAAAATGGGTTGATGTTGAGGGAGAGTAAGGTAGGAAAGATGAAAATGAAGGCCAAATAGCAGGGTGCAAATTGGATGATTAACCAGAGGAATGAAGGTGAAAAACAAAAAGATTCATATTGCAATAGGTCAATGTATTTTTAAAAATAAAAGATGCTGAGGAGCTACAAAAGGCAAAGCCATTCTCAACACCTGAAATTACAACGGACAGAACCAATGGTCATATTCTCAAAAACAGGTATGTGTAAATGGAAAAAGTCAAACACAATTCAGAAAGGTAAATAAATGGAAACTTCTTGAGCAGCTGTTTCATGTGGTAAGCCACAAGTAGACATTAGCTGCTTTTTATTTAGCTAAACATTTTTCCTTCTGCAGAAAATGATGACCACTTTTTGAGTGAAATTGAAGGCCTATGCTATTGACCTAATTCCAATCACCAGCCAAGCAGATAGCTATTGCATTCTGTTTTAAAGCTAGAAGTACTTTGTGAGCACTTTAGAGCAGCAATTGCTGGAGTTTCTAGGAGTAATTTGAAAGTCATAAGATCAATTCATCCCAAAGAAGAAAAAGCATTGTAAAGAGAGGATGAAGCAACAGTGACTTATAAGAGAAGTTAAAGACATCATAAAAGCAAAAGGGAGGGCATATAAAATAGCAGAAAAAAGTGAGAAACAACAGGATTGGGAAGTTTAAAAAACACAGAAAGGAACTAAAAAAGCCATTCAGAGAGAAAAGATGAATTATGAAGGTAAGCTACCCAGTAATACAAGAGTGGATACTAGAAGTTTGTGTCAAAGGACACCAGCAGCATGCCAGAAATTTGAGAATATAAGGGAGCAGAAATAAGTATAGTCAGTATTACTAAGGAGATGGTGAGTGTGAAGCTGAAAGGTCTGTAGTTATATAAGCCACCTAGATCAGCTACAGTATACCCCATGGTTCTGAAAGAGGTAGCTGATGAAATTGTGGGGACATAAGTAGTGACCTTACAAGAATCACTAGATTCTGAAAAGCTTCCAAAGCACTGGAAAATCACAACGGTCGTTCCACCCTTTAGAAAAGAAAGGATGCAAAATTATAGGCTATTTAACTTGTTTTTAGTGGTTGTCTAGGTGTAGAGTTCATTATTAAGGATGAAGTTTGATGCTACTGGGTGATGCATGATAAAACATGTTGAAGGCAGCATGATTTCCTTAAGTGGAAATCTTCCCTGCAAATCTGTTAGGATTTTTTAAGGAAGCAACAGGTATGATAGACAAAGGAGAGTCAGTAGATGTTGTTTATTTGGATTTTCAGAAGGCCTTTGACAAGGTGCTGCAGATGAGGCTGCTAAACAAGATAAGAGCCCATGATATTACAAGAAAGGTACCACAGTTGATGGAAAATTGGCTGACTGGCAGAAAACAGAGAGCCTTTTCTGGTTGGCTGCCAGAGACTAGTGTTTTACAGAGGTCAGTATTGTGTTTGGTACTTATGTTGTATGTTAATGATCTGGATGATAGAGTTGATGGCTTTGTGGCCAAGTTTCCAGGTACGTAGATGATACAAAGGTTGTTGGGAGTCAGGTATTGTTGAGGAATTGTGCAGAAGGACTTGGACAGATTGGGAGAATGGGCAAAGAAGTAGCAGATAGAAAACAGTGTACAGAAGTACTTTGGCAGAAGAAACAAAGGTATAGACTATCTTCTGAAATGGAACAAATTCAGAAATTGGAAGTGCAAAGGGTTTGGGAGATCTCGTGCAGGATTTAATAAAGGTTAATTTCCAGATTGAGATGGTAGTGAGGGAGGCAATGTTATGTAATGTTAGCATTCATTTTGAGAGGCCTAGAATGTATTATCCCTTTATTTTTAATTCCAAATTTATTGAATTACTTGAACATAAATATCCTGCTGCTATTATGGAATTTGTACTCTTGTCTCTGGGTCACTAGTACGAAAGTATTAGGCTAGCTGCCAGATTTTAACTTCCATACCGAAATACACATTATAAAACATAAAGAATCATACAGTATTCTGCTAAGCCTGATCACATATTAATTTGTGTTAATAATTATTGCACACTTTACTCTACAACTAAATAGATATGGGTTGAACTGAAAATGATTCCAACTGTATTCATTTGTACTTGAATTCCCCAGATGTCATAATGCAATGTTTGTAGAATAGAAGTCCAACTCTTGTTCAGCAACTTATCATAATTAACTCATAACAAGTGAATGCACAGTTTGATCTTGAATCCTTTCATTAATTTCAATTATATTGTATGTTCACGTATAGCTCGTAGTATTCATACTTTCAAAACTATGATTTGATGTTAAGACAGGAGAATATGCCACTGATGAAGATGATGATGGTGAAGTGGGCTCAGTGCTTACAGGTGGTGACATGGCGATTGAAGTGTTTGACCTGCCTGAAACTGGGGATGTGCTTTCTCCCACAGAAGTGGATGCCAACAAGATTACTCACAAATTCAAAGAGGTAACTAGGAATACAATTTAATCACAAGAAATCAAGTAAAGAAGTTGTTATAGTAGTATGATATAAGATTTTAATGTGTACATCTTAATACAAATTTGCATAAAAGTCCTGATGGTTATTTGTAAAATACTAGTTGGGTTACATTTGCAGTTTTTATTTGTACAATCCTGGGCATCACATTTTGGGAAAGATATAAAGGCCAGAGCGAAGGTACAGCTGGGATCACTTCCTTCGTAGAGGTACTTCAGTTATGTTGGTCGACTTGAGAAGCGGAGTTGTTCTTTTTGGAACATAGAAGATTTAAAAGGAATTTAATAGAAAATAAAAATCATGAAGGGCCTAATCTAGATAGAAGGTATCTTTCCCCATTAGCAGAAGGATTGTGATTCAGAAGATAAAGTATCATGAGGTAGAATTTTTTTGAGTAGCAGGTCATTAGAATTTAGACTGTACTGCCAAGGGTGTAGTGAAGGCACAAATAATCATGCTGTTAAAAGGGAGCTACACAAAGTATTTTAGGATCATAAGATATAGAAGCAGAATTAGGCCACTTGGCCCATTGAGTCTGCTCTGCCATTTCATCATGGCTGATCCAATTTTCCTCTCAGCTCCAATCACCTACCTTCTCCCCGTATCCCTTCATGCCCTGAAGGAAAACAAATGTAGAGTTATTGGGCGACAGTAGTGGACTACAGCAAATAGCAGTGGAATTGGTCTAATTAATTCCAACTATTTAATCGTTTCTCCCCTAAGATCATACAGTATACTGAAAGCAATGCTAGTGGATATTTTCAGTCTTGGATTTCTAAACTAATTTTAAAAGATCTGGATTTGTACCATATCGTTCATGCTTATTCAAAGTCTAACCTGCTTTATGGCCAAAATGTACAGCTCTATTATTCACTATTGTGTAAAGGTGGAGTACAATTTCTACATAATCAGCTCCCACAAGAGGCAATGAGATAATGACCTTTATTTCAGATACGCTGATTAAAGTATTAATTCCCTTGCACGTATTCAGAATAGTACCATTGCCAATGCAACTTTCTTCCAGTACGGCACTGGAATTTTAGATTAGATATTTGCGCTTAAGGTTTTGGGTAAAGCCCTGTATATATAACCTGGTTACAAGGCAAGAGCGTTGTAAGTAAGTCACCAATGACAACTTGATCTTCCAGCGCTAATGATAAGCATGTCAATATATTTTCTATATTATTGCATAATTGTATTTATTAATGCTGTAAGAAATCAGAATCCGGTTTAATATCACCAGTATATGTCACAAGATTTGTTGGATTTGTGGCAACAGTACAGTGCTTATAAGTACTGTATGTAAACACATTTTTGAAGTATTGAGCAAAAAGTTGAAACAATCTTAGCATCATTATCTTGCATACATATTCCACATATTTGATGTATTAACTAAGGATACAGGACTTACCTACTTTGTCAGCAGTAAATTAATTCCAACTTGACATTGGTGTTTAAGGAAAGATCAGGAAAATTGGAATTTTACTTAGGAAATGTTTATTTCCCATTTTCAATCCTCCCATACAGTGGTTTGCTGTGACAATTCCAGTATTCAAATCAGGAAACATTTTGAGTGAAATATTTAGCCTGAGTTGGTACTATCAATTAAATCATACCTTCTTGATATGCAAATAGAAAGATATGGAACATGATTTTAAAACACTGAATATTTATAAGTCAAATCCAGCAACAGTGGTTGTTCCTCAAAATAAATGTGATGTCGACCTGGAAGTTGCAATACATTGATAATACAGCATGAGACTTTGCTTGTTTAAAATAATCATACGTCTATCATGTTTTGATAAATTTCTGTTGTAATGCTGAAGTATTTTGTAACATTGACTGATAGTCACTTAAGTTGGCCAACACATTGTACTAAAAGTATTTAAGTTACTTTGCAATGAAAGCAAATAAGTAGTTTGATACCAAGCTGTTGAAGGAATAATGGATTTGAAGTTACAAATTGGAAGCAACTTAGCTCCTTTTACTCAAGGAAAATCACTCTAAGCCTATTGGTCTTATTAGAGACAAATCGTATGCATAATATAATAAAGTTTTAAAAAAAAGAGGTTATTCAGTCTTATGAGGCTTTATCAAATCTATCTGGCAAACAAAACCATCTAGTTACATTCACCTGCTCTCTTCCCTCTATAATCCGGCACCATTGGGACCCGAGGAGTGTCAGATTAGTGAAAATGCCGAATTACAGAAGGATCACATTAAGCAATAGCTAACTGCCTCATCATACTTCTAAAATATCATGTAAATCAGAACAAGTTAGATAATAATGAAACAAAAATATTAAATAATTAGCAAGTGAAATTTTAATAAAGTAATATACTGTACAGGCACAGATAAAATAAAGGGTAAAGGTAAGTGTACAGGAATTAACTTAAACAGAACAGTTGAGCACTTCCGCTTCTAAAGTGACATGTTTAATATACCTTCAGGCAAAGTTACATGTCTGCAATTGTAGGGCTGTCAGGATCATCAACATCTTCATCTTGAAAAATGAATGAAGCATCAGGAATCAGTGCCAAAACTGGCACAACAGTTTCTTCAAAAACTGTTGATGTTGGTGGCAGCATATTTTAGTGAGCAGAAGTCAGAGAAAGGTCTTCTATATGCCACATTTCACGCAACCGCCAGGCTGCCGGGGATTCGGCGCTGGGCTGATCCATCTTTACTCGCAGTTACTGAGGGAATCCTCCTTAGTTTCTTTTCCTCTACTTAGTAATGTGCTTAAATTCAGCAGGTCGCCACATCTGATCTGAGGTTGTAGGCAGAAGAGAACAGAGTGCCGGCTGGGCAACGCCGGAGGGCAGTTGGCGATGGCTGGCAGGCAGGCGAGTAGGCAGACCAACCCAGTGCACGCCAGCTCCCCCGTCGTTGGCGGGTGAGACAGATGGGTGCCGGGCGGCCACACTTCACGCAAATGATATTAATAAATGCAGGAAAACAAGCAGGAATCATCTGTCTGTGCTTACAAGAGCGCGCCAACACGTGAACAGATCTAGTGCAACCAAAACAATGCTTAGCAGATTGGTACGGTGGCCTGGGAAATTTGAAACTACGGTTGTACGGAAAATTTGAAATCAGTGCTGGATTATCAAAGGAACCAGATTACAGGTAGTTGGATTAGTGAAGGTTGACTGTACACAAATATACTCCAGAACTTATAACATTACAGTCTGAATAAACTCTTCTTGGGCTTCCACCTGGGTACAGTTATTGATGTATTGACATCTCAATGACAATTTGCCATCTTCTTCTGGGATGATGCCTGGGCAATGTCTCGGCCAGTGGTATTTATACTCCCACAGTCTGTCTCTCCTGATTGGCTAGTCCTCATCCAATCGGGTTTCTGCTCTCCCACCATGTTTACAATGGAATTCCAGTTCCTAATTAGAATTCCAGTTTTCCTGTGGAAACCCGCATCAAGGGGCAAAAGAGGTATGTCCTTTTGACTTATCCAGAGAAATTGGCAATAGCAGATCACTGCATTCACAGTGGCCATAGAATTGGCTTTTGGGGCCACCTGGTAAAGAAAGCCATTGAAAGAAAACTGGAGGAACAGAATTTTAACAAAGGTGAAGATCTTGCTCTAAGTAAGACCTGGAATTTGATTGTAAACTAGGTGGGAGATTGGAAACCTGATTGGATGAGGACTAACCATTCAAGAGGGATGGACAATGAGGGTATAAATACCACTGGATTAGATATGTCCAGGCATCATCCCTGCCTGAAGATGAAGGCAGAGTTTGTCAATGAAACGTCAGTTATACTTGATACCCGTACCCAGTTGGAGGCCCAAGAAGAGTTTATTCATCATATTATGATGGGAAAGCACTAGATCCTTTATCTACAGTCTGTTTCAAAAGTACATAACTTAGTTACTATCCAACAGGAAATATCCCCTATAATCTTGATACTGGAATGTGATTAATAAGGAATAAATGACAATGTCTTAATTTAAGTTAGAGAAAAAAACACACAAAGAAAGTTCACCTGCAGTTTGCAAAAATGTTGCATGTAGACTGATGGTGAAACTAAAGTTGAGTTGAGAAACTTGTAAGGTAATTAGTGTCAAGTTGAATTAGTGTTTGAACATTAATTTTGAGTTTGATTTAGTTGTTCATGCTCCTTGTAATATGTTAAGGCTGAAGATGTGAGGAAATAAATCATTGGTAATGGCTGAATATAATAGGAATTGTCATGAAAGTCATCACAGAAGGAGCACCCTTAAAGTTATAATTACAGTTTAGATGGAATGGTTTGAATTTTTGAACCTAGAGCATTTTTTGTCAAAGGTCTTTCAAGAGTTGTTGAATTTGCTGTCTGACCATCTTATTTTGATCCATTTAGCTACAGATTAAGCATTTTGTTACTGAAGCTGAAATTCAGAAAATGAAAGCCAAGGTAAGGCTGTGAAACAGTTGTTTTGATATTTTGTTAACATTTTTCTCTATTTTAAGGTCCATATTTTGGCAACTAATGTTTTCAATGAATCGAATTAAATTACTTTGTTGGTCCAATATTTTAATCTGAAAAATGAATCGAACAGGACTAAAGAGCAAAATGTAAAGGGATTTTATTCCTGCTTATAGCCTTGAGCTATGAGATGATCTTTTTTGAAATGTGCTATCCACAGAACATTCAGCATCACAGATGAACTGCAATGGCATCAGCTGTTGCTTAAGCTGCAAAAGGTAGATGCAACCACCACTGTGATTCATGGTAGAGGGATGCTGTGATTTTGATGATGTATGGTGTTTGGATTGCGTCAAACATAGCATTTAGTCGGATAGCTAGAAAGCTCCATTTTGGTTTAATTGGACCATAGAGCCTTCTTCTCAAGCTGAGATTTCATGTGATTTTTTTTCAATAGTAGCTACCTCTTTGCCACTTTCCCATAAAGTTATAACAGGTGAAGCATCTGTGCAACAGTTACATGCACAGTCCCTCCCATCTCAGCCACTGAAGCTTGTAACTCCACCGGGGATGTCATAGGTTTCTTGGTGGCTTCCCTCACTAATCCCCTTGCACAGTCACTTAGTTTTTGAGAGCAGCCTGCTCTAGCAAGATTTACATTCTTTCCATTTCTTGTTGATTGATTTAACAGTACCCCAAGGGGTAGTCAGTGACTTGGAAATTTTCTTTTAACCATCTTCTCACTTGAGCTTTTCAATAACCTTTTTTTGAGGAGTTGCTTGAGTGTTCTTTTGCCTTCATGGTGTAGTTTTTGCCGGGATACTGACTCACCAGTAGCTGGACTTTCCAGTTACAGGTTTATCTTTACTACGATCTATTGAAACACCTTGACTGCACACAGATCTCTGTTGAACTAATTATGTGACTTCTAAAACCAATTGTTTGCACCAGTGATGATTTGGTATGTCATATTGAAAGGAGTGAATACATGCAATCAATTATTATGTGTTTTATATTTTTAATTAATTTAGATCACTTTTTAGAGATCTGTTTTCACTTTGACGCAGTCTTGTTCTGTTGATCAGTATATAAAAAAAAACAATTTAAATCCACTGTGATTCAATGCTGTAAATTAATAAAAACATGAAGGCTTCTAAGGGGAGTGAATACTTTTTGTAGACACCATAGATAAGGTGAATGATAAGTCTTTTCCGCAGGTTAAAGAAGTCAAAACTAAGAGACATAGGTTTAGGGTGAGATGGGTAAAATTTAAAAAGGACTAGAAAGGAAACATTTCATGCAGAGGGTAGTGAATATATGGAATGAGCTGCAAAGGAAGTGGTTGAGGCAAGTATAGAAGTATAATTTAAGGAATGCTTGGGTACGTACATGGAGAGTTGGGGCTGAGAGAGGGAGATTTTATTTGTCATATGTACATCAAAGCAAAGTAAACCACAGTGTCAACAACCAATATAGTGCAGATGTGTGCTGGGAGAAGCGTGCAAGTGTCACCATGTTTACAGCGCCAATGTAGTGTGCCCACAATTTACTAGCCCTAGCTTATACATCTTTAGAATGTGGGAGAAGGAGGTTTCTGGTGACATCATCATCAAGAATGGCAGCTTAAGTCACTAGCTGCTCCAGAAAAATGCATATCAAGCCCCGTTAACCCATCAAATATAATATTTTTTGAAAAATATTTGAACTGAAAAGAGGGGCAAGAATGGGGAGAAGAAATGGAAATTAAAAAAGCGACACTGCGGAGCCTGCATCCGAGAGGAGTGCTGACCACGTGCTAGCGAGGCGGTTGCTGGGCCTCGTTCAGTCGAAGGAGCGAATGTCTTTGAAATTCTGAAAGAAATAATGGAGGTCCAGAAAGGTATGAAACAGCAGCTCTGTGATATTAAGGCAGAGCTCGCCAGCGTTAATCAAAAAATAGCGGTGGCAGAGATTTGAATTGAGGAAGTGGAAGATCGCATTCAAAATGTGGAACGGATACTGAGCAAAACAATAAAAATAATACATCACCAAGAAGGTAAACTGCTTGACCTGGAGGGAATATCACGTTGGAAAAATATCAGAATCTATCAGAAATATCGAAGGAGTGGAAGGCTCGTCCATGACGGAGTTTGTTGGAAAGTTACTGCAGGATGCACTGGATCTTCCCCCGGCTATGAAGCTGGAAGTCGAAAGAGCCCACCACGCATTAGTCCCAAAACCTACCCAGGATCGAAAGCCACACTCAATAATAATAAAATTCCTTCGGTACAGCACCAAGGTGGAGATTCTACGAAGGGCCTGGGGTAAGAAGAGAGTGTTTTTAGAGGATAAATTAATATATTTTGACCAAGATTACCTCCCCGCGGTCTTCCAGAAACGCAAAGAATACTCTGAAGTAAAGTGAGTACTAAAGCAAAATAAGATCAGATTTCAAACTCCGTCGAGTGTTTTATGACAACGGGACGCGGTTGTACCAGACAGTGGAAGAGGCGACTGCAGACATGAAGGCCAGATGGTTGACATGACCAAAACGACTGAAAGCCTGCCTGAAGAATTATCCCGCTCTACTTGGGAAATAATGAGAGAATCAAGAAGGCAGGAGCTGGGAGGAGGCCGAGAGAAATATATTAGGAAGAGACCAGGAGTTTCCTAAAGACAGTCCTCACCCCCTTCAGAAGAGCCATAAGGTTTAGCTAACTTTAAAAATGTTTCCTGGGTGTCAACATCTCTATCTTGTGCTCAGCATATTGATGCAGTTACAAAGAAAGCACAATAGCAGTTATATATAATTAGAAGTTCGAGGAGAATTGGTATGTCACCAAAGACATGCATAAATTTCTACAAATGTACCGTGGAGAACATCCTAACTGGCTGCATCACTGTTTGATATGGGGAGGGGGCCACTGCACAGGATTGGAATAAACTGCAAAAAGTAATATACTCAGTTCCTTGATGAGCACTAGGCTCCCCAGCATCCAGGACATCTTTAAGGAGTGATACCTCAAAAAGACGGCATCATTAAGGACCCCATCATCCAGGATATACCCTCTTCTCATTGCTGTCATCAGGGAGGAGGTCTAAGAGCCTGAAGGCACATGCTGAGTGATTCAGGAATAGCTTCTTCTTCTCTGCCATCAGATTTCTGAATGGGCATTGAACCCGTGAACACTACCTCACTACTTTTATTTATTTTATAATAAATTACACTTTTTAATTAATATGTATTGCAGTGTTCTGCTGCTGCATAACAACAAATTTCATGGCACATGCCGGTGATGTTAGGTCTGATTCTAATTCTGTTAACTTTGTCTCTGTCAGAATGATACATCCTCACCACTGAACCTACATTCAAGTCTCTAGCTAGGATGGCTCTATATCCTGTCTGTCTCAAAGACTGCCTTCTTTCACATTAGGATCATTATTCTCTGGAGACTCAAGAGAATGCTGATACTCAGATCTAGAACGGAAAAAGAAAACTGCTGGAGGAACTGGCAAGGCAGTATCTATGGAAGGAAGTGGACACAACATTTTTGCTCAAGACCCTTCATCTGGATTGGAAGATAGAGAGGAAATAGCCACTATAAAGAGGTTGTGTGGGTGATAGGGTAAGGGCTGGTGTGGAGGAATGATTGGCAGTTGGAGGAAGGAAGGGTGGAGCAAAGGAGGTGTGATGGGCAGATGGAAATGGGGATGGGGGAGATCCTGTTGGAAAAGTGTGTAGGTGATGATGCAGTTGGTTGGGAATGGGATAGCAACTGGATGATAGTGAGCTTGGGATGTCTGTGTTTGTATATAGAAGGATCTGAATGCAATAGGAGAGTGGATACAGCCATAAAGCAAGGAAGCAGGCTATTTGACCTAATCTGGTCCATTTTAAGTAAGGTTTCCATCAAATCTAGTCCTATTTACCCATGTTGGCCCATATTCCTCTAAAACACTGCTGTCCACGTACTGTCCAATTGCCTTTTAAATTTTTATAATTTACCTGCCTCAGCCACTTCCTTTGGCAGCTCATTTTATGTGCAGACCACTCTCTGGGTGAAAGGTTGCCCCTGTGGTTCCTATTAAATCTCTCCCCTCTCACCTTAAACCTATATCCGTTTGTTCTTCATTCCTTAACCTTGAGTAAAGACTGTGTGCTTTTACCCCTTCTATACCCCTCATAAGATCCACCCCTGGGGCTCTAATGAATAAAGTCCCAACCTGCTCAACCTCTCTATAAATCAGTCCCTTGAATATTGGCAATGTCCTCAATAATTTCTGCACTGTTTCTTGACTTACAGGCTTCTCTAGTGATGTTACTTGTTAGCCCCTTGCTAACAGCCACTAGAGTTGTGGTTAGAAGACCACCTTTCTCAAACGCCATATGTCTAGGGTCAGTATGACTTGGGTCCCACCAAAAACCAGGAAGTTGGGATGTCTCAACCACCCGAACCCAGATCTGTGCGAATATTGTATAAATACTGCCCCTATGCAGTTAGCTGTCGGCAAGAAATAACAGATTGTACACTGCATTCAAATATAAAGCAAGTATATTTTAGCTTTATCGAACAGTTGGAAGCAAAAAGAAATAAACAAGAAGGGCCTATTATAATTAAACAGTCAAATGTGCACATTAAGTTGGAGCTCATCTTGAAGTTGTCTTTCACATGTACGCAAGACCACTATCTGTGCGAAAGCACACACCACCTTCTGAATGTCGCTTGAAATCCATCTCGAAAAAAACGAGCTCTCCCCAGGGGAGATTTGATCCTTCATCCTTGAAGCCATTCATTTGCATAAAGCACCTTGCACAGAGATGGCATCCTCAGCCATCTGCCCTCTTTTCTCCCCCCAGCTCCTGCCAGAAAGACTTTGACCCACATCAGTGTCTGTCACAAGAACCTCACTTCCCAGCATTCACTAGAACCTTTTCCCAATTCACCATCCTGAGTGGCTGACATAGCATTCCTAAGTTGAACAACATAGCCCTTTATCTTTAGCTCAAACTCAAACATGCTAAAAACAGAACAGACTGTTCTGATAGATCTGCTAAAATGAAATACCTACAGCATAGCAGTAAAAACCTTAACCAGCGCTTTACACTCTTTCTGCTCTGCCTCCCCCCCCCCACCCAAACTAATCAGTCATGTCCTCATGACTTTCAAATTCATCATAATTACAGTTTTTAAAAGAATTTTGTGATGTCAGGACCTTCAATCTATTTGTAAATCGTAGGGACATATCTCATTAAGGGATAGATGCAACATTCTGTTTCCCTGGTGTATTATAGATCAGCCTTTCTGGAAGTTTCCTGACTCTTTGAGTCCTCTTTATCCCATCTTCAGCTCCTCCAGCTTTAACCACCCCTTGTGACACTTTCTGACTACTAGAGAATGCCACCTCCTGCCTATCACTCATGTCTTCCAGTAGCTCAGGTCCTTCTGTTCCATGACTGAATTTAACTTCCTTCAGCTTAAGCAGATGCTGCCAAACATCTTCATCCTCTACTGGTGCTAACCGACAAGACCTCTCTCAGAAAGGAATATCCTCGGTCGCTCTAATAGTGTGGCAAGTACTCCTGGAGTAACCAACATCAGACTTCTCGGTAGAAAATGCATCTTAGCATCTCAACATTATCACAGTTAGTCTCCTTTTCCATTCCTTAGATATTCTGGCAAATTTGGGGGTTCCTGTCACTCCAGTTACTCCTCCAGAACATAACATTACAGGTTTATACTGGGTGTACCACACAGTTCTTCATTTCTGCTTAGGAGGAATTTGCATCTTCTCAAAAGCAGATCTGAACACAGGGTGAATGGACAAGGCCCCACAAGGCTGTGTACTCAGTCCCCTGCTTTACTCACTGTACACCCATGATTGTGTAGCCAAGTTTCCATCGAACTCAATATATAAGTTTGCTGATGACACCACAATTGTAGGCCGCATCTTGGGTAATGATGAGTCTGAGTACAGAGAGGAAAGTAAGAACCTGGTGGTATGGTGCAAAGACGCTAACCTATCCGTCAACGTCAGCAAGATGAAGGAATTGGTTGTTGACTTCAGATGGAGTAGCGGACTGCACCACCCTATCTACATCAGTGGTGCACAGGTGGAACAGGTCAAAAGCTTTAAGTTCCTGGGGTGAATATCACAAATGACCTGATTTGGTCTAACCAAGCAGAGTCCACTGCCAAGAAGGCCCACCAGTGCCTTTACTTCCTGAGAAAGCTGAAGAAATTTGGCCTGTCCCCTAAAACCCTCACTAATTTTTATAGGTGCACCATAGAAAGCATTCTTCTAGGGTGCATCACAACCTGGTATGGAAGTTGTCTTGTCCAAGACCGGAAGAAGCTGCAGAAGATCGTGAACCTAGCCCAGCACATTACAAACCAATCTTCCATCCTTGGACTCACTTTACACCACATGCTGACAGAGCAGTGCTGCCAGGATACTCAAGGATAAGTCCCACCCAGCCAACACACTTTTTGTCCCACTTCCCTCCGGGAGAAGGTTCAGGAGCATGAAGATACGTACAGCCAGATTTGAGAACAGCTTCTTTCCAACTGTGATAAGACTGCTGAACAGATCCTGACCCGGATCTGGGCCGTAACTTCCAAATATCTGGACCCGACTTGCACTACCGTACTTTCCCTTTTCTATTTTCTAATTATAATTTATAATTTAAATTTCTATTATATTTACTTAGATTTGTACTTCAGGGAGCACGAAGTACAGAAACAAATATCACTGTGATGATTGTACACTCTAATATCAATTGTTTGGTGACAATAAAGTATTTGTATTGTATCCATGCAAACTTCAAAGATAATAGAGGCTGTTGTTCCTTGCTGCCTATGACACCACCTATTTTAGAAATGAGCAGGTAACCTGAAATTAGAGAATCAAGTGTTCATTTGTAAACTACCTTTGTGGAATATGAAGTACTGTTCATTAGTTTACTTATTTTCCTGATCCTAGCAGTGGAGGAGGCCAGGTACGGAATGGGGGTAGGAACTTGATTCCTCCTATACTCCTATGGCAGACAACCTATCTTCCCTTTTCAAAATCTTCATTTTGGCAATCTATAGCTAAAGATTTACCTGTCATCACAGCAGTTCTACATTAACACAAACTTGAATATCTGAAAATTAGAATTCTTTTCCATGTTTTATTACTCTCTCTCCAATTTAAGTTTGCACCATTTTCAATAGTATCTCCAAAATATAACAAGTATTTGAATTGGCTCTTGCAATAGTATAATCACACAAAAGCTACATAGCTCGCTGGTATAGGAAACAAGTGTTGCAATTGAACTGGTTGGGTAGTATTTAGCTATGTTTTTGCTAATCTGATCATGATTCCTGACACAGGTGTTAAAAACAGGAGTTCCTGTTAACTTTCTCTTCTTTGAGTACATATTATGACCAAGGAATATTGTATTAGTCAGGAATATAATAGCAAAATTATTTGATAACAGTCTGCTATTTTAATCATCATCAGAACTTGTTCTATGGTTGTCCCATATACTGTACCTTGCATTCTTCTGATATCATTTCTGTTAATTATCTTCAAAACTAAAGGATAATCCAGTGGACTTACTCCCAAATCTCTGTGTATGCCTCACCTGAATTAAATGCTGAAAGATCTTGTCAAGTTAGAACATTTATATTCTTGAAACATGCAGGTTGCAAAAATGACTGCTAAGTTCCTATCAGCATATTGATTTTTTTTTCCCTGTCTGTACTACCTAGCTCAAATTAGCAGAGAATGAGAAAATTCAATGGGAACTAGAAAAAACACAACTCCAACAGAGCATTAAAGAAAACAAAGAAAGAATGTTAAAACTGGAGAGCTACTGGATTGAGGCACAGACCCTATGTCACACTGTTAACGAACACCTGAAGGAAACCCAGAGTCAGTACCAGGTTTTGGACAAGAAGTACAACAAAGCCAAAAAGCTTATTAAAGATTACCAGCAGAAGTAAGAAATTAAATATAAGCCGTGACATTTCATTAACATAAAGCTGTGAAAATCATTCAATGAAAACTTATATTTTTAGGGAAATGGAATTTGTTAAGCATCAAGATGCTGAGAAAAAGAAATTAGAAGAAATTGGAAAAGCACATGCAGCAGAAGTCCAGAAACTTCAGAGCAGGGTAAGAATTACTGCTGAAACAACTACTCAGTGGATTTTGGTAAATGCCATGAATTTCTAAACATGTTTTACAGATGTCTTAAGTTTCCTCTATATGTCTGCTGTATTATGCATTATTTAACACTCAGAATGAACTTAGTATCTGGGCATAAAACTGCAAACGTGATAAGTAACTGGTAGTGTGAGAGATGAGGCTTAGTACTACCTGCTTCATTTTCTTTTATGCATCAGGTGGGCAACCACTTGGAATGCCACTTCCCAAAAAAAGCCATTGTACCTGTGCCCCCTCTGATCAAAGATCATAATAGGGCAGGTAACACAACGAAAGGAAACTGAAAGGATAAACAAATGAGAGAAAATCTGCAGATGCTGTAAATCCAAGCAACACCCACAAAATGCTGGACCCAATTCTGCTGAAGGGTCTTGGCCTGAAACATCGATTGTACTCTTTTCCATAGATGGCTGCCTGGCCTGCTGAGTTTCTCCTGCATTTTGTGTGTATTGAAAGGATTAACTGTTTTCTTTTCCCTGCATTGGATTCTCCAGATCTGTGATTCTCAGTCTTGCACTGCTCTTTCCTACATTTTGTAGCCGTTACAAAGTTTCCTGTGGTTATCAGTCTTTCAACTCCGATTCTGAATTCAGGGTCCTGAGAGACTAAAACTATGCTGTTGGGAATGGGGAATAGGGATGATGCATTTTCTTATATAATCGAAGTACACAGATCCACTGAAGTTCAATGTCAGCATTTAGAGTATCAATATCATATATGAAAGGAATAATGGATATTTTTCATCAACTTGTAGTATTTTGTTCTTCAGCTTTTCTTACTTATACTTTGCTCATTTGTTTGATTGTCATTGTTCTTTATGCTAGTTTATATTTGCGGGTGTTTTTAAAAGTTTTTAATGTTCAGGCTTTCTTAAGTGTTTTGGAATTCATGACACTTCAGCTTTCTCCTATTTTTAATTATTTTTCCCTCTCTCAGTTGTGCTTGTTTATTATTTGTATTCCATATTTTTCCCACATCTTTCAGGGGCAGTGGAACATTTTTGGCTTTTTAAAACTGAAGTAAAATACATAGTAAACATTTCAACCTTTTTATATTTTAAAAAGTAAGATTTTTTTCGTGACAGTTGGCCGTATTATGTAATGTTTTACCCTGCATTTCTTTTTCTCAATCTTGAACTACTTACAGTATTTTTCTGTTATGTCCTGTATCCATCACACATTCTTTTAAATATTATTTCAAGCAAACCTTTTTATTTATTCATGACATACCTTTCTTTTTCCTAGCGGGATGATCGGATATCTGGATATTTCTTAATTACTTACCACCATTGTTTGATCTATCACTGTTCCTGAATAAACTCTTCTTGGGCTTCCAGCTGGGTTCACATATCAATTATAACCGATGTTTTGATGACAAACTCTGCCATCTTCATCAGAAAAGATGCCCGGGTATGTCTAGGTATTTATGCCCCCTCCTGATTGGTTAGTCCTCATCCAGTCAGATTTCCACTCTCCCACATTGTTTACAATCAAATTAGAGTGAGACCTTCATCTTTATTAAAATTCTATTCATCTCATTTTATTTCAGTGGCTTCCTTTATCAGGCAGTCCCAAAAGTTATTGGTGTGGCACAGTAGTTTTGTGCTGTCAAAGTCAATCCTATAGCCATTGCGAATGCAATGTTCTGCTACCATTAATTTCTCTGAGTATCCTAAGTGGATACATCTCCTGTGCTCCTTGATGCAGATTTGCACTGTGTTGTGTCTCATCTGGCCGAAGATTAATACCAACCACAAACCTATAAGGAAACTCAGATCATAGCTTATGTGGGTCAAAGGTGATCTGGGACTCAGGTTGGCTGGCATTCACAGGATTCCCTGTGAATGCAGAGCGTCGTATATCGGCCAGACATAATGCACTGTAGAAATACGCATCAAGGAGTACAGGAGGCACAAAACTATCGTGTTATGCCAATGGCTTTTGGCCTGATAAAGGTTTCAAAGGTACGATTTAATGTCAGAGAAGTGTATACAATATATATCCTGAAATGCTTTTTCTTCGCAACCATCCATGAAAACAGAGGAGTGCCCCAAAAATGAACAACAGTAAAATGTTAGAACCCCCAAAGTACCCCTCTACCCAGCTCCTCTCCTTCCCGCGCTTAAGTGGCAGCAAGCAACAATCCCCCCTCCCCCCCACCAGCAAAAATAAAGCATCGGCAACAGCCACTAAGTATTCATGCGTGAGCAAAGCAATAGCAAAGACACAAACTTGTAGTTAGCCCAAAGACTTCGCATTTCACCTGGTGTTTGACATACCGCAAATTCTCTCTCTTCCTAATAAGAGGTGTCTCCGTTTTCCCAGCGAATGGGGAGACAGAACAATCAACTCACTGGTTAATGATGTTAAAAGTCCACCATGTCACTTTTTTTGAGCTCTGTACCCAAAAAACAGAGCACACAGTCGCGGATATTCCAATTCCCCTGACAATACACAGGTCTTGTGTCATGACATCGACCCTCAGTCAGCCCAACTCCAGAGCCCTGAGATCCTAGGCTTCCAAATCCGAACCGGACTCTTAGACTGAGCCCTTGGTGTGCTAAACAACAATGGCTGGTTTTGAAACCCTGAGCACGCATCCCATTCCTGCAAAGAACCGTAGTCAGCATGTAACTCCAGGTTAGGGTCTTTAAAAGAACCCTGAAAGGGAAAAATAAAGATATCAAATATGGGAATAGAGCTGTTTCCGAAGATGCAAGCAAAGGAGTCAATGCTTAGCGCCATCATCACTCCACTCTGCTCTTGAAGCCATTGAAGTAAAACTAGAGGAAAAGAATTTCAAGAATGATGAAGTTCTTTCTATAAGTAAGAACTGGAATTCAATTATAAACAAGGTGGGAGAGTGGAAACTTGATGGGACTAGTTCTAGCCAGACAGGAGGAACAGACTAAGGGGGTATATATACCACCGGACTAGACATACCTGGGCATCACCCCTGAAGAAGATGGCAGAGTTTATCATCGAAATGTCGATTATAATTGATACCTATACCAGGCTGGTAGTCCTAGTAGAGTTTATTTGTCACATACACCGGGAAAGCACTAGATCCTTTATCACTATTTCTGTCAATAAACTGGATAGGACATCATTCCACAACATTTAAATTAACCAATTACTTGATCCAAATCATTTAACTAAACTCTTTCTTTTCCATGTATGTATTTTAAAGGACATTGTAATTAAGGTATGTCTATATAGGATTCTGGTTAATTAGGACACATCAGGACCAGTACATTGTGGCCAAATTAAGCTGCTGCCTCAATTAGCAAATTTCATGGAAAAAGTATTAAAGGACAGATTACCGTTTAACTGAGCAAAAATTTGGGTATTTAAATAAAATACAGAACAAATTAGAACACTACCAATATTACTACAGTACCATAAAACCGTGTAGGTTCTTAATAGTTATTGACAAAATTCATCCAGTGTACGCTGCCCAGTTTTATTGATTGACTGTAAATGAACAAAATCAGTGCAGACACTTAATGCAAAAAATGGACTCCCTTCATACAATGCTTTTGACAATTGCTTCCTCCAAATCTTCATTTTTATTGTAACATTCAAGATGATTGTCAATACCTTCAAATTCTTTGTAGTTCCTAACTTGCTGAAGTAGTGAAATAATTTCATTTTCACTCCCAGCGGTTTCTGACATCGCCAAGCCTGAATGCTTGAAATGCGGTAAGCAAAACTGTTCTGAATTGTCTTACTGCTTATTTTTTGGTCAGTTGTCAGTGACAAAAATCACTTCTTTTTCAAAACAAACACAAATAATGCTATTTTAAAACTGTTCACTCTAAATACAGTGTAATGTCTAACAACCAAATAAGTGTACATGACTGATGCTAATTAGTAGTCCGTTCAGCAATCATCCCCTGACACAGTTAAATGAGAATTTCTCAAATAAATGAAGGGAATATGTTCTTTAAGAATTGTCCCAAATAAGCAGCTGTTTGTGTGTCTAAAGATATATTAAATTTATGTATAATATTAACATTTATTAATGATTTTAATGAGAGCATTAAATGTAATATATCCAACTTTGCAAACATCTTAAAACTGTGGAAAGCAACCGCTGAGGGGATGGAGAAAAGTTCCAAGATGATTTTGATAAGTGAGAGAGCACAAATACTTGACAGATCCAATCTAATGGTATAAATGAGAGGCTATTTATTGTGATGGAATGAAAAGCAAGGCAGTTTATTATGTGAATGATAAACTGAGTACGGGGAATGAACAACACCTGACTGTCCTTGTACACCATTCAATGAAAGAAAACATTCAGCAAGTGTTTAAGAAAGCCAAAGGTATGTTAGCCTTCATAGTGAAAGGATATGAGTACAGGAATGGGTATCTTGTACAGGGCTTTAGTGAAACAACATCTTGAGTACAGTGTGCACTTCTGGTTTCATTACCTTAGGAACTATGGCTCTAATTTCTTGCTGTAGAACTTGGCTAATCAGCCATGATCATGTTGAATGTCAGAGCAGGCTTGAAGGGCGGAACTTGTTTGCTCTTATTCCTAATTTTATATATTTATACTTTCTAGTTAGTAAATGCTGTTTTCACTTGTTACTTATCCTTCTCACATTTTTATGTAACATAAATGAGCAATAGTTACTAAATGTGAAAACAAATAAAGATCAGCTTTTGTTGTTTAAGGATCCAGGAGGATATTAGTACTTCCAAGAGATTGTACAGGACACTTAGCAGTTATGTAATAATTAGATTTATCCCAGAAAAAGATTAGTGGATATAATAGTGTTCAAATTTTTGAGGGATTTTGCTGCTGGCTCATAGGACAGTAACCAAAAGACATAAGTTTAACACAACTATGAAGATAGTTTGTTTTCAGTAGAAACCACTAACATTCCAACATTTTAACATGGGTCTTTCTGGGATTCCCCTGGAAAATTACAGTGGGGAATCACTATTCAGGTCTATTGCCAACTAAGACCTGTCATTGGGTTAGAAACCACTCTTCCACTCTATTTGATGGAGATTCTTAACCTGCTGAAAGGCATAGTGAAAGTAATTTCAAGTTAATGTTCACATGATCAGTTTATCCTTTTAATATTTTTACTTTTATTTGTAGAAAATGTTACACTTTTTATATGTTTCTGAATGTCAAAAATCAATTTTAGGAAGTGAAGTTCTACCCCTGCTTTGTATTCTGTCAAAGAATCTCAAAGTGTGATGTCTCTACATCCAAGGTAAAATGGCCACACAGATCTCATTGAAGTGCAATGTGGAGAGCAAGCAGGATTGACCTTCTGCATCCAGCCCAGCTGAGTGCACAGGGTGGGCATTCCAGATGGGATGTTTGGTCCTGGAAAATCTAGGCCATTAGCTTCTGAAATTAAGAATTTTAAACAGTGAATTGAAAACATACTTAAAAATAGAAAAAATGTTGTTGGACTGAAGAAGTAGTAAATTTGGCTGGGTTGCCCCATCTAAAACTGTGCAATTATGGGGCAAATGGCCTTTTCCTAAACTGTAAGAATTTGGGAGGCAATTTTGGCCTCCCTAGATGCTTGCGTGATTAAAGATGTGATTTGAAAATTGAAATCTGTATCCAGTAAACTCAGTTTTATTGGTTACCAGTTAAAGAGTGGTTGATTAACTAGCTATCGAGAAGTTTGTCCCTAATATAACTATTTAATTGAGACTCATGTCTAAAACTTTTAGCTGGGTTTTAATTTAAATATATGTCTCCAAGCTTGAGCTTCTTGGCAACTGAAGTAACAAACATAGTTTGATCCAGTTGATGAGTGCTTTTTTCAGTACCGTAAATGGATCAACAGAAGGAAGAATAATTCACTTCAGCCTAATTTGTTTATTATATCTTGTGATGTTTTGTTTTAACCTTCCCAACAATATAGCCCTGTTTTTTTTTCACTCTGGTAATACCACTAAGCAACCTTGAAGATATCTCTATCCACAGCTGCTGGTGGAAGGAAGAAATCCATAATTCTAAATTTGACCCTCCATTTAAATTAAGCAAACCTCTGGAAAGCATTGAGCCTATGATTTTAAGAGAGAAAATTGGTTATCCTGAACCATATTATTCCATAACTACTCTTGATCTTGTTACTTGCCAAATATCCTTTTTTGTAAACTTTTAGCTATTAGTTGACAAAAGGGCCAGTGATAACATATAATTACAGATTAAGGAAAATATGATTTGCCATTTATAACAAATTATAAATTTGCTGATTTCCTTCAAAACAGGCTACCTAACATCAAACAAAGGGATAATTTTTGTTATGAACTCATACTTCCTATTTAATGGCTTGAACTAATTGAACTAGTTTGTTTATAGTATGTTGTATTTCACAACAGATTAAAAAAACACCATTTTCTAGATTGCAGAACTGAAGGTTGAGCTTCAAAAGTTGACAAGAACCAACGGGACGCAAGTGAACAACAATAATAATATTTTTGGAGAGGAGCAAGACAGAAGAACACCAGTGGATACATTGAAAGAAACTCCAATTAAAGCAATTGATAGCTTGACAAGGATGCAGACGTATCACCACAACAATTCAATTTCAGGTATGGTGGGGATAAAATCTTACACAAGTAAAGCATTCTTAAACATTTTAAGCCCTCTTAGCCTGATTATGTAAACCTAACTGGAATATTTATTACTATTGATGGTCAGGCATGAAAATAATATCTATTTGAAAACAAATCAAATTGAGAATTTTTGCTAGAAGACAAAACTGAAGGAAAAGGAAGTTCTTTTACAAAAGTGGAGTACACTGAATGGCCACTTTATTAGGTACAGGTGAGGAACCCAATGTGGTCTTCTGCTGCTGTAGGCCATCCACTTCAAAGTTTAACATATTGTGCCTTCAGAGATGCTCCTATGCACATGTTGCAACATGTAGTTATTTGAGTTATTGTTGCCTTCCTGTCAGCTTGAACCTGTCTGGCCATTCTCCTATAGCCTCTCTCATTAACAAGGTGTTTTCACCCACAGAAATGCCACTCACTGTATGTTTTTTGTTTTTATGAACCATTATCTATAAACTCTAGAGTCTGTTGTGCATGAAAATCTTAGGAGATCAGCAGTTTTTGAGATGCTCAAACCATCCTATCTAGCACCAACAATTATTCCAAGGTCAAAGTCAGTTGGATCACATTTCTTCCCCATTCTGATGGTTGATCTGAACAACAACTGAACCTCTTGACCATGTCTTTATACTTTTATGAACTGAATTGCTGCCATGTGATTGGGTGATTCATTATTTGCATTAATAAGCAGCTGTATAGTTGTCCCTCGTAAAGTGGTCACTGACTGTATATTTTGCTTTTTGTATAGGCCATTCAGGTTTCTATTATGTCAATTGAAAAAGTGGAAGTGAACTGAGTGTTCAACCTAACAGATTGAATATAAAAAAAGTCAGCTAGTTTGTTCAGTTTCATAAGTTACATTGGAGTTTCATTCATTCAGATGAGCGCAGAACATGTAATTACTTTTCTCAGTTCTGTTTTTTAGAAAATTAAGAGATCTTTTAAAAATATCCACTGTTTAACTGTTTGCTATTTATGTGACTGGACCAGGTGTATGATTACCTGTTCCCACCCTCCTGGCCAGGCACCATAATGTTGCATTGAAGGATTCAATACTGATGGTGCTTCTGAATGTCGGAAAGAGGTGGTTAGGCCTTTATCAATATGATACTTGCCTGATACTCTGGTGTGAATGTTACTTACCATTTGCCAGCCAAGCCTGAATGAAGTTACTGCACTTTTGTTTTGCTGCACTTAATTGAAAATCTAGAAATGGCCTGAGTACTATACAGTATTGAGTAAATTTCCTCACTTTTGTCATGATAGTGGGAAAGATTATTGATGAAGCACTTGAAGAATGATTAACCCAGGCCTTTACCCTGAGGAATATCTGTGGTGATGTCCTGGGCCTAGGTGATTGATTTCTTAACAGTAACAAATATCTTCCTTCCTTGGAGATATGCCTTCAGTCAGTGGACAGTTTCTCCCCATTTCCATTCTCATTGACCTGAATTTTACTAGTGCTTAATGCCATTATCGTTGAAATGATCTTTCCATTTCCAGGGCAGTATTTCTCACCTTAAATCAGAATCTTTAGTTGATGTTTATATCATATGGTCGAGAGATTTGGCATTATGCGTGTATGTTGCACAGAATTATGTATATAAGCATTTTACAGCCATCGATGTAGACCCAGCAGATATCATTTCAGGTCCAGTTTTAATATACTATGTTAAAAGGTAGAAGTAACTAGCAATTGTTGAGACACAGAACATTGAATAATTGGAACACCACAGTGCATATGCTGTAATGAATCTGTTTTTAATCATAGGAGTAAATGAATCTTTAACCATGAAATCAGCTGACCCAGATGAGGTTTTTGGTAAGTTTTCATGTTACTCAGATATTTATATCAGTACTGTTTTACTGTACTTCACACTCAAAGGTGTAATACATCTTGATTGGTACTAAAGGTGCCAAATTATTTTCTGATAGTAAATCACTGATTAAGCTATATTCTTATCATTAAGAAATATTTTGGTAATTCTAAAGGTGCTTGAGGGATGAAATGAGGAAAAAGAAGACTGAAAAAATAATTGCAGAAAAAAAACCTTTTAAGAAGGATTTTTAAAGAGGAATGTTGATAATGGATTTTTAGGAGAATTACCAAAGTTACATAGTTTAGGTGCCATGGTACGATAGCAGTCAGTGTGATGCCATTACAGCTTGGGGTGTTCTGGAGTTCAATTTTGGCACCATTTTGTAAGGAGTCTCTGTGTATCCTCCATGTAGAATGTGTGAGTTTTCGGGTTTTCCCAGTCGGGTTTCCTTCTACAGTCCAAACATGTACTGGGTAGGTCATTGTGAATTGTCCTGTGATTAGGTTAGGGTTAATTGAGGTTGTGGGGTTGCTGAGGTGGCATGACTTGAAAGGATGGAAGATGCCTACTCTGTGCTGTATCACTAAATAAAATAAGTAAATAGAAAATTTTCAAAGAGGCTTTAAAAACATCTTTGAGATATTTTATTTGATCTGGAAATCTTGCTCTGATGGAATTTGCAGTGAAACCTATTTCAAGAGTCTGTCAGCAATGCAAACAATGTAACCTACCCACCAAGGTTGGCAGAACATGATTAGAGCCTTGAAGCTGGGATTTTGGCCTGGGTGAGCACACTGCTGTTGATTTGCTTATGCTGTCAAGGATTTAGAGGACTTTGCAAAGAATAATATTTCTGTGCATCTAGGTGCCTGCTGAAGGTAATCCATGATAAGATTTTGAACAGGAGGACAAAGGTAACTGCTGTCTATTTTGCATAACAGAAGGATTACAGTATGGAGGTAAAAGCAAACAGGTGGAGCTGAGACTATGACCAGATTACCCATGATCTTATGGCAGAGCAGGCTTGATGAGCCAGGTGTTCTTCTCTTGCTCCTATTTCTTATGTTCTTAGACCAACAGTTTTGTGTTGGGTTTGAGATCCGTATCTTAAAAATTTTTCTCAGCCAAATGCTGTAATCTCTGCAGAGATACAGAAATAATTCATATTTTCTAGTGTGTACCACTTTGAATATTTTCTGGGGTGCTGATGGCTACAGGTTTCAGTTGCAGAGCCAGTTTAGTGCTGAAATCAGACCACCCTCATGAATTAGTGAGCTAAACACCAGTTTAAATCATCCAAACATTGGTTAATTTTTTGCTCTGGGCCTGGAACCTGCCAGTGAGGGATAAAATTGGTCCCGTAGAGAATCAGAGTGGGCAGCTATGTGTGGAACCAAAATAGGTGGGGGAGGTTTTGAACAATTTCTTCAGTATTCACTAAGGAGAAGAATATTGAATTGTGTAAGGTAAGGGAAACAAGTAGGGAAGTGAAGTACTGGCACTTTTAAGGAATATAAAAGTGGATAAATCTCTGGGTCTGACAGGATATTCCCTCGGACCTTGAGGGAAGTTAGTGTAGAAATAGCAGGGGCTCCGACAGAAATATTTCAAACGTCATTAAGAATGGGGATGGTGCTGGAAGATTGGTGTATTGCTCATGTTGTTCCATTGTTTTAAAAGGGTTCTAAGAGTAAACCTAGCAATTATAGGCCTGTAAGTTTGACGTCAGTGGTGGATAAATTAGTGTAAAGTATTCTTAGAGAAGGGATATATAATTATCTGGATAGACAGGGTCTGATTAGGAACAGCCAACATGGATTTGTGCGTGGAAGGTCATGTTCGACAAACCGTATTGAATTTTTTGAAGAGATTACTGAGAAAGTTGACAAGAGTACAGCAGTGGATGTTGTCTATATGGACTTCAGTAAGGCCGTTGACAGGGTTCCACATGGAAGGTTAGTTAGGAAGGTTCAATCATTAGGTATTAATATTGAAGTAGTAAAATGGATTCAACAGTGGCTGCATGGGAGATTCCAGAAAGTAGTGGTGGATAACTGTTTGTCAGGTTGGAGGCCGGTGACTAGTGGTGTGCCTCAGGGATCTGTACTGGGTCCTGTGTTGTTTGTCATATACATTAACAATCTGGATGATGGGGTGGTAAATTGGATTAGTAAGTATGCAGATGATACTAAGGAATGTGGTGTTGTGGATAATGAAGTAGGTTATAAAAGCTTGCAGATAGATTTAGGCCAGTTAGAAGAGTGGGCTGAACGATGGCAGATGGAGTTTAATGCTGATAAGTGTGAGGTGCTACATTTTGGAAGGACTAATCAAAATGGGACATACATGGTAAATGGTAGGGCATTGAGGAATGCAGTAGAACAGAGTGAACTAGGAATAATGGTGCATAGTTCCCTGAAGGTGGAATCTCATATGGATAGGGTGTTGAAGAAAGTTTTTGGTTTTCTGGCCTTTATAAATCAGAGCATTGAGTATACGATTTGGGATGTAATGTTAAAATTCTACAAGGCATTGGTGAGGCCAAATTTGGAGTATTGTGTACAGTTCTGGTCACTGAATTATAGGAAAGATGTCAACAAAATAAAGAGAGTACAGAGGAGATCTAGAATGTTACCTGGGTTTCAGCACCTAAGTTACAGAGAAAAGTTGAACAAGTTAGGTCTTTATTCTTTGGAGCATAGAAGGTTGATGGGGGACTTGATAGAGGTATTTAAAATTATGAAGGGAATAGATAGAGTTGACGTGGATAGGCTTTTTCCATTGAGAGTAGGGGAGATTCAAACAGGAGGACATGAGTTGAGAGGGGGCAAAAGTTTAGAGGTAACACGAGGGGAACCTCTTTACTCAGAGAGTGGTAGTTGTGTGGAATGAGCTTCCAGTAGAAGTGATAGAGGCAAGTTCGATATAGTCATTTAAAGTAAAATTGGATAGGTATATGGACAGGAAAGGAATGGAGGGTTATGGGCTGAGTGCAGGTAGGTGGGACTAATTGAGAGTAAGCGTTCGGCATGAACTGGAAGGGCGGAGATTACCTGTTTCCATGTTGTAATTGTTATATGGTTATAATACCTCAGGCTTATTGCTTGTTAAACAGCCTCATTTGTGGCAACTTTTCAAAGGCCTTCTGAAAATCCAAGTACACATCATCGTCCTTTGTCTAGCCTGCTCGTTATTTCTTCAAAAGAATTTCAAAAGATTTGTCAGGCATGATTTTCCCTTCAGGAAACCATGCTGATTATGGCCTATTTTATCATGTGCCTCCAAATACCCTGAGACCTCATCCTTAATAATTGACTCCAACATCTTTCCAAACACTAACTGGCCTATAGTTTCCTTTCTTCTGCCTCTCTCCCTTTTTGAAGAGTGGAGTGACATTTACAATTTTCCGGTCTTCTGGAAAATTCAATCCAGTCAATCTAGTGATTCTTGAAAGATCATTCTAATGCCTCTACATTCTCTTCAGCCACCTCTTTCAGGCCATCTGGTCCAGGTGATTTATCTACCTTCAGACCTTCCAGTTTCCCAAGAACCTTTTCACTAGTAATGGTAATTTCACACGCTTCATGAATCCTGACACTCGGAACTTTTATACTGCTCATGTCTTCCACAGTGAAGAATGATGCAAAATATGCATTCAATTTGTCTGCTATTTCCTTGTTCCCCCTTGTCTCCATCACTTTCCAGTAGACCAATATCCACTCCTGCCTCGAAACATTTGGTATCCTCTTTAATATTATTGACTAGCTAAACATTCTTATTCCATCTTTACATTAATTACTTTTTTAGTTGCCATCAATTGGTTTTTAAAAGGTTCCCACTCCTCTCTCTTTGCACTAATTTTTGCTCTATTATATGCCCTCTCTTTGGCTTTTAAGTTGGTTTTCATTTCTCTTGTTTACCACAGTTGTGTCATCTTGCCTTTAGAATACTTCTTCATCTTTGGGATGTATAGTATTTATCCTTTGCCTTCCAAATTGCTTCCAAAAACTCCAGTCGTTGCTACTCTGCTGTCATCCCTGCCAGTGTTCTTTTTCCAATCAATTCTGGCCAACTTCTTGCTCATGCCTCTTTAATACCCTCTATTCCACAATAATACTAATACAACTGATGAGCTTCTTCTCAAATTTCAGGGTGAATTTGATCATATTATGATCATTTCCTCTGAGGGTTCTTTTACATTAAGTGCTCTCGTCAATTCCAGTTCATTGTGTAACACCCAATCCAGAATAGCTGATCCCAAGCTCTAAAAAGCCATCATGTAGGCATTCTAGAAAATTCCCCCTCTTGGAATCCAACACCAACCTGACCATCCAAATCTACCTTCATATTGAAATCCTCCATGACTATTGTAACAGTGCCCTTTTGATTTTCTATCTCTTGTTGTAATTTGTAGGCCACATCCTTACTCCTGTTTGGGAGTCTGCATATAACTCCCATCAGGGTCCTTTCACACTTGCAATTTCTTAGCTCTATCCACAATGATTCAACACCTCCCACCCCTAAGTTACCTCTTTCTAATGATTAAATTTCATCTTTTTTTACCAACAGAGCAATGCCACCTTCCTTCATGTCCTTTCGATATGCTCTGTATCTTTGGACATTAAGCTTCTAACTATAATCTTTTGGTTATGATTCAGTTGTGCCTACAATATCATACATACCAATCTGTAACTGTACTCCAAGTTCCTCTACCTTAATCCATTGCGTGTTCAAATATAAAACTTTCTGGACCTTTTTCAATTTGGTCTACCTTGTCTGCAACTCATCCTATTGATTGCAGTTTTGCCCTGTCAACACCTCTCCTCATTATGCATTCCCTCTGTTTGTACATCAGCTACCTCATCTTCAAGACCATCACTCCAGTTCACATCCCCCTGCATTAGTTTAAACCTTTCCAAGCAATTCCAGCCAACCTGCCTACAAGGATATTGGATTCCTCTGGTTCAGGTGTAAGCCGTCCTTTTGTACAGGTCGTACCTTCTCCAGAAAAGATCCCAAAGATCCATAAATCTGAACCTCTTCCCCCTGCAGCAGTATCTCAGCCATGCATTCACCAGCCAAATCATTCTATTCCTATTCTCAATGGCACATGGCACACAGGCAGCAATCCAGAGATTACTACCCTGGAGTCTTGTTTCTTAGCTTTCTAGCAAGCTCTCTAAAATCTCTCTTAAGTGCCTCCTCGTCTTGTCTCCCTATGTCACTGGTACCAGTATGTTCCAGGACTTCTGGCTGCTCACTCTTGCCCTGGATCTGATCTGAGACTTCCCTAATCCTGGCACTAGGGAGGCAATATACTGTCCGGCTGTCTGCATGCACCCATAGAACCTCTTCTCTTTTCCTCTAACTAAGGGAACTCCTATCAACACTGCAATCCTCTTCACCTCTTTGCTCTTCTGAGCCACAGCTCCAGACTCAGTGCTAGAGACATGCCCCCTAGCCTCCAGTAGGTTGTCCCCCTCTATAGTATCTAAACTTGTTTACTTATTATGAGGGGAATGGCCACAGGTGTACTCTGCACTGACTGTGTATTTTCCCTCTTTCTGACAGTCACCCAGTTACCTATCAAAGTCAAATCAGTCTTCTCTAAATTTCTGTTCAAGTTAAACCTATAAAAGGGTGATATTGGCTGGCACAAGCTTTTCTAATTACTGAGCCTCTTTGTGTTGAAAGGAGAGTCAGAGAGATTTCAGGATCTTCTGTTGAGCCAAATTCCAGATAGGGTAATAAATCCATTCCTGAACACTTGTAATGAGTAATTAACAGGAAGGATGGTAGAGGAACTCATCTCACTGCAAAATAACTTCAAGACTTTTGGCTGTAGAATGAAATCTCTGAACACAATCCTGCACTGATGAAAAAGTTCAAGATATTCTCTATTACCCTTCGAACAATATATTTAGTGGATCATGATTTCATTGCAGTTGCCCAACTTCTTTCAAAGCAACAAAACAGACTGCAAATGACTGAAGTAGGGGGATCTGATACTTCTGAGTGACATTCACTTGGTATCACTGCATCAAGCCCATCCATCTCATTGAAAGATGAAAAAGCAGTGAAGTAGTGAAAAGTTGGACTTCTAATTATATGCCCTAAGTTATTGATGACATTTGTTTTACTGTAATTAAATAAAGAAATAATTTTATTTGTAACTTTAAGTAGATCTGAATATTTTTGGAATTATTTGTCAATGCTTTGAATTTACAGTTCCTATTTTATTTCATTGTGTATCATAAATCATATTTCTTTATAGTTTTTATGTAATAGCTGGAAAGAGGGAAGTCACCTACAAGCCAAGGGGGCAGTAACCCTAAAGCGTTTGGGAACCACTGGTTTAAAACATCTGTGTGCTGTGAGGCAGAAAAAAATTGTGGAATTGGAATGTGAAAAGGAGAATTGGATGTAACTATGTAATCAGACCATTCAGTTAACTGATCCGTTACTAACCACTGGCTTCTTAGCATAGCCCCATGATCTTAATTTCTCTGACTAATACTGATATCTACATCAGGTTGATGTTTATTGACTACAGCTCAGCATTTAATGCAATCATTCTTCCAGTTCTGATCAAAAAGCCTCAAAGCCTCATTACAGCCATCTGCAACTGGATCCTCAAATTCCTTACTGGAAGACCACAGTCCGTGTGGATTAGAAGTAACATCTCCACCTTACTGATGACCAGCACTCAAGGATGTATGCTTAGCCCCTGGCTGTACTTTCTTTACGCACATGACCGTGTGGCCAGGCACAGCTCAAGTCCCATCTATTTTTAGTTGATTGAGTGGTGTGGCAGTAACAACCTTGCACTCAGCATCATTAAGACCAAATAGGTGGAGACAATGGGCGCGGGGGGGGTGAAAAATCGAGGGAAAAAAAGACCAAATAATTGATTGTGGACTTCAGAAAGGTTAAGACGAGGGAACACACACTAATCCTTGTAGAGGGATCAGAAATGGAACCTCCGAAACCTCTCCCATCCCCATTGATGAATCAAAGATCATCGCCAGAGGCTCAGTAATCTCCTCCCTCACCTCCCACAGTAGCCTGGGGTACATCTCATCTGGTCCCATCAACTTATCCAACTTGATGCTTTCCAAAGGCTCCAGCACATCCTCTTCCTTAATGTCTACATGCTCAAGCTTTTCAGTCTGCTGCAAATCAACACTACAATCACCAAGATCCTTTTCCACAGTTAATACTGAAGTAAAATATCCATTAAGTACCTCTGCTATTTCCTCTGGTTCCATACACACTTTCCCATTGTCACACTTGACTGGTCCTATTCTCTCACGTCTTCTGCTCTTGCTCTTCACATACTTGTAGAGCACCTTGGGGTTTTCCTTAATCCTGCCCACCATGGCCCCTTCTGGCTCTCCTTATTCTTAAGCTCCTTCCTAGTAGCCTTAAAATCATCTAGATCTCAAACATTACCTACCTCTCTGAACCTTTTGTAAACTTTTCTTCTTGACTAGATTTATTACAGCCTTTGTACACCATGGTTCCGATACCCTACCATAACTTCCCTGTCTCATTGGAAAGTACCGACGCAGAAGTCCACACAAATATCCCCTGAACATTTGCCATATTTCTTATATACTTTTCCCTCAGAACGTCTGTTCCCAAGTTAAGCTTCCAATTTCCTGCCTGATAACCTCATAATTCCCCTTACTCCAATTAAACACTTTTCTAACGTATCGGTTCCTATCTCTCTCCAATGCTATTGTAAAAGAGATAGAATTATGATCACTATCTGCAAAATGCTCTCCCACTGAGAGATCTGACACCTGACCAGGTTCATTTCCCAATGCCAAATCAAGTACAGTCGCTCTTCTTGTAGGCTTATCTGCATATTGTGTCAAGAAACCTTCCTCAACACACGTAACTTACTCCACCCCATCTAAACCCCTCGCTGTAGGGAGATGCCAATCGATATTTGGGAAATTAAAATCGGCCATCGAGACAATTCTGTTATTATTACACCTGTTTCTCTTTCTGCTCCTCAATATCCCTGTTACTGTTGGGCGGCCTATGAAAAACACCCCTTCCTGTTCCTAACCCCTACCCACAGAGACTCTGTAGACAATCCCTCCATGATTTCCACCGTTTCTGCAGTCATGAGGCTATCTGATCAACAATGCCACATGCCTCTCTCCTAGTCCTTTCTGAAACATCTAAAACTCGGCACTTGAAGTAACCATTCCTGTCTCTGAGCCATCCAAGTCTCTAATGGCTCCAAGTACTGATTCACGCTCTGAGCTCATCCACTTTGTTCGCAATACTCTTTGCGTTAAAATAGACACATCTCAAACTGTCTATCAGAGTACGTCCCTTCTCTATCACCTGCCTATCCTCCCTCACACACTGTGTCCATGCTTTCTCTATTTGTGAGCCAACCGCCTCTTCCGCAATATCTTCAGTTCCCACCCCCCAGCAATTCTAGTTTAAACTCTCCCCAGTAGCCTTAGCAAACTTCCCCGTCAGGATATTAGTCCCCCGGGATTCAAGTGTAATCCATCTTTTTTGTACAGGTCACACCTGTACAAAAGAGGTCCCAATGACCCAGAAATCTGAATCCCTGCCCCTGCTCCAATCCCTCAGCCACACATTTGTTCTCCACTTCATTCTATTCCTAATCTCACTGTTGCGTGGCACAGGCAGTAATCCTGAGAATACTACTTTTGCAGTCCTGCTTCTCAACTTCCTTCCTAACTTCCTGAAGTCTTTGTTCAGGACCTCTTCCCTTTTCCTACCTATGTCATTGGTACCAATATGTATCACGACCTCTGGCTGTTCTCCCTCCCACTGCGGGATATCATGGATGCAATCTGAAACATCCCAGACCCTGGCACCTGGTAGGCAATCTACCATCCGAGTTTCTTTCTTGCATCCACAGAATTGCCTGTCTGAAACCCTAACTATAGAGTCCCCTATCACTACTGCCTTCCTCTTCCTTTCCCTACCCTTCTGAGCCACAGGGCCGGACTCTGTGCCAGAGGCATGGCCACTGTTGCTTCCCCCAGGTAAGCTCTTCGCCCCATCAGTACTGAAACAAGAGTGCTTATTGTTAAGGGGTACAGCCATAGGGGTACTGTCTAGTAGCTAACTCTTTCCCTTCTCTCTCCTGACTGTTACCCACTTGTATGTCTCCCGTGGCCCTGGTGTGACCACCTGCCTATAACTCCTTTCTATCACCTCCTCAGTCTCCCTAACCAGACAAAGGTCATCAAGCTGCATCTCCAGTTCCCTAACATGGTCCCTTAGAGCTGTAGCTCGACACACCGAGTGCAGATATGGCCATCCGGGAGGCTGGGAGACTCCAGGATATCCCACATCTGACTCCGAGCACAGAAAACCATCCTCACACACATGCTTCCTTTCCGCAATGAACACAGATAGACCTACCTCGCATTGTTACCGCCAAGCCCGTTGAGCCAAAGCCTTATCACTCTGCTACCCGCTCCGAACACTGCTGGCTGGATATGGCGGACTTCTTTTTAAGTTTTTCCCACTCTACTGGCTGACATCATGCGCCTGCGCAGTCTTGCCTCTCTTTTACCCAGAGTAGTAAAATTCCTTCACTCAGGAAATCCTTAGCCGTTCCACTCGCAGCCTTCTTGCACCGAATCAAAAAACACTGACTTTTGCTGTCAGCAGAGGCAGGTTCGGTATTGTCATTTGAAGTAAGATTGGATAGGTATATGGACAGAAAAGGAATGGAGGGTTATGGGCTGAATGTGGGCCAGTGAGACTAGGAGAGAGGAAGCATTCAGCACAGACTAGAAGGGCCGAGATGGCCTGTTTTCGTGCTGTAATTGTTATATGGTTATAGCTGTTATCCTGCACCTGTCTTCATACTTTGTTTCAAAAACATTGTAAATTGTTTAGGGATATGTTTTCTAACCTACATTTACTTCCATAAACAATGAGTCTTTTTAATTTTTAAATTTCAACATACCATATTGTTCCTAAGTTAACACCAGTTAACTTTATTATTATGTTTTATATATTCTGTTATTAGTACTTCTGTCGCAAAGCAGCAAATTTCACAACATATGCCAGTGATATTAAACCTGATTCTGTGTTGTCTATTGACGTAAGAGTTCATGCCGAGGGCAGAACGAGGATATGGGGATGTAGGGGAAATCAAGACTCCTTCTGCATCTTTCATCAACTTTTACTACTTGGTTTGTGTCCCTATGTTTAGGTGGATCCCTAGGCTCATGTCTGGGAAACCTCTCTTTTTGGCTATGCCTCAAAGATGCTGAGAACATTTAAATAGGCATCCGTTAATCTCAAGATACCATGGATTTGTACCTTGGAAAGTCTCCAGGGCGCGGTGTCTCCACTCCCCTTTCCGTGTTGTCCAAGGGAAGGGCAAGTGCCGATATAGCTTGGCACCAGTGTCGTCGCAGAGCAATGTGTGGTTAAGTGCCTTGCTCAAGAACCCAACATGCTACCTTAGCTGAGGTTCGAACTAGACCAAAGCCTTAACCACTTGGCCACACGCCAACACTTGGCTAAGGCAGCGGGTTGTGTCCCTGAGCAAGGCACTTAACCACACATTGTCAAGCTGTATCAGCCCTTGCCCTTCCCTCGGCCTACATTGGTGGCATGGAGAGGGAGAATTGCAGCATGGGCAACTGTCAGTCTCCCATACAACCCTGCCCAGGCCTGCGGCCTGGAAACTTTCCATGGTGCAAATCCATGGTCTCTCGAGACTAACGGATGCCTATATGAGAACATTTACTTGGATGTATTTGAACTCATGCTGCTCTTGGTCAGACTGCCATTCAATATTGAGTTGTGGTGACTCATGTTGCTAGTGGATGGTCTTTGCTGATAAAGACTAGAAAATTCCTCCAGTTATGGAGTTTTAGGAGAGTTCATTGGACAATGAAATACCTTGAAACATTGAAAGATTAACACATGGCCACCCATGTCCACTTGCCTGCCTTTTCATAGAAAGTATATAAATATTGCAATTTACCGCATTGTACCAGTTAGTTCAAGGTAACTTTGTTTTCCATAAAACTCAGAAGAATTTCTGGAGCTTATTACTTTGATAAGTCTCTATTTTCAATAACAGGGAGAAGGTGCATGAATATTGATTGAGTGTTAAGTTTGACAGTGTTGTAGGATTTTTTTTATTGATGGGTAAGAATTTAATGCTACTTGTTACTAATTTGATCATGCAAGTAAGATCATAATTTTGGGAGGCTTTAGATCAACTTCTTGAGGCATCATTGATCATTTTGGCCATCTGCTAACGCCACTTTTATTTCTGCTCTTAATGGCTTCCTGAGCCCCTAACTTGCAGGTCTCTCTTGGGAGTCCACCTATTCAGCTAGAATTTTAAGATTAGTAGCAGTGAAATAGAGAGTCCACACCAGGTTTTATGCTGCATTTGTTGTTAAATTCAGTCCTCACTTCCATCTTAACATGTAGACATATTAACATAGAAACATAGAAAACTTACAGCACAATACAGACTCTTTGGTCCACCAAGTTGTGCCGAGCATGTCCCTACCTCAGAAGTTACTAGGCTTACCTATAGCCCTCTATTTTTCTAAGCTCCATGTACCTATCTAAAAGTCTCTTAAAAGACCCTATCGTATCCACCTCCACCACCATTGCCAACAGCCCACTCCACACACTCACCACTCTGCGTAAAAAAAAACTACTTACCCCTGACATCTCCTCTGTACCTAATCCCCAGCACCTGTGTCCTCTTGTGGCAACCATTTCAGCCCTGGGAAAATACCCATGAATTATCATTTATAATCATTATAATTTCAATTGGTGTTAATAGAAGTTGCTTGTGCATATGCTGTACCAAAGAATAAAATGAAATCAATGTCACCATCTAAGATTCTAGTATTTGCCCTTGCATAAAATGTGTTTGTGTAAACCATACAATGTTGGCGCTAAGATCAATTAGCATAGATGTTATTTTGGTTTTTGTTGGCCATGAAATTTCTTGTCTGATCTGTGTTAATGTTGATGGCTGAAGCATTAATATTGGTGGTGATATTAAAAATAACTGTCCTGTGCATTTTGGAAATAGTGTGCTGGGAACTTTGGCATCAAGTTGAGAAGGACCTCAATTTAATATCTGAAATCCCAAAGTTTAGCACTCACAAATGCCAACCTAGATTTAATGCTTCATTTTCTGGAGTGGAAAGTCAAAAACCAGAACATAGAGTTTCAGAGTCACAGACACTCTATTCAAATGGTGAAAAGGAATTTAGAGAAAAGTAGGGAATATACAGTAATTTGCACCTAACACAAAAAGGCAATTCTCAGAGCTCTGTTGATAGGTGAGAGGGTGAAAAGTTGGCAAATGCTGTAGACTTTTTTTAGCCTCTCCCTACTAGACCACTATCATTGAAATATCTAAGAAAAATAAGGTTACATGCCTTAATGATGACTACAAAATGACTCAGACATACCCCATCATGAAGTGTTTTGAGAGGCTGGTCATGGCATGCATCAACTCAAACTTCCTTGATAACCTCGACCCACTGCAACTCACTTATTGCCAAAAGAGGTCAGTGGCAGATGCTATCTCCCTGGCCCTACACTCATCTCTGGAGCATCTGGCCAATAAAGGCACCTACATGAAACTTGCAGCTCCTCATTCAGTACTACAATTCCAAACAAACTCCTCTCCAAACTGCTGGACCTTGGACTCAACATCTCCCTTTCCAACTAGATCCTTGACTTCCTAATCAACAGTCAGTAAAAATAGCCAAAAACATCTCCAACACCGGTGCGACACAAGAGGCGTCCTCAGCCCCACTTTGTATATTCAGGACTCTGTGATCGGATCATGCTGTAACTCCATCTATAGACTTGTGTAGGGGGGGGTTTCTTTTTTTTCTTTGTTGCTGTTGGGAAGGGGTTTCCTTTTGTTGACTAGCGGGAATGCTGATTTGCTGATGGCGAGGGTGGTGTTCCTTTGTGGACTAGGTGGGGGTTGGTGTTCTTTCTTCTGGGTCTGCGGGCTTTTGTTGGCGGGCTTTTGGGCGGATCGGCGCGGGGGGGTCGAGAGGGAGGACGCAGTGCTCTGGGCTGGGCGAGGGTCGGACCCGGGGGGGGGGGGGGGGGTCCAAGGCCGGGAAATTCTTCGAGGAGGGGAGGGGGATGAGGCTAGATGTGCTTGGTTGACCACTCGGCGGGTCCTGAGCTGTTCGGAGGGTCCTGAGCTGCGAGTCGAGGAGTTCGGAGGGGATCGAATGGTGGCCAGAAGACTTCAGTAATTGAGCTCCAACGGTTGTGCACGAAGTGGTTTGGACTTTGATAAGTTTGGCGCCTTTTCTTTAATTTTCTCTTCATATATACTGTATCGTTATTAATCACTTAGTTATAGTAACCTTTATAAATTGTACTCATTTAATCGCATATGGTGTGCTGTCTGGTCTTGGGCGAGGCGGGGACATCGCACGGCATCCACACCAGCTGATCACCCAGTTTGGCGGGGCCGAAGGCTGCTCCCCCTAGACAAGAACGAGCTGAGCGAGCCTGAGGTGACCCAGGGGGTTACACTTGTAATGGACAAAATCCCAAATAATGATAAGTCAGATAACCAGAAGGAAATTGAAGCCTAGTGGCATGGTATCATGGCAACAAACACTCTCTCAATTTCAGCCCAAAGTGGATATATCATACCTTGCTGTGCCCCCGACTGGAATAAACTGTAGAGTTGTGGACACAGCTCAGCACACACAGAAGCATACACTTTTGGCTGCCTTGGTAAATCAACTACTGTAATATTATAATCAAAGATTGAACCTATACTGATATTCTCCCTTCTTTCCCATCCCACCCAAGTCCAGCTTTATGGCATGGTGTTAAGGACCAGGCTCAAGGACAGCTTCTGTCCTGCTGTTTTCCCCTTGCACTCCCTCAATGCACTAATATAATGAAATAATCTGGAGAGACAGCATGCAAAACAAAGTTTTTCACTGTGGCTTGGTATATGTGATAATGATAAATCAATTTAACAAAAGGAGTAATGTGTCAATGCAAGTAATTGGGGTTTAACAGAAAGCTGCAGCAGGCAACTTCATAAAATATTGGTTAGGCTGCATCTTGTGTCTTGAATTGCCTTTTCTTGTTCCTACTCATTATGGTGTAATGGTTTTCATCTGTCAATACATATTAATTAGCAATTGTTCACTGATTTCCGATTATTTGCTGTAAAGTTGGCATCTTTGATACTATTACAGATTTCAATGAAGCAGTGCCTGAAACAGAAAGATTAGACAGTAAGGCCCTAAAAGCTCGAGTTAATCTTTCGGCCAAGTCAAAACGTCAGCGTCCTTCTCGGTCTAGAGTACTTGACAGCGTTAGTTCAACTGATGGTGATGATAGTCTTGAACGGAAGGTAAATGCAACTCTTCTAATTATTGTGTATGTTTTGAATAATGCTTCAAATTCATTAATTTAACAAAAAAAAACACTATAAATTCTCTCTTTATTTCAGGAAGTGGGGTATTATGTAAAAGTATATTATGTATTTTAAAATTATTTTATGTTAAGTATTATAAAGGAAAAATTGATGTTATTAAATGCATTTAAGTGGCTACATTTAATATTTGAAGGCATAACTTTCTAGTTTAGAAATATTATCTGCAGATGAACAAATTGGTTCAACTTTCAAGTTAATTGGAGTATGGACTACCTTTAGCTTTGGGATTTCCTTTATTCCTCAAGTATAATTTATAGTGTTGTCATCTGAAAATTCACTATGAGAGGATGAGAAGGTGATTTCTGGATACAAATTAAAAGAAGAATTTTACATTGATCATGATGGCCATCAAATTGATGTTGGCTGAAAGTGACTGTCTCCATTCTCAGTTATGCTGTCCACATTTCAAAGCATACTTGAATTTCTCAGATTCAAATCATATCTACTATTTTTTTTTGCTCATTTGTGGAAAGACCAACATGTATTGACCATTGCTAATTGAGAACAGGTCCTGCTAATCTCCCTAAAATACACCAGTTAATCTGTGGAAAGTACTCCTACAATGATGAGAGATAGAATGGCATGTGACTTAGAACAACTCAGAGGTGTTAGTATTCCCTTGCACTTACTGCTGATGTGTTGTATCTCAGTAGGTACAATATTGTACTAATCATCTGGATACTAGACATCTAAGAGTCAGGGATGTGCTATCAAGCTTCTGCAAGTTGCTCCAGTGCATCTTGTAGACAATATCTGTTAGATGGCTTAGTAAATCAGTGGTGATAGAAGTGAATATTAGTGATGTAGAGTCGTAGAGTGATCGGGCACAAAAACAGGCCCTTTAATCCAACTCATCTACACCAACCAAGGTGCCTTCCTGAGCTGGTCTCATTTGTCTGCATTTGACTCTTATCCCTCTGTCTTTTAAATGGTATAATTGTACCTGTCACTATCACTTCCACTTCACTCATTCCATATCCACACCATTCTCTGTGTGGATAAATGTATCTCTCAGGTTTCCTTAAATCTTTCCCCTTTGACCTTAAACCTATGTCATTTATAATTAGACCATAAGTCATAGGAGCAGAATTAGGCCATCTGATCCATTGAGTCTGCTCCACCATTCAAGCATGGCTGATCCTTTTTTTCTCCTCTTCCTCAACCCCAGTTCCTGGCCTTCTCCCCGTAACCTTTGATGCCATGTCCATTCAAGAACCTATCAATCTCTGCCTTAAATACACCCAATGATCTGGCCTCCACAGCAGCATGGTCGCAACAAATTTCACAAATTCACCACTGTTTGGCTAAAGAAATTTCTCCGCATCTCTGTTTTGAAAGGGCGCCCCTCTATCCTGGGGTTGTGTCCTCTTGTCCTAGACTCTTCCATCATGGGATACATCCTTTTCACATCTACTCTGCCTAGGCCTTCCAACATTTGAAAGGGTTCAATGATATCTCCCCCACCCCCCCCCACCCCATCCACCTGAATTCCAGCAAGTACAGACCCAGAGACATCAAATGCTTCTCGTATGATAACCCTTTCATTCCTGGAATCATCCGTGTGAACCTCTTCTGGACCCTCTCCAATGCCAGCACATCTTTTCTAAGAAGAGGGGCCCAAAACTGTTCACAATACTCAAGGTGAGGCCTCACCAGTGCCTTATAAAGCCTCAGCATCATATCCTTGCTCTTGTATTCTAGACCTCTTGAAATGAATGCAAATTAGACTCATTTTAAATTAAAATAGACAAATTAGTCCTGACGAAGGGTCTCGGCCCGAAACGTCAACAGCACTTCTCCCTATAGATGCTGCCTGACCTACTGTGTTCCACCAGCATTTTGTGTGTGTTGTTTGAATTTCCAGCATCTGCAGATTTCCTCGTGTTTGCAAATTAGACTCTCTTAACTTTATGTGTGCCTCTCATAATTTTAGTTATTTCTATAAGGTCAACTTCCTTTACTCCCGTCGAGACTTCTCTCTAGTAGGGCCTTCTACATATTTTGTTTGAGAAAACTTGCCTGGACACATTTACATTCTGCACCATCTAAACCCTTTGTTCTATTCCCAGTCGATATTAGGGAAACTTAAGCTGCTTACTCATACAGCCCCGTTATTCCTACAACACTCTGTAGTCTCCCTGCATCTTTGTTTCTCTAATTCTTGCTGACTCTTCAGGAGCTGGTGGTATAATTTCCTTAAAATGATCATTCCCTTCGTATTACTAACTTCTACCAATATAGCCTAACTGGGTATTCCCCTCAAAGTACTGCTGTGAAGTTCTCTCTAATCAAAATAACACAACTATCACTCTCTTACCTCCACCCCTATCATGTTTGTAGCATCTATAGCCTGAAATATTGAGATAAGTCCTGCACTCAACCATGTTTCTGTAATAACTACAATAACCCAGTCCCATGTGCCTATCCATGCCTTGAGGTCATTAATTTTGTCTGTCAGACCTTCCTCACAACCTGTTATGCTCCGCATGTCCTGCTGATTGTACTTGCTCATGTCTATATTTGCCTTTACTTACCTGTTATGTTACTACTTTGTGTCCTACTCCCTGCCAAACTAGCTTTAATTTCTTGAGTAACTCGAGCAAATCTTCCTTTATTTGTTTGCTCCTGTCCTGTTTAGGGCAACCTGTCCCTCTTGCACAGATCACCTCTCCAGTGGTTAAGGAACCCAAATCCCTTCTTCCTACACCTACTTATCTGCCCTATCCTCCTATTTCTACCCTCACAAAAACACCAGGGTTAATCTAGGGAGTAAAATCTCTGTTACATGAGATTCTGCAGATGGTGGAAATCCAGAGCAACACACACACACACACACACACAGTGCTGGAGGAACTCAGCTGGTCTTGCAGCATCTATGGAAGTGAATAAATAATCAACATTTCAGGCCGAGACTCCTTCAAGCCTGGAAAGGAAGGGTGAAGGAGGGTAAGCTAAGTGCTAATAAGTGAGGCCAGTTGGGTGGAGTAAGGGGGATGAAGTGAAAAACTGGGAGGTGATAGGTGGGAAAGACAAAGAGCTGGAGAAGTAGGAATCTGATAGGAGAGTGGACCATGGGGGAAAGGGAAAGAGGATGATCACCGGGGGGGAGGTGATAGGCAGGAGAGGAGAAGAGGTAGGAGGCTCGAGTGAGGAATTGAAGAAGATGGAAGGAAGAGAGGAAACAAAATTACTGGAGGTTGAAATCGTTATTCATGCCATCAAATTAGAGGCTTCCTAGACAGAACATGAGGTGTTGTCCCTCCAGACAGAGTGGCCTCATCATAGCAGAAGAGGAGACATGGACAGACATGTTGGAATGTGAATGGTGGTAAGAGTTAAAGTAGTTACCAACCAGGAAATTTTGCAATGTAGAGAACATCACATCGGGAGCACTGGTTACACTAGATGAACCCGGCAGATTTGCAGGTGAAGTGTTCCCTCACCTAGAAAAACTGTTTGGGGCCCTGAATGGAGGTGAAGGAAGTACTGAATGGGCAGGTATAGCACTTCTGTCTCTGGAATAAATGCAGGAAGGGAGATTCGTGGGGAGGGAACAAATGGCTAGGATGTCACAGAGGGAGCAATCCCTGTGGAAAGTAGAGGGGGGGGGAGGTTGAGGATGGTAAAAGTGGCTGAGAATGTTCTGTTCAATGAGGAGACTTATGGGATGGTAGATGAGGATAAGAAATCGATCCCTGTAGGGCAGTGGGAAAATGTGATGAGCTCATTTGTCCGGTTAATGGAGGAGATGCAGGTGAAGGCAGTGTCAATGATGAAGGAAGGGAAACTTCATTCTTTGAAGAAGGAGAACATCTCTGACGTCCTGGAAAGGAAATCCTCATCCTGGGAACAGGTGCTTACCCTTCCCCTTGATAACGTTCTGCAAATTTAGGCAAGGCCCTAGCTCGTAGGCAGTGTGATTAATTTACTTGGGTATTTAACTTAATTGGTTAGGCACAACTGTTCTATGTTTCAACTGCTCAGTGACGTCCTTGACCCCAGCACCTAGGAGGTAGCATAGCATCATGGAGTCTCCTTCATTCTTCAAAATCTTTCTCACTTGCTATTAAGTTTCCCATCACTACAAATCTCCTTGATTTTGCCTTCCCCTACTGTATATCAGAGCAGTCACTGTGTTACAGACTTGCCAACTGCTGCTGCTCTCTTTTGAAAGTTGGTTCTCTCCTCCCTGAACAGTATCCAAAGTTGTATACTTGCTACTGACAGGAATGGTCATAAGGGAGTCCTGTGCGCATGCGCACGCACACACACACACACACACACTCTCTCTCTCTCTCTCTCTTCTCTCTCTCTCTCTCTCTCTCTCTGTCTCTCTCTCTCCCCTCCCCCCTCTCTCTCCCTCTTCTCCCCCCCTCTCTCTTCCCCCCCCCCCTCCCTCCTGTCCCTTTCCTAGTGGATGAAATGCAAGTCCTTTATCCTGGATAGCTTGTTAATTTTTGTTTTGTCATCCAGGCATGACCAGTGCCTTTTCAATGATGGAAGATCTTTTGAGAGGGGGACATAAACCATTCACTGCAGAATACTTAGCTTGTTACATACATACTCCTGCTGCTGCACTGTATGAGGCTGAACCAATTCGATTTCTGGGGATCTGTGTCCTCAAGGTATTAATTGCATTGGGTTTAATGATGATGGCGTCATTTATTTTCCAAGGTAGGTTGTTTGGTGCATCTTGAGATTTCTGATAGATTTCTGTGGAACAAGTTTTACTTGTCACAACCTTCAAAGTCTGAACGTTGACCAAATCCTCTTGCATGTGGTTACCAGTGATCACATATCCAAGGAGTTTTAAATGAAGCCATGATGTCTACTAATAAGGAGATAGTAGAGAATCTCAATATTTGCATGTTCCACTCCAAAGTGCTACTGTGTTTTGGAAATGTTTAATCCAGAATTTATAGTCAAAGGTGAAATAGCTTGGGTGTTAATTCTGTACTTGAGTGGATTTTCTAGAAAGAACTTGTTAAACAGAGAAATCCTAATGCTTGTAAGCAAGATCCTGGATTACGACAGGGGCATCCTTGGTGCAAATCCAACACAAAGCAGGGTCAGACCAAACACCACCCGCCATAAAAACTGATCAACATTTGAAAGCCTGTAATCATAACCCTAATTTTCCAGCTGTCAAATGTTCAATAAAATGTTTCTGACATCCAGTAACATTTGAAAAATAACAAAAGTGCTAGTAGTTCTGAAGTTAAAAATGGATATAATCAAAATAGTTAGAAATATTTAAACAAATGCTTCTAATTCAATCCATGTAAGTTAATGAAGATGTTCTTAAAGAGATTGCAAAATTAAAGTGACTGATGAACAAAGAAATTGCCTGAGGTAAAAGAAGAAAATGTAAAATGTAGAAAACCTGAGGGCCAAGCTTGATGGTGAAGCTAATATGAAAATAACAGTATAGCTGAAGTCTGATAAGAGTCCAGTGGGTGGGAGTAGGTGCACTATAAAGCTGTGCTGAAGATCTTGGTCTTCCATTAAGAAAATGAGGCCAAATTCAGAAAATTCAGTGGGGATAGGAGTGGAAAGTGACAAACCATCAAGAGTTTGTACTGCACTTGTAGTTAAAATGGGAATGTTTGCTAAAGGTACTGTATTACCCTGTTCTCATCAATGTGAAATGAACCTAACTGTAAGCAGTAGTTTTGCAATCTTTCACATTTTCATGCAGCTTTGTCCTCTAGTTTACTTTGATGTTCCTTTTGCTTTTATTAAGATGCTTGTGCATGTTGGTTGATCTTCTCTCACTTTATTTTGTCGATGCTTCCTCTTTTTTTAAAATGCATCTTGTTTTTGATTGTTATTGTTTTTTTTGGTTTTAAATGATAGCAATAAAATATTAATTGAACTCCCCATAAACTTGTTGATTTGAACTATCTGTTTTTGTCTTGTCTCTTATTATTTGAAATAGTTTGTTGTTTCTCTCTAACTGGTCAATTTTCACAACTAAAACTGTTCCATCATGAAATAAATATGTGAATGGGGAGGTTATTCCATGTGAACAGCTTAGTGGTATTGGGAAATAAGTGTGTAATTCAGCTGTAAAAGACCTTGAAAGGGCTAACTGAAGAAAGTAATTCATTTTTTTTACAGTTATTATTGCATCATTTACATTGGTGATTTAATCGGTTTGTACCGATTGTGTCCACCACTTCCTTACAGGCACAGGCTTTCATCTAACATGATCTGATTGATGCTGATATAGTTGTTCCTCAGGATGGAGGATCTAGAACCAGGGATATTGTCACAGAATTAGCTATTTATGGTAGCAGTGTGGAGAAATTTCTTCTAGGAGAGTAAATCTTTGGAATTTTCTACCTTGTAGGGCTGTCAACACACAATCGTTTTGAGCATTTATAAAGCTGGAATTGGTGGACTTGTAAACAGCAATAAATCTTAGGAATGTGGAAATTGAACTGTGATGTAGATCAGGCATGATCTTATTGAATGGTGGACCAGATAGCATGAAGGACAAGGTTGGCAGAATTAGGGAGCCCTGGTTAATGAGGGATATTGAGCTCTTGTCAGAAAAAGCATGGCAGCATGTCAAGTCCCTTAAGTATAAAGCATGTACACTTAAGAAAGAATCAGAAATTAAGAAAGGCAAAAAAAAAGGACACGAAATATTCCTGGCAGATAAGTTAAAGGAAAATCCTAAAAGTTTCTGTAAGTGTATTTAAAGAGTAGCAAGCAAAAGAATAGGTTCTCTAAAGGGTCAGCATGGTCATCTATATATGGAGCCTAAAGTGATGGTCAAAATCTCATCTGCATTCACCATATAGAAGGACAGGGAAGCTACATATTACTATTTTTAAAGTGAAGTCTTGCGAGGCTTGAAGCATCTAAGTGGATAAATCCACAAGGTGTGACTCAGCTATGCTGGGACATTGTGGAAAGCAAGGGAAAATATTCAAAATCAGAATCAGATTTAATAACACTGGCGATTGCTGTGAAAGTTGTCATTTTGTGCAAGCAGTACATTGCACAACATAAAAACTGTAAATTAGAATAAGAAATGTGTATGTTTTTTAAAGAAGTTAAATAAGTAGTGGAGAAAGAAGTAGTGAGGTCATGTTCGTGGGTTCAACATCCATTCAGAAATCTGATAGCAGAGGGGAAGAAGCTATTTCTGAGTCATTAAGTATGTGCCTTTAGTCTCCTGTATCTCCACCCTGATGGTAGCAATGAGAAAAGGGCATGTACTCGTTGATGGGGTTCTTGATGATGGATGCCACCCTTTTGAGACATCTCTCCTTCAAGATATCCTAGATGCTAGGAAGGCTAGTGCCCAAGATGGAGCTGACTGACTTAAGTTTAGAACTTCCTGCAGCTTATTTCAATCCTGTGCAGTGCCCCTCCTCCATACCAGACATTGATACAGCCAGTTAGAATGTTTTCCACATTACATCTGTAGAAATTTGCGAGTCTCTTTAATGACATACCAAATCCCCTCAAAGTTCTAATGAAATTTTGTCACTGCTGAGCCTGCTTTGTAACTGCATCGATATATTGGGCCTAGGATAGATTCCCAGAGATGTTGACACCCAGGAACTTTCTTCTTCTGATCCTTCGATATGTGTTCCCTCATCCTACCCTTTCTGAAGTCCACTTTGCTGTAAACCTGGCAGATATTTTTGTATTTTATTAACTGCAGGCGAGGTACTGGAAGGTTGGAAGATGTTTAATGTTAAGCTTTTATTTAAGAAACGCTAGAAGGACGTGCAAGGAAATTATAGGGCTGTGAGTCTTACATCAACAGCAGGAAGGTTACTGGAAAGGCATTCTGAGAGGATCTGTCCCTTAAAAGAGCAATGACAGATTAGGGAGTCAGCATGCTTTGTGAGTGGGAAATCATATTTCACAAATTTGAATGAGTTTTTTTGAAGAGGTGACTAAGAGGATTGACAAGGACAGAATAGTAGTCATTTGATGCATGAACTTCAGCACGGTCACTGACATAGTCCTGAGTGGTAGGCTGGTTGAGAAGGTTAGAACTGGGATCTGGAATGGGCTAGTCAATTGGATACAAATTAGGCTTGGTAATAGCAATCAGGATTGCTTTTCAGATTTAATGGCTGTGTTCAGTGGTGTGCCACAGGGATGGACAGCTGGGTTCCTGCTTGTCATGTATGTTCATTATTGGATGGTAGGTAATTATTTGAAGATAGGTGACATAGTAAGTTTTCAAATGATAACTGCATTGGAGGTATAGTGGACAATAAAGAACTGTCTAAGCTTAAAATGGGATTTTGAGCAGCTGGGAAAAAATGTGAAAGGAAGGCAGATGGAATTTAAATGTGAACTAATGTATTCTGGGAAGTTAAATTTGGCCGGGGTATGCACAGTAAATAGCAGGGCCCTGCGAGTGTTTTTGAACAGAGAGAAGCAGGAGTCCACGTGCATATTTTTCTGAGAGTAATAGCACAGGTAGACAGGATGGTAAAGAAGGTTTATGGCATGCTTGACTTCATTGGCTATGGATTGAATATAAGAGTTGAAACTTTAGAATTGTACAAAATGTTGATTGCATCACTTTTGGAATATTATGTGCATTTCTGGTTGTTATGTTATACGAAGAATGTCATCAAACTAGAGAATGTCTAGAAAAGATTGACAAAGATGTTGCCTGAACTGGAGGAATTGCGTTATAAATTGAGAATTGGATTGGCTGGATCCAAGCTTCCTGGAGCAAAACAGGCTGATTGGTGACGTGATAGAGGTTTATAAAATTGAGGGGGATAGATAAGGTAGCTAATCAGTCTTATTTCCAGAGTAGGAAGTCTAAAGCTAGAGAGTTTAAGGTGAGAGGAGAAAGATTTAAAGGAGATCTGAGGGGGAATGTTTTGCAGAGGTGCATGGAACTAACTGCCAGAGGAGTGGCAGAGGTAGGTGCAAAGACAAGGTTAGAAATAGTTTGGATAAGTACATGGATAGGAAAAGTTTGGAGGATAAAATACAAATGTAGGCATATGGGATTGATAAGACACTTTGGTCAGCATGAATGAGTTGCTGTATAACTCTGTGAAATTGTGTTTGAAGAACAATATAAATAATCTATTTCATGCTTATCACTTCTTTGGCATCAATATTTTCTCAAAAGGAAGGGCACGAAGTTCTAACCTATGAATTCTAAGTTAATATTATAGATTTAGCACTTTGCTTTTGCACTCTGTTCTTATTTATAAAATCTGGGCATGCTTGAAATTTTAAACAGCTTTGTCAAATTGTTTTTTTTTTTGGCTTTTAAAACATGTAAGTATCTAAACCCCTAAGTCTGTCTATTCCTTTTAAAGTTTTACTGTTAATATATATGTCCTCTTCTTATTCTTTGTCCTAAAATGCATCACTTCACATTTCTCAGCAATAAATTTCATCTGGTATGTATGAACCCCGTCTACTAATTTGTATGTCTTCCTGAAAATTTTTAGTATCCTCTTCATGTTAAATACAATTTCAATCTTTGTATTTTTTTCATATTTTGATATCATACCCTCATAACTAGACACTAAGAGCAATGATAGTAATACTAAGCTGTGTTAGGTGTGGAGGACACTACTGATTAGATTCCTATATTCTGAATAGTAGTAGTTAATCACAAATGCCTCTCTTTGTATCTTTGAGATTTTGTTCACAACATTTAATGTGTAATGTCTATTTTTTTAATCAAGAAGTCTATATAAGTTTAGAAAATGCAAATTCACAATGATGTTGGATTTCCTTTGATACTCAAATTCACTACATGCACCTAGCTTTCAAAACTGGTGGAGGGCAGTAACATTGACACCTTTTTTAAATTTAGAGAAATCTACAGTATTTAATATTTTGCTGATAAAGCTGATTTTGGAAACATGCAATAATCTTGATCATTCACTGATGTTTGTGTTGCTTTCTTTAAAAAATAGTTACAAGAACTCTCAAACAAAATTATTGTTAAGTCTTGAATATACCAAGAAACACTGAGGAACAAATTTATCTTCAAATTCTAGCTTTGTGTACTTCTGAACCATAGTCCTGTCTCTGGGCTTGTATTTGTCATTTCATAGTTATACATAGATTTCAATATTGACAATGAGCTTTTGTTGTGGAGTTCTATTTGATATGGTTTAATACTGCAGATAATTTCACTTTTTAACATGCATTCTTGTTACTATCCAAATTAGTCCAGACATTTGAATTAATCCCAACACAGCCTCTCAAGTTCCTGAATTGCATGTACACAAAACATATGCTGAAGTTTTTACTGGTTTCTTCATTGATCTTGCCTGAAACTTCCTTATGAAGCTTATTTGTAGATGCTGGAATAAAAGCTAGAGTGAAACAAATGTAAATGTAGTTCTACTAATGGTGATTTGGCTGCTTTCTTTAGTCATGGATGTGTCCCATTGCACAATTAGCAAAATAGTTGTATACTATTTTGGAAGATAATTCCAGCTACTCTTTCCTTCATGTAAACATCAGTAAAAAAGTATATAATCAAAAAATGAGGTGCACTGATTCTGTCAAGGTAATAAATGGAGTATGTCCTGTCTATTGAACAAATCTTGCAAGTGACACAATCGAAATTTATCAATTACAACAATTCAATGTCATACAAGTCAATTAAATTCAGATGTGTGATGGAGGGAGAAGGAGCAGCACAATATTTTCATGTACTTACTCTGATTGCTGCAGGAAATTCCAGGCAAAGAGCTCAAAATTTAATTTATTTTCCATTAGATCAAATGTATGTCAATTGTTGATTTGAATTTGTGAAATGTTTTGTAATCCATTATTGGTAAAACAGATATTTTCTTCACCTGAAAATACCTACACGTGCATTTTTATTCATGCCATTTTTTAGTAATTGTACAAAGTACTTTAGGGAACCATGCAGTAATTCTTCCTACTTTATTTTCTTCCTTACCAAAAAAGAATGCATGATTTCTATCAATTTCTTTGCAGAATTTAGGGTTCCAATCTAAACTGAAGAATGTGATTAAACTAGTGAGACTCCAGTAAAATTTCATCATGATAACAAAGGAGACTTGAGGGCAAGTGTTTTTTACGCAGAGGGCGCTGGATGGAGGGAACAAGCTGCTAAATGAAGTGGTAGCGTTGAGTCCTGTTACAGTTGGACAGATTTATGGTTAGGGTATGTTTAGACCTGGGATTCCCAACCTTTTTTATGCCATGAGCACCGACCATTGACCAAGGGGTCCATGGGCCCCAGGTTGGGAACCCATGGCTTGGAGAGGTATGGGCCAAATGCAGGCAAATGGGAAAAATTCAGGAAGGCACCTTGGTCTACATAGATGAGTTGGATTGAATGGTCTGCTTCCATGCTTTATTAAGGGTTCCCAAACACATCTTCACAGTGTAAGGCATTTGCCACCATGCAGTTATCTTGGATTGACATTTTGTATGCTATTCAGAATTTCATTTGGCTCTTGTATTTCTTTTTTTATTAAATTAAAAGCCTATAGATAGTATTGAAAGCCCAATGCATAATTCCAGATCTCTCTTTCCAACATCTATGAGGATATGTTCACAAGCATCAGATTCTGGAGCATCTTCATTGTCTCCAGTTATCAGTAATGCAATCTTCATATTTGATATCAGAGTGAAAAATCAAATTCTGGGAGAAAATAAATAGCATGTTTTGACAACATCAGAGTGCTCTTTTCAGGATGCTGTTGGAGAATCCCCAACCTCATCACCTTCAAAATATTGCCACAGTGCTGCGTTACCTTCTTTGCATCAATTGGACAACGAATGCAAAATGAGAAAATCAGCAGGTAAATAGCATCACAATTTTGCTCTCTTCAACTTTGACCTATTAATCAAATTTGTATGATAATAAAACTTAGTATGTCTGTTAAGGGAAGACAGGTGATTGCTTAAATACCTTTGCTGCATTAATTCACTTTTCCTTTTGAGATGGTAACAGTAATTTTAAATAACACACACAAAATGCTGGTGGAACACAGCAGGCCAGGCAGCATCTATAGGAAGAAGCACTGTTGACGTTTCGGGCCGAGACCCTTCGTCAGGACTAACTGAAAGGAAAGATACTAAGAGATCTGAAAGTAGTGGGGGGAGGGGGAAATGCGAAATGATAGGAGAAGACAGGAGGAGGTGGGATGAAGCTAAAAGCTGGAAAGGTGATTGGCGCAAGTGATACAGAGCTGGAGAAGGGAAAGGATTATGGGATGGAAGGCCTCAGGAGAAAGAAAGGGGGAGGGGGGAGCACCAGAGGGAGTTGGAGAACAGGCAGGGTGATGAGCAGAGAGAGAGAAAAAAAACAACTAAATATGTCAGGGATGGGGTAAGAAGGGGAGGAGGGGCATTAATGGAAGTTAGCTAAGTCAATGTTCATGCCATCAGGTTGGAGGCTACCCAGCCGGTATATAAGCTGTTGTTCCTCCAACCTGAGTGTGGATTCATCTTGACAGTAGAGGAGGCCATGGATAGACATAACAGAATGGGAATGGGACATGGAATTAAAATGTTTGGCCACTGGGAAATCCTGCTTTCTCTGGTGGACCGAGCGTTGGTGTTCAGCGAAACGGTCTCCCAGTCTGCGTCGGGTCTCACCAATATGTAAAAGGCCACACCGGGAGCACCGGACGCTGTATACCACACCAGCTGACTCACAGATGAAGTGTCACCTCATCTGGAAGGACTGTCTGGGGCCCTGAATGGTGGTGAGGGAGGAAGTGTAAGGGCAGGTGTAGCACTTGTTCCACTTACAAGTACAAGTGCCAGGAGGGAGATCGGTGGGAAGGGATGGGGGAGACGAGTGGACAAGGGAGTCATGTAGGGAGCGATCCCTGCAGAAAGCAGAAAGGGGTGGGAGGGAAAGATGTGCTTGGTAGTGGGATCCCATTGGAGGTGGCGGAAGTTACGGAGAATTATACATTGGACCTGGAGGCTGGTGGGGTGGTAGGTGAGGACAAGGGGAACCCTATCCTGAGTAGGGCGGTGGGCAGATGTGGTGAGGGCAGATGTGCAGGAAATGGGAGAGATGCGTTTGAGAGCAGAGTTGATGGTGGAAGAAGGGAAGCCCATTTGTTTAAAAAAGGAAGACATCTCCTTCATCCTGGAATGAAAAGCTTCATCCTGAGAGCAGATGCGGCGGAGACTAAGGAATTGTGAGAAGGGGATAGCATTTTTGCAAGACAGGGTGGGAAGAGGAATAGTCCAGGTAGCTGTGAGAGTCTCTAGGCTTATAGTAGATATCAGTAGATAAGCCGTTTCCATAGATGGAGACAGAAAGATCAAGAAAGGGGAGGGAGGTGTCGGAAATGGACTACTACCACTACTAAGCACATCTTTCCCTCCCCCCCCCCCCCTTTTCTGCTTTCTGCAGGGATCGCTCCCTAAGGGACATCCTTGTCCACTCGTCTCCCCCATCCCTTCCCACCGATCTCCCTCCTGGCACTTATCCTTGCTACACCTGCCCTTACACTTCCTCCCTCACCACCATTCAGGGCCCCAGATAGTCCTTCCAGGTGAGGCGACACTTCACCTGTGAGTTGGCTGGTGTGGTATACTGTGTCCGGTGCTCCTGGTGTGGCCTTTTATATATTGGTGAGACCCAACGCAGACCGGGAGACCATTTCGCTGAACACCTACTCTCGGTCCGCCAGAGAAAGCAGGATCTCCTAGTGGCCACACATTTTAATTCCACGTCCCAGTCCCATTCTGATATGTCTATCCATGTGTCTCCTCTAATGTCAAGATGAACCCACACTCAGGTTGGAGGAACAACATCTTATATACCGGCTGGGTAGCCTCCAACCTGATGGCATGAACATTGACTTCTCTAACTTCCGTTAATGCCCCTCCTCCCCTTCTTACCCCATCCCTGACATATTTAGTTGTTTGTTTTTTTTTTCTCTCTCTGCCCATCACCCTGCCTGTTCTCCATCTCCCTCTGGTGCTCCCCCCTCTCCCCCTTTCTTTCTCCTGAGGCCTCCCGTCCCATGATCCTTTCCCTTCTCCAGCTCTGTATCACTTTCACCAATCACCTTTCCAGCCCTTAGCTTCACCCCACCCCCTCCGGTCTTCTATCATTTCGTATTTCCCCTCCCCCCACTACTTTCAAATCTCTTAGTATCTCTCCTTTCAGTTAGTCCTGATGAAGGGTCTCAGCTCAAAATGTCGACAGTGCTTCTTCCTATAGATGCTGCCTGGCCTGCTGTGTTCCACCAGCATTTTGTTTGTGTTGTTTGAATTTCCAGCATCTGCAGATTTCCTCATGTTTGCTTAGTAATTTTAAATGTTAAGTTTTGAAAGCTGCCATCTGTACATGTGATATGTATCTATTTAATGATTTTATGAATTCCATTTTAATGTTTTTATGGATTTTCTTGGTGTTATTCCTCTCACAACTTAAAACAAAAAACAGATATGAGAACTATGGATTCTGATGCTGCAGGTGTCAGAAAATAATCCTGTAATTGAAATGACCAAGTCTGGGGTAATGGTAATTTGTTTTGTTGGTACATTCCTTTCTAAGATCATTTTCATCATCCCCAATAGTCAGTAGTCTGTATTGCAACTAAAATATCACATTGGATTCCAGATGACAGCACAGCCATTGCTTCAAAGAAAGGCAGATCTCCGGTGATTCAGAAAGACAGCACCAAACAAAAGTTTCATGATCTTAGGTAGGTTACAATTTCTAATCCCCAATTCATATTCTACCATACATGCTAGAATTGACAGTGATTATGTAGCTTGAGTAAAGTATGCAAGAAAATAATCAATGTTTGCTGATAATTCAAACCTGGTTAGCTATGTAAGTTGTGGAGACAATACAGAAGGATTTTAGGGGACATGGAAAGGTTGAATAAATGAGCTAGAACTTGACAGATAGAATATAATGTGGAATATGTGATCTTATCTATTTTGTTAGAAAATGTAGAAAAGCAGAGTATTTAAGGTGTTAATATTCTGAAGGTGTCCTTAAATAACTGCAATTTGGTAAGTGCAGCAAGCAATTACATAGGAATTGTATGTTATCCTTTATTAAGAAGTATCTGAGTACAGTCAAAATATCTTTTTGAAATTATCTTGAGACCCTGACCGGACTGCATCTGGAATATTTTGTGACGGTCTGGTGTTCTTTCCCAAGGAAGAATATATTTCTGATGGTGGAGGGTAGTGGATCTTCAAGTAAATTGTGGATGTTCAGTCACTCAGTTTGTTCAAGACAGTGAGCTACAGAGGTTTTGATATTAAAATATTGAAAAATCTGCAATAGGTTGGTCAACAGATACATTTAATGTCAGAGAAATGTATACAATATACATCTTGAAATTATTCTTCTTTGCAAATATCCACGAAAAATAGGAGTGCCCCAAAGAATGAATGACAGTTAAGTGTTCGAACCCCAAAGCCCTCCTCCAACTCTCCCGCCCCACACACATGCAGCAGCTAAGCAATGGCACTGCCCCACCAGCAAAAAAGCATTGGCACCCCCCCACCGAATACTCAAGCATGTGGCAAACCATCAGTAAAGACACAGACTTGCAGTACCCCAAAGCCTATTCTTTCACCCAGATTTGACGTACCACAGGCTCTCTCTTCCCCTATTAAGGGAAAAAGAGGTGTCCCCCATTTCACAGCAAGAGGGGAGACATAAAAAAGCAACTCACTGATTTATGGTGTTAAAAGACTGTTTGCATCACCTCTGTCAAGCTCTGTGCCCAAAGAACACGGGTCTCTAGGCACACAGCCAGCAGCCAGCCCGCTGCATTTCAATCTTCCATCTCCCACAGCACATCAGCTGGCCACAATGGCCTTGAATCCACCTGCTCCAGAGCCACAAAAATCCAGCACCTTGAAGGCATGCTAGACTTCCAGGCTGCATCCTTGGCATATCAAAAAGTGGCCTGCATGATGCCCTGAGAGCGGGTCCCATTTCCGCAAAGAACCGAAGTCAGAGCGTAACTCCAGGTCAGGATCTTCAAAAGAACCTTGAAATGGGAAAAAAGATATCAAAGATAGAAATGGAGCTGTTTCTGAAGACGCAAACAAAAGAGTTGCTTTTAGGTGCCTTCGTCCTCCTAAGTTTCGTCCCAGTCAGTAAATGAAAGTTGTTTTAGAGTAAAAGATCAAAAATAACTAATCAAAGGGATTAATAATTATATGGGGTTGTAGGATAACATAATTAGGAGAATTGTGCATAATTCACAGACTTTCCAACAGCTGATGGACTCTGTATTAAAAGCACAGTTACTGGAGCCCTTTCCCATCATTACAGCATCCTTTACTGAAGCAACAGCTCTCTTCAGCATCAGTATTGCTTATATTGTGCTTTTGTCTCTTTAAAGGTTGCCTCACAATTACACTTGTGTGATATAGTACCAGTAGGTGTGAAATATACAGCATAGAAATAACTCCTTCATGCCACCCTGAGCTGGTCGCATTTACCTGTGTTTGGCCAATATCCCCCCCCCCCAACCTTTTTTTATCCATGTACCTGTCCAAATGTCTATTAAATATTTTAATTGTACCTGTTTTCATCAATTCCTCTGGCAGTTCATTCCACATACTCATCACCTGTACCTGGTAAAAGTTGCTCCTCAGCTCACTTTAAGTTCCTCCCTTCTCAGTTTAAATCTCCTCTAGTTAATCTCCAACTTTCTTTATCCATATACATACTATCTATATACATAATAAACTGAAATTCAATTCAATTCATCTCTACCCAGCTCCCTCTTGCAGAACTGATCTTGTTTCATTTCAATTCTGGGAGATTACATTTTAGAAATAGTTACTGAGAATTTTTGCATCTTGTACTATAACTTCAATTTCCTTCTTAAAAAAAATTGAATAATAAAGACTGATTGAAACATAGTGACCTACAACTATATTTAACCTGGTTCTTACATGACCAATTTCTTTTACAATTTATTGCAGGTGTCCAGGACAAAAAACATTTAGTAAAGGGAAAAAACAGAAAGACAAAGTGAAAGAAGCCAATAGACTCTCATCAGGAAGCAGGTATAATGCAGTACTATCCACTATAGATTTTGGTGCATGTTTACCTTTCAGCTTTCATAAAAGTTGATCATGCCACTTAAACAAGATGAGCCTATTAAACCCAGAACAGGGCTCACCAAATCCATGTAACTAGTAGAATTGTTTTATTCAGTACACATTTTCTTAAGGTAACCAGAGAGAGACTAGAAAAGTACAGCTTTGGAAGTTAACTCATTATTTGGTACTACAGAAAGCACACACTTTTGGTATCAGTCCATTTCTTTAACATACAAAATGTGCTGCACAACTATTTCAGTGATAGTTAATATTACTGCAACAAGAGTCCTGATTTCATTTGGCCTTGATGGCCTTGACAGTATATGAGAGTTACTGTCTGTTCTCATCTTCAGTGCATCCTGAGCCTTCTATAAAATGATGAATAAATATTGTTTTGGTTTATCACTTTATCTAAACATCCTGTGGTTCTTTGTTTTACCAAGAGGTGAATTTAAAGTTTTTTTATTGAAGAGCATAAATCAGATAATGGTGCACAGTTGTCAGGAGCCACTTCAAAGCACTTTCTGGCCTTCCATCGCAATTTTTAATGAACAAAAGCTGCAAGTATACTATTAGTAAGCAAAGTCATAACTTAAACAAAAAAAAAGGGAATGCTGGTAAATAGGTCAAACTGTGTCTCTGGGTAGGAATCAGAGTTGGGATTTTAGATTGAAGACACTTAATCAGACCTGGAAAGTGATAAAGGATCATGATTCTACCAATCACCATAAAGTAGCCTTGCAAATTGAGCCTTTTTTATTATTAATAAGTAAATCACAGTTAATAGATTATCTTAATTTATATTTCTTTTGATTCATTATTCATATTGTAGGAGTTGTAATTGTATCTGCCTCAACCATCTCTGGCAACTCATGCCATGTAATCGCTGCTCTTTGTGGAAATATTTGCCTCTTCAGAACTCTTAAATGTCTTCCCTCTTATCTTAAACATATGCTATTTAGTTTGAGGCTGGCCTGCCCCTGGATTAAAGAGACTGGCTATCTATCCCCTCATAACCTTATCAACTTCTATGAGGCCACATAGTTTACATAGGATACATTCCAGTGAGAACAAGCACAACTTATCAAATCTCTCCTAGTAACTACATGGAACATTCTAGTGCAACGCTTCTGCACTTTTCTGATGTTATATCCTTCCAGTAGTATAGTGATCAGAAATGTACACAACGCTCAAGGTATGGCTGGACAAATTTTATGCAACTGCAACATGACATCCCAAATCTAGGCTCAATGCCAGGTCCTATGGAGGCAAGCATGCCTTACTTCTACACTTTTGTTTAGAAGTTCAATATGGAAATAAAGCATTCATATGTTTTGTGATTGAGTAAGTCACAGTTTTCATGACACAGTCCTGAGAAGACACCCGATTGCTTGGAGATGGAGTTTAAAAGAAGTGAACAGGGACAGTTGGCACACTTAGTGTATCACAGTCCCGAGGAGTCACTGGATTGCTTGGAGGGAGAGAGAGTTTAGAAGAAGAGACTGGGAGCAGTTGGGACATTTTTGTACACCATAGTTTCAATGAGATACCGAATTGTTTGGAGGGGGAGAGAGTTTAAAAGAAGCCAGTAGCTCAGTTGTCACATTTTGCACGCCACCGTACTGAGGATAGCACATAATTAGGCACTTGACAAGGACCAATGAAAAATTTGGGTTCATGTGCAATGAACATTGTATGAGTGGGCCGCTACTGGAGTGGGGAGTTGAGGCATTGGCATGGAGAGGCTAGGCCATAGATAGATGTTTTTTTTTCATTATTTAATCTTTATTTCTTATTGCACATTTAGAGCAGTGGGGATGCCAGTGGGAATGCTCCTCTTGCAGGGTAGTGTCATGGAGTCATAGAAAACTGCAGTACAGAACAACTTCGGGCCCATCTAGTCTGTGCCAAGCCATTTAAGCTGTCTGCTTCCATTGGCCTGCACCGGGACTAAAGCCCTCCATACTCCTACCATCCATGTACCTATCCAAACTTCTCTTAAATGTTGAAATGGAGTTTGCATGCACCACTTGGCAGACAGCTCATTCCACACTCTCACAATCCTCTGAGTGAAGATGTTCCCCTCAAGTTCACCTTAAAGTTTTCACTTTTCACCCTTAACTCATGACCTTTAGTTGTAGTTCCACCCAACTTTAGTGGAAAAAGCCTGCTAGTGTTTATCCTATCTATACCCCTCATAATTCTGTATACCTCTACGTGGGATGTGGGATTGTAGAGAGACCTTGATGTCCTTGATGACTACACCTGCAATAAGTGCATCCAGCTGCAGCTTCCAACAGACCATGTTAAGGAGCTGGAGGTGGAACTGGATGAACTCTGGGTCACTCGGGAGGCTGAGGGGTTGATAGACAGGACATACACAGGGACTTTTACAAAGGTGCAGGACACAGGTAACTGGTTGACTGTCAGAATGGGGACAGAAGTTAGGCAGCCAGTGCAGAGTACCCCTATAGCCATTCCTCTCAACAACAAGTATATCTCTTTGGATATTGTTGGGGGGAATTACCTAGCAGAGGAAGGCCACAGTAGGACTCTGGCACGGAGTCTGAGTCTGGCTCTATAGCTCAGAAGGGAAGAGGTGGGTGGGGAGAAGAGGAGGAAAGCTGTACTGATAGATTTTTTGGTTAAGGCGACAGAAAAGAGGTTCTGTGGATGAGAATGAGATTGCTGGATGGTTTGTTGCTTCTTGGGTGCCAGGGCCAGGAACAGCTTGGACTGAGTCCACAGCATCACAGTGGTTGGTTGACAAGCCAGAAGTTGTGACCCATGTCAGTACCAATGAAGAGGAGAGATGAACTCGTGCAAAGTGAGCTCAGGAAATTAGGTGCTAATTTAAAGGATTGGACCTCCAGGGTTGTGATCTCAGGACTGCTAGCTGTGTCATGTGCTAGTGAGGCCAAAAATAGGAAGATAACACATTGCCAAAGAGTAGATGCAGGAGGGAGGGCTTCAGATTTTTGGATCATTGGGCTCTGCTCTGGAAAAGGTGGGACCTATACAGAAGGGATGGCTTGCATCGAGCTAGCGGAGGACTAATATCCTGGTGGAAAGATTTGCTAATACTGCAATGTTGGGGGGGTGGAGGTTACACGAGAGTTATAGGGGATTCGGAACCAGAGTGCCAGAACAGATAGCAGAGTGCTTGTGGAGAAAGATGTTGTTAAGCCTACATACAAAATCTGTTGTGACTAATGTTCTGAGCTGCGTATATTTCAATGCAAGGAGTATTGTAGAAAGACAGATGAGCTTAGGGCATGGATCTGCATATGGAATTATGACATTGTAGCCATTAGTGAGACTTGGTTGCAGGAGGGCAGGACTGGCAGCTCAGTGTTCTGGGGTTCCATTATTTTATACGTGATATAACAGGAGTGATTAAAGGGAGAGTGGTGGCATTACTAGTCGGGGAAAATGTCACAGCAGCGCTGAGTCAGGACTGACTGGAGAGCTCGTCTAGTGAGGCTTTTTGTGTACAACTGAGGAATAAAAAAGATACGACTATGTTAATAGTGCTATATTATAGACTACCCAACAGTTCATGAGATTTAGAGGAACAAATTTGTAGAGAGATCCCAGACTGTTGCAACAAACATAAGGTTGTAATAGTAAGTGATTTTAACTTTCCACATATTGACTAGCACTCCCATACTGTAAAAGAGCTGGATGAGAAAATTCTGTCAAATACGTTCAGGAAAGTTTCCTTCATCAGTACATCGAAGTGCCAACTAGAGAGAGTGCAAAACTGGATCTCCTATTAGGGAATGAGATAGGGCAGGTGATAAAAGTTTGTGTAGGTGAGCTCTAGTGATCATGATGGCATTAGTTTCAAGAAAATTATGGAAAAGAATAGGTCTGGTCCTCTGGTTGAAATTCTAAATTGGTGACAGGCCAATTTTGATGGTATCAGAAAGGATCTAACACGTGTAGATTGGGACAGGCTGTTTTCTGTAGGAGACCTTCAAAAGTGAAATTTTGAGAATAGAGTTTGTATGTTCCTGGCAGAATAACTGATCTAGGGAATCTTGGTTTTTGAGAGAGATTGATGCCCCAGTTAAGAAAATGGTGGAGGTACATAGCAGGTATAGGCAGACAGAACAAAGAAGGTACTTGAGGATTATTTTTAAAAATGCAAGAGCACACTTAGGAAGGAAATCAGGAAGGCTAAAAGAAGGCATGAGGTTGCTCTGGCAGTCAAGGTGAAGGAGAATCCCAAGAGCTTCTACAGATCTATTAAGAGCAAAAGGATAGCAAGGGATAGAATTGTTCCTCTGGAAGATCAGAGTGATAATCAATGCATGGAGCTGGAAGAGATGGAGGAGACCTTAATTTTGTTTTGCATCTGGATTTACTCAGGAGAGGGACACAGAGTCTATAAATGTGAAGCAATATAGCATTGAGGTCAGGGATCCTATATATATTGCAGAGGAGGAGGTATTTGCTATCTTGAGGCAAATTAGGCGAGTAAATACCCAGGGTCTGACTTGGTGTTCCTTTGGACCCTGTGGGAGGCTAGTTAAAAAGTTGCATGGGCTCTAGGGGAGGTATAAAAAAACATCCTTAGCCACAGATGAAGTGCAAGAGGATTGGAAGATAGCTAATGTTGTTCCTTTGGTTAAGAAGAAAGACTCTCAGAATAAATCAAGAAATTATTGGCCAGTGAGCCTGACATCAGTTGGGGGAAAGTTACTGAAAGGTGTTCTAAGGGGCTGGATATACAAGTATTCCGATAGACAGGGACTGATTAGAGATAGTCAGCATGGCTTTGTTTTGTGGTAAGTTATGTTTAACTGATCTTATAGAGTTCTTCAAGGAAGTTATCAGGAAAGTTGAAGCGAAGAGAGTGGATGTTGGCTACATGACTTTAGCAAGACCTTCGGCAAAGTTTGCATGGGAGATTGGTCAAGAAGGACCAACCAGGGTGGGTCTTATACAGTGCACAGTAGGGTATTGAGAAGAACTGTCGAACAGAAGGATCAGGAAATACAAATCCATAATTCCTTGAAAGTGCCATCACAGTTAGATAGGGTTGTAAAGAAAGCTTTTGGCACATTGGCATTCATAAATCAATGTGTTGAGTATAGGGGATGGAGTGTTATGTTGAAATTATTTAAGATGTTAATGAGGCCTAATTTAGAGTGCAAACACGAGGAAATCTGCAGATGCTGGAAATTCAAGCAACAACACACAAAAAATGCTGGTAGAACACAGCAGGCTGGGCAGCATCTATAGGGAGAAACGATGTCGATGTTTCGGGCCGAGACCCTTCGTCAGGACTAACCGAAAAGAAAGATATTATCTTTCCTTTCCGTTAGTCCTGACGAATGGTCTCAGCCCGAAACATCGACATCGCTTCTCCCTAATTTAGAGTATTGTGTTTCAGCCCAAAATGTCGACCATTCTCTTTTCCATAGATGCAGCCTGGCCTGCTGAGTTCCTCCAGCATTTTGTCTGCGTCGCTTAGAATATTGTGTGTAATTTGAGTAACCTTCCTACAAGAAGGATGTAAATATAATTGAAAGAGTGCAGAGAAAATTTGCAAGGATGTTGCTGGGACTTGAGGACCTAAGTTACAAGCAAAGGGCTTTATTCCCTGGAATGTAGAAGATTGAGGGGAGATTTGATAGAGGTATACAAAATTATGAGGACTATAAATAGGGTAGATGCAAGCTATTTCCACTGAGGTTGGGTGAGACTATGTCTAGAGCTCATGGGTTAAGGGTGAAAGGTGAGATGTTTAAGGGGAACATGAGGGGGAATTTCTTCACTCAGTGAGTGGTGAGAGTGTGGAATGAGCTACCAGTGCAAGTAATGGATGCGGGGTTGATTTCAGTGGAATTTGGGTAGGTATATGGATGGAAGGGGTATGAAGAGCTATGATTCAGTGCAGGTTCTTGGACTTGGCAGGTTAATGGTTTGGCATGAACTAGATGGAGCGAAGTGCCTGTTTCTATGCTGTAGTGTTCTATGACTCTAAGACACCACAGGATTATTTGGGAGTGTCTTTGGGATGAGAAGCATTTGCATCCACTAATTGTAAAAGTGAGGCCTGGTTTCTCTTGGTTCAGATTTGCAAATCCTGGCATGTGAATGTAGCACATTTCTCATGTAAGCTAATCTGCAAAATTATTTTCTCTAGACATTAGGAACGTACTGCTGCTTGGGACATGTTGGTACCAGTAAATTTGCTGAGGAATTTTCAAAATATTGGCTCTTCAGACCTTGGAATTCCAGTAAAGTTTTTTTTTTCAGAATTAATTGGAAGATCAACAATTCTATTTATTTAGCAAGTTGTTTTAAATAAATATTTGTTGGACATGATTTATTGGTCGCACTGCCATCCAATAGATTTGAATGTTGGGAAATGGCCTGCAAAGTGCATTTTTCTTATCTGTGACTAAAACAGTGGAAATCAATATTAATTGGCGAAGGAAGTATTTTAATAAAATTTTGGAAGCCTGCCAATGGTTATATACACTTAGTTTAGTTTCATGATTTTTTTTACTTGTAATGGCAGGATCTCCAATGATACACTGGAAAGTTTAACAAGCAACATTTCAGGAGAATCATCTTCCTCCATTCCACCTTGTGTACTGTTATCCTGGTTTGGTGAAGGTTCAAAAAGATACAACTCTTCCAGCAATTTGCCATCTCCTAGCAGCTCAACAGAACCATCTTCTGAGAGCCTTAGCCCAGAGAAACAAAGATTTAAGGTAATTTACAACTTATTTTGTACATGAAAAGAGGATGTGATAAGAAGTCTCATTCACAAAGTTTACTAGGAAGTGATAGAAGGTTGAGGACATGTAATTGAAGGACAGATTGAACAACCCAAGTTTGTCTTCTCTGAATTGAAGGAGGCTGAGAGGAATCTGGTAGAGGTTTATAAGATTATGTGAGATATAGATAGAGTTGACAGCCAGTATTATTTTCCCTAGGTTGAAATGTTGAATAATGCCTGAGGGCATGTATTTCAGGTGAGAGGAGCAAGTTCAAAGGAGATACAATGTGTGGGGCAAGTTAGTTTATACAGAGAGTGGTGAGTGCCTGGAATTTGCTGTCAGGGGTAGTGGCAAATAAAACAGAGGTATTCAAGAGGCTCTTAGATGGGTACATGAATGTGCAGGAAATAAAGGATATGGATATTGTGTAAACAGCAGGGATTAATTTAGCTAGACATTTGATTATTAATTTAATAAGTTCGTCACAACATCCTGTGCTGAAGGCCTTACTGTGCTGTACAGTTCTGTGTTCAGCGATGTAGTCTTGATTGTACAAGATTATAAATATGCAGGATTTTCAACAAGTTTATAAACATTTTAGTCAATATTTCAGGCTTACTTTTAAAATGGTGTATTAAATGATTGCATATTTCACTAACAAATTCACATCTGAAGAAAGACAGCTTTTATCTGACTCAGAAGTATTATTAAAGATAAATTGGCTCTGAATTTACTTTATCCAAATTATCTATATTTTCATTGGGCTGTATTATGTGCCCAACAGCCAGAATCGATGTGCACCTGTACTTAGTTGGGCCTAATGCAGAAGGCCAACCTCCCCAGCCCTCTGAAACTTGTATAGTATCAGTGACAACTTGATTTCAGGCAGAAGTTGTCACAATGAGGATCCAAGGTTTTAGTATATGCTATTTTCCATTCTAAAATCCCTTTAAATAGTAATAGATTTAAAGGTGTTGCCAAAATCAAATCGCTGGAAGTTCAATATGCAAATTATATGCAAGTGGTGTATTGGTCTCTTGCAAGAAAATATGAATGCAGCTTAATGAAATTAAATAAGATGATTGGAAGACTGCAGTCTAAATATTGTGTGCAGATTAGGTCTTCTACCTCAGGAAGGATGTGTTTCTGATTGAGCAAGGATTACAAATTGATTCCTAGGATGGGAATATTGTCCTACCAGAACAGAATCAGTAGATTCGACCAATACCATTTTCCATTTAAAAGAGTTAGGTTATCTCATTTTAAAGAGATTCTTATACAACTTAACTGGATAGATGCAGGAATCTTACTTTCCCTATGGTAGGATATCCAGAATCAAGGGTCATAGTTTAAAAATAAGAGGTTGAGCATTCAGGACTTCAAATGAGAAAATAATAAGAATTCTCTACCAAAAAGGGCCGATGAGACTTGGTCACTGAATATATTCAAGACAAGGATCAATTTTTTTTAGATATTCAGGAAATCAAGGAAGGTGGTATTAGAACCTAAAAGTAGCATTGGGGAAAAGATCAGACACCATCTTACTAGAATGTGGACAATTCCACTTTTATTTCTTATGTTGATGTATTTGCAATGTAATATCAGTTATCACTGAAGTTTGTTCAAAAGTGGAAAAATAACATGTAAAACTCTGAAACAAATTAAATATATTTTTAAAATGCCAAGATAGTGAATTGGGTCCTGTATCATTTCCAGTTTTGTTTATAAATGTAGTCTTCTTTGTGTAGAAATAATTATAGGAGTTTTGCCTTCATTGATTTATTTTTTGTATGGGACTTAAGTTATTTGAATAAAACAATTGGACTTTCTGCAGCTGTAACTTGAATGTTGGGCAAGTGGTTGTAAAATTAGTATGGTTCAATGGTAGAAGTAGTGTAAAGCTTTTGAACATGAATTTCCACAGCGAAGTAGGATTAAACACAAGAGATTCTGCTGATGCTGGAAGTACAGAATGGACTTACTGACTGGTGTACAGATATTGTTCCTGTTCTCAAGCCAGATGGCAAAATGAAGATATGTATAAATGTGACAAAATAGATGAGGATGAAAAATTTTTGGATGTAGGAGAGCAGTAGTCTGCCACATGGATGATATACTCATCTTCGGAGGCTCAAGTAAGAAACATGACAAAAGAGTGGAAGCTGCCTTGGAGAAACTAAAACAGGATGGAATCACCCTGAACGAAACACCAACTATCCTCAGAGGGAGTGAAACCAGATTCAGGCAAATTAACAGGAGTTCAGAACATGGAACAACCTAAGAATGTATCAGGGAATCGCAGTTTCCTTGGTATGGTAAATCAGCTGGAAAAGTTTGTTCCAGATTTGATTGGAAGCCAATATGTGATCTCCTCTCTCAGAGAAACATTTGGACCTGGAATGCACCACTTAAAGCAGAGCTTATTTCTCTGCCAACACCAGCATTCTTCGATCTGAGCAAAGCAACCAAAGTCTCAGCAGATGCTTCTTCCTTTGGCCTAGGGACAGTGTTCAATCAAAATTGCAGTAGTTCATGGAAACTGGCAGATGCATCAAGAGTTACTGAAACAGCATTATGCTTAAAAGGAGATGCTAGCTCTTGTATGGAACTGTGAACGTTTCAACTTGCACTTGGTAGACACTAAATTCCTACTTGAAAAAGTCCACAAGCCATTTGTCAGCCTCCTCAGATTGAAGCACTTGAATGACTTACCTCCAAGTCGGTGCAGAGATTCGGAATGAGGCTTATGTGATACTGTGTAGACACTGAACGTGTCCCCAGCAAACCTTTCACAATGCCAGACACTGTTTCAAGGATGCCATGCAAAAGTGAGTGGACAGCTGACTCTGCCCTTGTAGCTCAGGTGTGTGAAAGCTTTCCTGCATCACAGAGTAAACTGGATGAAATCCATGCTGTGTTGAACAAGGGCAAAATCTGCATCAAGGTCCTTAATACAGTCAGCATGAGTGGTCAGCTGTTCCAAAAGGAGCTCACAATTCAGATGTTACTGGCTTGAAAGAGACACACTCACCATCCTGTTTAAGGGCTTCAGACTCCTCATTTATGCTTTTGTGCACACCAAAATCATCAGTCAAATCCACCAAGGACATCAAAGCATTGAAAATTGTCACCTAAGAACAAGGCAATCTGTGTGGTAGCCTGGTCTGAGCACACAGCTGGGAGATTACATAAGGCAATGTGAAGCATGCAGAGAACTTCACAAAACTCATGCCAAACCTCTCTATCATATAGAACTCCCAGACTTTACATGACAAATTGCAGGCACAGACATTTTCGAATGTTGAGGTGTCCAAGCTGTCCTGTACATCCTCAGCATCGGTTAAACAGCACCTGAAAGCTGTATTCGCTCACCATGGGCTGCCAGAGACACTTGTGTCGAACAATGGTCCACAATTCAGCTTTTGCTAGGAACTGAGTTCAAACAGCAGGCAAGCTGTTGATGGTAACCACAGGCAAATGGAGAAATGGAAAGAGCAGTGCAAACTGTTAAGAGTCTCCTACTGAAGGGAAAAGACCCCTACAAAGCACTGCTAGCTTATCGCTCCACACCTCTTGTGAATGACTGCAGTCTGTTGGATGGGCTGGAGACTGAGAACAAGCCTGTTGTTCTTCTTTCCCTCCCCCAACCTCACTCGCCAGACTTAGACCAATTGAGAAATTTTGAGACAACACAGTGTGAGAAAATGAGCAGCAGGCATGATCTCAGACACAGAGTACAATCTTTGTCTCTATTCAGGAGTGGTGAAATAGTTGGGGTTTTAGACCAATTCACTGAAGAAACAATAATCCGGCAGCATGCACCACGATCATTTGTGATCAGAACATCACAAGGTGAAATCAATAGACAATAGGTGCAGGAGTAGGCCATTCGGCCCTTCGAGCCAGCACTGCCATTCACTGTGATCATGGCTGATCATCCACAATCAGTACCCCATTCCTGCCATATCCCTTGACTCCATTATCTTTAAGAGCTCTATCTAACTCTTTCTTGAAAGCATCCAGAGAATTGGCCTCCACTGCCTTCTGAGGCAGTGCATTCCACATATCTACAACTCTGGTGAAAAAGTTTTCCTTCAAATCAGGTGGAACAGGTGTCCATGAAAGGTATAGAAAGAAACAGTGGCCTGATCCTTATGACGAGCGCCACCTACCTGAGATGGATGCACCTGTTCAAGAATCTACATCCACTCCAACACTTCCAGGAAGCTATACAGATATGTTTGTTTATCACAGAGATATACTCTATAAATAGCTTAGGGCAAGTGACTAAAGACGCAGAATAATCCTCTCACTTTGCTAGTGTGTTCAGGCAGTCTACCCTGACCTCCGTTAGATTTGGTGTTCTTTGAAAAAGATTTCTAATGTTCTTTAAAAGAAAAGAAATTGGTGAAATAGCTGAGGAAAACAGACCATTAAAAACAAAGAGAAAGACTGTTATAATGTTGGCAATTCTTTTTTATGTTTATGTCAGGAGCATAAGTTATGTGCAATGGGTAAAGTGAACTGAATTATTCAATTTCAGTGACTAATTTCAATGCAGTTCTATAGACAAGAAGAGCATACCTCATTTTTCTTTTTCTTCAAGAAGGAAAGATGTTGTGGTAGTTAATAGTGGTATTCCTATGTCACTCAGTTAGCCACTCCCACATGGGTAAGTTCACATTTTGTATAAGAAGCATTATCAATGAAGTTCAGTTCAATATCCTGCAAGGCTAGCCTTCTGATGTGTGCTCTGCACTACTGCTGATAATGAACGCAACAACAGAAGTTAAGAAACAGGATGTTTTGAAAATTTTGCAAACCTTTAGGATAGAAAAGTCATTAGGGCCAGGCAGGATATACCTCGGGTTACTACAGAAAGCAAACAAAGAGATTACTGCACTTTTCTCAATGATTTTTGCCACAGGAGTAGTACCAGTAGATTGAAGGATGTCAAGTGTCATTCCCTTGTTCAGGAAGGGTAATAGGGAAGGTAATTGTGGTCTAGTGGCAAGGACCACAAAGGTGTGTGGTTAAGAGAGTTGGAGCAGTGCTTACAGGACTGCTTTGAATTGGTGGACTGGACAATCTTTAGAAATTCATCTTTGACCCTGAATGAATATGTCACAATTGTTACCGACTTCATCAAAATTGAGGTGGATGAGTGTGTGCCTTTTGAGAGCATACTGGACATGCCCAAACCAAAAACTGTGGATGAATCAGAGATTCACAGTTTGCTGAGGGCTAGATATACGGTATTCAAGACCGGTGATCCAGAACTATACAAGAGGTCCAGGTGCAACCTATGGAAGGCTAATTCAAGAGTGAAGAAACAATTCTGATTGAAGTTAGAGGCGGAATTGGATACACATCAGCCCTGGCAGGATTTGCAGATCATTACATCCTACAAGGCGAAATCTACCATCGTGAATTGCCTTTTATGCATGCTTAAAAAGGGAGATTAAGACTACACCCGTATGAATCCTTGCAGCATCTTGTGACCCTGTGATCACAGTCTCGGAGGTCGACATTATAACATCTTTCAAGAGGGTGAACCCTCACAAGGCATCAGGCCCTGCTGGCATACCTAGTAGGGCACTGAAACCAACTGGCAGGAGTGGTAAAGGACATCTTCAATCTCTTACTGCTGTAGTTGAAGATTTCCACCTGCTTCCAAAGGCTGACAGTCATACTAGTTTCCAAAAAGAGAAGGGTGTGCTGCCTCAATGACTATTGCTCAGTTGTACTCATATCTACTGTGATCAAGAGCTTTGTGAGATTGTTCATGGCCAGAATCAACTCCGCCTAAGCAAGGTCCTTGTCCTGCACATTTGCCTCTTGCCACAATAGATCTAAAGTGGTGCAAATTCGCTAGCTCTCCACTTCTCCTTGGACCACCTGGACAATGTCAAGTTGCTGTTTATTGATTACAGCTCAGCATTCCACACCATCATGCCCTCTGTTCTATCAACAAGTTTCAATACCTGGGCTTTGCTAACTCCCTCTACAACTGGATCCTCAACTTCCTCACTGGGAGACCACAATCTGGGTGGATTGGGGATAAGATCTCCTCATTGATAATCAACACTGGCACACCTCAAGGATGTGTGGCTAGCCCACTCTTTCTGCACTCAATATTGTGTAGCTAGACACAGCTCAAATTCCATCTATAAATTTGTCAATAACACAGCTATCGTAGACAGAATTTCAGGTAGTGATGAGGAGGCGTACAGTAGTGAGATAGGTCAGTTGGTTAAGTGGTGTTGCAACAACAAGCTTGCATTCAACATCAGTAAGAACAAGGAATTCATTGTAGACTTCAGGAAGGGGAAATTGAGGGAATACATACCAGTCTTCATCAAGGGATCACCAGTGGAAAGGTGAAGAATTTCAGGTTCCTGAGTGTCAACCTATTGATGCATTTAAAAAGAAGGCATGAAAGTGGCTATATTTCATTTGGGGTTTGAGGAGATTTGGTACATCACTGAAGACTCTCTAGCAAATTTGTACAAATGTACTGTGAAAAGCATTTTAACTGGTTGTATCGCCATCTGTTATGCAGGGGCCAGTCACAGGATCAGAAGAAGCTGCGAAAGTTGCAAACTTAGGCAGCTTCATTACGGACATTAACCTTATCAGCATCATAGACTTCTTAAAAAGTTGATTCAAAGGCAGTATCCGTCATTAAGGACCCAGGACATGCCTTTTTCTTATTGCTACCATCAAGGAGGAGGTACAGAAGCCTGAAGAGAGACACTCAATGTTTTAAGAAAAGCTTCTTCCACTCTGCCATCAGATTTCTCAACAGACAATGAACCCATGTGCACTACCTTGCTTTTTATTTTTGCTCTTTTTTTGCACTACTTAATTTAAGTTGAAGTGCTGTATATGTTATTGCAAGTTATATTTTTAATTCTTCTTTTAATTAAACACTACTACTGCTGCAAAACATTAAATTTCGCAACATACGAGTAATATTAAACCTGATTGTGATTCTGATTCTAGGAATAATCCTGGGAACTGTAGATCAGTGAGTCTTCCCTCAGGGGCAGGTAAGCTGCTGGAGGAGACTCTTAGAGATTAGATTTATGAGCATTTGGAGAAACAAAGTCTGATTAAGAATAGTCAGCGTGGCTTAAAAAGGGGAAGGTTATGCCTCATGAACCTGATTGACTTTTTTAAGGAAGTGGCAAGAAGAATTGATAAAGTTAGAGTGGTGGATGTGATGTATATGGGTTTTAGTAAGACATTCAATAAGGTTTCCTATGATAGGCTCATTCAGAAACTCATTAGGCATGGGTTCCAGGGAAAGTTGGGAGCATGGATTCAAAAGTGGCGTGCCCATATAAAGGAGAGTTTGATGGTTGATGGAGTGTATTCTGACTGGAGGTTAGTGACCAGTGGTGTTCTGCAGGGACCTGTTCCTGGTACCCGTGCTCTTTGTGATTTTTATAAATGACTTGGGTGAACAAGTGAGCGAGTTAGTAAGTTTGTAAATGACATGAAAGCTGATGGTATGTATAGTGCAGAAGGTTATCATAACTTATAATGAAACATTGATGGGATGCAGAGCTGGCTGAGAAGTTGCAGATGTTGGATTCTGATGTTTTAAATTCTAGTGTTCTTTTAGAAGTTGGGAATGAGGCATAAAACTTGTTGCTTGATGATCGTTTTATTAAGATGTGATAGAACAAAGAGAACAGGACAATGACAGGACTGCTACTTGAAGAGAGAAACTAAAGATGGTGCCTGCCTTGCATAAAATAGCTAATTTTGTACCCAAAGATAAGGAAAATTCCATTCAAATCCATAGATAAAAGACAACTAATTAGAAAATACTTATTCAATACTGCAGTAAAAATACCAATGAAAGAACTAAGAGGCTTCCAGAGTTACACTTTATATAGCCACTAGAGGTATATTAAATTGTTACGCACTCAAAGGCATTTTAAAATACGCAGATAATTAGTAGTTAAACTGCAAAGAAAATGACAGTCAGATCCAACAATATCCCCCTCCCTTTGATTCTAAATCATGTTTAGAATCATTAGAATAATTAGCTTGTTAGGGCTATGGCTTGTTCACAGTCATCGTTAGGAGAGGCCAGGTGATACAAATTTCAAAGCTTTATAAATACCCTGATTCCTCAAACCTTGTCCCAACAATCAGCAGCCATGGGCTCCTCTAAGCAGCTCCCTAGTACTCTGAAAATGAAAATAAATGATGCCCACAAGGCAGGAGAAGGCTGTAAGAGCGTTTTCAGGTAGCCGTTTCCTCAGTTCGTAATGTAATTAAGAAATGGCAGTTAACAGGAATGGTGGAGGTCAAGTTGAGGTCTGGAAGACCAGGAAAACTTTCCGAGAGAACTTGTAAGATTGCTGAAAAGGCAAATCAAAACCCCTGTTTGACTGCAAAAGACCTTAAGGAAGATTTAGCAGACTCTGGAGTGGTGATGTGTTGTTCTACTGTGCAGTGACACCTGCACAAATATGACCATCATGGAAGAGTCATCAGAAGAAAACCTTTCCTGTGTCCTCACCACAAAATTCAGGCAAGAAGTTTGCAAAGGAACATCTAAACAAGCCTGTTGCATTTTGGAAACAAGTCCTGTGGACTGATGAAGTTAAAATAGAACTTTTTGGCCACAATGAGCAAAGGTATGTTTGGAGAAAAAAGGGTGCAGAATTCCATGAAAAGAACACCTCTCCAACTGTTAAGCATGGGGGTGGATAGATCATGCTTTGGACTTGTGTTGCAGCCAGTGGCACGGGGAACATTTCACTGGTAGAGGAAAGAATGAATTCAATTAAATAGCAGCAAATTCTGGAAGCAAACATCACACCATTTGTAAAGCAGCTGAAGATGAAAAGAGGATGGCTTCTGCAACAGGACAATGATCCTAAACACATCTTAAAATCAGCGCAAGCTGATGGTTATGCCATGGCCCTCACAGTCCCCTGACCTAAACATCATTGAAAATCTGTGGATAGACCTCAAAAGAGCAGTGCATGCAAGGCGGCCCAGGAATCTCACAAAACTAGAAGCCTTTTGCAAGGAAGAAAAGGCGAAAATCCCCCAAACAAGAATTGAAAGACTCTTAGCTGGCTTAGAAAGTGTTTACAAGCCGTGATACTTGCCAAAGGGGGTGTTACTAATTACTGCAGGGTGCCCAAACTTTTGCTTTGAGCCCTTTTCCTTTTTTGTTATTTTGAAACTGTAAAAGGTGGAAATAAAATGGTAATCTTGCTTAAAATATTGAAGAAATGTGTCATCTTTAACTTTATGCCTTTTGGAAATCAGGTCATCTTTTACTCGCTTAGCTATTCACAGTAACAGAAATTTTTGAGCAGCCCTGGTCAACTTTTGAATACCACTGTATACTTAACAATCACAAGGAAATCTGCAGATGCTGGAAATTCAAGCAACACACACCAAATGCTGCTGGAACGCAGCAGGCTAGGCAGCATCCATAGGGAGAAGCTCTGTCGACGTTTTGGGCTGAGACCCTTTGTCAGGACTCACGAAGGATCTCGGCCCGAAACTTCGACAGCGCTTCTCCCTATAGATTCTGCCTGGCCTGCTGCGTTCTACCAGCATTTTGTGTGTGTTGCGTATAGTTAACAATGTCCAGTAGTTCCTGACCTGCTTGAAGTCTTTTAGCTGGAGTATTTTCAACAGTTTTGGGCCCCATATCTCAGAAAAGATGTGTTGTCATTGGAAAGAGTCCAGAGGAGGTTCACAAGGATGATTCTGGGAGTGAAGGGGTTTACATTCGAGGAGGCGTTTGGCAGCTTTGGACCTGTACTCTCTGGAATTTAGAAGAATCTGGGGGGGTGGGTCTCATTAAAACTTACAAAATGTTGAAAGGACTAGACAGAGTGGAGGTGGAGATGTTTCCTACGATGGGGGATTCCAGAACCACAGGGCATAGCCTTGAAATTGAGGGGTGACCTTTTAGAACAGAGGTAAGGAAGATTTTTTTTAACCAGTGGATAGTGAATCTGTGGAATGCTCTATCGCAACCTGCAGTGAAGGCAAAGTCCATGGGTATATTTAAAGTGGAAGTTGATAGTTTCCTGATTTATCAAGGCATCAAAGGGTATTGTGAGAATTCAGATATTTGGGGTTGAGTGAGGTTCAGAAGCAGCCATGATGGAATGGTGGCGCCGACTTGATGGTTGAATGGCCTAATTCTGCACTTATGTCTTATAGTCTTATGATTAGTGATTTGCTCACTGTAGCCCAACAGCATGAGCATTGTGAGCAGGAGGTTACTAGCACATCAATCACAAGTGCTGATTTTGCTCATTGGATACCACTTTAGCTCACTTGCACTGGCTAGTGCGTATCCACTTACTTTTGCCTTCTAATTTAACCACCGAGCTGGCAATTAACTGTACTTGTTAGGGATCTTCCCCGCAAGCTCCCAGTGCATCCTTATACTGTTTCTTAAACAAGGCCAACTTGCCCGGAATCAGGCTGTATCCTCCTGTTGGATCACTCCAAATGGCAGATATCTGTTAAGCAGACTGGTTTTGTTTTAAGGTGGCAATACTGAAGATTGGTGACAGCTTACTGGCAGCTCATAAAGCAAGAAGTACAACTAAGTACTTTATTAATAACACTTTTTCTGTGGAACATTGTGATAAATGATCACCACAAGTAACAAAAAGACAAAGATGAGGCTGACTTGAGGGTCATAGTGTGTGGGTGTGGCATAAAGTTGGAGTGAGGTCGAGGTGTATTCAAGGAGAAGTGGTTGGAGTGAGATCAAGGCATATTCGAGTCGGAGTTGGGGCGTGTGAAGAGAAGCCTGCGGAGGAACTTCAGAACCCATTCACCTAAAGCAAGGTTTGATCGAACTACGCACTGGACCAATTTGGAAAGGTCAAGTATGGCCTGGAACATGGCATGTCAATGCAACAGGGTGAGGAACAACCCAGTGTTTGGACGATTTAAATGTCAAGCTGAAGGGATTGAAAGGGCAGGGCTTAGGGATCAGAGGTAAGGGTTGGGCCGGTTCTGCATACTTCTCCACAATGTTTACAGTGTTCTCTACTGCTCTAAGGCTGAGGCTGTGCCCTGCTCCAGCTGCCCCAGAGTTTGTGTCAATGGACTCACTTTCATTCTGAATGTTGTTTGCTTGCTTTTATTGTTTGCACGATTTTTGTTTTCTCGCTCTGCACATTGAGTGTTTGTTGGTCTGTTTTTAAATGGGATCTTTTTGTTTTTTTGTTATGTGGCTGCATGTCAGGAAATGAATCTCAGGGTTGTATAGTTTATGCATACTTTGATAATGCATGTACTTTCAACTTTGGACAGTTCATCTACCATAATGTATATATCAGCCTCTCTGAAATCAAGGGCTTCTGGCAGTGACATGTGATGCTCTGTTACCACCTCAAATGGGGTTAGATTAGTTTTCTTGTTTGGGTTGCTCTGATGCTACATAAGACCACAAGAAGAGCTGTAGGCCAAGGTATTGCCTTCCTCATGATACTTAGTCATTTGAAGAATCCATTCATCTGTTCAAACTGTCCTGATGCTGCTGGGTGACGTAGGCAACGAAAAGATCATTCAATGTTCATATAGACAATGAAAAGATCATTCAATGTTCATCCATCAACATAATTCCTGGCAAACACTCCCAGTGAAATGTGTTCCTTGGTCGGAGTTGATGTAAAATGGCAATCCCGATCTAAGAATATAGCCTTTGATCAGAGCTTTTGCTGTATGTGTGGTACCGGCTTTCCTTGCTGGATTAGCTTCCACCCATCTTGAAAACTTGTAGACTATTACCAGTGTATATCAGTATCCTTAGCACTTTGGAGGAGAAGTGTAGTCCACTTGCAAATGTAAAAATGGACCAGATGGTGCAGGAGCACTTAATTGTTGTAGCTTTTCCACTGCTTCAGGATTTGTTTTCTGACGTGCGAAGCATCTTTCAAATATTTGTCAAGCTTGTGCCCTTAACTTTGGATTCCACCATCATTGGGAGTATCTGTCCATCATCTTTTGCACTCCAATGTGTCCAAGGGAGTGTATTTGCTGTGCCAGACATGGAAGCAACTTAGTGTAGCTACTACTGTATAACTATACACCATCTTGTTTAACCTCCAACCATGTTCTATCCAGAATCACTTCTCTTGTCTGGACCATTGGACTTGCATCTCTCAGATATGTTCGTCTGTGATATAGAGTCCAACTTTATTTCCATAATTCCAGTTGCCAGGTTCACTACATATGTTCTGGGTACTTCTTTTATTTCCTTTATTCTTTCCCATGCTGCCCTTTTTACAGTTTAATCCGTTAATGCATTTCCACTGCTTTCCATTGTAGTCATTTCAGAATGGCTTTTATGTTTTAATATAGCAACTTCTGATGGCAGTTGTATAAATTCCAGAAGTTCTTGTACTACTTGATCATTCTTAATTAGAGTTCCTACAGCCTTAAGTAATCTTCCTTGCCTATGTAGGTTTCCAAAGTCTTTCTTAGGTAACAATGAAAGTATGTTGAGAATCATTGTAGATATTAGTTTATCATCCTTCTGCCAACTTAACAAGCCTCAGTCCAAGCTTTTAATTCTGGCTGTTGCAAAGAGGTACCAGGAGCCATGTCTCCTGATGCCAGAACTTCAGTTTCAGAAGCAACAGTCCATCCAGCCATTCCAATTCCTCTCTCAATCATTGAGGAACTATAAGGCCATAACACATAGAAGCAGAATGAGGCCACTTAGCCCATGAAGTCTACTCTATTTTCCCTCTCAAACCCATTCTCCTGCCTTTTCCCTGTAACCTTTCATGCCCTAACTAATCAAAAACCCGTCCACCTCTGCCTTAAATACGCCCAGTGATCTGGCCTCCACAGCCACCTATGGCATTGAATTCCTCAGACTCAACAACCTCTGGCTGACGAAATTCCTTATTTCTGTCCTAAATGGATGTCCCTCTATTTTGAGGCTGTGCCCTCTGGTGTTAGACTCCCCACCAAAGAAAACATCCTCTTCACTTCTACTCTATCTAGTTTTTTCAACATTTGATAGGTTTCTAGGAGATTGCCTCCCCCCTATTTCTTCTAAATTCCAGTGAGTGACTGTTTATATAATAATTCTTTCATTCATGGAATCATTCTCATGAACCCTCTCCAATGTCGACACATCCCTTCTTAAATAAGGGGCCCAATCCTTATTTAAGAATCCTCCAAATGAGATCCCACCAGTGCCTTACACAGCCTCAGCATTACGTCGTTGCTTTTATGTTCTAGCCCTCTTGAAATGAATGCTAACATTGCATTTGCCTTCCTCAGTGCCAATTCAACCTGCAAATTAATCTTTTGGGAATTGCACGAAGAGTCCCAAATCCTTTTTCACCTCAAATTTTTAAATTTTCTCCCCATTTAGAAAGCAGTCTGTGCTCTTCTGCCTTCTACCAAAGTGCATGACCATACACTTCTTGACGGTGTATTCCATCTGCCACCCCTTTGTCCATTCTCCTAATCTGTCTAAGTCCTTCTGCAGCCTCTCTGTTTCTTCAACACTACCTGCCCCACCAACTGTCTTTGTGTCATCTGCAAATTTGGCAACAAAGCCATCAATTTCATCATCCAACTTATTGACATACAACGTAAAAAAAAATTGGTCCCAATAATTACTCCTGTAGAACACAACTACTCCACCAGCAGCCAAACTGAAAAGGGTCCGTTTATTCACACTCTTTGTCTCCTGTCAATCAGCCAATGCTTTATCCATGTTTGTATCTTTCCTGTAATACCCTGGGCTCTTACCTTGTTTAGCAGCTTCAAGTGGGGCACCTTGCCAAAGGCTTTCTGAAAATCCAAATTAAAAACATCCACCAATTCTCCTTTCCTTTAAGGAATCCATGCTGACTTCAGTCTATTTTATCACATACCTCCAAGGACCCCAAAACCTCATCCTTAATAATGGACTCCAACATCTTCCCAAGCACTGTCAGGCTAACTGCTTATAACTTACTTTATTTTGCCTCCCTCCCTTGAAGAATGGGGTAACATTTGCAATTTTTCAGTCCTCCGGAACCATGTCAGAATCTATTGATTCTTGAAAGATCATTACTAATGCCTCCACAGTCTCTTTAGCTATTCTTTTAGAATCCTGGGGTCTAGACCATCAGGTCCAAGTAACTTATCTACCTTCAGACTTTTCAATTTTCTAAGCACCACCTCCCTAATAATAGCAATTGATCTCACTTCTGCCCCTGAACATTCTTGAACTTACAGTATACCAGTAGTGTCTTCCATAGTGAAGACTAATGCAAAATACTCATTCAGTTCATCCAGCATTTCCTTGTCCCCATTACAATTTCTCCAGCATCATTTTCCACTGGACCAGTAGCTACTCGCCTTTCTTTTACTCTTTATATATCTGAATAACAGTTTGGCATCATTTTTTTGATATTATTGGCTAGTTTATCTTCATATTTCATCTTTTCCCCACATGGTTTTTCTTAGTTGCCTTATGTTGGTTTTTTAAAAAAATCCCAATTCTCTAACTTCCCACTAATTTGCGCTCTATTATACATCCTCTCTTTTGCCTTTATGTTGGCTTTGACTTCCCTTGTCGGCCACAGTTGCTTCCAGAAATTCCAGCCGTTGCTGCTCTGCCATCATCCCTGCTGGTGTACCCTTCCATTCATTTTTGGCCAGCAGCTCTCCTATGCCTCTGTAATTCCCTTTTCTCCACTGTAGTACCAATACATCTGACTTTAATTTCTCCCTTTCAAATTGCATGGGAATTTTATCATATTACAATTACTGTTTTCTAAGGGTTCCTTTACCTTAAGCTCCATAATTATATCCAGTTCATTACACAACACCCAATCCAGAATTGCTGATCCCCCAGTAGGCTCAACTACAAGCTGCTCCAAAAAGCCACCTTAGGGCACTAAACAAATTCTCTCTCTCTTGGGATCCAGCATTAACTTGATTTTCTTAATTTATCTGCATATTGAAAACCTCAAGACTATCGTAACATTGTTTTTTTGACATGTTTTTTCTATCTTCTGCTGTGATTTGTAAACCACATCCTGGCTACTGTTTGGAGGCCTGCAAATAACTTCCATCAGTGTCTACTTATCCTTGTATTTTCTTAACTCCACCCACAAGGACTCTACATCTTCCAATCCTATGTCATTTTTTAAAATATTTGATTTCATATTTTATTAGCAGAGCCTCCTCTGCCTACCTTACTGTCCTTTCAATAGATTGTGTACCCTTAGATATTAAGCTCCTAACAACAGTTTCTTTCAGCCTTGACTGCATGATATCCACAAGGTCATTCGTGCCAATCTTTAACTGTAGTAGAAGATCATCTACCTTATTTCATATTCTGTGTGCATTCAAATATAATACCTTCTGTCTTGTATTTGTCACCCTTTGTCATATGCAGAAACGTCCTTAGAAATATTTTCTTTGCAATTAACTACTTCCCTGTAATTCATGTATGCTAGAGCCTGTTCTTCCAACTACCTCTTACTGGCATTCAGCTACCTCTTATATCATTCCTCATGCCATTGTCAGTTATCTCACTCAATTGTCTGCTTTGCTGAGAAGACAATATAGTGGCCAAAATTTGGAGGCCATCAGATGGATGCTGTTGCTATATGTTCTTGATATGTTCAAGCACTGTCCAGGTCTTCAAATTATCCTATTTAAGGAATGGAACTACTTTTGACCACTTGTCAATCTGGTCTGTTTCAGATGATTGATTGTTGAACAACTGTCTACTTTCATAGGTTCCATTTCTATGTTGACATGCCTTCATTTCCTTTGTTTTTATTGGAGCCAATCAAGACATAACTGTCATTCCCACTGTTTTGTCACTGTCATCCTCACTTGAGTCACTAGAGTCACTATGAAATCTCTTATGTTTACTTACTTATTGAGATACAGAGCAGTATAAGCCTTTCTGGCCCTACGAGCCACACCACCCAGCAATCCCCTGATTTACTCTCAGCCTAATCACGGGACAATTTAGAATGACCAATTAACTTAACAAATGATACATCTTTTCACCGTGGGAGGAAACCCACACAGTCCCAGGAAGAGCATACAAATTCCTTACAGGCAGCGGTAGGAATTGAAGCCAAGTTGCCTTTACTGTAAAGTGTTGTGCTAACTATTATGCCACCTTGCCACCCGTAATTTTTTGAAGTATGGATGGTGTCGCTGTACCGCAGGACTGTTCAACGTAAAGGATGTTCCAATGATGGAAGCATCATTGGCAGGACTGCCCACTTGAAGTCCCTATGGTATTGTCTGAAACTGACTCAGTTTGATTTAAAGTCCCAGACACTTCACATCACATCAAGTTGATTACATTTATCACACTGTTTTCTCACCTGTACAGTTAATGCAAACTGTTTTACTGTCCATATCATACAGTTTTTGTAGTTTATACTGTAAATATTTAAAGAAATGGGATCTAGGTACATTATATTTGTTAGATAATTGTTCAAATGACATGAAACAATTACCCAAAAATAAATCACAAAATCGTAATATACTTTCAGTTTTCCAAGTCAAATAGGCTTGGTCCATAATAGAGGGATGAAAAGAAAGTTAGATACAATAGAACTTACTAAAATAAATTGATTCGACCAAAAAAATTTCCAAAATTGAAACCATATTCGTAAAGTGTACTTAACTATTGGATTATCTAATTGTTCATACAATTTAGGAGTTAAGGGAAGCGAAGTCCCTAACTAGAACCCAGTGAAAACCCTTGTACCATCAATTTACATTCGAGATTTACCCAATGAGGGCTTGAAGTTATATCCAAGTTCCATAGCCAAAATTTCAAATAGTGGATGTTAATTGCCCAATAATAAAATCTAAAATTTGGCAGTGCCAGACCACCCTCCTTTTAGACTTCTGTAAATACCTTTTGCCTAGCCTCAAATTTTTATTCTGCCAAATATAAGAAGAAATTTTAGAATCAGCACTATCAAAAAAAGATTTTGGAGTAAAAATTGGTACAGCTTGAAGTAATTTTAAAATTTAGGTAATATAATCATCTTGATAACATTGATCCAACCTGTCAATGACAAAGACATTGGTGACCAATTGGTAAATAAATGTTTAATCTGATCAATTAAAGGTAAAAAGTTAGCCTTAAATAAATCCTTATGTTTTTTTCTAATTTTAGCCTCTAAATATATAAAATAGTCGGTAACCAATTTAAAGGGTAAACATCCATAAATTGGAACCTGCGTACTTAGAGGAAACAATTTGCTTTTATTAAGGTTCAGTTTGTAACCCGAAAAATTACTAAACTGAGCCAACAAAGATAAAACTGCGGGAATTGATTCCTCAGGATTAGAAATATACAATAATAAATCATCTGCATATAATGGTAGTTTATGTATCTCATTCCTCCAGGTAATGCCAAAAATATTAGTTGATTCTCGAATAGCAATTGCTAAAGATTCGAGCAATATCAAATAGTAATGGACTAAGAGGACAATCTTGCCTGGTGCCCCAAAATAGGCAAAAAAGGGAGATCTTTCATTATTAGTGTTAACCGAAGCTACTGGGGTATTATATATCAATTTAATCCAAGATATAAATGTAGAACTAAAATTAAATTTCTCAAGTACAGTAAATAAATATGGCCATTCAACTCTGTCAAATGCTTTCTCAGCATCTAATGAAATGACACATTCTGGAGTATTATGAAGGAATGTAAACAATATTCATTAATCTCCTAATGTTAAAAGAAGAATAACAGTTTTTAATAAATCCAGTTTGGTCCACAGATATAATTCGAGGTAACACCTTCTCCAACCTAGTCGCCAATATCTTAGAAAAAATCTTAGAATCTACGTTCAACAAAACTCAAAGTTCTTGAAGTGGATAAGTCACCTGAACCAGATGGACTACATCCTACAGTTTTGAGGGTGGTTGCTAAAAAAATAATGGATGCATTGTCATGGAATTCAAAAATTTCAAGAATCATCTTAGGTACTGGAAAATTTCAAATATCGCTCCACTCTTTAAGAAGGGAGGATGGCAAAATAAAGGAAATTGTAGGCCAATTAGCATAATCTTAGTGATTGGGAAAGGGTTGTACTCTTTTATTGATTATTAATGATAAAAAGTCAAAGTCAGCATGGTTTCTCCCAGAAGGTTAATTTACAGGTTGAGTGTGGATAAAGAAGGCAAATACATTTATTTCAAGGGAGATTGAACATAAAAGCAAGGAGATCATGCTGAGCCTTTATAAGACTCTAGACCAGGGGTGGGCAAACTTTTTGACTTGTGGGCCACAAAGGGTTCTAAAATTTGACAGGGGGGCTGGACCAGGAGCATATGGACGGAGTGTTTTGGTAATGCACCTCATAAGAGAAAATAAAATATCATGGGATATGTAGAAAACATGTGCTTTAATTTCAATTGAAAATGAACAAATGCATTACAACAAAATATCTGTTTTTGAAGTCCCATGGTATTTAGCTATTTATTGAAATAACTTTTAAAACACTGAAAATTAAATGAATAAAATACAGCTTTTTTTAATAGTAACAGTTATTATTTTAAAGCACTGAAAATTCTGTTATCCTTCAAGATATTATCATCATCACTCTCCTCCTGACTGTCTTTATTTCAAAAACGGTAGGAGATGCAGGTCTGCTTGTCCTGCTCCTTCTTATTCATTTGTCCCCTGTGCCAAAACTCAACAACGACCAGCACAAGGACAGAACAGTGACAGCACGCCAGTATGCGGAGCGTGTTATTTGATCTGGAGCGCATTTTTTATTTTGAGAACGTACGTGCACCTGCGCACTACTCATGTCCATCACTTAACAGAAATGACATGTAACATGTAAGGCTTATTGAAAAAAATATTTTCAAATGCATTTTTTACATAACACAACGAAGAAACTTATTTTTAATTTCAGTGGGAACAGTGTTGTTGATCTCCCTTTTTAGCCAGCGCATCAAAGTCTGGATTTAGTTTTGTTGTGGCGATTCTCAGGATGGATCTGAGGTGTTGGTCAGTTAACTTGGATCTGTGGCTGGCTTTGTTGATGTTCATGACGCTGAATGCCTGTTCACACAAATAGGTCGAGCCGAACAAAGAGCAAAGCGCAAATGTGGAGTAATACGCTGCACCTCAACAAAGGTCAATGTATATAGAGTGCGTCATCTATTGGGAAAATGCCAGAATTGCGGGGAAAAAACGATAACAAGGTTTATTAATATAATTTCATCGAGTTCTGCGGGCCGGATTAAAAAGCTTAACGGGCCGCATATGGCCCCCGAGCCGTAGTTTGCCCATGCCTGCTCTAGACATTACACACTTGGAGTATTGTCGCAGTTTTGGGCCCCATATCTCAGAAACAATGTGTTGTCATGAGAAAGAGCCCAGAGGACATTCATGAGGATGATTTTGGGAATGAAAGGTTTAACATATAAGGAGCGTTTGACAGCTTTGAGCCTGTACTCACTGAATCTCAAAGAATGCAGGGACATCACATTGAAACCTACCAAATGTTGAAAGGACTAGATAAGGTGGATGTGGAGAGGATGTTTCCTATAGTTGGGGTATCCAGAACCAGAGGGCACAACTTCAAAATTGAGGGGCGACCTTTTAGGATAGAGGTAAGGAGGAATTCTTTTAACCAGAGCTTGGTGAATCTGTGGAATGCTCTGCCATTGACTGCGGTGGAGGCCAAGTACATGGGTATACTTAAAGTGGAAGTTGATAGCTTCCTAATTGGTCAGGGCAAAAAAGTCTATAGCAAGAAGGCAGGTGTATGGGATTAAGTGAGATCTGGGGTCAGCAATGTCAGAATGGCAGAACAGACTTGATAGGCTGAATGGCCTAATTCTGCTCCTATGTCTTATGATGCTACCATGTGATATGGGCACATCATGCTAAAGTAAAAATGAAAAAAAAACTTACATTCCTGGTTCCCTTGTTTTCCTTTCAGTTAGTTTTTATGTTTTGGAGTTGCAAAACGTAACGGTGATGATGAAGGAGATTTAAACAAACCCAAGACAAATGCCTACCTGTTGAAGTACAACAAGGTGTTCAAGGTTTTTTTTAAAGTGCATTGGGAGATGGTTGAGTCAAAAAACAGTGCTGCAGCACATACTTCTTCAAGAGGAGACTGGGATGTTTGAGTTAATAAGTAAATCAGAAAACTGACAAATTCATGGGTTTATAAACAGTGAGTACAGTGATAATAATCATAAATAAATTTTTAAAAAGTAGAAATGGCTGGCTACATCAGAAAGATAAACTCACTTAATCACACAGGAGATAACTGGATTTTGAATACTGAATGGATTGAGCTGTATTTTAAAGCAAATTACATAGCCAATGAGAAGTGGGTACCAGTTTTGCTGAGTCCATTGGATATAAAAGACTCGGTTTGCTTAGAAGTTTAACTGCTTTAATAAAGAACCACCCAAAATTAGCTTTGCTGATATCATGAAAGTAATGCAGGAACATTTGGAACTGAAGCCAGTGTTAAGTACAGAACACTTTAGGTTTCATAAGCAAAATCAAAAGGAAGGGAATCTATTTCAGCATATGTGGCTGAATTGAAGAGATTTTCTAAGCATTGTCAATCCAGTGATGGGCCTAATGACATACTGAGTGATTGTTTAGTTCGTGGAATTAAAAACAGTTCCTAACTGAAGCACAACTCACATTTTAAAGAGCAGTTGTAATTGCTGTATCATTGGAAACCACAGACTGAGACACAGTTGAGTTACAGTCTAGAATGAAAGTGAACAAAATTGCAATGTCTAATCAGAAACCTGCTTAGCTGAACAAATTGTGAAGCCGTTATGGCAGAGGCTCATGTACAGCAGCCCAATGCAGATTAAAAGGCAAAATTCACAGCAAGTGCAATAAAGTAGGACACATACAAAGAGTTTGTTGGGCAGCCAAAGATAAATGGCCTGCACAGGGAAGAGAAAAAGTTTAAAAAGTCAAGCTGCAGTTTCAAAAAGAGTACCAATTTGCATGCTATTAATGAAAAAGCAGATAATAATAAGAGTGATACAGGACTGAATAGCCTTGAGATTTTTAATGTGAAAAACTAACAATTAGGTAAGCAATATAGCTTACATCAGAAGTGAATGGCATATTAATTAAAATGGAATTGTACTGGCTCAGTTGTTTCAGTCACTTCACAAGATGAGTATGAACTATATTTCAAAGATATTGAACTAAAGCCTGCAGATGTCCAAAAATGTACAAACAATTGTACATAGACTGGATAAAAGATAACTCCTGAGGGGATGACATTTTTAACAGTGAAATACAACAACCAATGTGCCACATTAGGCTTGTAAGTAGTTAAAAACAAGAGGGCCAGCGTTGTGGAGATGTGAGTGATTGAGACAACTACAACTTGATGGAAGGCTTAGAGTTATCTTTGAGTGGGTTAAAAGGTCAGCACAACATTTTAGGCCAAAGGCCTTGTACTGTGCTGTACTGCTCAATGTTCTTATTTTAAGAGAGTTACTTTTAGCTTATTGACCAGCAGTCAGAGGGATGGCTGCTAAGTTAGTGGGCACATGCAATATAATGCTGCTGCAGTCATAAAGATATGGTTTGAAGAAGGGAAAGAATGGCAAATCAACATTCTAAGTTATGAAATCTCAGGCTTGATAGAGGAAGAAGTAAAGGAAGCAAGAGCATTGTAATATCGATTAAGAAGACCATCAGTATCATAATGAGGAAGGATGTCATGGAAATCTCTTCAATGGTTCAATACCAGTAGAACTTGGAAAGAAGGGGGTCAATTATTTTGCTGGTGTTGTGCTGCAAGGTTGAAAAAGGACATCAAAGAGCAGATATATAAACAAATCACAGTGGTGTGATAAATAGGTTTTGAATAGAGAGTGGTTGGGAAAAATGGAAATGGTGAACAAAGAAAATGAAATCTTAGGTGGACAGTTGAGAGTGGGAAAGAAACACTGGGGCTGTCACTTACCTGAAATTGGAAAATTCAATGTTGATACCATTAGGTTGTAGGCTAGTTAGTAAATGAATCTGCCTCATCTCATTTATGTCCTTGAATGGTGATGAATGACAGGTGTATGTACAATTGTAGAAGAAAGTGCCAGGGTAACAGCGAAGATGGGTAGGGAATGATGAGTGAACCAGGAATTCAAGGCAAGAGTGGTATCGGCACAAAACAGTAAAATGGGGGAGAGTGGCAGATAGAATCCTTTTGTAATTGGCAGAAATGGTGGAGGGTACTGTAGCAAATGTAGAGGTTTGTGAGGTGAATGATGAGGCACAGGGGATCTCTTATTCAGGAGAGTGGATAAGGGCAACAGCAAACACCTGAGAAGTGAAGGAAATGTGCATGAGGGTTGCATTGAGATGGAGGGGAAGCTTCATTCCCTGAAGAAGAAGGACGCTTTAGAAGTCCCAGAACAGAAAAGTCGCGTGCCCCAGATCCCAGCATTAGGGTCTCTAATGTTACCAATAGAGTGCATGGTGCATTGCATTTTTTTGACTGTAAATGAACAAAATCGGTACAGGCACTTAGTGCAGATAATGGACAGTCTTCATTTGATGCTGTGTATGATTGTATTCTTTAAATCTTCATTTGCATTGTAACGTCCAAAATTATTGTTCATGCCTTCATATTCTTCGTAGTTTCTAATTTGTTTAAGTAAATAGTTTCATTTTCACTGCTGGCCATTTTCAGCATATTCAAGACTGAATGTTTGAAACCACAGCAAGCCAAAGAGTTCTGAATTGTCTTATTGTTTATTTCTCGCTCATTATCAGTGACAAAAGTCGCAGCATTTAGAACACAAACAGATGCAATTGACACTATTTATTTGCCATCATCAAAGCATGATGATGTGTCTAACGGCCACAGAAACACATATGATTGACACTTGTTTAAAAACTTCGTCAACAGTCTCCTGCCTTAATTAAGTGGCATAGTGCCCCAAATAAGCAAAGGGAATCCTGGCTATTCCCTTGATTAGTTCTTTAGGAGTTGTCCCAAATAAGCAACTGCTCCGACTAACCAAATGGACTGTGTATGTATGTGTGTACTTATGCTGTATATATATGTGTATGTGCATGTGTGTTTGTGTGTTTATCCTTTAATAATAATTTAACTTAAATATTCCAAATCAGTTTGCATTTTATTTTAAAAACAAGGGAAAATCTGCAGGTGCTGGATTCCAAGCAACACACACAAACTGCTGGAGGAACACAGCAGGCCAGGCAGCATCTATGGAAGAAATACAGTTGACGTTTCGGGCTGAGACCCTTCAGCTGGACTGGAGAAAAAAGAAGAGTAGATTTCAAAGGTGGGGGAGGGGATGGAGAAACAAAAGGTGATAGGTAAAACTGGGAGGGAGAAGGATGAAGTAAAGAGCTGGTAAGTTGACTGGTGAAGAAATACAGGGCTGGAGAAGTGGGAGTCTGATAGGAGAGAACAGAAGGCTATGGAAGAAAGAAAAGGGGGAGGAACACCAGAGGGAGGTGATGGACAGACAAGGAGATAAGGTGAGAGAGGGGAAAGGGGATGGGGAGTGGTGAAGGAGTTGGAGGCTACCCAGACGGAATATAAGGTGTTGTTCCTCCAACCTTAGTGTGGCCTCTTTGGGACAGTAGAGGAAGCCACGGATTGACATATGGGAATGGGAAGTGGAATTAAAATGGGTGGCCACTGGGAGATCCCGCTTCTTCCGGCAGATAGAGCATGGTTGCTTTGTGAAAATGTCTCCCAGTCTACGTCAGGACTCACTGATAATACAGGAGGATACACTTGAAGCACTGGACACAGAATATGACACAGTAACAGACTCATAAGTGAAGTGTCACCTCACTTGGAAGGACTGTTTGGGTCCCTGAATGATAGTGAGGTGTAGGGGCAGGTGTGGGACTTATTGTGCTTGCATGGATAAGTGCCAGGAGGGAGTCACTTGGGGGGGATAAATGGACAAGAGAGTCGTGTAGGGAATGATCCTTGCAAAAAGCAGAAAATGATGGGGTAGGAAAGATGTGTTTGGTGGTGAGATCCCATTGGAGATGGCTGAAGTTACAGAGAATTATGTGCTGGACGTGGAGGCTGGTTGGGTGGTAGGTGAGAACAAGAGGAGCCCTATCCTGGTAGGGTGGCGGAAGATTAGGATAAGAACAGATTTATTTGATTTATAACTCAGCGAGTTCCGCGTATGCCATGATGCTGAACTCTTCTTCTGCTGGCTCCATCTCCGAGTTTATTTCTTTGGCAAGGACTCTACTACCCCCACCAATTACCCCTTCTCCTGTCTTCAGCCCTCCTCCTCTTCATGTACACCCCGCTCTGGTCTTCTGCCTGCTCTAGATCTCTTTATTGCTAATTGCCGACAGGACATCAACTGTCTCGACTTCACCACACCGTGTTCCAATTCCAACCTCACTCCTGAATGCTCTGCTCTCGGCTCCCTCCGCACCAATCCCAACCTTACTATAAAACCCGCTTATGAGGGGGTAGCTGTTGTAGTCTGACATACTGACCTCTACCTGGCCAAGGCACAGCGACAACTCTCTGATACCTCCTCTTCTTTACCCCTTGATCATGACCCCACTAAGGAGCACCAAGCCACTGTCTCTTATACCATCACCAACCCTATCAGCTCTGGGGATCTCCCATCCACTGCCACCAATCTCATAGTTCCCACACCCCACACTTCCCATTTCTACCTTCTACCCAAGATCCACAAGCCTGCCTGTCCAGGTAGACCTATTGTCTCAGCTTGCTCCTGCCCCACTGAACTCATTTCTGCATACCTTGACACAGTTTTATCCCCCCTTGTTCAATCCCTCCCTACCTATGTTCGTGGCACTTCTCAGGGTTTGAATTTTTTCAATGATTTTAAGTTCCCTGGCCCCCACCGCCTTATTTTCACCATGGATGTCCAGTCCCTATATAACTCCATCCCCCAGCAGGAAGGACTCAAAGCTCTCTACTTCTTTTTGGATTCCAAACTTAACCAATTCCCCTCTACCACCACTCTCCTCTGTCTAGCCGAATTAGTTCTTACTCTCAATAATTTCTCCTTTGGCTCCTCCCACTTCCTCCAAACCAAAGGTGTAGCCATGGGCTCCCATATGGGTCCCAGTTATGCCTTCCTTTTTGTTGGCTTTGTGGAACAGTCCATGTTCTAAGCCTATATGGGTATCCGTCCCCCTCTTTTCCTTTGCTACATTGACGACTGCATTGGCGCTGCCTCCTGCACTCATGCTGAGCTCGTTGACTTCATTAACTTTGACTCCAATTTTCACCCTGCCCTCAAATTTACCTGGTCTATTTCTGACTCCTCCCTCCCCTTTCTTGATCTTCCTATCTCCATCTTGTCTACTAATATCTACTATAAGCCTACAGACTCTCACAGCTACCTGGACTATTCCTCTTGCCACCCTGTCTCTTGCAAAAATGCTATCCCCTTCTCACAATTCCTCTGTCTCCGCCGCATCTGCTCTCAGGATTAGGCTTTTCATTCCAGAATGAAGGAGATGTCTTCCTTTTTTAAACAAAGGGGCTTCCCTTCTTCCACCATCAACTCTGCTCTCAAACGCTTCTCTCCATTTCCCACACATCTGCCCTCACCGCATCCACCCACCACCCCACTTGGGATAGGGTTCCCCTTGTCCTCCCTACCACCCCACCAGCTTCCAGGTCCAATGTATAATTCTCCGTAACTTCCGCCACCTCCAACGGGATCCCACTACCAAGCACATCTTTCCCTCCCCCCCCCTTTCTGCTTTCCGTAGGGATCGCTCCCTATGTGACTCCCTTGTTCATTCTTCCCCCCCCCCATCCCTTCCCACCTATCTCCCTCCTGGCACTTATCCTTGTAAGTGGAACAAGTGCTACACCTGCCCTTACACTTCCTCCCTCACCACCATTCAGGGCCCCAGACAGTCCTTCCAGGTGAGGCGACACTTCACCTGTGAGTCGACTGGTGTGGTATACTGCGTCCGGTGCTCCCGGTGTGGCCTTTTGTATATTGGTGAGACCCAACGCAGACTGGGAGACCGTTTCGCTGAACACCTACGCTCTGTCCACCAGAGAAAGCAGGATCTCCCAGTGGCCACACATTTTAATTCCACATCCCATTCCCATTCTGATATGTCTATCCATGGCCTCCTCTACTGTCAAGATGAAGCCACACTCAGGTTGGAGGAACAACACCTTATATACCGGCTGAGTAGCCTCCAACCTGATGGCATGAACATTGACTTCTCTAACTTCCATTAATGCCCCTCCCCTTCTTACCCCATCCCTGATATATTTAGTTTTTCTTCTCTCTCTCTGCCCATCACTCTGCCTGTTCTCCATCTCCCTCTGGTGCTCCCCTCCCCCTTTCTTTCTCCCTAGGCCTCCCATCCCATGATCCTTACCCTTCTCTAGCTCTGTATCCCTTTTGCCAATCACCTGTCTGGCTCTCAGCTTCATCCCACCCCCTCCGGTCTTTTCCTATCATTTCACATTTCCCCTCCCCCTCCTACTTTCAAATCTCTTACTATCTTTCGGTTAGTCCTGTCAAAGGGTCTCGGCCCGAAACGTCGACAGTGCTTCTCCCTATAGATGCTGCCTGGACTGCTGCGTTCCACCAGCATTTTGTGTGTGTTGCTTATTTTATTTAAGTCGGTATTATTACATTTTACATTTCTTACCAACAAGAAGAGATTTCTCCAGTAGTTACTTCTCCCTCAAAACTGTTGTATTTGAGAGTTGATTCAACAGGAATTTGGCTAAAGAGGAAATCAGCCAATGAACTAACTGACCTCAAGCATACCACTTTGCAGGGCAATTGTTATCAGATTTGTATTGCCACTGTACTGTCTGTCTTGAGTTCAAGAAAAATCACTATTCCTCTCCCAGAACCTCAGCTAAAATCTTTTCACCACCTTAAATGTCTCTGTGACTCATAGACAATAGAAGAGGCGAACATGATGCCAAAATAAACTGATCTCTTCTGCCTGAACAAAATCCATATCCTTCCATTCCCTACATATTCATGTGTCTATCCAAAAGCCTCTGAAATGCCACTATCATATCTGCTTTTCCCACAACCCCTGCCAGATCATTCCAGGCACCTACGACTTACTGTGTGCCAAAAAAAGAACACAACTTGTTCCACGTATGTCCTTTAAAATTTCCTTTCCCCCGCTCATCTTAAATATATGTCCTCTAGTACTTGATATCTCTCCCTGGGAAAATGATTCTGAATATTGATATTCAGATAAATGATATTGATGTCACTCATAAGACTCATGTGATGTCTTTTCCCTAAAATTTGAGATGCTGCTGTTGTTTCATAGCACATTACATACCTTTTGTATTTTCTGCTTTGAAATCCTGGAGTAGGGTTTTTGCACTCCCCACAGCAGAAGCACCTCAGAGGGCAAAGCCATTTCCTGGTATTTTTGATACTGTTGGCAAGCCTAGACATTTCTACGGCAGTGCTTCTTCCTGATCCTGAATGATCATTACAAGAAAATCTAAGATAATCGTCCTTTGTCCTTATTTTGTCACTCTCTGTACAGTCGGTCTTGGTGATATCCACTGAAGGACTGGATGAGCATCATTGTATGCACTAACAATGAGTTTAATTTTTCTATTTCCTCCTTTGATTCTATGAATCCTGTCATTTTCACTGTTTGTTACCAGGTTGTAGGAAAATATTACATCAATGTTTTAGACCTTTATCATATCCTCAATATTCTGAAGACCATTATAGTAAATAGGTTATTTCTGGCAATGCACACAAAATGCTGGTGGAATACAGCAGGCCAGGCAGCATCTATAGGAAGAAGTACAGTCAACGTTTCAGGTCGGGACCCTTCGTCAGGACTAACGGGAAAAAGAGATAGTAAGAGATTTGAAAGTGGGTGGGGGAGGGGAGACCTGAAATGATAGGAGAAGACGGGGGTGGGGAGGGATGAAGCCAAGAGCTGGGAAGTTGATTGGCAAAAGGTTACAAGGCTGGAGAAGGGAGAGTATCATAGGACGGAAGGCCTTGGAAGAAAGAAAGGCGGGGGGGTGGGGGAGCACCAGAGGAAGATGGAGAACAGGCAAGGAGTTATTGTGAGAGGAAAAGAGAGAAAAATATTAAAAATTAGGGATGGGGTAAGAAGGGGAAGAGGGCTATTAACAGAAGTTAGAGAAATCAATATTCATGGCATCAGGTTGGAGGCTACCCAGACGGATTATAAGGTGTTGTTCCTCCAACCTAGCTTCATCTTGACAGTAGAGGAGTCCATGGAATGACATATCGGAATGGGAGTGGGACATGGAATTAAAATGTGTGGCCAGTGGGAGATCCTGCTTCCTCTGGCAGACAAAGCATAGGTGTTCAGCAAAACGATCTCCCAGTCTGCGTCAGGTCTCACCAGTATATAGAAGGCAACACCAGAAGCACCGGACACAGTATATCACACCAGCCGACTCACAGGTGAAGTGTCACCTCACCTGGAAGGACTGTCTAGAGCCCTGAATGGTGGTGAAGGAGTAAGTGTAAGGGCAGGTGTAGCGCTTGTTCTGCTTGCAAGAATAAATGCCAGGATGGAGATCGGTGGGAAGGGAAGGGGGGGGGAATGAATGGACAAGGGTGTTGCATAGGGAGCGATCCCTGCGGAAAGCAGAAAGTGGGGGGAAGGGAAAGATGTGCTTGGTGGTGGGATCCCATTGGAGATGGCGGAAGTTACAGAGAATTATAATTTGGACACGGAAGCTGGTGGGGTGGTAGGTGAGGGCAAGAGGAACCCTATCCCGAGTGGGGTTGCGGGTGGATGGGGTGAGGGCAGATTTGTGGGAAATGGGAGAGCTGTGTTTGAGAGCAGAGTTGATGGTGGAGGAAGGGAAGCCCCTTTCTTTAAAAAAGGAAGACATCTCCTTTCTCTTGGAATGAAAAGCCTCATTCTGAGAGCAGATGTGGTGGAGACGAAGGAATTGAGAGAAGGGGATGGCATTTTTACAAGTAACAGGATGGGAAGAGGAATAGTCCAGGTAGCTGTGAGAGTCTGTAGGCTTATAGTAGACATCAGTAGATAAGCTATTTCCAGAGATAGAGACAGAGAGATCTAGGAAGGAGGGGGTGGGGAGGTGTCAGAAATAGACCAGGTAAATTTGAAGGCAGGCTGGAAATTGGAGGCAACGAGCTCAGCATGTGTGCGGGAGGTAGCGCCAATGTAGTCGTCGAAGTAGTGAAGGAAAAGTGGGGAACGGATACCCATATAGGCTTGGAAGATGGAGTGTTCCACAAAGCCAATAAAAAGGCAGGCATAACTGGGACCCATACGGGTGCTCATGGCTACACCTTTAGTTTGAAGGAGGTGGGAGAAGCCAAAGGAGAAATTATTAAGAGTAAGGACAAATTCCCCTAGGCAGAGAAGAGTCATGGTAGAGGGGAGCTCTTTGGGTCTGGAGTCCAAAAGGAAACGGAGAGCTTTGAGACCTTCCTGGTGGGGGATGGAGATATATAGGGACTGGACATCCATGGTGAAAATAAGATGATGGGGTCCAGTGAACTTGAAATCACTGAAAAAATCCAGAGCATGAAAAGTGTCATGAAGATAGGTGGGAAGGGATTAAATAAGGGGGGGATAAAACAGTGTTGAGGTACGCAGAAATGAGTTTGGTGGGGCAGGAGCAAGCTGAAACAGTGGGTCTACCTGGACAGGCAGGTTTGTGGATCTTGGGTAGGAGGCAGAAACGGGAAGTGCAGGGTGTGGGAACTATGAGGTTGGTGGCAGTGGATGGCAGTTCCCCAGAGCTGATAAGGTTGTTGATGGTGTGGGAGACAATGGCCTCCTATCTTCTCCTATCATTTTGGGTCTTCCCCTCCCCATCCCACTTTCAAATCTCCTACTATTTCTTTTTTCCATTAGCCCTGACAGAGGGTCTCGACCTGAAACGTTGACTGTACTTCTTCCTATAGATGCTGCCTGGCCTGCTGCGTTCCACCAGCATTTTGTGTGTGTTGCTTGAATTTCCAGCATCTGCAGATTTTGTCATGTTTGCGAGGTTATTTCTGCTGTTATTTGATAAGTAGGAAAACTGACAGCTATCATGCGCACTGCAAACAGGAATGAACAACAAGCAAATAAATGTCCATTCGAATTTTACTTGGTATTATTGATTGAGGGACAGATATTGACCAGAGAACCTTTTTGAGAACCTCTGCAGAATAGTTACTTGAACAAGTAAGTAGGAATCTTGATTGTAATATCACTCCATGTAATAGCACTACCCCAGTACTGTCTGAGTAAGCTGAAGAAGTCAAAGCAGTCTCTTTTCTTTAGCTATTGTCAATAACTTTGTGCATCTCTAACTCTCATTTAGTTCTTCACTTGCTACCTTTCAACAAATCTGTATGAATCCAAGATTTTTGATCACTGGTTGTTTTTATCCTATATCAGGGTTTCTCAACTGGGGTTCTGCAGAACCCTAGGGTTTCCCAAGGGATTATGAGTTTTAAAAAATATATGTTTTGAACTTAACACAATGCATGATGATAGTGCTCACAGTGCTAGGTAGTGATCGAGCATCCCTGTTAGCAATCTTGTTAGATGTCTCGTAGCCCAGTACGGCAGTGTGCAGTACTGTGTTTATTTAGTTGAGTCCATTCTCAGTTTTTGATGCGAGAAAGTGGAGGCCATTGGTAATTGGTGAGTGTTGTAGTGCACGGAAGGGAGGAAGGTAGGCTGATGAGGAGCATGAAGTGTATTTTCCAAGCATTGAATGGATTCACCCAACTTGGGCTGTGATGTCAGCCCGTCACTCCTAAATTACTTCCCTCAACTTCCCCTAAAGCGCCACAAACTGACTAAAGGGAGCGAACAATCTCTACCAATGTAGTAGAAAATTGAAGGGAAATTTTCATTCTAAAGAAGGAATTTTTACATGCTGTGACTCGGCTGCTGGCCTGCCACTCTGCTGTTCCTGTAAACGTTACAAAAGAGGGATTGTGTAAGTTAGAAGTGAATTGTGAAGTTTTCATATTTTTTGTGTTTTTCTCATTTAAACAACATTAAAAAAAACAAGCACAGATTTCACATGCTAGGCCTATATTTGAGCCTGATCATGTCATTTAGTAAGAAAATAGTTTTTCAAAGTCTTGTATAAAATTGTGCTTTAGGCTATATTTTTATTCATATTGCTTTGGCTTGTGTTTTTTAGTAACTTTACTATTCAACACTGTCAGTAAATTTTCATGTTGTAAATAACATTAATTAAAATTAATTTACAACTTTTATTTAAATTAAATCTACCAAGCTTACCTTTAGAAAAATTAAAAAATTAGCTTAAGCCAGTTACTTAACAGAAATTTATTATATTTGTCTTATGAGTTTTTAAAATTTATGAAAGGGAAAGAGAGATAATTGTCAAAAAAGGTAAGCTAAACTTAACTACCTGTGTTTTTTTAAAATGGTTGGCTAAAATTTCATTCTCTACTCAAAACACCATTGACTATTTTTGGATTATTAGATCTACAATTTACTGGTCATGCTAATGTACCATGAGCTGTAGATATAATAATTCTATGAGACTTGAAAATTATTTCAAGGGTACCTCCAGGACAAAAAGGTTGAGAAAGGCTGTCCTACATTGACACTTTTAAATAATTTCACTCTTGACCTTCTTTAATTCTACTTTTACAACTTGTGTTTCTTCCTGGAGTCTAGTATAACTTTCCTTACCAGAGGCTCTTCTAATATTCTATATGCCAATCTTTATAAACTCTGTAAGTGCTCACTTGAAATCCCTATTGTTACAGACCACAGACCCAGGCAGAAACCTTGATGCTGTAATGCACTTTGACTTAAATTTTAACTGCCACATTAAGAGAATTAAAAAGTCAGCCTTCTACCAACTTAGAAACATAGTGAGAGTTAAAAGGCTTATGTCTCAGGAAGATCTAGAAAAACTCATCCATGCATTTATTTTTAGTAGGATGGAGTACTTGTAATGGTGTTTTCATAGGTTTCTGTAAAAAAGAACAGCCCTCAGCTGCAACTCATTCAGTACTGCTAGAGTCTTCACTAAGACCAAGAAAGTAGAATGTATCATTCCAGTTCTCGGATTGCTGCACTGGCTTCCTGTCCATCAGAGGATTGACTTTAAAATATTACTGCCAGTTTTCAAAGCACTGAGCATTTAACTTTCTAATTCTAATATTCACTTGGGGGGGGAAATACTCATATATGGAATATGAGCGCATTGACATCCCACAGTTATTATTGCTGATTATTGATTCATCTTGAAAATTGAGCTGCCATCTTGAACTTTTATAGTCATTCCAAAAAAGGTACTCCCACACTGCTACTGGGTAGGAAATGGGAGGCTTTATATCCAGCAAAATGAAGGATCAGCAATGTAATTGTACAACAGGTGTGTGTTTTAGAGACCTTGCAAGTGTAGCATTCCCATTTGTCTATGACCCTTGTCCTTTTTAGATTTAAGAGATTGTGTGAGTAGCCCTAGAAACTATGGCGCATTTTGTAAGTGCTCTAATTGCATCTACAGTCCACCGCTGAAGGAATGATTGGATGCTTTGGCTGGTAGAGTGCCAGTCAGATGGTTTGATTTATTTTGGATTAGAGTATAAGACTCTCTCTTGCAGATAGTTATGCTTTATAGTTGTTATGTACCAGAGCGTTGTCTGGTTTATGAATCAGTCTCTGATTTGAAAATACTCTAATCTCTCGCAATTCATTATTGTTTCTGTTTCTGCACATACAAAATTTATGTTGGAAGTCAGTATAAAACTTGAATTACTTTCTATGATGAACATGTCAATAATTCTAAAAAATATATTAATTTGGTTAAAATGAGTTATAAATAATGTAACAAGAAAGATGTATTTTAATAGAAATAGTTCTATGCACATGGATTGGAAGATGAAAAGTCATGTTTCAGTGTACTTGACAGACAGTTGTGTAATAAACATTTTATGTCAACCCTACGTATGAATTAAGTAAATTTTGTGGATCAACTGTTATTCGGCCCTAGATATCAGAAAGAGTATGAAAATGCAATATTGGTGTTTCTGTAAAGTGTAATATAGATGATGCAAAGAGAGTTAATAGTCATTCCTGCACTCATTCTGCTAATACTTAATTGCACTCAAATTTCCTGTGAATCCCAAGGCATGAAATTTTGTTTGGCCTAGGGGAGACACGAAAATGCAAAAAAACTCTTTTTAGCATCTAATTTAAAATGTTATGTTTGATAATCATATCTATGAATCTTCATCTGACAAGTATCTGGAATTTTCAATATAAAAATAGTTCAAGGAAATGGTACATATATCAAAGAGCAAACAGCTGCTGGAAATAAAACAGAGCTGGAAGCGGTCAGCATGTTGGAAGCTTCTATGGAGAGACAAAAACAATATTGATGTTTCAGGTTGACTTTTCTTACCTAGAAATTTAGAGATAAAATTAGTTTTAAGAGCAAGAATCGCAGGAAGAGAAAGAGAAGGAGGATTGGCAGGTAGGTAGAATTATATGGAAAAAGTGATGGAGCTGGGCAAAATAGAGCTGTAAAGGTTATAGCAAGCAACAAAACTGAAGTTTAGAGGAGGTGTAACAAGGATGATGAAAATATAGGAAAGTACTTGCAAAATGAGTGAAAGAAACAGACAGTGAATGCTGGAAGTATAGTTTACAAAGACTGGCATTGCTGATTCTTCTGTCCATGTTTACTGTCAACCACCCATTTACACTAATCCTGTTCCTCATTTTCATCTTCCTTTCAATTCCCCTCACCTCCACATAAGAGGCAAATTACATTTATTAATCTACCTTTCGGCATGTCTATGGGAAATGGAAGTTAACCAGAATGCTCACAGGAAACTTTTATGGTAATCAGGTAACAGATACTGCTCATCCCACAGAGACCTTCTACCATATTGGTTGTTGCTCCATATTCTAGCACCTTCCATCTCTTGTGTTGTTATGGTAACCAGGCGAATGTGCGAACTCCACAGAGACAGCACCCAAGATCAGGACTGAGCCTAGCTGTACAGGAAAATGAGGCAGTGGCTCTATGAGCTATGCCCTGTGCCATCTGCTTCTTCTGCTTCAATTTCAAAGCTGTTTTCCTGCAGTCTGAGGAACAAAAACATGTTTTTCCACTTGCCAGTCAACAGCGGACAGTCAACAGTCTACAGTCCTGTACATCGATGTTTGTTTTCCCTTGGCTCCCATTTTCTCTTGCTTATTCCAGTAGAGTGTGCATTTGAAACTAAATACTGTATTATTTTGGGTATTCATCTATACTTAATTCAAATTAAGCACTTATTACCACCCAGAATCTTTGATTTGCAGAATTTCACCTACATTGATGACTTTAGTCCCAGTAGCACAAGTTCTGCTGATTTGAGTGGATTTGTTGCAGAACCAAATTCTACAGGGCGCTCACACATATTGGCACTCTCCTCTGATGAAGTAAGTAAATTGTGAAAAGAAGTAAAATTGAAATACTTGGGTCTGCTTTTATTATGTCTTGTGAGAACTAATATTAACAGGCATTTTTAATGCAGTGGTGGTTTTCTTTTTTTTCCTTGCATATTGATGAAAAGTTGATCATCTTCAATGGAGACTCAGATATATGCTTTTAATGATACTGAGTGATTGTCTTTGTATATGCTCCCAATCCTGTCATGAAATTTGCCATCGTTAACTCACGTTGAGGTGATCATGAAACTATCAATATGTAATAGGTATTCAGAAACAATGAAAGACCATTCTTCCAAAAGCTTACTCAAGGGCCTAATTGTACTATGATAAGGTGAACTGAATAGAATTATGTGAATAAAGGTGAAAGTAGTTTATATATGTTGTAGGATGTATGTAAAATCAAAGTTTTGAAGGAGCTGTATAAAACTGAACTTCTGATTGAGGAACTGAATGGTACCTGCTTTCCCTTGTAGAATTAAGTTTGATTCTAGGTAGGATGATACAATAACAATGTTTGTGGTGTAATAATTCTTCATGTTCTCTCTTCCACCAAATTGTGTCAAATGTTTCAAAACACCACTAAATTGGTTGCAGATTATGACTGGTGTGTGAAATGGAAATTTTCACACTGTGCAGGTACTAGATCTTACTGAAATGTAATGATTTATACAATTTTAACTCAACGTGTAAAGGGAGAGGAATTGTTTAAATTTGGTAGGATAGGAAATATTTTTGCTACCATGTTAGGGTGGAAGGAATGGCTGGTTGTGCATGTAAACAGCTCATAACTGGCTTTGTTTCCAATTTAAATATATTAATGAGGCTGTATGTTAGAGGCTTTCCTCTAAACTGAAACTCTACTCTTCCATGTTCTATAGACTGCCACCCTAGGCATTCATATCCTATCATTGGAGTATTATGGATACAAAGTGTAATATTTACCAAGTTATTCATATAAGCTACTTCAAAAGCATGTCTCAAATCTAAAAACTCCATCACCAAGAAGCATGAGTGCCCCAGGTTCATAGGAACACCATTACCTGCAGATTCCACTCCAAACTGAGTAACATCGTGACTAAGAAATATATTGCTGTTCCTTCACCGTTGCTGGTGTGAATCCTGGAACACCCCGATAGCATTGTGGGAATATCTTCACTGGAAGGTCTGTATCAGTGCAAGAAGGTAGCTCACTACTATCATTTTCTCAAAGGAAGTTAAGGAGGCGCAGTCAATGTTGGCCTCGACAGTGGAAGTCCCCTGTCAAAAGAAAGTGAATAAATAAGAACAAGGCTTCATCATCAACCCACACTGCACAATCTGTGAAGGTATTGTCCAACCCAAATTCTTGGTAAATGCACTAATTCTACACCTTACCATCCTTATCTCAGTTCCTCTGGTAGTCCCTACCCGGTATCTGGTCTTTCAAAATGCTGGTTGAGGAACAGAGAACAAAAATACAAATAAGGAATTGACTGATGCTTTGGATTATAGCATTGTATTTCCATTATTAAGTCTAAAAATACTCTCGGCCTACTTTTTCTGTCAGCACTCTTGACCTGCTGCCATAAAAAGGAGATAATATTAAATTGAACAAAACCTCTATTTTACATTGTATTCTAAATTTCACAGGGGCCTTTATTTTTATTTAGTCTCTACTGTTCTCAACCTGGATCTACTGGTATAAAACATGATAAAGTCCCAATTGTGTAGTGACTTTAGTTGTATGTATATAATCTGATATTCTCAATTTTGTTTGTGTCCATTGAAACTAAAATGGACCACTGGAATAATACACAGTAACACATGGGTTTGATCTGTTTATTATCTCATACATCAGGGATAGCAATGTTGACAACTAACTATCACATTATGCAATTTCTTAAATAAATTCCACATCCTGGATATATTTGAATCCAGTCCTATTACAGGGTTTGGAATAGTGGAATGAAGCCAGGTGAAGTAATCTGAGCAGCAGCAAAATAAGCTTTTAGTGAAAAAGCATTTTTCTATAACTGCAACATATTGTTCATCTCATTGCATTCAAAAAGTACATTGAGCATTATTTGGGAAATAAATTTTGTTAATATTTCTTTGCATTATTTTTTATGTTCTGAAATATTTTTTCTTCATTTCTCTTGTTGCTAACTTGGCAGAGCCTGGATATGATAGATGATAAGGTGAGATGCTTAAAATCAAGTTTAGCATGTTTTATTTTAATTTTACCATTTCATCATTAACTTTATGCACAGCATCTAATATGTAACACACTTTTAAGATGTAATCTCATAATCAAAAATTATACCTAAACAGTAGCTCATGTGATTTTACTGTTAGGATTCTGCAATAAAAAATCTAGAATTATAAATTGTGATTCAGTTGATAGTTTGCAATTTAATAATATGCTTTGTTTTGAAACCTAATTCCTAAAATTCCTAGCATTTTGAAGTTTTCAAAATCTGCAATGCAAATAATAAATAGATTTATAATATTTTGTCAATTTACAGTAAAAGTACTGTATAATTAGCTGTTAACTCATTGAGTAAATTTTGATCATAACAGTGCAAAAACAGCACCAATAATTCATTACTCTTACCCACTAAATTTCTGGGATTTTTTGCACTTCTACTATTAATATAAGGGAGCAGCACTAACTAGTTGCATTGTTGACTCTAAGAAATTTGATTTGGAATAGATAATTCAGGTACAGAAAGAAAATTAAATCTGAAATTTAGAATTGAAAACAAATATTTTTAATGAAAAATGAATTTCAAAATATCTATTAAAGTCCAAATGCAAAGACCACAGTTGTAGATATTTGTTATTAACTAATATAAATGCATCATAAAATATTTAAAGTTTCTTTTTCATTCCATTGATTTTTCCTGGTACATTTCAGTGTAGATTTCACGTGTAAGTACAGTATTTCATTGCCATGTTTACCTTTGAAAGATCACACTTGAACAATTTTTGGGAAAGTTAGGCAACTTGGATAGCAACGTCCTGATTCATACTTCTGAGTGTTTAGTTACCTAACAGTACATACTGGTTTAAAAATTAATAAAGGAGAGCACTGTTGGACTTTACCTTTGTGTCAAAACAAGATCTAGCCCAACGCATCTTGTGATAAAGCTGAGGTATTCATTGTATTAAACACATGGATATATTGGCAAAGTCCGCTACCTGATACATCACAAATTTATCGATCGGAAAATAACAAGTGGAGGAACATTTTGCCAGTAACAGCTATTGTGGTGATGAAAATGAATTGAAAATAGTAAGAGCAGAAAATGACATTTTTGGCTATTAGGATTGGAAGTGAGTGATTTTGGGGGTTGTGGCCCTCCTGCAAATCATGGCTTTTAAAAAAAATAGAGAAACATCAGAACAAATTGAGAAAACATTGAGATGACTGGGGATTTTTGTGCCTTTATTTTAGCTGTCCCTTCTCTTCTCACACATCTCTGTTCTCTGGATTGGTTTTGTCAAGATAGAAAAACATAAATTAAAGACTTGTGATAGAGTTAAGTGGTTGTTGAAAGTCCACAATATCCTGCAAATATGTTCTACAGCCTTATACAGGCATCAGCATGTATTATTTGAACTTCTGTCAAAAAGGTTCCAGGTGATACAATTGCCTTTGAAAGAAGAGCAATAAAATGTTAAGATGTTGAAATGAAGACAGTTTTTGCTGTAGCCTTAGGTTTAATGATATTGGTAGCAGCACAATCACAATAATGAATTTTTGTTTTTACCTTGAAAGATCCTTGATGAAGGACAGTCGCCCAAACACAATCAATGGAAAACTTGTGCTGTTTTGGACTGGAGCACTCATCAGGTTTCTCATTGGCTTATGGGACTCAACATGGAGCAATATGTTCCACAATTTATTGCCAGAAGCATTGACGGAGCTCAGTTGCTCCAGTTGGATGGAACCAAATTGAAGGTTAGTAATTTCTCTAAAAGTAAGATTTACTACTTTTTAGTTCAATGTGAATTTAAATTTCATAGAATGAATTATTAGAATTGGATTCTTATCTCATGCCAATACTAGACATAAAAATGCTCACAGTCAAGAGATGTAGCCTATAAGTAAAATCGTGACTATGATGAAAATAATCGAAGCAAGAGGCGGAGAGGGAAGAGGTAAAAGAAGCTCGGAGAGAAGCTGTTTTTTTTAACTGATCAGGGCAAGGAGGCTAAACTGTGCAGGCGCGTGACGTAGCACGCCAAAGGTTTAAAAGAAAGACCACCATATAAAGCGGCTATCGTTGTAGCGGCCATTGTGAGTGGACTGAGGCAGAGTGGAACAGCTTTGGCTCAATCAGGCTTCTGTGAGAACAGGCAGAGGCAAGGTTGAACGGGGCCCGACTGCGCAAACGCGTGAAAGTCGGCTTCTGAGATCAGCGGGGGAATTTAAAAAGCGAGCAGAGGCTGAGTACAAGCTTCACTCCAGGTGAGGTAAGACCCGGTAAGCTCCTTTAATTAATCTAGTTAGCTTAGGAGTAGGTAATGGAAGCAGCAGTTAGGGCAGTTGAGTGCTCCGTTTGCAGTGTGTGGGAAGTCAGGGCAAGCACAGCTGTTCCTGATGACTAAACCAGCGAAAGGTGCATCCAACTGCAACTCCTGACAAACCGTGTTAGGTAACTGGAGCTGGTTGAACTTTGGATCATTCGGGAGGCAGAGGCAGGAATAGGCAGGAGTTTCAGGGAGATAGTCACCCCTAGGAGTCAGGACACAGGTAGTTGGGTGACTGTCAGGAGAGGGAAGGAGAATAGACAGGAAGAGCAGAGCACCCCTGTGGCCGTTCCCATCAGCAACAATTTTGGAAACTGTTAGTGGGGACGACCTACCAGGGACAAGTTGCAGTGGTTGCGTCTCTGGCGCCGAGACTGGACCCTCAGCTCAGAAGGGAAGGAGGGAAAAGAGCAGAGCAGTAGTGATAGGGGATTCGATAGTTAGGGGGACAGATAGGAGGCTCTGTGGAAGAGATCGAGAATTCTGGATGGTCTGTTGCCTCCCTGGTGCCAGGGTCCGCGATATCTTGGATTGAATTCTCAGTATTCTCAAGAGGGAGGGTGAACAGCCGGATGTCGTGGTCTATGTAGGGACCAATGACGTGGGTAGGAAGAGTGAGGAGGTCCTGAAAGGTGAGTTTAGGGAGCTAGGTGCCAAGTTAAATGATAGGACCTCCAGGATAGCAATCTCAGGCTTGCTACCAGTGCCACGTGCAGGTGGGTTTAGAAATAGTAAGATAGTGCAGATCAACACGTGGCTGAAGAAATGGTGCAGAAGGGAGGGCTTCAGATTTATAGATAATTGGGCAGTTTTCCGGGGAAGGAGGGACCTGTTCCAGCGGGACGGTTTACATCTGAACTGGAGGGGGACAAATATTCTTGCAGGTAGGTTTGCTAGAGAGGCTACAGTGGATTTAAACTACAAACGTTTGTAGATACGAGGAGGAGGGGAACCAGAGTGTAGGAACAGATAGGAGAAGGAAGATAAAGAAGACAGTAAAGTTCTTTGTACTGTTAGAGATAAACAGAGAGGAAGAGGTGGAGAATTTCTTAAATGCATTTATTTTAATGCTAGGAGCATTGTAAGAAAGGTGGATGAGCTTAGAGCATGGATTGATACCTGGAAATATGATGTTGTAGCTATCAGTGAAACATGGTTGCAGGAGAGGTGTGATTGGCAACTAAATATTCCTGGATTTTGTTGCTTCAGGCGTGATAGAATCGGAGGGACAAGAGGAGGAGGTGTTGCGTTGCTTGTCAGAGAAAATATCAGAGCGGTGCTCTGGCAGGATAGATTAGAGGGCTCATCTAGGGAGACTATTTGGGTGGAATTGAGGAATAGGAAAGGTGTAGTAACATTTATAGGGGTGTATTATAGACCACCTAATGGGGACCGAGAATTGGAGGAGCAAATTTGCAAGGAGATAGCAGATATTTGTAGTAAGCACAAGGTTGTGATTGTGGGAGATTTTAATTTTCCACATGTAGTCTGGGAAGCCCATTCTGTAAAAGGGCTGGATGGTTTGGAGTTTGTAAAATGGGTGCAGGATAGCTTTTTGCAGCAGTACATAGAGGTATCGACTAGAGAAGGGGCAGTGTTGGATCTTCTGTTAGGGAATGAAATAGGTCAGGTGACAGAGGTATGTGTTGGGAAGCACTTCAGGTCCAGTGATCACAATGCCATTAGTTTCAATATAATTATGGAGAAGGATAGGACTGCACCCAGGGTTGAGATTTTTGATTGGAGAAAGGCTAGCTTTGAGGAGATGCGAAAGGATTTAGAAGGAGTGGATTGGGACAATTTGTTTTATGGGAAGGATGTAATAGAGAAATGGAGGTCACTTAAAGGTGAAATTTTGAGGGTACAGAATCTTTATGTTCCTGATAGGTTGAAAGGAAAGGTTAAAAGTGTGAGAGAGCCATGGATTTCAAGGGATAACTTGGTTAGGAAAAAGAGATTTATCTACAATAAATATAGGTAGCATGGAGTAAATGAGGTGCTTGAGGAATATAAAGAATGTAAGAAGAATCTTAAGAAAGAAATTAGAAAAGCTAAAAGAAGATACAAGGTTGCTTTGGCAAGTAAGGTGAAATTTAATTCCGAAGGGTTTCTGCAGTTATATTAAAAGCAAAAGGATAGTGAAGGATAAAATTGGTCCCTTAGAGAATCAGAGTGGACAGCTATGTGTGGAGCCAAAAGAGATGGGGGAGATTTTGAACAATTTCTTCGGTATTCACTAAGGAGAAGGATATTAAACTGTGTAAGGTAAGGGAAACAAGTAGGGAAGTTACAGAAACTATGACGATTAAAGAGGAGGAAGTACTGGCACTTTTAAGGAATAGAAAAGTGGATAAATCCCTGGGTCCTGACAGATATTCCCTAGGACCTTGAGGGAAGTTAGTGTAGAAATAGCAGGGGCTCTGACAGAAATATTTCAAATGTCATTAGAAACAGGGATGGTGCTGGAGGATTGGTGTATTGCTCATGTGGTTCCATTGTTTAAAAACGGTTCTAAGAGTAAACCTAACAGTTACAGGCCTGTCAGTTTGATGTCACTGGTGGGTAAATTAATGGAAAGTATTCTTAGAGATGGTATATATATATATATAATTATCTGGATAGACAGTGTCTTATTAGGAACAGTCAGCATGGATCTGTGCGTGGAAGGTCATGTTTGACAAATATTATTGAATTTTTTGAAGAGGTTACAAGAAAAGTTGATGAGGGTAAAGCAGTGGGATGTTATCTATATGGACTTCAGTAAGGCCTTTGAGAAGGTTCTGCACGGAAGGTTAGTTAGGAAGGTTCAATCGTTAGGTATTAGTATTGAAGTAGTAAAATGGATTCAACAGTGGCTGCATGGGAGATGCCAGAGAGTAGTGGTGTTTGTCAAGTTGGAGGCTGGTGACTAGTGGTGTGCCTCAGGGATCTGTACTGGGTCCAATGTAGTTTGTCATTTACATTAATGATCTGGATGCTGGGGTGGTAAATTGGATTAGTAAGTATGCAGATGATACTAAGGTAGGTGGCGTTGTGGATAATGAAGTAAGTTTTCAAAACTTGCAGAGAGATTTAGGCCAGTTAGAAGAGTGGGCTGAACGATGGTGATGCACCATCAATAACTCTGAGACGTGGGTTAAGGTAGGCTTTTATTGGCGGGAAGAAAGCACAAGCAGCAAGTGACCACCACACAACATCCTGGAGACTGAGGAAGGAGCTGTGCCTCCAATTGCCTTTATACCGGGGTCTGTGGGAGGAGCCACGTCTGTGGAGGAGTCGCAGGAGCAGTCAATGGAAGGGGGGGGGGGGGCGAGTCCAGACAGGTATATGTAGTTCACCACATTCACCCCCCCCCCTTTGTTTTAAAAGAGAGTCCCCATGGGGCGAAGTTTCTTACAAGTATATTTACAGGTTAAGTCTATCAGGTGGTCGAATCTGTTGCTGCGATCTACGTAGCACCGGCTGTGATTGCACAGGTGTCGGTGGTGATTGCACCGGAGACGGTGGTTGTGCTGGTTCCAGCCTGACTGGAGGTGTTAGCCCACTAGGCGTCAGTGATCCTTCATACGTGTGCAAGGCGCCCGGTATGGGAGTGTCATGAGGAGTCTTTGTAGGGCTTGGTGTGCGCGGTATCAGGTGGGTATACACCTCGGTGGGTACAGGGTTCATAGTTACCGTGGATTGTTCGGAGTAGTGGTCTGCTGCTCCCGCGGGCGCCAGGTCGCGGATGGAGACCGTGTCCTCCCACCCATCAGGTAAGACCACGTAGGCATACTGGGGGTTCACATGTAGTAGGTGAACCCTCTCTACTAGTGGGGAGTAGTTATTGCTCCGCGCATGTTTCCGGAGCAGCATTGGCCCTTGGGATGTCAGCCAAGCTGGTAGGGTGGTCCCGGTGGCAGACTTCCTGGGAAAAGAAAAGAGGCGCTCATGAGGGGTGGCATTGGTGGACGTACATAACAGAGAGCGGATAGAGTGGAGTCCCTCGGGGAGGACCTCCTGCCATCGAGAGAATGGCAACTCTTTTGACTTAAGGGCTAAAAGTGTGGCCTTCCACACTGTGGCATTCTCCCTCTCCACCTGTCCATTTCCCCGGGGATTATAGCTCGTGGTCCTACTAGTAGCACTGCCCCTAGCCAGCAGGTACTGGCACAGCTCGTCACTTTTAAAGGAGGACCCTCTATCACTGTGGATATAGCAGGGATATCCGAACAGAGTGAAGAGCTGGCGTAGGGCTTTTATGACGGACGTGGCAGTGGTGTCGGGGCAGGGGATGGCAAAGGGAAACCGTGAGTACTCGTCGATAATGTTGAGAAAGTAGACATTGTGGTCAGTGGAGGGAAGGGGGCCCTTGAAGTCAACATTCAGTTGCTCAAAGGGGCGGGTGGCCTTGCTAAGTTGCACCTTGTCAGGATGGTAGAAGTGCAGTTTGCACTCAGTGCAGACTTGGCAGTCCCTGGTCATCGTCCTGATGTCCTCAAGGGAGTAAGGCAGGTTCTGGGCTTTCATGAAATGGTAAAATCGGGTGACCCCCGGGTGGCAAAGATGTGCATGGAGGGCGTATAGCTGGTCGAGCTGCGCACTGGCACACGCTCCCAGGGATAGGGCATCAGGGGGCTCATTGAGCCTTCCAGGCCGGTATAGGATATCATAGATGTAGGTGGAGAGTTCTATTCTCCACCGCAAAATTTTATCATTTTTGATTTTGCCCCGCTGTTGGTTGCTGAACATGAACGCAACTGAGCGCTGGTCGGTCAGCAAGGTGAACCTTTTGCCAGTGAGATAGTGCCTCCAGTGCCTAATAGCTTCCACTATGGCCTGGGCTTCTTTCTCCACTGCGGAGTGCCGAATTTCAGGGCCTTAAAGGGTACGAGAGAAGAATGCTACTGGCCTGCCTGCCTGATTGAGGGTAGCAGCCAGTGCGAAATCGGAGGCGTCACTCTCTACTTGGAAGTGAATGGTCTCGTCCACTGCATGCATCGTTGCTTTGGCAATGTCCCCTTTAATGTGGCTGAAGGCCGCGCAGGCCTCGGCAGAGAGGGGAAATGTGGTGGACTTGACCAGGGGGCGGGCCTTGTCTGCGTAATGAGGGACCCATTGGTTGTAATATGAAAAGAAGCCCAGGCACCGTCTGAGGGCTTTGAGGGTGGTGGGAAGAGGGAGTTCTAACAGGGGGCGCATACGGTCGGGATCAGGGCCAATGACCCCGTTCTCCACGACGTACCCAAGGATAGCGAGTCGGGTGGTTCTGAACACACACTTGTCCCTGTTTTAAGTAAGGTTCAGGGCTTTGGCCACTTGGAAAAATCGTTGGAGGTTGGTGTTGTGATCCGGCCAGTCGTGACCGCAGATGGTGGTGATGTCCAGATATGGAAATGTGGCCTTCAGTTGGCACTGGTCCACCATCCGGTCCATTTCCCTCTGGAAGACAGAGACACCATTTGTGACACCGAATGGGACGCGTAGGAAGTGATAGAGCCTGCCGCCCGCCTCGAAGGTGATGTAGGGGCGGTCCTCTGGGCGGATAGGGAGCTGGTGGTAAGCGGATTTCAGATCTATGGTCAAGTACACCTTGTACTGAGCTATCTGGTTGACCATATCCGCGATGCGGGGTAGGGGGTACGCGTCAAGCTGCGTGAACCTATTGATGGTCTGGCTATAGTCCAAGTCCAACCTATTTTTCTGCCCGGTCTGAACATCAACCACCTGGGTCCTCCAAGGACTTGTGCTTGGCTCAATGATCCCCTCCCTGAGCAGCCGCTGCACCTCCGACAGAATGAAGGCCCTGTCCCCCGCGCTGTACCTCCTGCTTTTAGTTGCCACAGATTGACAGTCGGGGGTCAGGTTGGCGAACAGCGGTGTGGGAGGGATCTTGAGGGTGGAGAGGCTGCAAGTGGCGTCAGTAGCGCAGCTGTCGGTGTAGTGATGGGTGGGATGTGCGGGTTGTGTGTGTGTGTGTGTGTGTGTGTGTGGGGTCAGTAGCGGGGTATATGACGAAGTCCCACAAAACTGAGGATTCCTGACAGTGAGTGGTGGGAGGGGCCCGTCATATGCCATTGTCACACTTCTTAGGTGGCTCTGGCCAGCCCCAATAGCACAGGCGCACACAGTTGAGGCATAACCAGTAGCGCAAAGTCCTGATATTTTGTGCCCTGCACCATCAATGTCGCTACACAACCCCCCTGGGTGTATGTGGAATGCGACCCAGAAGCCATGGTGACCCTCTGGCTTACCAACTGTGTCACGAGTCCGCAGCATTGCACCATGTCCAGGTGAATAAAACTCAGTGCTGCCTGTGTCAAACAGGCAGCTAGTCCTGTGCCCCTCCACCAGAATGTCCATCATTGACCTTGCAAGCTGGTGTGGGGTGCTTTGGTCGAGGGTCACGGAGGCCAGAGTTGAACCGCTGTCTTGGTGCCCGGTAAGCACCCGTGGGTCGGAGGCAGGGCGAGGTGGTGCCGATGAAGATGGCCGCCCCCATGCCTCGCAGGATGTGGGGAGGCAAGATGGCGGCCCCCATGCCTCACACGCGGCGCTGCTCGACCCTGCTCGTGGTTCAGACTCACAGACCTTGGCAAAATGGCCCTTCTTTCTGCAGCTGGAGCAGGTAGCTTCTCGGGCTGGGCAGCGTTTTTGGGGGGTGCTTTTTGAGTCCACAGAAGTAACACTGCGCGGACTTGTGACTGGCAGCAGCTGTGGTCGGTTTTGGGGAGTTCGTGGACTCGCAAGTGGCAGCAGCCGTGGTCAATTCGCTGGTGGGTGGCGGGGTCTGCAGCATCCACAGAACCGGCGGGGATCGCGCGGCTGGACAGCATCAACGTTGTGCAGAACAGCCTCCAGTGTGTCGGCCGGCTCGATCGCCGAGCGTAAGGTAAGATCGGCGTTTTCCAGCAACTGCTGGCACAAATACACTGACCTGATCCCCGTAACGAAGGTGTCTCGTACCAGGAGCTCCTAATGCTGTTCCACCGTCAGTCCCTTGCAGTCGCAGGCCCACACGAGTGTATGTAGGGCCGGACAAACTCCGCGCTTGTCTCTCCGGTCCGCTGCCACCATGTCGCTAAGCGATGTCTTGCATAGACCGTGTTCACTGGCCGCAGGTACTGTCTTTTGAGGGCGTCCAGTGCCCCTTGGTAGGTCGGCAAGTCCCTGATAAGGGAGTATACTTTTGGACTGACCCTGGAAAGGAGGATTTTGTGCATGATAGCGGGCTCAGTCACGTGAATCTCTTCCAAATATGATTGGAAGCATGCAAGCCAGAGTTCAAAGGCAAGAGCTGCTTCTGCGTCTTGAGGATCAATGTCCAATTTTTCCGGACGTAAAGTACTTTCCATGTTTTAAAATTTCCATCCAATAAAATTGATGCACCATCAATAATTCTCGGAGACGTGAGTTAAGGTAGGCTTTTATTGGCTGGAAGCACAAGCAGCAAGCGACCACCACACAACATCCTGGAGACTGAGGAAGGAGCAGTGCCTCCAATCGCCTTTATACCGAAGTCTGTGGGAGAAGCCACAGGAGCAGTCAGTGGGGGGGATGGGGGTGTCCAGTCAGGTATATGTGGTTCACCACAGATGGCAGATGGAGTTTAATGCTAATAAGTGTGATGTGCTACATTTTGGCAGGAATAATCCAAATCGGACATACATGGTAAATGGTAGAGCATTGAAGAATCCAGTTGGACAAAGTGATCTAGGAATAATGGTGCATAGTTCCCTGAAGGTGGAATCTCATGTGGATAGGGTGGTGAAGAAAGCTTTTGGTATGTTGGCCTTTATAAATCAGAGCATTGAGTATTGAGCATTGAGTTGGGATGTAATGTTAAAATTGTACAAGGCATTGGTAGGGCCGAATTTGGAATATTGTGTACAGTTCTGGTCACCGAATTATAGGAAAGATGTCAACAAAATAGAGAGAGTACAGAGAAGATTTACTAGAATGTTACCTGGGTTTCAGCACCTAAGTTACAGGGAAAGGTTGAACAAGTTAGGTCTTTATTCTCTGGAGTGTAGAAGGTTGAAGGGGGACTTGATAGAGGTATTTAAAATTATGAGGGGGATAGATAGAGTTGACGTGGATAGGCTTTTTCCATTGAGAGTAGGGGAGATTCAAACAAGAGGACATGAGTTGAGAGTTAGGGGACAAAAGTTTAAGGGTAACACGAGGGGAAATTTCTTCATTCAGAGAGTGGTAACTATGTGGAACGATCTTCCAGTGGAAGTGCTAGAGGCAGGTTCGGTATTGTCATTTAAAGTAAAATTGGATAGGTATATGGATAGGAAAGGAATGAAGGTTTATGGGCTGAGTGCGGGCCAGTGGGATTAGGTGCGAGTAAGGGTTTGGCACGGACTAGAAAGGCTGAGATGGCCTGTTTCCATGCTGTAATTGTTATATGGTTATAATTAAATTACAGGATAAGGATTCATTTTGTTTTTCCTTAGTTGTTGCACTAATTTGAACTTGATTGTCCAAATATGCTTGAATGTTTCGCTGTTTCTAAGATCGGAAGCCAAGCTATGATTGATAAATTGTCAATACTTATTTAATACTGTATATATTTTAAAAGTTATGGTGCCAGCCAATCTGTTCCAAAATAGTTACAACACTAACATCTACATGGCAATGGAAAATTATATACGTGATTGTCCTGATGCAGGGTCACGGCCATAAAATGTCAACTATTTATTTCTCTCAATAGATGTTGCCTTACCTGCTGAGTTCCTCTAGCACTTTGTGTGCGTTGCTCTAGATTTACAGGATCTGCATTATCTCCTGCATTTATGATTGTACAGGTGATATCCTTCTCAGAAAAATCGGGAAAATTGCATTCTTAGTAATTACCAAATTATATCAGGCTACCCTTAACAATCAAAACATAATGGAAGGCATTATCAACAGTTTTATTAAGCAAATTTGTTTACCAATAGTCTATTTCTATTTTGGGTTCTGCTCTCACTACAACCTTGGTCCAAATATGGTCAAATGAGCTGAATTCCAGAAATAGGCTAACTTACCATCAAGGAAGCATCAAAAAACCCTATAGAATCATGATGTCAGGAGAACATGTTCCAGTGGCTGGAGTAAACAAAGAAATCAGGACAACAGAAGCAAGAAATAGCCACCTAGCCATTGAAGCCAACCTCACCATTCAGAGTGAACTAATGATTTACCCCAGCCTTATCTCCTCTGTGCCAGATCCTAATAGCACTCAGTTCATCAAGCTTTTAAAAATTTAATCCACCTCCACTTTCAATCCTTATATTAAGCTATGGGTCCTCAGTTCACTCTGATAGACAATTTCAAAGATTCATTACCATCTGTAAGTAAGTATTTCAATGAATTTCAATGTATGGCAAGTAGCTAATGTTGTTCCATTATTCAAGAAGAGAACCAGAGAAAATTCTGTAAAATAAAAAGGACTGGTGAGGCTCACATCAGTGATAGGGAAGATACTGGGGAAAATTCTTAGGTTTAGGATTTGTGAGTATTTTGAAAATTATGGCCTAATTAGGGAGAGCCAGCATGGCAAGTCAAGTTTTACTAACTTGATTGAGGTTTTTGAAAAGTTGACAGGGAAGACTGATGAAAGTAGAGCTGTGGACATTGATGCATGTATTTTTGGTAAGATGTTTGACGAGGTCCCTCGTGGGAGGCTCATCCAGAAGATTAAGATGTATGGAATTCATAATGAATTGGCAACTTGGATTCAAAACTGGCTTGCTCATAGAGGGCAGTGGTCAAAAAGACTTATTCTAGCTGGAGAACTTTGATAGGTGGTATTCCACAGAGAATTATACTAGGACCTCTGCTGTTTATGATGTATATAAATGAGCTTGATGAAAATGTAGATGAGTGGGTTAGTAAGTTTGCAGATGATACAAAGATTGGTGGTGTTGTGGATGGCGTAGAAGATTAACAAAGAATACAGCAAATTACAGATCAATTGCAGATCTGGTGGAGAAATAGCAGATGGAGTTTAACCTGATAAATGTGAAGTAATGCACTTTGGTAGGTCAAGTTAAAGAGATAGTCTTGCCTTAACAGTGTTGATGAGCAGAGGCGTCTTGAGATCCATGTTCACAGCTCCCTGAAACAGAGGTTGGTAGGTTTGTTAAGAAGGCATATGGCATGCTTGCCTTTATTAGTCGAGGCATTGATTTCAAAAGTCTGTGATGCAGCTTTATAAAACTTTAGTTAGGCCACATCTGGAGTATTGCATATAGTTTTGGTCACCCCATTATAGGAAGGATGTCAAGCTTTGGAGAGGTTGCAGTAGAGGTTTACCAGGATGCTACCTGGATTAGACAACATTTGCTATAATGAGACTGAGGGGAAATCTCATAAAGGTTTACAAAATTATGAGAGGCATAGATAGAGTTGATAGACGGTATCTTTTTCCCCCCAAGGTTGAAATGTCTAATTCCAGAGGGGCATGCATTTGAGGTGAGAGGGAGCAAGTTTAAAGGAGATGTGAGGGACAGATTTTTTTTACATAGAGAGTGGTTGGTGCCTGGAATGCGCTGCCTGGGGTGGTGGTAGAGCCAGATACATTAGGGACTTTTAAGAGACATTTAGATAGGCAGGTAAATGTGAGGGAAATGGAGGGATATGGACATTGTGTGGAAAGAAGGCCATTTGAATACTAGTTTAATTCATTTGGCACAATATTGTGGACTAAAGGATTTGTCCCTGTGTTGTTTTCTATGTCCTATCTTCATTTTATATGACTGACCCCTAATCTTGAAACTGCCACGAATAAACTTGTGTCTCCTGATGTGTCTCCTTGGGAACTTTTATGTTTTCATAAGTTCACCTGGTCGTCTAAACACCAAGGATACAAACTTAATCTGTTTAGCCTCTCTTGATGGGGAAACCCCCTTGCCACAGGAATTATCCGAGTGAATCTATTTTGGACTGCCTCCAACACTGCTATATATTTTCTTTGGTCAGGAGGACAAAACTGTGCACAGTTCTCCAGACCTATTGTATATGCATTGTTACTGGTTTACCTTGTTCTACATCAATGTTTTGTTTAATGATTTGATCAGTATGAACAACACGCAAGATATTCTTTTCACTGTATCTTGTTACATGTGACAATAATAAGCCAATACTATCATGCTGTACATTTTAATAAAGTTCATATATTTTCAAATTCCAACACATTTGCAATAAAGTCTGATTAGAGAGAGTCGTGAAGGCCTGGCACATATGGAATCGGGTGGGGGGTGGTAGTTGGGGAGAATAGAGATGGTATTGTCTGAGGAGGAGGGAGGGTTGGAGTGTTCAGAGATGATGGGCTGGGAATGAGGACCCAAGAGCTGATGGTGCAACCTGAGAGACAAGAACCTGTGGGACCTGACATGGACATGTCAGTCCAAGGCCTCCTCTTCTACCTCGATGAGGCCACACTCAGGGTGAAGGAACAACACCTTGTACTCTGTCTGGGTAGCCTCTAATCTGATGGCACAAACTCAATTTCTCTAACTTCTGATTTCCCCCAGCCCCTTCTACATTCCCCATTCTTGTTTCCCTCTCTCATCTCATCTCATCACCAGCCCAACACCTCCCTCTGATATTCCTCCTCCTTCCCTTTCTTCCATGGTCTTCTATCCTCTCCAATAAGGTCCCCCCTTCTCCAGCCCTTTATCTCTTTCACCAGTCTACTTCCCAGCTCTTTATTCATCCCGTCCACCTCTACTGGTATCACCTATCACCTACCACCTTGTTCTTCTACCTCCCCTCCCCCAACGTACTTACTCTTACTTCTCCCCTTGCCTTTCCAATCCTGATGAAGAGTCTTGGACCAAAATGTCGACTGTTTGCTCTTTTCCATAGTTGCTGCTTGGCCTGCTGAGTTCCTCCAGCATTTTGTGTCTTTTGGATTTCCAGTATCTGCAGAGTTGTTCATGTTTTATGGCTCTAAAAGCCTTAGCCCAGTGCTCTCAAGTGCCCTGCACAGGCCGAAAGAAGTCATTACACCCCCGACACAAAAGAGCTTCAGCATTATAAAACAGGGATAAAAGGTGCTTGAATCAGCACTGGTTCCTTCCAAATATATTACCAAAATCACAGAACATATGACATAATGCAGCTGTGAGTGTACCTTCAACACAAACCACATCAGTTCAAGAAGGCTGTTCACCACCACAAGTGGTGTAATTGTAGTTAGGAATGGTCAATGTGTGCCAACAGAATTGCAGTCTATAACTGAAGGACAGATTTTGCATGAAATTAAAGACCAATAACTTTCATGAAGCTAATAATGAAATGACAATGCTTGAGTAAGGGTTACTCTCTGTCACCGGACATCAAAAAGCTATAAACAGATACATTGCGCTTGATTTGGGATGCAGAGAGGTGAAGAGTCATTGTCAAAAGTGTTTGCATTAAATTGCAGTAGTTATTTTCTAGTGGGACATTGTGGTGATCTAATAAATGAGTGGGAAAATAACATGCAGTTTAGAGGCCATCTTTTCTTTTGAGAGGTGGAATTAAGATTTTGGGAATCAAGGGATTTGGGTTAGTGCAGGAAATTAATGTTGACATAAAAGATCGCCTGTGGTCTTATTAAATGGCAGAGCAGACCCAAGACACCAAGTACCTACCTACTCCTGCTTCTACAAACCCTATTTCCAGAAAAGTTGGGATATTTTCCAAAATGCAATAAAAACAAAAATCTGTGATATGTTAATTCACATGTACCTTTATTTAACTGACAAAAGTACAAAGAAAAGATTTTCAATAGTTTTACTGACCAACTTAATTGTATTTTGTAAATATACACAAATTTAGAATTTGATGGCTGCAACACACTCAACAAAAGTTGGGACAGAGTTAAAATAAGATTGAACAGTGCACAGAATATTCAAGTAAAACCGGTTTGGAAGACTCCACATTAAGCAGGCTAATTGGTAGCAGGTGAGGTATCATGACAGGGTATAAAAGTAGTGTCCATCAAAGGCTCAGTCCTTGCAAGCAAAGATGGGTCATGGCTCACCCCTTTGTGCCAAAATTATGACAATTATAGCCACCTGGGCTCGGGAGTACTTCGTGCGTGAACCTTTATTTAACTGACAAAAGTACAAAGAAAAGATTTTCAATAGTTTTACTAACCAACTTAATTGTATTTTGTAAATATACACAAATTTAGAATTTGATGGTTGCAACACACTCAAAAAAAGAGTACTTCGGAAAACCATTGTCACTTAACACAGTCCGTCGCTGCATCCAGAATTGCAACTTGATACTGTATTACGCAAGGAGGAAGCCATACATCTACTCTATGCAGAAACGCCGGCAAGTTCTCTGGACCCGAGCTCATCTCAGATGGACCGAAAGACTGTGGAACCGTGTGCTGTGGTCAGATGAGTCTACATTTCAGCTAGTTTTCGGAAAAAACAGGCGTCGAGTTCTCCGTGCCAAAAATGAAAACGACCATCCTGATTGTTATCAGCGAAAGGTGCAAAAGCCAGCATCTGTGATGGTATGAGGGTGCATCAGTACCCACAGCATGGGTGAGTTGCATGTGTGTGAAGGTACCATTAACTCTGAGGCATATATTAGGATTTTAGAGGGACATATATTGCCATCAAGGTGATGTCTCTTCCTGGGACGTCCATGCTTATTTCAGCAGGACAGTGCCAGACCACATTCTGCATGGGCTACAACAGCGTGGCTTTGTAGACGCAGAGTGCGTGTGCTTGACTGGCCTGCTGCCGGTCCAGATCTATCTCCTATTGAAAATGTATAGCATATCATGAAGAGGAGAATCAGACAACGGAGACAACGGACTGTTGAGCAGCTGAAGTCTTATATCAAGCAAGAATGGACAAAATTTCCAGTTGCAAATCTACTACAATTAGTATCCTCAGTTCCAAAACGATTAAGAAGTGTTATTAAAAGGAAAGGTGGTGTACCACAATGGTAAACATGCCTCTGTCTCAACTTTTGTTGAGTGTGTTGCAGCCACCAAATTCTAAATTTGTGAATATTTACAAAATACAATTAAGTTGGTCAGTAAAACTATTGAAAATCTTTTCTTTGTACTTTTGTCAGTTAAATAAAGGTTCACGTGAATCAACATATCACAGATTTTTGTTTTTATTGCATTTTGGTAAATATCCCAACTTTTCTGGAAATGGGATTTGTAATTATTATTATTATTATTATTATTATTATACTTTCTGATGAGTAAAGGCTCAAATCTAGGCTGCTCAGCTAATCTAATTATCAGTTTGAACTTTTAAAGAGTGGAGTGAAAGCAGAAAATGCTGACTACATACAGTACATCAAATGTACACAGAGGAGGTACAAGTTAATATATTGTGGGGTGCTGGTCCTTTTTTAGAAATGCAGGTGAACAGCATTTCAAAATAAGTAATCACACAGGAGTGTAATTGACTTTTATTTTCTCAACAGATTTGAGCCTCCGTACAAGGTGCTAGCTCTGATAACCTGATAAATTTAGGCAGATCTACTGTTCATCAGCACTTTTAGAGCACGAGAATGTGCAGAACGGGTTTTCTTCCAAGTCTGCTCCGGATAGCACTGATTCAGTGCCCTAACGCGGAAGCTCTTCTCTCTAAATTGAGAAAGCTTACCCCAATTCATATTAGCAAGTGGCAAGAATTGCAATTTTTAGCATTCTTGATATTCTTTCTGATTCATTAAAATCCAATTTTGTGGCATTTCTCAGTTTTAACACAGGGCTCCTTTTCAAAATACTCCATCTTTTGTTTTCACAGGAGTGCAGGACGATTTTTATGCTTAGATGTGAAGGAGAATGTTTAATCCAAATTATTGTTTACCTTGCATTAACTGTCATTCCAAATATTGTTTCTCTGCAGGCATTAGGTATTAATGTTTCTCGAGATCGGGCCATTATCAAAAAGAAACTAAAGGAGATGAAGTCATCAGTTGAGAAAGCACGTAAAGCACAACAGAAATTAGAGAAACAAAGGGAAAAACAGAGAAAAAAGGAACAGGAGCAGCTTCTGAAAAAGAATAAGAAAACAAGCAAGTCATTATTTCTCGCAGCAGAACCTGACACTGAATAAGAAGTTCATCATTAAAAAGACTGAAAGGGTTTTAATAGTTTCCTAGGCACTTTATATCCTGTGCACAGACTTGAGGAGTGTATATAATTTCATTTTACCAACACCTCAGAATTATGTCAGAATCATCTTATGGTGGTCATCACAAAAGAACCTGAACATTTTATTTTAGTTTTGTGTATGTTTTTCTTTACATACACTGGCTCCTGTGGAAGACTTGCATAACTTCTCTGATAACCTTGCATTAAAATCATACTGCACAAAACCTAAACAACTGTCAAAACAACTTGTGGAGAAGTGATCAGCTTTTAAAAAAAAGTTAAATGGGATAGAACTTTGTTTTTATGTTATCTCAGAATTTTCAGGCTAGAAAACTAAAATACAATATATCAACGTTACCTAAAAGGAGAGGGCCCAAAATAAGCAATGTCTGCATATTGCACTGATATTCATTGAACTTAAACTTCTGAGTAGAAAACTGTCAAGTTACGTTTCCTGAAATATGAGGATATAACTGTTTGTAAAGGCGTATACCTGTTTTACTCCATCAATTGGCAAAATTTTAAAATGAATTTTACTATTAAAATATTATTATTGCACACTGCATTTTTCTTTTCATTTCAAAGATTTATTGAACTGTAAATAGCAGTTTCAATATTTCATTTAAAGTTTATCTAAATAACAGATGTTCTGAAACATTTCCAAAGACTTAAATTTGCAATAAATTAGTTGAGACAATGATATTTAAGTAATGGTCTTTATATTGTTACAGATGTAATACTGAATGGCAAATGATATAAACTTCTTTAATGGGATTTTATTTTCATAGGATCTAAAGCATGTTTTGGTGTAGAAACTGGGAACAGTTGGTTAAGCAAACAGCAGTTTTTTAAAAATCTGATATGGTTATTCTACTTTACAGCATTTTTTATTCCACAGTAAATGGTAAAGTTAGTTATTTGTCAATTCAACAAAGATAGCACATTAGAACTGTGGGTTTTCATTGTTAAAGGTAGGGACAAGTAGTTATTATCTATATTGATGGTTCTGCATAACTGTAAGCTTCTGGCTTTAATGATTTGGAACATATCCCACTTGATGAGAATTCAAAGTCATCATATGCCATATTTACTTCAGTTAAATTGTTGATACCTCATTTGGATATTAATCTCCCTACCATTTAAAATAAGTAATACATTTCCTTAACATCAATATTTTGTATGTGAGCAGTCTTTTCATATTGTGGCATATTCTTTCTTGTGATTTGAGGGATAATCAAGGGTTTGCTGAAGTGATTTTATATGAAGCATTACTACTTTGAAGCGATAGTTAAAGAATGTCCTATGCTCAAAAAACAGTTCAGAACATGACATATGTATTTAAAGCCTAATTTGGAAGCCAATTTGTATTTGTTTTAAACCTGTTTAAAACAGAAACACAGAACATCATTAATGAGTAGGTTAAAATGTGTCATTTCCATGTCTTCCCCATCAATAGTCTGTGTATTTTGTTTATGATAGCAGCAGTCAGTAATTAGAGCCAGTAGTTAATATTTAATTTAAGTCTACAAAGCATTAAAACATTAAATGTGTTTTTTATGAAATTCTGATTAACTGTCATTACACACTTTCACCATCACTGTTTTCAATTCCTTTTTACTACTTTGAAAGTATTTTGTGGCTGCAAATTCTTGGTTCTCACTTATTTAAAATTAAGCAGCAAACAAGTTTGGGCATTTAATTAAACCAATTCAACAAAGTGGTTGAGTGCTATTTTCCCAGTATCAAAGAAGATTACTGGAGTTTAGTTCAACACTGTTGGGAGTAATACCAGATTAATCTTGTTCCAGAGATGTGTTAGTAAAACCTAATTGCCAACAAAGTTATTAGTATTTTTACTTCTACCATTTGAACTAAACAAAACTGCTTCAGTCCAAATGCAAATGTGTCTACTGCATTGTTCAGACAAGTGGTTTGATGCCTATCTGCCCTCACCCCTTTCTCTCACTACTGTAGAAGGGCTAGGGTTCCCCTTGTCCTTACCTACCACCCCCTTACCCTCCTTATCCAGCACATAATTCAGGGTAACTTCTGCCACTCTACAATGGGATTCTACCATTTCTCCCTCACCCACCCCCCAACATCCCCATTCTCCACTTTTGGCAGGGATCGCTCTACATGCCTCACTTGTCCATTAATCCTTCCCCACTGATCTCACTCCTGGCACTCATCCTTATGTGGGACAAGTGTACATCTGTCCCTACACCACCTCCCTCACCACTATTCGGGGACCCAAACAGTACTTCCAGGTAAGATGGTGTTTCACCTATGCCTCTGTCAGGGTCATTCATGTACCTAGTGCAGCCTCCTCCATATCTTCATGACCCAATGCAGATTAGGGTGCGGCTTTGTAGAGTACTTCACTCCATCCACCACAAAATGTAGGATTTCCTGCTTCCATTTCAATTTCCCTCCCATTCCCAGTCTGACATGTTGGTCCATGGCCCCCTGTACCGCTACAATATGGCCACAACCAGGTTGGTTGAAGCAATTCCTTATATTCTGTCTAGGTAAATGCCAACCTGATAGCACAATCCTCAATTTCTCTAAGTTCCAGTAATTTTTCTCCCTCCCCATTCTCTCTTTTCCATTCCCAGTTCTATTTCTTCTCTAACCCCTTCTTTTTAATCGCCTCTGTCTGGATCCCCTTTTCTTTCCCTTTCTACCATAGTCCCCAGTCCTCTCCTATTAGATTCCTTCTTTAGCCCCTTACCTCTTCCATCTATCACCTACCAGCTTCAAACTTCATCCTCCTCCCCCACCCACTTTCTCCCTCAGCTGGTTTCACCATTGCCTGTCCACTTGTACTGCCCATCCACCCCAACACCTTATTCTGGCTTCTGCCCCCTTCCAGTGCTGATGAAGGGTCTCGGCCCAGAACATTGATTGTTTATTTCCTTCCATAGATGCTGCCTGACCTGCTGAGTTCTTCCATCCTTTTGTGTGTGTGGCTCAAGATTCTGTAGAATCTGTAAAAACCTCCTGTATATCAATGATACCTGACGTAGATTGGGAGATTACTTCACCAAGCACCTATGCTCTGTCGGCTAGAAAAAGTGGGATCTCCCAATGGCCACCCATTTAATTCCTCTTCCCATTCCTATTCTAACATGTCAGTCCATGGCCACCTCTAATGTCACCATCAGGCCATACTCAGGTTGGAGGAACTTCACCTTATGTTATGCTGGGGTAGACTCCAACCTGATGGCATGAACATTGATATCTTGAACTTCTGGAATTGGCTCTCCCTTTCACCATTCCCCATCCCGTCTTCTCTCTCTCACTTAGTCTCCTTGCCTGCCCATTGCCTCCATCTGGTGCTCCTCCCTCCCCCCTTTTATTTCTTCCATGGCCTTCTGTTCTCTCCTATTAGATTCCCCTTTTTCCAGCCTTTTAGCTCTTTCACCAATCAACTTTCCATCTCATTGTTTTACCCCTCCCCTTCCCAGTTTCACCTATCACCTTGTGTTTCTCCCTCCCCTCCCTCCACATTTTAACTCTACTCCTCATCTTTTTTTTCTCCAGTGCTGCTGAAGGGTCTTGGTCCGAAATGTCAACTGTACTCTTTTCCATAGATATTGCCTGGCCTGCTGAGTTCCTCCAGCATTTTGTGTGTTGCTTGGATTTCCAGCATCTGCAGATTCTCTCTTATCTGTGGAATCTGTTGTGTTTATAGTTTAATGTCATGTTTTCTTTACATCTCTGCCCACTGATGCATATGATTTGCCCTGTTACGTTTTTGGTCTTCATTTTAAACAGTACAGTAGCGGCATGGTAATGTAGTGGTTAGTACAACACATTACAGTACCAGTGACCCTACAGGTGCTTCGATTTCCTCCCAGTCCAAAGAACTGGTTGGTAGGTTAATTGGTCATTGTAAATTGCCCCATGATTAGACTAGGGTTACATCAGGAGTTGCTGGGCAGCGCAGCTTAATGGGGCATAAGGGCCTGAGATTTCCATAAATAAATTCCTATTTCTTATAAAAATGTCTGTTTTAATGATTACCCTTTCTTGGCTTCCTTGCAGTGTCTTAACAGGACAAGTAATTTCTCTCCTCTCACCCACTCCTCTGAAAAATATTAAGCTTGTGAAGAAAAGTAATGCTAAAAGTGATATTTCACATGAAGTTCTGCAATGAATTCTGCATGTCTTTTATCACCCAATCTCCCATTTAGAATATTATTGAGCAGAGCAGTAATATTCAGATCAGCATTATTTTACTGTCAATTTCATCTTGCCTTTTTGCAGTAATTATCAGTTTTTTTCCCATCTCATTTGTTGCAATATGCTATTTATGCTATATTTTTCAATATGTAACTACTGTAGGTATATTAAATCTTTAAATTTAATGCCTCAATTATTTTAGGTTACTTGATTTTATAAAAGTCTTGAATCGCTTGCTCTGTTATATGCTGAATAATTATCACTAACATGAAAACTGCAAAAACATTTCTAATTGCTGAGATTAGAGTTACAATTCTGTAATTAACTAAATCAGTTGGTCTAGTATATATTGTTCCTTTTGGGGATATCTTGTGAGTGTAGATAGTTTTGTTTTCCAGTTAAATGCTGTGAAGCGAGGGAGTAAAACTGAAAATTAACTTTACAAACAATAAATGCCCAAAATAATGAAAGAAATCTAGCAAGCTTACAAAATATATTGATCCATAATAGGAAATCCTGTACAGAAGGGAGTGTTTTTATATAATATATATATGTAAAACAAACTATAAAAGGATGTTATATTGGTGTTCTTTCAATTCTTGTGTTACTGTTAATTGAATTTGAAGTAATATGGTTACATGTAGCTGAAGGAGGTCTGGGGCAGCTAACAAAGAAGTGCACTGAGGATGTTGAAATTGTTTTTTATTTGTAAGATAAGTTCCAAAAGAAGGAGGAATTTAATTTGAATAAAATGTGTACAAATGGCATGGCCTGATGTCTGATTTGAAGAGCTGTTCAATGTTCCTCTTCCTGCATGATAATGAAAACAGTGCCATGCCTGAATTTAGTCTTCTGTGCCCTGTGATGTATTACATTCTTATGTTTACAAACTTAATGTTTTATTTTAATGTTAATGACAGATAATGACTAGTATTTTTGTTGATTTTAAATGCCTGTGAAACTTATTTGGATAAATGTAAATAAACATCTTGCCAATGAATAAGCACTGTTATCAGACAACATGCATTAAACAAGTGAAAAATCTTAAGTGAAACAACAGGTTAAAGAAAATACTCTTGCAAGTATATGCTCAGTACTGAATTATCCCTTTTTCAGTAACCAAGACTGTAAGAGCCATGTATCTATTTTCGGTCATATGGTTGGGGTGTGGTGGAAGCAAATGAGTACAGTTAACTCTCATTTTGTTAATTGTTTAGTCTAGTAGAGAGGGGATGAGCCATGTAGAATTATATTTTTTGTTGACCACTATTAGAACACTAATATAGTTTGACTGCTTAGTTGCGCTAATTGGGACACTAACTAGATCGCTATTAGTACGCTTTAAATTTGTTAGTTCAACTGCTAACTTAGTTATTTCTCTAGTTTGAATACTTATTGCTAATTTAGTTTTGTTAGCTTTTTTATCGCTACAACTCATCTTTGGTGGTTTTGCAATAAAGGATCAAATGTACCTTTCTCGCCTTTGGAACTTCATAATTAGAAGCACAACATACAGTGTTGATCTCCTGACTCAGTGGTTTTGGTTTGTTTAAAGTAACCATTACATTTGGTCAAAAAAATAATAATTATACAAAATGAACACCAGTCTACAGCTAAGGATTGCCTCGGAACTGCTTGTGAAATTGGAATCTCAACACTGAAAAGCTTGCACTTTGGCAACCCAGGCAGCCTGCATCAAATAAACGACCTTTTGTTAATTCATGCTGTGTATTTGTAGCTTGAACACAATTCTGAATGGCCACTGCTGCCTGTCCATTAGGGACAATTGCTTGATCGCGTAGTGTTTCCCCGAGGGCTCATCGCTTTGTTTTATTTAAGTGCTGAAAAATTCTGGTTGCTGACATTTGATCTGAAGGTTGTTTGGTTTAAGCGCTGTGGTGTGGGACAGACTGTTGCCTGTATTTATTGAATGTCACTGGTGCTAAGGGAAAAGAAGGAGGTAAATACAATTGGCGCAACTAGAAACGGTAACATGAGTGAATGGAACTGGCATCAACAACCCTCGCGTCGGGCTGGCAAAGGAGAAATTAAATTTACTTTGAAAGCTTTGGTGGGTAGAATTGAAAATCTTCAAAAGGAATATAAAACAAATGTGAACAAAATTAAAGAATATGCCTCACAAGTACAATCTCATCTTGAGGACTTGACTAATCTCTGTGATGCTGTTGCTAAGCAACATCACATGCTAATCTTATTACTTTCCAAGCTCGAGCAGGCAAGACAAAATAGATGTCATTCAAGCACTGATTGTTATTGCAGTACATTCATATGGGATGTGAAGCAATGGTTGAACCAAACATTATATTGAAGGTCATGTTGCTACAACAAGTGAATATGTGTCTCACCTTCCAATAGACAATGTTTCTCAAATTCCAAGGGCGTGTTTTGACTATGCATGTAGCAGAGGGCCCACAAGATGACATAGACCTGAGCAAATGTGTCAAATGTCAGGGGTTGGAGTTCTGCTGCAGACAGAGCATCTTCTGTATCTAATACCTCCTATGTGGATGTTAAAATAGAGGCTGATTTAGCTGCATTAATCACATGGCAACAATTATTTAAGAACAAATATGCACTGGAAGAACAAGATGAACAGCTATAGAAAAGGAAGGAGCAGCTTAAGTTGCAAGAAGAATTTGCTGCACAGATGGCCAAAGTTAATGAGCTAAGGACTTCAAATGAGGCAAGTGCTAAAGGGAACAGTCCCATGGTTTGAATTCTTATTTTGAAGAGGCACAGAAAAAAACCCAAGAACATTCAATGTCATTGGTGCTTGTAAAACATGAACAAGACTCCCAAGAGGTAGTTCAGGGTGTTTACTTCTAGCCTGCGCTAAGGAGGCACTCTAGACCTATGTCATATCCAACAGCTCAAGAGGCTCATAGGGACATTTGCATAAAGCAAGGAAACACTTTTGTTTTAGATGACAGAGGTCACAAAATATTATTGATATTACAGTATGAGGAAGCAAAATTATAGCCATGTCTGGCTCTATTTCCTTTTACAGTACATAAGGGGCCCTCCTAGAGAATTTGTCAGAAGTTGCCAGTCTGTCAACCCAAACAAAGGATATATAAAAGCTAAGGCTTTACTACAGGAACGTTATGGTAATCTAACAGAAAATTGCATCTGCCTACATGCAAATTGCTCTTTCTTGGGTACCTATCAAATCTGATAAGGTGAAAGCTCTACAAGACTTTTTCTTAGAGACTTGCAATGCAATGGAAGAAGTACAGTGCATGTATGAGCTGGACCTGCCTGTCACTTTTAAAGAAATTGCCCTATATGCTTAGGGATAAATGGAGAACTGTGGTCCGTGAACTGCTGAAAAGACACAACTGTAAAATTACTTTTGCTGACATTGTTGATTTTATTGAAAGGCAAGTAAAGACTGCTACACACCTGGTGTTTGGGAATATTTTGCCACTAATGTGAGCCATTGTGAGAAGTAAAGCTAAAACTGAACCTAGAACTAATGGAAGGGAAATGGTCTCATCAACAAAAGGGTATGTCTTTTCTGTGAGGGAAAGTCTGGTATACTCCACATCATGGTATTCATTACCCCAGAATAGGGAAGTTTTGTTTTGTGTTCAACTGCGGAGTGACTTTTTGGTGAATATCACTTAATGCCCAGCTTTTACAGGGACTATATCTTACTAGCTCACTGATTGGATCATAACCTGATTCAAAAAAGAATCAGTAGTGATCATGGCAGATGTTGAATCAATGTTTCATCATGTCAAAGTAACAGCAGAAGATGTAGATCTGCTGAGGTTTCTCTGGTGACTTGATGGTGACCTCAGCCATGATATGGTGGACTTTAGAATAGCGGTACATCTCTTTGGAGCAACTTCATCAGGGAGCTGTGCTAACTTTGCTCGAGACATGTGTAGAAAACAGTGAAGAACAGTCCAGCTGTGAGATGGTGGATAAGGTTTTACATTGTTTCTATGTTGATGACTGCTTTGTGCCAGTGTCCTCTGAGGAAGAAGTGGTGTCTCTCTATCATGACCATGTATCCATTTGTTCTGAAGGTGAACTCAACTCAAAGTGAATAAGCAACAGACATAGTGCTAGCTCTGAAACCAGAAGAGTGAAGAATTTGGATTTGGATCAAGATATACCTTCAGTGGAGAGAGTACTGGGTGTACAATGGTGCATTCAGTCTGGTGCTTTCAAGTTAAATATCACAGTCCAAGATAGACCACTCACCAGAAGGGTGATCATCTCTACAGTTAGTTCTATCTATGATCCTTTAGGAATCTTGAGTCCAGTGGTGCTATCTGCTAATAAGATCCTACAAGATCTATATAAGAAAGGAATTGACTTGGATAATACTATACCAACATCAGTTGCCTCATGAGTGGACAAGTTGCCTGGAAGAACTCTGCCCTTTGGCAGACTTCATGTTTGTTAGCTGTTAGAAGCCCCTGGAATTTGGAGAAGTTACTGCTGTACAGTTACATCACTTTACGAAGCGAAGATGGCTATGGAGCAGTGTCCTACCTATTGTTGCACAACACATGTTCTCAAGTGCACAGTGCTCTGGTCATGGAAAAATAGTTTACATCCCTTGTATGGAGCTCATCACTGCTGCAATGGCAAGCCATATGGACACATTGTGGAGGAAGGAGCAGCTCCAGGATGCCAGCATATGGCAGATCTAACTCTCGACAGATTCTTTCCAGATGAACGTGTAGGAGTTGAATACTTTGGACGTTTTGAGGTGAAGAGCAGAAGGAGTACAGTGAAGAGGTATAGGTCCATATTTACCCCTCTAGCTATATGAGCTGTTCACATTGAAGTGGTGTGAAACAGATTCCTTTATTAATGCAATTCGTCCTTTATAGCAAGACAAGGACAGGTTCATGAACTGCTCTCTGATAAAGCAACAAACTTAGTTGGAGCTGAGTGTGAGTTGCAAGAAGCCACTGAGAAGTGCAATCATTCACAGATCAGTGACATCCTTCTTCAAAAAGGAATTAATTGGATGTTTAACACCCCCCCTCCAAAATTGGTTCACATCATGTTCTCAACATGATCAGATCTGTGCAAAAGGTCCTCAATTCCATCATGAAGTTACACAATCTCAACAAAGAGGAGTTTCACACAGTCCTTTGTAAAGTAAAGGCTTTTGTCAATGGTACTCCAACTTCTAAAGCATCTTTCAATAACAATTTGGAAATATTAACACCAAACCAGCTGTTGCTTCTGAAGACCTCACTATCCTCACCACCAGGAGAGTTCCAAAAGGAAGTTGTTTATACTCGTCACAGATGGAAGTAGGTCCAATACATATCAAAATTGTTTTGGAAGCAGTGGGTCAAGAAGTATTTACCACAGCTACAGCAATGTCAGAAATGGTCAAGTGTAAGATGCAATGTCCTCCCAGGAGACATTGTGCTTATATTTGATGACACATCGCCTTGAAACTCATGGATCATGGGAAGAGACATTCAAATCTTTACAGACAGAAGAGGATTGGTGCGGCATGTGCTCATCAAGACGAAGACCAGCTGTCCAGACAAGCCTATAACCAAGATCTGTCTTCAACAGGAGGTAGAGCTTTGAGAAGCTACAGCTCTACGAGATTCATGAATTTGACTTGACAGAGAGTGATGGTAAAGATCATTCTGTATTGTGCTAAGTGTTGGTAACCTCTGGCCTAGATGACTTACATGACTTGACTGAAAGAAAGTGGACATTTGTACAAATGTTAAGATGTTTGTCCTTGAAGACTTCATGTCTCTTATTTCAGTAGTATGTAGTAATTATAATAGTGCAATAATTAAGTGGCTGGGATGTAGGGGCCATGTGGTAGAAGCAAATGAGTATTGTTACATATCCTCATTTCATTAGTTGTTTAGTTTAATGGAGAGTGGTTGAACCACGGAGAATGATTTTTTTTTAAACCGCTACTAGAACACTAGTTTGACTGCTTAGTTACACTAATTGGGACCGCTAATTTGAACACTAACTAGGTCACTATTAGTACTTTTAGTTTGACCACTAACTTGTTACTTTGCTAATTTAGTTTTTTTTATTGCTAGAAGATTCTTCATCTTTGCTGCTTTCATAATAAACGATCGAACATATCTTTTTCGACATTGGAACTTCATTATTTGAAGCGTGTCACACACCGTTGATCTTCTGGCTTAGTCTCTGCGGTTTTAGTTTGTTGTAAAGTAAATACTGCAAGTAACATGGCCACACTTGTCTTTTTTTACAAGACTGTTTATGTCATAATAAATATTTCCTGAACTAAATTTAGATTATTCCCTGAATTACTAACTTGAGTTATTATTTTTTATTTAAGTTTCATTAACAATTTTATTCATTGAATGTGCACTAAATTTTGCTGTTCAAAAATTGGAATTGAAGTATTACTATAAAAATAAAAGCACCCAATACATTGGGAAATTAGGAGTTCCTGATATTGCAAATTTTGTAAAGTTCAAGAATATTATACTCAAATGTCACTTGGGTTGGTTTCTTCCAATGGAAGTCAGACTATTGGGCTAGAGCCTTTTGGATCAATTTAAAAACAATCAAATTTATCGGAGTAATATTAATAACTTGTTAGCTACCCGACACGAGAAAATACTTAACATATAGAATGTTGGATAAATTTGCAGCTGAAATTATTATAAGCTCTGTTACATTTATATATTTAATATCTTAACCAACACTAATTTGCAATGAGAACTGAGTTTATAGATAGAATATAGTTAGGTAAACATGCTGTGTGTGTTCTAAAGAATGATATTATAACTTTGCTCTTAAACATTGTTGTTCCTAAGAGCCTGTCCCAAACAGGACTTCAAGCTGCTACAAATGCCTTCCCTCTTTATTTTCAGAGCAAGAATGAGCATCATATCATCAACACCCTAATCAAAAGCTCCTTCATTAAAAACTTTGTCCTGTTTCCCAAACAAAGATTTATACAATTTATGATGAAATACATCTCAATGCAAGGTATTCTGGTCCTTTAAAGAAGTATTAGAGCAACAGATCATGCAGTGAAAGATTGATCTATATTGCGCAAATTACAGAATTTTGATTTGTTCATGTTGCAGGAAAATTGATCCAATGTATCATGAATGAAAGAAATTGAGATGTTGGAAACTTGCAGCAAGTCATCAATACAGTATATAGATCATTAGGTTTAGATTTATTAAACACAAAGTACATCACTCAACAATATATCTATCACATTTATCAAAAAAATCAAGAGAAGACTAGAAATTGAATGTTTTTTTTTTTTTTTTTTTTTTTAAATAATTTTTTATTGCATTTTTAAATGATTACAAAGTATGAAAAAAACAATGTATATAACCCATACCCCCTCCCCTTAACCCCTCCCCCCTAACTGCCCCTTAGAAAAAAAAGAAAGAAAGAAAGAAAGAAAGAAAGAATGCCTGGTGGTTGGAAGATCTCCACATGCTCCATGGAGTTCGTAATAATTTTAATATGTATATTTATTTCTTCCCCCTAATAACCAATTGTTTCATCTTAAAAGCATCTATATATTTAATCCTATCTTTTGTAAATAAGGGCTCCAAATTTTCAAAAATGTTTCATATTTATCTCTTAAATTATAAGTAATTTTTTCTAATGGAATACAACCATAGATTTCTTTCTTCCAAGAATCTATACTTAAATGTGAATCCGATTTCCAAGTAACTGCAATAGCTTTTTTGGCTACTGCCAGTGCAATTTTTATAAATTCTTTCTGATACTTATTTAGTTTGAGTTTCGGTTTTATCCCTTCAATATCACCTAGTAAAAAATTTATATAAATCTTTAGGGGAAAAATGAATTCTCCATTAAAAATTTTCAATACATAGACCATGTGAGAGCTCTTTATGATCTACAAACAATTTCATCTCACTATCTAAGTCAGGTATTCCCACCCTACTTTATGCCATGGACCTCTACTATTAACTGAGGGATCTGTGGACTCCAGGTTGAGAACCCTTGGTTGAAGTGAAACATGGAAGCATTATGGAACCAAAATCAGTTGACATTTTAAAATAACAATGAGATATTTCATTGTTTTACAACTTGTTCATACATTATAATCAACATTTTGGTAACTGTATATTAATTGAACTATTATATGAAACTTTCTTCCAAGTAAGTTATTTTTTTTAACTCCCATCATTGAATCTAACCAATTCACCTTGTACAACAAAATCATTATATAAATGGAAAATAGAGAAAAACATTTTTTTCAATACTATTACATTGCAGGAATTTGCCTGTATTAAAAGTGGTAGAATTCTGAAGATGCTAGCATATATATTACCAAAATTAAGACCCCTTGATTAGACCATTCTGTAGTACCTACAGAACTGCAGATTGCTGTCAATTGAAAAATAACACTTTTTCCAAAGTTACAAACTACTGAACTCGCAGTAGAGAGCTTTGTGGTAAATAGTTCCAATGAGCAGTTTATCATTGTAAACCGTGGCAACTGAAGCACCTTGCAGTACAGACCCATTATTCACATACACTTGGATCACTCTGGGGTCCTTAGAAAAAATGTTTTCAATTTTGATTACCTGTGTGCACAAAAGAAGTGTTAACTGAGCAGTACAATGGCTGAGAGATCAATAATGAAGCCAAAACATTCTTAGCTAAATGAAATGCTTATTTTGATGCCATCAGCCTATCCTTCTATGTTTAAACTAAATGCATGTTCTTATTTTATCAGCTTAAAGTGTTTGGGGATTTACACAGGGCTGTACTTAAAAATCAGACCATCCCTCAAATGAAAATTTTCTTGTGACTGTTTTTTAAAAAGCCTCAGATTTGGAGGAAAATGTTGATGATATAAAATATAATATTTTTATTCCAGTGACTATGCCATTATCTCCTATACAACAATTATTTTATTCCTAGAAATTCTGCAAATTATATATAAATATTTATGAACCATGTTAGCAGACATTCATCCATAAATAAATAATGCCCATAATGCCAAACATATTCATGTATTGTAAAACTCTTATTCTATAATATAAATGTAAAAACAAACCTCAGATCCTGGGGGGTCTTCAGGATTGTACGGTTGAAGTTTCCATGCATTTAAACAACCAGCAGTCCAAACATCTCCAGTCTTTGGATCCACATTCACATTGTCTGGATTTACTCCCAGAGCCAAACTCTTTACACAGAAGAACCAACATTAAGATTGAACTATACAATTAGAATGTTAAAATTGTTGAACTATATATAAACTGTATATAACAGGATAAAAGTGAATTTGCTTTATCCTAGTGTATATTCAACATGTATTCCAAAATTCTCTCTGTAATCAAAAAAAAAGCACCAAAATAGAAAGTGGAATTAATTGTGACTTAAACATTTGTACCAAAATAACACTGTTAGTAATTTCTGTCCTCTTATAACATAAAACTAAATCTGCATAGTTTATCTAAAAAATCATCATAATCCACATAACTTAATCCAATATCACTATAAATTACTTTACATTGTAAAATGTGAAAATCTACAAAACAATATCAGATAATTCAGAAAGTGTTCAAAGAGCAAATGTGACAGAATTTCTAAACCTCTGCTGTCAATTTTACAGCTATGCACATATTAGTATCACATATTTTAGCACTTGCAGGTGATGCAGCTTTCTAATGACAAAATAATTGTCAATGTAATAAGCGGCATCTTGAAACTATATTTATAAATGACAGTCTTCAATACATTCTTTGTTACGTACTTAGTCAGAGAGATACAAGAAACACACACTTCAGATGCTTACATTCATGAAGACCATCTACTGACACTAATCCTACATTAATACCATTTTTATTCTCCCCACATCCTCATCAACTGACACAGATTCTACCACTCATCTCTGCACAAGGCTCAATTTACAGTGGCCCCTTACTAATAACACATAAGTCTTTGGATATCATAAGTCATAATAACACCCATGAGCTCTCAGAGAGAAGTTGCAAACTCTACACAGCATTTGATATCACTCTGAACCTCCCTCTGCAACTGGATCCTTGACTTCCTAACCAGAAGACCACAGTCTTTGCAGATTGGTGATAGCATATCCTCCTTGCTGACAATCAACACTGACACACCCACTGCTCAATTCTCGATACACACATAACTGTATGGCTAGGTATAGCTCAAATACCATCTATAAATTTGCTGATAATACAACCATTGTTGGTAGAATCTCAGGTGGCGACAAGAGGGCATACAGGAGTGAGATATGCCAAATAGTGGAATAGTGCTGCAGCAACAACCAGGCACTCAACGTCAAAAAGATGAAAGAGCTGACTGTGGACTTCAGGAAGGGTAAGAAGAAGGAACACATATCAATCTTCATAGAGGGAGAGAGTGAGCAGCTTCAAGTTCCTAGGTGTCAAGATCTCTGAGGATCTAACCTGGTCCTAACATATTGATGTAGTTATGAAGAAGGGAAGACAGCAGCTATACTTTATTAGGAGCTTGAAGAGATTTGGCATGTCAATAATTACACTCAAAAACTTCTACAGTTGTACTGTGGAGAGCATTCTGGCAGGCTGCATCACTCTGGTATGGAGGGGCTACTGCACAGGACCAAAAGAAGCTGCAGAAGGTTGTAAATCTAGTCAGCTCCACCTCGGGCACTAGCAGATCTCCTCCACAATCATCATCAGCACAGGTGCACCACAAGGCTGTGTGCTTAGCCCCTGCACAACACACTTAATACCCATGACCACGAGGCTCAGTACAGCTCCAATACCATATTTCTTGGTGGTGACGCCACTGTTGCTAGCAGTATCAGAGGTGGTGAAGAATCGACATATGGGAGGGAGATTGAAAATCTGGTTGAATGGTGCCATAACAACAACCTCCCACTCAATGTCAGCAAAACCAGAAAGCTGATTATTGACTACAGGAGGAAGGAACCGAAGGTCCATGGGCACTCGGGGATTGGAGATAGAGAAGATCAGTAAATTGAAATTCCTTGGCATTGTCATATCAGAGGATCTGTCCCAGGATAAATGCCATTACAAAGAAGGCACACCAGCAGCTCTACCTTCTTGGAAGTTTGCACAGATTAAGCACATCATCTAGAAATCTGACAAACTTCTACAGATGTACAGTGGAGAGTATCCGGACTGCTTGCATTATGGCCTGGTATGATGTGCCCATCAAGGAGCACATCTATAAGGAGCAATGCCACAAGAAAGCAGCATCTGTCAAAGGACCCCACCATCCATCCTACAGGAGCCTTGGGTCCCACACCATCATAATTGTATTTGCTTCTACCTGCTCGCCTGGCAGCTCACTCCAGATTAGCACTACCACTCATCTTGCCCCATGAGGATTGCATTCTCTAACCTTGACCTCCAAATCCCCCACTCTCAAACACTTTAAGATCCCAGGAACAATCACTGGCCTTCTTGCCTATAGTTAATATGATTTACTTTCCTGTACAGAGATGATACCCTACTTAGCTACACCATAGGACAGAGAATGTCATAAATTATCATAGGACTGATAATGACAAGCCGATACTATTTTGAGGGGCTAATTATGGTGCAATATAAACAAAGTATGGGGACTGGCCCTTCAGTACACGATGACTGTGATGTACATGATAAACAAACTAAATCTCTTCTGCCTGCACATGATCCATTTTCCTCGCACTGACTGGGGTCTGAAAGGAGGTATTGAGGCCTAGGTCTTTGGATCTTAGTGATTAATTTTGAAGGGATGACCAGTAGTAGTCAATTAAGAGCATCCTGGTGTAGTAGTCAATTAAGAGCATCCTGGTGTATGCATCTTCACTATCTAGATGTTCTGCAGTTGATGAAATGGCATCAACCGTGATGGTAGGCATATTGGAGCAGATCCAAGTTACTCCCCAGGCAGGAACTGATATGCTTCCAGCATTCTGTTTTCATTATTGATTTTAGCATCAGCAGTCTCTTTTATCTCCATATATACATGCTGGTGGAATAGGTAAACATGCTGCAGTTAGAATATTTAATTTGATACGAAGGATGAAGAGAAATTTTGAAATGGATTCATGAACCGAGGGTCCTTAAATATTTGTCCACAGGTCTTTGGAAGTGACAAGTTAACAGTCATTTGTGTATATTATGTTTTGTAAGTTAAGGTGAAGTTTTACTGACAGCAAGTTTAGGAGTCATAGAGATATAAAGCGTTGTAACAGGCTCTTCAGCTCCTCTGTCTATGCCAACTTTCAAGTATCTACCTATACTTATCTTGGTCCTTAGTCCACTATCTTCTGCTGATTTAAGTGCTCATTTCTGTGTGATCAACCCAAGGGCCTGTTCCTGTGCTTAAATGTTTTGAGAATATCAGCTTCCACCACCTTCTCAGGTTGTGCATTCCAGATTGCAATCACCGGCTAAGTGCAGAAACTCTTCCCCAGATACCCAAATCTTTTACTCCTCACCTGAAACCCATGTCCTCTGGTCTTGCACACCTTTGCCAAGGGGACAGTTTTCTTAGTACCCACACCATTTTCTGTTTTTCCTAATTTTGTACACCCTTCCACCTCTGCTACAGAGAAAATAAACCCATTCATTTTCCCTTTGTAATATTCCTTCCCACACAATGTTCCAGTTAATCTCTGCTCATTCTGCAATGCAATCATATCCTTCCTATACTGTGGTGGCAAGAACTCACTTAATATACCATCTGTGGCCTAACCAAAGTTGTATCATCTCTGTTCTTGTAGTCATATACTGTGGCTAACAAAGGCAGGTAACCTATATACTGCCTACATCACCCTATCTTTGCTGCCACTTTCAGGAATCTTTGCTTTTGCTATCCAAGACCATTGCTCTGAAAGTGGCTGCAGAAAGTGGTAAAGAACGCATATGTTATGCTTACCTTCATTGGTTGGGTTATTGAGTACAAGAGTGAGGAAGTCACATTACAGACAGCTTTATGAAGCTTTGTTTAGACCATAGCTGCAGAATTGTGTGCAATTCTACTCTCAGCATTACAGGAAGTATGTGGAAGCTTTGGAAAAAGTATAAAAGAGGCTTACCATGTTGCTGCCAAGACTAGAGAGTATGAGCTATAAGGTGAGATTGACAAATTTGTTTGTTTTTTTGGATCATTGGAAGCTTAAGGGAGATCTGATAGAAGTACATAAAGTTATGAGAGGTGTAGATAGGGTAGTTAGTCAGAATCTTTTTCCCATGATAAATGTCAAATTCTACAGGGCATGCATTTAAGGTGAGGTGGGGAGATGGTAGGTGCTTAGAACAGACTGCCAGAGCTAGTGGTAGGAGATACAGTGAGTACATGAGTTATAGGGAAATATTGAATAGTATAGGACATTATTCCCTAGAGCTCAGGAGAATGAGGAGAGATTTGACAGAGAAATACAATATTATCATGACTATAGATTGGGTAAATGCAAATAGGTTTTTCCTCTGAAGTTGAGTGAGACTGGAACCAAAAGTTATGGGTTAAGGGTGAAAGGTGAAATGTTGAAGAAGAACATCTTCACTCAGAGGGTGGTGAGAGTGCGGAATGAGCTGCCAGAGGAAGTGGTGCATGCCGGTTTGATTTTTACATTTAAGAGAAAGTTGGATAGGTATGTGGGTGGAAGGGGTATAGAGGGCTATGGAGGGGTGCTATAGAGGGTGCAGATTGATGGGACTAGGCAGATTAATAGTCTGGCATGGACTAAATGGGATGAAAGACCTGTTTCAGTGCCGTAGTGTTCTATGACTCTATATAGCAGTTTATAGGGGAGTGGGATAGAAGTTGCTGGGTGATAGATGTAAACCACGGACAGTGAGACAGAGACCTAGTACATTTTCCATCATAGAAAGGGGGAAATCTTATTCAAAGTGAGCATTTATATGGCTTTAGAAAGCTATTATTATCTTCCTCATTGACAATATTTCTGGTTATTTCGCATTCACACTCTTGCTTCAGATAATCACTGCTTCTTCAGCCTGTTTTGTCTGTCACATTCCAGCTGCCCATCTTCCTTCCCCAAATGTTTAATCAAGCATTTCTCAACCATTCCAATAGCACCTTTGTGACTGGACAGAATTTCTATTTCATTGGGTTTCTTAATTGTGTTTGATATATTTTTTTACAGCAGCTGGTTGCCTTACCATTACAAAACCTGTACTATTTCCATCTATTGACCTTAATGGGAATCTGCATTTTTCCTCTATTTTATATACATTGCAACTTAAACATCATTGCCTACAAGACCCCTATGACTGCAGTGTTGCATTTATCTGACAAAATTCCCATGTGACCTTGCCTCCTTCCCATTTGAGGCAATTATATAAATCAATCGTGACCAGCAGTCATGGAGCTGTTAGGTTATAATTAATTCAAAAAGACATTTTATATTTCATAAATTCTGTAATATAAAAGGGAAGACAGCAATAAAAAGTAAGTTTAAGATAAAAAGAGTACAAGATTGGTTTGTATTTTAAACTTCAAATAAATGACATTTGACTGACCTTGTTACTATTACACTTATATTAAATATCAATGACAGACCTAAAAATGTACAAAGAAAACTTAACTTTCCCTATAGATTCAAGCTGATTAAGTAACTAAAATGATAAATATTATAGTTAATTCAGCTAATGAACAACTTCAAACTAGTCAAAGATTTGTCAACTTTTGTGATTGCAAATTACATACTTGCCAGTAAAATCACATCTAAATTTACTTCCCAAAAACTAATATTTAGTTTCCCACAGACCTACCTTCTTTTGAGTCAGACTATGGTTTGGATTAATTTCCAGAACATTGATCATACAAGCTGTAGTCTCAGCAACAAATAAGTGTCTGAATTACAAAAAAACCAAACTGGAATTAAATTGTAGAAATATTTTACTCTATAATCATTAAAAAGGTAATGTTAACAATTAACCACTGATTGCAATAAAGACTGGGAGTCCCTTCTAAATTTTCGGAGAAACTAAAGAAAAACAATCTTGCAGTTATAACAGCAAACTGAAATGGAGAAATAAGAATACTGAAGAACCAAACATGCAAAAAATCCTAAAAAGTAAATGCTTATAATAATTTTCAGTGGTCAATGAATTAATAAAATGGAGGCATTCACTCAGTCGATAATACTTGTAACATAAAGGTTAGAATTCCTTTGAAATTTATAATACAATTACAAAACCGGGAGTTATGATAGTGTTATATAGCTTGTGGGATCCTTCTTAACAGTATCAGCCCTTTTCTGGCATCTTTCTGTATTTGTTTCCTTGATGGCAGGCAGGCTGACGCAGGTGATGCGTTGGACAGTTTTGACAACTCATTGCGGAGTCTTCCTGTCTGCCACATGGCAGTTTCCACACCAAGCAAGGATGCATCTTGCTAGGATCTTCTCTATTGTACATCTGTAGAATGACAGGCATATAAATGTGCATAGTTCAACTCTCTTTAAGTCTCTGCAGAAAGTAGAGGCAATGATGAGTTTTCCTGACTCTGTAGGATGTGTCCTGGAACCATGAGAAGTTGTGTGATGTGCACTCCCAGGAATTTAAAACTACTCGCAGTTTTCACATTATCTTATGCACCTCTATCAGGTCACCTCTCATCCTCCACTACTCCACGGAGAAAAAGCCAAGTTCACTCAACCTATTCTCATAAGACATGCTCCCCAATCCAGGCAACATCCTTGTAATTCTCCTCTGCACCCTTTCTATGGCTTCCACATCCTTCCTGTAGTGAGGTGACCAGAACTGAGCACAGTACTCCAAGTGGGGTATGACCAGGGTCCTATATAGCTGCAACATTACCTCTCAGCTCTTAAACTCAGTCCCACAATTGATAAAGGCCAATACACCATATGCATTCTCAACTGCAGAGTCAACCTGCGTAGCAACCCCAAGATCTCTCTGATCCTCCACACTGCCAAGAGTCTTACCATTAATGCCATATTCTGCCAACATATTTGACCTACCAAAATGAACCACTTCACACTTATCTGGGTTGAACTCCATCTGCCACTTCTCAGCCCAGTTTTGCATTTTATCAATGTCCCACTGCAACCTCTGACAGCCCTCTACACTATCCACAACACCCCCAACCTTTGTCTCATCAGCAAATTTACTAACCCATCCCTCCTCTTCCTCATCCAGGTCATTTATAAAAATCACAAAGAGTAAGGGTCCCAGAACAGATCCCTAAAGCACACCACTGGTCACCGGCTTCCCTTGGAGGATCAGATTCTCTGTTGGCCGTGGTGCTCACCCTTGCAGGCACTGAGGTACTGCAGGGCAAGTCATCCACTGGCTCATGTTATCAGACCCATGTTCTGGTGTCTGGAGGAAGAACCCGCAGCAGATGCTCCAGAAAAATGGCCTCACCAATCTGCTCCTTTGACTTTTGTTCTTGCTGAACCCATCAGCAGTGGAGACTCCTCAGAATGGTACGTCAGAGTGGGTGGCTGAGTACTGGAATGGAAGCGCTGGCAACAGGCATCTGCCAGGATATCAAATTTAGCCAGCAGTGCCCTGTTCAGGTCAGGATACTTGCTGGACCACCCTTCATCCATTGCAGTGAAGGCTTTGTGAGCTTGCTCCTCCTCTGGCCCTCACCATGCCCGAGCCATCCTTTTAAGGCTGAGGAGATAGTGTTCAATATCATCACCTTGTTGATAAGGAGGCACCATTGGGCATTTCCACAACAGAGCAGGAGGGTTGAAGGGCTGGCAGGTGGGGAGACGGTGACTCAGGCTGTGTGATGGCCTCAGACATCTGCAGGTTTTGGAGTTCCTTTCTAAAAGCATTATCTCTCCTCCGATGGGAAGACTGATTTTCCAAGAGGGTTCGGAGGTTGTGCCACTGAAAGTCCCTTCTGCTTCTGGCCTGAGTTTCGCCGTGGGCTGAAGTTTTCCCTCCTCTGAGGTCTGTGCTGTTTCCAAGGCAACCGTTTCATTTTTAGCCTCAGACAGTTTCCTGAATTGAGACCACAATCCCACTCTCCCTTGATTTGAGCGCACCCCTCTGCGACTGGCCATCCCACTGCTGACACCAGATGTTACGGATGTAGGTTATGACCAAAGGAAAAATGTCTGGAGTCGATTAGCACTTTAGTGCCAGGATGTTTATTAGGTGTGTCAAAAATCACACTTACAAAAAATTAGCAAAAATAGTGAAAAGATAGATGTCAATATCTACAAAAAGATATCTATTAGAAAACACAAAATAGCTCCTATTTTATTCTTGTCCAGTGTGAAGGTCCTGCAGCCACTATCTCTCTCCCTCATACCGAGGGCAATGAGCTCCTTTTATTTGGCACTAAGATGTACCATCTTTAATTCCAACAGAGAGATGTTAAGACCACACATGAATCAGAATATGATGCACCCACAATGTAACCACAAAATAAACAGAAGTATCTCCCTTAAATACAGTATGCAAACAATGTATACACGTTTGCACATCCCCTTTTCTAAAGAAGGTGAATATTCTACCATCTATGGTGGGAAAGGCAGCATAAAGCCAACCCAAGCACATGCCATGGATCTGCAAGGAGTCAACGCTCCACACTTGCTGTTAAGTACAAATAAAGAATGAAATTAAACTAAAATTTAGCGTCTGACTCTGAATGCACGTAGCAATGCGGAGGAAAAATAGTGGGTTAATTATGAGAATATGCCAGGGAATACTATGTGTACACCCACCACAACAACAGCAGAACGACAAGACAACGTGTGCAAGTGAATCCGCGTGTGTAAGGAGTGCGTTTATCGAGTGTCCTCCGTCACACTCCCACATTTCAAAGACGTACGGTTAGGGTTTGTGAATTGTGGGCATGCTATCTTGGCACCAGAAGCGTGACGACACTTCAGGGCTGCTCAGCACAATTCAACACAAAAGACAAATTTCAATGTGCATGTGACAAAGCTTTATTTGATCATTACCTTCATTCAATTTCAGATCTGTGGTTTGGGCTGTTTATGTAATTAATTGGAATTTTGTTTTATAAAAAACTTGGGAAGATTATTTGGTTTGGGAAGAGGAAATGGCACTTAGTAAGAAGTGCTGTCAGGAAAACAAAATAAATTCTGCAGAATGGAATGACATGGCAAGGCTGTATTAAAGTAACAACGAGGTCGGCAATTAGCCAGAACACTGAATGCAAGGACTGTTTGTGGCAGCATGGAGATGTACCTGGTTTCTGCTCCCAAGATAACGCAAATGCTAGAAACTGTAGAGGCTGAAATCCAGAGCAAAAAAGCAAATGCCTAGAGGAACTCAGTGGATCAGGCAGCACTAGTGGTGGGAAATGTCCAATCGAAATTTCAAGTCAATACCCTCCATCTGGACTCAACGAATGTATATTTACTGTTAGGCCACTTTGTTTTATACTAATTATTTTGTCAAGTACTATCTATGTCCAATGGTGGCATAATGGGATAAAAAAATTGCAGATGATGGAAAACTATCATAAAAACCAGAAAGCTCTGGGAACATTCTGCAGATCAGGCAGTGAAATAGAGGTTTTCAGGTCCAAAACCCTTCATTAAGAACTGGAAAAGAGAGAATTTGTAGAGAAAGGGACGGATGAAACAGAAAAGATATACTTATCAGGCAATATCAGGGTTGCTGGGGGTGGGAGTGGTTGCTCATAAAATATAAATGAAGTCATCCAGCTGAGAGTTTCATTGAGGGCAATTAGAGAGGGAGAGAGGATCTGAACAAAGGTTAGGCAATTGGAGAGACATAAAGGAAGATAAATGTGAGAAGTGTAGAGGTGTAGGCCATTCCCTGCAGAACTACCTATAGAACCAATGTAACTCATAACCTGCCCAGTTTTAATAAAGCCAGAGAAAGCAAGGTACTGAAATTGTTGAATCTGGAATCTAATCTAGAATGGAAGATAGGAAGTTGTTCCAGAAAGTTATAACTGGAAATAAATAGGGGTGAGAGTGGAATGGGGAATTAAAATGGTATTGTATAGAAATCCCAAGGTCATTCTGTGAATTGAACACGGGTGCTCTGAAATGCGTCACCCAACTGCATTAGCTTTCTCCAAGGCAAACACAAATGTAGTTGGAAGAAGTGTGGAGGCATGAGGAGTAATTCAAGGCAATGAGGAAAAAAATGTTTCTGCTGAAATTATCTCTGATTATGGGATGATATGTAAAGTAATTTTATGGAGAAGCAAAGAAAAGGCCAAGGATATTTCTTACACTACATGATTGGCTAAACTCACAAAAAAAACTTCATGCCCAATGACTTCACCATCTGTATACAGGTATATAATGATCAAGAACATTTTTGTAAAGGAATCAGACTCACATTAGTATTGCATAACTAAAGGAAATTTCAGATTAAATGGTTGACAACTTTAAGAAACACAATGTAATTTTGCAATCCATTATTCACTATCAGGCAAGAGGAAGATTGCATCAAATAAGATCAAAAACACAGATTGTATGATTAACAATCAAACCTAAAAAAACATCATTCCAACACCAACTCAGAAACCCACAATGCTAAGAGTAATGCAACTGCAGTCAGTAACAAACAAAGAAAACGTACTCACTTTCCATCAAGAGAAATATCCAGCCCATTGGGAAAACTAAGCCCTTTTGCAACTTCTTTTACTTCAGTCGGACTATAGTAAACAACGGAGCCCCAGGAAAAGCCAAAAAGAAACTCGAAGATCCTCAGGTAAAAATTAGAGTAATAATGGTCATTGGTGGCATAGAAGCTCTGAGAACCCACTGCTACGATATCATTCACACTAGAAGAGTAAAAGAAAAGGAAATCCATGAATACTTGAAAATCATTTTGTTTCTACCACATTGCTTTTGTAATATTTTGTATGTTAATCTGCAAGTTTACTCCCTAGACCTATTACAGTACAATGCCACGTTCACATTGTTACAAAGAGTGCTGAGATGTGCAGGAATGGAACAGATATTAGAACCCTCTGTTCTACTATCTAAGTGCTGCCAATGGAGATCATTTATAGAACATTTTCTGCTTATGTCAAAATATTGAAAAGATGTCCATTGCTTTACACCCAATTACAATTCATCATAATTTAAATTTAATAATTAATTTAGAGATGAAATGAAAATATGAAACAACAAACCAAAGATAAAGCATTTTAACAGATGCAGTTAAGAACAGAGCTATTTTTCCATATCTAGTAATAAAAGTTACTCTTTGCAACCACTGCCCAAACACTGTCCAGCCTCCTTCCTATCTACCACATACATACACCTGTGCTCTTCCTTAAATCAAGTGGAATTCACTTTTATTGTCACATGAATGCAGATACAGTGAAAAGCTTGTCTTGCATTCTGCTCACACAGTGCGAGGAGGTAAAAGTAAAACAGTTACAATGAAGAATAAAGTGTAACCGTTATAGATAAAGTGTAGTGCAGATGAACAATAAGGTGTAAGATCATAGTGAGGTAGGCTCTGAGGTTTGTGACATCAGGAAGACATTTAGTAGCCTTATAACAGCAGGGTAGAAGCTATCTCTCCACATGCTTTCATAATTTTCTATCTTCAACGATGGAAGAGGAGAAAAGAGAAAGTGTTCAAAGTGGGTGGGATATTTGATTTTGCTGACCACTTTACTGAGAAAGTGAGTGTCTGCTACCATCAGGCAGGAGGTACAGATGCCTTAAGTCCCACACGACCAGGTTCAGCAACAGATATTGCCTTACTACCAAACTCCTGAACCGGCATAGTTAATTTCATTCAACGCTACTCTGAACTGAATCTGTGACAGACAGATTCACACTTAGGGATTCTACTGCACATATTGTCAGTATTACATTTTCTGCACAGTTTGTCTTTGTGTCTTTGTTTTGCACTTCGGTTGCTTGTTAGTCAGTGGCTGTTTACATACAGTTTTTAGTAAAATGTTATATTTTTTCCTGTAAATGCCTACAAGAAGATGAACCTCAAGGTAGTACATGTTAATAACGTTCAAAGTAAAATTTATCATCACATACATGTCACCACATACAACCCTGAGATTCTTTTTCCTGCGAGCACATGCAGCAAATTTATAGAATGGTAATTGTAAACTGGATCAGTCAAAGAGCAAATAGAGCATCGAAGACCACAAATTGTGCAAACACAAATATAAATAAACAGCAATAGATAACGAGAGGTGCTGTTGTGCTTTCTTTGTAATTACATTGATATGATGGGTCCAGGACAGGTCCTCAGAGAGTGACACAAGTTATATATACATACATATATTCTCATTTGACAATAAAGTTACATTGAAATTTGAACTTGAGAAGTACAGACAGAGCCAATAGGGGTTAGGCTGGTTTCTATGATGTGCTGACCTATAGAAACACAGAAAACCTACAGCACAATATAGGCCCTTCAGCCCACAAAGTTCTGCCGAGCATGTCCCTACCTTAGAAATTACTAGGCTTACCCATAGCCTTCTATCTTTCTAAGCTCCATGTACCTATCCAAAAGTCTCTTAAAAGACCCTATTGTATCCACCTCCACCACCGTTGCCCGCAGCCCATTCCACACACTCACCACTCTCTGCATAAAAAACTTACCCCTGACATCTCCTCTGTACCTACTCCCCAGCACCTTAAACCCGTGTCTTCCTGTGGCAACCATTTCAGCCCTGGGTAAAAGCCTCTGACTATCGAAATGATCAATGCCTCTCATCATCTTGTACACCTCTATCAGGTCACCTCTCAATCTCAATCGCTCCAGGGAGAAAAGGCCGAGTTCACTGAACCTATTCTCATAAGGTATGCTCCCCAATCCAGGCAATATCCTTGTAAATCTCCTCTGCACCCTTTCTATGGTTTCCACATCCTTCCTGTAGTGAGGCGACCAGGACTGAGCACAGTATTCCAAATGGGGTCTGAACCAGGATCCGATATAGCTACAACATTACCTCACGACTCCTAATATCAATTCCACGACTGATGAAGGCTACACTGTACGCCTTCTTAACCACAGAGTCATCCTGCGCAACTGCCTTGAGTGTCCTATGGACTCAGACCCCAAGATCCCTCTGATCCTCCACAATGTCAAGCCTCTTACCATTAATACTATATTCTGCCATGATATATGACCTACCAAAATGAACCACCTCACACTTATCTGGGTTGAACTCCAGCTGGCACTTCTCAGCTCAGTTTTGTGCACAACTCTGCAGTTTTTTTGGTGGTCATGTGCAGAGTAGTTGTCATATCAAGCCATCATACAGTGCCTCGAAGAAGTATTCAGGCCCCAACCCTTTGTTCACAACCGGTGATTTTGATCAATTTACCTGAGACACTTTATTTGTGAATCACATGTTCCTTTTTTCAATGGAGCCCAAAAAATTGGAAAAATTGTAAAGCATGAAAAACTAAAGATTCAAAAACTGAAATGTCCACAATTCAAAAGTAATCATCCCCTTTTGCCCAGTACATAGCTGAGCCACCTTGTACAGCTATTACAGCCAGTAGTCTTTTTTGGATAAGTCTCTGTTAGCTTTGCACAATGTGATCCAGCAAGACCTGCTCATTCCTCCTTGCAAAATTGCTCAAGCTGTGCCGGGTTAGATGGGGGCAGCGGTGGAGAGCAATCTTGAGATCTTGCCAGAGATGTACGATCAACTTAAGGTCAGGACTCTGACTGGGCCACAAAGGACATCAAAATTCTTCATTTAAAGCCACTCCATGGCTGCTCTGGCAGAGTGCTTTGTGTTGTTGTCCTGCTGAAAGACGAACTTCCTCCCCAGTTTAATCTTTCTGGCAGAGTCGAGCAGGTTTTTTACCCAGGATCTCTCTGTATTTAGTAGCATTCATCTTCTCATACATCCTGACTAGATTTCCGGTCCTTGTGGCTGAAAAGCATCCACATAGCATGATGCTACCTCTACCATACTTTACAGCAGGGATGATGTTATCTGGCTGATGCGCAGTATTAGATTTACACCACATGCCCCACTAAAAACAAAAGCATATCCTTGCCTGTAAAGACTTTGCAATGCATTTCTTAGAAGACACTGTAAAGATGTGGAAGAAGATCTTGCAGTTCAAATTCTGTTCCAATCATCTGGCGGGGACTTTTGCACATCTAGCTTGACAGCTGAATCTTTGAACATGGACCAGTCTACTGACTCAAACAGTTGTGTAGAACCTCATCTGTTTCCTCAGACAAGCATTGTATAACTTTTTTGTAGTGGAGCCTCCCATTTTAGCTTCTGTTTGTATGCATGGAGAAAGAACACAGTCTGATAGTCTGATTTATTGAAGTGCAAATGGGGTGGATATGTAGGCATCTTTGATGCAATGGTCAAGGGTGTTTAGGTCTCTGGGTGGACAGGGGATGTGCTGAAAGTATTTTGTTAGTACACTTTTGAAGTTGTCTCATTGAAGTCGCCAGCAATGATGAAGAGGTCCTCAGGGTTTCCTGTTTCAAGACTGTGGACCACAGAGTATAGGTCAGTGAGGCTTCATGTCCACCTGAGTTTGGATATAGACCACTCTCAGGACAGTTGAGGTGAGCTCCTGTGGCAAGTAGTACAGTTGACACTTCGGGCAGGAGTAACATGCAACAGTCTGAAATATCTAACAATCCAATAACAGTAGGCTGATCTTGCCAGAATATCTAAGTTTTACTGTATTGGGTCTCATGCTGGGACTTAAATTGGATGAAGAAATCATATATACCATTATACAAAATGTTACAGTACAAAGGGATCTAGGGGTCTTAGCATATTAGGAACGTACTTTTGCTCCTATTGCTTTTTCCATATATATGGTGCTGGCAGCCTTTTGTTCACGACATTTGGAGTGGATGGAATGATCCAACGACTGGCTTCTCGGATTGTAGGGATCCTAAGAGGAAACAGAAGTGGAGCATCCAAACTGCACATCAGAGGTGAATCAATCACACGGATGTGAATGCTTAAGAGTTGTCCTTAGTATTCACGTGTTGGGTCCCACCATCATTGACATTGGAGATCATCTGTGATCTCCTCCTCCTCCCCCTCTTTGCTGCCTCACTGTCGACCACACTGCAGAGCTTCAGTCTAATCCACTGAGAGCACAAACCAACCCTCACAGAGGGATCAGAAATGGACAGAGTGAGCAACTTCAAGTTCCTGCGTGTCGGTATCTCCGAGGATCTAACATACCAATGCAACTGCACAGCAGGCAAGGTAGCAGCTGTATTTCATTAGGAGTTTGAAGAGATTTGGTAATGTCACCTAAAACACTCAAAAACTTCTACAGGTGTGCCACAGAGAGCATCCTGATTGGCCGCATCACTATCGGGTACGAGGAGAAGGACTACTGCACAGGATCAAAAGAAGTTACAGAGAGTTGTAAAATTAGTCAGCTCCATCATGGCTACTAGCCTCTGTAGTACCCAAGACATCTTTAAGGAGTGGTGTCTCAGAAAGTCAGCATCCATCATCAAGGACTCGCACTGCCCAGGATATGCCCGCTTCTCTTTGTTGCCATCAGGAAGGAGGTACAGAAGCCTGAAGGCACAGTCAACAGTTCAGGAACAGCTTCTTACCCTCTGCCATCTGATTTCTAAATGGACATTGAACCCATGAACACTAACTCACTACTTCTGTCATTTCTATTTTTACACTATTTTTAATCTAATTATTTAATATACATATATACAAATATTTATTGTAACTCATTTATTTCTAATTTATCATGTATTGCATTGTTTTGCTGCCACACAGTTAACAAATTTCATAACACATGCCGGTGATATTAAACCTGATTCTGATTGTTTAGTTTTGTTTATTGCATATTTAGCTTGCACGAAATCCCTGGCTTCTTACAGTACTTACTGTGCCACCTCAACCATAACCTTCCACATTTGTTAATGAACATTTCACAGTAAAAGCAGGAAAACCTTATGTAACTACTAATGCACTAGAAAGGGGATGTGGACAGTAACTCCACAAGTTTTGGAACAAAAATTGTTCTACATATCCAACATAAAGGTTAGCATCCCCCGGATCTATACAGATTCCCATATTACTTGTTTGAAGGTGTAATCAAAAGAAAAACTGGTTCAACACAAGACCAAGTTCACATGAGTGAATGAGTGCAGATGGGATCAATTGTTTTCTTTTCCATGGAATAAAACCATGGAAAGTGGAGTTGAAGCAACACTTGACATCCAGGGTGGAAATGAAATAGTTACAATCAAGAAATTGGAAATACCCTGAACAGCAAAAGGCATTGGGGGGGGGGGGGGAGTCACAGTTGTAGATGGAAAAAGAATGGAAGAAAGAAAAATAAATAAAGCTAAGAGAAAAAAAATACTTCCATGGGGGTGGGGGAGAATAGAAAATAGGGATCACTCAGCATCTGGACCTGTCAATATTTCCGGTGTATGACCTTTCATTAGAAGGAAAGAGAGGAACAGGTTTGTTTTCAGTTGTACAGAAAGAAGGGCTGTAATAGGATGAGTCAAGATGGCTTATTGATGACATCTACCACCAGCACATTCAGCTTCTTGATCTCTGTAATATGTTACTAATGGTATGATGGCTCCAGAGACTTGGCCTCCGTTGCCTTCTGGGGCAGAGCATTCCACATATCCACCACTTTCTGGGTGAAAAAGTTTCTCTGCATCTCTGTTCTAAATGGCCTACCCCTTATTCTTAAACTGTGGCCTCTAGTTCTGGTCTCACCCATCAGCGGGAACATGCTTCCTGCCTCCAGCATGTCCAATCCCTTAATAATCTTATGTTTCAATCAGATCCCGTCTCATCCTTCTAAATTCCAGTGAATTAATCCAGGTTTGTGGATGAACTGCCTGAAGTATCTCAGAAGTCAAATCCTTGGACCTCAAGCAACAGTAAATCAAGGCAGCTGGACTTAGCTGTGCTGTCTAGCTCATCGGAGATGCTTCTTCGGTTCTAATCCATAGTGGGTAGTTTTCCAGCTTTTAAACTCTAGTTGTGTAAAGGTATAGCAATCACGTGAGGATTGTTAAGAGCCATAGAGGTAATAAGAGGGTCATTAGCCTTATCTTTGCATGAATGCAGGTGTGAACTGTTGTGGAGATGCCGGGGTACAGATGTTTGGACTGCATTGTAAGAAGCTGATAGGTGGTGTCGTACCCCACTCTACCCATCATAGCTCAGAACTGAGGAAGACTCTTAGATGAGTGCTTGAATCATTACCATATCTATTTATTCAAAATAATCTAGATTCAAAAACAGTGCAAATATTAAATTCCTGGACATGATCATATCAGAGGACCTATCCTGTGATCAACATGCAAATGCCATTTCGAAGAAAGCACGGCAGTGCCTCTCCTTTCTTAGAGTTTGCACAGACTCAGTATGTTAACTGAAGCTCTGACAAACTTTAGAGAGTACCACTGCCCTCTGCCGTCTAGCAGAGCCAACTGGTTCCTCTCCGCACTGCCCTCCTCCATCTAGCAGAACCGGCCTGCTCTCTCAACCATTTCTCCTTAATCACCTCCCACTTTCTCCAGACTCAAGGAGTAGCCATGGGCACTGGAATGGGCCCCAGCTACATCTGACTTTTTGTTGGCTATGTAGAACAGTCCATATTCCAAGCCTTCACTGGTAATGCTCCCCAACTCTTCCTCCACTACTTTGATGACTGCATTGGTGCTGCTTCATTCATCCACGCTGAACTCACCAATTTTATCAACTTAGCCTCCAACTTCCACCCTGCCCTTCAATTCACTTGGTCCATTTCTGACACCTTCATCCTATTACTTGATACCTCCATCTCTGGAGAAAACTTGTTTACTGATGTCTTTTATAATCCTACCAATTCCCAGGGTTATCTTGACTAAACCTCTTCCCACCCTATAACAGGGTTCTACCACCAGGTACATCTTTACATTCCCTCCAGCACCCCACTTTCCACAGATTCCTGATTCCCTTGTCCATTCGTCCCTCCCCACTAATCTGCCTCTTGGCACGTAATAACCCTGCATCTGCTACACTTGCCCATTTACCTCCTCCCTAATTTCCATTCAGGGCCCCAGACAGTGCATCCAGGTGAGGCAGCATTTCATCTGTGAATCTGTCAGGGTAGTCTACCATATCTGGTGCTCCTGATGCAGCTTCCCCTACACTGGTGAGACCGGGTGTAAACTGGGGGGCTGCTTTGTCAAGCGCCTCCTCTCCATCCACCAAAATCAGAACTTCTCGGCGGCCAGCCATTTTAATTCCTATCCTCATTCCCATTCTGACACGTCGATCCATGGCCTCCTCTTGTGTGAGGATGAGGTCACTCTCAGGGTGGATCAGCAACACCTTGTACTCTGTCTAGATATCTTCCAACCTGATGGCATTAATACCAATTTCTCCTTCTGGTTATTTTTTTCCTAGTGATCCTCCCTCTTCCTTTTCTCTGTGGTCCACTCTCTCCTCCTGTCAGATTCCTTCTTCTCAAGTCCTTTACCTTTCCTCCCCACCTGGCTTCACCTTCACCTTCTGGCTACCCTCCTTTGCCTCCCCCCATCTTTTCATTTTGGCGTCTTCCTGTCCCGTCCCGAAGGGTCTCAGCCCATAACGTTGTCTGTTTATTGATCTCTATAGCTGCTGCCTGACCTTCTGATTCTGCGAGCATTCTGTGTGGCTTTTCTATAGACAGCATACTGACTAGTTGCATCAAAGCCTGGTATGGAAACACCAGTGCTCAAGAATGGAAAAGCCTACAAGAAGTGCTGGATACTGCCCAGTCCATCACAGGAAAAGCCCTCCCCACTGAGCACATCTACAAAGAGCACTGCCACAAGCTTGAGGAGCACTTATTATTCTTCAACCAGCCTGGACATCTTCACTCACTGCAACACCGAACTGACGTTCAGGGAATCCACAACTTATATTCTCAGTATTATTTATTTATTTGTTTCTTTGTGTATTTGCACAATTTGTCGGTCTTTTTAGTGTGTAGTACTTCATGGATTCTATTGTATTTCTTTGTTCTATTCTGAATGACTGCAATAAAATTAATCTCAGGGTAGTATCTGGTAGCATATATATACATTGATAATAAGATTCACTTTGAACTTCAGAAGTTGACAAGCCTGCAGATCAATGTAAAAATGAAGGAGGCATTGGCAATAGCTCATTCACCTTAGAATGAGCTGGAGAAGATATGCAAGTGGGTGGAACAATGTGCCTAAAGATTCAAGTCAAGGTAGTGCTTTTTCATCCTCTTGCCATTGTGGGCCATACTTATGACTCTCGGTATGTGACTTGGATCATGCACATACAATTTACTCCACATGAATACATTATAATAATTATTTTGTAATTATAGTCTGACCATAATGCAATACATATCCCTATTCTGTAATATCACATCGCTGCAGTCAACGAACTCCAAATCCCATGCTAAACCAATAAAGTAGAAGTACCTTAACTGTTATTTTAACAAGTCTGTTTGCCTGGGCCACATGCAGCCCACAGGGTTGGAAGGAATTAGATATGAGTCAATGTACCCCGTAGGCTCCCCAAGACTCTTAGATGAGGCATGCAACACTCAAATATTGTTCAATTAAAACTTTAAGTTTTTACTCATCACAGGATGAAAGATAAAAAAGTCATATCAGCTTGTCCATCACTTCAAAGCAGACTTGTTTATGTTCATATGACATACTTGTTTAAAAGCTCATGTTGGATGGTCTTTAAATGAATCAGATTAAGTTGTTGTTCTTCAAACTTAAATATTTCTACAGTGGTGGTATGCAGTGGGTGATTCACAACAAATAGAAGAACAGCACCACCTAGAAATAAATGACATAACATTAACAACACAGGAAACATTCCTAATCAGAGGCAACTAAAACTAGAAGACATAGATAAGGAGCAAGTGTCACATTCAATGTAAAAGTACTTCCCAATTCTCTTGCAATAAAGACCAACGTGCCCTTTACTTTCCTAATTACATGCTGCAACTGCCTAATAAATTATGCAATTTGTGCACAAGAATAGCTGGATTCCTTTGCATTTCACTTACCTACAATCTTTCTCATTCAGATAATAATCTACCATTACGTTTCTCTTACTGAAGTGCATCAACTCAGTTTCCTACATAACACTCCACTACTTAATGTCCAATCAACCAGAATCCATTCATCGTAATGTTCCAGCATCAAAGAACACGGGATTTTTTTTAAAGTGTCAAAATAGACACTACATTTACTTGGAAAAGACAACCAAAGACTTTCTGTTCTCCATTTATTGATTCATGAAACTTCTCAGATCTTGAACACTCCCTCCACTCTCCAAAAGTGAAGATCAATTGTTGACACCTTTACCTTTCTGTATGAATGTGCTCAATCCATGTGGATTAAAGGATTTTACTTCAAACCCATGACTAATTCTCAATTCAACAGCTCTCAGTGTTGGGTTGTTTAAATCCACCAGGAAAATCCGCCCAGGCTGACCAGGTGCTATGTTGGGTATCAATGGATATTTCAAGCCCTTAAAATATACAAATGAACAAGAAATAAACAGGTTTTATCTTATCATAATAGTAATTAAACATGTCCAATGTGAAGCAATAGAGTTTAATCTGCAGCATATAGCACAAAAGCTGCACATTCTTAAGGTTTTAAAATACAATTAATCATCACATTTTACTGCACAGTAGATATAAATATATACCTTATCGATCCATAGGCCAATTAGAGTGTCACAGCAGCATTACAATTGCACAGATATACAAATATTAGAAGAGAAGTGTTACGAACCCTGTAACTGGGTCACTTACCAGCAAAGATAGAGAGGTCTGTTGAAGTCTGATGGTACTATTTTTAACAGTATTTATTGATAAAAATACACAAAATAATATCAATGCAAATATACAGATAATATACGTCATCAATACTAAATCTAAAAGCGTGGGTATAATAATAATCAATAAGAAATAGCTCTATCGTTGTCTAGGGGATAATGTATTGTCCAATGGAAATATAAAAGTCACTGTTAGTTCGTTCAAGCTGCAGCGTTTTGGTTTGAGAGAAAGACGGGTTAAAACTTGCCCAGTCCTTTTATGATGTCAATCCTTCGAGAGTCGTTGGGAGTTGGTTTCCCCGTTGTTAGCTAAAAGCCGTTCTTCTGTGGTAAAGGGCACCTGTTCCAGGGCAAATGGAACCGAACGCACGTGGCCTCCCCACCGGCTTCCGCTATTACGGGATCACTAGCGTTTCTACTGGTGCGTCTGAGGGGCTGTTCCCACAGACCCTCTTTTATCCTGACTCACAGGGTCTCAGATGTCAATCAGGTTGGGATGATGCAATCCCTCCCTCAACCAGCCTACTTTGCCTGAGGGCTTCCAAGTAGCACAGTATTGTAATACACAAGTCCGTCTCCAAGAGACAATGGCCGTTTCCCGTAGCTTTTATATCGCCGGGGGGGGGGGGGGGAGGGCGTCAAGACATTCCGCATGTCTCCTGACCCAAATCAATAGCGACCCTGCAATTCTCACAAACAAGGGGGCTACCCCGCACCCTTCGGCCCCTCAGAGCTGTGGTACATTCCTAACACTCCCTTTCTTCAAAGCGTTTTCACCAGCGGTGAAAACGAAATAGTACAGAGTCTTACAGGATTTTAGAATCTAACACAATACAAAAGTTTTTTTTTCACTACAGAGTAATACATTCAATTCAGCATCTAAACAGTTAACGATTACGTTGTCACTTCCCTTAATATCTTAACATCTTGTACCTTACTAAAGTCTTGTAGCGTCAGACTCCAATTTAATAACCACCTATTTTTTTCTTCAGCAAACAAAGCTAAAGAGTTGTGATCTTAGCTTACGTGTATACTACAAAAGTTCATGCAAATACTAATCTTTCGGTTGCTTTCAACCTTAACAGGCAGGCTTCCATGGAGCTGTCTTTATTATTCACATGCTTTGTTGAAATCCCGTAAAACCGGCTTTTGCTATTTAAAATGGCGTCCCCCATTAACCGTCGCCTCTTTTCCGGTTAGTTCCCACGTGGGGAGCTTGGGTACCCTGGCGAAATAGGCTTTCGCCTGCTTCTTTCATAGGAGTTATTTTATCAACACTGTGTCCCATACTTAGACCATCTTCGAAATTTTCACCCAATTCTTTAATTTTACACCAGTTGCTAGCCCTCTCTTCAGGACCCTTCAGGCTATTAGTTTTCAGTTCGAACTCTTTGCTCAAACAGCATTTCAAATTCTGCCTTTTCACACCACGCTCTGGAATAACAATAGCATGGGGGGCCCTGTCATCTTCTGACTCAATCTGTAAGCGATCCGCAGGCTTTAAATTTTCTTCATTCGATTTGGGAACTACATATTTCCCGTTTCCTTCAATAATAATATTCATCTCCCCACATTTGATATCCGCATTAACTTTTAACCCACCATCGAGCACAAACACCTGGGAACTCTCACTTCCCACTATTACCAAGGTTAACCCTTTCTTCACTGAATCAAGTCTGTCTGACCCACAAGGACGGCCTTCCTTTTCAACTGAATCAAATACCTCAGACTTTTTCTGAGCTCCATTACTAGGTTCAGTACCACGTGCATCCACATCTTGGACACACTCAAATGGGACATTTGCCTCTTTCAGGCTTTCAATACCCGTACCCAGTCCAAATTCTAAATTCCCCCGATCCTCCCAGGTACTCTCTGGGCAATTCCCTTCCGGAGTAAACTCAACCCCGCAGGCTGAAACAACCTCATCTGCCAACTCAGCAGACTTCTTCAAGTTAAGGGCACCCTTTTCATCTAGGACTGCCCTCATTTCATTATCTGGAACACCTTTAGAATTTTCAACTTCTTCAAACAGTTCTGCCAACCCAGACAGATCATCCATGTCCAACCCTGGACCTTTCAACAGCCTTATCTGTTTCTCATCTTTATCTTCTGCCTCTAGAACTTTTCGCCTCGCTAAGGGCAGGTCTACCTCCTCTCCTTTACTCTCTTTCACTTTACTACTCTTCATTTTACCACCCTCTAAACCCTCGTGGTACAGGGTCGGTAAAAACGTCTCGGCCAAATCAAAACCGGCCGGATTTAAACTGCTCCCTTTCTCAGCTGCCTCTCTCAACATGCTGCGAGTGACCGCGCATGCGGGATAGATCTTGGAATCTAGGGGTGGGGCCGCAACACTCACCGGCCGGCTTGTCAGCATCATGGCTGACCAAACCTTCCCTCCGGCTAAATCATTACCAAGAAGGACGTCCGCGTCAGTTCTCAGGAATTCTGATCGCACCCCTATTTCAACTGGTCCAGACACCAGCTCACAATCCATAATGACCTCATGTAAGGGCACCATTTCCGTCCCTTTGCTTATTCCTTTCACAGCTACCATTCCCGTCTTGCGACCAAAATCTAGTACCTCACTGCTGATCAACGATAGCTCAGCCCCCATGTCTCTCCAGATCCGTACTGGAACTGGTGTATCTCCCTCCCTCACATACACGGTTCCGTTTGACAGACAAGTCTCAGACCCTTCTTGTACTCTATCTACCCGGGGCTCTCTTGTCGATTTACTGATTACCACGGCACATCTGATAGGGACTGCTGCTTTCCCTTTTCCTGTCTCTTTCCTCGGAGCAAAGCACCTAGATGCAATATGCCACCCCTTTCCACAATTAAAGCAGGTCAAGCCAGGAAATCTCTGGCTGTCTGGCCTTTCCCCCTCAACCTTACCACTAGCTCCCGGCGGGACCTCTGCCTCAGCCAGCGGACTTTCTCTATCATTCCCACGGTCCCTCTGGGAACTTTTATTCGAGGAAAACTTTGTCTTGTGGGTTAGGGCATATTCATCTGCGAACCTAGCAAATTCTGAGATGGACTTATTCGGCTTCTCATTCAAATACATCCGGATATCCTCCGAAACACAACCTTTAAATTCCTCAATCAGAATTAACTCCCTGAGACACCAATAATCCTCTTCCACTGTCTCTGCTGTGCACCACCAATCCAAGAGCACACCCTTCTCATAGGCAAACTTGGTATACGTCTGATTCCACCCTTTCTTTAAAGTTCTGAACTTTTGTCTATACGTTTCAGGTACCAATGCATAACTCCGGAGAATGGCCGCTTTTACTTTGTCATAACTCTCTCCTCTTCCTCCTCCATGGACAACGCCGTATATGCCCGCTGTGCCTTCCCCTTTAACACACTTTGTAACAACGCCACCCACTGATCTCTGGGCCACTTCTGATTCACTGCCACCTTTTCAAAAAGCAAGAAATAACTATCAACATCTGTCTCCTCGAACGGAGGTACTAACCTCAACTCTCGACTAACATTAAACCGCTCCTCTCCGTCTGACCCTTGATCTCTTCGCCCTTGCCTTAACTTCTCCATCTCCAAGTCATGTTTCTGTTGTTTCCCTGCCTCTCCATACTCTCCCTCCTTCTCGGCTCTCTCTTTCTCTTTCTCAGCTGCTTCCAGCTGTTTTAACTGAATTTCATGCTCTCTTTGTTTCTCAGCTCTTTCCTGCTCCCGTTTCACCTCTAACTCCTTTAGCTGGAGCGCAAGCTCCCTCTCTCTCTCGGCTCTTTCATTCTCCTTCTCAGCTGCTTCCAGCTGCTTTACCTTAATTGCATGTTCCAACCTTAATTTCTCCAACTCTTACTGAGCCGTCCCCCTAGCTGGTACCTCTTCAGGAATATTTTCCAATACCTCAGCTGCAAACACATTCTTCCCAATATAATACTGAGTTATGGCCCTTCGCACCTCCCGCTTTTTCATTGACAACCTCACCTCTGCGAGGTTTAACCCCTTCGCCAAATTTACCAAGTCTGATTTGGTAGCCACCTCTAGCGCCTCCAGAGTCGGGTTTTCTATAAATTCACCCACATCCATCTTTGCTGGTTTCCTGTCTGGCTACCTGTGTAACCAGATCCAAGTTTGGACCTACAAGCCCGATTCACTGGCCCTCCAATTTGGTGTCAAATCTCGAGACGAGAACCCGAAGTTGTTATGAACCCCGTAACTGGGTCACTTACTAGCAAAGATAGAGAGGTCTGTTGAAGTCTGATGGTACTATTTTTAACAGTATTTATTGATAAAAATACACAAAATAATATCAATGCAAACCTACAGATAACATACGTCATCAATACCAAATCTAAAAGCACGGGTATAATAATAATCAATAAGAAATAGCTCTATCGTTGTCTAGGGGATAATGTATTGTCCAATGGAAATATAAAAGTCACTGTTAGTTCGTTCAAGCTGCAGCGTTTTGGTTTGAGAGAAAGACGGGTTAAAACTTGCCCAGTCCTTTTATGATGTCAATCCTTCAAGAGTTGTTGGGAGTTGGTTTCCCCGTTGTTAGCTAAAAGCCGTTCTTCTGTGGTAAAGGGCACCGGTTCCGGGGCAAATGGAACCGAACGCACGTGGCCTCCCCACCGGCTTCCACTATTACGGGATCGCTAGCGTTTCTTCTGGTGCATCTGAGGGGCTGTTCCCACAGACCTTCTTTTATCCTGACTCACAGAGTCGCAGATGTTAATCAGGTTGGGGTTGATGCAATCCCTCCCTCAACCAGCCTACTTTGCCTGAGGGCTTCCACGTAGCACAGTATTGTAATACACAAGTCCGTCTCCAAGAGACAATGGCCGTTTCCCGTAGCTTTTATATCGCCGGGGGGGGGGGGGGCAAGACATTCCGCACGTCTCTCTCTCTCATTTCCTGGGTCTCCTGACCCAAATCAATAGCGATCCTGCAATTCTCACAAAGGAGGGGGCTACCCCACACCCTTCAGCCCCTCAGAGCTGTGGTACATTCATAACAGAAGTAAGAAAGAATAAAAACTAAGTTACCTCAAACAGTCTAACAGGAGGCTGTCATCACTTCTCTGCCTATAGGTTGGTTCATTATAGAGCCTAATGGCCGAAATTAAGAATGACCTCATATAGCACTCTTCGGAGCAGCGCAGTTACTATGAAAAATGCTCCTCTGTTCAGCCAAGGTGGCATGCAGAGGGTGAGAAACATTGTAGAAAATTGCCAGGATTTTCCATAGGGACTTTTGTTCTACCACAATCTCCAGTGTGATTCCTGTAACTGAACCAGCCTTTCCAATCAGTTTATTGAGCCTGTTTGCATCACCCACATTGATGCTATTGCCCCAGCACACCAACACATAGAAGATTATATTGGCAACAGCAGACTGGTAGAACATGTGAAGGAGAGGCCTGCATACTCCAAAGGACCTCAGTCTCCTCAGAGGCTGCTCTGGCCCTTCTTGAACACAGCCCGTGTTGGTTCTCCGCTCAAGTCTGTCATCCAGTGTAACCCCAGCTACTTGTAGGTCTTCACCATGTGCACATCCTCCTCACTATCAATGGTAAAAGGGAGCAGTACAGGCTTAGTCTTCCTAAAAGTCCATCACCATCTCCTTTGTCTTACCGATGTTGAACTGTGAATGGTTCAGCTTGCACCATTTGACGAAGTCCTCCACCAGGGTCCTGTATTCATCCTCCCGTCCTCCCTTTATACACCCAACCATTGCTGAGTCATCAGACAATTTCTGCAGATGACATGCCTCAGTGTTGTATCTAAAATATGAAGTATACAGGGTAAATGGGAAGGGAAGCAATACAGCTCCCTGTGGGGCCCCAGTGCTGCTTATAGCCATATATGACACACTGCCCTGAAGTCACACAAATTGTGGTCTGCCAGTCCAGTAGTCCATTATCCAAGAATCAATGGAAGTTCCAACCTTCATTGAATGGAGCTTTTCTCCAGCAAAGAGGGATGTATGGTATTGAAGGCACATGAGAAATCAAAAAACATTATCCTCACATTGCTGCCCTGCTTGTCCAAATGGGAGTCAGCTCCATTCAGCAGAAAGATGACAACAACATCAACTGCAATGTGCTCTTGGTAGGCAAACTGCAGCGGATCGAGGACTGATCTGACCAGGGGTCGGAGATAAGCCAGGACCGGCCTCTCTAGGATCTTCATGATGCATGGCCACTGGATGGTAGTCATTCAAGACCTTCATTTGGCCCTCATTAGGTACTGGAACCAGTACCTGATGTTTCCCACACAGTCGGGACCCCTTCCAGGCTCAGAATCAGATTGAAAATGCCCTGGTGAACTTCTCCTTCAGGACCTGGGGTTCACACATCTCGTCCCAATGCTTTGTCGTTCTTAATTCCGCACAGCCCTTCTCACCCGCTCAGTAGTGAAGGTGAGTCCATGATGACTGGGGAGTTGGTGGAAGGTGGGGGCTGGAGGGGGTGAAAATCTGGACGATAGCAGCTCATATGCGGAGGTGTGGATGGTAGGTGCAGGGCAAGGAAGGACTGTAAACTGTAGTAGCCTGTGTTGCTCATCCACATGTTGGAGAGGGGAGGAGGGAGGAGTGGAGGAAAAGGTGCTGAGGGCATTGGGTGCATCAGCACCTGGGCTGTTGTGCTGAGGAGGGTGTGAACAAGAGGGCAATTGTCAAACCTATTAAAGAACTGGTTTAACTCATTAGCCCATTCATGGCTGCATTCTGAGACTCTACAGCAGGGCTGACTGAAACCAGTGTTGTTCTTCATGCCTCACCACACCTCCCATGTGCTACTCTGCCCAAGCTTGTTCTCCAGCTCTCTCCTGTATTCCTCTTTAGCCACCTTGATCTTCTCCTTTAGCTCCCTCTGCATGTTTCAATTCCTCCCAGTCTCCCATGCAGCAATCAATAAGCTTATATCAATGCAGAATATGGTGCAAATACTCATTCAAACTATGCCACTAGCTAATCTGTCTCCTGCTATGAATTACAAGAAAATATAAATTGTAAACTACCTACTTGAAAGAAAACTAGTGAAATTTAAAATTTAATTTGAAACATTGGGGACGTTATATATTTCAGAAAAGAAACAACCACCATTTGTTAAGAAAGCCAAGCGTGAAAATTTTTAGTTCTGAAATTTGAGTGGTTCAATAAAAGGCATTTTCATAAATATGTGGGGAGACATGAACCAATAATTTGAAGCTGTAAATGTATCATAATCAATATTATTATGGAATAATGAGCAGGTTTCAATTTCAGTGGAGCATTATTAAATGATTGAATATCTCGGCAACAGAAGTTTTTTTTATATGCCAGGATGGCAAAATACCAAATAAGATCAAATTTCTATTTGGGTTTTCTTTCTTAAGCTTGTTTAAACTCGTTCTGGCTCGTTCTGGCTTCTTTTTCTTTGTGGTTGAAAGGTGAAGCAGTTCTATAAAGGATTTAGGAACCATTTATATTGTGCCAGATCGTGTTGAATATCAATAGCTCCCCAGGAAAAAACACTCTTTAAAGATCAGGAAATTTGGGACTTATCACTCTCTTATTTACATGGCAACACAAAGGTTCCACTAATAGATTCAGAGTGTCAAATCTTCCTGGACGTTTCACTGGCGATCTCCCCTGGATTTCAGTGGTAGAAGATAGACTTTAAGATTCAGTGGGAATTTACAATGAGGAATCTCCTAGTACAGGGGTCAGCAACCTTTACCACTGAAAGAGCCACTTGGACCCGTTTCCCACAGAAAAGAAAACACTGGGAGCCGCAAAACCCGCTTGACATTTAAAATGAAATAACACTGCATACAATGTTTTGTTTTGCCTTTATGCTATGTATAAACAAACTATAATGTGTTGCATTTATGAAATTGATGAACTCCTGCAGAGAAAATGAAATTACATTTCTGCATGCAACAAAAACATTTTGAACTCCGAAAAAAAGACGTTGGGTTGAAGGTTACTTTTAAGTAAAATACTCAACGTCTATTTGAGTCCTTCTTGTATTTATGAAAAACGCCAAACTTAAATTTGCCGCCAGCAGCAAACCAAAAATAACGTCAGCCAGCTGTCAACCTGAAAAATAAAAGGACTATTTCACTGAACAATGAAAACATATGAATATACGTAAAATAATAGGCAATTAAAATATTTATCATACTTGTTCAGGTTGACTCACACCTGACAATGCAGTCGTATTTAGTAGGGATGGATCGATGCTTAGGGGAGTGACCGGGAAGGATAATGTGTTTTTTTCCTCTCTGAACTCACAGAAGCGTTTCCCAAACGATGTTTGCATTGCGATGATTGCAGAATGTAAATACTCCGAATTTATCATGTCGTGACCTTGTTTGAACTCTCTCAAATTGGGGAAGTGAGACAATGTGCCTTTCTGTAAATCTCTGGCAAGCAACGTCAACTTGCGCTCGAATGCCAAAACATCCTCCAACATGTGCAGGGCTGTACGTCCTTACCCCGTTGAAGAGCTGTGTTCAGCGTGTTCAGGTGCGCTGTCATGTCTACCATGAAGTGTAGCTTTTCCAGCCACTCTGGCTGTTCCAGCTCAGGAAAGGTGAGCCCTTTGCTGCCCAGGAAAGTTTTCATTCTTCAAGACACGCGACAAAGCGCTTCAGCACCTCCCCTTTGGACAGCCACTGGACTTTGTTGTGCAGCAGGTGCCCCATCAGTAGCTACTGACACCAGATGGGTGGTCTTTATTCCGTTGGCTCTTAAACAATTCAAGACAGCCTCACAGATGTCCTCCCCCCGTGTTTGGTCTTTTAGAGGTATCAACTCAATCAGTTCTTCCTGTGGCCCGGCAGAGTTTACATACCGGCAGAACAACACTATTTGTTCAATATCACCTTTGTCTTTAGACTCGTCACAGGCAATCGAGTAGGCCACAGCTGAATTGATGTCTTTAATTTGCTGTCTTGTGATGTCTTCTGCCATTTTTATGGTTCTGTCTTTGACAGTCTTTGCAGAGAGGGGCATATCCCTGATTTTCTGCACAATTTCACTCTTGTTTTTAAAGTCCGTGAATAGATGTTCTGAAATCTTAATGAAAGATTCTTTTATATATTCACCATCTGTAAACTGCTTCCCGTGCCTGACTATTTCCTGAGCGTCAATATAACTGGCGTATGTCGTTGATTTTCCAGACTTCATCCATTTCTGGAAATGATTTTTGCTCAGATCAACCTTCCGCATCAGTTCCGAAACGGCTTTTTTTCTCTCATCTCCATCCGGATATTTTTGAGCAAAGGCTGCGTGTTTATTCTGGAAATGCCTTGCGACATTTGACTTTTTGTTGTTTGCTAGTTTCTCATTGCATATTAAGCATACCGGTAAACCAGTCTCGTCAACAGTGAAAGCAAATGAATCTGTCCACGTATCATTAAACGTTCTGTTTTCTTCAGTCACTTTTCTTTTTTTAGAATTCTCCATAGTTGGCTTACCTTGGATCGAAAAATTAAAGAAATCGCGCACTGGCGGGTGTCAGGTATTGGCAGTGGTGACGTATATTAATAGCGATAAAAACACGTTGTAGCGGTGTGCTCACGCAGTCAGTAAACTGCAGTCGAATAACTTTATTCGAACTAAACAGCCTTGCTTTTAAGCCTCCCTCAACCCAGCCCCCATGGACGCAGATGCTGCAAAAGACGCGTACTCACAAACCCCCGTAGGCTATCTCCCTTAGCCGGAATGCTGGCTAATTGTGAGCCGTTTCGGATCTGCCAGGAAATGTGTCGCCACACTTAGATTGTACAAGATCACCATAATCTTCAAATTTAGAATTACATTTCAAAAGCTAACAAACTAACATAAAATACATTTTAATTAAATACTGACCAATTATTTCCCAAAGCCACAGGGAGCCGCAGCACAGAGGTGAAAGAGCCACAAATGGCTCGGGAGCCGCAGGTTGCCGACCCCCGTCCTAGTAGATCTTATTGCTAGATTAAGCTTGGCACAGGATCAGCCTGTGTTTCACTGGTTTCAACTGGTCACCTAGACACAGTACTGAGTGATTCAGTGGGACCAAGAGACTTTAACAGGAGATAAGGTGAGAGAAAAAAATAAAATGAATTTGACCTTTTAACCTTCCAAGACATAATGACTTTTCATTAACATTTTATTCAAATAACCGTATTAATAAACAAACAAAAAATAAACACCTGAAAAAATTATTTTAGTTTATTTTATCAACAAATTGTAGGTTTATAATTTACTTCTTAAATTTTTATTTTAAAAACTTAAAAAGGCCTTTAAGTGTAAAGCCAAGGCAGAGAACCTTTAGTCCACAACTATTCATGTTAGCTCTGGTGGAATTCACTGGCCAGTATACAGTATTTGTTTCCTTCTTGATATCACATTTACATCGTAAATACTTGCAAAAGTAAAACTACAACAACTACATTACATTAAAGTGCAACATAAGTCAGAGTCTACCTAAGCCATCGACTGCTTTAAATACACTTCAACACAAACTATCCACAACTCTTTAAATAACAAAAACATAAACCTTATTAACCATCATTACTTTTAACAGAATCTGCGTTAATATTTTTAATTCAACACATCGATTATCTCATGAACTTACGGTGTTGCTTCACTGATATTTCTAGTGCGTAGAAAGAAAACTTCTCTTGTGCTGATCCTGCACATGTGAGCCCCCTCCTTCCCGTTTCTCCAAACTGGTATTTTCCCACAAGGCACGGCGAAACCGGGTGTGACATCATCGCATGCCGCGATATATCACAGACAACGAATTTACTTTAAACAATCCTAACTTTAACTAAAAAATGCTAACAAACAAATTACTAAAGCAAAAATATTATAAACTAAACAAATGCCATAAAGGCAACACAATCATATTCAACATAAAATTTGACAACACAGATGAAGGTGCTTCTACAAAATGTTCACTTTCTGAAAATCAAAACTAGAGTTTTGATTTTTTCCTACCCGCAAAAAGATTTCTCCACCTATTGATTTACCCCTCCCCAAAAATCATTCTGAACTTGTGTGCTTTCAATGGAACTTTATATCAAAGGGTAACAAAAGAGTCAAGTGCTAAGAAACAATAACATACCTTGAATCCAATTTCTACTTAACTGAGGCCAGTTACGGCAAAACAAACCTATTTATTTTACAAACATGCACGAGTTTATGAAAAGTGAACGTATTACCAATAAAGCAAAAAAGAACTTGAAGAAAAACTGAACAACTTGGTTTCAAAACACTTCCAATTAGGTGTTTCTCCTGAAACTATTTAATTAGTATCAGATATTAAGTGCTGACTCACAGAGCTGATGAAAGCCAAACCTCCAGGAAGAACACTAATATCTTCAGATCCATACTCTGGAACAAGAAAATATTTCAATTCACTCTCTGTCTGGCAACAAAGGAGAAATGACAAAACCATGACACACTGGCCTGCAGAGTATGCGCAGTTCAGGAGTAACATGGTACAGGTCACATGTTTCAGTAAAAGGTTCAGGAAAGGATAGCTTTAATGGGACTAGCTTAGATGGGAATCTTCATTGACATGCATAAATTGGGCCAAAGGACCTACTTCCATGCTCTATGACTCCAAAAACTGGTCTTAATATAAAGGTTAATGTCCTTCAGCAAATATTTCTGTCCCAACATACTCCAGCTATCACATTTTTGCTGGATTAATAGAAAGAATCACCCTAATTGGTGTGATGCTTTTGGACTTTCAAGAAGAATGCTTCTGAGAGAGTACTCCATACCAGGCTTATCATCATGCTCATAGTCCATGGAATACAAAGGCAAGAGCGATACAATCATAAAATTGGTTAACTAATGGGAAGCGAAGAGAACAGGAGTGATAAATGTGTTTGTCACACTGCAAGGAAGAGTACAGTGGAGTATCTTAGAAGTCAGTACTAGGACAACTGCTTTGTTAATGATTTTGAATAGAAAAAATTATTTCATGTCAAAGACCCTTAACCAGCATCACTCATTTTTATTTCAAAGTTGCAGCAACCATAGTGATTGGGACTCGAGTACACACAAAGCAATATCTACATTTATAGACTTGGAAGTGTCATGAACCAAAATTAATAGACTTGATGTCATGGATATTTGCAAATTTAGCAACAGTCAGCAAATTTCAGTTTGGAAGAAACCAACGCCAGATAGTATCCACCCAGATATAGGACTAGCGATTTGGCATAAATGCAAAGAAGGGTCAACAGATTTTTTTTAACTGCCATTTTGCAATGAGCTTACATCCAAGGGTTTAAAATACAAGTTTAAGGAAGGGAACAGTCAGAGATGCTGCCGTGCAGGACTGAGAGATATGAGGGGGATGCAAAAAAGCTTCAAGGTGTTTTAGACAAGTTGAGCAGGTAGACAAGTAAATGGCAGATGCAAGGCAACATTAACAAGTGTAAAGTTAACCATATTACTATGAAAAACAGAAGGGTAAACTATTCTATAAATGGCAATAGACTAGGGTATGTTAATGTACAAATGAATCTGTGTCCTTGAACATCAATCAATGAAAGCAAATATTCCTATCTTAACTATTCTTTAACTAGTCTTCTTACACCTATAATTTAAGCAGGTTAATTAACAGATTTGTTAGATTTGTTAGATTGACCCTGACGTTCTTCCGAAGTCAAGGATGAGGCATAAAACTTGTCAATTACGGCCATGTTATTAAGAGTTCATAACATTGCACAGTCAGCTACAGGGGCGTGACACCAGCTGCAGAGAAGCTAGTAAAATACAAAATCACCTATGCAATTACTGAAATTTTAATCCCTGGTATAATTCATCCACAGCAAGAACTTATACTTTTCACAACCTCTCATTTTACAGCCAATTATAATGAACAAAGAACCACCTACCAATTCCTTCCATTAGATGGCAGTTGCCAGGTTCAATTGGAGCCACTTCTCTGAACACACCCAGTTTCTTGCTGCAAAATGAAAGAAGCAACACAACCAGTTTAGAAACCAGCAAGAGAATGAGTGGGTCAAATGGACTGAGTTTCCAGAGAGGAACATTTAGAGGACAATGATCAGATTTAGCTTAGCCATGGAAAAGTTGAAGATGCAATCCGAAGCAATAAATTGGTCAAAGGCTGATCTCCAAAAGATGCAAATCAGAATCAGGTTTATTATCACTGGCATGTGATGTGAAATTTGCAGATCTAGCTTGGGCAAGTTGGAGTCAAAAGCTGGACAGGGCAAAATAATAACAGAACTTTTAAAGAAGACATGGCTCAGGTACAGTTGACGTAAAGCCTCATGCAGGGTAAACGTAGAACAGGATTCCATAGATACAATAGACAATAGGTGCAGAAGTAGACCATTCGGCCCCTCGAGTCTGCACCGCGATGATGAAAAAGGTACAGAGGAATATAAATGAGAAAAAGTGCTGCTTATGTCAAGTGTCAAATTGCAAATACTAGCAAAAATAAAGCTATTACAACAGAGTTACCAGGGAAGTAACAATTAAAATGAGGAACAAAGATTAGTTCAAAGGTTCATTTATTATCAAAGTATACAACTCTAAATGTTTTCTTCTCCAGATAGCCATGAAACCAAGAAAGAACAGCAGCAGGATCGTCAACCCCCAAATCCCTCCTCCCCACACAAAAAACAAACAAAAATGGAACAGGCACTTCAACCCCCAAATACCCCTCTCCCCACACACAAAAAAGATCAGACGAAAAACACAGAATACAAAAAAACCATAAGACTAAAAAATGTCCACAGTCCAAGTCCACATCCAAAACGGAGAATCTGGGCAACATTCTCCCCCTCTGTAGCAGAACAATCTCACCAGTGAGTAAGAGACAGTCTCCCCTCCCCATAGCAGAGCGATCTCACCAGTGATAAAAAGGCAATCTCCCTCTTCGGCAGCTGAGTGATAAAAAAGCAGGGAGCTGGCATTTCAATCTTCCTAATTGCTTTAATCAGCAAACGATGGAAACTTTAATCAGTGAAATGGAGAGAAACTTCGGCTCGGAGCTTTCTCACCACGAGATTCCCGCATGCTGCCTCTACCTCCTGGAATCCCCTGAGAGACTGCGGAGTTCTGAAACACCCAAACGATCTCCGAACTACAAATCACAGGCTCCAATAGTCCCAGAATGACATTTCAAACATAAAAAACAAACGTAAAAGACATAAAAGAAGTGTAATATATGGTTTCATGATCTACCCAGAAGATGTCAACTGAAGGAGCAATGTACACAGCTTGACCGAAAATCAAGTTGCCAATGTAAATGCGAGTCTGAAACTCTGCTGTGGGGATATAAATATTCAAAGGGGGGAGAACTTGGTGAAAAGGGGCCTACTAAAGACAAAAAAGGGAACTTCTTTATGATTGCCAATGACAATGTTATGATATTAAATATAGCACTTTGTATTTGTCTTATTTGGGAAAGATGGTGTTAGAAATCAGATAGCGCAGTGGAGATAACTCTCTACTAAAGTAGGTATAAGCAGCTCCTTGCCTCAATCCACCTGCACGTCACCCTTGGGCAAAGTGTAGCACATGCTCAGAACCCCAATCTGGGTCTGGTGCAGCCAAGGGAGCAGGTGGAGGATGGCTGTACAAACAGCTGGTGCACATCGCAAGTCCTGGTTATGTGGCCACTAATGCCAGGCAGATAATCTCTGAAGAATATTGATCATGGTTGGGGTCACCCATCTTGTAAAGAAACTGCCCAGAAGAAGGTAATGGCAAACCAATGCTGTAAAAAAAATTGCCAAGAATAATCATGGTCACCATGATTGCCTACACCTTATGACATGGCATATAATCATGATGGTGTTTCTAAAGCAACAATGAAGGAGAACATTAAAAATTAGATACATTAGAAACATTGACAGACATAAAGTGAGTAATCAGAAATATTATGAGATGTGTTCTATGATATTGAGAGAAGTACAGGAGGAAATAGCAGGGACATTGACCATAATCCTTCAATGTCCTTTGGATCGCAATGGTATCAGAGGGCTTCTCATTCCAGACAATATGAATAAATAAGGTCAGTCCGTTCTACCTTCATAAGATGGAAATGGTTATTTAAGTATCTGAGAAAGGGCCATGGCAAATAGCTGTGTTTGGACTGGATGAAATTTGTAATAGTATTCCCAAGGTGTTGGGGGCCACCATTTCTAAATCTGCAGTGTGATGCAATATGGAATACAGAATATTCTCAAAGTGACACAGTAACAGAGAAACTTGAGAGTGCGGACGTACAAATTATCGAAAATGGCAGAAATAAAAACAGTAAATGTTCAGAAAATTCATCTAGTCAGTGTCCAGATTCTGTGGTTCTTTTGATTTTCTTTTAAAACCAAAAGGGCAATTTGAGAAATCACATGCATCTCTGAGCTTTTATTGATAAAGTCTAAGGGAATTGGGGGATTCCCAGATTCCTGTAAATAACGGGTTAAGTACCGCTATGTGTATTTTGTGAGTGACTGCTGTGTATCAAACTGTGATTTTAACTGTGGTTGAAATTTGAAAATGATACAAGACTGGCAGCTCGGTAAAATTCTCACCTTGGCTGCAGAAATGTAGCTGGTTGAAATTTAATGAGACAAGTTCAGGATGAAGGAGGAAAGGCCTGCAGGGTATGTGAGAGTTGGGTTTTTTTGCGAGTATTAACGGAAAATAGGCTAGCAGTTTTTGTGAGAATTAAAGACTGCAGGTGACATTGGGTATTCTGTATTGTTCCTAAGGAAAGAGTCGGGGCTGGGGACCCCGGTCAGGAGAGGCGGCCACCGCTACCTGGCAAATTTGACCGTATCAGCTGCCTCCTGATAATATGGCCAGTTGAAATTGATTAAGGAGGAGGCAGGCTGGCTAAATTTCTCACCCAGTGGTATTAACAGTGACTTTCTTTTTGCTTGTGCCTAGGCCCTTGTGTTGTGTATTTTGTGTCTATAAGCTGTTTGCCTTGTTGGTTTATCTGTGTTTCGTGTATTTGTGATTTTGGCTACTTGCTTTACTTTGTGTAACACTTTGGTCAAAGTAGGTTGTTTTTAAACGTGTTATATAAACTATACACTTTTAAATGTGCTATATAAACTATATACTTTTAAATGTGCTACATACTTGACTTGATAAATAAGAACAACCGAAAAGAGCAATAATGGGACAGACCCTCGATACATTTGTGTGTGAACGAATCCAGGATACGAAACGGATCTCCGGATGTTAAGTGCAGCGCTAACAAAGAAACTAGGGAAACAGTGTGGCCACCAGGGGAAACAAGCAGTAAATTTAATTTGGGAAAAGAATTGCTGTAAAAAGTGGAAATTATTGATTAAAGAATGGAAAGGTAGAGCTTATACTAAATGGAATAGTACCTTACTGGCCCACTGGAGGAATAATGCCTGTGATAAAGGGATATGTACGGCAGAAGAGACTCTGGGAGTTGGGAGACACTGCAAGCGGAGTGCTAATGGGTAGAAGGAGAAGAAAGAACGAGAAACAAAGAACATAAACAAAAGGAGACATGGACAGACAGGAAGGTTTAAAAATCGGCAGTGCCGCGCGTGAAGGGCCAATACGGGATTGCGACCCCATATCTGGCATACCTTACCAGAGGCTGAGTGCACCCAGTGCTCCTGAACCCCAATCCTCCCAGTACTCAGGTACGGTGGCCACTCGGGTGAAAAACAGCAGCGGCAGGGAAGGGGAGGCTCTCTATACCCTGAGATCCAGAAAAGGAATACCAGGGATTATTCCGAGACAGGGAGGGAAGAGTCTAATAAAACCCCAGATTAATGGCTCCACAGAGACAATTGCCCACCCAAATGCTGCCCAGTCCACGGGCAGCCAAGGAGGGGCAGCTTTCAGTAACTTGTATGCACCCTGGAAGCCTCAAGCTTCCAAACGATCATAAATCAGGCCCCCGATAGAAAAGAAAAACCAGCACAGTTTGCTCAGTATGTCCACAGTACCATAGAGATGTATAATGTGACCCCACAAGATTTATTTGGTCTTTGCTGCATGATTCTCTCATCTGATGAGGGGCGGAAATAGAAGGAAGAATTGAGATACCGAACCTATCAGGAGTTACAGGGGGGAATCCATAAATGAGTACGAACAGACAGACCGGATTATTCAAGCCTTGGAGAAGGTCTCTCCAACAACCGACCCCCCCCCCCCCCAGTGGTGGGCACTTAATTGGGGCTCCACTTCGTTTGAACCCCCTCTGCCAGAGGCAGACCTTCACGTGACTCTGTGCTCTGATCCTACAGGGTGCTCGACTGAGGAAAACCAGTATTATGCATCCCTCGAGGGACAGGAGTTCCCAGTCATGGTGATTGCAGAGGCTAAAGGAAGAGAGGGCAGTGCATTACTGGCCGAAGTTCCGGATTTCCTTTGGCGACAGACAGGACTGGTAGTTCCCCATACCACCGTTAGGTTTTGCCCTCGGTTCAAGCCAAAGACCCTATGGTTCCTTGCCTACATCCTGATGAAACAAGCCTCCAGCACCAAGAGAGACTGGCAAGACTTGGCCGCGGGCCAACTCCGATACTCGAAGGAGTCAAAGGTGAAGACGGGACATCTGGTAAGACACTCTTTTAATATTGACCGAATCCAAGACATCGTACCCCATCTCTGGGCAATTTCAGGCCATGAAGTCGGCCACACCAACTACCCACCCCAGTCCGGATCACCGTGAAAGAAGGACAGACTCTCCCATCCCTTCTGCAATACCCCCTCAAGACTGAGGCAACGTTTTATGAGGATGGAGTCTCTTTTGTGGATCCAGCAAGAAAACGATGTGAGATACTGACAGACGGTGAAGTAATTGAACAAGCCTTTTTTTTTGAAGCAGCTGTCTCCGCCCAGAAAGCTGAGCTGCTTTCTCTGACTCATCCCTCTATCCTAGCAACAGACTAAAGTGCGAACTTTTATACAGACTCCAGCTATGCACTGACTATGGAACTTTGGAGATTCTTGACTTCCTCTGGCCACCCCATTAATAATGCTACCTTTGACAATAGACATTGGGTGCAGGAGTAGGCCATTCGGCCCTTCGAGCCAGCACCGCCATTCAAAGTGATCATGGCTGATCGTCCACAATCAGTACCCCGTTCCTGCCCTCTCCCCATATCCCCTGACCCCGCTATCAATAACAGCTCTATCTAACTCTCTCTTGAATGCATCCGGAGACTTGACCTCCACTGCCTTCTGGGGCAGAGCATTCCACATATCCACCACTCCCTGGGTGAAAATGTTTTACCTGAACTCCATTCTAAATGGCCTACCCCTTATTATTAAACTGTGGCCTCTGGTTCTGGACTCCCCTAACATCAGGAACAAGTTTCCTGCCTCTAGCGTGTCCAATCCCTTAATAATCTTATATATTTCAATCAGATCCCCTCTCATCCTTCTAAATTCCAGTGTATACAAGCCCAGTTGCTCCAATCTTTCAACACATGACATTCCCGCCATCCCGGGAATTAACCTCGTGAACATATGCTGCACTCCCTCAATAGCAAGAATGTCCTTCCTCAAATTTGGAGACCAAAACTGAACACAGTACTCCAGGTGTGGTCTCACCAGGGCCCTGTACAACTGCAGAAGGATCTCTTTGCTCCTATACTCAACTCCCCTTGTTATGAAGGCCAAGATGCCATTAGCTTTCTTCACTGCCTGCAGTACCTGCATGCTTACTTTCAGTGACTGATGTACTTCTCCTTTTCCTAACTTGATACCATTCAGATAGTAATCTGCCTTCCTGTTCTTGCCACCAAAGTGGATAACCTCATATTTATCCATGTTAAACTGCATCTGCCATGCATCTGCCCACTCACCCAACCTGTCCAAGTCACCCTGCATTCTCCTAACATCCTCCTCATATTTCACACTGCCACCGAGCTTTGTGTCATCTGCTAATTTGCAACTTACTCACCGCTCTATAGCTACTTTGAGTTTTCGCTATTATTAAATGTGCAGCCCATACAGGGGAATCTGATGAGATATTTAAGGGTTTTGCTTGGGCTGGTGCAGCAGCAAAACAGACAGCCTTGGACCCCACACTTTTAGTCCCCTTGGGAGACCAAGTTCTTATTAGACAAAACTTAATGAGGGGTATGCCAGATATGGGGGAAAATACATAAATTCCAGGGGGACGCCCCTGAAGGAGAGTGCAAACTATGGTCCCAAATGGGCTGCCACCTTAAACCTCAGACCAATTTATGGGTGACCCCTGCGGGACAGATTTGTGTTCCCTCTGTGTTCTTATCTATCTTGATAGATTATGTAAATAATTGTACACACTTGAGCAAGGAGAGAGTGGTTAATAACTTGGTGGCAGTGGCTCCCTGATTTCCAGGAAGCAGCTGAAAAGCAAGCCACAGCATGTTAAAAAAAAACAAACGCTGGAAAGGGATGCTCTGTGGTTCTGGAACCACACCTTGCCTGGTGGACTTTTTGTCTTGTTTACAACTTGATTTTACAGAACAACCTAGAATACACTGTTGTAAATATTGCTTGGTAATAGTAGATATATTTAGCAGATAGATAGATGCTATACGTACTACTGATAATACTGTTGTAAAAATATTACTAAGAGAAGTGATTCACCATTATGGATTGCCTGAATCACTAAGCTCAGACAATTGACCTCATTATATTGCCAAGATAAATGAAAAAATCTGTAATAAACTGGCAATAAAACACCAATTTTGCTGTGCTCACGATTCAAGAGCAGCTGGTATAGTGGAACGAGCAAATGGAACCTTGAGGAATAAGCTAACAAAACATGCAAGAAACTGGACTAACTTGGCTTAAGGTTTTACCTCTGGCATTGTTCCTTATGACAGTTACAACCTTGAATAAAACTGGATTATCCCCTGCAGAAATCATCTATGGAAAGCCTATGCATACCCCATGGACACTGGGGTTAAATTGTCTCCTCCCTGATAAAATAGATAATGCATACCCTAAGAGAGGAAATGAGAAAGTATTTGTGTCAGCTAACCAAAATTTTCTAAAGCTTGCATTCACAGGTACGACAGGCCTATCGAGAGGATGACACCCAGCCTAAGAATGACTACCCCACCATCGAGCCTGGAAATTTTGTCCGAATTAAGAGCTGGGATCGTAAGAAGTTGGGACTGAGGTGGAATGGACAGTACCAAGTGCTACTGACAATACCTATTGCAGTGAAGGTGGAAGGGCAGCTCCAGTGGCCACATCGAATGGACTGTAAACACATTACTGGCAGAACTGACAAGGACTGAAAAATGTATTGGTTAATGATAATTTTATTGACCCTAAGGGGACCTGCCCCTGTTTTGGGAGGCCCCCAGGTTAACACTTTTCTGTCCCTCTGCCACACCTATGCTAAGCAAGTACAGTGGGAAACATGTTGGGTATGTTTTGTATCATGTTGTAGAAGTGACAATCTGTTCTGAAAAAGTTATCATGTAATGATAAAAAGGAGGGAATGATAAAGTCTAAGGGAATTGGGGGATTTCAGATTCCTGTAAATAATGGGTTAAGTACCAACTATGTTTGTGTATTTTGTGAGTGACTTCGGTGTGTTTGAATAATGTCTCACAGCTGCTTCTTTGAAGCAAGATAAAGGTTGAAGTTCACAGAGATCCACATAAGATGTCTCCTGATTTTTCCACACCTTTTGGTTTAGACAAAAGGCAGTACCTGATGGAAATTAGACAAGACATTCCTTTCTTAATTAAAGCATAAATTGGTGGATGTTCTTATCTTTGTAATTAAGTTTTGGCTCCAACAAACCAGGTAGGACATTCCTTTCTTAATTAAACTGGCTGGAGTGTCTATCAAACAGATTGTTCTTTCCTATCAATAATCCATTGATTTGGCTGGAATGGTTATCAAACTGATTGTTCTTTTGTATCAGTAGCCTTATAAGTTGTAACAGTTCTAGAAGGCAAACAGTGAACTTGTGGAACCACAGGAGGGATGAGGATGCTTCTCCCCTGATGTCGGGACCAAGTTCACTTGCCAGCTGAGCTTAAAGAAATAAATAGGTGAAAAAGATCTATTTGTGCTGTCATTATTTGATCTAGCAAATTTATATTTACATTATTAGCAGAAGCATGAACTATGAAAGCAGTAACATTATGCCCGTCCTCATCAGAAGTTTTTGGTTTAGTCAAGTCACCATACTATGGAAGGATGGAAAGGCATTACAGATGGTCCAGAAAAGATTTAGAATAGAATAGTACAGCACATTACAGGCCCTTCAGCCCACAATGTTGTGCCGACCCTCCAACCCTGCCTCCCATATAACCCCCCACCTTAAATTTCTCCATATACCTGTCTAATAGTCTCTTAAACTTCACTGGTGTATCTGCCTCCACCACTGACTCAGGCAATGCATTCCACACACCGACCACTCTGAGTGAAACACCTTCCTCCCCTTACCTTAAAGCCATGTCCTCTTGTACTGAGCAGTGGTGATGAAATTTATGAAATAGTTTTTGGTAAGGGTGACTGGGCTGCAAGAATAACATTAGACAGGCTTGGATTCTTTTCTTTGGAAAAGCCTGGGAGAAGATTTATTACATCAAGATGGTGATAATCACAGCCTGCTGAAATAATGACACCAAATGAAAATAAGAAATATGCAGATGCAGGGAATCTGAAACAAAAGCAGATTATGAAGAACACAAAGCAGCTGAGAGGTTAGGCAGCATTTAATCTTCCAGGAGAAGGATCCATGGACAGAAGTGGAGCGAAGAGGAAAGGTTAATTTTAAGTTACAGGAATGGTGGGGGCAGGTGTGGAGAAGGTAAAGAGCATGACACCACTGACATGGTGTCGGCATGGTTACCTCAGGGCTGCGCACATCCCACCTCCCGCAAGCTCCGGGAGACTCCTGCATATTGATAGCGGCTCCCTGACACCCGCAAATTATATACAATATCCCCTAAATTGATTTTTTTTTGAGAGGGCGAGGGCACATCCTGATTGGTCTCTCTTCGTGCTAAGTAGACCTATCAGTTTTTTCTGTGGGCGGGCTTTACAGTGACCTCTCTCTCTCATTGTCCATCAGTTCAGTTGTGTGTCCTGCAGCACCATGGCAGTGTTCCAAAAAAAGAAAATATAAAACGTACTTCACTCCAGACTACACTAAAGTGTACCCCTGCCTAATAGGGGTCAAATATAATGACAGTGTTGCTCGCTGCACTGTTTGCAATAGTGACTTCCATTGCCCATGGTGGGTTAAAATGTAAAAGACATGTTGAGGTGAGTTTAACAGGTGTCATTCCTTTACTAGCATAGCTAACGTTATTTAAACTAGCTGACTAGCTGCTGAGGAGCTACTCTATTGACGTCCTACCTGATGAGGCCAAACTCCCTGTAGACTTTCTTAAAGTTGTAATAGAATTTTTAAAAACGAATCTATAAGTACATATTTTAATGTCACATTTTCCGCATATACCCAACTTGGCTTACAAATTAGACAAAATCACTAAACAAGGTATTACATACACCCTCGGGGGTCGACGGGGTGGTGATATGGGGTTGCGGGAGTGCTACCTCCCTGAAATGAGTTTTTGCAGGGCGGGATGTCTGCGGCTATAGAGGCCCCTCAGTCAGTGTGTAAATGAGGGAAATTAGATAGTAATAATACGAAGAAACGTAACATTGGAGGTGATCTCCAAGGAGCGAAAGTGCGCCAATACTGTGCGTATGCGTGTCTGTCTATCTGTGGCGGGGTGGGTAACTCTTCACTTTCTGCTTTCAAATACTTAGCAACTACGCCAACGGTGTCGGCATTGGCCAGGTACCACACCGACTGATTTAGAGGTCATTCCGCTCCGGTGGTCGGGGAGTTTTACACGGGCATGAATTGCAGAGTGCGCTGGAGAGATCCGAGGCAGGCCACAAATGCTACCTGTGTTTGGCCAAAATAATAATTTAACTTTCAGTCCCACTGAGAGCTGTGGTCGTGGTTTCAGCCTGCTGTCCAAACTCTAAACGTCCGCTCCCGGTGTCTGTCTCACGCCTCAGAAAAAAGCCCGCACCACTTACCACAGGTCGAATAACCAGTGGGCGAACAAGGCGAGGACGACGACGAGAAGGGTGCACCACAATACCTTTCCCATTATCAAGCGAGGTACTGTATACCTTCCCGCAGCAGGCAATCACCAGACCCGACAGACAGCGGGTTGTGTTGGACCGCTGCCGCACAAATGGCCGAAATTCACCTCTCCTCCGTGCTCACGATTAACTCCTGGTCGTCTGGCAACAGTCGTGCTTCATTCCAAATGATTAACAATAAATACAGTACTTATGTTTTGTTTTTACTTGGTGGTTTTGATTTAATACTGTATTTGGATATATATAAAAAAACACGGAGAGCCGGTGTTATTCTGGCTGGAGTTCAATCTGGAAGTTCCGGTTATGATAAAAGCCAGGCAAGAGTAGATTGCAGGTAAAGTGCAGACAACCCAGGCAAGAAATATCTTTGAACAGCATGGATTCCCTATGTATAACAGATTTCCGGAGCTATTTTGGCTATATTAATTTTGGCTATATATTATTTTGGCTATATTAATGCGGCCGAAATAAGAGTTTTTTAATACATTTTCTACATAACTACAAATTTAAAAACCCCAAATCAAAATGAGGAACATTAATACAGTGCAAAATTAAGCATACAATGACAATATGATACAAAGAAAGAGAATTTTAAAAAAGCACCTAAATTGAAGACAAGTATCCTCCGCAAGCCCCACAACACAAAAAAAACTCCAGACCAACCACAACACAATATAGAGAATATAAATCAGGACAATCAAAGTCCCAGACTGTGAATACACTCAGCAACAGAAGATATTAATGCCTACTACCAAAAAAAAGGGAGCTGAAAGCAAGGGACCGAAAAAAAACCCAGTCAAGAGGAAGGTTATGAAAGTACTCGATAAAAGGTCCCCAGACCTTATGGAACTTTAAATCTGAATTAAGAACTGAATAATGAATTTTTTCGAGGTCCAAGCAGGCCATGATGTTGTTAAGCCATTGAGCATGAGTGGGCGGGGCAACATCTCTCCATCTGAGGAGGATCAAGCGTCTACCAGGAGAGAGGCAAAGGATAATATTCGGCATTTGGTCGGACCCAGACATAAATCTGTCTCGCCCCAAAAACCGAACAGAGCAATTAAAGGGTTTGGTTCTAGGTGGTGATTCAGAATATACGATAAAGTAGTGAAGACATCTTTCCAAAATTTCTCCAAGCTAGGACAGAACCAGTACATATGGATGAGAGAGGCCATGCCCCTCTTGCATTTATCACAGAGCGGACTGATGCTAGAGTAGAATCGAGATAGCTTAGATTTAGACATATGGGCTCTATGAACAATCTTAAACTGTAAAAGGCAATGGCGAGCACAAAGAGAGGTTGAGTTAACCGATTTGAGAATTGAGTCCCAACTCTCATCAGATAAGGAAGTATTTAAATCCTGCTCCCATGCCATTTTAATTTTATCCACAGGGGCCGTCGTAAGGCTGCTAATTTATCTCGAATAATTGATATTAAACCTTTACCTAGTGGATTAATGGAAAGAAATAAGTCCATAGCATTTTTCACAGGCATTTCAGGGAAGTTAGGAATTAAAGGAGCAATAAAATGTCTAATTTGGAGATATCTGAAAAAATGAGCATTGGGCAGATTGAACTTAACAGAGAGCTGTTGAAAAGAAGCGAAGCGATTATCAATGAAAAGATCTTCAAAATGCCTAATGCCCTTCCTATACCAAACCTGGAATGCTGAATCATACGTAGTAGGTAAAAAAAAAGGTGATTATGTACGACAGGGCTGGAAACGGAAAAACCAAGGAAACCATAGCATTTCCTAAACTGAGCCCATATACGCAAAGTGTGTCTAACAAGAGGATTAACTATTAATCTGGACAGACTACTAGGGAGTGCAGAGCCAAAAAGTGCAGAGTTAGATAATTCTTTAGTGGAGCTCAGCTCCATCGCCACCCAGTTAGGGCATTCGGGTTGGCCATGGAAGAAAGACCAAAAGGTAGCACCACATATATTGGCTGCCCAATAATATAAACGAAAGTTAGGTAAAGCCATGCCACCCTCTTTTTTAGGTTTTTGGAGATGGATTTTATTAATTCTAGGTCACTTATTCTTCCACAGATATGACAAAATAATAGAGTCTAAGGAATCAAAAAAAGATTTAGGAATAAAAATTGGGATAGATTGAAATAAGTATAAAAATTTAGGGAGAACAAACATTTTAACAACATTAATACGACCTACCAAAGACATAGATAGAGGTGACCATTGTACCAGACTCTGTTTTATAGTATATGAAAGATTGGCAAAGTTTTCACAAAAGAGATCTTTAAATTTCCTTGTGACTGTAATCCCAAGGTAAGTAAATTGATTATGGACTACTTTAAAAGGGAGATCACGAAATGTTAATTCTCGTGCTTCTTTATTAATTGGGAAAAGTTCGCTCTTATGTAAATTAAGTTTATAGCCTGAGATCTAGCTAAACTGGTCAAGAAGTGAAAACATTGGAGGTAAGGATGTAGATGGATTTGAGAGAAAGAGTAATAAGTCATCAGCATTGAAATAAGAATTTGACAGAAGGATACGAAACACACACACCAAAAAGGGATAATTACTAACTTAAAAAGTACCATCAGTTGGTAGCTAGTGGTTTCTATTGACTTTTAACACCTGTTTTGTGAGTGGTGATTGATCTTGTAAGTAAAGAATGCAAACATACACAGTTTCACATCTTTAAAATGCTGGTTAATTTTACATAAAAGTGGCAATTTCTGTGTTCAGAATTCAAAACAGTGTTATGGCAGGGAATTCTGACATGGACAGTCCCAAACCTGGCTGCAAAAGGAGGGGGCGGGGGTGTTGTGCATGGATTAGCGACCTGTCCTGTAAAAACCCAGTGCTACAGAATTATCAACAGAAACTCCAATGACCTCATCCCGGGCAGCGGAAGGATACACCAAGAAGATGGGCAGCCTATGCCCTAATGGTGAAGAAGATTAAGTGGTGACAGGGGCCACGTTGTTCTTCATGCGCACATGTAAAATAAAGTGTGTTTGAAGAATGAGTGTGTGTTTTCAAAGTCCACTTAGTCAGCTAATACAATTACTTGGAGGTTCAGCCAAGATGGCTAACCCTTGATTTAGTTATACTGGAGAAGGAATTCAACCAGTAGATGATCAGTCTGAAATCTGGGCATCTCATATTTGACCAAACAACTGAGTTTGCTGCTGGAATGCAAATTTCCTCCTGTGTGAGTAGTCAACATATGGTAACACCTTAGTCACTGTCGTAGGAAAATTGCAGAATAAAACAAAGGAGGTCTTGTTTTTTGCTTTGGTCTGGGTCAGATCCCCTGGGTGCATATTAAAAAGTGGTTGCTCTGAGCTGGGTCTAATCCTGCAGGAGCACAGGACAAAGTTGCCCCGGTCCAGGTCGTATCCCCCAAAAGCACATTCACTGACCGATTCAGGATAGATATCACAGAAGTACATTAAAAAGAGGTTGCTCTTGGTTGGGTCGAAACTCACAGGAGTTCAGACAGAGTTGCTCAGTTTGGGCCGTATCTTGCGGAAGCACATTAAATGAGAGAAAGCAAGCTGCCTCAGTCTGGATTGCATTATGTGAGAGCAAGGGAAAAAATAAGTCACCCTTGGCTGGGTCGGATCCCGGAGGCACACAATAAGTGTATGGTTGAAAAAAGGAATTCCAAAATGTGTGTGTGTCTGTGTGTGTCCCTGTGTACAACCTGCTTGTATGTCCTGTACCAAACCTCTAAAAGGACTCTGACAGCATGCATGTTCATCATGAACCAGAAAGCATTATGTTCAAAGTTCAATATTATCAAATTACATAAACGTCACCTGATACAACCCTGAGATTCATTTTCTTGTTGGCATTGTTACGTATCCCGTAACTGGGTAACTTACCAGCAAAGATAGAGAGGTCCGTTGAAGTCTGATGGTACTATTTTAACAGCATTTATTGGTAAAAATACACAAAAATAAGATCAATGCAAACATACAGATACTATACGTCGTCAATACTAGATCAAAAGGTGCGGGTATAACAATAATCAATAAGAAATAGCTCTATCGTTGTCTAGGGGACAATGTACTGTCCGATGGAAATATAAACGTCACTTTAGTTCATTCAGGCTGCAGCCTTTGGTTGGAGTCAAGAGAGAGAGATTTTGGAACTTACCAGAGTTTCCTTTTTTATGATGTCGATCCTTCGAAATGTCATTGGTGTCCTTTTCCTTTTAGCTAAGCCGTTTTTCTGTGGTCAGTCCCGCCAATCCCAGGCAACGGGAAAGGACGCACGCAGGCCCCACCGGTTGTCGCTATTAAATGCCGTCACGGGATTTCTAGCGTTTCTCCTGGTGTGTCTAAAGGGGTTGTTCCCAGACCTTCTTTTATCCTTACACGCGGGGTCTCAGATGTCAATCAGGTTGGGATGATGCAATCCCTCAACCAGCCCACTCTGTTCATTTCCTGAGGGCTCCAATGAATAGTACAGTACTCAATACACAATTCCGTCTCCAAGAGACAATGGCCGTTAACCATGGCTTTGTCTTTTGGAGGCCCAGGACACATTCCAAACCTTGAGGATTCTCTCTCATTTCCTGGGTCCCACACCCGAATTAATAGCGGTCTTGCGATTCTCAAAAAGGAGGGGGCTACTTTGTACCCTTCGGCCCCTCAGAGGTGGGGCACAGACGTAACACCCCCTTTCTTCAACACGTTTTTACCATTGGTAAAAACGAAGTAATACAGAGTCTTACAGGATTTTAGAATCTAACACAATACAAAAGTTTTTTTTTCACTACAGAGTAATACATTCAATTCAGCATCTAAACAGTTAACGATTACATTGTCACTTCCCTTAATATCTTAACATCTTGTACCTTATTAAAGTCTTGTAGCGTCAGACTCCAATTTAATAACCACCTATTTTTTTCTTCAGCAAACAAAGCTAAAGAGTTGTGATCTTAGCTTACGTGTATACTACAAAAGTTCATGCAAATACTAATCTTTATGTTACTTTCAAACTTAACAGTCAAGCTTCCATGGGGGTTGTCTTGATTATTCACATGCTTTGTCGAAATCCCTTAAAACTGGCTTCTGCTATTTAAAAATGGCGTCCCATTAACCCTCGCCTCTTTTCCAGTTAATTCCCACGTGATGAGCTTGTGCACCCTGGCAAAATAGGCTTTCGCCCGCTCCTTTCATAGGAGTTATTTTATCAACAATGTGGTCCAAACTTAGACCATTTTCTGAATTTCCACACAATTCTTTAATTTTACGCAAGTTGCTAGTTTTCTCTTCAGGACCCTTCAGGCTAATAGTTCTCAATGCCAGCGATCCCTCTTTGTTCAAACAGCATTTCGAATTCTGCGGTTTCACACCACACTCTGGAAGAACAATAGCGTGTGGGGCCCCTTTACCTTCCAACTCAACCTGTAATTGATTCACAGGTACCGCGTACCAAGCCATTGTCTCTGTAGTCTGGTTGCTGCTTCTGACATCAGTCCAGACTTTATATTTTCTTCTTTCAATTTGGGAACTACACTTTTCCCTTTTCATTCAATAATAATATTCACCTCGCCACCTTTGATCTCCTCACTAACTTTTAAGGCACCTTCGAGCACAAACAACTGGGAACTCTTACTTCCCACTATTACCAAGATTACCAAGATCTTTCTTCACTGAACCAATTCCATCTGACCCACAAGGACTGCATTCCTTTTCAACTGAATCAAATACAATAGACAATAGACAATAGGTGCAGAAGTAGACCATTCGGCCCCTCGAGTCTGCACCGCCATACTGAGATCATGGCTGATCATTCACTATCAATACCCAGTCCCTGCCTTGTCCCCATATCCCTTGATTCCCCTATCCATCAGATATCTATCTAGCTCCTCCTTGAAAGCATCCAGAGAATTGGCCTCCACCGTCTTCCGAGGCAGTGCATTCCACACCTCCACAACTCTCTGGGAGAAGAAGTTTTTCCTCAACTCTGTTTTAAATAACTGACCTCTTATTCTCAATCCATGCCCTCTGGTACTGGACTCTCCCAACATCTGGAACATATTTCCTGCCTCAATCCTATCAAATCCTTTAATTATCTTAAACGTTTCAATCAGATCCCCTCTCAATCTCCTCAATTCCAGTGTGTACAAGCCCAATCTCTCCAATCTCTCTGCGTAAGACAGCCCTGCCATCCCAGGAATCAACCTAGTGAATCTACGCTGCACTTCCTCAATTGCCAGAATGACCTTCCTTAAACCTGGAGACCAAAACTGTACACAATATTCCAGGTGTGGTCTCACCAGGGCCCTGTACAAATGCAAAAGAACATCCTTGCTCTTGTACTCAATTCCCCTTGTAATAAAGGCCAACATTCCATTTGCCCTCTTCACTGCCTGTTGCACTTGCTCATTCACCTTCATTGACTGATGAACTAGGACTCCTAGGTCTCTTTGCATTTCTCCCTTACCTAACTCTACACCGTTCAGACAATACTCTGCCCTCTTGCTCCTGCTTCCAAAGTGGATAACTTCACATTTATTCACATTGAATGACATCTGCCAAGTATCTGCCTACTCACCCAGCCTATCCAAGTCTCCCTGTATTCTCCTAATGTCCTCTTCGCATGTCACACTGCCACCCAGTTTAGTATCATCAGCAAACTTGCTGATATAGTTTTCAATGCCCTCATCTAAATCGTTGACATAAATCGTAAAGAGCTGTGGTCCCAATACAGAGCCCTGGGGTACCCTACTAGTCACCTCCAGCCAGTCCAAGAAACACCCATTCACTGCTACCCTTAACTTTCTATCTGCCAACCAGTTTTCTATCCATGTTGAAACCCTGCCCCCAATGCCATGAACTCTGATTTTACTCACCAATCTCCTATGTGGCACCTTATCGAATGCCTTCTGAAAATCTAGGTACACTACATCCACTGGCTTACCCTCGTCTAACATCCTTGTTACACCCTCAAAAAACTCCAACAGATTAGTCAAACATGATTTGCCCTTGGTAAATCCATGCTGGCTCAGCCTAATCCTATTACTGCCATCAAGATATGCCACTATTTCGTCCTTAATAATGGACTCAAGCATCTTCCCCACGACTGACGTTAGGCTAACAGGGCAATAGTTCTCCGTTTTCTCCTTCCCTCCCTTCTTGAAAAGTGGGATAACATTAGCCACTCTCCAATCTTCAGGAACTGATCCTGAATCTAAGGAACATTGGAAAATGATTACCAATGCATCCGCAATTTCCTGAGCCACCTCTTTTAGAACCCTCGGATGCAGTCCATCTGGACCCGGGGATTTATTAGCCTTCAGTCCTATCAATCTACTCATCACAGTTTCTTTCCTAATGTCAATCTGTTTCAATTCCTCTGATATCTTATGACCCTGGCCCATCCATCTGGGAGATTGCTTGTGTCCCCCCTGGTGAAGACAGATCTAAAGTACGCATTAAATTCTGTTGCCATTTCCCTGTTTCCCATAACAATTTCTCCCAATTCATTCTTCAAGGGGCCAACATTGTTCTTAACTGTCTTCTTTCTCTTCACATAGCTAAAAAAGCTTTTGCTATCCCCTTTTATATTCCTGGCTAGACTGAGCTCATACCTGATTTTTTCTCTCTGTATTGCTTTTTTAGTTAAGATCTGCTGTTCCTTAAAACTTTCCCAATCATCTGTATTCCCACTCATCTTAGCCCTGTCATACTTCTTTTTCTTTAATGCTATACAATCTCTGACTTCCTTTGTCAAGGAAGCCCCTTCCCCCTCTTTGAATCCTTCCTTCTCATTGGAATGAACTGCTTTTGCATCTTTTGTATTATCCCCAAGAATATCTGCCACTGCTGATCCACTGTCTTTCCTGCCAGGGCATCCGCCCATTTAACTTTGGCCAGCTCTTCCTTCATGGCTCCGTAGTCTCCTTTATTTAATTGCAACACTGACACCTCTGATCTGCCCTTATCCCTCTCAAATTGTAGATAAAAACTTATCATGTTATGATCACTACTTCCTAATGGCTCCTTTACTTCAAGATCACTTATCAATTCCTGTTCGTTACACATCACCAAGTCCAAAATAGCCTCGTTCCTGGTTGGCTCAAGCACAAGCTGTTCCAAAAATACATCCCTTAGACACTCCACAAACTCCCTATCCCGGGGTCCAGCACCAACCTGATTCTCCCAGTTCACCTGCATGTTGAAATCTCCCATAACGACTGCATTACCTTTAGCACATGCCAATGTTAACTCCCTAATCAACTTGTACCCAATATCCACGCTACTGTTTGGGGGCCTGTACACAACACCCATTAGGGTCTTTTTACCCTTACAGTTCCTCAGCTCAATCCACACAGACTCTAATTCCCCTGTTCCTAAGTCACCCCTTGCTAAGGACTGAATCTCATTCCTCACCTACAGGGCCACCCCACCCCCTCTTCCCATATTTCTGTCTCAGGGTATAGCACGTATACCCTGGTACACTCAACTCCCAGGCCTGATCCCCTTGCAGCCATGTCTCCGTTATCTCAACAATATCGTAGTTCCCCATTTTCATCTGAGCTTCAAGCTCATCTGTCTTATTTTTGACACTACGCGCATTCAAGTATAGAATTCTTAGCCCATTCCTCCTCTCTTTGCTTAAAACACCTCAGACTATTTCTGAGTTCCATTACTAGGTTCAGTATCACGTGCATCCACATCTTGGACACACTCAAACAGGGCATTTGCCTCTTCCAGGCTTTCAATACCCGTACCCTTTTCAAATTCTAAATTCCCCTGATTCTCCCAGCTACTCTCTGGGCAACTCCCTTCCAGAGTAAACTCAACCCCACGAGCTGAAACAACCTCATCTGCCAACCCAGCAGACTCCTTCAAGATAATGGCATTCTTTTCATCTCGGACTGCCCTCATTTCATTATCGGGAACACCTTTAGAATTTTCAACTTCTTCAAACAGTTCTGCCATACCAGACAGATCATCCATGTCCAAGTCTGGACCTCTTAACAGCTTTATCTGGTTCTCATCTTTATTTCGTGCCTCTATAATTTTCTCCTGGCTAAGGGCAAGTCTACCTCCTTTCCCTTACTCTCTTTCACTTTACTACTCTTCATTTTACCACCCTCTAAACCCTCGTGGTACAGGGTCGGTAAAAATGTCTCGGCCAAATCGATACTGGCCGGACTTAAACTGCTCTCATTCTCAGCTGCCTCTCTCGACATGCTGCGAGTGATCGCGCCAGTGAGATAGATCTTGGAATCTAGGGGCAGGTCCTCAACACTTACAGGCCGGCTTGTCAGCATCATTGCTGACCAAACCTTACCACCGGCTAAATCGTTACCAAGAAGGACATCCGCGTCAGTTCTCGGGAATTCTGATCGCACCCCTATTTCAACTGGTCCAGATACCAGCTCACAATTTATAATGATCCTATGCAAGGGCACCATTTCCGTCCCTTTTCCTATTCCTTTCAAAGCTACCATTCCCATCTTGCGACCAAAATCCAGTACCTCATTGCTAATCAATGACAGTTCAGCGCCCGTGTCTCTCCAGATCCGTACTGGAACTGGTGGGTCTCCCTCTTTCACAGACACGGTTCTGTTTGACAGACAAGTCTCAGACCCTTCTCGTACTCTGTCTACCCGGGGCTCTCTTGTCGATTTACTGATCACCACGGCACATCCAATAGGGACTGCTGCTTTCCATTTTCCTGTCTCCTTCCTTGGAGCAAGGCACCTAGATGCAATATGTCCTCCCCCTCCACAATTAAAACAGGTCAAGCCAGGAACTCTCCTGCCATCTTGCCTCTCCTCCTCAACCTTACCACTAGCTCCCGGTGGGACCTCTGCCTCAGCCGGCGGGCTTTCTCTACCGTTCCCACGGTCTCTCTGGTAACTTTTATTCGAGGAAAACTTTGTCTTGTGGATTAGGGCATATTCACCTGCGAACCTAGCAAATTCTGAGATGGACTTATTCAGCTTCTCATTCAAATACATCCGGATCACATCCAAAACACAACTTTTAAATTCCTCAATCAGAATTAACTCCCTGAGATGCCAAAAATCTTCTTCCACTATTTCTGCTGCACACCAACTATCCAAGAGCACACCCTTCTCAGAGGCAATCTCGGTATACGTCTGATTCCACCTTTTCTTTAAATTTCTGAACTTTTGTCTATACGCTTCAGGTACCAATTTGTAAGTCCAAAGAATGGCCTCTTTTACGTTGTCATAACTCTCCTCCTGCTCCTCCTCCACGGACAACGCCGTATATGCCCGCTGTGCCTTCCCTTTTAACACACTTTGTAACAGTGCCACCCACTAATCTCTGGGCCACTTCTGATTCACTGCCACCTTCTCAAAAAGCAAGAAATAACTATCAACATCCGTCTCCTCGAACGGAGGTACTAACCTCAACTCCCGACTAACATTAAACCGCTCCTCTCCATCTGACCTTTGAGCTCTTTGCTCCTGCCTTAACTTCTCCATGTCCAAGTTATGTTGCCTCTGTTTCTCCACCTCTCTCTCCTTCTCGGCTCTTTCCTTTTCTTTCTCAGCTCTCTCCCTCTCTTTTTCAGCTGCTTCCAGCTGTTTTAACTGAATTTCATGCTCTCTTTGTTTCTCAGCTCTTTCCTGCTCCCTCTTCACCTCTAACTCCTTTAGCTGGAGCTCATGCTCCCATCGCTTCTCAACCCTTTCTTACTCTTTCTCGGCTGCTTCCAGCTGCTTTAATTTAATTTCATGTTCCAACCTTAATTTCTCCAATTCTAACTGAGCCGTCCCACTAGCTGGTACCTTTTCAGGTATATCTTCCAATACCTCAGCAGAAAACACATTCTTCACAATATAATACTGAGTTATGGCCCTTCGCACCTCCCGCTTTTTCATTGACAACCTCACCTCTGCGAGGCTTAGTCGTTTCGCAATATTTATTAATTCTGATTTGGTGACCGCCTCTAGCACCTCCAGAGTCGGGTTTTCTATAAATTCATCCATGTCCATCTTTGCTGGTTTCCCGTCTGGCTACCCGCGAAACCAGATCCAAGTTTGGACTTACAAGCCCGATTCACTGGCCCCCCAATTTGGTATCAAATCCCGAGATGAGAACCCCAAGTTGTTATGTACCCCATAACTGGGTAACTTACCAGCAAAGATAGAGAGGTCCGTTGAAGTCTGATGGTACTATTTTAACAGTATTTATTGGTAAAAATACACAAAAATAATATCAATGCAAACATACAGATACTATACGTCGTCAATACTAGATCAAAAGGTGTGGGTATAATAATAATCAATAAGAAATAGCTCTATTGTTGTCTAGGGGACAATGTACTGTCCGATGGAAATATAAAAGTCACTAGCTCATTCAGGCTGCAGCCTTTGGTTGGAGTCAAGAGAGAGAGATTTTGGAACTTACCAGAGTTTCCTTTTTTATGATGTCGATCCTTCGAAATGTCGTTGGTGTCCTTTTCCTTTCAGCTAAGCCGTTTTTCTGTGGTCAGTCCTGCCAATCCCAGGCAACGGGAAAGGACGCACGTGGGCCCCACTGGCTGTCGCTATTGTTATGAAAGTACCACAGCTCTGAGGGGCCGAAGGGGCGGGAGCAGCCCCCTCCTTCCGGAGAATCGCAAGAGCACTGTTAATTCGGGTCTCGGACCCAGGAAAATGAGAGACAATGTAATGGTTTTGGCCAGGGCTCTTAGAGACACCTGTGCTAAGGGCATGACCCTGCTACGTGACAGCTACCACGGATATGGACACCCTCGGGCAATGTGGGGGTGGGGATTGCATCACCCTACTTTGATGGACATCTACAACTCTGCAAGTCAAGATAAAAGGGGACTGCAGAAGGCGGTACCCCAGAGAGACGCACCAGAAGGACTCGATCGCTCAACGCTCCCGTGATAGCTGGAAGCCAGTCAAAAGCCACGTGCGCTCCGTAACTTCTCTGCCTGGGGAGCAGGTGGCTGATAATGCCGAGAAGGACTTCGAACTAATAACAGGGAAACAACGCTCCCCTGATTCAACGGAGTTGCTTCGTCAAAGACCCGGGCAAGTTTTCCAGTTTCTCCTCACTCTCTCTGAAGCACGTGAAACCCTGCGATTCCCCAAAAAGACTGAAGCCTGCAGACTTCTGAGTGACTTTTCTATTCCCAATGGACAATATATTATCCCCTAGACAACAGTAGAGATTATTTCTTAATGATGATTATTGCTATACCCGCGCTTTAGATTGAGTTTTGCCGATGTATATGTTCTGAATGTTTGTATTAACCTTACTTTTGTGCCCCCCTTTATGAATAAAACGTTTGAAAATAGTGCCATCAGACTCCAACAGACCTCTCTATCTTTGCTGGTGAGTTATCCAGTTACGGGATACGTAACACTATTAAACGCTGTCACAGGATTTCTAGCGTTTCTCCTGGTGCGTCTAAAGGGGTTGTTTCCCAGACCCTCTTTTATCCTTACTCACGGGGTCTCAGGTGTCAATCAGGTTGGGATGATGCAATCCCTCAACCAGCCCCCTCTGTTCATTTCCTGAGGGCTTCAATGAATAGTACAGTACTCAATACACAATTCCGTCTCCAAGAGACAATGGCCGTTAACCATGGCTTTGTCTTTCGGAGGCCCAGGACACATTCCAAACCTTGAGGATTCTGCGTGTCTCTCTCTCATTTCCTGGGTCCCAGACCCGAATTAATAGCGATCTTGCGATTCTCAAAAAAGAGGGGGCTACTTTGTACCCTTCAGCCCCTCAGAGTTGGGGCACAGTCGTAACAGCAAACTCAATAAATTCAATCACCATAATAGAATCAACTGCACCGACAGGCTAGAAAACCAGTGTACGAAAGACAACTAACTGAGTAAATATAAAAATGAAAGAATTCATAATAATAAATAAGCACTAAATATCAAGAACATGAGATGAAGAATCCTTAAAGGTGGGTCCCTAGTTAAGAAGTGAGTGAAGTTATCCCCTCTGGTTCAAGAACCTGATGGTTGAGGTGCTATAACTGTCACTGAACCTGGTGGTATGAGTCCTGAGACTCCTGTACTTTCTTCCTGATGGCAAAAGTGAGAAGAAAGCATGACCTGGGTGGTAAACCCTGAATATGGATGCTGCTTTCCTGCAACAATGCTCCATGTGTATGTGCTCAGTGGTGGGGGGGCTTATCCACTACTTTTTGTAGGATTTTCCACTCAAGGCCTTTACCAGGCTGTCATTCAACCAGTCAATATACCCTACAACCCCACATTTATAGAAGTTGGCCAACATTATAGAGGTCATACTAAATCTTCTAAGGAAGTAGAAGTGCTGCCGTGCTTTCTTCATAATTGTACTGACATGCTAGGCCCAGGACAGATCCTCCGAAACCCTCTCCATCTCTGATCCCCTGTTGAGGACTGGTTCTTGGACCTCCAATTTCCTCCTCCTGAAGTCAATAAATCAGCTCCTTTGTCTTGCTGACATTTGAGTAATAGGTTGTTGTGCTAGTATCACTCCACCAGATTTCCAGTCTCCCTCCTATATGTTGATTTGTCATCACCTTTGGTTCGGCCTACGACAGTGGTGTCATCAGCAAACTTAAACGTGACATTGGAGCTGTGCTTAGTCTATTGAGAAGTGCGTGTATATGATATGGTTGGAATGGACTAAGTGAGTGTTTGCAGATGTGTTGCTAGAGAAAGGGAAATGAGAGAAGACTGTAGTTTGTTCAATGCAGATATGAAATGGTTCAATAAGTCACAACTGGTTAGATAAATAAAAGCAGAGAAAGTGGACAAAAGTGGGAAAGACATAGGAAGTAGAATAACATCTACCTCAGTGTTTAAAAAGAAACAATTGGTACCAGAGTCAGGATGAATTAGGTGACTATAACCTGCTGTACCCCTGAATTAAATTGAATTGAAATGATAGATAGCTAGATAGATAGATAGATAGATAGATAGATAGATAGATAGATAGATAGATAGGTAGATAGATAGATACTTTATTCATCCCCAAGGGGAAATTCAACATTTTTCCAGTGTCCCATACACTTATTGTAGCAAAACTAATTACATACAGTATTTAACTCAGTATAAATATGATAAGCATTTAAAATCACCCTCCCAAAAAGCATTAATAAATAGCTTTTAAAAAGTTCTTAAATAGTTTACTAAAGTGCATTGAGTTTATTGTGAGTTTATTGAGTCTATTAATGAATAGACTTTATTGCTTACATCCTTCATATACATGAGGAGTAAAAATCTTTATGCTACATGTCTGTCTAAATGTGCAATATGCAATTTTTATAGTGATTTATAATAGCATGCACAACAACAATATAACATAGAAATACAGTTGTGTCAGCATGAATTAATCAATCTGATGGCCTGGTGGAAGAAGCTGTCCTGGAGCCTGTTGGTTCTGGCTTTTATGCTGCGGTACAGTTTCCCAGATGGTAGCAGCTGGAACAATTTGTGGCTGGGGTGACTCAGGTCCCCAATGATCCCATGGGCCCTTTTTACACACCTGTCTTTGTAAATGTCCTGAATAGTGGGAAGTTCACATCTACATGTTGGGCAGTCTGCACCACTCTCTGAAGAGTTCTGCGATTGAAGGAAGTACAGTTCCTATACCAGGCAGTGATGCAGCCAGTCAGGATGCTCTCAACTGTGCCCCTGTAGAAAGTTCTTAGGATTTGGGGGCCCAGACCAAACTTCTTCAACCATCTGAGACGAAAGAAGCGCTGTTGTGCCTTTTTCACCACGGAGCTGGTGTGTACAGACCACGGGAGATCCTCGGTGATGTGGATGCTGAGGAACTTAAAGCTGTTCGCCCTCTCAACCCCTGAACCATTGATGTCAATAGGGGTTAGCCTGTCTCCATTCCTCCTGTCGTCTACAACCAGCTCCTTTGTTTTTGTGACATTGAGGGAGAGGCTGTTTTCTTGACACCATTGTACCAGAGTGATGACTTCCTCTCTGTAGGCTGCCTCATTATTATTTGAGATGAGGCCAATCAGTGTAGTATCGTTAGCAAATTTCATTAACAGGTTGGAGCTGTGGGTGGTGACACAGTCATGGGTATACAGGGAGTAACGGAAGGGGCTTAGGACACAGCCCTGAGGGGCTCCTGTGTTGAGGGTCAAAGGGGCAGAGGTGAGGGAGCCCACTCTTACCACCTACCAGCAAGTCCAGGATCCAGCTGCACAAGGCAGGGTGAAGGCCAAGGTCTCTGCACTTCTTGTCCAGCCTGGGTGGAACTATGGTGTTGAATATGCTTACACTAATGTACACATGTTAGTGTAAACTATGCCTGCCTTCTCCAGGCAAAGTTTCAATAAACCTCATGACAAGTGGCACCTCTAGAGTATGTGGTGAAGCTGGTGTCACCAGGTGCCCTGCGACTGGCTGAGGCTCCCAATAGCACTATGGGAGGTGAGGGAGACTCATCTTTTTTCTCCAGTCCTGATGAAGGGTCTCTGCCTGAAAGGTTGAGTGTTCACTCTTTTCCATAGATGCTACCTGGCCTGCTGAGTTCGTCCTGCATTTTGTGCGTGTTGTTCAAAGGAACACACGTATGCCTGTGTGACATAAGAGAGTTAAATAAAGTGTTGTGGCGACCCATTTCCTGGCACATCTGAACCGGCTCACAATTACATAGCCTGCGGGGGTTTGCGAGCACAGAGCTTTGGAGCCTCTGCGCCACGGGGGGGGGCATGTTGAGGGAGGCTTAAAAGTGAGGCTGAGGATTTCGAATAAAGTTTTTTCCTTCGACTGCAGTTACCGACTCCGTGTCGTAATTTTAGCGCTGCATGTAGCACACCGCTACAATGTGATTGTTTTACAATATTGCCAAAAGCAATTACAACATCAAGGGAGTCAAAGGTTCAACAGTTCATTTAATATTAAAGCATGTATCCATATATAACTCTGACATTTGTACTTTTCCAGGTACCCATAAAACAATGAACATGAAAGTCCTTCAGAGAACCCCCTCCCCCGCACAAAAAAAGAACTGCATCCCAATCATCAACCCCCTGTACAAAAAAACTAACAGAACATTAACGCACAATTTCACCCCCTCCCCACACACACAGCAATAGGAAGGGGCGTTAAAAAGACACAGAATATAAAAACCATATGTCTGAAGAAGTCCATGGTCCAGGCCATAAATGCAAAAAGAGCAATCCATGAATGCAATGGCTGGTCAAAGATCCCTTCACCCGCCCCGATCAAAAGGCAGGCAGTCGGCGCTGCAGTTCTCACTCACCTTCTGCATTTGCCTCGATATCTTCCTCTTCCTCAACGGAGTCAGACATCAGCTCGCACCCTGTATCCAAGTTTCTTTGTATCGAGGCTGTCCGAGTATGCACTCGGATTCCGGAATCTTTAAATCGCAGGATCTAACAGCTGCAGAAACACACTTAGGGTGAAAACAGATGTAAAAGAAGTTTAAAAATAGCTACTTTCCATTTGCTATTTGGCAGATGTCGACCAAGGGAGCGTTGTACGTTGGTGCCATCTTGACTAAGTTCACCCGTTAAGGGGAATGTGGACAGTACCTGTGTGAGACTTCTTGGGCAGCTTCACTATCGCCTCTGGGTAATATTATACTGTGGTGACCCACTTTCTGCGCAGGCGAACCGGCTCACAAATAGCCACTGCAAGGGGGGGAGACTTTGGTAATGCGCCTCTGATGTCATTTCCGCCCAGAGAGGGTGTGCGCTAGGGATTTATATACCAGCACCAGGAAGTTTGAATAAACTAGTCTCAAAACAACTTACCAACTGCGTGTCGTTGTTTCAGTGCTGTGTGTAGCACATCGCTACATTGGTGACCCTGACAGTCCAAACGGGATTTGGACCAAAGATGACCGACTCTTCATCTGTTCACGCAGTTTCGCTACAACTGCCGACTTTCTGGACGCTGCGACCATGCGTGTGGTTTAGCCAAGCAGAAGCCCAGTTCCAGATTCGGCAGATATCCTCTGATTCCACGCGTTACTACCACGTGGTGAGCGCCCTTGACCAGGAGACGGCCGCCCAGGTTGCGGATTTCATACAGTCGCCCCCGGAAGAAGGCAAATATGAAGCATTCAAGGCGCTGCTCACTGGGACCTTTGGCCTCTCACGGCGTGAGCGAGGTGCCCGCCTGCTTCACCTGGACGGTTTGGGAGACAGACTGCCGTCAGCATTGATGAACGAGATGCTGGCCCTGGCTGACGGACACAAGCCCTGCCTCATGTTCGAGCAGGTGTTCCTAGAGCGACTGCCCGAGGACATACATCTGCTGCTGGCCGATGCAGATTTCAGCGACCCCCAGAAGGTGGCGGCCCGGGCAGTCGTGCTGTGGAAAGCCAAGAGGGAGAACGTGGCGTCTGTCGGTCAGATTACCAGGCCACGCGCCCAACAGCAGACCAGACCAGGCCCGGCAGGGGGGCGCACACAACACAGAGGCAGGAGTGAGGAGGCCAGTGAACAGTAGTGTTTCTACCAACAGCGGTGGGGCACCGAAACCTGCTGTTGTTGCCCGTCCTGCAAGTTCCCGGGAAACGCCAGGGCCAGCTGCCACTAATGGCTATGGTGGCTGGCCACTAGGACAGCCTCTTGTACGTCTGGGACAAACAGTCAGGACGCCGCTTCTTGGTCGACACCGGAGCGGAGATCAGCGTTTTGCCCCCGACGGGGTATGACACCCGCAACAGGAAGCCAAGACTCACCCTGATGGCCGCAAACGGCAGCACGATACAGACCGCACAGTGCAGCTGAAGTTCGGCACCAGCCAGTTCACGTGGGACTTCACTCTGGCCGCGGTGATCCAACCACTCCTGGGGGCAGACTTCTTGTGTGCTCACGGCCTGCTGGTTGATTTGCAAGGGAAAAGACTGGTACATACCGAGACTTTCCAGATGTACTCCCTGGGTGAAGACAAGTTGCCGGCCCCACACCTGGACTCCATCACGCTGTCGGACAACAAATTCACCAGAATCCTGGCTGACTTTCCATCGATTCTGGCACAGCAGTTCACTGCAGCCATGCCCAGACAAGGAGTACAGCACCACATTCCGACCCAGGGACCACCCCTCCACACCCGCGCACGAAGGCTCCCCCCGGAAAAGCTGTGCCTGACGAAGAAGGAGTTCAAGAGGATGGAGGAATTGGGGATCATACGGAGGTCCGACAGCCCATGGGCCTCCCCCCTGCACATGATGCCCAAAGCAGCCGGGGTTTGGAGACCATGCGGCGACTACCGCAGACTGAACGAGGCTACCACTCCAGACCGCTACCCCGTGCTGCACATACAGGACTTTGCAGCAAACCTGCACGAGGCAAGAATCTTTTCCAAAGTAGACCTCATCCAGGGATACCATCAAATCCTGGTGCACCCTGAAGACATCCCCAAAACAGCACTCATCACCCCGTTCAGCCTGTTCGAATTCCTCCGAATGCCGTTCGGCCTGAAGAATGCCGCACAGATGTTCCAGCGGGTAATGGATGCAGTGGGACGTGACCTGGACTTTGCGTTCATCTATTTGGATGACATCCTTATAGCCAGCAGTAGTCGCCAGGAGCATCTGTCCCACCTCCGCCAGCTCTACTCCCGCCTGAGTGATTTCGGCCTCACGATCAACCCGGCCAAATGTCATTTCCGTCTCAATACCATCAACTTCCTGGGCCACAGGATTACCCAAGACGGGGCAACACCTCTGCCCGCCAAGGTAGATGCGATCCGCCACTTTGCCCGGCCCAATACGGTCAAAGGCCTGCAGGAGTTCGTTGGTATGGTGAACTTCTACCACCGTTTCCTCCCCTCAGCAGCCCGTATCATGCGCCCTTTTTACACCCTGATGTCGGGTAAAGGCAAGGACATTACTTGGGATGAGGAGGCCGTGGCCGCTTTCGTTAAAGTCAAGGAAGCCTTGGCAGATGTTGCAATGCTGGTGCACCCCAGAAGGGACGTTCCGACCGCACTCACGGTGGACGCATCCGACACAGCAGTCGGTGGGGTGCTGGAGCAGCTCATCAAGGGGCGCTGGCAACCCCTGGTGTTCTTCAGCAAGCACCTACGAACACCCGAACTCAAGTACAGTGCTTTCGACTGGGAGCTGTTGGCACTGTATCTGACAATCCGGCATTTCAGGTACTTCTTAGAAGGCAGGCCATTCACCGCGTTCACGGACCACAAACCGTTGACCTTCGCGTTCATGAAGGTGTCCGATCCCTGGTCGGCTCGCCAGGAGCGACATCTGTCCTACATCTCCGAGTACAAGACGGACATCCAGCATGTCTCGGGAAAGGACAACGTCGTGGCGGACGCCCTCTCCAGACCAGCTGTCCAGGGTCTGTCCCTGGGGGTGGACTCTGCAGCACTGGTGGAGGCACAGCAGGCAGACGATGAGATGCCCAGCTACAGGACCGCAGTCTCGGGTTTGCAGCTGCAGGACTTCCTCATAGGCCCAGGTGAGAGGACCTTCCTGTGTGACATGGCTACCAGCCAACCTCGCCCCATCGTCCCGGCAGCCTGGAGGCGGCGAGTTTTCGACTCCATACATGGTTTGGTGCACCCATCTATCAGGTCAACCGTCCGGCTGGTCTCCAGCAAGTTTGCATGGCACGGACTTTGCAAGCAGGTCAGTGAATGGGCCAGAACGTGCACGCAGTGCCAAACAGCCAAGGTGCAGTGGCACACTAAAGCCCCACCGCAGCAGTTCGAACCCACCCACTGGAGGTTCAACCACATTCATGTGGATATCGTGGGCCCCCTACCAGTGTCCCGAGGAGCGCAGTACCTCCTAACTATGATAGACCGGTTCACGAGGTGGCCAGAGGCGGTCCCGCTCACCAACACATCTGCCGATTCCTGCGCCCAAGCACTGATCGCAAACTGGGTAGCACGCTTCAGGGTACTGGTCCACATTACCTCCGACAGAGGTGCCCAGTTCACCTCCAGCCTGTGGTCAGCTGTGGCCAGCCTGTTGGGAACACAGCTACACCACACAACTGCCTACCACCCACAGTCGAACGGACTAGTGGAATGCTTCCACTGTCACTTGAAGTCGACTCTCATGGCCCGGCTGAGAGGACCTAACTGGGTGGACGAGCTTCCCTGGGTCCTGCTTGGAATTCGTACAGCGCCCAAAGAGGACTTGCATGCCTTATTGGCCGAGTTGGTGTACGGCGCACCCCTGGCCATCCTGGGAGAGTTCATACCAGCCCCAAGGGGGCAAGAGGAAGAACCCGCCGCAGTCCTGGACAGGCTACCCGAAAGGCTTGGCAACCTGGCCCCCGTACCGACTTCACAGCACAGACGGACCCCGACCCATGTACCCAAAGACCTGCAGAACTGTAAGTTAGTGTTTGTATGAAGGGGGTGGACACCGCACAACGCTACAGTGGCCGTACGAGGGGCCATTCAAGGTGATCAACAACAACGGGTCCACGTACGTTCTGGACATTGGGGGGAGAGAGGAGGTTTTCACAGTGGACCGAATCAAACCAGCCCATGTGGACTTGGCGCAGCCGGTCGAGGTTCAGGCACCGTTGCGCAGAGGCAGACCTCCCAAACAGAGGGTGATCCAGACTGTGGACATTGGGGGGTTATGTGGTGACCCACTTTCTGCGCAGGCGAACCAGCTCACAAATAGCCAGCGCGCGGGGGGAGACTTTGGTAATGCACCTCTGACGTCATTTCCACCCAGAGAGGGCGGGCGCTAGGGATTAAATGCCAGTGCCGCGAAGTTTGAATAAACTGGTCCCAAAACTGCTTACTGACTGCGTGTCGTTATTTCAGCGCTATGTGTAGCACATCACTACAATACATTGTTTTAAATGCATTGCGATAGACGTCCTATACAACTCGAATGTTATTTTAACTTATAGTTTTGTTTTATATTCAGCTAAATTGACAGCAATCAAACTTTGATTAATCATTATCAGATTAATTTCTGGTTACAATTTCACTGTAAACTTACATTTTAACATTACCTGCTTTAGATGCAAATGGCTCATGTGACCAACTTGATTGGTATTACATTTGATCCGAATGGCCTAGTTCAGGGGTCAGCAACCTTTACCACTGAAAGAGCCACTTGGACCCGTTTCCCACAGAAAAGAAAACACTGGGAGCCGCAAAACCCATTTGACATTTAAAATGAAATAACACTGCATACAACGTTTTGTTTTGCCTTTATGCTATGTATAAACAAACTATAATGTGTTGCATTTATGAAATTGATGAACTCCTGCAAAGAAAACGAAATTACATTTCTGCATGCAACAAAAACATTTTGAACTCCGAAAAAAAGATGTTGGGTTGAAGGTTACTTTTAAGTAAAATACTCAATGTCTATTTGAGTCCTCCTTGTATTTATGAAAAACGCCAAACTTAAATTTGCCGCCAGCAGCAAACCAAAAATAACGTCAGCCAGCTGTCAACCTGAAAAATAAAAGGACTATTTCACTGAACAATGAAAACATATGAATATATGTAAAATAATAGGCAATTAAAATATTTATCATACTTGGTCAGGTTGACTCACACCTGACAATGCAGTCGTATTCAGTAGGGATGGATCGATGCTTAGGGGAGTGACCAGGAAGGATAATGTGTTTTTTTCCTCTCTGAACTCACAGAAGCGTTTCCCAAACGATGTTTGCATTGCGATGATTGCAGAATGTAAATACTCCGAATTTATCATGTCATGACCTTGTTTGAACTCTCTCAAATTGGGGAAGTGAGACAATGTGCCTTTCTGTAAATCTCTGGCAAGCACTGTCAACTTGCGCTCGAATGCCAAAACATCCTCCAACATGTGCAGGGCTGTACGTCCTTACCCCTGAAGAGCTGTGTTCAGCGTGTTCAGGTGCGCTGTCATGTCTACCATGAAGTGTAGCTTTTCCAGCCACTCTGGCTGTTCCAGCTCAGGAAAGGTGAGCCCTTTGCTGCCCAGGAAAGTTTTCATTCTTCAAGACACGCGACAAAGCGCTTCAGCACCTCCCCTCTAGACAGCCAGCGATAAAAACACGTTGTAGCGGTGTGCTACACGCAGTCAGTAAACTGCAGTCAAAGATAGCTTTATTCGAACTAAACAGCCTTGCTTTTAAGCCTCCCTCAACCCGCCCCCCCCCCATGGGCGCGGATGCTGCAAAAGACACGTACTCACAAACCCCCGTAAGCTATCTCCCTTAGCCTGAACGCTGGCTAATTGTGAGCCGGTTCGGATGTGTCAGGAAATGGGTCGCCACAACATCTTAATTAGATTGTACAAGATCACCATAATCTTCAAATTTAGAATTACATTTCAAAAACTAACAAACTAACATAAAATACATTTTAATTAAATACTGACCAATTATTTCCCAAAGCAACAGGGAGCCACAGCACAGACGTAAAAGAGCCACATGTGGCTCCGGAGCCGCGGGTTGCCGACCCCCGGCCTAGTTATTTAGATTATGCTATTCTAACTGTATGATTTTATAATGCTTATTGTAAAACTTGGGGATGTCCGCGAGGGGTCAGGTTTAGTTTGCGGACAGCCTGGTCATCAGCGCCATTGCAACTTTGATAAGTTTCTGCTTCCACTCTCACGAGTACCATGGACTTACTTTAAATAATCCGTTGCCGAATTGTATTTAAAAACTTGCACAATTTTAATTCTGCCTGTTGTAAGATGCTACTTTATGTAAACCCGCATGTATTTTTTGATAGCCTCTTCTCTTAATCTGATTCTGGGGAAAATAGTGGAAAATTTTAGTGACTATAGAGTCTGAGTACCTCATATAAAAGCTGAGACGGCACAGCTGCCATCCTTCCTATTGCGGTCATGCAGCTGAACTTCTTACGTTAACAAAAGCCTGCATCCTTGTAGCTGGTGCTGCTGTAAGTAAATACACCAACTCACATTATGCCTTAGGAGTAGCACATGACAATGGACAATTATGGAAACTATAAGCAAGAGAAAATCTGTAGATGCTGGAAATCCGAGCAATACACAGAATGCTGGAGGAACTCAGCAGGCCAGCCAGCATCGATGGAGTAAATTTCTGGCCCAAACCCTTCCGCAGGACTGGAGAGAAAAAGCTGAGGAATAGATTTGAAAGGTGGGAAGGGGAGAGAGAAACGCCAAGCAAGAGGTGAAACTGGGAGGCAGTGGGGGGGGGGGGGGGAGGATGAAGCTAAGAGCTGGGAAGTTGATTGGTGAAAGAGACAGAAGACCGTGGATGAAAGAAGGGAGAGTGGAGCACCAGAGAGAGGCAAAAGATAACATGAGAGAGAGACAAGGGGATGGGAAATGGTGAAGGTGTTGGGGTGAGGTGGAGGCACTACTGGAAGCTTGACAGATCGATATTCATGCCGTCAGGTTGCAGGCAACCCAAATAGAACATAAGGTGTTGTTCCTCCAACCTAAGTGTGGTCAAATCCCGACAGTGGAGGAGATCATGGATGGACATGTTGAAATGGGAATGGGAAGTGGGATTAAAATAGGTGGCCAATGGGAGATCCTGCTTGTCCTGGCGGGTGGAACATAGATGCTCAGCAAAGCGGTCTCTCAATTATGGAAACCTCACCACTTTAGGGACTCTTATAAAACATGGCAAATTAATTATAAATCTTTTCTCTGCTCTTTAATTACCTACTTTAATTTTGTTATAAAACGTGCAGCTTGTACTGTTGTGTATTTAATATTTAAGTAATATTATAAGTATATTGTTTGATTAAGCATCCTTTGTTGATAACGTAATGCATTGAAGATTGTATGTAAAAGTATGTAAACGGCATGTCATTAAGCTGCCACATCATACGTGCACACCTCGCTTAACGTAAAAACTAAACTTAGATACTAAAATTCCTGGCTCCATGTTTTTGCTTTCAATTAGTTTAATGTTTTGGAGCTACAAAACATAACAGTGGTGGCGAGTAGGTTTTAAATGAACCCGAGATGACTACCTATTTGTTGAAGCACAGCGAGGCATTTGAGTTTTAAAAAGCAGCGCAGCATATCGCTTCAGAAAAGGAGATGGAGGCGATTGAGTTTTTCAAAAAAGAAGCAGAAAACAGATGAATTCATGTGTGATAAAAAAAACATAAATTTAAAAAAAAGAGCAGAAATGGCTGGCTAAATCAGAAAGATAGACATTTGATTTCACAAAAGATAACTGGAATATGTGCGTGGAACAAACTAAGAAGTATTTTGAAGCAAATGAAAGAGCTAATGAGAAGTGAGTGCCAATTTTGCAAAGTGGATTGGAGTTAAAGGCATAAAGTTTGCTTAGAGGTTTGACTGCTCCAACCAAACCAACCAAAATGAGCTTTGCTGATATTGTGAAAGTAATGCAAGAACATATAGGACTGAAATCAGTGTTGAAGCAGAAAGCTTTAGCTTTCAATAGGTACATTTAATGTCAGAGAAATGTATTTGATATATATCCTGAAATTCTTTTTCTTCACAAACATCCATGAAAACAGAGGAGTGCCCCAAAGAGTGAATGACAGTTAAACGTTAGAACACCAAAGCCCTTCCCCCAGCTTCCCCTCCCACGCACAAACAGCAGCAAGGCAACGAACCCCCCCCCCCCCCCACCAACAACCAGCAAAAAAACATCGGCACCCTCCACTGATCTCTCAAGCGTGCAGCAAAGCATCAATAAAGACACAGACTTTCAGTACTTGTTCATCCGGTAATCCAACATAACCGCATCCCCGTTTCATAAGCAGATTCAAAGGGAAGGGGAGTTCATTTCAGCATATGTGGCTAAATTGAGGAGATTGTCTGAGTATTCTCAGTTCATTAATGGGATTAATGATGCACTGAGAGCTCATTTAGTTTATGGAATCATACAAGTGTTCAAAAATGGTTCCTAACTGAAGGACAACTTACATTAAGAGCAGTGAAAATAGCTGTATCAATGGAAACAACAGATAGACACACAGCTGAGTTGCGGTCAGGAATGAAAGTGATTGTGAAAAAAAATTGCAGCATCTAAACAGAGACTAGCCTGAACAAATTGTGTTACCATTGTGGCAGGTTTAAAGGTGAAACTTGCAGCCCACTAGGGGATCAGTTATTCTGGATTGGGTGTTGTGTAATGAACTGGGTTTGATTAGGGAGCTTAAGGTAAAGGAACCTTTGGGAAGTGATGATCATAATCTAATAGAATTCACCCTGCAATTGAAAAGGAGAAGCTACAGTCAGATTATTAGTATTACAGTGGAGTAAAGGGAATTGTGGATGCATTGGTAATCATTTTCCAATGTTCCTTAGATTCAGGATCAGTTCCTGAGGATTGGAGAATGGCTAATGTTATCCCACTTTTTAAGAAGGGAGGGAGGGAGAAACAGAGAACTGTCGACCTGTCAGTCTGACATCGGTGGTGGGGAAGATGCTAGAGTCCATTATTAAGGATGAAATAGTGGCATATCTAGATAGCAGTGATAGGATCGGGCCGAGCCAGCATGGATTTACCAAGGGTAAATCATGCTTGACTAATCTGTTGGAGTTTTTCGAGGACGTAACCAGGAAATTAGATGGGGGAGATCCAGTGGATGTAGTGTACCTCAATTTTCAGAAGGCATTTGATAAGGTCCCAAATAGGAGATTGGTGGGGAAAATCAAAGCTCATAGCATCGAGGGGAAGACATTGACATGGATAGAAAACTGTTTGGCAGATAGAAAGCAAAGGGTAGCGGTGAATGGGTGTTTCTCGGAATGGCAGGTGGTGACTAGTGGGGTGCCACAGGGCTCAGTATTGGGACCACAGCTGTTTACAATTTACGTCAACGATTTGGATGAAGGCATTGAAAATAACATCAGCAAATTTGCTGATGATACTAAGCTGGGTGGCAGTGTGACATGTAATGAGGATGTTAGGAGAATTCAGTGTGACTTGGATAGGCTGGGTGAGTGGGCAGATATTTGGCAGATGACGTTTAATGTGAATAAGTGTGAGGTTATCCACTTTGGGAGTAAGAACAGGAAGGCAGATTATTATCTGAACGGTGTAGAGTTAGGTAAGGGAGAAATACAGAGAGATCTAGGAGTCCTTGTTCATCAGTCACTGAAGGTGAATGAGCAAGTGCAGCAGGCAGTGAAGAAGGCTAATGGAATGTTGGCCTTTATTACAAAGGGAATTGAGTACAAGAGCAAGGAAATCCTCTTGCATTTGTACAGGGCCCTGGTGAGACCACACCTGGAGTATTGTGTACAGTTTTGGTCTCCAGGGTTAAGGAAGGACATCCTGGCTATAGAGGAAGTGCAGTGTAGATTCACAAGGTTAATTCCTGGGATGTCCGGACTGTCTTACACAGAGAGGTTAGAGAGACTGGGCTTGTACACGCTGGAATTAAGGAGATTGAGAAGGGATCTGATTGAAACATATAAGATTATTAAGGGATTGGACAAGATAGAGGCAGGAAATATGTTCCAGATGCTGAGAGAGTCCAGTACCAGAGGGCATGGTTTGAGAATAAGGGGTAGGTCATTTGGGACAGAGTTAAGGAAAAACTTCTTCTCCCAGAGAGTTATGGGGATCTGGAATACACTGCCTCGGAAGGTAGTGGAGGCCAATTCTCTGGATGCTTTCAAGAAGGAGCTAGATAGGTATCTTATGGATAGGGGAATCAAGGGATATGTGGACAAGGCAGGAACCGGGTATTGATAGTAGTTGATCAGCCATGATCTCAAAATGGCAGTGCAGGCTTGAAAGGCCAAATGGTCTACTTCTGCACCTAGTGTCTATTGAATTGCAGAAGTATGAGAGAGGAGCTGGCCAAAATTCATTGCAAGGGGTCACTAGCAGAGATGAACGTAGAGCAGCAATGTCTGGAGTTTCTGGGAGTGGGTCAGAAAGCACAGGATAAATACATCACAAAGAAGGAGAAGTATTCTAAGCAACACACACAAAATGCTGGTGGAACGCAGCAGGCCAGGCAGCATCTATAGGGAGAAGTGCTGTCGACGTTACGGGCTGAGACCCTTGGGTCCTGATGAAAGGTCTCGGCCCAAATGTCGACAGTGCTTCTTCCTATAGTTGCTGCCTGACCTGCTGTGTTCCACCAGCATTTTGTATGTGTTGCTTGAATTTTCAGCATCTGCAGATTTCCTTGGGTTTGCAGAAGTATTCTAAAGGCAGGAAGACACAACCGTGGCTGACAAAGGAAATCAAACCCAACATTAAAGCAAAAGAGAGGGCATATAATAGAGCAAAGATTAGTGGGAAGTTAGAGGATTGGGAAACTTTTAAAAGCCAACAGAAGGCAACTAAAAAAGGGGGAAAAATGAAAATGAATGTAAGCTAGCCAATAATATCGAAAAAATTTTGAATGTTTTTTCAGATATATAAAGAAAAGGGAGAGTAGATATTGGATCACAGGAAAATGACACTGGATAGGTAGTAATGGGGGTTAAGGAAATGGTGGATAAACTGAATATGTATTTTGCATCAATCTTCACTATGAGGGACACCAGCAATATGCCGGAAGTTTGGAAGTGTCAGGGGCAGAAGTGAGTGCAGTTGCTATTTCTAGGGAGAATGTGCTTGAGAAGTCAGATGGACTATACCTCAGGGTTCTGAAGGATGTTGGTGAGGAAATTGTGGTGACATTAGTAATGCTCTTTCAAGAATCAATAGATTCTGGCATAGTTCCAGAGGACCGAAAATTTGCAAATGTCACTCCATTCTTCAAGAAGAGGGAGAGGCAGAAGAAAGGAAACTATAGGCCAGTTAGCCTGACCTCAGTGGTTCAGAAGATGTTGGAGTCAATTGTTAAGGATGAGGTTTTGGGGTTCTTGGGGGCACATGATAAAATAATCAGCACGTTGTCCCTAAGGGAAAGTGCTGCCATCAGACTTACTAGGATTCTATTAGAATTTGATGAAGGGGCAGGTAGTGTTGAGGAAGCAGCGAGTCTGCAAAATGACTTAGATAGACTAGGAGAATGGGCAGAGGAATGGCAGATGGAACATAGTATCAGGAAGTGTATGGTCATGCACTTTGGTAGAAGGAATAAAGGCTTAGACCATTTTCTAAACAGGGAGAAAATTCAAAAATCCTCAGTGCAAAGGGATTTGAGAGACACTGTGCAGGATTTCCTCAAGGTTAATTTGCAGGTTGAGTCAGTGGTGAGGAAGGCAAACGTAATGCTAGCATTTATTTCAAGAGGACTGGTATATAAAACAAAGGATGTAATACTGAGTCTTTGAAAGGCACGGGTGAGGCCTGACTTGGAGTATTGTGAGCAGTTTTGGGCCTCGTATTTAAGAAATTGTGCTGACATTGGAGAGAATTCTGAGGAGGTTCATGAGAATGATTCCAGGCATGAAAGGCTTATCATATGAGGATTGACTGATGGCTCTGGACCTGTATTCCCCAGAATTTAGAAGAATGAGGCAGGATCTCATAGAAACCTTTTGAATATTGAAATGCCTAGATAGACTAGATGTGGAAAGGATGTTTCCTGTGATGGGAGAGTCTGGGCCCAGAGGGCACAACCTCAGAATAGAGGGACATCAATTTAGAATGAAGATGAGCAGGAATTTCTTTTGCCAGTAGGTGGTGAATCTGTGGAATTCATTGCTACAGGCAGCTGTGCAGGCCAGGTTATTGGATATATTTAAGGCAGAGATCAATAGGTTCTTGATTAGTCAGGGCATGAAACATTACAGCAAGAAGGCAGGTGAATGGGGTTCATGATAAAATAGCGGTGCAGGCTTGATAGGCCAAATGACCTAATTCTGCATCTATGTCTTAATATGGTCTTAAAATGCAACAAAGTAGGACACATTCAAAGAGCATGTTGGGCAGACAAAAATAAATAGACTGCACATGGAAGAGAAAAAGATAAAAACTCAAGTTGAAGTATCAAAAAGTGCATTAATCTGCATGCTGCTGATGAAATATCTGATAATGATGAGAGGACTGAGTAGCCTTGAGATTTACATTGTGAAAACTAACAATAGACAAGCAATGTGGCTTACACCAGAAGTGAACAGTAAATAAATTAAATTGGAATTGTACAAGAGCTCAGCTGTTTCAGTTATTCCACAAGATGTGTTTGAATGGCATTTCAAAGATAACCAGCTAAGAACTTCTGCTGGAGAAAAGATAACTCTTGTGGGAAACACATTCTTAACGGTGAAATACAACAACTAATAAATCACATTGGGCTTGTATGTGGTAAAAACAGGAGGATCAGAATTGTGGGATTGTGATTGGCTGAGACAACTACAAGTTGATTGGAGGTCCATCTGCCACTTGCATGCCACATTCCCTCCAATGGAGTCAAAAGAAAGCAAATTAATAAAGATATTGGATGATGCCACAGCAGTGTTCAAGGATGGCACGGGAAAGCTCAAACATATCAAGGGTAAAAGAGTATTACATGAAAATCCACACTCAAGTTTTACAAAGCCTGTCTGGTCCTTATAACATCCATGATAAAGTAGCCAGTGAACTAGATCACATGGAAGCTGAAGGAATTCTTTCCAAGGTTCATTAGAGACCATGGGCAACACCAGTGGCAGCAGTAGCTAAGGAGAATAGGTCTATCAGGATCTGTGATTTTAAGGTCACCATAATGTTGAAAGTACATTAATATCCTCTGCCCAGAATAGAGGTTATATCTGCAAACATTTCTGGAGGAAAACTCTGCAGCAAAGTAGATCATTGGTTGGAGACGTAATCCTAAAAGACACCACCGGTATCTGTCACTGCTCTGCCCTCCCCATAGACGTCACTTGTGGATCTCCAAATGGATGTTAGGCTGCCACCTAAATGTATGGGCTATGATTACATACTTATTATTGTGTTTGTCATCTCCATGGGTAAGAGCTTATCTAACTTGTAGAACTGATGTTGTTACTGTTGATCAATTGTTTTTATTATGAGAACTGATTGCTAGGTCTGGGATCCCTGAGGAAAATCCCATGTGAAAACTGTCCTCACTTTATGGGTAGATTTATATCAGAGTTGTCAAAGTCCTGCAGTGTATGTATCATTTCACCTGCCCTTACCATTATTTATTTGGTACTGTATGTCTTTCTGCTATGTTAAATATACATGTAATATGTGCTGGAGTGACTGTTGGTACTGCGTTTTATACCTTGGCCCCGGAGGAACACTGTTTCATTTGGCTGTATTCATGTGTATGGTTGAATGACAATTAAACTTGAACTTGAACCACCCACAATCTACTGGGGCAGCTGAAAGATAGAACAGGGCCCTGAAAGCAAGTTGGCTAAATTGTATGATGACACCAAGCTGAAATGGCCAGAGGTGCTCCCACCGGCTCACAACAATGCATTGTGTTCCAAACTGCATAACAGACCTATCTATGCACGAGATAGTTTTGGGTCGTCGCATGCAATTGGCAAGTTGCTTCCCCCTTTTTGGTTAAACAGATGAATGTCCATATTATGAGTGAAAGCATATTTCAGGATTGGATAGGACTTACATGATCTCATAAAGGATTCCATCAACAGATATTTGCTAGCTGCAGAGTGTCAGACTTAGGCCATTATGCTGTTGAAATCTTGTCCACCTTGTATTCAAAGTATCACTGGTTAATCTGTTCTGTGCCTTACAATATTTAATATAATGCACTTTAGTTTGTTATTTATGTATGATACATCTGTAGATTTTATCCTTACCTTCTTAAGTGATCATGTGTTATGTGCTTTATACACTGGTTCAAAGAAGCATTGTCTTGTTTCTATATACGTTATGTAGTTAAAGGACAATAAATCTCACTTGACTTGACTTAGTGGGCCATAGGGCCTGTCTTTGTGCTGTACTGTTCTATGTTCTAAAGAGGGAGAGTAGATTAAGGTGTGGTTGAGCAGAAAGTCAGAAACCTAAAATGAACATGGCAGTGTACAGATATCTGGTTGCAGGTATGCAGAGTGTAAGAGGAAAGGACAGTGACAGTGGCAACAGGGTCACTGTAAATGAGGTCAAGTTTGGGAAAAAGGATAAATACAAAGAATGAAACAATGACATTTGTGTACTTGACTTACAAACACTTTTTTTTCCAAAGGCTTTGCTGAAATGTTGAAGATGATGGCTATCTTCACACTACCTACATTTTCATCCAGATCATTAATAAATATGACGAACAGGAGACCCAGCATTGATCACCTGTGGCACACCAGTGGTCACAGTCCCTAAATCGGAAAAGTCATCTTCTACTATGTCCTCTGCCTTCTGGCACCAAAACAATTTTACATCCAAAATGCCATAGATCCTACATGTTCTTACATTCTGGATCAGCCTCCAATGCTGAAACTTTTTAAAGGCATTGTCAAAGACAAAGTAGGCAACATCTAATGCACTGCTCTCATCAGTGCTTTTGGTAACCACTTCAAAAAACTGAATCAAATTTATCAGACACGATTTCCACGCATTAGGTCATCATCATTATGCCTTTCCAAATACAAGCAAATTCTATCTCTCAGAATTCCTTCCAGTAACTTACCCTGATGTAAAGCTCACTAGCCGGTGGTTCTGTGGCTCATCCCCACTGCCCATCTTAAATAAAGGCTCAATGTGTGTTATCCTCTGCTCTTCGGGTACATCATCTGTGGTTAGCAAAGTTACCAAATTCTTAGTCAGGGCCCCAGCTATCTCAAGATTCAAGATACATTTATTATCAAAGAATGAATAAATTATACAACCTTGAGATTTGCTTGCTCACAGGTAGCCACTAACAAACCCAAAAGAACCCAATTAAAGAAAAAATATCAAGAGACCGTCACTCATCGTGCAAGAGAAAGAAAAAAAAGAGTCCTCAGATCTAAACCCTGGAGCAGCCTGGAGAAGGCCCGAAGTCTTGCTTATTAGATCATCGCATTAGCAGGCACAGAGCACAGCAGCTGGGGAAGTCTTCATAGTTTCAGTGCCATGGAGATGACCATCATGGAAAGCAAGCAAATTTGGCTCTCATTCTGTCACCCTGTCTTTTCAGTCTATCTGGGCCAGCGTTTACATTGACCCAACAACAGAACAGCAAAGGCTCTGTGCTCTGGAGAGAAGAGTGAAGGTCACAAAGAGTGAGTGAGATTGGCTCCCACCTGCACTCTGGGCCAGTGTTTGAATTGTCTAAATGGCATACCTCGCTCTAGGACCCAGGCACCGGTTTTGCGAAAAGCTCCGGGCCTAGTGCGCACCACCACCTCCTCTCTCCAGGCCCGGATTCTGCCACCCAGCCTGAAGCCGCTCTCAGCTCAGCGACCAGAACAATCCAACCTCACCCCCAGCCCGGTTGAACGAGTGTCAGAACTTCTCTGTCCAGGCCCCTACTCCTCCTTTCAGCATCCAGAGTGATTCAACCTTACCCCAGGGCACCGGAACTCCATCTGCAATGATTCTGCAACACACCATCTTGGCACATCCCTGAACTCACCTCACCATGCTTGCCTCTTCACTGCTTCTGGCGATAATTGGGTCTTATTGCATTTGGTTTCTTCGTGCTTTTTACATCAAGTGTACTCACAAACTTTTCACAAGTTAGGCACTAAACTGGGGAACTTAGAATTTTTAAGGTATTACAGAGTATTTACACAACTAGAGCATTTGTGTGGCGTTCATTTAATAGAGACTCTAAGTCAGAGTACTTTGCATTGCCACAATCAGATGCCAAATGTACACAGAACCTGGAAACTGATTGTTGTATTTTGAATTCTTGGTGGGTTTAAGCTCACAACGTGGTAGTTCAACATCTCAGACCAGTCACTACATTACACACTGGTGTTTTTTTAAGGATGCAGAGTCCTGATGCTTAAGGCAAATGTCAGCCTTTTAGCTTCTTGTGAACTTTACTGTAACTGCAACTTCACAGACCTTTCAGCAGCATCCTTCATAAAGACTTCTCAGCATTCTAGATCACTTTTACTGAAGCCAGATAACTCAATTTCTGAACTCTCAAACTACTTGCAAGTACAATTTCCAGGTGCAATGTTCGGCAGTGCAGGCAATGTGATCTGGGCACGACAAAGGCACAAAGTCCACATTGCCAAGGCCAGTTTCCATAGTGAGTTCAGTTCTATAGGAAAGGGAAGAAAATGTTATTTTATTGACATAAAATGTTTCCACATGTTGGGAAAAACTTAACTAGGAGCAATATCTAGTAAGGATATCACCATGAGGGCATGTTTTTAAATAATGGTGAGAATGGGACAATATCACACAGAGTGATTGAGGCAGACAACTTAAGGTACTTTCAAACAGAGGCTAGAGAGTGTTTGGGCAAATTCTGGAGTTAGGATATATAATTAATAATTAAATTCAACAGCAGTCATTCTTCAGACATGAACGTGGATTGTAGATTAAATTTTAAATGCAGCCCTGAACAATAGCTTTCCTGGGGTTGTGGACACCAGTTGATCGAAAACCAAACATTATTGAGTAACATTCATTTTGGGTGCCTGGAGTGTGGTTGCGAAGAAGGCGGTATGTGAAAATTGGGTCAAACAGGCTGTTTCCTCCAAGAGAGTTTCATTTTGTTGAATAAAACACTTCTGTATCCACTAGCTTCAGTGTCTCTCCAGTGACAACAGAGAGGTGGATGGAATAGGTAATTACATTGTCAGGCATGTGAGGGGGCTAAACCCTAGTATGGTCTGGTTATGGTCCTTTTCTGTGCCAATGCCAATACCAATAATAATGAGTGGAAGTCTGGATCATCACTCTGCCACTAAGTTCAGATTCTTCCCTGATGCCACCATACACAGAGACATTTTAGCAAATCTAAGCAGGACCTCAAGGGTAGTAATCTTGGGATTGCTGCCTGAGCCATGTGACAGTGGGGGTAGGAATAGAATGAAGTGGTGAATGAATGCATGGTTGAAGATTTGGAGTGAGGGCAGGGATTCAGATATCTGGATCACTGGGACTTCTTCTGGGGCAGGTGTGACCTGCACAAAAGGGACAGCTTGCACTTGAATTCAAAAGGGACCAATATCCTTGTGGGCATGTTTGCTAGAGCTGTTGGAAGTAGTTTAAACTAAAATGGGAGGGATATGGGAACCAGTATGACAGAGCTGAGGATGAACCAGCAGGTTTACAGGTAGATTATTTAATAAGAATGTAAGGAAGGACAAGCCAATAATTGTGTACAACTGCAGACAGAGCAAATAGTTAAGTTGTACCACAGAGGCAAAATTCATAAGGGCAAAGAATACAGGGCAAAAGGTTCTGTATTCATGACCAAGTGGCTGAGGTGTTGGTCTAGTGATCTGAAGGTCGCTAGTTCGAGCCTCAGCTGAGGCAGTGTGTTGTGTCCTTGAGCAAGGCACTTAACCACACATTGCTCTACGACGACACTGGTGCCAAGCTGTATCTGCCCTTGCCCTTCCCTTGGACAACATCGGTGGCGTGGAGAGGGGAGACTTGCAGCATGGGCAACTGCTGGTCTCCCATACAACCTTGCCCAGGCCTCAGTCATCAACGAAATCAATGGACAGCCAAAGAAGAAGAATATTCAGCATAAGGTGGGCGAACTTGTGGCACTATTAGAGATTGGTTTTATGATGGTGTGGGCATCACTGAGTTGTGGCTGAAAGAAGGTCATAGTTGGGAGCTTAACATTAAAGGATATATTTTTTGTTAAAAGGAGGCAGGAAGGCATAGGCAGTGGTGTGGCTCTGCTGGTAAGAGATGGAATTACATCTTTAGAAAGAGTTGATATAGGGTCAGAGAATGTTGAATCTGTGTGGGTGGAGTTGAGAAACTGCAAGGGTGAAAAAAAATTATGGGAATCATATATAGTCTCCAAAGAGTAACCAAGATGTGGTGTTGAGATTTCAAAAGGAGCTGTAAAGGGCATGCATTAAGGGTAATGTCACAATTTTAATGAGGGAATTCAATATGCAAGGGGATTAAGAAAATCAGGTTGATGTTGAAGCGCAAGAGGGGGAATTTTTTGAATGCCTACAAGATGGCTTTTGAGAGCAGCTTGTGCTTGAGCCTGCTGGCTCAGCTTAATGTAAAGGCAGTGATTGAATATGATTGAATTCATACTGGAATTTGAGAGGGAGAAGCACAGGTCACATGTATTAGTATCGCAATGGAATAAAGGGAATTACAGAGGCATGAGAGAGGAACTTGCCCAGGTAGATTGGAAGGGGAGACTGGCAGGGATAATGGCTGAAGTTTTTGGGAATAATTCACAAGGAGCAGGATAGATATGTCCCACAGAAGAAGTTCTCGAATGGTGGGGCTAGGCAACCGTGGCTGACAAGGGAAGTTAAAGACTAAACAAAAGCCAAGGAAAGGGCATATAAGGTAACAAAAGTGAGTGGGGAGTTGGATGATTGGGAGGCTTTTAAAAACCAACAAAAAGTAACTAAAAAAACTACAAGAAAGGAAAATAAAATATGAGGGCAAACTAGCTGATAATATAAAGCAGGATATTGAAAGTTTTTTTCAGTTATATAAAGGATAAAAGGGAGGTGAGAATTGATATTGGACCACTGGAAAATGATGCTGGTGAGATAGTAATGGGGGACAAAGAAATGGCAGATGAACTTAATAAGTACTTTGCTTCAGTCTTTACCGTTGAAGACACCAGCTGTATGCCAGAGGTCTGTGAGTGTCATGGAGCAGGAGTGAGTGCCATTGCTATTATAAAGGAAAAAGTGCAAGGTGAGCTGAAATGTGGATGTCACCTAGACCAGATGGACTGCAACCAGAGTCCTGAAAGAGGTTCCTGAAGAAGTAACAGCTGCATTGTTCATGATCTTTCAAGAATCCTTTGATTCTGGCATGATGCCAGAGGACTGGGAAATTGCAAATGTCACTTTCAGAAGGAAGGAAGATAAAGGAGAAGAAATTATAGGCTAGTTAGCTTAACTTCAGTGGTTGGGAAAGTGTTGGAGTCCATTATTAAGGATGAGGTTTTGGGGTACTTGGAGACTAATGATAAAATAAGTCAAAGTCAAAGTCTGTGAAGGGAAATCTTGCCTGACCAATCTGTTAGAGTTCTTTGAGGAAATAACAAATAGGTGTGCAAGAGAGAGGCAATGGATGTCATTGACTTAGATTTTCAGAAGGCATTTGATAAAGTGCCTCATATATGGCTGCTTAATAAGATAAAATCCTTTGGTGTTACAGAAAATATACTGGCATGGATAGAGGAATGGCTGACAGGCAGGAGGCAGCAAGTGGGAATAAAGGGGGCCTTCTCTAGTCACTAGCTGCCAGTGACTAGTAGTTTTCCTCAGGGGTCAGTATTGGGACCGCTACTTTTCACATTTTTTGTCAATGATTTAGATAGAGGAAATGAAGGCTTTGTGGCAAAGTTTGTGGATAACATGAAGGTAGGTGGAGGGATTGGTAGTGCTGAGGAAGCAATGTGATTGCAGCAGGACTTAGACAAATTGGAAGAATGTGCAAAAAGTGATAGATAGAATACAGTTTTGGGAAATGTATGATAATGCATTTTGGTAAAAGGTACAATAATGTGGACTATTATCTAAATAGGGAGAAGGATCAAACATCAGAGGTGCAGAGGGACTTAGGAATCCTCGTGCAAGACTCCCAGTAGCTAAATTCACAGGTTGAGTCTATGGCGAAGAAGACAAATGTAATGTTGGCATTTATTTCAAGGCAAATAGAATATAAAAATAACGAGATAAAGCTGAGGCTTTGTAAGACACTAGTCAGGCTGCACTTGGAGTATTGTCAACAGTTTTGGGCCCCATATCTCAGAAAGGATGTGTTATCATTGGAGAGAGTCCTGAGGAGGTTCACAAGGGTGATTCAGAGAATCAAGGGGTTAAGATATGAGGAGCATTTGGCAGCTTTGGCTGTACTCACTGGAATTTAGAAGAATCTGTGGGGATCTCATTGAAGCTAGGAATGTTAATAGGGCTAGGTAGGATATTCCCTCTGGTGGGGGTATCCAGAACTAGAGGGCACAGACTCAAAATTTTAGAACAGAGGTAAGGAGGAATTTTTTAGCTGAAGAGAGTTGAATCTGTGGAATGTTCTGCCACAGTCTATTGTGGAGGCAAAGTCTGCGGGTATATTTAAAGTGGGAGTTGATAGATTCCAAATTGGTCGGGGCATCAAAGGATATGGTGAGAGGACAGGTGTAAGGGGTTGAATGGGATCTGGGATCAGCCATGATGAAATGGTGGAGTGGATTTGATGGGCTGAATGGCCTAATTGCTCCTATGTCTTATGGTCTTATGGTTTCACCTAAAGGAAGTAATGACATGCAAACTTTTCCACAGCTGTCATGCATCTGACTGTGTCTAATTTCATTCAGAATTGTTTTTGTGCTTCCATGGGTTGTACCTGGCCCTCTTGTAAGATTTTGGCTTGGTAGTGTTACGTGCCTCAGATCTCATCCTCAGCAGACTCAGGATTTACTGATTCATCCAGGGCTTCTGGTTTGGAACTTCATCCATGCAGGTCTTGATGAAACTGGTGATGGTTTTGGCATATTCATCCAGATCCAAAGATAAATCCCAGAATATAGTCCAGTCCATCAATTCAGAGCAGTCCTATACATGTTCCTCCATCTCCCTTGACCATACCTTAATGACCTTCACCTCTGGCCTTGTGGTCTTCAGTTTCTATCTATTTTCCAGGAGTAAGTACAACCAGTGATCAGTCTTGCCAAAGTGTGGGTGCAGATGGCACAGTAAGCTTTCTTGATGGTGGTGTAACAGTGATTGAGTTCTTTGCTCCTCTGGTTCTGCAGGTGATATGTTGATGGTGATTTGTCAGCGATCTCTTCAAACAGGCCCTGTGAAACCACTTCAGGACCTTATATGCTTGAATCCCTCATTCTTTTAAACTCAAATCAATACAGGTCCAAACTGTTTAGCCTCCCTGGGAAGGGCTTTCCGCTTATCCCAGGAGTTAGGCTGGTGAATCTCTTTTGGACTGCCTCCATTGCTGCCATACCTGGTGCAAATCTGTACACAACACTCAGTCATGAACTCACTAACACCTGTCTTACTGTAACAAGTCCTTCACATTCCTAAACTCCAACCATTTCTTCCTCTGTACTAATGGACCTGTCTGCTAACTTCTGGTAATGCCTAGATTTTTCTGAGTTTCATTCATTTGCAGACTCTCTCCATTTAGGTAATATTCTGCTTTTTAATTGCTTTCGATCTCATAATTAAACTCTATCTGCCAAGTTCATGCCCAGTCATTCAAACGATCTATAATCCTATTGCAGAATCAAATACTGTCATCACAACTTGCCCTTCAAACTATTTTCTTATCATGAGTATACTTGGAAACCTTACATTTTGTTCCCTCCTCCAGGTCTTCAATGCAAATATTTAACAAATGAAGGGTGCTGTATAAGGTCATCCCTCCAGCCCGAAGAGGACCCTTTTATTATAACTTGTTCTGATTCATTGTTTTGTCTTGTCTCATTCTCCATTGAACACAATCCTAATTAAAACAATCTGTCTTCATACATCGGTCCTAAGCTCCTGGGGATTATTCTATGTAGTTTTCTGCATTTTGTGATTAGCTATCATTTTTATATCTATATCAGTCTGGATGTTGATATCAAACCTCTTTGCTTAAAACAGTTGTAACCGGGTGACTGTGGAATCTTGTTCACTATCGCTAAAAGTGTACTAAGGCATCCATCTGGGTAATGCTAGAATAGTTGTCTGTGTCTTTAAGTGGAGACGATGATGTCATTACACACACACAAGATGGTCGGGAGACCATTTTGTTTTCTGCAGAAGCAGCTGGTGGGGCTTTGGGATTAAGTTCCTCCCAGAGGTACTGGGCATGGTGAGGAAAAATTTTCACGAGTGAAGGCATCGACGCTGGATAGCGTGGCATATGCAAAGTTCTTTACTGGCCAAGTAGGATTGCCACTAACGTATTAGTACTGTATTAGTTTCATATTAGTTTTGTGCAGTTTGCTTTACGTATTTTTATACTGCATACATAATCCGTCGATACACAAGGGTGTAGATCAGAGGTTAAACTGAGATTGTAATGGCAAGAACTGGTTGTAAATTTGTTCATTTCTTTTAGGACTCTCTTCCAGCACTAAAACATCTAAAATAGATAAAGGAACTAAAACCCGAAAAAGTGTTTGTTGTCCTAAGTGTGTACTTTTCCCCAGGCTACAAAGCAGTTTTTTCAGAAAATCGCCTTTTGATGGACCTCTGATTCTGTAATATGGATATCCTAATTGCTGGCAACTTACTGTGAAAACCAGGTACAATGAACACGCTTAGACTGCAGTATCTTCTCCTGAAGCTTACTAGTTATTCCACTGGACAGAAATATCAAGGCTAATCCACGCCTTTAAGAAGAATTCTTAGCATGAATTGAATACACTAAAATCTACATCCTGATTTAGACTCAATGATGTGGATATTAGCTGGGACAGCCTATGTAGGCAGAGAAAGAGAGCAGAGCTTTGAATTGGAAGGACAGAAGTCTGTAGAGCTGCACCTTCTGGGCCATAAGGTTCTCTGGCCAGAACTCCGCCAGACTGGTCGGCTTTGCATCCTGTCAAGGTGTGAACTAAGGACACGAGAGACTGCAGACGCAGGGTTCTGGAGAGGAAAGAAAAAGCAAGCTTTTGGAGAAACTCAGCAGGTCGGGCAGTGTTTGTAGAGGGGAACTGGTGGTTGGCGTTTTGGGTTGAGATCCTGCATCAGGACTGAGATTGTAAAGGGGAGGAGGTTAGTATAAGGAGTTGAAGGGATGGAGTTAGGGATGACCTGGCAAGTGATAGGTGGATTCGGGTGAGGAAGAGTTAATGGGAGTATGGAGCCAGGTGGAAGAGAAAGAAAATGACAGAAACTGGGAAATGATTGGTGGAGCCGACAAAGGATTGCAGATTATGAAACCTGATAAGAAAGGAAGGGAGAGCCCCAGGTAAGACTGGTCCATGACCCCAATTCCAGTAGTCCAATCTATATCTGGGGGAGGAACTGTTGCAGTCTTATCCCACTCAGAAAGGGATTTGGTTTGGGGTTTTCAGATGTGGGGCAGAATGGGGTGCAGGGTGGGGTACCAGTGTTGTGAATTCATGTTCCACCTGCCACACCTGCAATGCTGTAAAGATTCACCCTCTCCCTTTCAAGCAATCCTCCCCTTTCTTTAGCTGTTATGTTTGCCAAGGGCTCAGAACCTCTCTACCTGCTGCAAAACCTGTAATGCCAGTTGAACTTTATGGCCACATTTAGTTATCGATCTGCTCCTGGGGTTGGATTGCTGCCTAATATTAGTCTCAGTAAATGCTGGAAGTCGAGACACAAGATGCTGGAATCTGGAGCAGCAAACAATCTGCTGGAGGAACTCAGCATCTGGGCTAGGAAGAAAAGGGTAAGGGTAGGAATTGCCAGTTTTTCAGATGGAAAATGTACATTAGGAATTCTGACCTGTTAAATATTAATGATTTCTTTCCCCCAACAGATGCAGGTCAACCTGCTGAGTTCCTCCAATTGATTGTTTGTTAAGCCTGAAGGTCGACTGGCTAAACCCAGGTCATTGTCAGATTTCCAAATGTTTGAACTTCTGCTCTCAATCTATCCACTTTGGCATGCTGAAATTTCTCCTGGGGAGCTCATTAAGGATTAATTATGAACAACTACATTATGAGAAGGGTAGACCACTCAGCCCTTCGACTTTGCACCAACATTCAGTAAGATGCTGATAATATTAAAACTCTTGTGTTCTCACTGGCCTCAGGTAATCTTTCATCCCTTGTTCAAAAAGAACCAATCTTCAACCTTTGTTCTGATTATTTAATTGAAGATTAGGATGCCTGCAGGGACAGTGGCCTGCTGAATTCTATCTCTGGTCATTGTACACTGACAGCCACAAGCCTGCGGAAGACTAGGTAGCCAAAAAGTTAATGAAACAAAATCTGAATCATTCCTTTGCTGCTGCCATGGTATCAAAGTAGCAATATAATGTTTACATAACATGTTCAGAGGGAACAGGATTTGTCAACAGAAAGGTGCAGTGAATGAAGTATTTTTACATAACTTAAAAAGTAAGTGAAACAAATTACCATAGGTTATTACCTCCTCCCATAGCTGCTGTCTGCCCTGCTGAGTTCTGCCAGCATTTTGTGTTTTTTTATTAAATTACCATAGGAGTATGATTTTAAAATATATATTATGTTGTAGTTATTAGAGAATCAACTATGTATCTTACAACTCTTGATGGCCCTGAAGTCTTGCCTTGTCTGTTCGTAGCAGCAAAGTTCAAAGAATGCTGAGGCTGTTGAAGAGAAGAATATGTAGATACTGGAAACCTGAAACCAAGGGAGAAAACGCTGGAAATAGGCAGCAGCTGTTTCAGTTTGATGACCTATCATCAACTGTCCTGAAGCCATCCGCAAGAACCCCTCATTTTAGAAATGGAAACCCTGATTGCAACCAATGATCCCCATTGAACTTAACCATACGTATGTCTCTATTTGTGAGTTTGTGCATTAAGATCAGATGAGGACAAGGTTAGAAAATATGAAAAGGCTTGTGAATCAATAACATTTATAAAAGTCAGATTATAAATAGAAGTGTCCACATGATTGACTTGTAAAATTACACTTGTTGTGCAGAAATGCCAAAGTGTTTGTGTTGCTAGTGTATTGCAAGCCCAATTTCTTTAGCATTACCATAAGCAGCTAGACCTGCATTGCTTTGAAAATGGAACAAGAATGTTCTTGTGCCAACGATGCCAAAACACTCAAAGCAACATTTTTTCAGGCCTTATTGAGTAATGATTATCAAAATTTGAGGGTGCTCTTGAGGCAGAAGAAGATAGATGTCGATACTGTTTTTGAAGTGGAAGATGAAGACATGGTTCTGGCATCTTACAAACAAGGTACAGTTCATAAGTCATTAGTCTGTGTGAAATAGAAAGGCTAATAAATTGGATAAACTATGATCTATCAAGCTGCATGGCTATTTCCAAGTTATCAAACTCTAATGTGAGTGTAGAATTAAAACCTTGCTGTTACATTTAAAATAGATTTTGAGCAATTATTATTTGTCATTGTTTAAGTAATATTATTAAACTTGTTCAAATACTGGCAAATAATTATTTATTTATCTAGGGAGTACTATGGAGGGCTTAATTGTTTTAGTGAATGGTTATGTTCTCTGTCACCTTGTTATTGTTTGCAATAAAACTATCATATTGATAGCTGTTTTGATGACTCACCAAATCTTCTGCAGGTTCAATCTGAAACCAGCATTCATGTTCATAAAACTATTGAAATATCAAACATCAAAGTGAATAATGGAAGATTTGAGTAAACTAAACAAGTATGTAATTTGCCAATGCTTCTTATGCACAAAATGCATTTCTATAAAGTGTTTCAACCAAAGTTTGGTACCTCCTACACTGCTTCACATCATAAGACAAAGAGGTCACACTGGAAAGTATTACCATGAATGCAAATCAAATTATGATATCCTAAAAATGTGAAAGATGCAATTTCAATGCCAGTCCTTTATTTAAAATTCAGAATTAACATGCACAGCGTTTATAGAAAACTTCATGAAAAATCAAAGATGGAGAGGTCACTGGATTGTGGAATACCTTAAAAATGTGTGGATTGAAATGTGAAGTTATACCTGTTTGTTAACCAGGGCAACTCTTAAATCAAATTCTAAAGCAGCCACATTCTTTGATAGTATGTGTGTCTGGTCTAGGATTTGCATGGTGATTACCCAGACTAACACTGGACACTCTCAGCTAGATCAGCTCACCCTTGGCCTTCTTGAGAAACCCAATGCCAGAGAGAAGTGACAGGTGCAGCTCAATCCCTCCCTCAGCCTACCATGGCCTTCCATGCCTGGCAGTGCAGATGTGGAATCCCAGGATAAATAATGTTTCAATATAGAGTTGGAGAGTTGCACAACACAGAGAACAGGCCATTAGGCCCTACCATGTCCATGCCAACATTTTACCCATCTACTCTAATTGTATTTGCCCATAATGGAACCATGCTAACGTTTGTCTCTCATGAAAGAGATAAAGGGGCTGGGGAAGGGAGAATCTGATAGGAGAAGGTGGAAGACCATGGAAGAAAGGGAAGCAGGAGGAGCAGCAGAAGGAGGTGATGGGTAGGTAAGGAGATCAGGTGAGATAGGGAAACAGGGATGGTGAAGGCCAATTACTTTAAGTTCAAGAAATTGATGTTCATGCCGTCAGATTGGAGGCTACCCAGACAGAATATAAGGTGTTGCTCCTCCAACCCAGAGCATACCCTTATTGCAACAATAAAGGAGGCCATGGACTGACATGTCAGAATAGGAAGGGGAAGTAGAATTGAAATGAGTGGCCAACAAGAGATCCCATTTTTTTCTGGCGACTGGAGCGTAGATGCTTGGTAAAGTGATCTCCCAATCTATGTTAGGTCTCACCAATTTAAATGAGGCACCACCGGGAGCACCGGGTACAGAAGATGACCCAAAAGGTTCACAGGTGAAGCACCTCACCTGGAAAGACTCTTTGGGGCCCTGAATGGTAGTGAGGGAGGAGGTGTAGGGGCAGGTATGTAGAAAAGTATCAGTGCTACATTTGCCACAGCAACACTGCAATCTATCATTCTCAAAGGACCAGCTTTGTTGAATATCTACACATTATGGGCTTAAAGTGACTGACTGTGTATCTATTAATTTTTCTGTTGTTGGCAATATTGTGGTAGGTGTTACTTCAGCTGACTGATGATAGAGTATTCGCATGGAAATGTCTGAGCAGGATCATTGATGGGAATCATGTGAATCTCTAAATAGTGTGCTGCAAACTCCAGCTCTCAACGTGGAGGTATTCAGTAGTTGTATCTGTGAAGACATGGACTGCAATCTATCATGTTCAAGACACCTTTCAGACATTCCTAATCATGATCCTGTTCACTGTGGCAGAGTCCCACGTGATGCCTTGCTATGATATGGGTACAGAGGCTTCACACTATGTACAAGAGGCACTTTTTTCTAACTTTAACATTGTAAGTGATGTCCTGAAAAAATTTTAAACAAAGGATATTGAAATCTACAGCACATTACAGGCCCTTCGGCCCACAATGTTGTGCGGAATATGTAACCTATTTTAGAAACTGCCTGGAATTTCCCTTGCGCATAGCCCATTATTTTTCTAAGCTCCATGTACCTATCCAAGAGTCTCTTAAAATACCCTATTGTACCCGCTTCCACCACCACCGCTGGCAGTGCATTCCACGGACCACTCTCTGGGTGAAAAACTTACTTCTGACATCCCTCAGTACCTTTTTCCAAGCACCTTAAAACTATGCCCCCACTCCGTGTTAGCCATTCAGCCTTGGGAAAAAGCCTCTGGCTGTCCTCATGATCAATGCTCCTCATCATCTTTTACAGCTCTATCAGTTCACCTCTCATCCTTCGTCACTCCAAGGAAAAAAGGCCGAGTTCACTCAACCTATACTCATAAGGCATGCTCCCCAATCCAGGCAATGTCCTTGTAAATCTCCTCTGCACCCTTTCTATAGTTTCCATATCCTTCCTGTGGTGAGGTGACCAGAACTGAACACAAAACTTCAAGTGGGGTCTGACCAAGGTCTTTTGTAGTTGTAACATTACCTCACAGCTCTTGAACTCAATCCCATGGTTGATGAAGGCCAATACACCAAATGCCTTCTTAACAACACCGGCAACCTGTGCAGCAGCTTTGAGTGTCCTATGGACTTGGACCCCAAGATCCATCTGATCCTCCACACTGCCAAGAGTCTTACCGTTAATTCTATATTCTGCCATTATATTTGACCTACCAAAATGAACCACCTCACACTTAACTGGGTTGAAACCCATCTGCCACTGCTCAGCCCAGTTTGGCAGCCTATCGATGTCTCGCTGTAACCTCTGACAACCCTCCAAACTATCCACAACACCCCCACCCTTTCTGTCATCAGCAAGCTTACTAACCCACCCTTCTACATCATCTAGGTCATTTATAAAAATCCCAACGAGGAACGGTACCAGAACAGATCCCTGTGCAACACCACAAGTCACTGACCTCCATGCAGAATACAAACCACCTACAACCACTCTTTGCTTTCTGTGGACAAGCCAGTTCTGGATCCACAAAGCAAGGTTTCTTTGGATCCCATGCCTCCAATTTTCTGAAGGAGCCTTACTTGGGGAACCTTGCCAATTTTATTGGCTGGAAGTTTTAAAACATGGAAAGCATTTTACGTCTGGAAAAATTGGACATTGATCCTCAAGACCCAGAAGCAGCTCTTGCCTTTGAACTCTGGCTTGCATGCTTCCAATCATACTTGGAACAGATTCCCGTGACTGAGCCCGCTATTATGCACAGAATCCTCCTTTCAAGGGTCACCCCGAAAGTTTACTCCCTTATCAGGGACCTGCTGACCTACCAAGGGGCACTGGACACCCTTAAAAGACAGTACCTGCAGCCGGTGAACACCATCTACGCAAGACATTGCTTAGCGATGCGGCGACAGCGACCCGACAAGTTGAGCGGGGAGTTTCTCTGAGCCCTACAGACACTCATGCGGGCCTGCAACTGCAAGGGACTGATGGCGGAACAACATTCAGAGCTGCTGGTAAGAGACACCTTCATTACGGGGATCAGGTCAGTGTACGTGCGCCAGCGGCTGCTGGAAAATGCCGATCTTACCCTACGCTTGGCGATCGAGACGGCCGACACGCTGGAGGCTGTTCTGCACAAAGCTGACACTGTCCAACCGCGCGAACCCCTGCCGGTTCCCCCGAGTGAATTCACCACCGCTGCTGCCAGTCACGAGTCCATGAACTCCCCGAAACCGACAACAGCTGCTGCCAGTCGCAAGTCCACGCAATGTTACTTCTGCGGACTCAAAAAGCATCCCCGACAATGCTGCCCGGCCCGAGAAGCGACCTGCTCCAGCTACAGGAAGAAGGGCCATTTCGCCAAGGTCTGTAAGTCTGAACCATGAGCGGGGTCGGGCAGCGCTGCGTGTGAGGCATGGGGGCTGCCATCTTGGTCGCCGCCATCTTGCCTGCCCGCCTCGTGCGAGACATGGGGGCGGCCATCTTTGTCGGTGCCACCTCACCCTGCCTCCGACCCACGGGTGCTTACCGGGCACCAAGACAGCGGTTCATCTCTGGCCTCCGTAACCCTCGACCAAAGCGCCCCACACCAGCTTGCAAGGTCAATGATGGACATCCTGGTGGAGGGGCACAGGACTAGCTGCCTGTTTGACACAGGCAGCACTGAGAGTTTTATTGACCCGGACACGGTGCAACGCTGCGGACCCTTGACACGGCCGGTAAGCCAGAGAGTCACCACGGCTTCTGGGTCGCATTCCACAGACATCTGGGTGGGTTGTGTAGCGACATTGGTGGTGCAGGGCACAGAATATCGGAACTTTGCGCTACTGGTCATGCCTCAACTGTGCGCGCCTGTGCTATTGGGGCTGGACTTCCAGAGCCACCTTGAAAGTGTGACTATGGCATATGACGGGCCCCTCCCACCACTCACTGTCAGGAATCCTCAGTTTGGTGGGACTTCGACATATACCCCGCTACTGACCACACACACACACCGACCCACACGTCCCACCCAGCACCATGCCGACAGCTGCGCTACTGACACCACTTGCAGCCTCTCCGCCCTCAAGATCCCTCCCCCACCGCTGTTCACCAACCTGACCCCCGACTGTAAACCTGTGGCAACTAAAAGCAGGAGGTACAGCGCGGGGGACAGGGCCTTCATTCAGTCGGAGGTGCAGCGGCTGCTCAGGGAGGGGATCATTGAGCCAAGCACAAGTCCTTGGAGGGTCCAGGTGGTTGTTGTTCAGAACGGGGAGAAAAATAGGATGGTGGTGGACTATAGCCAGACCATCAATGGGTTCACGCAGCTTGACGCGTACCCCCTACCCCGCATCGCGGATATGGTCAACCAGATAGCTCAGTACAAGGTGTACTCGACCATAGATCTGAAATCCGCTTACCACCAGCTCCCCATCCACCCAGAGGACCATCCCTACACCGCCTTCGAGGTGGGTGGCAGGCTCTATTACTTCCTGTGCGTCCCCTTCGGTGTCACAAATGGTGTCTCTGTCTTCCAGAGGGAAATGGACCAGATGGTGGACCAGTGCCAACTGAAGGCCACAATTCCCTATCTGGATAACATCACCATCTGTGGTCACGACTGGCCGGATCACAACGCCAACCTCCAATGATTTTTCCAAGTGGCCAAAGCCCTGAACCTTACTTATAACAGGGACAAGTGTGTGTTCGGAACCACCCGACTCGCTATCCTTGGGTATGTCGTGGAAAATTGGGTCATTGGCCCTGATCCTGACTGTTAGAACTCCCTCTTCCCACCACCCTCAGAGCCTTCAGATGGTGCCTGGGCTTCTTTTCCTATTACGTCCAATGGGTCCCCTATTACGCAGACAAGGCCCGCAACCTGGTCACATTTCCCCTCTCTGCCGAGGCCCGTGCGGCCTTCAGCCTCATTAAAGGGGACATTGCCAAAGCAACGATGCATGCGGTGGACGAGACCATTCCCTTCCAAGTAAAGAGTGACGCCTCCGATTTCGCGCTGGCTGCTACCCTCAATCAGGCAGACAGGCCAGTAGCATTCTTTTCTCGTACCCTTTAAGGCCCTGAAATTTGGCACTCTGTGGTGGAGAAAGAAGCCCAGGCCATAGTGGAAGCTGTTAGGCACTGGAGGCACTATCTCGCCGGCAAAAGGTTCACCTTGCTGACCGACCAGCGCTCAGTTGCGTTCATGTTCAGCAACCAACAGTGGGGCAAAATCAAAAATGATAAAATTTTGCAGTGGAGAATAGAACTCCCCACCTACATCTATGATATCCTGTACCAGCCTGGAAGGCTCAATGAGCCCCCTGATGCCCTATCCCTGGGAGCGTGTGCCAGTGCGCAGCTCGACCAGCTATACGCCCTCCATGCAGATCTTTGCCACCCGGGGGTCACCCGATTTTACCATTTCATGAAAGCCCGGAACCTGCCTTACTCCCTTGAGGACATCAGGACGATGACCAGGGACTGCCAAGTCTGCACTGAGTGCAAACCGCACTTCTACCGTCCTGACAAGGCACAACTTAGCAAGGCCACCCGCCCCTTTGAGCAACTGAGTGTTGACTTTAAGGGCCCCCTTCCCTCCACTGACCGCAATGTCTACTTCCTCAACATTATCGACGAGTACTCGCGGTTCCCCTTTGCCATCCCCTGCCCTGACACCACTGCCACGTCCGTCATAAAAGCCCTGTGCCAGCTCTTCACTCTGTTCGGATATCCCTGCTATATCCACAGTGATAGAGGGTCCTCCTTTATGAGTGACGAGCTGCGCCAGTACCTGCTGGCTAGGGGCATTGCTACTAGTAGGACCACGAGCTATAATCCCCGGGGAAATGGACAGGTGGAGAGGGAGAATGCCACAGTGTGGAAGGCCACACTTTCAGCCCTTAAGCCAGAAGAGTTGCCGGACTCTCGATGGCAGGAGGTCCTCCCCGAGGCACTCCACTCCATCTGCTCCCTGTTATGTACGTCCACCAATGCCACCCCTCATGAGCGCCTCTTTTCTTTTCCCAGGAAGTCTGCCACTGGGACCACCCTACCAGTGTGGCTGACGTCCCCAGGGCCAGTGCTGCTCCGGAAACATGTGAGGAGCAATAAATACTCCCCGCTGGTCGAGAGGATTCACCTTCTACATGCGAACTCCCAGTATGCCTACGTGGTCTTACCTGATGGGCGGGAGGACACGGTCTCCGTCCGCGACCTGGCGCCCGCAGGTGCAGCAGACCACTACCCCGAACACTCCCCAGTAACTATGAACCCTGTACCCGAGGTGACACCGCGCACACCAAGCCCTACACAGACTCCTCACGACACTCCTATACCGGGTGTCTCGCACGCGCATAAACCAGGAGCCTCATACATTCATGAGGGATCACTGACGCCTAGTGGGCTGACACCTCCAGTCAGGCCGGAGCCAGCACAACCACCGACTCCGGTGCAAGCACCACCGGCTCCTTTGCAATCACAGCCGGTGCTACGTAGATCGCAGCGACAGATTCGACCACCTGATAGACTTAACCTGTAAATATACTTGTCAGAAACTTCGCCCTTTTAAAACTCTCTTTTAAAACAAAGGGGGGGGGTGAATGTGGTGAACTACATATACCTGTCTGGACACCCCCCCCCCCACCCCACTGACTGCTCCTGTGGCTCCTCCCACTGACCATGGCTTCTCCCACGGACCCCGGTATAAAGGCGATTGGAGACACCACCCCGGCGTCAGTCTCCAGGATGCAGTGTGGTGGTCAATTGCTGCTTGTTCTTTCTTCCAGCCAATAAAAGCCTATATCTCGCCTCTCGTCTCCAAGAGTTATTGATGGTGCATCAGTCATATAACTGTAATAAGCAGTGCAAATATTTTATACAGCTCATAGAATCCACCTTCAGTTGTATCAATACACAGAACGTGTAACAGTACACCACATGAACAGGCTGTTTGGCCCATTATGTCTGCAACACCCTGATGGCTACTTAATAATCACATCTGCATGTACGTGGTCTCCGTCCCTCTACTCCATCCCTGTTCATGTGTCTGTCCACATGGTTACTTCTACCACCTCCTCAACCAATGTATTCCAGATACCTTCCACTGTGTCAAAAAACTTGCCTCACACATATCCTTAAAACGTTTTCCCCACTATACTTAACACTACATCCTCTAATACAGGGGCTCCCAACCTCTTTTGTGGCATGGGCCCCTACCATTAACTGGGGAGTCTATGGACCCAAAGTTGGGAACCCCTGCTTGAGTATTTGACAGTTCCAGCCTGGGATTATCTACTTTGTCTCATAATTATAAAACCATGAGACACAGGAGCAGAATTAGGCCATTCAGCCCATCGAGTCTGCTCTGCCATTCCATCATGGCTGATCCCAGATCACATTCAACCCCATGCACCTGCATTCTTGCCATATCCTTTGATGCTCTGACCGATCAAGAAACTAACAACTTCCACCTTAAATATACCCACGGACTTGGCCTCCACCACAGTCTGTGCCAGCGCATTCCTCAGATTGCTCTCTGGCTAAAAAAATTCTTCCATACCTCTGTTCTAAAGGGTCACCCAAGTAAATGGCATCCACTGCCTCTCCTTTGTCCACTCTGCCGGTTATTTCCTCAAAGAGCTCTAACAGATTTGTTAGGCAAAATTTCCCTTGACAGAAACCATGCTGATTGACCTATTTCATCATTAGTCTCCAAATACCTTGAAACCTCATTCTTGATAATGGACTCCAACATTTTCCCAGCCATTGAGGTTAGGCTAACTGGCCTATAATTTCCTTTCCTTTGCCTTCCTCCCTTCTTAAAGAGTGGAGTGACATTTACATACATCAAGTCCTATCTAGTCTCCCCGCAGTCTTTGGTGCTCCTGAAAAACAACCCCAAATTCACCTAACCTCTTCAATTATAAAAATAAACTATCTCAAATATAAAAGCAGATAGTAAAAGATTTGATAATAATGTAAAGTGGGAAAAGGAGGCTAAAGTACCCTTGTATGAAGAGAAAGAGGAATTAATATTGGGTAGTGACACCTTGCTTAGCTCTAAAAGCACACTCAACATAGAAATATTTCAATTCCAAAAAATATAAAGATTTTCTCTCCAGACATCTTATACATATTTACTGTGCATACAACTACTACATATGTAACAATCTTCAGATGAATGTACCTAGGTGCAGAGTAAACTCAGGACTCGATAGTAGAAATTAACAATGAAGATTTATTCAGGGAATAATCAAACTAAGAGTTCACTTACTGGGGATTTGAGCACACAGAATGGTAGTGCATACAGAACTTGAATCCAGGTCTCACGATAAGCACTGGCCAAAATAACCTTAAATAGAATATAAAACCCAGGAAACCCATGTGGGTCGAAACCAAAAACTAATCACTTAAAACAGGAAGCCTAGGGAAACTGTATTCACATAACGAGTGTCACAAAAAACACAGTGACAACTTAATGATAAAGGTAATCATTAAGCCAATCTAGTAAGTACTGCTCAGGTGCGTGAAGACCTGCCACGACCTAGCACCCCTCACTGGTCCAAAGAGTTCATGACAGGACCCCAGCCCCACCGATGATCAACAGCTGATGGCTCAGGGCAATCAGCATACCTATTATGAAAGTTCATGATTAATTGAGGATTCAGAATGTCCTGAGAATGAACCCAACATATTTCCTCCATGCCATAGTCTATCCAGTCCATGAGATATTATATCTTGCAATGAACACAAAGGAAGTCTAGTAGGTGCCTATCTGTGTAAACCTGTTGTCCAAAGACAAAACAAGAAGGGAGAGTAGCTTTGGGAGCAGAGGCTGAGGGACTGCAAAGTATAGGTTTGGAGTGAGAGACATGAAAGGTGGGATGGATATGCAAGGTTCTGGGTAATTGCAAGCGAGATGACACTTGATCAATTTTTCTGAGAACCTTAAAAGGACCAACGTATTTGGGAGCCAATTTCCAAGATTCCACCCACATGGGCAGGTCCTGGGTAGATAGTCGAACCTGACTGGACAGAATGAAGTACCAGGTTGCCTTCAAGAGTTAGTCTGTTGCTGCTGTCATTGAGAGCTCACCATTAAAGTCAATCTTGCCTTAGACCAGGTCTACGTGCATCTCTTAACCAATTCACCAACTGCAGGGACATCCACCTCAGACTCCTGCTCCGGGAATAGTGGGGGACTGTAGCCAAACTGACAAACTGACAAAAGGGGAAATCCCAAAAGAGGAATGGAAAAAGGTATTGTGTGCGAATTTTCTCCAAGCAAGATGGTCACGCCACGTAGTCAGATTTCCTAAGACCAGATGCCTTAGGAATCGCTCCAAGATCTGATACACTTTTTCTGTCTGCCCATGTGTTTGTGGGTGGAATCCAGAGGATAAACTAACAGTTGTTCTGATCAGAGGACGAAAGGCCTTCCAGAATTTGGAAATGAAATGCGGGCCACAGTCGGAGACAATGTCCCACGGGAAGCTGTGAATTCGGAATATATTTTGCTGTCTCTACTGTTGTGGGTAGTTTGGGGAGAGGAATGGAGAGACAGGCCTTCGAGAGCTGCTCCACCATAACCATAATGATAGTTTTCTCTTGGGATGGAGGAAGACCAGTGATAAAATCCATTAAAGTTTGCAACCAGGGACAAGTGGGAATAGAAAGTGGCTGTAAAAGCTGTGGTGTGCTGGGTTCTTTATTCTGTGAGCACACATCACATGCTGAGATGTAGTCTTTGTCATCTTTGGCCATGCCTAACACCAAAGCCACTTCTTTATAAACTCCAGAGAATGTGAAACTCTTGGGTGACCCGCATTTCATTACCCTCATGAGGAACACCTCAGGGATGAAGATACAATCAGGTGGCTCATTCCTGGCATTGTCATTATGTTGTTTCTGGAGCCACCAGCCTTGAATTGGGGAGAATGATCTTAGGGACTTCGCCCTTATCTGGCATTTCATACTGTCTAGAAAGAGCATCCAGTTTCTGATTCTTGGAACCAGGCCTGAATGTAATGATAAAATTATTGAAGAACAATTCCCAGCGTGCCTGCCGGCAGTTCTGTCTCTTGGCATCCTATATATTAGCTAGGATCTTATGATTGGTCCAAGCCAAAGGGGAGTGTTTGCCTCCCTCCAGCCAGTGGCTCCATTCTTCAAGTGCCAGCTTGATGGCATGGCTGATCTCATAGTTCATCTCAGTGAGAGAGAGGGCTGGAGAAGAAGGCACACGAGTGATACTTTCGCTCGGAATGTTGTTGCTCACTTCTATTGTAGGCATGATTTGTGTTCTTTCTCTGCACGTCGGATGTTGATCTTTATTCTTTAATTGGGTTCTTTCAGGTTTCTTGCTTTGTGGCTGCCTGTAAGCAAACTCAAGGTTGTATAATTTATACATTCTTTGATAATAAATGTACTTTGAAAGGCCCAGTAGATCTTTTAGTGAGGTTGTTAGTGGAGCTGCATTTGTGTTAAGTCCTGCCGTTGCCCAGCTTCCTTCACTGGGCAAAGGCTATAGAGTGTTTACTTCCTTTATGCATAACATGTAACATGATTATATCTATACCATAAGATGAGGTGTCACAGTAAGCTTCACTGGGCAGTGTGGATCATAATGTGTAAGTACAGTGTCTGATGTCACTATTTCCTTTACCTTCTTGAAAATGACCCCACACTGCATTGTCCATAGTGATTGCTTTTCAATCTGTAGTAATGAGTTCAAGGGCTGAAGCACAGTAGCCAGGTTTGGCAGGAACCTGTTATAATAACTGACAAATCCAAAAAGGCATCCGTTGGCTTTGGAACATTCATCACTGCTTGAATTTTCTCAGCAAACTTGTGTAATTCTTGTGCATCTATGGTGTGACCACAATAAGTGTTGCTTGGTTTAAAGCATTTGCTACATCCTGCTCTGAGCCCATAATCTTCTAATCTTTTTAACACTGTCTTAAGATTTTGGAGATGTTCCTTGTCATCCTGACTGGTAACAAAGATGTCATCCAGGTAACACTGAGTGCCTGGGCAGCCTTGAACCACCTGGTCCATCGCTTTCTGCCAGAGTGTAGGTGCAGATGCTACTCCAAAAATAAACCTACAATAGCAATTAAGTAATTGTGGAATTACTGAAACAGCCCAGCCAGTGTCCAATTCCATTTTAGTTAATTGTCCACTCTGGTGTAGGCCACATAATTTGTCTCTTCTATTTCCCACTCTAGCCCCTTACCTTTTATCGCCTACCCCTGGGTCCCCTCCTTCTTCCCTTTCTCATATGTTTCACTCTCCTCTTCTATCAGATTCCTTCCCTACTGGCTTCACCTATCACCTTCTAGCTGTTCCCCTTCCCCCTTTTTATTCTGTTGTCTGTCCCCTTCCTTTCCAGTCCTGAAGAAGTGTCTCAACCCAAAATGTCGGCCATTTATGCATTTCCATACATTCTACCCGACCTGCTGAGTTCCTCCAAATATTTTGCATGCGTTGCTTTGGATTCAGATTCAGTTTATTGTCATTTAGAAACCACAAATACAATGCAGTTAAAAAAATGAGGCAACGTTCTTCCAGAATGATATCACAAAAACACATGACATAACAGACTACACCTGAAAATCCACATAATGTTTGGCAATCCCCAATCCAGAGTCCGGAGAGGCTGCTGCGTATTAATATCGTGCTACCATCTTAGCGTGTTCCCTGGAAAGGAGCTCCAATTCCACCAGACAAACAAGTCCAAAAACTAAAGCTACAAGACCTGCACAAAGCCACATATTTACAACATATAGTTACAACAGTGAAAACAATAGCATAATTGATTTTAAAAAAAACAGACCATGGACACAGTAAAAATAGTCCAAAGATGTTAAAAGACTATAAGTTTGAAAGAAACCACCACACAGTTTCCACAAGTCCTAGGGTCCTCGATTGACTAGTCATCCCACGCCGACGGCAGAAGGGAATACCCCCGCTATGGACTTCCACGGTACCACCCGAAGCAGACGCAGCACACAATGAAAGCGAACTGACCGCAGCGGACTCCATCGAAGCTCTGAGCCTCCGACCATCCCCTTTGCCACAGCTTCTCCAAGCACCATTCTCTGCCGAGCGTATTAAAACGCCCCCGCCAACGGCCATCGGCAACGCAACCCCGAGGACTGGGGGCCTGTTCATCCCAGCAGAGACCCGGACCCCACAGCAGCAGCAGCAACGAAGAAGGTCTTCCTGGAGATTTTCAGATGTTCCTCCATGCTCCCACATTCATTTTTCATCTGATTATGATTGCGCACGGCACCCCGCTTCACAAATAACAGATAATCAGCTCTGGAGTAGCCGCTGCAAGCTGCATCGCACCGCCACTGCACTGATTGAAACAAATTCTCATGTTTGAAATGCTGAAATTCTCATGTTTGTGATTAACTTGTTTCTTGCTAGTTTTCACATGGTAAATCTTAAGGCTACTCAGTCCTGTGACACTTTCATTATTGTCAGATTTTATCAACAGAATGCAGATTAGAATACTTCTTGAAACTGCAATTTGACTTTTTATCTTTTTCTCTTCTCTGTGCAGTCCATTTACTTTTGTCTGCCTGAAATGATCTTTGTATGTCGTCTACTTTAGCACATTTTCTGACAGTTTTGTCTTTAAACCATACAGTCTGGAATACTATATGTGAGCCCCTGCCACAACAGCAACACAACTTGTTCAGCCTGACAGGTTTCTACTTAGACTTTGCAATTTTGTGCACAGTCACCTTCATTCCAGACAGCAACTCAATTGTGTCTCTGTCTGCTGTTTCTATTGATACAGCAATTTCAACTGCTCTTTTAAATGTGTGTTCTGCTTCAGTTGGGAGCCAGTTTTCAATATTTTCTTGGAAGGTTTCACAAACTAAACAATCTCTCAGTGCATTATTAAGCCCATCACTAAACTGACAATGCTCTGACAATTTCTTCAATTCAGCTATGTAAGCTGAAATGGACTCCCCTTCCTTTTGATTCTGCTTATGAAGCCAAAAGTGTGCTGCAATCAGCAGTGGCTTTGGTCCTAAATACTCTTGCATTACATCATTGACATCAGCAAATCTCATTTAGGCTGGTTTATTTGGAGCAGTTAAACTTCTAAGTAAACTGTATACATTTCCATCCAATGCACTCAGCAACACTGGCATTCGCTTTTCATTGGCTATTTCATTTGCTTCAAAATACTGCTCAATTTGTCCCAAATACATCATCCAGTTATCTGTTGTGTGATTGAATGCATCTATCTTTCCTATGTAGCCAGCCATTGTGCTTTTTTTAAATTTATTTTTCTTATCACCAGGTGCTTACTGTGGCCGAACTCATTGCTTGTTAACTTCATCCATTTTTTGCCTTTTTTAACATGAATATCTCTCTCCACTTCTGAAGAGAAACCTGCTGCGCTTTAACAGGTACATAAGTAGTCATCTCAAGTTCACTTTGAAATTTCCTCATCACCTTCCTAATCCAGAAACTAATTGAAAGAAAAATGCAGGAGGCAGGAGATTTCTCTGCTTAGCTTTTCTCCTCCTTTTTTAGTGAGGCACTCATAGTGAGGCTGATGATGAATGGCCTGCTGCGAGTGAAAAAGGCCTGCATTTGATTTCTTTTAATGTGGGATGGCCACTGAATGCTGACTGCAACAAATTATTGGCATAGTAAAGTCTTGATCCAATAGCAAGATTGAATACAACTGAGGACAAGCTCTGCTTCACAACCCTAACATGCATAAATATTCATTTATCAACTTGAGTTTGACATAGAGCAAAAATCTACATAAATGTGTGCACACACACATGACCGAACCCTCTACCATATTTCATTTCCCTCACCAATTTCCTCTAATGGCCTATTACCTCAGGCCACTCTATCTAACCACTCAGTCCTTCAATAAACCCCTCTACCTTGCTATGCTCTCAGCTGATCACTGTTCTCTCACCCCCATCCCCTTCATTTTTCTGTACTGCACTCTCTCCAGTACTGCCCCTGAGCTGCCAGTAAGCATGCACCTACTTTAACCCTAGGCTTGAGTTGGTCACCAGGCCAGAAAGAGCTATTTTCCTGTTGTACACTGAGTTGCTGGCTCTTCATCTGGGCCACAGCTGATAATCCTAGAAGGAAATCCAGATGTGAGTCCATGGTTATCTGTTTTCATTCTAAAACAGTAGAACTTATGAATAATACTGCAAGCAGTATTTAAAAGGAACAAAGACAAAAAATGCTGAGGAAACTTAAAAGGCCGGGCAGCATCTGCAGAGAAAGAAATGGGGGTAATGTTTCAAGTCAGTGACTTTTGATTAGAAGTAGCAGAAGTTAGAAAATGAACGTGCTCTCACTGGCAGAGAGGAGGTGGAGAGAACAAAGAGAATACATGCAAAAAGTAAAAGCAGCTCAAGGTCAAAGTTGAGCTCATTGTGATATGTGCACGCACATGTTGCAGCAGCACCACAGGCACTTTGCACCAGCACTCACAAGTAAAACATAAATTTAAATGACTGAATGTCAAAATAATGTTGGTGCCAATGGAAGGACCATGGTGAAGACTTGTTATAGCAGCAGATCTTTCTGGCGCTGTTTCAAAATAAGGGGCAAGCAAGCCAGACAAGACAGAAATGAGGAGGAATGTTTCACTCAAAGGGGGTGAAACTTAATAATTTTCTACCCTGGAAGGCTCAGTCACTGATCATATTTAAAACAGAGATCAACAGATTTCTGGCTATTAAAGGAATCAATGGATGCGGGAAGAGAAAGCAGGAAAGTGGTGTTTGATGTCAGCCATGATATTGTTCAATAGTGAGTTAAGCTTGAGGAACTGAATGACATTCCTCTGGTCCCATTTTGTAAGTTCTTGGTTCTTACTTCCAACATCTGTTTTTTCAAAATTTTCCCATTACTGCATCTGTAAGGAAAGTTTGGATAGGCAGAGGAAAAATTTAATGGGAAGACCCTGCTCCCATTGCAGAAATGTCGAAGTTCAAATGGCACAAATTTAAAGTGACTGGCAAGAGTATTAGATGGAAGAAGAGGACTAACCTGCTTCATGTACCAACATTAATTCTTAAGTTCATTTTTTTGAAAAAAGTATATTTTGTTTAATAAAAAAACATTGATATCCATTTGAATGCTCTAAGATAATATTATGTTCCAACTTGTGACATGTCCTTTCTCTCTTTCCAGGTTACTGGCTGCCAAGTTACAAGCTAGGGACATCCTGGACAGCCGGGTTGCACTTAGCAGTGATGCTTGGTAACCTAGAGAGTATCACAGTGTTACTAAATAATGATGCTGGCATAGACTATCAACCAAATGGGAAAACGCCTTTACATGTTGCCTGTGAGGTGAACAACAGGGACTGTGTTAGTATGCTACTACGCCATGGAGCTAAAGTAAACTCATACTCAATGAGCGGACATACGCCGTTACATTTGTGTAAAACCAAGACGTCAATCTCCTGTGCAAAACTGCTGATCTGGAATGGTGAGCTGCACAGAATGACATCTTTATGACATCAAACAATATGCAAATATACTTGTAATTACAACAAAATAAAATGTATAGTAGCTAACACTTTTTAGGATTATTACAAACGTACCTTTAGGTCCCATAGTCCATGTAATCATCATCTAGTTTTCAGTAGGTGAATGAGTCATTGAGTGATACACGTCAGTGATTTCCACTGACCTGAATTACTGTTGTGTATTCTTCACTACCTGTTTTCCAGTGTCATAATTAGCAGCAAGTAAAAAATACGGGTAATTGTGCCAGAATCAAATTATTGTATACAAGTTATATGTTACAAAACAGTGATAGCTTATAAGTACATACAGTATATACTAAGAAGTATGTAAAAGGAATAGAGAAACAAGAGACTGCAAATGCTGGAGTCTGATGCAATAAATAATCTGTTGAGGATCTCAGCTGGTTGGGCAGCGTTTATGGAGGGAGAGGGAATGTTCAATGTTTCACATTGAAACCCTGCAATGTGACCCCACATCCTAAAAGGAACACTTCCTCCTCAGTGAGCTCAGTCCAAATATATTTTTAAATCTCCCTTACAGAATTTAACAATGAGTTTTTTTAGGAAATAAACATAATATTATGAAAAAAGAAGTGGATTAGAGCAATTGAGTTATAGAGTCATTGAGCAAAAAAATCAACATGGTGGACCATGTTGCCAAAAGACCATAATACATGCCAATCATCAAATATACTTACCTGTTAGGCAGCTCCAGTCCATAACATTCACATAGGTTCTCAGCTAGATACTTCCTAAATGCTGTGAAGGTCATTGCCTTCACTGCTGTCTCACGTTCCAAATTCCAGTCATCTTTCTTCCCTGTGAACTCTCTAAACCTCCTATGGGAGTAAAGTGAATACTTCCAAAACAACAATTCATGCTAAATGTATTTAAATTCTTTGGGAAAGAGCACTACTAGTACAGAGGAACTAGCTGCAGCTAGCTCACTGCTGCTGCCACTCTAAGCAGAAACAGAAACAAAATACAAGAAATCAATATAAAGAGAACTGCAGATGCCTTGAATTTGAAACAGAAACTATAAGTACCATACATACCATACATAATACTGTTTAGACAGTAAACAAAAATAGCAGGGGCGGATTAATACTTGAAGTCCAGACCTTGTGGTTATTGAAGGGTTTTATCTCTCATTTCACCTTACACTTGCTGGCTTATTTGAGGAGCACTTCCAGAGTGTCCACTTTTATTCAAGGAATTGAATCCATTTGTGATGTTGTGATTTCATCCGTTGCTCTTGCAAGGCACGAGTGCTTTGTAGATGAAAGGCAATCTCTCACACTTTATTTTCAACAGGCGCAAAGTTAAATGCACAGGCTGAGAATGATTATAAAGAAACACCACTGCACACAGCTGTACAATTTGGTGTACCTGAACTTGTGGCCCTTTATGTTGACCACGGAGCCGATGTTAACAGTGTCAATATCTATTTGGAAACCCCACTCATTACAGCAATTTACTGGGCACTAGACATGAAAGAACAGAAATACAGCGAGAACCACCATCTGATCTGTAGAATGCTAATTGACTACGGAGCTTCTGTCAATGCAAAAGAACGGGATTATAAAACTCCACTCCATAAAGCTGCATGGAATTGCGACCACTTGCTTATGCAGATGTTGTTAGAGTCAGGTGCTTTTGCTCGGTCAATGGACGTTAATGGCTGTGCCCCTCTGCAGTACCTGTTGAAGGTCACGGGAGTGCGACCAGCAGCAAAACCTGAAATTTGTTACCAATTGTTGCTAAACCACGGAGCTGCAAGGATTTATCCTCCACAGTTTCACAAGGTAGGACTGCAAGTTGGGAATTAGACATTCAGCATATTGATCATGTTATTATTCTTAATTCCAATTAATTTATTATTGCACACTTTAACAGAAATTGGTGTTTGTGTTATGGAAACAACATTTTTAATGTGTTTGTAAGATATTCCTTTGACTCAAAAGCCTTCAGTCATGTAAGTTCTCCATTCTGGCAGTAAAACAAAATGGAAAGGGGTCATATTCCCTGAATAGGGAGAGACTGCAGAGGTCTGAGATGCAGAGCTCAGAAATGCAGTAGGTGGGGGCATCCTTTTGCATGATTTGCAAGAAATTGGCGTGCAGGTATAGCAAACAATCTAAAACTTGTTATTCATTATTACTTGGGGGAATTAAATACAAAAGCGGGCAAATTTGGCTTCAGCTTTACAGACATTGGTGAGACCACAGATAGATGCCATGTACAGAGTCCATATTGGAAGAAAAGTGCCAATACACTAGAAGTCTGGAATACATTTTCTGGACAAACATCTGGAGCGACAGGTAGCTTTATGAGGAGGAGTTTGGCAGCCCAGACATGTACCTACTGGAGTTTTGAAGAGTGAGGGGTGTTGGTAGTGAATCATATGAGACCATGAGACTTTATGATAGGATGGATGCCTTTTTTTCTTGTGGGAGAACCTAGAACTAAGTTGAAACCATTTTTAAGAATAAAGAGTCATACAATTAAGACTGGAAGGAAGTGATTTTTTTTTATCTCAGAGAAATGCAGGTCTTTGGAACTCTCTTTTTCAAAGGGAAAAGGGAAGAGAAGGACATAGATACTTGGTAAACAAGGGGAAGAATGGGATTTCAGCCGTTGTCTTATTTAATCACAGAGCAGGCAGGTGGCCTGCTCCAGCTCCTAATTCAAATGCACGTACCATGTTTACATTTTTCTGTCTGTTTCTAATAGGCTAATCCATTTACTAACATGGCTAATAAAAAAATCTCATTTACTGTGGCATGGCTAAAATCACTGTCATTCCCGGGTGCATATTGGCTTTTTTTTGGTTTTGATTGGAATAAAAATTGTTTAAATTTTCAAGATTGTATTTTACAATAAATTCAGAAGTACTGAGCATTATTGAAAGCTGATGTCACCTGGTCCTGGGAAATTGCCAAACTGTAACTTATTAAAAGAAACATGTTGAAGAAGCAGATTAATTGGTGATAATCTTCCACTTCTCATCATAGTTGCATAACAATAGAAGGTCTACCCATCACTGCATCCTTGATTCTGCCTTAGATGTTCCCCTGATCTGAGCTTACACTATCTATTTGCCTGGATAAAAGCAATACCAGTAACTCCCAAGAACCTCAACAACATCCGGCTCAAAGCAGCCCACTTGACCATCAAACCCTCTAAATGTGCATTCCTTCTATCGACAAGTATATCCTGGCTGTAACATTGACCCTATACCCACCCGCACCACCCCAAAATATTAATGGTGGGATCTCAAGACATTATTGCCCTTAACTGTCAAGGATAGCTGATTAAATTCCTTTTCCTGGATATGATCATTGCCTAATAAGTGGCAAGTGACTTGGCACCATCTCAGATAGGCACTGTAGGTAAAAATGTAGGTTTCACTGACACTGTCTCCCAAATCTGTGATGCCTGCCTCTGCGAAGGACGATGAGTACAGGTGCATGGGATACAACCACTTATAGGTGCCCGTCATGTCACAAAGTATATTGTTGGACTTTACTGTCACTGTGTCTGCATCCTGTAGTTCCTATCTGGCAGCACAGCAGGAGTAATTATACCAAAAAAAGAGCAGTGATTCAAAAAGGTGTCTAACCAGCAACTTTTCAGTATAATTAGGAAAATTAAAATACAAAAAAAACGTTCTCTCTCTACCACTCTTCCTCTCCCATCCATTCCTTTACATCACACCTTCTCTCTCCCATTTCTCCTCCCATCCTCTCTCTTTCTGTCTCTATATATTATACTTTCACTCTTCTTTCTCTCCAACTCTCACTGACACATTTTTCCCGGCCTTCTCTCACTTCTATCCCTTTCCCTCCTCCACTCTTGTCCTCCTTCCCCTTCCCATTCCACGCAGATTGAAAGACCTTAGCCGATGATTGGCAATAAGGCCATCACTCCCACAAATTAGGCCCGAGGGCCAGTGAGAGTCCTGTAGGGCAGGCCTCTGGCTCTCTTATGGTCCAGGAGGGTGAGGGACTGTCCCAGGTTACTCCAATTCAGTGGCGGAGGTATTCTGCAGAAGAATAAACCATATATTGGTGTAACTTTAGATAACTGTTCAGTCAACTTTATGCATCAGAGATTTGGATTTATTCTTCATTAAATTAAACCAAAGACTGACTGAAACTACATTTTGTGTTTAGGTTCTACAGTCATGTTGTACCTGTCCAAAGGCAGTTGAAGTCATGATCAATTCTTATGAATCTATTCACTCTACAGCAAAATGGAGAGCGGTTATACCTGATGATATTTTAGAGGTAATTCTGTTTGTCTTCTAAGACTTCAACAGTTAACAAAGACAGTGGATTAGGAGCAATGGTTTCTACAAATAGTCAACATCACACAACATAATTAAATTGAAGGGGTCAATTTAAATTCATGAATGGACTCAGCATTATACAGGTGCTGAGTATGAAGTCCTGGGGGGAGAAATTGCCTTCTGCTATGATGCTTCTCACTGTGTCTTGGGTTTGGGTGAGATTGGGGCAAATGTATGCTTCATTGCATGAGCTTTTGCTGCAGGCTGCTCACCAGTGTCAATGAAGTGAAAAATCAACATCACGTTAAAATGACAGGCCATGAGCTCAGCAAATATGAAATATCACTTTTCAAATCATAAGTCTATAGAAAATTCGTGATGCAGCGAGATGACACCCAAGTTGTCATGAAGGTGCCAAATAAGAAAGAGCTACCCAACTCAATCCTGCCTTCCAATCCTTGTTTTATAATTTTGCAAGTCATGAGTCTTCAGTGCAAAACAAAGTTACTTTTTTCATACGGTGAGTGTTTCTGCCACTACCATCCTTTCAGGCAATGGGTTCCTAATCCATAACATCCCTGGATGAAAGCAATTTTCTTCATGATGCACCATCAATAACTCTCTCTGAGACGTGAAGTCGAGATATCGGCTTTTATTGACTGGAAGAAAGAACAAGCAGTAGTTGACCATACTAGATCCTGGAGAATGAGGGCCGGGCTCAGGCCTCAATCGCCTTTATACCGGGGTCTGTGGGAGGAGCCACAGGAGCAGTCAGCAGGGGGCATGTCCAGACGGGTATATGTAGTTCACTACACTTCATCTCCCCTTTAATCCTTTTATCTATCACTTTAAATCTATGCCCCTTGACATCCAAGGAAATACATCATTCCTCTTTACTCAATCTAGGTTTTTAACAATTAATCAAGTCTCCCCTTCCCTACTCAATCTTTACTAATAACTTCATTTTTCATTACTTGCAGCATCTTTATGAATGCCCTCCTGTACCCTTTCCAAAATAATCACATCTTTGCTCTTATGTCGTAATCAAGCTGTGGCCTAACTAGTGTTCTATAGAGTTCCTGTGTAATCTTCCTTTTCCTATATTTTATCCCTTGGTTAACAAAGATAACACCACAGATGCCTTTTTAACCATTGTGTTGAATATTTCCCTGCTACTTTTAATGATCTGACATACAAAGTCCGATGTCCCTCTGCTTTTCCAGACAACTCAGTGTCGTACTTGTGCTGCCCATTTTCTGTTTATACACTCTGTGGCCATGTTATTAGGGAACCCCAATACCTAATAAAGTGGCCACTGAGTTCATGGCCTTCTGCTGAAATAGCCCATCCACTTCAACGTTCGACATGTGGAGCATTCTGAGATGCTCTTCTGCATGCCATAGTTATAATACATGTTTGTTTGAGTTACTGTCATCTTCCTGTAAGCTTGAACCAGTCCGGCCATTCCTGCTCTCCCCCGACCTCTTTCATTAACAAAACATTTTCCCCACAGAACTGCTTCTCACTGGATGCTTTTTATTTTACTCTCTGTAAACTCTTGTGTTTGTTGTGTATGAAAATCCTGGGAGACCTGCAGTTTCTGAGATGTTCAAACCACCCCATCTGGCACCAACAATCATTCCGTGGTCAAAATAACTTAGATCACATTGCTTCCCCATTCTGTTGTTTGGTGCAAATACAACTGAACCATTTGATCGTCCCTGCATGTATTTATGCATTGAGTTGCTGCTGCATCATTGACTGATTAGATATTTGCATTAACAAGCTGGTGTACTGGTAGACCTAATAAAGTGTCCACTGAATGTGGGTGTAAATAGACATTAAATTAAGGATGATTCTTCAATACACTATCCTTATACTAGTAGATTTATAGGTACGAAGACATCAGTTAAAATTATATAGTACATGCAAATAGTGCACATATTAGTGTAACATAAACCTGCAAATCGTCAAGATATCTGAATTTGTATTTTGCCCATTGCACTTGCTTTAGAAACAGTGCCATTATACTTCCTGTGTCACACTCTGGCAATACATTACCAATAGAAATATCATTGTGATCAAAATAATTATGCCTGAAGTAATGACACATCAAAATTCAAATGAAAAGCTTGCAATTGTTTACAGGAAGTACAATGTTAACCATCAATCCAGTCAAATCACTTGTTAAGAAACAGATTGCCTGATCTATTGTCTTGAATCAGGAAAATATTTGCCCAGCTAAAAACCCACCAACCATAGAGCATTAAGAAAATTGAAATGTGGCAACCCCAATATAGTAATCATTAAATTCAAACAGCTTTCGAATATAATTAAACAAATGCAACAAATTTGAAGCTAAGAGTGCACCTTGCAAAGTAAACTCCAGCTTATTCTCCATCTACTCTGTCTTTCACATTACTCCACCACACCAATCACCTTCACATTTAGTACCTTTTGATTTAGAAAACTAATCTGTGACCCGTTTTATTCTTTTGACTTTTCAGCAACACTCAAATTTTTATAATTCTCTGTTCGATGTCTGTGGAAGATCTCCTCGCTCTCTAATGCACTTAGCTAGATGCTCCATTCGAAGAGTGTTAAAAGCAAGGTGCTACAGTGGTGTGCCAAAACTAAACATCCCACCTCGACTTAAACAATATCTTCTATTAGAGCCAGAAGGTGTGATATACTGAATATCAGAAATCCATTTTAACTTTGTTGTGAGTATATGAAGACCTTAAAAAGTGTCAATGAAGTATAATCTTCACTAATTCTTCTCAATTAAATCAGCACTTTGCACACATCTAATGGCCCAGACTTTGCCATCAGTGGAAAAAGAAGCGTGTTTGCCAGCTATCAGTTTACAGCTACCCATAAACTTTCTCTGGGCTTTTGACCAGAAACTTGAAACTAGAGATCCTTTTCAGACTGGTGATTTCTTAATATGAGGTCTCTAACATGCATGAGCATGGAAAGAAGCTGTGTGTTTCTTCAACCAAATGAATCTTCCCTCAGCCATGTAGAAGTTAAGAAGTAGAAATTCGGATGCTTAATTTACAGTTAAGTCATATATGTATATATATAGGGATTGATAGAGTGAGTAAAGAAGTGAAGTGGAATAAAATTATTTCAATTATTAGGTTTTTAAATTCACCAACAATAATTAACTTACTTGGGCTTCTGCACCCTTCCTTTCCAGTTCTGATGAAAGGTCTTGGCCTGAAATGTTGACTACTTATTCCTCTACATAGATGCTACCTGACTTGTTGAATATACCGTATATTGAATATTATGCTTTTAGTTCTTGTTCTGTTATAGTCTGGAACGTAAGTATTTGTGTCCCATTAACAAAATGAAGTGTTCATCGACGTGCATTTGTCCACCATCGCGTCTGCAATGTATAATGATCTATTTATATTGTTCTTTGCCATGGCTTCTTAGTAATTTCCTAACAAAAGCAAATGGCCAAAGGTAACATTCTAAGAATCTCTGATCATCTCTATGAGGTGAAAGCTCTGAGATGTTACTTCAATATTATTGAATCCTTATATTCATTACAGTTGATAGCTATCAATCAACATTCTATATAAGAAGTTATCATTTTCCTGTGCTGCAAACAGGAATGCAACTTTCAGCCTCTTCTATTCAAGACAAAGAACAGGTTTGTTTTTCAACAAACCACATCTCGGTTTCTTTCTTTTCCAATCATTTTGTTGGCTTGTATCCTCCCCTGTAAACCTTTTGTTAATTACTGCCTCCCATGTAACGCCCATATCCCAAAGGTTTCTCAAGCTGATGTAGCCTTTTCTTTTGTCTCCTGCAGACTTTGCACTGAATGACTCTTCATTCCCTGGGTAATTTCAGTTCCTTCGCATTTTGCAATCTCTCTAACATTCCTTAAACTTTCCCTCCATGTCTTTAATTTTATTATCCATTTTGGCTTCCGCACTCCCATTTTCATAATTGCAGTTAAGGACATCTCTCACCACTTCCTTGCAATCCTCACCACCCACATTATTTTTCTAAACCATGGGGAATCTCATCTAAATCATAATCACAAGTCTACTTCTAAGTTGTGAACTAATTGGACACTTTCCAGATAAGACATCTGCAGAAGTCATTCTTTTGCTCCATTTAACTACTTCAGTCATACTGTGTATTGGAAGGAAGGCATTCTGCCTTTTGTGTCCATTTAGACTCTAACCCAGAACAGCTAGTCCCACTCACCACAGCCCTACAGACAAATTTCCTTTCATTTCTTTGTCCAGCTCACTTTATAATATAATAATTGAATCTGCTTCCAACTCCGTCCCAGCACAGTATACCGCTAGCTCTACATATAAAAAAACGACTATGTCATGTTTGGTTCTTTTGCTAATTATCAGTATTAGAAACATAGAAACATGCAAAGCCTACAGGACAATACAGGCCCTTCGACCCACAAAGATGCACTGAACATGTCCCTACCTTAGAAATTACTAGGCTTACCAAAAGCCCTCTATTTTACTAAGCTCCATGTACCTGTCTAAAAGCCTCTTAAAAGACCCTATTGTATCCGCCTCCACCACCATTGCCGGCAGCCCATTCCATGCACTCACCACTCTCTGAGTAAAAAATATACCCCTGACATCGCCTCTGTACCTACTCCCCAGCACCTTAAACCTGTGTCCTCTTGTGCCAACCATTTCAGCCCTGGGAAAAAGCCTCTGACTATCCACACGATCAATGCCTCTCATCATCTTGTGCACCTCTATCAGGTCATCTCTCATCCTTCTTCATTTAAAGGAGAAAAGGCCGAGTTCACTCAACCTATTCTCATAAGGCATGCTCCCCAATCCAGGCAACATCCCTGTAAATCTCCTCTGCACCCTTTCTATGGCTTCCACATCCTTCCTGTATGAGGCGACCAGGACTGAGCACACTACTCCAAGTGGGGTCTGACCAGAGTCCTATATAGTTGCAACATTACCTCTTGGCTCCTCAATTCAATTCCATGATTGATGAAGGCCAATACACCATATTCCTTCTTAATCACAGAGTCAACCTGCGCAGCTGCTTTGATCTTGGATCCCTCTGATCCTCCACACTGCCAGGAGTCTTACCATTAATACTATATTCTGCCATCATATTTGACCTACCAAAATAAACCACTTCACACTTATCTGGGTTGAACTCCATCTGCCACTTCTCAGCCTAGTTTTGCATACTATCAATGTCGCACTATAACTTCTGAAGCCCTACATACTATCCACAACACCTCCAACCTTTGTCTCATCAGCAAACTTACTAACCCATCCCTCCACTTCCTCATCCAAGTCATTTATGAAAATTACGAAGAGTAGGGGTCCCAGAACAGATCCCTGAGGCACCCTACTGGTGACTGACTTGTCTACAACCACTCTTTGCCTTCTGTGGGCAAGACAGTTCTGAATCCACAAAGCAATGTCCCCTTGGATCCCATGCCTCCTTACTTTCTCAGTAAGCCTTGCATGGGGTAACTTATCAAATGCCTTGCTGAAATCCATATACACTACATCTACTGCTCTTCCTTCATCAATGTGTTTAGTCACATCCTCAAAAAATTCCATCAGGCTCGTAAGGCACGACCTGCCCTTTACAAAGCCATGCTGACTACTCCTAATCATATTATACCTCGCCAAATGTTCATAAATCCTGCCTCTCAGGACCTTCCCCATCAACTTACCAACTACTTAGGTAAGACTCACTGGTCTATAATTTCCTGGGCTATCTCTACTCCCTTTCTTGAATAAACGAACAACATCCACAACCCTCCAATTCTCAGGAACCTTTCCCATCCCCATTGATGATGCAAAGAACATCGCCAGAGGCTCAGCAATCTCCTCCCTTGCCTTCCACAGTAGCCTGGGGTACATTTCGTCCAGTCCCGGCAACTTATCCAACTTGATGCTTTCCAAAAGCTCCAGTACATCCTCTTTCTTAATATCTACATGTTCAAGCTTTTCAGTCTGCTGCAAATCATCACTACAATCACCAAGATCCTTTTCCATAGTGAATACTGAAGTAAAATATTCATTGAGTACCTCTGCTATTTCCTCTGGTTCCATATACACTTTCCCACTGTCACACTTGATAAGTCCTATTCTTTCACATCTTATCCTCTTGCTCTTCACATACTTCTAGAATGCCTTGGAGTTTTCCTTAATTCTGCCCACCAAAGCCTTCTCATTGCCTCTTCTGACTCTCCTAAATTCCTTCTTAAGCTCCTTCCGAGTAGCTTTATAATCTTCTAGATCTCTAACATTACCTAGCTCTCTGAACCTTTTGTAAGCTTTTCTTTTCTTCTTGACTAGATTTATTACAGCCTTGGTACACCACGGTTCCTGTACCCTACCATAACTTCCCTGTCTCATTGGAACGTACCTATACAGTGCTCTACACAAATATCCCTTGAATATTTGCCGCAATTCTTCCGTACTTTTCTCTGAGAACATCTGTTTCCAATTTAAGCCTCCAATTTCCTGCCTGATCGCTTCATAATTCCCCTTAATTCCCTTAATTCCAGTTAAATACTTTTCTTACTTGTCTGTTCCTATCTCTCTCCAATGCTATTGTAAAGGATACAGAATTATGATCACTATCTCCAAAATGCTCTCCCACTGAGAGATCTGACACCTGACCAGGTTCATTTCTCAATACCAAATTAAGTACAGCCTCTCCTCTTGTGGCCCTATCTACATACTGTGTTAAGAAACCTTCCTGAACACACCTAACAAACTCCACCCCATCTAAACCCCTCGCTCTAGGGAGATGCCAATTGATATTTGGGAAATTAAAATCTCCCATCATGACAACTCTGTTATTATTACACCTTTCCAGGATCTGTTTCCCTATCTGCTCCTCGATATCCCTGTTACTATTGGACGGCCTATAAAAAAACACAGTAAAGTTACTAACCCCTTCCTGTTCCTAGCCTCCACCTACAGAGACTCCGTAGACAATCCGTCCATGAAGTCCACCTTTTCTGCAGCTGTGACACTATCTCTGATCTACAATGCCATGCCCCACTTCTTTTGCCTCCCTCTTTGTCCTTCCTGAAACATTTAAAACCCGGCACTTGAAGTAACCATTCCTGTCCGAGCCATCCAAGTCTCTGTAATGGCCACCACATCATATCTCCAAGTACTGATCCATACTCTAAACTCATCGGCTTTGTTCACAACACTCCTTGCATTAAAATAGACACATCTCAAGCCTTCAGTCTGAGCGCGTCCCTTCTCTATCACCTGCCTATCCTCCTTCTCGCACTGTCTTCAAGCTTTCTCTATTTGTGAGCCAACCTCCTCTTCCCCAGTCTCTTCAGTTTGGTTCCCACCCCCCAGCAATTCTAGTTTAAACTCTCCCCAGTTGCCTTAGCAAACCTCCCTGCCAGGATATTGGTCCCACTGGGATTCAAGAGCAACCTGTCATTTTTGTACAGGTCACACCTGCCCCAAAAGAGCTGCCAATGATCCAGAAATCTGAATCACTGCCCCCTGCTCCAATCCCTCAGCCACACATTTATCCTCCACCTCATTCTATTCCTATACTCACCATCACATGGCACAAGCAGTAATCCGGAGATTACTACCTTTGCGGTCCTGCTTCTCAACTTCCTTCCTAACTCCCTGTAGTCTTTTTTCAGTACCTTTTCCCTTTTCCTACCTATGTCATTGGTATCAATACATAACACGACCTCTGGCTGTTCTCCATCCCACTGCAGGATATCGTGGACACGATCTGAAACGTCCTGGACCCTGGCACCTGGGAGGCAAACTACCATCGAAGTTTCGTTACTGCATCCACAGACTCACCTGTTTGACCCTCTAACTATAGAGTCCCCTATCACTACAGCCTTCCTCTTCCCTTCCCTTCCCTTCCCTTCAGAGCCACAGGGCCAGACTCTGTGCCAGAGGCACGGCCACTGCCGCTTCCCCCAGGTAGGCTGTCTCCCCCAACTGTACTGAAACAGGAGTACTTATTGTCAAAGGGTACAGCCACAGGGGTACTCTCTAGTACCTGACTCTTTCCCTTCCCCCTCCTGACTGTGACCCACTTGTCTGCCTCCTGTGGCCCCAGTGTGACCACCTGCCTGTAACTCCTCTCTACCACCTCCTCGCTCTCCCTGACTAGGCGAAGGTCATCGAGCTGCATCCCCATTTCCCTAACCCGGTCCCTCAGCTCAACACACCTGGTGCAGGTATGGCCGCCCGGGAGGCTGGGAGACTCCAGGACCTCCCACACCTGACAGTGAGCACAGAAGACTGGCCTCACACACATACTTCCTACCTCGCCTCATCCCGTTATTGCCTGAGCCCGTTGAGCCAAAGCCCTTCCACTCTGCTGCCTGCCCGCTGGATATGGCGGTCTTCTTTTTAAACCTTTCGCTCTCTATTGGCTGACGTCACGTGCCTGCGCAGTCTCGCCTCTCTTTAACCCAAGCAGTTAAAAACTCCCTTCGCTCCGAAAAGCCAGCAGTTCACTCGCAGCTTTCTTGCTCTGAATAAAGGACAGTATTCCCTGTCATCTCATTTTTGATTTCTCTATCAGTGGGAACTCTTTATCTATTGTGACTGAAATCTTAATGGTTCTAACTTTTTATGAGCTTTAAGATTTAAGAAGTGAGTGGAACCTGCTGGGACTTTCTGATGAACTTAACATAATTTATGTTATTACACAATTTGCAAATAAAAAAGAAGGAAGGTGTAAGTTGAGCGGCCAGTGTTGGAGTGGGACAGAGTTAGATTGTGAAACTGAAGCTTTGCCTCAAGAGGTGGTGGCGAGAAAAGGCAGAAACTTGATTCTGTCAAATTTCTCTTTATTTCTTTATTAGTGCCTAGCTAGAGCAGCAACAGTGAGCTCCTTTTGCACAATGTGGGAGATCTAGGGTACCTCCAGTGTCCCTGATTGAAACATTTGCGAGAAGTGCATTTGGGTGCAGCTCCTTACAGACCAGGTTAGGGAACCTGGAGCTGGAGCTGGATGATCTATGGCTCCCTCAGGAGAATGAGATGTTGATAGATAGGAACGACATTGAGACAGTGCCACTGAAGCTGCAAGAGGCAGGCAGCTGGGTGACAGTTAAGAGAATAGGCAAGCAGTGCAGAGTATTCTGTGGCCGTTCCCCTCAATAACAAGTATACTGCTTTGGGTACTCTTGTAGGTGGGGGGGGACAACCAACCAGGGGAATGTTGCAGTGACCAGGACTCTGGCAATGAGCCTGACTCTATGGGTCAGAAGGGAAGGGGAGAGAAAAGGAGAGTGTTGTTGATAGGAGATTCAAAAGCTGGAATGCAGACATGTGACTCCTGGATGGTATGTTGTCTCCAGGTGTCAGTGTCAGGGATACCTTGGATCATGTCCACAGCACTCTCAAGGGGGAGGGTGTCATATTGGTACCAATGACATAGGTAGAAAACAAGATGAAGTCCTGATGAGTGAAAATAGAGAGCTACGTAGGAAGATAAAAAAACAGGACCTCAGGGCTAGTAATCTCTGGATTGCTACTGTGCCATGTGCCAGTGAGGATGATTAGGCAGATGAATGCATCGCTGAAGATTTGGTGCAGGGGGCAGCTTCAGATCTGAGGATCATTGGGATCTCTTCTAGGTAAGCTATTACCTGTACAGAAGGGATGGGCTACATGTGTACTCAATGTCCTTCTGGGCTTGAGCTGTTGGGGAGGGATTAAACTAGGTTGGCAATATGTGGAACATGGAACTAAAACATTATGGCCATCACAGAGACTTGCCTGTCATAAAGGCAAGAATGGCTGCTGGATGTTCTGGGATTAGATGTTTCAAAAGGGACAGAGAAAGAGGTAAAGGGGGTAAGGGTGGTATTGCTGATCAGGAATAGCATCACAGCTACAAAAAGGGAGGACACTCTGAAGGTATTTTCCACTAAGTCAGTGTGTGGAAGCCAGACACAGGAAGGAAGCAATCACTCACTCTACTAAGAGTATTCTATAAACATCCCAATAGCAACCGAGGCACTGAGCAGATTGGGAGGCAGATTTTAGAAAGGTATAGAAATAACAGAATTGTCATCATGGGTGACTTTGCTGGTATTGTATGGCACCTCCTTAGTGCAAAAGGTTTAGATGGGGCAGAATTTGTTAGGTGTGTCTAGGACTCAATATATAGACAAGCAATAGAGGAGAGGCCATAATGAATCTAGTGGCAGGCAATGAACCTGGTCAGTTGACAGACCTGTCAGTGAATGAGTATTCCAGAGACATTAACCACAACTCCCTGACCTTCAGAATAGCTTTTAACAAGGATAGGAACAGACGGTATGAAAAAGTCCTGCATGGGAGGCTCAGGTGCTTGCCATTCTGAATGAAGTTGTAAATTGGATTCAACAGCGGCTGAGCAGTGGAAGTTAGAGCTTGGAGTAGACGGATGTGTGTCTGACTAGAGGACTGTGATTAGTGGTATGCCACTGGATCAGTGTTGGGTTCTTTGTTGTTTGGCATCTATGCTAATGATATGGATGATAATGAGTTTAACTGGATCAGCAAATTTACAGATGACACAAAGTTTGGGAGCATAGTGGACAATGAAGGTGGCTATCAAAGCTTGCGGCAGGAGCTGGACCATCTGGAGAAATGGACTAGAAAATGGCACATGGGATTTAATGCATTCAAGTCTAACAAGTTGCACTTTGGAATTACAAACTAGGACAGGACTTACACAGTAAACGATTGGGCAAAGAAATGAGGCAGGACAAAGGAATCTGGAATACAGATCCATAATACCCTGAAATTGGCATCACCAGTAGATAGGGTCATAAAGAGAGCATTTGGCACATTGACCTTCAAAAGTCAGAGTATTGAGTACAGGAGTTGGAATGTTCTGAGGACATTCTGATGTTCTGACGTTGATGAGGCTAAATTTGGAGTATTGTGTGCAGTTCCAGTCACCCACCTACAGGAAAAGTATCAATAAGATTGGAAAAGCACAGAGACATTTACAAGGATATTGTTGAGCCTTGAGGACCTGAGATATTGGGAAAAGCTAAATAGGTTGGGATTTTATTCCCTGGAGTGTAGGAGAGTGAAGAGAAATTTGATAGAGGTACACAAATTTAAGGGGGAAATAGATAGCATAAATACAAGCAGACTTGTTCCAGAGAAGTTGGATAGACTAGAAGTGGAGGTTAGCAGTTAAGGGTGAGGAGTGAACTGTTTTAAGGAACTTTAGGGGCATCTCCTTCACTCAGAGGGTGGTGCGAGTGTGAACTGATCTGCCAGTGAAGTGGTGGATGCTGCTTTAATTGCAAAATTTAAGAGAGGTTTTGATAAGTACATGGATGGGAGGTCAATAGGACTAGGGAGAATAACAGTTTAGCATGGACTAGAAGGGCCAAAAGGACTGTTTCCATGCTATAATGCTCTATGACGCTATGACTATATTTAATTGGGAGAGGGTGAATTATAATGCTATTAGGCAGGAATCTGGGAGCATAACTTGGGAACAGATGTGCACAGGGAAATTTGCAATGGAAATGTGAAGGTTGATTTGGGATCACATGCATGAGCTTCTGGATAGGTATGTCCCTTTGAGAAAAAGGATGATAGGGTGAAGGAACCACAAATTAAAAAAATGGAAAATCTAGGCCAGAGGAAGAAAGAAGAATAACTAAGATTGAGGAAACAAGGATTACATCGGTCTCTGGAGTGTATGAGGTAACTAGGAAGGTCCTTAACAAGAGACTTAGGAGAGGTGGAAAGGGACTTGAGAACTCCTTGGCAAGTAGGATTAAGGAAAACCCTAACATGTGAAGAATAGAAAGATGACGAGAGTGAGGGTAGGATCGTTTGAGGATAGAAGAGGGACCACATTCCTGGAGTTGGAGGATGCAGGGGACGCTCTTAATGAATAGTTTCTTCAGTATTTACCAGTGAGAGGAGCCTTGATGAATGTGAGGACAGTATAGAACAAGTTAATATGTTGAAACATGTCAATATTAAGAAAGAGGATGTGCTGGAACTTTTGGGATATACCTCAGGTTACTAGGGGAAATGAGGGAGGAGATTGCAGTGCTTTTGCTGGTGATCTTTGCATCCTCACTGGCTACAGGAATAGTAGCAAAATATTGGAGGGTGGCAAATGTTATGTCTTTTCTCAAGAAAAGCAATAGAGATAATCCTGGAAATTATAGACATTACATGAATGGTGGGCAAACTTTTGGAGAGGATTCTTACAGACAGCACTTCCAAACATTTGGAGAAGCATAGCCTGATTAGCGAAAGGCAGAGTGGCTTTATGAGAGGCAGGTCCTGCCTCACGAGCCTTGAATTCTTTGACCTAGTGTCAAAACAATTTGATGTAGTTAGAGCGGTGGATGCATGAGAATGTAATAGGCAGGATAATGGGCTTGAGATGGATAATTAATCAACCATAATGGAATGGTGGAGCTGATTCATTAGGCTGAATGGCCTAATTCTGTTCCTATGCCTGGCTTATGGTCTATGGATGCAGTGTATATGGATTTTAGTAAGGTGGTAACAAGGTTCCCCATTCAGAAAGTCAGGGATGGGATCTAGAGAAACTTGGCTGTGTAGATTTAGAATTGACCTGCCCACTGAAGGCAGAGTGATAATAGATGAAGCATATCCTATCTGAAAGTCTGTGACTAGTTGTGACTAGTGGTGTTCACAGGGATCTGTTCTGATCTTCGCAATTTTTATGAATGACTTGGGATGAGGAAATGAATGAGTGGGACAATCAGTTTGCAGATGACATGAAGGTTGGTGGTGTTGTAGAAAGTGTAGAAGATTGTTGTAGGTTACAATGGGCCATTGATAGGATGCAGAGAACTGGCAAATGCTCCACCTGGAGAAGTTTGAAGTGACACACTTTGAAAGGTCGAACTTGAAGGCAGAATGTAAGGTTAATGGCAGAATTCTTAGCAATGTAGAGGTACAACAGGACCTTGGGCTCTTTATAAAATGATACAAGGCACAGACAGAGTGGACAACCTACGTATTTCCCGGGGTGCATAGGTGAAGCCTCAGGAAGATGGGGGTCATGCTGCTTGTGTTGCTGGCCTACTGGAGATTCGGGCAGGGTATTCTTGGCTATTAAACTTCATACTGCCTGTCTTTTCTCATCAGCAGCCATATAACCATATAACAATTACAGCAAGGAAGCAGGCCATCTCAGCCCTTCTAGTCCGTGCCAAACGCTTACTCTCACCTAGTCCCACTGACCCGCACTCAGCCCATAACCCTCCATTCCTTTCCTGGCCATATACCTATCCAATTTTACTTTAAATGACAATACCAAACCTGCCTCTACCACTTCTACTGGAAGCTTGTTCCACACAGCTATCAATCTCTGAGTAAAGAAATCCTCCCTTGTGTTACCCTTAAACTTTTGCCCCCTAACTCTCAACTCATGTCCTCTTGTTTGAATCACCCCTACTCTCAATGGAAAAAGCTTATCCACGTCAACTCTATCTATCCCCCTCATAATTTTAACTACCTCTATCAAGTCCCCCCTCAACCTTCTACATTCCAAAGAATAAAGACCTAACTTATTCAATCTTTCCCTGTAACTTAGGTGTTGAAACCCGGTAAATCTTCTCTGTAGTCTCTCTATTTTTTTGACATCTTTCCTATAATTCGGTGACCAGAACTGTACACAATACTCCAAATTCGGCCTTACCAATGCCTTGTACAATCTGAATATTACATCCCAGCTCCTATACTCAATGCTCTTATTTATAAAGGCCAACATACCAAAAGCTTTCTTCACCACCCTATCCACACGAGATTCCACCTTCAGGGAACTATGCACCATTATTCCTAGATCACTCTGTTCTACTGCATTCTTCAATGCCCTACCATTTACCATGTATGTCCTATTTGGATTATTTCTACCAAAGTGTAGCACCTCACACTTATCAGCATTAAACTCCATCTGCCATCGTTCAGCCCACTCTTCTAACTGGCCTAAATCTCTCTGCAAACTTTGAAAACCTACTTCATTATCCACAATGCCACATACCTTAGTATCATCTGCATACTTATTAATCCAATTTACCACCCCAGCATCCAGATCATTAATGTATATGACAAACAACACTGGACCCAGTACAGATCCCTGAGGCACACCACTTGTCACCTGCCTCCAACCTGACAAACAGTTATCCACCACTACTCTCTGGCATCTCCCATCCAGCCACTGTTGAATCCATTTTACTACTGCAATATTAATACCTAATGATTGAACCTTCCTAATTAACCTTCTGTGTGGAACCTTGTCAAAGGCCTTACTGAAGTCCATTTAGACAATATCCACTGCTTTATCCTCGTCAACTTTCCTCATAACCTCTTCAAAAAATTCAATAAGATCTGTCCAACATGACCTTCCACGTACAAATCCATGTTGACTGTTCCTAATCAGACCCTGTCTATCCAGATAATTATATATACCATCTCTAAGAATACTTCCCATTAATTTACTCACCACTGACATCAAACTGACAGGCCTATAATTTCTAGGTTATAATTGCTAGGTGGAAATGGTTAATGCACGAGGGTATACTTTCAAGGTGATTAGAGGAAAGTATAAAGGTATGTCAGAGTTAGGTTTCTTACACACAGAGCAGTAAATGTGGAAACACACTTCGAGGGGTGGTGGTAGAAGAGGATGAATTAAGAAGATTTAAGAGAATCATAGGATGAAAGATAAATGGAGGCCTATGTGGGAGGGAAGCACCAGATTGACCTTGAAGTAGAAAATGTTGGCGCAGTTTCATGGACTGAATGGTCTACATTTTGTTCTATAGTTCTATGTTCTGTGTACTTAATTGACTATCAGACCTCTTCACTATCTCTTCTAATAAGTGTCTTCAATATGTGGTGTTCCCTTGACCTCAGCAAGTTAGTTAGAAATTATTTGCCTTTAACAAATCCATACCAGCTTTCTCTAATCCATCCACACATTTCCAAATAACTGTTAATTCTGTCCTTGATTAATTCTCCTAGAACTTTCACCATTATCAGTTAAAAGGTATATCTCTTCGCCCTTTTTTGAATGAGGATGTAACTTTCACAAATTTTCAGTTCTCAGAAATCACCTCTCAATCTACAAATCCATGGAATATTTTGGAGAATGTGTCTTTCCTCTCTTATCTTCTTAACATACTGGAATGGATACCATCAGGAGTGAGGCATTTATCCATTTTCAGAGCAGTTAGAGTTTCTGGCCTTCCTTTTTAATCATGTTTAAGAATCTCAGTTACATCTTCCTTTACCTTAGCCCAGAAGCAGCTTCTGCAGTGGTTTGTGTTTGTCAGTGATATTCCAGCTAGTTAATCCTGAGGATTTTTTTCCAAGTTGAGTGAGTCAAATTTGATTGTTGCTCAGCCAAAACATCAAATTCTCAAAATCCTGCTGTTCCATTTCTCCTCCGGCACAATGGATCTCTGCCTGCTCTGTTTTTTCTGAGCCTGTCCCTTTTTCCTCAGTCTTGCCTTCACTATTTCTTGGAAATGCTTCCATCTAGATTTTGTGTGTGAAATTCTCTCATTTATCTTCACTATTTTCTTTTTCTTGAGGAATTTCTGAAACCACACTTTTCGCCATGCTTCTTGACACCCCTTTCAATAGTTCTTCCCTTACCTCAATATCAGAATTTAACACAATAGCACTTTAGCATTTTTAAGAGAATAACAATATGTAAGTACAATTTGTTGCTGTTGCTGTTGACTTGTGATTGCAATGTAATCGTTTTACTGGTAGCAACTACAGAAAGGTCTGTCTGCTAAGATTTATTTGCTAGTTCATGCATTCTACAAAGATAAAAAAAACATGGAATTCTAAAATTATAAAGCTATTAGGAGGCCATACTTTTCACTATTATTGTAATGATTTAAATAAAATTATATGCCAAGTTGTCTTCAACTTTTACTTCTTCCTTCTGTTTATTTCTAAATTTTACAGCTTATAAAATATTTCACTTACTTAATCAATTGAAATATACTCATTGTTGTGGTTCTGTTTTGTAATTCACACACAATGATTCAAATAATATTTGCCAAGAAAATGGTTCCATGTCCTCATTCCACAGAGACCTGAATATTTTCACAAGTACGGGAGAATTGGTGGTATGTTCTTGGACCACTGTACTAAACTAATTTGGTGATTCAATTTCAAATTTCAGGTTCCATCAGGTTAGTTGAGGCAATTTTGCTTAATTAATTGAATAAAGATGAAATTCAAATGTAGCGTGAACGTATAGAGTGTGTGGATGAGTGTGTGCCTTCGGGAACAGGCCAGGCATACCCAAACCAAAAACCATGAATGAGCCACGAGATTCGTAGTCTACTGAGATGTAGATCTGTGCCATTCAAGACCAGTGATGCAGAGCTATATAAAAGTTCAGGTTCAATATACGGAAGGCTATTTTAAGGGCAAAAATTTAATCCCAGTTGAGCTCGGATTAATGTCAGCTCTGGCAGGGTTTGCAAGCCATTGCTTCCAAACAAAGTGAAACATAACATCATGGATGGTTGTGATGTTTCACTCCCAGATGAGCACATTATACATGCTTTGAAAGGGAGAATAAAACCACACTTGTGCAAAACCCTGTAGCACCTGGTGACCCTGTGATAGGTATCTTAGAATTTCTTTCAAGAGGGTGAACCTAGCAAGGTGTCAGACCCTAATTGTACCTGGTAGAGCTCTGAAAATCTGTGAGAGCTAACTTGTGGGAGTGTTCAAGGGCATCTTCAATCTCTCACTGCTGCAATCGGATGATCCCACTTGCAAAAGGGCAACAATCATACCAGTGCCCAAGAAGAGCAGGGTGAGCTGCCTCAACCACTAGCACCCAGTGGCACTCACATCTACTGTGATGAAGTGCTTTAAGAGGTTGTTCATGGTTAGAATCAACTACTGCCTAAGCAAGGACCTTGATCTGCTGCAATTTTCCTATCACCACAATGGGTTTACAGCGGATGCAATCTTACTGATTCTCCACTTGGCCTTGGATCACCTGACGAGAGCAATACCTACGTCAGGCTGCTATTTATTGATTACAGCTCAGGGTTCAACACAATCATACCCTTAACTCTAATTAACAAGCTCCAAAATCTGTGCCTCTGTACCTCTCTCTGCAAATGGATCCTTGACTTCATAAATCCAGGAGACCACAGTCTATGCAGATTGGAAATAATATCTCCACCTCGCTGACAATCAACATTGGCACACCTGAAGAACATATGCTTAGACCACTGCTCTACTCTCTCTACGCCCACAATGTGTGGCTGGGCACAGGTCAACCACGATCTATATATTTGCTGAGATGACAACTATTGTTGGTGGAATTTCAGATGGTGACGTGGAGGAACAAGATTCGCTGGTTGAGTGGTGTTGCGGCAACAACCTTGCACTCAATGTCAGTAAGACCAAGAAGTTGATTGTAGACTTCAGGAAGGGAAAGTTGAGGGAACACACACCAGTCCTCAGTGGAAAGGGTGAACAGTTTCAAGTTCTTGAGTGTCAACATCTCTGAGGATCTATCCTGGGCCCAGCATATTATTATTTGAAGTTTGAAACACATTTTGAACTTCAGGGTCAGCATCTCTCATGTAACCTTAGAGTATGTCTTCACTTTTGCCAAAAAATCAGTGTGGCATTGAGGTGACATCAAAAACCGATCTCAGTGACATAAAAAGTATTAGATACAGTTTCACTGAAAATGGGGTTCTGAATGTGCTGGACACTGGAACTAAAGTTATAGAATTGAACAGTACAGAAACAGGCCCTTTGACCCACCTTTATCCCTATCTACCTGCATTAATTTTGCATCCCTCTATGCCTTGTTCTTTCAAATCTCCTTAACGTTCTTGTCTGTACTATTTCCTCCTGCAGCTCATTCCAGGTACTAAAATACCCTTGTGTGAAAAATCTACTCCTCAGATTCAATTGAACTTCTTCCCTCTCAACTTAGTCCAATATCATCCTACCATGGGAATCAGACCTTGTCTGTGCCCCTCCTAATTTTGTATACCTTTGTCATGCCATCCTCAGTCTCCTGCTCTCCTGGGAAAACAGATCCATCCTATCCAATCTCTCCTCATAACTCGAGCTCTCCAATCCAGGCAATGTTGGTTCAGATTTCCACCACGAGAAGGCAGAGCAGTTGTAGTTCCACTTGGGATTTGACAACATGACACAACCTTGGATTAGCTGATAGTAGGGCTTCTTGTTAAACAATTACCTTCTGATTAATTCTTCGCACTAGCAATAAGGCCAAAGTTGTAAATGTCTTGCCATCAACCTGAATGAAAATCAAAGACCTGCCTCAAGTCTGAGATATGTCATCAGAACGATTTCCCATTAACCCCAGTGTATGTGATAACTCTGAGCATTTCATAACATGAAGCCATTTGTTCTCGAGGTAGCTTGCTGACTCCATAAGGAAGGATGCAGCACAAGTGAGATGACTATCCCAGACAGTCCAGGGTTAATCGCAGCAGAAGTGGAGCCATATTCTTTGGGAAATGAGCTGACTTTGCTATCTGCTCTATTTACCTAAAATTTCTGGGAATATGGTTCAGAGGACTATGCACACATCAAGAAATGGGTGAGGTACACTGAAGCAGAAATTGGGATGATGGGAATGGAGTTCCTTCTCTGTTGGGGAAATATCCTTTTCAGGAGGTATGTACATTGTTGCTGTACATTAGTGGTCACCAACCTTTTTAAGCCCAAGATCCCCTACCTCAGCCATAGTGAAAGGCAAGATCAACCTTAAATCGGTTAGTCACATGCATGCGCACTGGGCAGAAAAGACCGGAAGTAAAACCCCGCAACCTGGAACCTCACATGAGTTCAAGTTCAACAGTGGGCGTGACAGGGAATGAGGAAAGGTGCAGCTGACTTATATCATTTCATATTGCCAAATCATACCGTTTCCTCGCGGCCTGGTGGTTGGGGACCACGGAAGTACACTGTAGTGAGTGGTGGGGGAGCTACACACATGCACAGTGGGCAGAAAGATTGGAACTAAAACCCCGCAACCCAGAAATAATCTCTAAACAGTATTTGTGTATTTCTTTTTCTTTTTTTTTGGGATCTACTGGGAAAGTCTCAAAGATCGACCAGTCAATCGCGATCGACGGGTTGGTGACCACTACAGTACATTACGCAGGTGTAGCCCATACTCACTTTCTGCACTGCAGCTGTCTTCCAAGATAGACAATCTGTGTACGGGTGGAAATGTACAGATCTCCAGAGAAAGGAAGAGATGGGGAAATATTTCAAATGTCATCTTTATCTAATAACTTCAAAGTATCACTTAAGATTGAGTTCCTTATCTCGCTGGTGGTGTGAAGGATGAACATAGCAGAATGTTCCATTCAGTGGGCCAGTTTTATATCGCAGTTCTGTCAAAGAAAACTCCAGATGGAAAAACACATTTGGTCAGGCCTATCAGGCCTACACATATATCCTCAGAGAACTGTGAGAAATGAAGTCAGTGGATACTGTTTTCATTCAGCAGAAGCCTTATTTCCAAAACTTTCAAACTCACATCTTGCTTGGATGGTAATGAGAAGTGTCCTTAGTGTAATAAAGTCAAAGAGTAGTACAGCACAGAAACAGGCCCTTCAGCCCATCTAGTCCATGACAAACTATTTAAACTGCCATCGACCTGCACTGTGACCATATCCCTCCATACCCCTACCAGCCATATACCTATTCAAACTTAGCTTAAATGTTGAAATCGTGCTCACGTGCTCTACTTGTGCTGACAGCTCATTCCACACTCTCACCACTCTCTGAATGAAGAATTTTCCTCTCATGTTTCCCTTAAACTTTTCACCTTTCACCTTCCATGACCTCAGGTTATAGTTCCACCCAACCTCAGTGGAAAAATCCTGCTTGCATTTACCCTATCTAAACCCCTCATAGTTTTGTATACCACTATCAAATCTACTCTCAATCTCCTACGTTCTAAGAAATAAACTGTTAACCTATTCAATTTTTCCTTATAACTCAGATCCTCCAGACCCGGCAACATCCTAGTAAATTTTCTCTGCACTCTTTCAACATTGCTTAAATCTTTCCTGTAGGTAGGTGACCAAAACTGATCACAATACTGCAAATAAGGCCTCACCAATGTCCTATACAACTTCAACATAACATGCCATTTCCTGTACTCAATACATTGTTTTATGAAGGCCAAAATTCCATCTACCTGTGATGCTACATTCAATGAATGATGGACCTGTATTCCCAGATCCCTCTGTTCTGCCACACTCCTCTACTCTACTGTTCACTGTGTCAGACCTGTCCTGCCAAAGTGCAACACCTCGCACCTGCTGCATTCAATTCCATCTGCCATTTTTCAGCCCATTTTTCCAGCTGATGCAGATCCCTCTGTAAGCTATGATAGCCTTCCTCACTGTCCACTGCACCCTCAATCTTGGTGTCAGCTGCAAAATTGCTGATCCATCAACAACATTCATCCAGATCATTGATATGGATGACAAACCATAAAGGGTCCAGCACCGATCCCTACAGCACACCATTAGTCATGGAGACAACCCTCTACTATCACTCTGGCTTCTCTCACAAAGCCAATGTCTAATCCAATTCACTACCTCATCCTGAATGTTGAGTGACTGAACCTTCTTGACCAACCTCCCATGCGGGACCTTGTCAAATGCCTTACTAAAGTGCATGTACACAATATTCATTGTCCTGCCTTCAACCACTTTCCTGGTAACTTTCTCAAAAAGCTCTATAAGATTGGCTAGACATGATCTACCATGCATGAAGCCATGCTGACGATCCTTAATCAGTCCATGTCTATTCAAATACTTGTATATCCAGTCCCTTAGAATACCTTCCAATATCTTTCCCACTACTGATGTCAGACTTACAGGCCTATCATTCCCTGGTTTCCTGCTTTTTTGAAACAACAGAACAACATTGGCTATCCTCCAAACCCTGCTACTTCTCCTGTTGCTAATGATGTTTTAAGTATCTCTGCTAGGGTCTGACAATTTCCGCACTTGCCTGACGTAGGGTCTGACAGAGCACCTTGTCAGGCCCTGGGGACTTATCCACCTTGATTTACCTCAGGGTAGCACATACCAACACCTCTGTAATCTGTACATTGTTCGTGAAACTGATGCTGCTTTGTCTCACTTCTTTAGACATCTATTGAATAAATGCAGATACAAAGAACTCATTTACCATCTTCCCCTATTTGTTTTGGCTCCACACATGGATTACCATTCTGGTCTTCCAGAGGACCAATTTTGCCTTTTGTAATCCTTTTGCTCTTAACTTATCTGTAGAATCCCTTAGGATTCTCCTTCACCTTGTCTACTAGAGCAACCTCAGGCCTTCATTTAGCCCTCCTGATTTCTTTCTTAAGTGTTCTCTTGCATTCCTTGCACTGCATAAGCACCTCATTTGTTCCTACCTGCTTATACCTGCAATGCACCTCCTTTTTTTCTCTTAACTAGGGCTTCAATATCTCTTGAAAACCAAGGTCCCCTACACTTGTTATCTTTATCTTTTATTCCGACAGGCACATACAAGCTTTGTACTCTCCGAGTTTTGTTTTTGAAGACCTCCCACTCTCTTAGTACACCTTTGCCAGAAAACAGCCTGTCCCAATTCTCACTTGCCAGGTCATTTCTGATACCATCAAAACTGGCCTTTCTCCAATTTAGAACTTCAGCCCATGGACCAGACCTATCCTGTTGCATACTTACTTTGAAACTAATGACATTGTTGTCACGAGGTGTAAAGTGTTCCCCTACACAAACTTCTATCATCTGCCCTGTCTCATTCTCTAATAGCAGATCAAGTATTGCAAGTTCTTTCAGTGGGACTTTGACATACTGATGAAGGAAACTTTCCTGAACACAATTGACAAACTCTCTCCCATCTAGTTATTTTACAGAATAGTATTCCCAGTCAATATGTGGAAAGTTAAAATCACCTTCTATAGCAACCTCAAGGAAATCTGCAGATGCTGGAAACTCAAGCAACACACACAAACGTCGACAGCGCTTCTTCCTATAGATGCTGCCTGGCCTGCTGCATTCCACCAGCATTTTGTGTGTGTTACTATAGCAACCTTATGTTTCTTGCAACAGTCTGCATCCCTTTTCAAATTTGTTCCTCTAAATCCCAAGGGCTGTTGGGTGGTCTGTAATATAACGCCATTAACGTGATCATGCTATTCGGATTACTCAGCTCCGCCCATAGTCGAGTTCTCCATTTTACTCTGACGGAGCACTGCTGCGGCATTTTCCCTGATTAGTAACGCCACAACTCCTCCCAAGAGCCCCAGAATATTGAGCTGCCAGTCTTGCCCCTCCTGCAACCTAGTCTCACTAATGGCTACAACGTTATAATGCCAGGTGCTGATCCATGCCCTGAGCTCATCTGCCTTTCCTACGCTGAACATATCATGGTGAGAAAATCACCTCGTGTTTCCCCATTCTTCCCACTATCCACAATCAACCTGGTGATGAGGACTGTGGTAGGATACTTTTCACTTTCCTGGGAAGACTTCAGCTTTTGGAGTAGAGTATTATTAAACTCAGTGTTGCCTAGTTAAAAGAGCCCTTTATTTATTCAACATCTTGAATAATCACCTCTCCTCCACTGAAACAGTGTGACTGGAGAATACAACAGCAACTCAGCAAGAGATCTTCAATAAACATGCCACACCCAGAAGAACAAAGCACCATGCTGTACAAAAAATATCTGGTAGTGCAAACAACATGATCTTAAAGTGCATCCAATCTAGAACTCTGAAAAAAAGCTTTTAAAAAGTCTTCAAATTTGATATTTTTTCTTTTGTGGAATTGTGATTGTATTGCCAAAGTGCTTTCCGTTTAGCCCTGACATTTTAATTTGCTGAATATTTTAATGTGTGCAGCAGGGGGCAGCAAATCTCTGTTATTGTCTCAATCTGAACATCTTTAAATACAAAGGAGTGTTGAAAATTAATAAATGAATTGGACTAAAACATACCAGTTGCCCTAGCAGTCATTGCATTCAATCTAATGTAATCATAAATTTTAAAACTTAAATAAATTGACTAATACATCATAAAGCTGTTGGAATTATTTTAAAATACTTCAATTTAGCTTTCTGTCATTAGTGTAGTCTCTCTGAAGTGTGTTTTTGTTTAAAATTCTTTAAGTATTTTAGATAATGTAAGAAATTATCTTCACTTTCCTTCAGATCACTGGCTTGCGTACCATACTTTAGGCAAGAATGTCCTCATGTAATCCGCTCATCCACATAGGTTTAACGATACCGTAAAACACTGAAAATCTAGTTGATCTGACAGATTATCCACCAATATATTTTACAAATCCACTGATTTGCACAGTAACAGTGACTATACCTCATCCCACCATGTCTCTTGAAAGAATGGTGGTTGATTCTCTCATTTCCTCTGTCTCTCCACATCTCTTCTGTAGATGAGGCTTTTCATTCCAGTATATCTGAGATGTCCCTTTTTTCAGAAAACAGGGTTTCCCTCCACTACAATCAATGCAGCCCTCACCTGCATTTCCTCCATTTCCCACACATCTGCCCTCATTCCCACCCCACTCCGACATAGCAGGAATTGAGTTCCCCTTGACCTCACCAACTGCCCCACAAGCCTCCACATCCAACACAACTTCCACCATCTCCAACAGGATCCATCCACCAGGCACATTCCTCTCTTGCCCTCCACTCTCTGCTTTCCACAAGGATCACACTCTCCGCGACAGCCTTATCTGCTTGTCCCTTCCACACTGATTACCCACGAGGGACACTTCTTGCAACTGTGCTAAATGTTACACCTGCTGCTACATCATTCCCAACCCCGCCCCAAACGCTATTCAAGACTTCAACCAGTCCTCCAGGTGGGTGGTACTTCGCATGTGAATCCATCAGTGTCATCAGTGTCAATTATTGTGTCTTGTGCTCCTGGTGCAGCCTCTGCTACATTGGTGAGACCTGACGTAGATTAGAAACATAGTAAAAATGTACAGCACAATACAGGCCCTTCAGCCCACAATGCTGTGCTGAACATGCTCTCCAATCCAGGCAACATCCTTGTAAATCTCCTCTGCACCCTTTCTATGGCTTCCACATCCTTCCTGTATGAGGCAACCAGAACTGAGCACAGTACACCAAGTGGGGTCTGACCAGGGTATATATAGCTGCAACCTCTCGGCTCTCGGCTCCTAAATTCAATTCCACAGTTGATGAAGGCCAATACACCGTATGCCTTCTTAATCAAACAGTCAACCTGCTCAGCAGCTTTGAATGTCCTATGGACTTGGACCCCAAGATCCCTCTGATCCTCCACTCTGCCAAGAGTCTTACCATTAATACTATATTCTACCATCATACTTGGCCTACCAAAGTGAACCACCTCACACTTATCTGGATTGAACTCAACTGTCATTTCTCAGCCCAGTTTTGCATCCTATCAATGTCCCACTGTAACCTCTGATAGCCCTCCACACTATCTACAACACCCCCAACCTTTGTGTCATCAGTGTCACCATCCCTCCACCTCCTCATCCAGGTCATTTATAAAAATCACAAAGAGTAGGGGTCCCAGAACAGATCCCTAAGGCACACCACTGGTCACCGACCTCCATGCAGAATATGACCCATCTACAACCATTCTTAGCCTTAGTCGGCAAGCCAGTCCTGAATCCACAAAGCAAGGTTCCTTACTTTCTCAATAAGCCTTGCATGGGGTGCCTTCTCAAATGTGTTGCTGAAATCCATATACGCTACATCTATGGCTCTACAATCATCAATGTGTTTAGTCACATCCTCAAAAAATTCAATCAGGCTCGTGAGGCACGACCTGCCTTTGACAAAGCCATGCTGACTATTCCTAATCATATTATGCCTCACCAAATGCTCATAAATCTCTTAGAATCTTCCCCTTCAACTTACCAACCACTGAAGTAAGACTCACAGGTATATAATTTTCTGGGCTATCTCTACTCCCTTTTTTGAATCAGGGAACAACATCTGCAACCTTCCAATCCTCCGGAACCTCTCCTGTCCTCATTGATGATGCAAAGATCATTGCCAGTGGCTCAGAAATCTCCTCCTTCACTTCCTACAGTAGCCTGAGGTATATCTCATCCAGTTCCGGTGACTTATCCAACTTGATGCTTTCCAAAAGCTCCAGCTCATCCTCTTTCTTAATATCTACATGGTCAAACTTTTCAATCCACTGTAAGTCATTCCTATAATTACCAAGATTCTTTTCCATAGTGAATACTGAAGCAAAGTATTCATTAAGTACCTCTGCCATCTCCTCCAGTTCCATTTACACTTTTCCACTGTCACACTTGATTGGTCCTATTCTCTCATGTCTTATCCTCTTGCTCTTCACATACTTACAGAATGCCTTGTGGTTTTCCTTAATCCTGCCCACCAAGGCCTTTTCATGGCCCCTTCTGGCTCTCCTAATTTCATTCTTAAGCTGCTTCCTGTTAGCCATATAATTTTCTAGATCTCTATCATTACCTAATTTTTTGAACCTTTCATAAGCTCATCTTTTCTTCTTGACTAGATTTACAACAGCTTTTGTACACCACAGTTCTTGTACCCTACCATCCTTTCCCTGTCCCATTGGAACGTACTTGTGCAGAATGCCACGCAAATATCCCCTGAACATTTGCCACATTCCTGTTCACAATTTATGCTTCCAAGTTCCTGCCTGATAGCCTCATATTTCCCCTTACTCCAATTAAACACTTTCCTAACTTGTCTGTCCCTATCCCTCTCCAGTGCTATGGTAAAGGAGATAGAATTGTGATCACTATCTCCAAAATGCTCTCTCACTGAGAGACCTGACTCCTGTCCAGGTTCATTTCCCAATACCAGATCAAGTACAGCCTCTCCTATTGCAGGCTTATCTACATATTGTGTAAGGAAACCTTCCTGAACACACCTAACAAACTCCACTCCATCTAAGCCCCTTGCTCTAGGGAGATGCCGATCAATATTGGGGAAATTAAAATCCCCCCACAACAACCCTGTTATTAATGCATTGTTCCAGAATCTGTCTCCCTATCTGCTCCTTAATATCTCTGTGACCCTCTACTCCTTCTCTTTCTCCTCCCCCAGCCTCATGACCTACCCATCACCCATACCTCCTCCCTGTTTTCCTGCTCCTTCCCTTCGTTCCATGGCCGACTGTCCACCTCTATCAGATTCTACCTTGTTCAGCTCTTCACTTCTTCCACCAATCACCTCCCAGCTTCACACATGACTCCCACTCTGTCCCCGCTGACCTACTTACTTGTCCCACCTCACCTGTATTCACTAATCACCTGCCAGCTCATACTCTTCTCCCTCTGCTCGCCCTTTGATTCTAGCTTCTGCCTTCTTTCTTTCTAGTACTAAAGAAGGGTTTTGGCCTGAATCATCAACTGTTCATTTCCCATCATAGATTTCTTCCAATACTGAATTCCTCCAGTATTTTTTCTTGCTTCAGATTTCCAGCATCTGCTTGGAACTGGAATTGAAATTAAAATTATTTTTTAATGTTATCACATGTACCAAAGCACAGTGAAATGCTTGTCCAGGGCATGGTTCATATAGATCAAGTCATTACACACTGTATTGAGTCATTACAAGGTAAACAAAACCTCCAACACCTCCTTGTCAATTGGATCCTGGATTTCCACACTTGTAGTCCCCAGTCAGTTCGGATTGGCAACAACATCTGCTCCATGATCTCCATCAACACAGGTGCACCTTGCTGTATACCTTGACCCCTGCTCTACTCGCTTCACACCCATGACTGTGCGGCTAAGCGCAGCTCCAACATCATATTCAAATTTGCTGATGACACCACTGTTGTGGGCTATGTCAAAGGTGATGATGAATCAGCATGCAGGAGGGAAATTGAAATTTTGGCCAAGTGGTGTCATAACAACAACCTCTCACCCAGTGTCAGCAAGACCAAGGAACTGATTGTAGACTTCAGGAGAGGAAAACCAGAGGTCCATCAGCCAGTCCTTGTCAGAGGGTCAGGTTAGCAACCTTAAAATTTTGGGTGTTACTATTTCAAAAGACCTGTCCTGGACCCAGCATGTAAATGTAATTGCGAAGAAAGCACAAGAGCACCTCCATTTCCTTAGGAGTCTGTGGAGAGTGGACATGACATCAAAAGGTTTGATAAAATTCTATATTGACTGACTGCTGCACAGCTTGGTATGGAAACATCAAAGCCTCTGAACAGAAAACCCTTCAAAAGGTAGTGGATTCAGCCCAGTACGTCATGGACAAAGCCCTTCCAACCATTGAGCACATCTACGTGAAATACTGTCATAGGAAAGCAGCATCCATAATCAGAGATCCCCACCACCCAGTCCATGCTCTTTTCTCACTGCTACCATCAGGTAGAAGATACAAGAGCCTCAGGTCTAGCACCACCAGGTTCAAGAACAGTTACAACAGTTATGGTTGACAGTTACCCCTCAACCATCAGGCTCTTGAACAAAAGGGGATAACTACACTCACTTATCCATCCATTGAGAAGGACTCTTTTCCTTGCTATTTCATGTTCTCGTTATTTAATCACAAACAAGACTGTACTCTTTGCCACAGATGTTGCTTGGGCCTCCAGCATTTTGTGTGTGTTTCTCGTCATTTAATGCTATTTGTTTATATTTGCATTTGCACAGTTTATTGTCTTCTGCACTCTGGTTGATCTTTCATTGACCCTGCAATAGTTACTGTACTATAGATTTGCTGAGTATGCCCGCAGGAAAATAAATTTTAGGATTGTGTGTGGTGACATATACATACTCTGAAAATAAATTTTAGGATTGTGTGTGGTGACATATACATACTCTGAAAATAAATTTTACTTAGAACTTTGAATAAATAACAACACAGAATAACTTTTAACAGCAACAGAGAAAGTACAGTGCAGATAAACCATAAGGTGCTAGGTCATAACAAGGGAGACTGGTGGGTCAATACTAGGGGATCATTTAATAGTCTCTTAAAGGCAGGGCAGGAGCTGGCCTTGAGCCTTGTGTTATGTGCTTTCAGGCTTTTGTATCTTCAGCTTGATGAGAGAGAATGATCGGGGGGGGTGGAGGCGGTGGATTCTTTGGATACGCTGGCTGCATTACTGAAGCCACGAAGGGAAGCCATGGAGGGGAGGCTAGTTTCTGTGATGTTCTGAGCTGTGTCCACAGTTCCTTACACCTTCTTATGGTCACAGGAAGAGCTGTTGCCATCCCAAGCAGTGATGCTTCCAGATAAGAAACTTTCTAGGGTGCATCAATAAAAATTGTTGAGGGTCACCACCATTGGCATTGGTCACACTTCCCAATGAGTTTAAGGCATTATATACATATTCTTAGAAGAAGGGGATTAGAATGTCACCACCAGCCCTGATAGTCTCCAATGCACCTGAACCTACAGTCCCCATTTTAAACGTAAGAACAGTCTTATTGACAATGAACTCATGGAACGCATCTGGGTCAGATAGCGGCCTTGATTGTATCCTTAGATCCTGTGCAGATCAGCTGAGTGGGGTATATGAAGATAGACTGTGTTATGTCCGCAGCCCCCTCCTTTGTGAGAATCGCAAGAACACTAGTTGAGGGGGGGGGTCAGTAGACCCAGGAAGTGGGAGAGAGAGAGACATGCTGAATCCCGCGTTCCACCGGGATGCAAACTAAGGCGACATTGACTATTGTCTCATGGAGACCACGTGTAAAGCCCTCGGGCAAGGTGGGCTGGTTGAGAGAGAGATTGCATCATCTCAACCTGATTGACACCTGCGACCCCGTGAGGGAGTATAAAGGAGGGTCGGGGGGGGGGACAACCCCTTCAGACACACCAAGAAGACACGATAGCGATTCCGTCTTAGCGGGAAGCCATTTTGAAGGAAGCCACGTGCGTTAGATTCTGGGCCTGGAATCTGTGGCTGGAATCACGGAAAACCGCCTTTAACTAACATCGGGGGGAGCCCGCTCCCCTGATTCAACGGATTTGCTTCATAAGGACCCGGGCAAGTTTTCCTTTTCTCACCAATCTTTCTCTCTCTCTCCAACACGTGAAACCCAGCGGTTCCCAAAAAGACTGAAGCCTGCAGACTTCTGAGTGACTTTTATATTTCCAACGGACAATATATTATCCCCTAGACAACAGTCGAGATTATTTCTTAATGATGATTATTACTATACCCACGCTTTAGATTAAGTATTGACGACGTATATTATCTGCATGTTTGTATTAACCTTTCATGCCCCTTTATAAATAAAAACGTTTGAAAATAGTGCCATCAGACTTCAACGGACCTCTGTATCTTTGCTGGTAAGTGATCCAGTTACGGGATACGTAACAACTTGGGGTTTCTCGTCTCAGGATTTGACACCAAATTGGGAGGCCAGTAAATCGGGCTTGTAAGTCCAAACTTGAATCTGGTTACACAGGTAGCCAGAAGGGAAACCAGCAAAGATGGACGTGGGTAAATTTATGAAAAACCCGACTGTGGGGACGCTAGAGGTGGCCACCAAATCAGACTTGTTAAATTTAGTGAAGGGGTTGAACCTCGCAGAAGTGAGGTCGTCCATGAAAAAGCGGGAGGTGCGAAGGGCCATAACTCAGTATTATATTGGGAAGAATGTGTTTGAAGCTGAGGTATCGGAAAATATCCCTGAAAAGGTACCAGCTAGTGGGGCAGCTCAGTTCGAGTTGGAAAAATTAAGGTGGGAACATGAAATCAAGTTAAAAGAGCTGGAAGCAGCCAAGAGGGAGAAGGAGAGGGCCGAGAGGGAGAAGGAGGCTGAGAGACAGAGGAAACATGACTTGGAGATGGAGAAGTTAAAGCTAGAGAAACGAAGTCAGGGGTCGGACTGAGAGGAGCGGTTTGATGTCAGTCGGGCGTTGAGGTTAGTACCCCCATTGAGGAGACGGATGTTGATAGTTACTTCTTGCTTTTTGAAAAGGTGGCAGTGAGTCAGAAGTGGCCCAGAGGTCAGTGGGTGCCGTTGTTACAAAGTGTGTTAAAAGGGAAGGCACAGCGGGCATATGCAGCATTGTCCACGGAGGGGGAAGGGGAAGAGAAATATGACCAAGTAAAGGCGGCCATTCTCCAGGGTTACGAGCTAGTAGCTGAAGCATATAGATAAAAGTTCAGAAATTTACGAAAAGGGTGGAATCAGACGTATACCGAGTTTGCCTATGAGAAGGGTGTGCTCTTGGACTGTTGGGGCACCGCGGAAAAAGTGGACGAGGATTATGGGTGTCTCAGAGAGTTACTGTTGACTGAGGAATTTAAAGGTTGTGTTTCGGAGAACATCCAGATGTATTTGAATGAGAAGCCGGATAAGTCCATCTCAGAATTTGCTAGGTTCACAGATGAATATACCCTAACCCACAAGACAAAGTTTTCCTCGAATAAAAATTCCCAGAGAGACTGTGGGAACGATCGAGAAAGTCTGACAAGTGAGGCAGAGGTCCCTCCGGGAGCTAGCGGTAAGGTTGAGGGGGAAAGGCAAGACGGCCAGAGGTTTCCGGGTTTGACCTGTTTTAATTGTGGAAAGGAAGGGCATATTGCATCTCGATGTTTTGCTCCGAGGAAAGAGATAGGAAGAGGGAAAGCAGCAGTCCCTATCGGGTGTGCCGTGGTAATCGGTAAATCGACAAGAGATCCCCAGGTAGACAGAGTACAAGAAGGCTCTGAGACTTGTCTGTCACACGGAACCGTGTCTGTGACGGAGGGAGACACACCAGTTCCCGTATGAATCTGGAGAGACACGGGGGCTGAGCTGTCGTTGATCAGCAGTAAGGTACTAGAATTTGGTCGAAAAACGGGCATGGTGGTGGTAGAGGGGATCAGCAAAAGAATAGAAATGGTGGCCTTACATGAGGTCATTATGGATTGTGAGCTGTTGTCTGGACCCATTGAAATAGGGGTGCCATCAGGGTTCCCGAGAACTGACATGGATGTCCTTCTTGGTAACGATTTAGCAGGGGGTAAGGTTTGGTCGGCAATGCAGCCGACCTGCCGACCGGCGAGTGTGGTGGCCCCACCTCTAGATTCCCAGACCTATCCCGCATGCGCGGTCACTCGCAGCCTGCCGAGAGAGGCAGCTGAGAACGAGAGCAGTTTAAATCGGGCCAATTTTGATTTGGCCGAGACGTTTCTACCGAACCTGTACCATGAGGATTTAGAGGGTAGTAACGTGAAAGAGGAGAAGGGAGCGGAGGTAGATCTGCCTTTAGTGAGGAGAAAGGTCCTAGAGGCAGAAAATAACGATGGGGAACCGATAGAGTGGTTAAAAGGTCCAGGGTTGGACATAGATGATCTGTCTGGGTTGGCAGAACTGTTTGAGGAAGTTGAAACTTCTAAAGGTGTTCCCGATAGTGAAATGAGGGCAGCCCTAGACGAAAAGGGTGCCCTTGCCTCAAAGAAGTCTGCTGGGTTGGCAGATGAGGCTGTTTCAGACCGCGGGGTTGAGTTTACTCCGGAAGGGAGTTGCCCAGAGAGTACCTGGGAGAAACGGGGGAACTTAGAATTTGAAAAGGGTATGGGTATTGAAAGCCTGGAAGAGGCCAATGTCCCGTTTGAGTGTGTCCGAGATGGGGATGCACGTGGTGCTGAACCTGGTAACGGAGCTCAGAACAAGTCTGAGGTATTTGATTCAGTGGAACGGGGCGACCATCCTTGTGGGTCAAATAGACTTGGTTCAGTGAAAAAAGGGTTAACCTTGGTAACCGTGGGAAGTGAGGGTTCCCAGGTGTTTGTGCTCGAAGGTGGGTTCAAAGTTAATGCAGAATTTAAGAATGGGCGGATGAGGATTATTGAAGGAAACGGAAAGTCTGTAGTTCCCAAGTAGAATGAAGAAATTTAAAACCTGGCAAATCGCTCACAGAGTGAGCCGGGGAATAGCGGGGCCCCCCACTCTATTGTTATGCCAGGATGGGGTGTGAAGAGGCCAAATTCGAAATGCTACTTGAAGAGTTCGAATTAAAAACCAATAGCCTGAAGGGTCCTAACAAAAGGGCTAGCCATCTGGGTAAAATTAAAGAATTGGGTGGAAATGGTCTAAGTTTGGGGCATGGTGTTGATAAAATAACCCCAATGAACGAGGCGGGCGGGAGTTCACCACGCCAAATTACTCAAGTTCCCCACGGGGGAGGACTCATCGGAAAAGAGGTGACGGTTAATGGGGATGCCATTTTAAACAGCAAAACAGGTTGTACGGGATTGCGCCAAAGCCTGTGAGTAATAAAGACAGCCTCTTGGAGACCTGCCAGTTAAGTTAAACGACCGAAACGATTAGTATTTGCATAAACTTTTGTAGATGCACCTAAGCTAAGATCACACCTCCTTAGTTTTGTTGCGGAAAAAAAAATAGGTGGTTATTAACTTGAAGTCTGATGCTACAAGACTTTAGTACAAGACTTTAGATATTAAAGAAAGGGACACTGTAATCGTTAACTGTTTAGATACTGACTTGAATGGATAACGGTAGTACTCTATGAAAAGAAAAGCTTGTGTATTGTGTCAGATTCAAAAATCCTGTACTTCTCTGTACGAACCCGTTTTTCTTTTACCGCTGGTAAAAACTTTTAAGAGGGGAGGTGTTATGTCCGCAGCCCCCTCCTTAGTGAGAATCGCAAGAGCACTAGTTGAGGGGGGGTCAGTAGACCCAGGAAGTCGGAGAGAGAGAGAGACGTGCTGAATAGACACAGGAAATGGGAGAGAGAGAGACGTGCCGAATCCCACGTTCCACCGGGATGCAAACTAAGGCGACAGTGACTATTGTCTCAAGGAGACCACGTGTAAAGCCCTCGGGCAAGGTGGGCTGGTTGAGAGAGAGATTGCATCATCCCAACCTGATTGACACCTGCGACCCGTGAGGAAGTATAAAGGAGGGTCGGGGGGGGGGGACAACCCCTTCAGACACACCAAGAAGACACGATAGCGATCCCGTCGTAGCGGGAAGCCATTTTGAAGGAAGCCACATGCGTTAGATTCTGGGCCTGGTATCTGTGGCTGGAATCACGGAAAACCGCCTTTAACTAACATCGGGGGGAGCCCGCTCCCCTGATTCAACGGATTTGCTTCATAAAGACCTGGGCAAGTTTTCCTTTTCTCACCAATCTTTCTCTCTCTCTCCAACACGTGAAACCCAGCGGTTCCCAAAAGGCTGAAGACCGCAGACCTCTGAGTGATTTTTATATTTCCAACGGACAATATATTATCCCCAGACAACAGTAGAGCTTATTTCTTAATGATGATTATTACTATACCCGCGCTTTAGATTATTGATGATGTATATTATCTGCATGTTTGTATTAACCTTTCGTGCCCCTTTATAAATAAAAACGTTTGAAAATAGTGCCATCAGACTTCAATGGACCTCTCTATCTTTGCTGGTAAGTGATCCAGTTACGGGATACGTAACAACTGAATGTGGAGAAGATGTTTCCTATGGTGGGGGAGTCTAGGACCAAAAGGCACAGCCTCAGAATAGAGGGATGTCCATTTAGAACAGTGATGAGGAGGAATTTCTTCAGCCAGAGGATGGTGAATCTCTGGAATTCATTGCTACATGTGGCTGTGGATGCCAGATCATTGGCTGTATTTATGGCGGAGGTTGATAGGTTCCTGATTAGGTTATGGGGAAAAGGCAGGAGAATGAGGCTGAGAGGGAAATGGATCAGCCATGATGAAATGGCGAAGCAGACTCGATGGGCTGAATAGCCTAATTCTGGCTCCTCTGTCTTATGCTGGTGGCTGTGGTGGTGAATTTTGATGAGGTGTTTTGGTTATAGTATTGCATTGTGCTGCATGAAGAGAAATCTTCTCTGAAGTGCAATTTTTCTTTATCTTTTAAATAATACAAATCTTGGGTAGAGGTGGGTGACAGTGAGAGAAGTGAAAGTGGACATCACAAAGCTGCAGAGTGTTGATTTGAATTAAAATGATGCTTTTAAAAGGTATGGTAGATTTTGTTTTAATTTGGCGGGGCATTGTACCAGTGGAATAGGAGCAATGACAGGCATCAGAAAAAGGCTCTGCACTTTTATCTAGCTCTTCAGTTCAATTTACATTGTGCAAAGCCAAGCTAACCTGTTAGGCTCCCTGCTGATAATCATTTCTAATGGCAGTGATTCAGATGCAGGTAGCAGGAATATAAAAGCAGATGCCAGGAAGGTCAGTGAAACCGCCTCTACTACTTGGTATGTTACTACTGGCATAAAAACCACCTCTAATATCTCTGCTTTCTCTTTCCTTTCTAAACATTTAACATTAACATTTTTTGTTCACATCTACCACTCTTTTTTCATTTATTTTATACTCTTCTGGGTTAAAATTAAACAAATGTAGCATTTTTGAGAAATGTGTTTAATAATTCAATCATAAGATGAAATCAATAAAATACAATAGGTACAAATAGCAACAAAATCTGCAAATTTAATTACAAAAATTTAAACTTTTTTTTATTTGAGACAAATGTTTGAAATTAATACTGTTATGGTTTGAAACTTCAGAAACTAATGGAAAGAAAAACACAGGAGCCTGGGACAAAGTGTCAACTTAGTTTTACTTTAGTGAGGTGCTCACATGATGTGGTGGCATAATGACGTATGCCATTCATTTACTTTTACATATAACTCATAATGAACTATGTAAACAAGAAAAGAATGTGTGATAAAATGATATATTTATAATATTACTCAAATATTACTGAAATATAAAAATCAAGGCATTGTCCTGCTTAGCTATACTCCATCTCAATACAGAATGCATCTCAACACAAGTAAGTTACATATGGCTCTCTAGTCATTGTATATTGTGATAGGCCTTTGGGTTCGAAGAAGACATGCTGTTGTGCGATTCACCTATGGACACGGAGGTGGCTCTGCAGCCCCAGTCTGGAAGCACAGAGTCTAGCACAATGGGGGCACCGGAAGTCCGTTGTTGTAATAATTGTGGCTGCAGTTCTGTGACGCCGCTCACAGCTTTCCATCAGTTTTTGACAGCGCCTGTCTTCAAAACTGGTGTAGGCTTCATAGCACAGGGCTCGCCAGCGGGTTCTGTCAGCAGCCTCAGCTTCTAGTTCCCTTGGCTGGATGTCACAGTAGCGTAGGGCTTCCTTCACAGCGTCTTTGTAGTGCTTGTGTGAACGACCTTGAGGTCTCTTTCCGGTCTCCAGTTCACCATAGAGCAGCTGGTGAGGAATACGGTGGTCAGCCATTCTGATGCTGTGTCCCATCCACTGCATCGGGGCTCTGATGATCAGGGACTCAATGCTGGTGGACTCCACGCGATCCAAGACCTCCAGGTTGGAGACACCGTCTAGCCAACAAACGCTAAGCATGTGAAATTTCTCCAGTTGTTTGATGCATCGTCAGTACAGAGTCCAGGTCTCACATCCATATAGGAGGAAAGGGATGACCACAGCTCTGTAGACTTTCAGCTTTGTGGAGATACGGACGTTGTGTTGATTGAGCACTCAGGTACGCAGCCTCCCCAGAGCCTGGCTGGCCTTGCTGATCCTGGAGTCAATTTCTCTGTCGTCCAAAGACCCATCACTCAAGATGATGCTTCCCAAGTATTTGAAGCTGTTTACATTTGTCAGCTGGGTGTCATCAACAGTGAATTTTGGTTCTATGGGATTGGTATTTGGCATGGGCTGGTGAAATACTTCAGTCTTGTTCAGGCTGATAGTCAGGCCAAAGGGTGTAGCGGCGTCTGAGGAATTGTTCAGCATCAACTGTAGATACTGCCTTTGTGCAACAGGAGCGCACAGTGTTCAGCAAAGAGGGTTCCTTGAATGACTGTATGGAGGCACTTCATCCGTGCGTTAAAGCGGCAAAGGTCAAAGAGAGAGCCGTCCAATCGGTTCCTGATGTACACTCCCTCCTTCAGACCTTGGCCATCACGTGACAACATGCAAGTGAAGAATCGATTGAACAGGACTGGGCTAGTACACAGCCCTGCTTCACCCCATTGGAAATGCAGCTGACACATCACCACTGCAAAGGACCTGTCCTGTCGTTCCGTCATGGAGCAGCTGAATCATCTTCATGAATTTCCTCGGGCATCCGTAACGACTCAGGATGA